>NC_053041.3:302520053-303770053 GCF_002575655.3 Aegilops tauschii subsp. strangulata | reverse complement strand
GGCTCTTCCTCCGGTGACAGCTCCAGCAGCGGTGGCTACGACCAGCCGCCGCACCACCGCGCCCGCTTTGAAGGAGGCAGCTGGTCATCTCGTCGCCGCGCCTCCGTGAAGCGTGAGGAAAGGTCCGGCTAGGCCCGGGGCGCCGCTAAGGGCCTGCCTCCGCGGATTGTGGCAACGCCGCTTTGTTTAGCTCTTTTTCCTGCATCAAAAAATTAAACCAGTATGGGCCCAGAGGGGCGTGTATCGAACTGTGGTTCCTTAGTTATCGCACTGTGCGTGTTATCCTAATGCCGTGTTGTTATTTTTGCGCAAAGATAACTTGACCTGGTGCGTCCAGGACGTCCTCTTCCTCACAAGGCATTTGTTTCCTCGCGTCCATCTTAACCTGGTGGTCTGTGCTTGCTTGGAAACTGCAAAAATTCGTTAGGGGGTGCGCTAGAGGATTTTCCGTCCACCCAAGCCTCGACTTGGCGCTTTGTATCGCGGTACCTGAGGGGCACGGATTAGGAGAGATGCATCAGCTTTCAGGCTCGAACGAGGGTGGCTCGCGAGAAGGCAGAGAGAAGAAAAATGCTCGTGAGGGCACCTGCCTAGCCCCCTCGTGAGGTATGCGAGAGAGAGAACACGAGCAAACCAGAGCTGAAAATTGCGGTAAGAGGCTAGGGAATCAAATCAGCAATGAACACCAAGAGCAACTTCGATTAAGGAAAAGCGAGCCAACTACGGAAAGCAAATGAAAAGCCGCGTCTGGCACCTAATCTAGTCTTCAGGTCTTCTCACCAGCGCGGAGCTAAGTGCTGCCACTAGGCGTGGGCGGGAGCCCCAGGGCCTGAGGCCGGCGCTCCTGAGACTCCGGGGCGTGTACAGCCCCAACTCATTATTACGTGAGAGTGTCACGGGCGAGGATTCTTCACAGGCACCGGGCCTTCTTCACAGGCTCTGGGCCTTTCTTCACAGGCTCTGGCCCTTGCTTCATAGGCTCTGGGCCTTGCTTCATGGGTAGAACTTCCGGAGGTGCTGGATGTTCCAGGCGTTTTAGATAGGTGTCCCTTCTTGCGTCTCCAGGCGCACGGCGCCAGGCCTGGAGACGTGGACGACCCTGAACGGGCCCTCCCACATGGGTGAAAGCTTATGCAACCCTTCCCTGGAGAGGACCCGCCTCAGGACCAGGTCACCCATCTCGAGCGTCCTGGAGCGAATGTTGCGGTAGTGGTATCACCGTAGCGCTTGCTGGTACCTTGCCGCCCTTAATGCAGCTTCGCGACGACGTTCCTCCCCCAGCACGAGATCCATCCCCCACGTGGCGTCCTGCTGCGCTTCGTCGAATGCCAGGACCCGTGCAGAGCGATGCTTGACCTCATGAGGGAGGACTGCTTCGGCTCTGTAGACGAGGAAGAATGGAGTCTCGCCCGTTGGCTTGGTAGCGGTGGTGCAGATAGACCACAGCACGGACTGGAGCTCGTCGTGCCAGCCCCTGCCGCAGGCCTCCAGCTTCTTCTTGAAGGTCCTGGTCTTGAGGCCCCTCAGGACCTCTGCGTTGGCGCGCTCAGCCTGACAATTGCTCCTGGGGTAGGCCACTAAAGCGTAGCAGATCTGCGTTCCAAGGTTAGCACATTAGGTTTTGAAGAGGTTACTAGTAAAATGCGAGCCGTTATCTGCGATGATGCGGTTGGGGATCCCGAAGCGGCTCACGAGGCCCTTGATGAACTTGACGGCAGATCCAGCCGGGATGGTACGGACGGCTTCCACTTCCGCCCACTTGGTTAACTTTTCGATGGCGACGTAGAGATAGCGGTAGCCCCCTGGCGCTCGTGGGAACGGGCCTAAGGTGTCCAGCCCCCAGACCGCGAACGGCCATGTGAGAGGGATGGTTTGGAGGCCCTGAGCAGGCTGATGGATTTGCTTGGCGTGGAATTGGCAAGCTTCGCAAGACTTCACCAGCTCGGCTGCGTCGTTGAGTGCTGTAGGCCAGTAGAATCCACTGTGGAACACCTTGCAGACGAGGGTCCGTGACGACGAGTGATGCCGGCAGTCCCCGCCGTGTATGTCCATCACCAGCTCCCTTCCTTGATCACTCGAGATGCAGCGTAGCGTGACATCGTTCGGCCGCTTCCTATATAACTCGCCATCTTGGATGCAGTATGCCGTGGCTTGCCGGGCCACGTGCTCCGCGTCCTCTTCCTTCTCCGGTAGCGCCCCATGTGTCAGGTACTTCTTGAATTCCTTGGTCCAGCATTCCTCCTGGGGCTCGAGCGCCAAGAGCAGCCGAGCTCCTGAGGTCGGGCCACAGGCCGGGGCTCCCGTGACCGGAGGCTGTGGGAGCTCCTCCCGAGGCTGAGTAGTGCTTGAAAGAGGTGGTGTAGCTGATGGCTTGAAGAGCCGCTCCTCAGAGACACCAGGCTCTTGTGGTTGCCGCTTGGATGCTCTCCTGGCGATGTCGTCGGCTTCTTTGTTGGTGCCCCGGGGCACGTGCTGCAGCTCGAGACCTGAGACTGCTTTTCCATCTTGCGTACCTCCGCGAGGTAGGCCTCCATGTGCTCGTCCTTCGGCTCGTACACCTTGTTGGAGAAGTTAACAAGGAGTTGCGAGTCGCCTCTGACGGTAAGGCGCTTCACCCCTAGAGCTGCCGCAGCCTTCAGGCCAGCTATGAGGCCTTCGTATTCTGCGATATTGTTGGAGACCTTCTCGCCGTGCTGAAAGCAGAGTTGCACAGCGTAGTAGAGCTTGTCATGGGTGGGCGAGATGAGCACTGCTCCGACTCCCGCGCCCTGGTGTGCGAAAGCGCCATCGAAATACATGACCCAGCCGTCCGGAGCCTCGCTCCCTGGGGAGGTGGACCGGTCTTCCCCTTCCTCAAGTGTCGGGGCATCCGTCCATTCTGCCACAAAGTCAGCGAGCGCAACCCCCTTGATGACCCTGGTAGTGCTGAACTCTAACTGGAATGCTTGCAGCTCGACATTCCACTCAGCGACCCTTCCAGCCAAATTTGGGCTCCTGAGTACCCTCTCCAATGGGTAAGCTGAGACGACCTTGATCGGGTGCCCCTGGAAGTAGTGTCGCAACTTGCGTGAGGCCACCAAGAGTGCGAGCAGAAGCTTCTGAGGCATGGGGTAGCGTGCCCTTGCGTCTCTCAGTATGGTGCTGATGAAGTACACCGGGTGTTCGACGAGGGCTGGCGCACTATCGAGGCTGGGGTCCTACGGAGATTGGTGCATCTCCTGAGGTGGAGGGTTTCCTGAGACTTGGCTGTCCTCAGGAGCTTCTGCGACGTTGTCCTGTCGAGCTTTGTCTTCCCCAGCTGATGCCTTTGCTGCGTCCTCCTGACCCTGCGCCACTTCAGCTCAGGCTTGGCACGGCGCGCCCTTGGCTTGGCGTTCCTCCCTGACCGCCACCAGCGCCGCGCTGGCGGAGTACAGGGTGGCGGCAAGGTAGAGTACCAGAGGCTCGAGAGGCCGTGGTGCCACCATCACCGGGGGGCTGGTAAGGTATTTCTTGAGGTCTTGGAAGGCCTGATTGGCCTCCGGGGTCCACTCGACCGGGCCTTTCTTCTTCATGAGCTTGAAGAAGGGTAAGGCGCGCTCTCCCAGCTTGGAGATGAAATGCCCTAATGCGGTCACCTGCCCCGCTAGCTTTTGCATCTCTTTGAGGGTCTGTGGCGGGCTCATGTCCTCGATGGCCTTGATCTTCTCCGGGTTCGCCTCGATCCCTCTGTGGGACACGAGGAATCCCAACAGCTTGTCGGAGGGGACACCGAACACGCACTTCTCCGGGTTAAGCCTCAAGTTCACCCGGCGCAGGCTCTTGAAGGTTTTCTCCAAATCTTGAATCAATGTCCTCGCCTCGCGAGACTTTACCACTATGTCGTCGACGTAGGCCTCTGTGTTCCTCCCGAGCTATCGCCCCAGGGCGATGTGCATCAACCGCTGGAAGGTGGCGCCTGTGTTGCGCAGCCCGAAGGGCATGCAGGTGTAGCAGTACACCCCACATGGTGTTAGGAAATCTGTCTTCTCCACATCTTCCACCGCCATCTTGATCTGATGATACCCTGAGAACGCGTCGAGGAAGCACAACAAGTCGCACTCGGCGGTGATGTCGACAATCTGGTCGATGCGCGGGAGCGGGAACGGATCTTGGGGGCAGGCTTTGTTAAGGTTGGTGAAGTCTTCGCACATCCGCTCCTTCCCGCCTTTCTTTGGCACTACGACAGGGTTAGCCAGCCATTCGGGATATCGAACTTCCCGGATGGCGCCTGCCGCCTCCAGCTTGCGTGTCTCTTGGACGATGAACGCCTGCTTCTCAGTGGACTGCCGTCTGGCTCGCTGTTTCACGGGGCGTATGTTGGGGCATACCCTTAGATGATGCTGGATCACCTCTCTTGGGACCCCTACCAGCTGATTGGGCTCCCACGCGAATATCTCCTTGTTCGCGCGCAAGAACCTCACCAAGGCTTCTTCTTATCCTGGGTCAAGGCCGGCTCCTATGGTGAAGGTGGCCCCCGAAGACCCGTTCTCGTTGACCGGCACCTGCTTGGTTTCCGCCTTGTCTTGGGTGAATAGCTGCTTCTTCTTGGTAGGCGCGGCCTCCTTGGCCTCGTGGGTACCGGCGCCGGCCGGCTGTGCTGCTGCCACGGTCTTGAAGGCGAGCCTGAGTGCCTTCACGGCCTCCTTAGTGTCCCCCTTGATGGTGAGGACGCCCTTGCTTCCTGGCATCTTCATGAGGTTGTAGGCCGGATGGGTTGCCGCCATGAACTGAGCGAGAGCTGGGCACCCGAGGATGGCGTTGTATGGGAGACCGATACGGGCGATGTCGAAGTCCACCAGCTCAGTGCAGTAGTTGTCGCGTGTGCCGAAGGTGACAGGGAGGTTTATCTGCCCTAGAGAGTGGGCAGCTCCACCACCCACTCCCGAAAAGGGCTTGCTGAGGTTGAGCCGCTCGAGCGGCACGTGAAGAAGGCTGAAGGCTTCTACGGAGAGCAAGTTGAGGCCGGCACCGCCGTTGATGAGGGTCTTGGTGACGGCCACGTTGCAGATGGTGGGCGTGCAGAGCATTGGGAGCATGCCGGAGCCGACGGTGGAGCCGGGGTGGTCTTCTGAGCTGAAGGTGAGGTCGGCCTCTAGGGCGGCCCAACCTGGCGGAGCCCCGGGCCCTTGGAGGCGGCCCCGATCTGACGGATGAACGGTTTGACGTGGCGATCTGAAGGCGGTGCTTGAGAGCCGCCCAGCAGGGCCGCGACCGCATGGTGCGCTGGCACCGCGTAGAGATCAGTGAAGAGGTCACGGTGTTCCCCCCAGGAAGCCACTGTGGATCCCGGGAGGTTGAGCAGCGAGGCACGCGGCTCACCGGCAAGGGCCATGGGGAACCAGTTGGCCATGATCTTGTCGTTGCCTCCGGCTTTGAGGACGGCCTCCACGTACGCCAACAGGAATGACGTCGGGTCTGCCGCGCCGTCGTAATGCGGCGGCATCTCTGGCTTGAACTTGGTCGGCCACCGCACTCGGCGCAGAGCGGGGGCAAGGGCTCGGTACCCAGATGCCCCGCAGCCGACGTCGGTCGTAGAGGTGGATGGCGGGGTACCCGCCATGGGAGCGAAGTGTGGTGGCACGGGGCGCAAGTTGGTGGAGAGGAGCTCCGGCGCACCCCTACCTAGCGCGCCAAATGTCGGATGTGGGGTTCCGGCAAACCCTTAAGGTTCGAACACTGGGGTGCGCGCGAAGTCTTTCCCTCCTACCGATCTACGCCCTAGCTCGCTAAGATCTCGCGGACGAACTCGACGAACTCACAACATAGAAAGACACGAGGTTTATACTGGTTCGGGCCACCGTTGTGGTGTAATACCCTACTCCAGTGTGGCGGTGGTGTATTGCCTCTAGGGCTGATGATGAACAGTACAAGGGCAGCCTCCTGAGGTTGAGGTGTTCTTGTGGCTAGGGTAGGCTCTCGATCGGGTTGGATCAAGCTAAGATGCCATTGCCCTACTATGGTGGCTAGTTCTACTTATATAGGCCCTGGTCCTCTTCCCAAATATCGAGCGGGAAGGGAGCCAACAACGGCGGGAAAATTTGAAGGGGGACAGCTAGTACAAGCTGTCCTGACAAAAGTGGTCTTCGCCTGCGACAAGCTCTGGTGGTGACGCCGTCCTGGGCTCCACGATGACCTCTGTCTTGCCGTCCTCCTGGTCTTGGTCTTGTTGCACCAATATAGCAACCTTTTCCTGATGCCTCGGTACTCTTCGCCTGCGCTGGCCTCCTTAGCACCAAAGAGGAAATAAGGACGCTGCGCGCGCTGGCGCCCGCCTGGTGTCATTCGTCATGGCTCACGTCACGAGAGCCTCGTGAGGTTTGCCCCGCCTTGATATCTCCGCTCCTCGTGAGCCTGCCTAGCTAGGCCACTCTAGAGGAAGTCTCGCGTCGTCCGCCTCGCGAAGTTTGGACCCTCGCGAGGGTCTTGGATGCCTTGTCGATGAAGATGGGCCGTACGGCCTACTGGCTTAGCCATGCTGTGGGCCGCAGGCAGGAAAGTCTGGGGAGCCCCGTTCCCAGAACGCCGACAACACAAGTACGCTTTCTTTTATGAACAATGGTGAACAGGACCAGTTCATTCATGCTGATTAAACCGGCCTTGGAAGGATTCTACCAAAGATGCTCATGGTTATCCTAAAGTCTACATCATATTCAATCTTCTCATACCTAGTAGACTTGGGGGCTGCAGGATGTACATAACTTATTTAAGCAGGAATTCATACCTCATATTTTTTATGCATCTGCTTCACCATATCGATTTCAAGATCGCGGCTGGTTTGTACTTGGTTGAGGTAGCTAGAGTGTACTTCACTACTGCTCAACTGAGAATAGTGGGCGACATCAAATCTCACTTTCCGCTTTTCAATGAACTCCTGTTTAGCGGAGTGCTTAGCCAACACAGTTGGATTTCCTAGTTTTTTAAAGCCGATGCCAGTGATCATAACATCTTCACTATGCTCTTCTGACGGCTTAAGTGGGCTTGATGATTCAGTGTTCAAAGGATTGACATTGGTGTGGTCATGGGAGAGATCAGGAATTTCCGGCGAAGCATCATGGGCAGGTGCTTCTGGTTGTTTTTCAGAAGCGTCTGATGCTGGGACTTGCTTCTCCGGTTCAACAACTTTAGGATCTTCAGCCGGCTTGGTCACCTTTGCCTTCTTACTAGGTTTTGCTTGTCCACTGCACGGGTTATGACAAGTCAGTACAAGTATAAGAGCATAAGGAGGGCGAGAATAAAAAAGTAATTGTTGTTACCCAGGGGCAGTTTTGAAAGCCGGCAGCTGGGTCTGTGATGAGTCGTCGGAGGAAGAGTGAGAAGCCTCCTGGTAGTTTGAATCGAAAGAATTAAGTGGCTGGCGAATGAGACCCGCCAGGGATAAAAAGAGTTTATGTTCGGAAGGACCTCGTTTCGGCGTTTCCGCGGAACTGGAGTATTTGGTAAGCCGGAGGATAATTCTTCACCTCCGCTGGTCCGAGTCTGTCACCGGTTCTCGTGCTGCTGTTGCTTCAAAAGAAAGTGAGGATCCAAATAAGCTAAGGGGTGTGAAAAGCTTACTTTTCGGGTTACTCGTCGAATTTTCTGTCTTGGCAAAGGTGCTGAGCCGAAGGAAATAATAGTTACCTCTTCTTCAACTGCTTGGCTGGCCCCCGTGTCATCCTGATAATAATCAGTGTCAATAAGGTAATTGAAAAAGGAGCCAAGGGAGTCAAGGGCTACCTCCGACTCAGAGCTGCCATTCAGTTCAAACATCTCGGAAGCACTTGATTTCTTAGTTTTCTTGGTGGTTTTCTTGGCGGCTTTCTTGGCAGTCCTGGCCTTTTTGGCAACTTCATGGTCATATGTCTTTTCCAAAAATCCGATTCAGCCTGTGAAAATCATCAAAGATTGAGCTAGTAGAACATTTGAATGATGAGGTAAAAGCAAGGGATTTAGAGACTCACATCCGGTGGCGGGTTAAGCTTGCAAAAAGGGTTTAGACCCACTTTGCTGCAGTCTTCCGGATCTTCATTCAGAAGGGTCTTTGTCATTTCATTGATGGCCTCATCAGTTAAACGCACGGAACTGTGGCGTAGTGGATCCTTTATACCGGGCCGGCGGCTCAAGGGTATGATTCGCCAAGAAACCCAGCACCGAACCAAGTCAATGCCAGTTAACCCATTTCCCAGCAGAGCCTTGACCTTTGCAATGGTGGGGGCAAGCTTTGCACGTTCAACAGTGGTAAGATTTTCGGGAAGACGATGCTTTGGCTCAAGACGCTGGACACGATAACTGAAGGAAATATGACCTAGAGGCAATAATAAAGTTATTATCTATTTCCTCATATCATGATAAATGTTTATTATTCATGCTAGAATTGTATTAACCGGAAACATAATACATGTGTGAATACATAGACAAACACAGTGTCACTAGTATGCCTCTACTTGACTAGCTCGTTGATCAAAGATGGTTGAGTTTCCTAGCCATAGACTTGAGTTGTCATTTGATTAACGAGATCACATCATTAGGAGAATGATGTGACTGACTTGACCCATTTCGTTAGCTTAGCACTTGATCGTTTAGTTTACTGCTATTGCTTTCTCCATGACTTATACATGTTCCTATGACTATGAGATTATGCAACTCCCGAATACCGGAGGAACACTTTGTGTGCTATCAAACGTCACAACGTAACTGGTAATTATAAGGGTGCTCTACAGGTGTCTCCAATGGTGTTCGTTAAGTTGGCATAGATCGAGATTAGGATTTGTCACTCTGATTGTCGGAGAGGTATCTCTGGGCCCTCTCGATAATGCGCATCAGTATAAGCCTTGCAAGCAATGTAACTAATGAGTTAGTTATGAGATGATGCACTACAGAACGAGTAAAGAGACTTGCCGGTAACGAGATTGAGCTAGCTATTGAGATACCGACGATCGAATCTTGGGCAAGTAACATACCGATGACAAAGGGAACAACGTATGCTGTTATGCGGTTTGACCGATAAAGATCTTCTTAGAATATGTAGGAACCAATATGAGCATCCAGGTTCCACTATTGGTTATTGACCGGATATGTGTCTCAGTCATGTCTACATAGTTCTCGAACTCGTAGGGTCCGCATGCTTAAAGTTATGTGACGATCGGCATTATGAGTTTTTGTGTTTTGATGTACCGAAGGTAGTTCAGAGTCCCGGATATGATCACAGACATAACGAGGAGTCTCAAAATGGTCGAGACATAAATATCGATATATTGGAAGCCTATATTTGGACATCGGAATGGTTCCGGGTGAAATCAGGATTTTACCGGAGTATCGGGAGGTTACCGGAACCCCCCGGTAATTGTATGGGCCTTAATGGGCCATAGTGGAGAGAGAGAAAGAGGAGGCCAGGGCAGGCTGCACGCCCCCTCCCTCTCTGGTCCAAATTGGACTAGGAGGGGGGGGGGGGCGGCGCCCCCTTTCCTTCCTCCCTCTCTCCCCTTCCTTCTCTCCTAGTCCAACTAGGGAAAGGGGGGAATCCTACTCCCGGTGGGAGTAGGACTCCTCCTGGCACGCCCTGCTAGGGCCGGCCGGCCTCCCCCCTTGCTCCTTTATATACGGGGGTAGGGGGCACCCCATAGACACACAAGTTGATCATTGATCTCTCTTAGCCGTGTGCGGTGCCCCCCTCCACCATAATCCACCTCGGTCATATCGTAGCGGTGCTTAGGCGAAGCCCTGCGTCGGTAACTTCATTAACACCGTCACCACGCCGTTGTGCTGACGAAGCTCTTCCCCGAAGCTCTACTGGATCGTGAGTTCGCGGGACGTCACCGAGCTGAACATGTGCTGAACGCGGAGGTGCCGTACATTCGGTACTGATGATCGGTCGATCATGATCATCTGTCATAATGCTTCCGCTTACGGTCTACGAGGGTACGTGGACGACACTCTCCCGTCTCGTTGCTATGCATCACCATGATCTTGGGTGTGCGTAGGATTTTTTTTGAAATTACTACGTTCCCCAACAGTGGCATCCGAGCTAGGTTTATGCGTAGATGTTATATGCACGAGTTGAACACAAGTGAGTTGTGGGCGATACAAGTCATACTACTTACCAGCATGTCATACTTTGGTTTGGCGGTATTGTTGGATGAAGCGTCCCGAACCGACATTACGCGTATGCTTACGCGAGACTGGTTCTACCGACGTGCTTTGCACACAGGTGGCTGGCGGGTGTCAGTTTCTCCAACTATAGTTGAACCGAGTGTGACTACGCCCGGTCCTTGAGAAGGTTAAAACAGCACTAACTTGATGAAATATTGTTGTGGTTTTGATGCGTAGGTAAGAACGGTTCTTGCTCAGCCCGTAGCAGCCACGTAAAACTTGCAACAACAAAGTAGAGGATGTCTAACTTGTTTTTGCAGGGCATGTTGTGATGTGATATGGTCAAGACATGATGCTATATTTTATTATATGAGATGATCATGTTTTGTATCGGAGTTATCGGCAACTGGCAGGAGCCATATGGTTGTCGCTTTATTGTATGAAATGCAATCGCCATGTAATTGCTTTACTTTATCACTAAGCGGTAGCGATAGTCGTAGAAGAAATAGTTAGCGAGACGACAATGATGCTACGATGGAGATCAAGGTGTCGCGCCGGTGACAATGGTGATCATGACGGTGCTTTGGAGATGGAGATCAAAGGCACAAGATGATGATGGCCATATCATATCACTTATATTGATTGCATGTGATGTTTATCTTTTATGCATCTTATTCTGCTTTGATTGACGGTAGCATTATAAGATGATCTCTCACTAAATTTCAAGGTACAAGTGTTCTCCCTGAGTATGCACCGTTGCCAAAGTTCGTCGTGCCGAGACACCACGTGATGATCGGGTGTGATAAGCTCAACGTCCTTATACAACGGGTGCAAGCCAGTTTTGGACACGCAGAATACTCGGGTTAAACTTGACGAGCCTAGCATATGCAGATATGGCCTCGGAACACTGAGACCGAAAGGTCGAACGTGAATCATATAGTAGATATGATCAATATAGTGATATTCACCATTGAAAACTACTCCATTTCACGTGATGATCGGTTATGGTTTAGTTGATTTGGATCACGTGATCACTTAGATGATAAGAGAGATGTCTATCTAAGTGGGAGTTCTTAAGTAATATGATTAATTGAACTTAAATTTATCATGAACTTAGTACCTGATAGTATTTTCCTTGTCTATGTTGTTGTAGATAGATGGCCCGTGATGTTGTTCCATTGAATTTTAATGCGTTCCTTGAGAAAGCAAAGTTGAAAGATGATGGTAGCAATTACACGGACTGGGTCCGTAACTTGAGGATTATCCTCATTGTTGCACAGAAGAATTACATCCTGGAAGCACCGCTGGGTGCCAGGCCTGCTGCAGATGCAACTGACGATGTTAAGAACGTTTGGCAGAGCAAAGCTGATGACTACTCGATAGTTCAGTGTGCCATGCTTTACGGCTTAGAACCGGGACTTCAACAACGTTTTGAACGTCATGGAGCATATGAGATGTTCCAGGAGTTGAAGTTAATATTTCAAGGAAATGCCCGGATTGAGAGATATGAAGTCTCCAATAAGTTCTACAGCTGCAAGATGGAGGAGAATAGTTCTGTCAGTGAACATATACTCAAAATGTCTGGGTATAATAATCACTTGATTCAACTAGGAGTTAATCTTCCGGATGATAGTGTCATTGACAGAATTCTTCAATCACTGCCACCAAGCTACAAGAGCTTCCTGATGAACTATAATATGCAAGGGATGGATAAGACAATTCCTGAGCTCTTCGCAATGCTAAAGGCTGCGGAGGTCGAAATCAAGAAGGAGCATCAAGTGTTGATGGTCAACAAGACCACCAGTTTCAAGAAAAAGGGCAAAGGGAAGAAGAAGGGGAACTTCAAGAAGAACGACAAACAAGTTGCTGCTCAGGAGAAGAAACCTAAGTCTGGACCTAAGCCTGAGACTGAGTGCTTCTACTGCAAACAGACTGGTCACTGGAAGCGGAACTGCCCCAAGTATTTGGCGTATAAGAAGGATGGCAAGGTGAACAAAGGTATATGTGATATACATGTTATTGATGTGTACCTTACTAAAGCTCATAGTAGCACCTGGGTATTTGATACTGGTTCTGTTGCTAATATTTGCAACTCGAAATAGGGACTACAGATTGAGCGAAGATTGGATAAGGACGAGGTGACGATGCGCGTGGGAAATGGTTCCAAAGTCGATGTGATCGCCGTCAGCACGCTACCTCTACATCTACCTTCGGGATTAATTTTAGACCTAA
This sequence comes from Aegilops tauschii subsp. strangulata, assembly GCF_002575655.3. Lineage (NCBI taxonomy): Eukaryota > Viridiplantae > Streptophyta > Magnoliopsida > Poales > Poaceae > Aegilops > Aegilops tauschii. The sequence goes on along the minus strand of NC_053041.3, from coordinate 303,757,732 downwards.
ATAATTGTTATTTGGTGCCAGCGTTAAGCATGAACATTATATCTGGATCTTGTTTGATGCGAGATGGTTATTCATTTAAATCTGAGAATAATGGTTGTTCTATTTATATGAGTAATATCTTTTATGGCCATGCACCCTTGAAGAGTGGTCTATTTGTGTTGAATCTCTACAGTAGTAATACACATATTCATAATGTTGAAGCCAAAATATGCAGAGTTGATAATGATAGTGCAACTTATTTGTGGCACTGCCGTTTGGGTCATATTGGTGTAAAACGCATGAAGAAACTCAATACTGATGGACTTCTGGAATCACTTGATTATGAATCACTTGGTACTTGCGAACCATGCCTAATGGGCAAGATGACTAAAAGGCCATTCTCCGGAACAATGGAGCGAGCAACAGATTTATTGGAAATCATACATACTGATGTATGTGGTCCAATGAATATTGAGGCTCACGGCGGGTGTCGTTATTTTCTGACCTTCACAGATGATTTGAGCAGATATGGGTATATCTACTTAATGAAACACCAGCCTGAAACATTTGAAAAGTTCAAAGAATTTCAGAGTGAAGTGGAAAATCATCGTAACAAGAAAATAAACTTTCTACGATCTCATCGTGGAGGAGAATATTTGAGTTACGAGTTTGGTCTACATTTGAAACAATGTGAAATAGTTTCGCAACTCACGCCACCCGGAACACCACAGCGTAATGGTGTGTCCGAACGTCATAATCGTACTTTACTAGATATGGTGCGATCTATGATGTCTCTTACTGATTTACCGCTATCGTTTTGGGGTTATCCTTTAGAGATGGCTGCATTCACGTTAAATAGGGCACCATCAAAACCCGTTGAGACGACACCTTATGAACTGTGGTTTGGCAAGAAAACCAAAGTTGTCGTTTCTTAAAGTTTGGGGCTGCGATGCTTATGTGAAAAAGCTTCAACCTGATAAGCTCGAACCCAAAAATCAGAGAAATGTGTCTTCATAGGATACCCAAAGGAAACTATTGGGTACACCTTCTATCACAGATCCGAAGGCAAGACATTTGTTGCTAAGAATGGATCCTTTCTAGAGAAGGAGTTTCTCTCGAAAGAAGTGAGTGGGAGGAAAGTAGAACTTGATGAGGTAACTGTACTTGCTCCCTTATTTGAAGGTTGTTCATCATAGAAACCGGTTTCTATGACACCTACACCAATTAGTGAGGAATCTAATTATGTGTAACGCCCCGAGACCGACGCTTCAGAAGACTTCCATATTTTTCGTGATCACCGTGTGTTTCTTTTGTGCTTGCTCTTTTATTTTTTCATTGCATCATGTCATCATGCCATCATGCCATTAATTTTTAAAAAACTCAACTAAGTAAATTGCATGGATCTTCGATCCATTTAAATCGAGGGAAATGCACATGGTGATTTCTCTTTATAACATATATCCTCCCAATATTATTAGGGAACTATATTAAAATATTCCATTAATTGGAGTTCACCATAACACACTTGCAAATATCCCAATGCCTTTGTTATCTTAAATCTTGGTCTCCAACCTTGCCATATATTCTTTCATCATATTCCGGAGCTCCACCAAAAAAACCGACATTTTGGACCTTCCTTTTATCAAGTCCTAGTTCAATCATTTGAATTCAAATCAAATGCGTTTGAATTTAAATCTTTCAATCATGGCCTTTTCTATTTTCTCGGAACAAGCACATTTTTGTGAGTCCGGAGAAATTATCCGCGGGTCCAACATCTTTCCCTAACCCTCTCTTTCTTTTCCCTTTTCTCTAATTTCTTTTCTGCCAAAGAAATAAGGGAGAGAGAAGAGAGAGACCCCCAGCCCGCCCAGCTGGGCCTCCCAACTCCAAGCCGGCCCATCCCCGCGGCCCACCTAGGCCCAGCCGCGCGCAGCTCTAACCCTTGCCGCCAGGAGACCTAGCCCGACCCCCCCTCCTCTCAATCTTCCTCCAGCGCCGCCTCCTGCTCGATTCCCCTGCTCTCGCTCGTCTCCCTCTCCTCCTCTCGCGCTGCCATCCACGCAGAGAGGAGCAGAGCCCCGCGCGCCGTCCTCTGCCGATGGCGTGCCCGCGAGTTCCCGACCACCAGCAGGCCGCCGCCCTGTGCGCGCGCCCATGCAGGCCCCTCCTTCCTCGCGCCTCCCCTTCCTGCCCCGCATCGCTGGATCGCCGCCGCCTCCCCGCCTCTGCCTCCGGCCGCCGCCAGCGAGCAGCTCCGCCGGAGCCATGCCCCTTCGCCGTCGCGTCACCTTGCCTTCCTCCATCGACCGTGGCCATGGCCTTCGTCCAGCCGCGCCGCGCCCTCTAGCGCCTAGCCTCGCTGCTGCTCCTGCTCGATGCTCCAGAGACGCCCGTGATCTTCTGCTCTGATGTGAGCGTGCCAGCGCCTCCATTGCCTCTACTGCCCCTTGCTGCCGGAGCCTTTGGCCTGCTGCTCCCCGTGCCGGAGCTTCGGCAAGACCATGGGCGACCTCCTCCTTGACGACCCCCGCACCCTGCCTGCTCGTCCCTTTGCCGCTTGCGGTCCAACTCCGAGGTCATGGCCGTGTGGTCGACCTTGACAAAAACGGCAAGACCACACGGACGCTCGAACGACTACACACCGAAACGTCAAGTACCTCGTCAATACGTGTACGACTACCGTCGCCGCGAAGACCACGAGTTCAACTACTTCCACAACGCGTCGTGTACGACTACCGTCGCTTGGGTTCGATAAGACGTCGAGTACCACTACGTTGGCCAAGTACACCTTCGTCAAGACCGATGCCCGAACAAGCACCGTTTGCATGGATTGCATCAAGTACCTCTACCGACGACCCCGAACATCTACGGAGTTTGCACGATTGCGAGATGTGAACCACTACTTCTAATACCGTCGCCGTGTACAACTACTTCCTTTACATCGCACCGACTCGATCCGCCCCGAAAACACACGCTTCGAAGGTATAACACCGAGGCGACGCTCGTGTACGAATGCATGTGTTGTTTGAGTTGCTTGCGTTTGCACCGTGCCCGACTTGTTCGTCGCACGCTGTCACTCGTTTCCTTGCCATGCCGTCGAACCGTGGGAACCCGGTTGCCGGGAGCACCCCACCATCCTTGCATGCTTCGCACATCCGCACACTTGCTCTTTTGCACTGGTATCTCAATGAGTTATCGGATCATCGGAAAGTTGCCGTGGCACCATTTTCGTTATCGTTGCCGTGGCACCCTTTTCGTTCCACCACGGTAACAAATGCTTCATAACATGCTCTTGTCCACGTTTTATAAAATTGCTTAAAAACTTGCATATGTCATTCGCATCATGATAACAACATTTAAATGTTTACAATTGATGTTTGCATTAAAATTGCTAAATGACATGAGGATTTTCCGGAATTATTGTTTGTTGTTCTGGCCTCGTTTAAACTTGCCTAAATAGTTAGTTTACTTATGCTTCACCTCTTGCCATGTTAATCAACATTTAATATTGTTGGGTACATAACCGAGAGAACTAAATAATTGATGTGGTGTTTCGTCAATATGCAACTCGTTGCATATTGAGCTCCACTTAACTTGTAGTTTCGTTTGTGCACTTTTCTATGCCATGCCTCTTTAAACCGGACATGCATCATAATTGTTTGTGCATCATGCCATGTTTATGTGATGGTTGTTTACTATGTTGTTTGTTTCTTTCCGGGTTGCTTTTCTCGTTAGCTTCGGTTTCGTTCCGGAGTTGTGAGGATTCGTTCGACTACATCCGTTTGTTTTTCTTCATGGACTCGTTCTTCTTCCTAGCGGGATCTCAGGCAAGATGACCATACCCTCGAAATCACTTCTATCTTTGCTTGCTAGTTGTTCGCTCTATTGCTATGCAGCGCTACCTACCACTTGCTCTTCAAGCCTCCCAAATTGCCATGAACCTCTAACCTTTGTCACCCTTCCTAGCAAACCGTTGTTTGGCTATGTTACCGCTTTGCTCAGCCCCTCTTATAGTGTTGCTAGCTGCAGGTGAAGATGAAGATTGCTCCATTTTGGATTATGTTTATGTTGGGATATCACAATATCTCTTATATTATTAATGCATCTATATATTTGGTAAAGGGTGGAAGGCTCGGCCTTATGCCTGGTGTTTTGTTCCACTCTTGCCGCCCTAGTTTCCGTCATACCGGTGTTATGTTCCTTGATTTTGTGTTCCTAACGCGGTTTGGTGATTTATGGGACCCCCTTGACAGTTCGCTTTGAATAAAACTCTTCCAGCAAGGCCCAACCTTGGTTTTACATTTGCCTCACCTAGCCTTTTTCCCTTGGGAGTCATGCATCCCGAGGGTCATCTTTATTTACCCCCCGGGCCAGTGCTCCTTCGAGTGTTGGTCCAACCTGTCAGTCGCCGGTGGCCACCAGGGGCAACTCTGGTCTGGCCTACCGGAAGCTTGGACAATCCGGTGTGCCCTGAGAACGAGATATGTGCAGCTCCTATCGGGATTTGTCGGCACATTCGGGCACCTTTGCTGGTTTTGTTTTACCATTGTCGAAATGTCTTGTAACCGGGATTCCGAGACTGATCGGGTCTTCCCGGGAGAAGGAATATCCTTCATTGACCGTGAGAGCTTATAATGGGCTAAGTTGGGACACCCGTGCAGGGTATTATCTTTCGAAAGCCGTGCCCGCGGTTATGTGGCAGATGGGAATTTGTTAATATCCAGTTGTAGAGAACTTGACACTTGACTTAATTAAAATACATCAAACGCGTGTGTATCCGTGATGGTCTCTTCTCGGCGGAGTCCGGGAGGTGAACACGGTTTCTGGGTTATGTTTGACGTAAGTAGGAGTTCAGGATCACTTCTTGATCATTGCTAGTTCACGACCGTTCCGTTGCTTCTCTTCTCGCTCTTATTTGCGTATGTTAGCCACCATATATGCTTAGTGCTTGCTGCAGCTCCACCTCACTACCCCTTTCCTACCCTTAAGCTTAAATAGTCTTGATCTCGCGGGTGTGAGATTGCTGAGTCCTCGTGACTCACAGATACTTCGAAAACTATTGCAGGTGCCGAGGATACCAGTGCAGGTGACGCAACTGAGCTCAAGTGGGAGCTCGATGAAGATCTTGTTCGTTGTGTTGTTTCTTTTTCCTGTTGATCAGTAGTGGAGCCCAGTTGGGACGATCGGGGATCTAGCAGTTGGGTTGTCTTCTTTTCTTTTGGCTTTGACCGTAGTCGGTCTATGTGTGTACTCTGATTGATGTATGATTTATTTGTGTATTGTGTGAAGTGGCGATTGTAAGCCAACTCTTTATCCCATTCTTGTTCATTACATGGGATTGTGTGAAGATGACCCTTCTTGCGACAAAACCACAATGTGGTTATGCCTCTAAGTCGTGCCTCGACACGTGGGAGATATAGCCGCATCGTGGGCGTTACAAGTTGGTAATTAGAGCCATCCCTGACTTAGGAGCCCCCTGCTTGATCTAATCGCAGACGTTGTTGAGTCTAGAACGAAAATGTTTTGAGTCTTAGGATTATATATATCGGAGAGTAGGATTCTTTTTACTCCTCAGTCCCTTCGTCGCTCTGGTGAGGCCTCCTGACGTAGAAGTTTTGACTTTTCTCTCCTCAAATTTCACTAAATTTTTTTTAGGATCACGCGGGTATCTTGGAATCGTTCCGATGGTTTTGTGACGAGAACATTGTTCTTGGTGCCTCCTGACATTTAGGGGTTGTGGCAGTGTCCCGGGGAGTTGAGCTCCGAGGTGTTGTCTTCACAATTTTATCGTTGCAGTTCTGGAATACCTGAGTTTCGCCGACATCGAAATCTCTTTTATGCAGTTGTTGGTGAGATCACCTCGACGCCACCAAGTACTGGGGTGGGAGTTCGGGAGTATTGCCATAACTCGTATAACAGGTGCTTTTCGAAGGTTGAGGTAAACGATTTCCGAAGATTTCTTGGTTATGTGTTGACGGATGGATACAGCTGGATCTAGGGATTGCTAGTTTGGGTGATATATTTTTGTGTCCCCTGTATCCCCAACACCTGATTGCATAACCAGAAAGTTTCGGGAGTTTATAAGTGGGAATTCAAGTATCTCTTAGGATATCTTTCCGACAGATGCATGATATGAGATTGGGGTTCAACGTCTAGTGGTCCGCCTTTCCACGGTTGGTTTTACAGTGGTCTCGTAGTGTCTTAAAGAGTCCTTGGCTATGCCGACTCGGGGACGCTTCGTATGTCATGTGCACTGCCTTGTACATGATGGTGCTGTACGATCGAGCCCGTGTGGGCCCCACCACGAAAACTTCGGACGAAATCTCTATCATATGTTTGTTCCGGCTTATTTCCTAAGCCAATCCTTTGTTTTGTTTTAAGTTGTGGTATTCGAGTTGCTTCAATATCATGTGTCGAATCCATACCTTCCCTAAACGGTGTTCTCATATTGCTAGGTGAATACTAATCCTTCTTGATCATCGAGGTCGTCATGTTAATTCTTTTCCAACAGGCGTGTTTCTCTTCAAGTGGATCCGATCATTTTCAACATTCACAAGATCACCTCTCAGTTTTTCCCAACGTTGTTTGTTTCATCCGTCCCAAATTGTCTTTGTTTTCCCGCCCTCCCACCCTTTTCCTTCAAGGAAGCAGATGTCTTAACCAAGTATCCATTTTATTCACGTGAAGTCTCTTCATTGTTTTCCTTCAATGTTCTCACCCGGTGATTCTTCATGAAGATACTATCGAAACTCCGAGTTTATTATTCTTCGTTCCTTTTTCTTCTCTGGTGAATTCAATTCAAGCTTTCAGTGTCGATCATAGCCCTTTCCTCCTTTCAAATGCTTTCTCATGCTGGTGTACCTTTTAATCATCCACTTCTCGCCATTCATTTGTTCTGGAGTGCCGAAGATATCTCAGAAGATTCACATTTCCATTCCAAATCCGTTCAAGCTATTTTGAGGTTGTTATCTCATTCAAGCCATTTAATTCAACCGGCGCAATCTTTCTTTTAATCATTCAACGGTGTTTCTTTTGAGTGGGCCCTAACCCACAGGTCTTTTTCCAGGATCTTACCTGACTCTTCTAATTTTTCCGGAGTTACTCTCAAATTCATTGCAAAGTTTGACGTAAGAATGAATTATCATCAGTCAAATGTCTTTCTCCAAGATCTTTCAAATTCTTTTCATCGTTGGTTCAACCTTTCCAATTTTCATCCCGAGGTATCTCAACAATTCATGATGGTGTTTCTCATCGTCATTCTCAACATCTGAAGACCGAAGAAGAATTTCTCCTAAATCTTGGTCCGTTCTCTTGAAGATTCATAGTTCTAGCTTATGCCATCCTCTCATAATTGTTTTTCGATTGTGAGAATTCTTTTCTTACCCATCCGGAGCATTTCATGAGTTGTTTTCATTTCTTGATCATCCAAAGGCCATCATTTCAGAAGATTTCTTCGTTCTAAGTTTTCAGATTCGTTCTCCAATTATTCTAAATTGTTGTCTCTTCGTTCATCTCCATATTCTCCCGGTGCATCGTTCAAGTATCCTCTAGTCAGCTCGTGATTTATTCGTTCTCATGTATCTAAATTCCCTCGAGTATTTTCGCGCGTTCTTTAATTCTTACGGTGTTTCGTCCTCTTTTCTTTAATTGTTTTCAATTCTCGCGGTGGTTCGCTCAAGATTTTTCTCTTCCTTTGTTATCATATCAATTTATTCGTTGTTTCAATCCTACCGGTGGTTCGATGAAGACCTTCCCAAGTTTGTGCTATATCTATCTTAATCCTTTCTACGAGAATAAGTAGTATGCCAAATCCGTTGTTTGTCATCAATCTAAATTGGTGAAGGATACACGTAATGTAATTCTTATTCTTGTCTCCTCCAAGTGAGTAATTCCTTCTTCCGGAGTTCGTTCATGATATCAAATTCTCGGTTCCAAGTTGTTCATCTTTTCTTTCCGGAGTTCCAAGTTTTATAGATTATATCATTTCAAAGCTTCATCTAATCATTGCAAGGCTTCTCCCGGAGTTCTTTTCAACTTTCCCTTTCGTTTGATCATTCTTTTATTACCGGAGTTCTTCATGGAGGCTCTACAGGGTGGTTCGTCAAGGATTCTTTTCATTCTTCAATTGTTCTTCAAGATTTCTCTTGGAGTCAAGATCCGTCAAGCTATACTCTAAAATAAACATGGTGCTCAACACATGTTTGTTTTGAGAAGTTCAAGCATTCTTCATCTTGCATTCCGAAGTGCAATTCTTTCTCTCTTATCTTTTGAGGTGGTGTTATGTCATTCTTGACAATTTGAGTTCGCGTTTCATGATTCACATGTTGTCAAGAATGAGATATTTTAAATCCACCAATCTCTTCGTTGGATTTATCTTGTGTCATGTTTCACCTAAAGCCTTCCCTAAGGAATGTTGTTATTAGGGTGCTTATCAATGATCCGAGTTTTCTCCTATCCTCTTGGTGAAAGAAGTTTTTTTTTCATCGCCTTGGTGCTCTCACTCAAACCAATGGCTTCCTTTAGTGGCCGTTTGTCACCTCATAATTTTGAGATGTGTTCCATAAGCCCACTACAAGCTTGTTCTTTTCGTTGTTGATTTCCCAACAACTCCGTTATTGCCTTCTTGGAAGGATGCTTTCCAAGCTCATTTGTGGCAGAAGTTGTCATTTTCTTCTACATTCTTTATTCCAAGGATCTATCTTCTATTATTTATTTCTTCCGGAGGCATTGTGATGTTGCTCTCTTCACTCATCTTCTCGGTTTGTGAGGACCGTGTTCTTTTCGTGCTTATCCATTTCCAACCGGAGTGTCGTGCCCTCTTTTCAAGTTCTTCCCATTCTGTCAAGTTTTGTCTCCTTTTCAAACAGAGTGCTGTCTGAAATCTTTCCTACCCCTTGTGCCATTCTTTCATTAGTTCCGGAGGAAATGTGTTGTTAATTTCATCGAGTATCCTCTCATCTTGTCAAGATCATGTTCAATTCCTTCCATTTACAGTCGGAGTGCTGCCCAAATTATATCACTCTTATTCCTTCTCTATCTTGGTTTAACCGGAGTGTTGTCGTAATTGATGTTTATCGTTCCTTATACATCTCGTTTCAACCGGAGTGCTTGCATGTACTTCTTGTCCATCTTAACCATTTTTGTTTGTTTTTCAACCTACAAGGTTCTTGTAATGGTCCTTGTTCCTCTTGCTGAACGGAGTGTTGTAAATTTTGTTCACCTCCGTCGTGTCATTTCTTCAAGCTTTGCGACCTCTCAAGGTTTTTTGGTTTCACTCGTTTGTCAAAGAAGCAATTTGTTTTACCTCTTCCTCTTCCGTTTCTCTCCGATGCCATCCTAGATCTCGGGACGAGATCCTCTTGTGGTGGAGTGTTGTAACGCCCCGAGACCGACGCTTCAGAAGACTTCCATATTTTTCGTGATCACCGTGTGTTTCTTTTGTGCTTTCTCTTTTATTTTTTCATTGCATCATGTCATCATGCCATCATGTCATTACTTTTTAAAAAACTCAACTAAGTAAATTGCATGGATCTTCGATCCATTTAAATCAAGGGAAATGCACATGGTGATTTCTCTTTATAACATATATCCTCCCAATATTATTAGGGAACTATATTAAAATATTCCATTAATTGGAGTTCACCATAACACACTTGCAAATATCCCAATGCCTTTGTTATCTTAATTCTTGGTCTCCAACCTTGCCATATATTCTTTCATCATATTCCGGAGCTCCACCAAAAAAACCGACATTTTGGACCTTCCTTTTATCAAGTCCTAGTTCAATCATTTGAATTCAAATCAAATGTGTTTGAATTTAAATCTTTCAATCATGGCCTTTTCTATTTTCTCGGAACAAGCACATTTTTGTGAGTCCGGAGAAATTATCCGCGGGTCCAACATCTTTCCCTAACCCTCTCTTTCTTTTCCCTTTTCTCTAATTTCTTTTCTGCCAAAGAAATAAGGGAGAGAGAAGAGAGAGACCCCCAGCCGGCCCATCCCCGCGGCCCACCTAGGCCCAGCCGCACCCAGCTATAACCCTTGCCGCCAGGAGACCTAGACCGACCCCCCTCCTCTCAATCTTCCTCCAGCGCCGCCTCATGCTCGATTCCCCTGCTCTCGCTCGTCTCCCTCTCCTCCTCTCGCGCTGCCATCCACGCAGAGAGGAGCAGAGCCCCGCGCGCCGTCCTCTGCCGATGGCGTGCCCGCGAGTTCCCGACCACCAGCAGGCCGCCGCCCTGTGCGCGCGCCCATGCAGGCCCCTCCTTCCTCGCGCCTCCCCTTCCTGCCCCGCATCGCTGGATCGCCGCCGCCTCCCCGCCTCTGCCTCCGGCCGCCGCCAGCGAGCAGCTCCGCCGGAGCCATGCCCCTTCGCCGTCGCGTCACCTTGCCTTCCTCCATCGACCGTGGCCATGGCCTTCGTCCAGCCGCGCCGCGCCCTCTAGCGCCTCGCCTCACTGCTGCTCCTGCTCGATGCTCCAGAGATGCCCGTGATCTTCTGCTCTGATGTGAGCGTGCCAGCGCCTCCGTTGCCTCTACTGCCCCTAGCTGCCGGAGCCTTTGCCCTGCTGCTCCCCGTGCCGGAGCTTCGGCAAGACCATGGTCGACCTCCTCCTTGACGACCCCCGCACCCTGCCTGCTCGTCCCTTTGCCGCTTGCGGTCCAACTCCGAGGTCATGGCCGTGTGGTCGATCTTGACAAAAACGGCAAGACCACACGGACGCTCGAACGACTACACACCGAAACGTCAAGTACCTCGTCAATACGTGTACGACTACCGTCGCCGCGAAGACCGCGAGTTCAACTACTTCCACAACGCGTCGTGTACGACTACCGTCGCTTGGGTTCGACAAGACGTCGAGTACCACTACGTTGGCCAAGTACACCTTCGTCAAGACCGATGCCCGAACAAGCACCGTTTGCATGGATTGCGTCAAGTACCTCTACCGACGACCCCGAACATCACGGAGTTTGCACGATTGCGAGATGTGAACCACTACTTCTAATACCGTCGCCGTGTACAACTACTTCCTTTACATCGCACCGACTCGATCCGCCCCGAAAACGCACGCTTCGAAGGTATAACCCCGAGGCGACGCTCGTGTACGAATGCATGTGTTGTTTGAGTTGCTTGCGTTTGCACCGTGCCCGACTTGTTCGTCGCACGCTGTCACTCGTTTCCTTGCCATGCCGTCGAACCGTGGGAACCCGGTTGCCGGGAGCACCCCACCATCCTTGCATGTTTCGCACATCCGGACACTTGCTCTTTTGCACCGGTATCTCAATGAGTTATTGGATCATCGGAAAGTTGCCGTGGCACCATTTTCGTTATCGTTGCCGTGGCACCCTTTTCGTTTCACCACGGTAACAAATGCTTCATAACATGCTCTTGTCCACGTTTTATAAAATTGCTTAAAAACTTGCATATGTCATTCGCATCATGATAACAACATTTAAATGTTTACAATTGATGTTTGCATTAAAATTGCTAAATGACATGAGGATTTTCCGGAATTATTGTTTGTTGTTCCGGCCTCGTTTAAACTTGCCTAAATAGTTAGTTTACTTATGCTTCACCTCTTGCCATGTTAATCAACATTTAATATTGTTGGGTACATAACCGAGAGAACTAAATAATTGATGTGGTGTTTCGTCAATATGCAACTCGTTGCATATTGAGCTCCACTTAACTTGTAGTTTCGTTTGTGCACTTTGCCATGCCATGCCTCTTTAAACCGGACATGCATCATACTTGTTTGTGCATCATGCCATGTTTATGTTGGGATATCACAATATCTCTTATTTTTAATTAATGCACCTATATACTTGGTAAAGGGTGGAAGGCTCGGCCTTATGCCTGGTGTTTTGTTCCACTCTTGCCGCCCTAGTTTCCATCATACCGGTGTTATGTTCCTTGATTTTGCGTTCCTAACGCGGTTGGGTGATTTATGGCACCCCCTTGACAGTTCGCTTTGAATAAAACTCTTCCAGCAAGGCCCAACCTTGGTTTTACATTTGCCTCACCTTGCCTTTTTCCCTTGGGAGTCGCGCATCCCGAGGGTCATCTTTATTTACCCCCCCGGGCTAGTGCTCCTTCGAGTGTTGGTCCAACCTGTCAGTCGCCGGTGGCCACCAGGGGCAACTCTAGTCTGGCCTACCAGAAGCTTGGACAATCCGGTGTGCCCTGAGAATGAGATATGTGCAGCTCCTATCGGGATTTGTCGGCACATTCGGGCGGCTTTGCTGGTTTTGTTTTACCATTGTCGAAATGTCTTGTAACCGGGATTCCGAGACTGATCGGGTCTTCCCGGGAGAAGGAATATCCTTCGTTGACCGTGAGAGCTTATAATGGGCTAAGTTGGGTCACCCCTGCAGGGTATTATCTTTCGAAAGCCGTGCCCGCGGTTATGTGGCAGATGGAAATTTGTTAATATCCGGTTGTAGAGAACTTGACACTTGACTTAATTAAAATACATCAACCGCGTGTGTAGCCGTGATGGTCTCTTCTCGGCGGAGTCCGGGAGGTGAACATGGTTTCTGGGTTATGTTTGACGTAAGTAGGAGTTCAGGATCACTTCTTGATCATTGCTAGTTCACGACCGTTCCGTTGCTTCTCTTCTCACTCTTATTTGCGTATGTTAGCCACCATATATGCTTAGTGCTTGCTGCAGCTCCACCTCACTACCCCTTTCCTACCCTTAAGCTTAAATAGTCTTGATCTCGCGGGTGTGAGATTGCTGAGTCCTCGTGACTCACAGATACTTCCAAAATAGTTGCAGGTGCCGAGGATACCAGTGCAGGTGACGCAACTGAGCTCAAGTGGGAGCTCGATGAAGATCTTGTTCGTTGTGTTGTTTCTTTTTCCTGTTGATCAGTAGTGGAGCCCAGTTGGGACGATAGGGGATCTAGCAGTTGGGTTGTCTTCTTTTCTTTTGTCTTTGACCGTAGTTGGTCTATGTGTGTACTCTGATTGATGTATGATTTATTTGTGTATTGTGTGAAGTGGCGATTGTAAGCCAACTCTTTATCCCATTCTTGTTCATTACATGGGATTGTGTGAAGATGACCCTTCTTGCGACAAAACCACAATGCGGTTATGCCTCTAAGTCGTGCCTCGACACGTGGGAGATATAGCCGCATCGTGGGTGTTACATGATGTTGATCATGAATCTTCCGATCAAGTTACTACCGAACCTCGTAGGTCAACTAGAGTAAGATCCGCACCAGGGTGGTACAGTAATCCTGTTCTGGAAGTCATGTTACTAGACCATGGTGAACCTACGAACTATGAGGAAGCGATGATGAGCCCAGATTCCGCGAAATGGCTTGAGGCCATGAAATCTGAGATGGGATCCATGTATGAGAACAAAGTGTGGACTTTGGTTGACCTGCCCGATGATCGGCAGGCCATAGAAAATAAATGGATCTTCAAGAAGAAGACTGACGCTGACGGTAATGTTACTGTCTACAAAGCTTGACTTGTTGCGAAAGGTTTTCGACAAGTTCAAGGGGTTGACTACGATGAGACTTTCTCACTCGTAGCGATGCTTAAGTCTGTCCGAATCGTGTTAGCAATTGCTGCATTTTATGATTATGAAACTTGGCAAATGGATGTCAAAACTGCATTCCTGAATGGATTTGTGGAACAAGAGTTGTATATGATGCAACCAGAAGGTTTTGTCGATCCAAAGGGTGCTAACAAAGTGTGCAAGCTCCAGTGATCCATTTATGGACTGGTGCAAGCCTCTCGGAGTTGGAATAAATGTTTTGATAGTGTGATCAAAGCATATGGTTTTATACAAACTTTTGGAGAAGCCTGTATTTACAAGAAAGTGAGTGGGAGCTCTGTAGCATTTCTAATATTATATGTGGATGACATATTGTTGATTGGAAATGATATAGAATTTCTGGATAGCATAAAAGGATACTTGAATAAGAGTTTTTCAATGAAAGACCTCGGTGAAGCTGCTTATATATTGGGCATCAAGATCTATAGAGATAGATCAAGACGCTTAATTGGACTTTCACAAAGCACATACCTTGATAAAGTTTTGAAAAAGTTCAAAATGGATCAGGCAAAGAAAGGGTTCTTGCCTGTGTTACAAGGTGTGAAGTTGAGTCAGACTCAATGCCTGACCACTTCAGAAGATAGAGAGAAAATGAAAATTGTTCCCTATGCTTCAGCCATAGGCTCTATCAATTATGCAATGCTATGTACCAGACCTGATGTGTGCCTTGCTATTAGTTTAGCAGGGAGGTACCAAAGTAATCCAGCAGTGGATCACTGGACAGCGGTCAAGAACATCCTAAAATACCTGAAAAGGACTAAGGATATGTTTCTCGTTTATGGAGGTGACAAAGAGCTCGTCGTAAGTGGTTACGTCGATGCAAGCTTTGACACTGATCCGGGCGATTCTAAATCACAAACCAGATACGTGTTTATATTAAACAGTGGAGCTGTCAGTTGGTGCAGTTGTAAACAAAGCGTCGTGGCGGGATCTACATGTGAAGCGGAGTACATAGCTGCTTCGGAAGCAGCAAATGAAGGAGTCTGGATGAAGGAGTTCATATCCGATCTAGGTGTCATACCTAGTGCATCGGGTCCAATGAAAATCTTTTGTGACAATACTGGTGCAATTGCCTTGGCAAAGGAATCCAGATTTCACAAGAGAACCAAGCACATCAAGAGACGCTTCAATTCCATCCGGGATCAAGTCCAGGTGGGAGACATAGAGATTTGCAAGATACATACGGATCTGAATGTTGCAGACCCGTTGACTAAGCCTCTTCCACGAACAAAAGATGATCAGCACCAAGACTCCATGGGTGTTAGAATCATTACGCGTAATCTAGATTATTGACTCTAGTGCAAGTGGGAGACTGAAGGAAATATGCCCTAGAGACAATAATAAAGTTATTATCTATTTCCTCATATCATGATAAATGTTTATTATTCATGCTAGAATTGTATTAACCGGAAACATAATACATGTGTGAATACATAGACAAACACAGTGTCACTAGTATGCCTCTACTTGACTAGCTCGTTGATCAAAGATGGTTGAGTTTCCTAGCCATAGACATGAGTTGTCATTTGATTAACGGGATCACATCATTATGAGAATGATGTGATTGACTTGACCCATTTCGTTAGCTTAGCACTTGATCGTTTAGTTTACTGCTATTGCTTTCTCCATGACTTATACATGTTCCTATGAATATGAGATTATGCAACTCCCGAATACCGGAGGAACATTTGTGTGCTATCAAACGTCACAACGTAACCGGGTGATTATAAAGGTGCTCTACAGGTGTAAAGAGATGATGCACTACAGAACGAGTAAAGAGACTTGCCGGTAACGAGATTGAGCTAGGTATTGAGATACCGACGATCGAATCTCGGGCAAGTAACATACCGATGACAAAGGGAACAACGTATGCTGTTATGCGGTTTGACCGATAAAGATCTTCGTAGGATATGTAGGAACCAATATGAGCATCCAGGTTTCGCTATTGGTTATTGACCGGAGACGTGTGTCGGTCATGTCTACATAGTTCTTGAACCCGTAGGGTCCGCACGCTTAAAGTTCTGTGACGATCGGTATTATGAGTTTTTGTGTTTTGATGTACCGAAGTAGTTCAGAGTCCCGGATATGATCACGGACATAACGAGGAGTCTCTAAATGGTCGAGGCGTAAAGATCGATATATTGGAAGCCTATATTTGGACATCGGAATGGTTCCGGGTGAAATCGGGATTTTACCGGAGTACCAAGAGGTTATCGGAACCCCCCGGTAATTGTATGTGCCTTAATGGGCCATAGTGGAGAGAGAGAGAGGAGGCTAGGGCAGGCCGCATGGCCCCTCCCCCTCTGGTCCGAATTGGACAAGGAGGGGGGCGGCGCCCCCCTTTCCTTCCTCCCTCTCTCCCCTTCCTTCTCTTCTAGTCCAACTAGGGAAAGGGGGGGAATCCTACTCCGGTGGGAGTAGGACTCCTCCTGGCACGCCCTGCTAGGGCCGGCCGGCCTCCCCCTTGCTCCTTTATATACGGGGGCAGGGGGCACCCCATAGACACACAAGTTGATCATTGATCTCTCTTAGCCGTGTGCGGTGCCCCCCTCCACCATAATCCACCTCGGTCATATCGTAGCGGTGCTTAGGCGAAGCCCTGCGTTGGTAACTTCATCAACACCGTCACCATGCCGTTGTGCTGACGAAGCTCTTCCCCGAAGCTCTACTGGATCGTGAGTTCGCGGGACGTCACCGAGCTGAACGTGTGCTGAACGCGGAGGTGCCGTACGTTCGGTACTGAGGATCGGTCGATCGTGAAGACGTACGACTACATCAACCACGTTGTCATAACGCTTCCACCTATGGTCTACGAGGGTACGTGGACGACACTCTCCCCTCTCGTTGCTATGCATCACCATGATCTTGCATGTGCGTTGGATTTATTTTAAATTACTACGTTCCCCAACAATAACCCGACAGTGGATTCTCATCAGCCAGAGAGGTATCTTTGTATTAAAACCATGCCTGGTTCCAATTTTTGGGGTGACTCGGCAGGCAAGCATAAGGGAAGATGGCATCTCTTCATTGTTGAATTGAGATTCCACCAAGTTCCAAGCTGGGTCCGTTCGTAAACTCGTTTTGCCGGTTCAAAAAAAAATATTCCCTAAAGAGTTCAACACTGGGTTCCTCTTGAAGGTATACTTCGCAAAAAACATGAAAATTGCAAATGTTTGACACAGAATGGGTCCGATGTCTTGAGGATGGAGTTGAAAGAAATGCAGAACGTCTTAGAATTTTTTTGATCCGGGCGGTGAGAAGCCCTGGTTCACGTGATCAGTAAAAACGATGACTTCACCATCCTTTGGGTGAGGTCTTTCTTCACTTGGTTTGGGGGCGCGCCAGTGCATGATATCTTTTGATGGTAAATAGCCGATTTTGACAAAGTCTTTGAGTGTGTTCTCAGTGACAATGGAGGGAACCCAATTACATGAGGTGACCGTCTTTGGCGGCATTGTGAAGAAAGAGGCCTAAAAGAAAGAAAAATTCTGACGGTTTAAGATGATTCAGTAAGCCGGAAGTAAAAGGTTATAGTATATATTCAGGGTGGCGGCTTAATTGGGGCCTAATGACATATGGCTAGTAATAACCGGTGATGTAAGCCGCCATGACCAGATTGGTATCTATCAAGAGCGAAATCTGCTAAGTGTTGAAGCAAACAGGTTTCACAGGTTGATGCTAGGATTGCGGATCTGCGACCCTTCAGATAATGGAAAATATTTTTGACCTAAATTACAGTGCTCGAGTAGTTCTTATGTTCAGATTGGTTTTTTCCCACGCAAAGGAGATGATCTAATAACAAAAATAAGTGTCACGGCTGCCGCCGTGCAGGAGACACTACTAGGAAAAGGCCTATAGATAATATGGACAGTAATGGCGCACCACACATGTGGTGCACCACTACTATATAGCAGTGGCGCACCATGTGTTGGTGCGCCATTAGTGTCCAAATACTAATGGCGCACCACATCCACGGTGCGCCACTACTAACAACTTTTTTTATTTTTTTAAAACTAGTAATGGCGCACCAGGGGATAGTGCGCCATTACTAGTTTTAACTAGTAATGGCGCACCACACCCTCGGTGCGCCACTACTAATTTTTTTAATTTTTTTTTGAAAACTAGTAATGGCGCACCGTGGGTGTGGTGCGCCATTACTAGTTAAACTAGTAATGGCGCACCACACCTACGGTGCGCCATTACTAGTTTTGCCCAAAAATTCCACCGAATGCACCCCCCCTGTGGACCTCCTTTTCAGTTTAAAAATAAATAAAAGAAAATGATGGAAATGTCAAAAAATAAAATAAAATAAGTTTCCCATGTGATATGTGGCCTAGTTGTAGGGAAAATTTACAAATATGAATTTCGACTTTATTTGCAAATTCTCTCTGGAATTTGTAAAATGGGCATAACTTTTGCATACGAACTCGGATTAAAAAGTTTTTTATATGAAAAATCATCTACTTGAAAAGTTACATCCGAATTCAACCGGGGAACCCCGTTGAACATTTTTAGAATCCCCAAAAACCTAACAGAAAAAAAGTTACAACGCTTTTAAGATCTAGAGGGGAAAAATGGAAAAATTTCAAACTTAGTAGTGGCGCACCATTTGCTAGGTGCGCCACTAGTAACAGAAAAAAATAGTTTCAATTTTTTTGAAAATATATTCAAAATATGATATGTAATATGAACGAAAGTTTAAAATATTTTTTCAAAATTTCAGCACACTCATGAACATGAACAAAGTCCTAGACATCAACAAGGTTTAATAGGATTGATATGCTAGATATATCAACAAGTGCGTGTTAAGTGAGCTGGTGCTGGGATTGGATAGAACTCTGAAGTTAAGCGTGCTTGAAGTTTGACCACGGAGTGCGATTTGACTTGAGATTAAGCATATTGACCCAAGATTAAGCCATAGTGACCCGAGATTAAGAAAAAAAACGAAAAAATAAATTTGAAAAAAAAATTCTGAATTTTTTTTGAAAAAAATTGTTACTAATGGCGCACTTCTATGTGGTGCGCCATTAGTATACTAATGGCGCACCGTGTGATATACTAATGGCGCACCACTGATGCGCCATTAGTATCTGGTATACTAATGGCGCACCAGGGGTGCGCCATTGGTATTAATTACTAGTGGCGTGATGCTAGTGGCGCACCTGTAGTGCGCCATTAATGGCAAAAATAGGTGCGCCACTAGCAGGCCTTTTCCTAGTAGTGAGAAGTACTAAGTTTGGATCAAAGTTACAAGCTACAGCGAAGAACAAGGATGAACTTTGAAGAACTTCAAGAAACCCTAATGGAGATCTACAGCGGAGAAAGGAGAGGCACTTACTGGATCCACCGAGAAATGGAGGGGCGCCGCGGTTTCTCTGGTCTCGTTCAGGTCGATGCAGCGGCCGGAGTCGAGGAAGCTGGCGAGTTCGGCGGCGGCGGTGCTTAGGCGTGCAGGTGCATTGCGAAGGGAGAGGTTGAAGATGAGAAGAAGAAGGGGGAAAATGGAAAGGCTGTCGGGCCCTATTTATAAGGAAAGGGTCAATAAACGAGCGCGAGAAACTAGGACGCCAAAGAATGATTATCTAGCTGGTCCAGCGCCTCGATTTTCGGGATGGTTATTAAAGATAAGGATCTATTAGATATGCTGGGTATTGTGCGAAATTAATGGCGGATGACGTCATGGCGGTTTTTCGTAATTCCAGGAGGTGACGTCATGGCGGGTTACAATATCTTGTGAGAACAGGTGAAGAAGGATTTTTTCTAAGTGTTGAAGATTGACATGAACAAGTTCAAATCAACCTGGGGCCTAATGTTGGGGATATAACTATTAGGTATGACCCGCCTAGGAGGGGCCGGGTTATACCAACGGCGGTTTAATTGTCATGAAGCCCATGAAGGAATCGAAGATGGCGGTTTATGAGGATGACTTATGAAGAGCCCAAGTCCCAAAGGCGGCTTAAGGCCCATAGGTGTAAACCGCCATATATGCATGACTTGTATTGTAAGGCAAGTGTAATTAGTCACCAGGCCGGACACGTTTATGAGCCGGCCGGGACTCTGTAAGCTGCAGGGCGTCAACCTATGTATATAAAGGGACGACCCGGCGACGGTTTAGGGCAAGAGAGAACAGATCGAAAGCTAGGTCAAGCGTATTCGCTCCCTGGTAATCGAGGCATAAGCAATACCACCTCAAACTAGATTAGGCCTTTACCTTCACCGCAAGGGGCCGAACCAGTATAAACTCCTGTGTCCTTTGTTATGTTTAACCACTTTAAGCTAACCTAGTGCGATGGCTCCACGACTAAGTCCTCACGATGAGTATTTATTCACTTGTCATTGCACAAGAGTAAGGCAAAGGTATTAGGGATGCCCAGTCCCGAAATGAAAAATGTATTTACTTTATGTTGTCAAATAATAAATTCCTTGGAAAGTGTTGGTATGGAGGGCACCCATGGATACGGTTAGCCATGGAAAGTGAAAGTATGGTTGAAAAAGGAATAAACTTTATTTTCTGTTTGGGAACCGCCTATGATATGTCTAGCATGGAAAGTATTGGGAACTCTAAGTCGTTTTCGTTGGTGGGAAAGGCACACCTCCCAAAATGTTTTTATCTCTCAATTTTCTCTCTGAGGTCTCGCACCTCTACAAATCCCTACTTCCCTCTGTGAAGGGCCTTTCTTTTACTTTATGCAATTTTTATTTTGAATTTGAGTCTCCATCTTCTCTTATAAAGCACCAACTAGGAGGCACTATGATCGTACTTGAGTATTGAGTGTAGTTAATATTCGAGTGTGTTTCTTGAATGGATCAATGATTGAGCATGATGGGCTAGGGATGGCTTATTTTAGCGTTGATATTTTGAAAGACATGGTTGCTTGTTGATATGCTTGAGTATTTAAGTTGTCATGTCAAAACTAGACTATTGCTTTGAACAATATAAAAGTCCAAATGTCCATGCTATAAAGAAAAGAATATGAGATGACATGTTAGGCATCATGTCACATCAAAAATTCTGTTTTTATCACTTACCTACTTGAGGATGAGTAGGAGTTAAGCTTGGGGATGCTGATACATCTCCAACGTATCTATAATTTTTGATTGTTCCCTACTGTTATATTATCAATCTTGGATGCTTTATAATCATTTTATAGTCATTTTATATCATTTTTTGGTACTAACCTATTGACATAGTGCCAAGTGCCAGTTGCTGTTTTCTCCATGTTTTTTACATCGCTGGAAATCAATACCAAATGGAGTCCAAATGCAAAGAAACTTTACGGAGATTTTTTATGGACCAGAAGACACCCAATGGTCCAAGGCTGCGCCTGGGGGGTGCTCCGAGGGGAGCACAACCCACCAGGGCGAGCCAGGAGGCCCAGGCGCGCCCTGGTGGGTTGTGCCCACCTCAGGTGCCCACCGGACCGCCTCTTTGCTCTATAAATACCCCAATATTCCATAAACCCTAGGGGAGTCGACAAAAATCAATTCCAGCCGCCGCAGAGTCCAGAACCACCAGATCCAATCTAGACACCATCACGGAGGGGTTCACCACTTCCATTGGTGCCTCTCCGATGATGCGTGAGTAATTCTTTGTGTTGGGGAACGTAGTATTTCAAAAAAATTCCTATGATCATGCAAGATCTATCTATGAGAAGCATAGCAACGAGCGGGGAGAGTGTGTCCACGTACCCTCGTAGACCGAAAGCGGAAGCGTTTAGTAACGCGGTTGATGTAGTCGAACGTCTTCGCGATCCAACCGATCCAAGTACCGAACGTACGACACCTCCGCGATCAGCACACGTTCAGCTCGGTGATGTCCCTCGAACTCTTGATCTAGTTGAGGCCGAAGGAGAGATTTGTCAGCACGATTACGTGGCAACAGTGATGATGAAGTTACCGGCGCAGGGCTTCGCCTAAGCACTACGACGATATGACCGATGTGTGTAACTGTGGAGGGGGGCACCGCACACGGCTAAGAGAAACTTCTGTGTGTCTTTGGGGTGCCCCCTCCCACGTATATAAAGGAGGGGGAGGAGGAGGCCGACCTAGGTGTGGTGCGCCAAGGGGGGGAGTCCTACTTGGACTCCCGGTCCAAGTAGGATTCGCCCCCCTTTTCCTATTCCCACAAGGAGAAGGGGGAAAGAGTAGGAGGAGAGAAGGAAAGGGGGGCCGCCCCCCAACCCTAATCCAATTCGGTTTGGTCTTGGGGGGGGCGCCTCCACCTTGACGCTGCCTCCTCTCTTCCACTAGGGCCCATGAAGGCCCATTAACCACCCGGGGGGTTCCGGTAATCTCCCAGTACTCCAGAAAATACCCGAAACACTTCGGAACCATTCCGGTGTGCGAATATAACCTTTCAATATATCTATCTTTATGTCTTGACCATTTCGAGACTCCTCGTCATGTCCGTGATCTCATCCGGGACTCAGAACAAACTTCGGTACATCAAATCACATAACTCATAATACAAATCATCATCGAACGTTGAGCGTGCGAACCCTACGGGTTCGAGAACTATGTAGACATGACCGATACATATCTCCGGTCAATAACCAATAGCGGAACCTGGATGCTCATATTGGCTCCTACATATTCTATGAAGATCTTTATCGGTCAAGCCGCATAACAACATACGTTGTTCCCTTTGTCATCGGTATGTTACCTGCCCGAGATTCGATCGTCGGTATCATCATACCTAGTTCAATCTCATTACTGGCAAGTCTCTTTACTTGTTTCGTAATGCATCATCCCACAACTAACTCTTAGTCACATTGCTTGCAAGGCCTATAGTGATGAGCATTACCCAGAGGGCCCAGAGATGCCTCTCCGATACACGGAGTGACAAATCCTAATCTCGATCTATGCCAACTCAACAAACACCATCGGAGACACCTGTAGAGCATCTTTATAATCACCCAGTTACGTTGTGATGTTTGATAGCACACTAAGTGTTCCTCCGGTATTCGGGAGTTACATAATCTCATTGTCAGAGGAACATGTATAAGTTAGGATGAAAACAATAGCAATAAAACTAAACGATCATTAATGCTAAGCTAACGGATGGGTCTTGTCCATCACATCATTCTCTAATGATGTGATCCCGTTCATCAAATGACAACACATGTCTGTGGTCAGGAAACTTAACCATCTTTGATTAACGAGCACTACTAGGGAAAACCCTAGCAGTAGCGTGGGAATAATGCCTATCAGTAGCGCTGGGTAGGGCGCTACTAGTAAGGCGCTACAGCTAAAGGTTAGCAGTAGCGTCTGTTAGCCCACGCTACTGCTATATCGACTTAGTAGTAGCGCTTTCACTAAAGAGCGCTACTGGTAATTACTAGTAGCGCTTCTCTCAGCCCGCACTACTACTATTATTCCGTAATTCACTTTTATTTTGTGTTGTATTCATACACCTTTATACAAGTTTTCATACAGCAGCAATTTAGAGATTGTTTTTACATCATAATGAGTTATTACATCACAGGGTGAAAGAACCGTGGACTAGTTTCAAGTGGATGGACATACACTTGAAACTAATCCGCGGTTCTTTCACCCAATAATATAATAAAAATCATCGTCATCATATCATTAACAACTTATCATCATAATACATCATTGTCATATAAAACCTCCTCATGATCATCGTTTTCATCAATGAGACATCACATAGCAAGTTGGTCACTAGTCATAATCACAACTACTCCTCATCATCAACTCTAACACATTGTACCACATAATAAACATATTGTACCTCATAGGACCTACTACATTCTCTTAGGACCTACTATATTCTCTAAGGTAAAATAGCAAAAAACAAGATAGCCCCTGACTCTCCATTATGGAGAATGGAGATTATCCTGTCTCCAATTCTTGCCTTTCACCTAATGTTGCTTCCAAGAACCTCCTTACGACTGTCCAAACATTTTTTCCATTCTTTGATTAGCATATGTTCACCGGTTTTAGAAATCCGATATGCACAGGTGAGATCCGTAGGATGACCTGGCTGTATGTTCAGAACCTCAAGGCGACCATTCTGATACATCAGATGAGGCACACAATCCATCGGGAATTTCTGTTGAAAAACATAGTAATAACTTCGTAGTTAGCAATGATGTACTAGTTTTAGAAGTATGCAAAAGATGCACGGATGTCGTAATAGTAAAAAATCTTACCAGGGTATCTCCATAGAAGTTACCGTGGTTCAACACGTGCACTAGTGGCACGTATTCACCATAATTTGGAGGTGTTCGATAATAGGTATTGTAATTCTCAAGATCAGTACAAAATGCGATCAGATGATTTTTCTCCTTATAAGTTAATTCAGAGCCATCGGCGTAGTGGGTTTTGTCTACCATCTTCCGCACATTCTTTGAAGAATGAAAATAAGCTGTCAATGGAAATAAGCTGTAACTATTTTGAAATAAACAATATAAATTAGTTAATAACTATGTTTGAGAAACTCACATAGCGGTAGAATCGGAAGCATATCAACAACAACGCAAATGTCCATATTGTCGTGCTCGATGTAAGGATCACCAAGATCCATGGTGACAATCATATCATCATAAAAACCATACATTTTGCAAAGTGCTTCCCAATTTTGGCAACCAAAATGGGTTACGCTCTAAGAATTGTACAGATTTACTTCAAAATCCATATCATGATGGGTCCTTAGGTGTATTTTCTTTGTTTCAAAATTTTCATGGTCTTCAAAACCCATCCTCTCCAAGACATAGCGTCTTGCATGGCATGGGATAAGCTAGTTGAATTGTAAAAGATGAAAATTAGACGTCGAAATAGTTGAAGTCGTGCTTAATTACGAAAAAACACTTGTCGTCGTTGCATACCGTTTCAACATCGAAGGTCTCCTCGAGCTTAATGCTGAAGCGCCGATCTTCGTCCAAGTGAGGCCTGTCACACAGACCTCGATCGTCGTGGCACCAGCTGCACTCCCCCGGGAGACTTTCGTCGTCCGAGTACGACATTTCCTACGTTCATAATTCAAAGATTAAACTTGTACAATTAAATATATGTACTAAAAAACCTAAATTAGATCATTATTATTCATCACGGGTTGACTATCGGTCTGTCGAAATGTTGTTTAATTATTTTTTGAGAAAATCCAGGCCACTCAATATTTCCTACATATTCAAGCACAAGTCATGCCAGAATTCATGGAAAAATTCAGCATGACCTTTGCTAAAAAAGGACATATTGAGCGCCTGAAATTTGCCGGAACGGAAATTAATCAACACTCCGGCAAAACATAGGCCACTCGGAGGTGTAACCTGAACATGACCGGCCACTTGGGCAACCACATATCCTATTTGAGCAACACAAGATATACATGTTTTTATCTACATCATATCTTATAGGACTCATATTGACATGGAGATTTGGCTGGTCTCACCTCGAGGTCGGAGGGGGTAGGTGACGGGGACGACGGCGGGGATGATGGAGGGGCTCCTTGATTTCTGCAAAAACAAAAACCCTATAAGTTATCATTAATACATCCCGGATAATTGCTTAAACTAAAAAAATAACAACAAATATGACATGTTCAACTAGTTCTTACTAAATATAAACTTACTATAAATAGAAAAAAACTAGTTCTTTCTAAAAATAAAGTAGTTCAACTAGTTATATTAATTTTCTGACTAAAAATACATTAGTTATATTAATTCAACTAGTTTATTAATTTACTTATAAACTAGTTCAACTAAAACTAAACTAGTTCAACTAGTTTATTAATTTACTTACTAATTATTTTGAACACTTACTAAAAACAGTAAAAAAACTACATTATAAAATAATAAAAAACATCTACTATTAACCATACTGCCCTAGTTAACTAGTACCATCACTACTACTAATTATCATCTACTACTACTAAAAATCATTATCTATGAACCCTAAATTAACATCTACTACTACTAAAAAACATCTACTAACTAAGGAGAGAGAGAGGGGGTGGGGGGCTTACAGAGAGGGGAGAGACGGTGGCGGGGAGGTGCTCAGCGACGGAGGTAGGGGTGGCGAGGGCGGGCTCGGGATCGGGAGGGGGCGGTCCTGGGCGGGGTCGGGCGACGGCAGTGAGGTCGAGGACGGCGGCGATGAGGTCGAGGGTGGCGACGGTGAGGTCGAGAGCGGCAGCGGGCGGCGGTGGTGAGGTTGAGGGCGGCCTCGGGCAGCGGCGGTGAGGGCAGGCTCGGGCTCGGGCGGCGGCGACAGAGGAGTAGGGGAACAAGGGGGGGGGAAAGACGACTTAGCAAAATTTTGAGCCCACGCGGGTGGTTAAGTCGAACTAGTAGTAGTGCTCTTAAGGAAACGCGCTATAGCTAATTTAGCTATAGCGCGTTTTAGAGAAAAACGCTACTGCTAAAGGAAGCAGTTATTTCTTTTGTTTATCCCAATATCAGTAGCGCTTTGTCCTGGAAAAACGCTAGAAGTCTAAGCATGTAAAAACATCAAAAATATATATTGGTCATCATTGATCTTTTTGTGTAGAATCTAAATAGTCAAGATGAATCTTCACCGTACCTGTATAGGCACAGGCGAAGATTCATATTGTAGCCACAAATCCTACACATATAGTTCAATGAAGACCAAGTGCTCGAGATAGTTTGAGAAGTAACATATTTAAGGTGGTAAACACCTTGTTCGCTTAGCAGTATGGGACTAAACTTAATTAGTTGCGGTGATACTTAGCAGCAGCGAGTTTTGAAGAAAAACGCTGCTACTGAGTACTTTAGCAGTAGCGTGTCCAGGAGAAGGGCGCTACTAGTATATCTAGCCTGGAGGCAACACTGTGGCAATTATAGTAGTAGCGTTTGTTTCACCTAGGGCGCTACTGCTACTGGGATGTTAGTAGCGCGGTTTCCTGGAGCTCGCTACTGCTAATTAGCAGTAGCGTATGTTTTTAAACCACACTGCTGCTAAGATTCTGTGTATAAGGTTTTCCCTAGTAGTGGAGCTAGTCTAGTAGAGGCATACTAGGGACACTCTGTTTTTCTATGTATTTACACATGTACTAAGTTTCCGGTTAATACAATTCTAGCATGAATAATAAACATTTATCATGATATAAGGAAATATAAATAACAACTTTATTATTGCCTCTAGGGCATATTTTCTTCAGTCTCCCACTTGCACTAGAGTCAATAATCTAGATTACATAGTAATGATTCTAATACCCATGGAGTCTTGGTGCTGATCATGTTTTGCTCGTGAGAGAGGTTTAGTCAATGGGTCTGCAACATTCTGATCCGCATGTATCTTGCAAATCTCTATGTCTCCCTCCTTGACTTGATCGCGGATGGAATTGAAGCGTTTCTTGATGTGCTTGGTTCTCGTGAAATCTGGATTCCTTTGCCAAGGCAATTGCACCAGTATTATCAGAAAAGATTTTCATTGGACCTGATGCACTAGGTATGACACCTAGATTGGATATGAACTCCTTCATCTAGACTTCTTCATTTGCTGCTTCCGAAGCAGCTATGTACTCCGCTTCACACGTAGATCCCGCCATGATGCTCTGTTTGGAACTGCACCAACTTACAGCTCCACCATTCAATATAAATACGTATTCGGTTTGTGACTTAGAGTCATCCGGATCAGTGTCAAAGCTTGCATCAACGTAACCATTTACGACAAGCTCTTTGTCACCTCCATAAATGAGAAACATATCCTTAGTCCTTTTCAGGTATTTCCAGATGTTCTTGACCGTTGTCCAGTGATCCACTCCAGGATTACTTTGGTACCTCCCTACTATACTTATAGCAAGGCACACATCAGGTCTGGTACACAACATTGCATACATGATAGAACCTATGGCTGAGGCATAGGGAATGACTTTCATTTTCTCTCTATCTTCTACAGTGGTCGGGCATTGAGTCTCACTCAACTTCACACCTTGTAACATAGGCAAGAACCCTTTCTTTGACCGATCCATTTTGAACTTCTTCAAAATCTTATCAAGGTATGTGCTTTGTGAAAGTCCAATTAAGCGTCTTGATCTATCTCTATAGATCTTGATGCCCAATATGTAAGCAGCTTCACCGAGGTCTTTCATTGAAAAATTCTTATTCAACTATCCTTTTATGCTATTCAGAAATTCAGTATCATTTCCGATTAACAATATGTCATCCACATATAATATCAGAAATGCTACAGAGCTCCCACTCACTTTCTTGTAAATACAGGCTTCTCCAAAAGTCTGTATAAAACCATATGCTTTGATCACACTATCAAAGCGTATATTCCAACTCCGAGAGGCTTGCACCAGTCCATAAATGGGTCGCTGGAGCTTGCACACTTTGTTAGCACCTTGTGGATCGACAAAACCTTCTGGTTGCATCATATACGACTCTTCTTTAAGGTATCCATTAAGGAATGCAGTTTTGACATCCATTTGCCAAATTTCATAATCATAAAATGCGGCAATTGCTAACATGATTCGGACAGACTTAAGCATCGCTATGGGTGAGAAGGTCTCATCGTAGTCAACTCCTTGAACTTGTCAAAAACCTTTAGCAATAAGTCGAGCTTTGTAGACAGTAACATTACCATCAGCGCCAGTCTTCTTCTTGAAGATCCATTTATTCTCTATTGCTTGCCGATCATCGAGCAAGTCAACCAAAGTCCATACTTTTGGTCTATACATGGATCCCATCTCAGATTTCATGGCCTTAAGCCATTTCGCGGAATCTAGGCTCATCATCGCTTCCTCATAGTTCGTAGGTTCGTCATGGTCAAGCAACATGACCTCCAGAACAGGATTACCGTACCACTCTGGTGCGGATCATACTCTGGTTGACCTACGAGGTTCGGTAGTAACTTGATCAGAAGTTTCATGATCATCCTCATTAGCTTCCTCATTGATTGGTGTAGGAATCACTGGAAGTGATTTCTGTGATGAACTACTTTCCAATTCGGGAGAAGGTACAATTACCTCATCAAGTTCTACTTTCCTCTCACTCACTTCTTTTGAGAGAAACTCCTTCTCTAGAAAGGATCCATTCTTAGCAACGAATATCTTGCCTTCGGATCTGTGATAGAAGGTGTACCCAACAGTCTCCTTTGGGTATCCTATGAAGACACATTTCTCTGATTTGGGTTCGAGATTATCAGGCTGAAGCTTTTTCACATAAGCATCGCAGCCCCAAACTTTAAGAAACGACAACTTCGGTTTCTTGCCAAACCACAGTTCATATGGTGTCGTCTCAACGGATTTAGATGGTGCCCTATTTAACGTGAATGCAGCCGTCTCTAAAGCATAACCCCAAAATGATAGCGGTAAATCAGTAAGAGACATCACAGATCGCACCATATCTAATAAAGTACGGTTACGACGTTCGGACACACCATTTCGCTGTGGTGTTCCAGGTGGCGTGAGCTGCAAAACTATTCTGCACTGTTTCAAATGAAGACCAAACTCATAACTCAAATATTCACCTCCACGATCAGATCGTAGAAACTTATTTTCTTGTTACGATGATTTTCCACTTCACTCTGAAATTATTTGAACTTTTCAAATGTTTCAGACTTATGTTTCATCAAGTAGATATACCCATATCTGCTCAAATCATCTGTGAAGGTTAGAAAATAACGATACCCGCCACGAGCCTCAACACTCATCAGACCGCATACATCAATATGTATTATTTCCAACAAGTCTGTTGCTCGCTCCATTGTTCCGGAGACTGGTGTCTTAGTCATCTTGCCCATGAGGCATGGTTCGCAAGCATCAAGTGATTCATAATCAAGTGATTCCAAAAGCCCATCAGCATGGAGTTTCTTCATGCGCTTTACACCAATATGACCTAAACGGCAGTGCCACAAATAAGTTGCACTATCATTATTAAACTTATATCTTTTGGCTTCAATACTATGAATATGTGTATCACTACTATCGAGATTTAATAAAAATAGACCACTCATCAAGGGTGCATGACCATAAAACATATTACTCATATAAATAGAACAACCATTATTCTCTGATTTAAATGAATAACCGACTCGCATCAAACAAGATCCAGATATAATGTTCATGCTTAACGCTGGCACCAAATAACAATTATTCAGGTCTAAAACTAATCCCGAAGGTAGATGTAGAGGTATCGTACCGACGGCGATCACATCGACTTTGGAACCATTTCCCACGCGCATCGTCACCCCATCCTTAGCCAATCTTCGCTTAATCTGTAGCCCCTGTTTCGAGTTGCAAATATGAGCAACAGAACCAGTATCAAATACCTAGGTGCTACTACGAGCATTAGTAAGGTACACATCAATAACATGTATATCGAATATACATTTCACTTTACCATTCTTATTATCCGCCAAATACTTGGGGTAGTTCCGCTTCCAGTGACCAGTCCCTTTGCAGTAGAAGCACTCAGTCTCAGGCTTAGGTCCAGACTTGGGCTTGTTCACTTGAGCAGCAACTTGCTTACCATTCTTCTTGAAGTTCCCCTTCTTCCCGTTGCCCTTTTTCTTGAAACTAGTGGTCTTGTTCACCATCAACACTTGATGCTCCTTCTTGATTCCTACCTCCGCAGCCTTTAGCATCACGAAGAGCTCGGGAATTGTCTTATCCATCCCTTGCATATTATAGTTCATCATGAAGCTTTTATAGCTTGGTGGCAGTGATTGAAGAACTCTGTCAATGACACTATCAACATGAAGATTAACTCCCATTTGAGTCAAGTGGTTGTGGTACCCAGACATTCTGAGTATATGTTCACTGACAGAACTATTCTCCTCCATTTTGCAGCTGTAGAACTTATTGGAGACTTCATATCTCTCAATCCGGGCATTTGCTTGAAATATTAACTTCAACTCCTGGATCATCTCATATGCTCCATGACGCTCAAAACGTCATTGAAGTCCCGGTTCTAAGCCGTAAAGCATGGCACACTGAACTATCGTGTAGTCATCAGCTTTGCTCTGCCAGGCGTTCACAACGTCTGGTGTTGCTCCCGCAGCGGGTCTTGCACCTAGCGGTGCTTCCAGGATGCAATTCTTCTGTACAACAATGAGGATAATCCTCAAGTTACGGACCCAGTCCATGTAGTTGCTACCATCATCTTTCAACTTAGCTTTCTCTAGGAACACATTAAAATTCAAAGGAACAGTAGCACGAGCCATTTATCTACAACAACATAGACAAGCAAAATACTATCAGGTACTAAGTTCATGGTAAATTTAAGTTCAATTAATCATATTACTTAGGAACTCCCACTTAGATAGACATCCCTCTAGTCATCTAAGTGATCATGTGATCCATATCAACTAAACCATGTCCGATCATCACGTGAGATGGAGTAGTTTTCAATGGTGAACATCACTATGTTGATCATATCTACTATATGATTCACGCTCGACCTTTTGGTCTCAGTGTTCCGAGGCCATATCTGCATATGCTAGGCTCGTCAAGTTTAACCCGAGTATTCTGGGTGTGCAAAACTGGCTTGCACCCGTTGTATGTGAACGTAGAGCTTATCACACCCGATCATCACGTGGTGTCTCGGCACGACGAACTATAGCAATGGTGCATACTCAGGGAGAACACTTATACCTTGAAATTTAGTGAGAGATCATCTTATAATGGTACCGCCGAACTAAGCAAAATAAGATGCATAAAAGATAAACATCACATGCAATCAAATAAGTGATATGATATGGCCATCATCATCTTGTGCCTTTGATCTCCATCTCTAAAGCACCGTCATGATCACCATCGTCACCTGCTTGGCACCTTGATCTCCATCGAAGCATCGTTTTCGTCTCGCCAACTATTGCTTCTACGACTATCGCTACCGCTTAGTGATAAAGTAAAGAAATTACATGGCGATTGCATTTCATACAATAAAGCGACAACCATACGACTCCTGCCAGTTGCCGATAACTGTTACAAAACATGATCATCTGATAAAAAAATTTATATATCATCATGTCTTGACCATATCACATCACAACATGCCCTGCAAAAACAAGTTAGACGTCCTCTACTTTGTTGTTGCAAGTTTTACGTGGCTGCTACGGGCTTCTAGCAAGAACCTTTCTTACCTACGCATCAAAACCACAACAATTTTTCGTCAAGTGTGCTATTTTAACCTTCAATAAGGACCGGGCGTAGTCAAACTGGATTCAACTAAAGTTGGAGAAACAGACACCCGCCAGCCACCTGTGTGCGAAGCACGTCGGTAGAACCAGTCTCATGAATGCAGTCATGTAATGTTGGTCCGGGGCGCTTCATCCAACAATACCGCCGAATCAAAGTAAGACGTTGCTGGTAAGCAGTATGACAATTATCGCCCACAACTCTTTGTGTTCTACTCGTGCATATAACATCTACGCATAGAACTGACATCGCAGGAAAATCAATACCAAACGGAGTCCAAATGCAACGAAACTTTAAGGAGATTTTTTATGGACCGGAAGACACCCAATGGGCTAAGGCTGCGCCTGGGGGGTGCTACGAGGGGAGCACAACCCACCAGGGTGCGCCAGGAGGCCCAGGCGCGCCCTGGTGGGTTGTGCCCACCTCAGGTGCCCCCGGACCGCCTCTTTGCTCTATAAATACCCCAATATTCTAGAAACCCTAGGGAGGTCGACGAAAATCAATTCCAGCCGCCGCAGAGTCTAGAACCACCGGATCCAATCTAAACACCATCAGAGAGGGGTTCACCACTTCCATTGGTGCCTCTCCGATGATGCGTGAGTAGTTCTTTGTGTTGGGGAACGTAGTATTTCAAAAAAATTCCTACGATCACGCAAGATCTATCTATGAGAAGCATAGCAACGGGCGGGGAGAGTGTGCCCACGTACCCTCGTAGACCGAAAGCGGAAGCGTTTAGTAACGCGGTTGATGTAGTCGAACGTCTTCGCGATCCAACGGATCCAAGTACCGAACGCACGACACCTCCGCGATCAGCACACGTTCAGCTCGGTGACGTCCCTCGAACTCTTGATCCAGTTGAGGCCGAAGGAGAGTTTCGTCAGCACGACGGCGTGGCAATGGTGATGATGAAGTTACCGGCGCAGGGCTTCGCCTAAGCACTATGACGATATGACCGAGGTGTGTAACTGTGGAGGGGGGCACCGCACACGGCTAAGAGAAACTTTTGTGTGTCTTTGGGGTGCCCCCATCCCACGTATATAAAGGAGGGGGGAGGAGGAGTGAGGGAGTCCTGGACTAAGGGGTCCTCGGGCGTTCGGCCTGTTATTCATGGGTCAGACTGATGGGCTGTGAAGACATGAAGGCCGAAGACTGTACCCGTGTCCGGATAGGACTCTCCTTGGCGTGGAAGGCAAGCTTAGCGACCAACTATGAAGATTCCTTCTTATGTAACTGACTCTATGTAAGCCTAGACCCCCCGGTGTCTATATAAACCGGAGGGTGTAGTCCGGAAAGGATATACTCATTACCATAGTCATACAGGCTAGACTTCTAGGGTTTAGTCATTACAATCTCGTGGTAGATCAACTCTTGTAATACTCATATTCGTCAAGATCAATCAAGCAGGAAGTAGGGTATTACCTCCATAGAGAGGGCCCGAACCTGGGTAAACATCGTGTCCCCTGTCTCCTGGGCCCAATCCAAGACGCACAGTTCGGGACCCCCTACCCGAGATCCGCCGGTTTTGACACCGATGTTGGTGTTTTCATTGAGAGTTCCACTGTGCCATCGACGAAAGGTTCGATGGCCCCTTCGATCGTCTATAGTGATGCTGTCCAAGGAGAAACCTTCCTCCCCAGACAGATTTTCATATTCGGCGGCTTCGTACTGCGGGCCAACTCGCTTGGCCATCTGGAGTAGATCGATAGCTACGCCCCTGGCCACCAGGTCAGATTTGGAAGCTTGAACTATGTCACGGATATCCATGGAGACCTGATCTTCAACGGATTTGAGACCACGGCGATTGCTCCCCCTCGCTCCGATGAACATGACTTAAATATGTCATCGGACCATATTCAGGAGATGGTTCCTATAACTGCTACGGCATTAGATCCGGGGCAGATTGCACCATCCAAAACCGCAGAATCCGCGGTGTTGGAGCTGCACACAGACTCAACACCTAGGAATATCTGCGTCAACGGAATTCCGGACTCGTCTCCGGCTATAAATTCCGAACCGCGCACGGTTGTAGACACTGAGCTGGATTGGTCATCGATCTTCGAGTTCAGCGCCGCAGACGTCTTCCAACACTCGCCCTTGGGTGATGTGCTAAATTCGTTAAAAAACCTGTCCTTGGCGGGGGACTCACAACCGAACTATGTCCGGTTCGAACTAGAGGCTGATGATGGGGAATTTCGCTTCCCACCCGCCACCCACTTCATAGCCACTGTCGAGGACTTAATCGACGTGCTTGATTATGGCTCCGAAGACATCGACGGTATGGACGACGATGTCGACAAGGAGCAAGGCCAAGACCCGCCATTTACTGGACGTTGGACGGCCACACCTTCGTACGATGTGTACATGGTTGACACGCCTAAAAAAGCTAGCGATGATGACAAAGAAGATCCAGTTGCGAATAAACCTTCTGAGACACAGTCCAAGCGCCGGCGCCCTAAACGCCGTTCTAAGCCACGTCGCTCAAAAGATGGCAACACTGGCACCGGAGAAAATAGTACTCCGGACGACGCTGAAAATAATGAAGACCCTGTTGGAGCAACATTTGAACAGGAGGAACAAGACAATGGGCAAGTTAACCCTGATAAACAGGCCATGCCCAATGACTCGGATGACGATAGTTATCGTCCACTCTCCGAGGATGAGGAGAGCCTCGGCAGTGAGGATTTCATCGTGCCTAAGGCACCCCTCGAGCAGGAGCGCTTCAAGCGCCACCTAATAGCTACTGCAAGAAGCCTGAAGAAAAAGCAGCAGCTTCAAGCCGATCAAGACCTACTCATTGACAGATGGATTGATGTCCTAGCAGCCGAAGAATACTGCCTCAAGGGTCCAACCAAGAGTTACCCGAAGCGCAGACTGCTACCTCAGTTCGATGAGGGGGCACCGTAGCCCATACCTCCCTCGCGCAATGCGGAACGACCACCATGTGGTCGGGATAGTGTAGTGGACCGACCACCCCGCGGTCGGGATAAAACGGCAACTCAGGCCGAACAACAGCCCGCCCCACCACCTCGTAAAAGCAGAGACAAAACAGCTCGGAACTATACATACGACCTTCGGCAGAACCTGGACAGTAGAGCAGGACACACTAGATCAATCTACGGATCGCGAGGACGCTTTCCGACTCGGGATGACGGCTACCTATTCGGACGTGACAAACCTAGTCACGCCTGGGCCGATAACCACATGCGGCCTTCATCAGAGGTGCGCCGCGATGCGGCCCGATATAGAGGCGCCTCACACCCTCTTTGCTTCACAGATGAAGTACTGGATCATGAATTCCCCGAGGGGTTCAAGCCCGTCAATATTGAATCGGAACAACCGATCCCGCAGTATGGATCGAAGATTTTATTCTCCACATCCATATGGACCGAGGAGATGATCTCCACGCCATCAAATACCTCCCACTAAAACTAAAAGGGCCAGCTAGACACTGGTTAAATAGCCTGCCTGAAAATCCCATCGGCAGTTGGGAGAACTTGGGAGAAGCTTTTCTTGACAACTTCCAAGGTACTTATGTACGGCCACCAGATGCCGATGACTTAAGTCATATTGTTCAACAACCTGGAGAATCGGCCAGAAAATTCTGGACTAGGTTCCTAACCAAAAAGAACCAGATCGTTGACTATCCGGATGCCGAAGCCCTAGCGGCCTACAAACACAGCATCCGTGACGAATGGCTCGCCCGCCACCTCGGCCAAGAAAAGCCGAAGTCTACGGTAGTCCTCACGGCACTCATGACCCGCTTTTGCGTGGGTGAAGATAGTTGGCTGGCTCATAGTAAAAACACAGCCAACGAGGCAGGACCCTCCGAGGCCAAAAACAGCACTGGCAAGACCCGGCGCAATAGACACAAACGCCGAAGTAATGGCGACAACACCGATGACACTGCAGTTCACGTTGGATTCAGTGGCTCCAAGCCAGGCCAGCGAAAGAAACCTTATAAAAGGAACAGCGAGGGACCATCCAGCTTGGACCGCATACTCGATCGCCCGTGCCAGATACATGGCACCCCAGACAAACAAGCCAATCATACCAACAGAGATTGCCGGGTTTTCAAGCAAGCCAGCAAGTCAAACACCGAGAGCAAGGAAATGGGATCGCAAAGCGGGGACGACGACGAAGAGCCCCGGCAGCCGAATACTGGGCGGCAGAAGAAATTTCCCCCTCAAGTCAAAATAGTGAACATGACATATGCTACACACATACCCAAAAGGGAGCGCAAGCACGCACTTAGGGACGTCTATGCGGCAGAGCCAGTCGCCCCAAAATTCAATCCGTGGTTGTCATTTCCGATCACCTTTGATCTCGAGATCATCCAACTAGTATTCGTCATGGCGGTTCAGCAGCACTGGTCCTTGACCCAATCATCGACGGATTTCACCTAACACTAGTCCTAATGGACGGTGGTAGCAGCCTCAACCTGCTCTATCAGGATACAGTGCGCAAAATGGGCATTAATCCCTCACGAATCAAGCCCACAAAGACTACCTTTAAAGGAGTCATACCAGGCGTAGAGGCCCGTTGTACGGGCTCAATTACGCTGGAGGTGGTCTTCGGTTCCCCGGATAACTTCCAAAGCGAAGAGCTAATCTTCGATATCGTTCCCTTCTTCAGCGGCTACCACGCACTGCTCGGACGAACCGCGTTTGCCAGATTCAACGCGGTGCCACACTATGCTTATCTCAAGCTCAAGATGGCCGGTTCACGCGGCGTCATAACAGTCAATGGAAAAACGAAACGCTCCCTCCGTATTGAGGAGCACACAGCCGCCCTAGAGGTACAGAACGACCTTCTCAAGCAGAACTATAATCCGGCGGCCGAGCCCCTGGACATCGTTAAGAGGGTCCGGACTACACTGCAACAGGATAGCTCGGTTTGTCAAGAGCTTGATTAGCAATTCGGCCTCCGTCCCAGCCCCGATAAGGGAGTGGCACTTGTACCACGCGTACATAACTACGCGCCCCAAAACCCATGGATATGGACGGAGGCATAGCTATCTCGCGATCCATAGTGCGGCTCGACCGACCCCAGGATTCGCGTACCTTTTCTTTTTCATTTCAGGTACCTTCTCTCTTTTCGAGGTTTCTTCTGACAACCCGTTTGTCGGACACACCAAGGAGGCAAGGAGCTTTGGCGCACAAGGGAACCCCCTGGTGGCCTCCGTGAATGATTGCTATACCTATTTTACATACCCGCACGCAGCTCGCACTTGGTATTGGCATGTCAAATAGCCTTTTTTGCTTATCATATTACATATACAAATACGCCTCGACGTATTAATCACATTGTAAAAATAAAGGGAAGCATCAGTTTATTACTTAATCTTCCCCTTTTTTCCTTTGTATTCATTACTCGTTGCACGCGTACATTCTGGAACGTATTACTGCACCAGGGGCTTCATCACGCCCCGCATTACGGCAACAAAAGTCCGAACACTTTTACAGTACAGTTCAGCACCCCGAACTTATAGCATTATATGCATCGGCTCCGAATCATGTCTTTGGTCAATAGTTGGGTTGCCCGGCTCCTGTGTTTTCTACCTTACGTTCCGCTATATCGGCTAGGGTAGTAAAGGGAGAACTACTGCGATTGTGTCCCGATTCGTCCGGACGAGCACCTCAGTAGAGAAAGCCGAAAACTGACTGTCATGATGTGGCGAGAGCTGGTCAGCTGTTCGAGAGGTCTCAAATCCCTAGAGATTTTTTCCGCTTTACGCGAGGAATCGATTTTCTCCGATTAGGCGTATATAACGCCCCTAGTTCGGCCTTCCGAACGCCAGGGGCTTCGCCGAAATTTTCATGGTCAAACTCCTATGGCTAAGTGAGGGTAATAAAGGTCGTATAGTCTGATTGCCTTGTTCGTTGCGCTAAACACCTCCTTTAAGGACCAGAATGTGGAGTAAAGAGTGTTTAGATTTATCCCGAACACCCCCGTACTATCTACGTGGGGGCAGAAGCCGATGACTGGTCAACCCTCAGATTTTAATAAATGGCCGCACAGGAGGTAAAATTTAATCACAAGCATCATATTACATACCAATCTTGTTCCATATTACAGGACAACCCGAATGTTTTCATGGGAATATCACGTCCTTCGCACATTGCTCCGCCACAAGGCGGGATCCCTCCAGGACACCGTCGAAATACAGCTCGGGTCGCCGATGCTCCTTGCCCTCAGGTGGCCCTTCGATCATCAACTTCTTGGCATCCATCTTCCCCCAGTGCATTTTGACGCGCGCGAATGCCATCTGTGCACCCTCAATGCAGACCGACCGCTTCACGACTTCAAGCTGTGCACAGGCACTCACAAGCCGATTCACAAGTCCAAAGTAGCTGCCGGGCATGGGCTCGGCAGGCCACAGCCGGACTATCAGGTCCTTCATGGCTAACTCGGCCAACTTGTGTGGCTCGACCAGCTATTTCAACTGGTCGCTAAAGGGCACCGGATGTTCTGGTCCAAGATATTGGGACCAGAACAGCTTCTCCATAGACATCCCTTGCTCGGCCCGATAGAACTCGGCAGCATCCGATACGCTGCGCGGCAGATTTGTAAATGCCCCTGGAAAACACAAGTTCGGGTAAGTACAAGGACCGTTTCCTTTGCATACTTGCCTTGCATAGTGACAGCCTTACCCGCCGCAATCTTCTTGGCCGCCTGGATTTCCTGGAGGGCGCTCTGGGCTTCGGCTCGGGCATCTTGCGCGCTCTTGCGGGCCTTAGCAAGTTTGGATTCTTGTGTCTTAGAATCATGCTCCAAGGACTCATACTTCTTGACGGCGTCCTGGAGCTCTTGCTGAATCTTGCTGACCCCGGCCTCGTGCTTCTCGCGTGCAGCATGTTCCTTGGCCGCTTTTTCTTCGGCCTCGGCTAACGCCTTTTTGAGGGCCACCACCTCGGTCGTGGCCCCTAGTAAAGTTCATGACACTTTAGTCAGCTTGAACCATTTATTCTTCAATATACATGCAGATTACTGTATACCTTGGCTATCCTCTAGCTGCTTCTTCACGAGGCCGAGCACTTCCTCGGCCCGCTCTAGTTTCTGCTTCAGTCCGGGGACCTCCGCTGTTTGAGCGGTAGCAGCCCGCAAAGAGGCCTGCTTATTCACATAGACACCTTATGTTAGACTCCTGCGAATTTTTTTTGATCATCTGTTCGGCTTTTTCTTTCCGGACACCGAACAGAGCATCAGGGGCTACTATCTACGCTGTGATATTCTTCTTACAATTACATTACTCACCTCAAAGCCTGCTAGAAGGCTAGCGCAGGCTTCGGTCAGTCTGTTTTTGGCGGACCGAACCCTTTCAATCACCGTACCCATATGAGCACGGTGCTCATCCACAATGGAGGCACCTTGTAGCGCTTCCAGTAGATGATCCGGCGCCTCCGGTTGGACAGAGGTCACCGGTAGCACACCCCCTCTTTTTGGGAAAGGCCGTTTGACGGACTCCGGAGCCGTATAGGTCTCCGAAATAGAATCCGGCTGAGGGTCGAGTAGAACTCGGCCCGCACCGTTTGTCTCCGTAGGGGCTTTTTCCCCCATATATCCGGCGGCCCGGGAGTCATCCTGGGGCGCCACCCTGACGATCTCCGGAGCCTTCCCCCGGTCCGAGGAGGCCCTTTGGGACGCCTCCTCGTCATCACCCTTGGCCGAAGGGGAGTAAGCGGGCGGCGGTGACATGCTGGCCCTCTCCTTTGGGTCCAGCGAACCTTCTGATGAAGATCATGGAGAACTATCCCGAGCTGGACTGCAATAACACGATTCAAACATATCAATATTGCAAGGAGGAAAGGATGGACGTCCGGGCATGCATAAAGATTTTTGATACTTACGATGCGGCCCGAGGCTTGGCCCGGGAAGGCCGCTCCGGACTGCTATCGACATCCCACGCGGAGTTATCCGCGGGGAAGCCTTTCCCCCTCTTGGGTGCCTTCGCCTCCAGATTCGTGGAGGCCGTTCTCTTCTTCCTCCCCACCTCGAGTGGGGAGTCATCTTCCTCTTCCTCCTCCTCGTCATCGTCCTCGGCGGACGAAGAGCGAGTCTCGTCTATGGACATCACGTCCGGAGCGCCTTTTCGGCGAGGGCCCCTCCGGGCCCCTTTGGCCGTTTTCTTGGCCGTTCTCCGGCACCTCATAAGGTGCTGGAAACAGCATTTTCGCCTGTAATGGAAATTCGGGGTCTTCGGGCAGCGGAGCTGGACAGTTAATCCCCCCTGCTACCTCGATCCAGGCCTGAAAACATGGATAGGATGGCTTAGGCTTTCTCCTCATAATATGCTAGTAAAGGGTATGCCTTGAAAACATGAAACAACTTACCGAATTAGCCTGGCGTTTTAAGCTGAGCCCGCGATCCTCGGTCGTGGGCGGTGGTGTGTCGCCGGCCTTGAAGAGCACTTTCCAGATGTCTTCGTGCGTCGTGCCGAAGAGCTCCAGTAGCGTCTGGTGCTTGGCCGGATCGTACTCCCACCGATAGCAAGTCTGGCATTGGCACGGAAGAACCCGACAAATGAGCATGACCTGGATCACGTTGACGAGCTTGATTTTCCTATCTATCATGTTTTGGACGCACGTCTGGAGCCCAGTCAGCTCGCTTGAGGGACCCCAGGTTAGGCCCCTCTCTTGCTAGGAGGTGAGCCGCATTGGGATTCCGGATCGGAATTCGGGGTCCGCCGCCCAGTCAGTGTCGCGCGGCTCGGTGATGTAGAACCATCCCGACTGCCACCCCTTCACCGTTTTCGCAAAGGATCCTTCGGGCCAGGTAACATTGGGCATCTTACCCACCATGGCGCCTCCGCACTCTGCTTGTTGGCCGCTCACCAATTTCGGCTTCACATTAAAGGTCTTTAGCCATAGGCCGAAATGAGGTGGGATGAGGAGGAAGGCCTCGCACACGACAATGAATGCCGTGATGTTGAGAATGAAATTGGGGGCTAGGTCATGAAAGTCTAGCCCGTAGTAAAACATCAGTCCGCGGAAGAACGGGTGGAGAGGGAATCCCAGCCCGCGGACAAAGTGTGTGAGAAACACAACCCTCTCATGGGGCTCTGGAGTGGGGACGATTTGCCCTTTGGCCGGGATTCGGTGAGCAATCTCCTTGGCCGGATATCCGGCCTCCCGGAGCTCCGTGATGTCCTTCTTAACAGAGGAGGCCATCCACTTGCCTCCAGCTCCAGATCCGGACATGTTTTGAGTGCTTTCTCGAGCGAGGAAAAGCTAAAGCTTGGGCGCTGAAGCTCAAGGACGGAAGGACTGAAGGAGAGAAAGGGTGTGGGTGAAGGAAGGGAATCATCCCCTTATAAAGGCCACGAATATCAAGCGCCTCCCCACTCGCCCTGAAAGCTCGCCTATTCTCAAGGCCTGTGTAAACGACACGGTTGGCTTACCCATGGCCGCATTGATGAGAACCCCGCGATAAGGGGACACGATCTCTGCTTTGACAAGATGTGCCAATGGCAACTGCGTCTCGGAATGTGGGGCGGTGAACGCGAAAACGATTTGAAATTATGACCGGTCGAACGTAATGTCGTGCTACAAAAATTTATATTCTCTCTGCGGTTGTATATGGTGTGGCAGGTCCGGATACTATCATCGCATCCGAAGAATATCTTGTAGTTTGGATAGAAGGGAACCCGCGTTGCAATGTCGAAGACAATCTGCGCGCCGGACTCCTCGTCATTGAAGCCAGGTTCAGGGGCTACTGAGGGAGTCCTGGACTAAGGGGTCCTCTAGCGTCCGGCCTGTTATCCATGGGCCGGACTGATGGGCTGTGAAGACATGAAGGCCGAAGACTATACCCGTGTCCGGATAGGACTCTCCTTGGCGTGGAAGGCAAGCTTGGTGACCAACTATGAAGATTCCTTCTTATGTAACCGACTCTATGTAACCCTAGATCCCCCCGGTGTCTATATAAACCGGAGGGTGTAGTCCGGAAAGGATATACTCATTACCATAGTCATACAGGCTAGACTTCTAGGGTTTAGTCATTACGATCTCATGGTAGATCAACTCTTGTAATACTCATATTCGTCAGGATCAATCAAGCAGGAAGTAGGGTATTACCTCCATAGAGAGGGCCCGAACTTGGGTAAACATCGTGTCCTCTGTCTCCTGTAACCATTGATCCTAGACGCATAGTTCGGGACCCCCTACCCGAGATCCGCCGGTTTTGACACCGACAAGGAGGCCGGACAAGGTGTGGTGCGCCAAGGGGGGAGTCGTACTTGGACTCCCAGTCCAAGTAGGATTCGCCCCCTTTCCTATTCCCACAAGGAGAAGGGGGAAAGAGTAGGAGGAGAGAAGGAAAGGGGGGCCGCCCCCCAACCCTAGTCCAATTCGGTTTGGGACTGGGGGGGGGGGGTGCCTCCACCTGGACGCTGCCTCCTCTCTTCCACTAGGGCCCATGAAGGCCCATTAACCCCCCGGGGGGTTCCGGTAACCTCCCGGTACTCCGGAAAATACCCGAAACACTTCGGAACCATTCCGGTGTCCGAATATAACCTTCCAATATATCGATCTTTATGTCTCGACCATTTTGAGACTCCTCGTCATGTCCGTGATCTCATTCGGGACTCCGAACAAACTTCGGTACATCAAATCACATAACTCATAATACAAATCATCATCGAACGTTAAGCGTGCGGACCCTATGGGTTCGAGAACTATGTAGACGTGACCGAGACACATCTCCAGTCAATAACCAATAGCGGAACCTGGATGCTCATATTGGCTCCTACATATTCTATGAAGATCTTTATCGGTCAAACCGCATAACAACATACGTTGTTCCCTTTGTCATCGGTATGTTACTTGCCCGAGATTCGATCGTCGGTATCATCATACCTAGTTAAATCTCGTTACCGGCAAGTCTATTTACTCGTTCCGTAATGCATCATCCCGCAACTAACTCATTAGTCACATTGCTTGCAAGGCTTATAGTGATGAGCATTACCGAGAGGGCCCAGAGATACCTCTTTGATACACGGAGTGACAAATCCTAATCTCGATCTATGCCAACTCAACAAACACCATCGGAGACACCTGTAGAGCATCTTTATAATCACCCAGTTACGTTGTGACGTTTGATAGAACACTAAGTGTTCCTCCGGTATTTGGGAGTTACATAATCTCATAGTCAGAGGAACATGTATATGTCATGATGAAAGCAATAGCAATAAAACTAAACGTTCATTAATGCTAAGCTAACGGATGGGTCTTGTCCATCACATCATTCTCTAATGATGTGATCCCTTTCATCAAATCACAACACATGTCTATTGTCAGGAAACTTAACCATCTTTGATTAACGAGCTAGTCTAGTAGAGACATACTAGGGACACTCTGTTTGTCTATGCATTTACACATGTACTAAGTTTCCGGTTAATACAATTCTAGAATGAATAATAAACATTTATCATGATATAAGGAAATATAAATAACAACTTTATTATTGCCTCTAGGGCATATTTCCTTCACACTGTAGACCTTCAGGTCCGTAGTTAGTAGCTAGATGGCTTCCTCTCTCTCTCTGAATTCTGAATACAATGGTCTCTTGGAGATCCATATGATGTAACTCTTTTTGCGGTGTGTTTGTTGGGATCGAATGAACTTTGAGTTTATGATTAGATCTATCTTTTTATATCCATGAAAGTTATTTGAGTTTCTTTGATCTCTTATATGCATGATTTCTTATAGCCTCGTATTTCTTCTCCGATATTTGGGTTTTGTTTGGCCAACTTGATCTATTTATCATGCAATGGGAAGAGGTGCTTTGTAGTGGGTTCGATCTTACAGTGCTTGATCCCAGTGATAGAAGGGGAACCGACACGTATGTATCGTTACTACTAAGGATAAAACGATGGGGTCTATCTCTACATAGATAGATCTTGTCTACATGTCATCATTCTTATTGCATTACTCCATTTCTCCATGAACTTAATACACTAGATGCATGCTGGATAGCGGTCGATGTGTGGAGTAATAGTAGTAGATGCAGGCAGGAGTCGGTCTACTAATGATCATTGCATGGATATCATCATGATTATTTGAAGTTCTACCAATTGCCCAACAGTAATTTGTTTACCCACTGTTTGCTATTTTTCTCAAGAGAAGCCACTAGTGAAACCTACGCCCCCCGGGTCTCTTTCTCATATTACTTGCCTTTGTGATCTACTTTTCCTTTGCTTTTATTTTCAGATCTACTAAACCAAAAATACAAAAATACCTTGCTGCATTTTATTCTTACTTATTTTATTTGGCGTTTGATCTATCAATCAACTAAAATTTTATTCACGCCTGTTTGCCTATCTTGCGGCGCTGCTACCCGAAAGGGATTGACAACCCCTTTTACACGTTGGGTTGTGAGGATTTGTTATCTGTGTGCAGGGGCTATTTACGTTGTGTTGCTTGGTTCTCCTACTGGTTCGATAACCTTGGTCTCGTAACTAAGGGAAATACCTACCGCCACTGTGCTGCATCATCCCTTCCTCTTTGGGGAAATACCGACGTAGCTTCAAGCCGCATCATCCATCTCGTCGGTAGGCTCCTCTTCCTCTTCCTCTTACTGAGCGTGCTCGGTAGAGGAGAGGCTGTCGGAAGTAGTACAAAGCCCCTCCGTAGTAGTAGTATTTAGGGGCTATTTTGTTCAGTTCATTTGACTATAGATGTGGTGGAACTGTACAATGTACTTAAAATTAGCTAGCATATATAGTTGAACTAGCTATTTCAGTACGTGGTTGGCAACAATTGGGGAAACATTTGGTCGGTTCAGTTGTCGAGTTGAACTGTTTGTATAAATTAAGAACGACTGCTTAATCGATTAATGAAATCTATGCTTAATTACTGAATATTAGTTGCAAAATTAGATAGTGCTAGTGATTTTAAGCTGCATATTTTGACAAATCACAGTGTCACAAGGATTGACAAATGGCAATGTTACTAGATCAACAAATGCCAATTTTTCCAGTTTGACAAATGGCAACATACCCAATATGCCAGATGCAAATCTTACCAAATTGTTTGTACGTGGTTGCACATGGGTCATCCAAAACAACCATTTGCGTTGAAGGGATGTACAAATCCTGCTCGACACATTTTCTCTTGGCTTAGCGCCGAAGTCTGG
This sequence comes from Aegilops tauschii subsp. strangulata, assembly GCF_002575655.3. NCBI lineage: Eukaryota > Viridiplantae > Streptophyta > Magnoliopsida > Poales > Poaceae > Aegilops > Aegilops tauschii. The sequence continues at coordinate 303,712,930 of NC_053041.3, read as the reverse complement.
CTTTGCATACCGTATTCAATCTGAACCGTTTGCGTTGAAAAGATGCACAAATCCTGCACTGCAAATTTTCCCTTGACTTAAGGGGGGAAGACCATAGCTCTCACTTTGCATGCGGGTGTTCTATCTAAAACATTTGTGATCAAGAGCTGCACAAATCCTGCTCGGCACATTTTGCCTTGGCTTCCTAGGGAAGTTGTCGGTTTGCATATGGGTGTTCTAACTAAAACATTTGCGACGAGTGTTTTGTGTTTAAAAACTGTATTAAACTGCGGCTTGGGCACCATTAATGAAGAGGATGCGAGCAAGGCGGGAAGCCATGGAAGTCAAAGGGCTCGCTTCCCGGTGAGCCTGCGCATTGGAGTTTAGCTCGCATGCCTCCCGTTTAGTCAAGCACCTGTCCGCACGACACCTCCTAGCCATTAAAAGAGTGAGGCGTGGCATCACGTGAATGGTTAACAGAACACACACGATTTAAATTATACAAAACGTTTGAGATTTTACAGTGGCGGCTATTTGGTTTAAAATGCCTTTGTTGGCTGTTATTCGAGTGCGTCTTCTCTCAAAATGGACACGAAAAATACCACAACATGTCGGGTGCCATTCCATGATAGCATGCCAAGTTTCATGAATTTCAGACGAGTTTTGGATTTACTAGAATTTAAAAACAAAGTATCTCAATGTTTTGCCGGCAATCAACAGTGCCCTGGTGTTTGAAATTCATTCCCATTTCTTGCATGGGACCTAAGCATGCACCCAAGGACACATATTTGATTTCTCAACCAATTTATATGCACTGGAGCATGTGCATGTAGTTCAAATTTGATTTATGCACATAAAATGCCTAGAAAACCCAGTTAGTGTATAAAAGTGTCCAAACGAACCCCAGAAAATTCCAAAATTAAACACAACACTCCTGTTGTTTTATGTTGACACTAGAAATTTGTTGAAATCAATAAGAGGCAACGGACATCGTTTTGTCCCCAAAGGTGGCACGTTCCCTACCGAAACGAGCAGGCTTGTTGTGAGAAGCTCTGGTTTGTGAGAAGTTTATACCCAAACCTGCCCCAAATGGGACAAAAAATTTACCACGACATGTTGATGCCGCTCCACGATAACATGCCATGTTCCATGAATTTCAGACGAGTTTTGGATTTACTAGAATTTAAAAACCAGGTATCTCAATGTTTGCGGCCGAGTGACGGTGGCAGGGTGTTTGACATTCATTCCCATTTCTTGCATGGGACCTAAGCATGCAACCAAGGACACAGATTTGAATTTTCAACCAATTTATATGCATTAGAGCATGTGCGTGTAGTTCATATTTGAATTATGCACATAAATAAATTGAAAACTCAATTAATCTATAAAAATGTCCAAACGAACCCCAAAAAATTCCAAAATTTAACACAACACTCCTGTTGTTCTATGTTGACACTAGAAAATTTCTGAAAGCAATAAGAGGCAACGGATATCGTTTCGTCCCCGAAGGTGGCACGAGCCCTACCAAAACCATCAGGCTTGTTGTGAGAAGCTCTGGTTTGTGAGAAGCTTATACTCAAACCTGCGCCAAATGGGACAAATTTTTTACCACGGCATGTTGATGCCGCTCCATGATAGCATGCCAAGTTTCAGGAATTTCAGACGAGTTTTGGATTTACTAGAATTTTAAAACCAGGTATCTCAATGTTTACGGCCGAGTGACGGTGGCAGGGTGTTTGACATTCATTCCCATTTCTTGCATGGGACCTAAGCATCCAACCAAGGACACAAATTTGAATTTTCAACCAATTTACATGCATTAGAGCATGTGCCTGTAGTTCAAATTTGAATTATGCACATAAATGCATTGAAAACTCAATTAATGTATAAAAATGTCCAAACGAACCCCGAAAATTCCAAAATTTAACACAACACTCCTGTTGTTCTATGTTGACACTAGAAAAGTTTTGAAAGCAATAAGTGGCAACGGATATCGTTTCGTCCCCAAAGGTACCACGTTCCCTACCGAAACCATCAGGCTTGTTGTGAGAAGCTCTGGTTTGTGAGAAGCTTATACCCAAACCTGCCCCAAATGGGACAAAGTTTTTACCACGATATGTTGATGCCGCTCCATGATAGCATGCCAAGTTTCATGAATTTCAGACGAGTTTTGGATTTACTAGAATTTAAAAACCAGGTATCTCAATGTTTGCGACCGAGTGACGGTGGCAGGGTGTTTGACATCCATTCCCATTTCTTGCATGGGACCTAAGCATGAAACCAAGGACACAAATTTGCATTTTCAACAAATTTATATGCATTAGAGCATGTGCCTGTAGTTCAAATTTGAATTATGCACATAAATGCATTGAAAACTCAATTAATGTATAAAAATGTCCAAATGAACCCCAAAAAATTCCAACATTTAACACAACACTCTCGTTGTTCTATGTTGACACTAGAATTTTTTTGAAAGAAATAAGAGGCAACAGATATCGTTTCGTCCCCAAAGGTGGTACGTTCCCTACCGAAACTATCAGGCTTGTTGTGAGAAGCTTATACCCAAACCTGCCCCAAATGGGACAATTTTTTTACGATGACATGTTGATGCCGCTCCATGATAGCATGCCAAGTTTCATGAATTTCAGACGAGTTTTGGATTTACTAGAATTTAAAAACCAGGTATCTCAATGTTTGCGGCCGAGTGACGGTGGCAGGGCGTTTGGCATTCTTTCCCATTTCTTGCATGTCACCTAAGCATGCAGCCAAGGACTCATATTTGAATTTTCAACCAATTTATATGCATTAGAGCATGTGCCTGTAGTTCAAATTTGAATTATGCACATAAATGCATTGAAAACTCAATTAATGTATAAAAATGTCCAAAGGAACCCCAAAAATTCCAAAATTTAACACAACACTCTTGTTGCTCTATGTTGACACTAGAAATTTTTTGAAAGCAATAAGAGGCAAAATATATCATTTCGTCCCCAAAGGTGGCATGTTCCCTACCGAAACCATCAGGCTTGTTGTGAGAAGCTCTGGTTTGTGAGGAGCTTATACCCAAACCTGCCCCAAATGGGACAAAAAGTTTACCACGACATGTTGATGCCGCTCCATGGTAGCATGCCCAGTTTCATGAATTCCAGACGAGTTTTGGATTTACTAGAATTTAAAAACCAGGTATCTCAATATTTGTAGCCGAGTGACGGTGGCAGGGTGGTTGCATTCATTTCCATTCCTTGCATGGGACCCAAGCATGCAACCAAGGACACAAATTTGAATTTTCAACCAATTGATATGCATTAGAGCATGTGCCTGTAGTTCAAATTTGAATTATGCACATAAATGCATTGAAAACTCAATTAATGTATAAAAATGTCCAAACGAACCTCGAAAATTTCCAAAATTTAACACAACACTCCTGTTGTTCTATGTTGACACTAGAGAAAAAATTGAAATCAAGAAGAGGCAATGGATATCGCTTCGTCCAGAAAGGTGAAACGTCCCTACCGTAACCATGAGGCTTGTTGCGAGAAGCTCTGGTTTGTGAGAAGCTTACACCCCAACCTGCCCCAAATGGGACAATATTTTCACCACTGCATGTTGATGCCGTTCCATGATAGCATGTCAAGTTTCATGAATTTCAGATGAGTTTTCATTTACTAGAATTTTAAAACCATGTATCTCAATGTTAGCGGCCGAGCGACGGTGGCGAAGGTGTTTGACATTCATTCCCATTTCTCGCATGGGACCTAAGGTTGCAAGCAAGCACACACATTTGATTTTTCAACCCGTTTATATGCACTGGAGCATGTGCATGTAGTTCAAATTTGAATTATGCACATGAATGCGTTGGAAACTCAATTAATGTATAAAAATGTCCAAGCGAACCCCGAAAAATCCCAAAACTCCCAAAAATTACGCGTCAGTGCTATACAAACGGTTTTTAACCCCTTTCTGCGACGATGTTCAGAACCATCGCCAAGTGAGTGACTGCGATAGGGGGGTCCTTCCCACACGACCAAGAAACCGTCGGGGATATGCCCTCCTGGCACACATGCTCGGCAAAATGAGGTCGTGTGCGACCGACGAGCGCTCAAATATGGTTATACGTACAGTAGTGCTAAAAAATACAATTATACAGGCAAAATCGTTTCTGATCGTAAGTACATCCCACACAGTCAGTCCCCGCTAAACGTTTCCATTCGTATGTACATCCCACACAGTCCCTCCAAGGAAAATGTTTCCGTTCGCAGGTACATCACACACAATTTTCCCCGTTAAGTCGTTTGTGATAGCATTGCCATTGCACACGATATTAACAATTTTATCGTTTGCGTTATTGAATGCATCACACACAGTGCGTAGAAGAAACTATCTGGCAAAGGCTGTCCATCACACATAGTTTTTATGTGGTAAATGTTTGCGCAAGGTGGCCTAACGCAAATAGTTTTCAAGAGGATGTCATGTGTGATTGTGTGTGCAGTGGAGATTGATCGCACACGTAGTGGATCCTAGAAACGTGTATGATCTCCACGTCTATCGCAGACATTTCACTTTCGCAAACTGTGTGCAGTGTAATCCCTAATTAGTCCCTAATTTAAAAATCACATGTTTTGAATTTGAAAGTAGGCAATCACTTATTTCATATCCAACCATGTTATTACAAATATAGGTTCAACCACGAATGCATAATTCGATGCACAGGTACATATACTAAAGAACTACAGAAGCACCAAGTAAATAATGATGAACCACAGTTGTATTAAAGACTATAAAGAAAGAGGCGAAAGACATTCTGGTTGCTGGAGAAGGTGAAGCGGAATGCCCATATTGTGCCCTCGTCCATGCGTAATGCACACACGACTCTAGGCCAACCCCTTGTGATGGCTGCCCGTCCATCCTTCACTGTCTTCATTACGACTTCTCAATGCTCATTATAGTCTGGATGAAATACTTTAACCTTCATTGCGTGCCCACCAATCATGTACTTTGCGAGGTAATCTTGAGTGAACTGCTTCGGGAACCACTGCGAACGAAAAAGATTCATACATTGTTGTCTAAGAACTCATTATGGACAGTAAAAAGAGAAGGCTGTAGAGTTTGTAGTTACCATCCTACAACTCACTGTTGTGTTGGATAGAGCATAAACAAATAATTTGCTTGCCACCATTCGTATCTTTTTGCTAATAATCCTTATCAGTTTCCTCACTTGATGCTTGTTCATGAATATCTCACTACCCCATACGCAAAAAAGGGTCGATGCGTGGATCCTTGCCAAGGGCATATGTACCTACAAGCAACAAGTCAATAGTCGAAGCTAACAAGTGTCCATGCCTGGATCTATATGCACTACATTATGGAACGACGGGGGGAGTACAAGCCGAGGAACGAAGCTAACCTTAACGGAAAATGGTGGCCACTCGCTTTGTTGTCATGCATAAGTAGTGGAAACTCATGATAAGTACAACAACCTTAACATCAAACAAATATAGCAAAGGTAAACAACATCCTCTCCAAATGATAGCTTGAATGTGTTGGTTTCAGCATGTAGTTAAACCAAATATAAAATGGAAGGCAATGTTACCGACAGCAAGCTTAACAACCATCATATATTGCAATTCAAACTGGTATTGTTGAAAATGAATATAACGTAGGTAAGGCTTAAACATCACACTGGATAAATGTGTAAAACTGAAATAAAGGGCATGCGTTAACTACACCAGGCATAACTGGAACCAAATATAGCCGTTCAAACTGGTATTGACGCAGTCGAGCGGCACAGTTCCGACTTGCACATAATGAACAACACATTGTGAATGACTGAAATAAACAAGGCATAAATGATCAGTATAACAACAAAATATAGCGACTGAAAACTGGACAGAGTCTCACCGCAACCAACCTAACAAGCAAATACAGATAAACAGGGCATATGCTTGAAAACTGGACAAATGCTCACTGCAACCAACCTAACAAGCAAATACAGATAAACATGGCATCTGCTTGAAACTGGACAAATGCTAAAAAAGCAACCTAGCAACCAAATACAGATAAACAAGGCATCTGCTTGATAACTAGACGAATGCTCACTGCAACCAAACTAAGAACCAAATACATATAAACAACGCATCTGCTCGATAACTGGAAAAATGCTCACTTCAACCAACCTAACAACCAAATACAGATAAACAAGGGATCTACTCACTATAAACAACCAAATATAGCCATTCGCGAAACTGAAGTGGACAATTCATACTTAAACATCACATAGCCCTATTAAACAATACATTTTTGCATAACTGAAATAATTAAACACGGCACAGTTAAAGCACCACACGACAAATGCTACTACAATAAAGGGTACGGGTTGGCAAGCTAGAAAAGGTAAGATTTGCTGATAGGATGTTGCCTCACATTTCGTGGACGGGATCCTTCCAGTTGGAAGAGCACAGACCCATGGTGCGCTCTCTGATGTCACAGATGGGCTGTTTCACCTTGGAAGAACCTTTATTGGTGCCCTCCTCATGGTCGTGGTCGATGAGATCTGACTTGGCAATTGAGGATCCCAAGCCGCCGCCGTAGAACGTGTCCTTTAGAAATGACAAAATGGGCTCGATGGCGTATAAGGATCGCATCTTGACCGCTTGGCGGAGGAGATCAGTGGCAGGACCGTTGAAGAGATCGACGTCGGTTGAACCAGAAGGGTTGGGGATGGACCACTTAACCTGTGACATGGCCCGCGTGAAGCCGTCGCTGTCGACGAGCTTGATGTCGTAGCTAGCTTTCCCGAGATACAGTAATACGCTAGCCTGTTGACATGAAGCCTTCGGCATGGCAATGTAGTCAACGTCTTCGCTGGCTTCCGCGGTAACATGTTGCTCTGGGATCGACAGGTCAGGGCGAACGGCGGCCACCTCGCCAACCACTGGTACGCGTTGGTCCTATACAAACGATTTTTAACCCCTTTCTGCGACGACATTTGGAACCGTCGCCTAGTGAGTGACGGCGATAGGGGGTCCTTCCCACACGACCCAGAAACCGTCGGGGATAGGGACCCTACAATACTCCTACTCGTTTCTGCTCGCATTGCCATCGCAGTCGGTATTCTGTGGTGCTATGTTTACGATGCGTGGCCCATCACAAACGTATCACTATTATAGAATGTATATGATGCGCGGCCCATCACAAACGGTTCACTAAGAAGATTAGCTAATCGTCGTACGAGTGTCGGACAGGATTACGAAACGTCGGATCGTTGTAACATCGTCGTACACGACAACTATCGCACACACTATTCTGTGGTGCAACGTTTACGATGCATACTTCATCAAAAACAGTTCATGGTTGCGAATCGTGTATGATAAGGCAACTAACACAAACATTTAGTTTGCCCGCGCCATTTGTGATATTGTCTGACATCGCACACGCTTTGCAAACGGCAACTGTGTGCATGCTTGCACACGTTTCCTCTCTGTGAACCATCTTGGATTATGGTGTATATCGCAAATGTTTGTATTTTACCAACCGTGTTTGCCGTAACAACCCGGAGAGCGTAATTTCACCGTAATTTAATTGCTGCTATTTCAAATTGTACTAGATTTGAATTTGAATTTGAATGTATGCTACATCTTTATTCATATCCATCAGGTTCAAACAACCAATGCATTATTCGATTCATAGGTACATATGTTCAAGAATTACATAAGAACCAAATAAAGAATGATGAACCACAGTTGTATACTTGTACTATTAAAAACGGTAAAGAAAGAGGCGAAATATATTCTGGTTGCTGAACAAGGTGAAGCGGAATGCCCATATTGTGCCCTCCTCCATGCATAAGGCACGCACGACTCTAGTCCAACCCCTTGTGATGGCCGACCGCCCATCCTTCACGGTCTTCATGAAAACATCTAGATAATCGTCATGTTCTGGTAGAAATACTTTAACCTTTGCATGCCCACCAATCATGTAGTTTGTGAGGTAATCTTGAGTAAACTGCTTTGGCAACCACTCCAAAGGAAAAAGATTCAGACATTGTCATCTAACACAACTCATTATGGGTAGTAAAAAGAAGGCTGCAGAGTTCTTACTTACCATCCTACAGTTGGCTGTTGTCTTGGATAAAGTGTAAACAAATAGTTTAATTGCCATCTTTGGACCCATTTTACTAACAATCTTTATCAGCCTCCTCACTTGATGTTGGTTCATCGATATTTCATTGCCCCATATCCAGAAAGGGTCGAAGCACGGATCTTTACCAATGACATATGTACCTAAAAGCACCAAGTCAATATTAGAAGCTAAACAGTAATTGCACAATGATGTAGTACAACACTCTTTTATAATATGTCTATATACATCCGTATGTGGTAGTCCATTTGAAATATCTAAAAAGACAAATATTTGGGAATGGAGGGAGTATCTTATAACATCCAATATACTCACATATTAGATGAATTAACATCTTACATTATGGGCCGGAAGGAGTTTAGTGCATTCTTACAAATTATCGGTTGATTAACTTCTGCTGTATCCATGGGTTACAGTTAGTTTGAGCTAGTTCGGCCTAAAATAGCCCTAAAGTATATCTAAACATGAGGGCTAGTTTGAGCTGGTTGCATCTATAACCCACCCAAAAAACTATCCAACCCAAGAGGCGCTAATTGGAGCTAGTTATCCTAGTGCATTTATTGTCAATCTAACCCTGCCATCCAAACAACTCTTTGGATGGAGTTAGTTCAGGGTTAATCATGAGCTAGAAACTAACTCTAACCTCTAGCTAAGTTGAGTATCCAAACAGGGTTGTGTTGTTGTTGTTGTTGTTGTTGCTATGTAGCCTAGGATTGCATATTTCGACATTAAGTACAGTGCATATTGCTATGTAGCCTCAGTTATATTACATATGGCCCTAGTTAACCTAACGATAAATGGGTTGCAGATATATTCAGTTAAAAGTCCGATTCGCCGATTAGTCCTTTATCAGCCACCGGCCTATATGGTACCAGCTACCGATATCCTGAACAGTGAGCAGATATAAGCCATGGGATGAAACTAACCTCGATGGAAAACAACAGTCGTTCCCAAAATTGTCCTGTGTAGGTACATCGAGAAGCATGTTAAGCACAACAGGCTAAACATCAACCAAAATTATCCATGGCAGACAAAATAATCTCCAAAAGATAGCTTCAGTGTACAGGTTTAAGCACGCTAGTAAAGCAAAACAAGTGGAAAGGTGTGCTAACTGCAACATGCCTAACATTTAACAACAAGCAAGCATAGTCATTCAAACTGGTATTGTGCCGGTCTAAGTACACTGGTTATTGTTAAATAAAAATGGAAAGGCATGGTAACTACAAGATGCAGCAACCAAATGTAGTCATTCATAGTGGTATTGTTGAAACTGGTACTGATGAAATTGAACTGCACAGTTCACACTTGCACATATAGAACATCACGTTGTGAATAACTGGAATAAACAAGGCATACTACGAACAACCAAATATAGCTTTTGAAACTGGACATATGCTAACTACAAACAACTGAACAATCAAAAAACTTTAAAAGAGGCATATGCTAGCTATAACAGGCTTAACAACAAGCAAATATATGCATTCCTATCGGTATGTTTAAAACTGGATTGATGAAATATACAGCACAGTAAATAATTGCACATATAGAGCATCACATTGTGAACAACTGAAATAAACAAGGCATACTGCAAACAACCAGATATAGCAATTAAAACTGGACATATTCTCACTACACTACAAAAGGGACTCGACAAAACAAATCATGGGTTTTCCCTGTGAATAGACACGACAAAACAAATCATGGGTTTCCTCACTTGTCACAGATGGGCTCGTTCCCGTGGGAAGAGCATGGACCCTGGATGCGCTCCATGTTGTCACAGATGGGCTCCTTCCCCTTGGAAGAGCACGACTTTAGGGTGCCCTCCCTGATGTCGCAGACGGGCGCTTTCCCCTTGGAAGAGCAGATGGGCTCTTTCCCCTTGGAAGAGCCGGAGAGGGTGCCCTCCTCGTGGTCGCCGTCGATGAGGTCTGACTTGGAAGCTGTGGATCCCAAGCCAGCGTCACAGAATGTGTCCTTCAGAAATGACAAAAGGGGCTCGATGGCGATGTAGAATGGCAAATTGTTGACAGCGAGCCAGAGGAGATCAGCGGTGGGGCCATGGATGAGATCGAAGGTGGTTGAACCCGAGGGGTTGGGGGTGGGCCACTTAACCTGTGACATAGCCCGCCTCAGGCCATCGCTGTCGATGACCTCAATGTCGTAGCCGGCGGCCGAGACATGCCCGCATACTCTAGCCCGCTGCTTGAGTACCTGCCGCTAGTAATGGTCGTCAGCTTCCTCGGCGACGTCGCGCGAAGAGACCACTATGCACCTCTTTTCAGCCAGTCGCTCCTCGAGCTCCACGAGAAGCGTAGCCGGGCTTAGGCTGCGACGCTCTGGAGTGGGGGATGGGGATGGGGATCAGTGGGAAAGGGGGCGTTTGGCAGGTGTCATCTATGAAACTCAGGGCGGCCTAGGTATGGAGATCGGTGGGTAAGCTTCACGGGCAAACCGGCAGATGTTGACAATGGAGGCCTTGCGGCGGCGGCGGTGGCGGCAGCGGCGGCGGGGACCTTGCTAGGGTTTCGAGCGAGGGAGGGTGTGTGTGTGTGTGCACGCCCGAGGAGGTTTTGGTGTGTGTGCGTGTGTGTGGAGGGGGGGGGGGTGTTTGAGGAAATGACGCGGGTACTGAAAATTTTACTAGGCGGGAGTGAAATGCCGGGGCTATTGAAAATTTTGATGATAGTGCATCGCACACGGTCCGGAGATAACAACCGTGTGTTATGAAATAGAAAAACCCTCGAGGCGGGCAGATATTTTCTAGGGATGCAGGCGGGATTGGGAACAAGAAACATCGCACATGGTCCAGAGATAACAACCGTGTGTTATGAAACAGAAAAACCCTCTAGGCGGGTAGATATTTTCTAGGGATGCAGGCAGTATTGGGAACAAGAAACATCGCAGACGGTCCGGAGATAACAACCGTGTGTTATGAAACAGAAAACCCTCGAGGCGGGTAGATATTTTTGAGAGGGGGAGCCTCGTGGAGCCCAATGCACTGTGCAGATGTGTGCGTGACAGGGGCACCGGCGTGGCACACGGTTAGTTTGAGTGAACCGTGTATGTTGTGTCATCTGACTTGTCTAATGTTCATAAATTTGGCGAGAAATGACGCGGGAGAGGGTCAGAACACGAACACACTTGCATGTGGACCAAATTTATGTATGAAAAGGGTGGTTTGATTTTCAAATACCAAATGCAACTTCGATGTGGCACCTCTCTCGCAAAGCGCAAGGTATTGCTTGCCCCCACCCCCCTTGTGTCGGCATGAAGGGAATCCTAAGCTATGAATGCATGCCCTCTCGCCCCCAACCGAGGTTACCTAGCAAAGTGCGAAGTAGCAAGCAGCCCCCCTCCTCCCTCGTGTCGGCACGAAGGGAATCCTAAGCTATGAATGCATGGCCCCCCCCCAACCGAGGTTCACCTAGCAAAGTGCGAAGTAGCTAGCAGCCCCCTCTTCCCTCATGTCAGCACGAAGGGAATCCTAAGTTATGAATGCATGTCCCCCAACCGAGGTTCACCTAGCAAAGTGCGAAGTAGCTAGCAGCCCCCCTCCCTCGTGTCAGCACGAAGGGAATCCTAAGCTATGAATGCATGCCCCCAACCGAGGTTCACCCTAGCAAAGTGCGAAGTAGCTAGCAGCCCCCTCCCTCGTGTCGACACGAAGGGAATCCTAAGCTATGAATGCATGCCCCCCAACCGAGGTTCACCTAGCAAAGTGCGAAGTAGCTAGCAGCCCCCCTCCCTCGTGTCGGCACGAAGGGAATCCTAAGCTATGAATGCATGCCCTCCCAACCGAGGTTCACCTAGCAAAGTGCGAAGTAGCTAGCAGCTCCCTCCCTCGTGTCGGCATGAAGGGAATCCTAAGCTATGAATGCATGCCCCCCAACCGAGGTTCACCTAGCAAAGTGCGAAGTAGCTAGCAGCCCCCTCGCGTCGTCACGAAGGGAATCCTAAGCTATGAATGCATGCCCCCCAACCGAGGTTCACCTAGCAAAGTGCGAAGTAGAAACCCCCCACCCCCCACACACACCCTTTCAGTCGGCGGGCCAGAGAGGCATATCTCACCAAGATGGATCGTAAAACGGACCAAGAATAATCCACCTTGGTCGTACAACCTCTCTCTTGTTGTTGGTCAAAGTGATGGCCGTCCATGCGACCCTGGAGATGGGCTAGCTCGCCAATAATCATGCAAGTAGCTAGTCCCCGAAGACAACCACTACATGTGTGGCCCAAACATATGTATGGAGAGGTGTGTTTTTGAGTAACAATGGAACAACTTTGATGTGGCACCGTGATTTCGAACTAGAAATCCCCACACTAAGTGAGGGTTAGGTTGACGATGCATATGTATGTTACACCACACTTCAAGCCAACGACGGGGATTCATGCATGCATGCGTGCATAGTATATGCGCTCAAACTTAAGGTCCGAATCTCACCATGACCTATACTACGATAACACGAACCAAATGAAGAATCCGCCATGGTAACCTATCTTGTTGTTGGTCAAGGTGATCATGGATGTCCACGCGGGCCCACGAATATATAAGCTTGTCGCCGATCACTACTGCAGGATGCTCCTAACGCGACACTACGATCAGAGACCCTTTGATGAAACCGTGTGCAATGCATTAATCGCAAACGGTGAAGTAAAAAACCGTTAAAAAAGATGCAAAATGTTTGCGATGAATGATACATCAAACATAGTTTAGATTTTAGTTGCGTGTGCGATGAGGGGCATACGGTTGATTTGTACGAACTGTTTGCGATGAGACAGAACTACAGAAACGGGCAGCCATATCAAGGTGTGTGTGATATATGGCATACAGTTCACTCTGATGAACCGTTTGCGATGATTGAGGTGAACACAAACGATTCGGCGTAACAAGATGTGTGTGATACCCAGCAAATAGGTCGGTAATCAGATTTGTGTGCGATCATTATAGACCGGCCATACGGTCTTTTTGTGAATTGTGTGCTCGTCAGGGCACATAGTTCAACAAACCAACCTGTTGGCGATAATGTAGAAGATCTCTATCGAATACATATTACTAACCGTCTGCGATGAGATTGATAGGATAAACAGAGATATATACAGTCTGCTTAATTTAGTCCTTCTTCTTCTTGTTGTTGTTGGATGGCCCCGCGACATCGTCTTGGCGAGGACGCTTCTTGTCGCTGACCATTGGCTTTTCATCGCCGCCGCCATCGTCATCGGCGTTGCTGTTGTCGTTGTCCTCCTCCTCGTTCGACCATTCCTCCTCCTCATCATCATCGTCGTCCTCTTCTTCGTCCTCCGACGACTCCTCGTTCGTCTGGTTGTCGTCTGACGACTCCGGAGGCGGCATCCCTTCCATGAACCCGATATAATCGAGGTCTGGGCTCGACGCCGGACTCATGGAAGACGAGCGGGATGATTCCGATGTTTACCTATCATCGGGCGCCAGACTGCTGGCCGAACTATCGTCCTCGCTGTCGCTCGACATGGCTGCAGAGTGTGTGCCAGTGTGTAGCGCGGCCTGCCGGGGACGATGAAGATGGTGGACACTTAAGCGGGGTATGCAGAGAAGAGGAACTGCCAATTGAAGCGGGGATTGTAGTGGGGGTTGACGTATTATCTAACCGCTGATATAATCAACCGCAATTATTTGTACCCAGTCGCTCCAAATTCCCGGGGTTGCGCATGACTCCTATTGGCTATTTGGCTGGTTTCCTTTTTTAGGAAAAAAAACAAGGAACGAGTTTTGGGATTATGCACCGGTACCGGTACGAACGGAGTAGGACAGTTGGCAAGCAATACATTGAGCTCTTCTTATTGATAAAGCCAGTAATAATCAAACTAGAAAGGAAAAGAAAAAAGACAAAGAAAAATATCTTCACGAATCTTCGCGTAACATCAATGGCATAGGACCTAGATGTGCATTACTTAGAGCACATCCAGATGTGCTTTAGCAATACTGTCAAACAAAACCCCTAATCATCATTGCAAACAGCGCATAGAACATGGCTAATGCGACAACCACAACTACACATGCTAGTTCCTTCTTGTCTCTTGCTTTCATCTGTTGCCTGTGATTGATTCTTTCTTGCTTCATCGTACTGATTGTACATTCCAGATCAGCCAGTTTCTTCTTCAGCTTTATGTTATCTTCTGCGAGCTTGGTGATAACACTCCGAGCCCTACCATGCCATTCTTCATCCAGCCAGTTAACAAAGGCACAAGCCTCATATCCCTGCCAATATTAAATAGTATTCTAGATGAGCAGTGGCATTAACTGAAGTAAAATGATGAACTTAATTAGCACTAACCTCTAAGGGGCAACTGAGAAACTGCCTGCCAATGTTGAATCCCTCCGTGCATACACGTCGAGCAGGAGTGTGCCCGTGCACACAACTCAGCTTTTGGTACTTCTCGGTGGCGCAAAACTCGCCGTGGCGGCGATACGACTAGGAGCAGCCGCACCGAAACCATCAACACCAATCGTCCGCATTCCCCCAATGTCAGCGCCACGCGAGGGAATTTGGAGGCTATAAGCTAACGGTCGGAAACTACTTATGACACTATATGTTGTATACGGCACACTGTTTATACATGTCATTTGTGTTAGGTATTACAACGTCACACACGATTTCCGCACCAAACCGTGTGAGAAGACAATGTAGGTTAGACACGGTTGTCGTTACATAACTGTATGTGATACCGTGTAAACAGCCGCTCTGCGGATATCCGTCAAAAAATAAAACAGCCGCTCTGCATATATAGATGGCGGCGGCGGCCTAGGCAGCGGCTACCGGAGAAGAGGTCAATCCTCGGTCGATGGGCGGTGGCGGTGTCATAGTAGGTCAATCCTTGGTCTGCGGCGGGAGATAGGAGGAGCTCAACCATTGAGGTCAGCGGCGGCGTGATTCGAGCACATCCATCTCGGGCGATGGCGGGATAGTGGAGGGCGAACTTCAGGCGGCAGCCGCACTAAGCTTTGCTCCTCGACCCTGCTGTCTCGGCATGCCGCCGCATCGCGCTTGTCTGTCTGCTGGGTGGAGGTCGCCTCGCGGCTAATTAATTAAGGTATTCTTTTCGTGAGTGGCTTAATTAAGGTATTCAATTCCTAAGGGTAGTGTTGTACTAGTACTCTGCGTGTAAATTGACTGGCCATTAATTTTTGTCATTGCACGTCTGGATAACAACATGGAGCGCCCTCGGTAATTATTAAAATAAAACCTTGTGATTTATGCACGCATCTTTGGTCAGCAGTTAATCCATGTATTAATGTTGTTGTTTTGTTTTTAATTACCATTCGTGTGCTGCAGATGGAACGATCTCGATGGATGAAGAATCGAAAAACCGCAGATTTTATCAGTTGCGTGATAGAGTTCATGAATTTGGCTGAAAGTACAAAGAGGAGGATTGGTGATGCGGATTACATCCTGTGTCCATGTACTGATTGTGCCAATACAGAGTCACATGAAGTTGCAGATGTCCAGATGCACTTAGTCTCTAGGGGATTCATGGATGGATATACACATTGGACCAGACACGGTGAAGAGGAGGTCATGGATGAAGATACCTAGGGCAGCGAGATGCCAAACCCCGATTAGTGTCACCTGGATGTTGAATCTAACATCGGGGCAGAGGTGTCAAGCTACCAATGGAACACCGGAAAGCCGAAACACCCACTGGAAAACAAAGACATCGACGCAGATGACGACGATCTTGATATGCCGGATTTTGCTGCTATGATAGCAGATTTTGAGGGCCCAGAAAAGGATATGATTGGGTACAAGGATCTGCTAACCATTGATGCGGACTCCAAGAAAAAAATGTATCCAGGTTGCAAAAAGAAATATTCCAGGTTAAGTGCCTCCCTGGCGCTTCTCAGATTTAAAGCAGCAAACGGTCTATCAAACAAGGGCTTCACAGAGATGTTAGGTCTTTTCAATGAAATTCTTCCGGAAGATAATGTGCTCCCCAGAAGCATGAATGAAGTGAAGAAAAATGTTTGCCCATTGGAACTTTAAGTACAGAAGATACACGCTTGTGTGAATGATTGTATATTGTATCGTGGTGAGTACAAAGATTTGCGTGCATGTCCCACATGCAAGCATGCACGATACTGTAGGATCGAAAGTATGTCTAGAGGGAGGGTGATTAGACTACTTGACCAAATAAAAATCTAGCATTTTCCCAATTTTAGTTCTTGGCAGATTTTAACAACTTAGCACAAGTCAAGCAATCAACCTACACATGCAATTCTAAGAGTATAGCAGCGGAATGTAAAATAATTGCATATGAAGGTAAAGGGAGGAGTTTGAGGGAGCAAACGCAATGTTGACACGGTGATTTTTTATCCATGGTTCCGATAGGTGGTGCTATCATACATCCACGTTGATGGAGACATCAACCCACGAAGGGTAACAGTTGCGCGAGTCCATGGAGGGCTCCACCCACGAAGGGTCCACGAAGAAGCAACCTTGTCTATCCCACCATGGCCGTCGCCCACGAAGGACTTGCCTCACTAGGGTAGATCTTCATGAAGTAGGCGATCTCCTTGCCCTTACAAACTCCTTGGTTCAACTGCACAATCTTGACGGAGGCTCCCAAGAGACACCACTCTCCAAGAAGTAACAAATGGTGTGTTGATGATGAACTCCTTGCTCTTGTGCTTCAAATGATAGTCTCCCCAACACTCAACTCTCTCTCACAGGATTTGCATTTGGTGGAAAGAAGATTTGAGTGGAAAGCAACTTGGAGAAGGCTAGAGATCAAGATTTATGTGGTTGGAATGGGATATCTTGACCTCAACACAAGTGTAGGTGGTTCTTCCTCAGAAAATATGTGTTGGAAGTGTAGGCATGTTCAGATGGCTCTCTCCACGAATGAAGAGTGGGTGGAGGGGTATATATAGCCTCCACACAAAATCTAACCATTACACACAAATCACCAAACTCGGTGGGACCGATTCGGAGAACTCGGTCAGACCGATTTGGTTCATAATGTGACCGTTAGGCATTTTGGTGGGACCGACATGTCAACTCGGTGGGACCGATTTCGTTAGGGTTAGGGTGTAACGTAATCTCGGTGAGACCAATTACACAAACTCGGTGAGACTGATTTTGGGAACAGACAAACAGAGAGTTGGCCAGGTAAACTCGGTGGGACTGATTCGCTCATCTCGGTTGGACCAAAATGTTACGAAAAGGAAACAGAGTGTTTGCATTGCAATCTCGGTGGGACCGATCGCTCATCTCGGTTTGACCGAAACGTTACGAAGGGAAACAGAGAGTTTGCAATCCGATCTCGGTGAGACCGAGATCCCTATCAGTGAGACCTAAAAGACTAGGGTTTCTGGCAGTGGCTATGTCAACTGAACTCGGTGGCTCTGGATATGAAATTTCGGTGGGGCCGAGTTGGACCTTTTGGTTTGGGACATATGTGGATGTGAGAAAGTAGTGGAGGGTTTTGGAGCATATCACTAATCATTTTGAGCACAAACCTTATTAAGCAACACCTCACCCCTTCTTAATAGTATTGGCTTTTCCTATAGACTCAATGTGATCTTGGATCACTAAAATAGAAAATGTAGGGTCTTGCTTTGAGCTTGAGCCAATCTTCTGTCCTTAGCATTTTGAAGGGTCCACTTTCTAATCCATGCCATGCCAATCATTGAGCTTTCCTGAAATATTTATCTTGAAATAGTATTAGCTCAATGAGCTATATGTTGTTAGGAATTACCAAAACCACCAAGGGATAGTTGCACTTTCAATCTCCCCCTTTTTGGTAATTGATGACAACATATAGATCAAAGCTTTTCGACAAATGATAATAAGACTGAATAAACATCGTCGCTTTGAGAAGTATGTGATAACCAAGAGCTCCCCCTAAATTTGTGCATTATTTAAAATTTGCTTTTGAATGCAAATGCACAATCGATTAGGATCATGGGTTACTCTTCCATGTCACATACATCTTGGTGGAGCGCTCAAAATGATAGAAATTAAAAACATGCACTCATCACCAAGCAAAGTGAATGATCATAAGAGGATATGAAAGATAATATCATCCAACAAGCATTAAGGTAGCATATGATCAAACACATGATCAAACATGTATCTCACAAGGACATAAAGTATCTCACACAAGCACACAATAAGGAAGTTCAACCCAAATAGCAAGAGAGATAAAAAAGCAACACTCTCTCTCGAAGCCTATGATCTATACATTTTTCTCCCCCTTTGGCAACAAGTTACCAAAAAGTTCAAAAAAATTCATAGTGCTAAACGACTCTCAGGCTTGATCTTCGGTAGGAGGTGTTGAGATGACTCCATGGACGAAGGCTTCAGATGAAGTAGCTGGAGCTGGTGGAGTAGCTGCTGGAGGTGGAACTGGAGTTGTAGCTGCTGGTGCTGATGCTGTTGCTCTTGTGTTAGGAATTGGCACTGCAGCAGACCTTTGTCCTCTGGGCACTCTAGCAAAAGCATCTGTGGTAGACTTGCCCTTCTTCTCCTCTGCTTCCTCCTGGAGCTGCTCAACTGCAGTTTGGATCTCTGTTACTTTGACATCAAGGTCATAGAACTTCTGCTCAATGATCCTCTCCAAACTCTCCTGGTTCTTGGTCAGGGTGGCCAAGCCCTCCTCAATCCTCACGGTGGACTGGATCAGATATCCAAGCTGGTCTTGCTTGCTCTTCAAGAATACCTGAGATGCCTCTTGTATAGTTGGCATCTTTGCAGCTTTCTCAGCTTTAGCCTTCTCTCTCTTCTTATGTGCTTGAGCTGAAGATGGTTCATTCTCATTCATCACCACTGTGTTGTCTTCAAATTCAGGGTCTATGGCCAGGTGCTCCTTATCCAAAAGATATGTTCCTGTGCCCATCTTTGAGTTGATGAGCTCCTAAATTTGTGGGGCATACCCACAGCTTCTCTTCTGGTCAGCAGCAGTCCTCTTGATTGTCTCAACAATCAAACTCATGACCTTGAACTTCTGTGGGACATCAAATATATGCAGCAAGTTTATTGCATGTCCTCTGATCATCTTGTGATCACCTAACTTGGGTAGCAGTGTGTGCCTTAGAATCCAGTTTATGGTAGGCAGACCAGATAGCAAGAAGTGGACAGATCCAAACTTATGTGTTTCCAAAGCAGCATCTGGGATCTCTTTGTACATGTTGGCCATTGTATTGTGGTCTTTCTTCTTCTCTGCATAAATGTCCAAGTCATCCTCATGTTCCTCAGGGGCATTGATAAGCTTGGCCCACTCATCAACTGTAGACTGGTATCTAGTACCCTCAGACATCCATACTATCCTTCCATCTGGATAGAAGTGGGCAGTGGAGTAAAACTGCATGATTACCTCATCATTCCACTTAGTGAGCTTCTGGGCAACAAATGTGTCAACTCCACATGCCTTGAAGCTATCATACACACTAGGGAAGTGATCCTCATTCTCCTTGATGAACTCCCAGTCAACCCATCTCATGTCACACACTATGGGCTTCTTATCAAGCAGAATTGTCTCATAGAAGTCCTGCTGTTCCTTAGTGTGAAACCTGTAGTCCACAGCAGTTCTCCTCCTGATAGCATATGGATCAGACTGTCTCCATAGTCTCAATCCTGCATCCTTCCTGATTTTCATGTTTTCTGCAACTGGTTGTGCATCATTGTGGTCAGGGATCTTGGGTTTCAGCTTCCTCAACACTTGAGCTTCATCTTCTTCAGCAGCTTCAGGCACTGGGGCCTTGTTCTTCTCCAGGGATGTTTCTAGTGCTTCTCTTGGGTTTAGGCTTTGGAGCTGGAGCAGCAGCCTTGGGAGCAGATTTGGGCTTAGATGGAGCAGCCCCTGATCTGATTGCATCTCCCATGAGCTTTTGAGTTTTGGGTGCTGGTGCAGCATCCTCTTCCTCTTCCTCTTCTGAATCTTTTCTCATTGAGGGCTTGCCAAGAACTCTGGTAGTAGTGGTTCTGGCCCTCTTCTTCTTCTTATCCTCACCAGCTGCTTCTTCTTCATATTCAATGGTGAACTTCATGGTTTCACCTGTGGCAACTTTTCTTGGCTTAGACATGGGCTGTCTTCTTGCTGGAGCCTTTGTTTTCAGTCCAGGCTTTGTTGCAGCAGCTGTGCCATACTCTTTCTTCAGCACCTTTTTCTTTGAAGTGGCTTCATCTTCAACAGCCACATAGTCTTCATCCTCTGAATCAGAAGTTATCTTCTTCCTTGTCCTGGTAGCAGCCTTTGGCAAGTTACTTGGTGTGCTCCTGCTGCCATCATCATAACTGCTAGAGGGATCTGAACCCTCACTCATCTGCACCTGTTGCTCAGACCTGTTCTGACTGTCACTTTGATCAGACATCTCTGCAAACACTCTGACATCAGACCCCGTGAATAGGTTATAGATGAGGTAGAGTAGATGAGCATCACAAAGTACATGAGTTTTGCAAAACAGATGACTTAAAAACTTAGTTTTAGTTCTTCACAGAAAGCATTTCGGATCTACCGATTTGTAAACTCGGTGATACCGAAGTAGCTTTTGGAACCTAAACTAGTGAACTCGGTCAGACCGAGTCACAGTTGGGTGGTAGCGAGACTGCTAGGGTTTCAGAGAGAATCAAACTCGGTCACACCGATTTGCAATTTTTGGTCAGACCGAAAACTCATGTGCTCTGGCCTAAGCCAAATCGGTGAGACCGTTTTCTACAACTCGGTCGGTCCGAGATGAATTCGGCGGAGACCTAACCCTAAATTTTCAAATCAAAACTAATCTACGAGACGTTTTCGCTGGACATGATGATTTCAATCGTGGCAAGAATCATGGCAAAGCAATGTGCTAAGAATCGGAGTTATGGATTAGCACAAAGATCAAGTTCGTACCCTAGTTCGGCGGCGAACTTGCTACGGCGGCAACGGCAGGGCAGATTGCCGTTGACGGCGGTGGAGACTAGCGGCGGGAGGTCGCTGGCGGCGAGAGGACGATCCGGAGACCCGAGGAGGCAGAGCAGGTTACGCGCGGGCGAGGAGGTTCGGTAAAATTTCCAAAATTTGGCCCGTCAGTATATATAACCTGACCCTGTCGGTGTGACCGAGTGGAATGACTCGGTGGCACCGAGATGCAAAACTACAAGCAGTTACTGCAACTCGGTGTGACCAAAAGGTTCTAATCGGTTGCACCGAGATTGAAAACCCTAGATCAACTTAGTGATCTCGGTAGGACCGAAAGGGATGAATCGGTCAGACCGAAATACACAAAGAGGTTTTGGAGGTTTAAGTCTATGACGAATCGGGGACTCCGAGTGCACAGAGTGGTTCGAATCTGACTTGATCAAACTTTGTGATGTAGCATGAATAGAGTTTGAGACGAGAAAAGCATATATAGCTAGAGGGAGTTCTTAGGCATTCTTGTCCATCCATTTGGCAAAAGAGAAAGAGCCAAACAATCAAAGCAACAAATGGATGTCCTTGAATGAGTAAAATATGCATCCAACATGCTCACACAATTAAAATGGCAAATGAAATATGCGACAAAGCATGCACAAACACTCTAGCATCTATCAAACAATTGGCGATCACTAGGTCATCTATATATGAGTATATTGACTTAGGAGTCAAATGAGAACATTTGATCATAGGTCATACTCATCGTTTAAGCACAAGTGGGGTTACCACTTTTACATAAAGCATTGTTGTGTTCACACCATTTGAGTTGATTTAGCTCAATTGATTAGAGTAAAGCTCCCCCTAGATGTGATATCCCCCCTAAGAGGGATGAACTAACCTTGGCTTTTGTCAGTGATGACTTCATGTAGGTGTTGAAGATGTAGATGCTCAATGTTGATGTAGATCATTCGGAGCAATCCTTTGGAGTGAGTTGCACTTTCAATACCTACACGGGTTAGTCCCACAAGGAACAAACAAGGATATCCATAGACATAGAGTGATGTGTACACAAGATGTTGTCCATGAAAGCATTAGGTTACCTTGTCCCTTGTCTTACCAACAAGAGGGTTTGTGACTCCTTGAACTAGTGCAAGATATGGGAGTTGTTTGCACTTGTCCTTGCCAAAATGATAAGGGTGAAGTATGTTGGCGGAGTCACCCTCAAGAACTCTCTAGTTCTTCTTCTTCGGGATCCACACCATCTTGATGGGAATCCTTGGAGTTGTAGTCGTACTTGATGAAGTAGAACTTGATGTAGTCTTGGGAACCCACTTGACCAAGGCCTTAGGTGCTTCTTCAAATGCATCAATTTCCTCTTGAAGCTTGTCCTTGCCTTTTAGCTTGTGGTCTTGTGGTGGAAGATCATCTTGAGCTTGTGTCCCTTTGAAAGAAGTAGGATCATACTTCTCTTGTTGAGGAACAAACTTCGTCTTGGGGTATTGATCTTCTTCCCATTCAACTCCATTGGCATTGAACTTTCATTCAAAACCAACACCTTGATTCTTCCAGTGTCTTCCTTGCTTGCATACAATTTCCTCAAATTGCTTACTTCCGGCAAGGCTCTTGTAAACACCTTTCTCTATAATTCCCTTCAATAAGCTATTTTCTTGCTCAAGTGTAACTTGGATAAGAGAATCATTAGTGGAATCAAGAGAACTACTAGAATCAACAACATTGGATTTAGCATGATTGTTGTTACTACTAGATGAAGCATCTTTCTTGTTCTTGTTGCTAGATTTAACTTGTGGCATGTAAGTAGACAAGAGTAAACGCTTGGCAATGTAAGAAGAACTTTTCTTGCAAAGATCATCATTGATTGCCTTTAAAAACTCATGTTCTTGCTCAAGGTTGAGCTTTTCAAAGCGTAGCTTGTCATGAGTCTTTAAAAGTTCTCGATGATCTTCCATGGTAGTTTCATGAGCTAACTTAAGAGCGTTTAGTTCTTTAGTTAGACGCTCAATCTCCTTCTTATCATCGTCATTCGTTTTATCTTGATTAGCATGATTAATTGACGTTTCATCCTAGTTTTCATCACTAGAGTTGTCAACAAGTAAATCATCATCACCTAGCAAATCATCTTCATCACTATTGAAATCAACATACTCGGGGTGTGTTACCTTTGGACCTTTAGCCATGAAGCATCTTCCAATTCCTTCATTTGGTGAGTCAAATATGTCGTAGGAGTTGGTTGTCACAAGTGCTAGTCCGGCAACACCTTCATCTTGAGTATATTCGAAGTCGGAGTGATAACTTCTTTCGGAGTGATGGTCAGAGTCGGAACCGGATACCCATTCACCAACATGAGCTTGATGTCTTCTTTTTGTGTAGCTCCTTGATGACTTGTCTTTCCTTTCCGAATCTTTGCTTCTCCGAGAGGGTCTTCGTTCATAACGATCATCTCTACTCCTTCTTTCTCTTGGTGGTGACTCTTCTCTTCTACTTCTTCTTTTGGGAGAATCTTCTCTTCTTTTGTAGGGAGCCGTACACTCATTGGAGTAGTGTCCGGGTCTTCCACAATTGTAGCAATTATGCTCACGACTAGAAGATCTTTTGTCATTGTAGGACCTTGACTTGGAACTTCTTTCTTTGCTTCTACTCTTGTTGAAGTTCTTCACCATTAGACTCAGTTCTTCATTGAAGGTTTGCTTCTCACTTGATGATGTGGGAGCATCACACGAGGCTTTGTAAGCACCACTTGACTTGTTGCGAAGCTCTTCCTTATCCTTGAGTGACATCTCATGAGCAACAATTCTTCCAATGACTTCCGTTGGCTTGAGATCTTCATAGTTGGGCATCATTTGGATCAATGTGCACACGGTATCATATTTTCCATCCAAGGCTCTTAGGATCTTCTTGATGATGAATCTATCGGTCATCTCTTCACTTCCTAAGCCGGCAATCTCATTTGTGATGAGAGCAAGCCTAGAGTACATTTCAGCGACACCTTCACCATCCTTCATTTTGAACTTGTCAAGTTGACTTTGAAGCACATCCAATTTGGATTCCTTGACGGAGTCGGTACCTTCATGCATATCAATTAAAGTATCCCAAATTTCCTTTGCATTCTCAAGACGGCCGATTTTGTTGAATTCTTCGGGGCACAATCCATTGAAGAGAATATCACAAGCTTGAGCATTGTATTGTAGCATCTTCAACTCTTCCGTGGTAGCTTCACGGTTTGGTTCTCTCCCATCAAAGAATTCACCTTGTAATCTGATACACACAATAGCCCAAATGGCGGGGTTATGTCCAAGAATATGCATTTTCATCTTATGCTTCAAACTAGCAAAATTTGTACCATCACAGTAAGGACCTCTACGGTGGTAATTTCCCTCGCTAGACGCCATACTCACCTAGGTTGTGAAACCAAGGCTATGACCACCAAAAGCTATGGAAATCAAAGCAAATGGAGACCAAATAAAAATCTAGCCTTTTCCCAATTTTAGTTCTTGGAAGATTTTAGCAACTTAGCAGAAGTCAAGCAATCAACCTACACATGCAATTCTAAGAGTATAGCAACGGAATGTAAAATAATTGCATATGAAGGTAAAGGGAGGAGTTTGAGGGAGCAAACGCAATGTTGACACGGAGATTTTTTATCCGTGGTTCCGATAGGTGGTGCTATCGTACATCCATGTTGATGGAGACTTCAACCCACGAACGGTAACGGTTGTGCGAGTCCACGGAGGGCTCCACCCACGAAGGGTCCACGAAGAAGCAACCTTGTCTATACCACCATGGCCGTCGCCCATGAAGGACTTGCCTCACTAGGGTAGATCTTCACGAAGTAGGCGATCTCCTTGCCCTTACAAACTCCTTGGTTCAACTGCACAATCTTGACGGAGGCTCCCAAGTGACACCTAGCCAATCCAGGAGACACCACTCTCCAAGAAGTAACAAATGGTGTGTTGATGATGAACTCCTTGCTCTTGTGCTTCAAATGATAGTCTCCCCAACACTCAACGCTCTCTCACAGGATTTGGATTTGGTGGAAAGAATATTTGAGTGGCAAGCAACTTGGGGAAGGCTAGAGATCAAGATTTATGTGGTTGGAATGGGATATCTTGACCTCAACACAAGTGTAGGTGGTTCTTTCTCAGAAAATATGTGTTGGAAGTGTAGGCATGTTCTAATGGCTCTCTCCACGAATGAAGAGTGGGTGGAGGGGTATATATAGCCTCCACAAAAAATCTAAACATTGCACACAAATCACCAAACTCGGTGGGACCGATTCAGAGAACTCGGTTAGACCGATTTGTTTCATAATGTGACCGTTAGGCATTTCGGTGGGACCGACATGTCAACTTGGTGGGACCGATTTCGTTAGGGTTAGGGCATAACGTAATCTCGGTGAGACCGATTACACAAACTCGGTGAGATCGATTTTGGTAACAGACAAACAGAGAGT
Organism: Aegilops tauschii subsp. strangulata; assembly: GCF_002575655.3. Lineage (NCBI taxonomy): Eukaryota > Viridiplantae > Streptophyta > Magnoliopsida > Poales > Poaceae > Aegilops > Aegilops tauschii. The sequence continues at coordinate 303,687,480 of NC_053041.3, read as the reverse complement.
TGGTCAGGCAAACTCGGTGGGACCGATTCGCTCATCTCGGTTGGACCGAAATGTTACGAAAAGGAAACAGAGTGTTTGCATTGCAATCTCGGTGGGACCGATCGCTCATCTCGGTTTGATCGAAATGTTACGAAGGGAAATAGAGAGTTTGCAATCCGATCTCGGTTAGACCGAAAAGACTAGGGTTTCTGGCAGTGGCTATGTCAACTGAACTCGGTGGCTCCGGATATGAAATTTCGGTGGGGCCGAGTTGGACTTTTTGGTTTGGGACATATGTGGATGTGAGAAAGTAGTGGAGGGTTTTGGAGCATATCACTAAGAATTTTGAGCAAGAACCTCATTAAGCAACACCTCACCCCTTCTTAATAGTATTGGCTTTTCCTATAGACTCAATGTGATCTTGGATCACTAAAATAGAAAATGTAGAGTCTTGTGCTTTGAGCTTGAGCCAATCTTCTGTCCCTAGCATTTTGAGGGTCCACTTTCTAATCCATGCCATGCCAATCATTGAGCTTTCCTGAAAATATTTATCTTGAAATAGTATTAGCTCAATGAGCTATATGTTGTTAGGAATTACCAAAACCACCCAGGGATAGTTGCACTTTCAGATACAAGCGCAGGAGAGCAAACGACCAGTACAAATTGGACAATGAGATCAAGACAGGAATCCCGTTCAAGGTTGTTTGGTATTTGCCTTTAATTCCAAGGTTGAGGCGTTTGTTTGTAAACCCTAGAGAGGCAAAGAGGTTGCGGTGGCATCATGATGAGCGAATTGCGGATAGGTTTATGAGGCACCCAAAAGATGGGGCTCAGTGGGAATTAATCGACAAAAAGTTTGAAAATTTTGCCAAGGATCCTAGAAGTATAAGGCTCGGGGAGTGTACTAACGGGATGAATCCTTTTGGCGATATGAGCACCAATCATAGCACATGGCCGGTGCTTCTGTGCATATATAACCTAGCTCCTTGGTTGTGTATGAAGAAAAAATACATTATGATGTCAATGATTATCCAAGGCCCGAAGCAACCTGGAAATGACATTGACATTTACTTTTAGCTACTGGTAGAAGAACTGCTGACAGTGTGGATAGATGCGCCTGCTGTAAAATGTTATGATGCTTACAGAAAGGAGATTTTCGCTCTACATGCGATGCTTGTGCACACCATTCAAGATAAGCCGGCATTAGGCAACACATCGGGGCAGAAAACAAAGGGAGATGTAGGGTGTGTCACATGCATGGATAGGACAGCTAGCAGAAGACTTCCCAACTCGCGCAAAACAGTGTATTTGCATCATCGTAGGTTCTTGCGGAAAAATCACCCATACCGAAAGATGAAAGCTGAATTTGATGGTACGGCAGAGGCAGGCGCGGGCCCAAGACCCTATGACGGGGAGGTGGTCCACAACATGGCTAAAAAAGCTAATGTTGTGCTTGGCAAGAACCACCCTTTGACGGTGAAACAAACACCCAAGGGTGAAGTGTTTAAGAAGAAATCGGTGTTCTGGAAATTACCTTACTGGGAGATTCTATGTGTACGTCACTGTATCGGTGTCATGCACGTAGAGAAGAACTTATGTGAAAGCATCCTTGGTACTCTGCTCAAGATTAAAGGTAAAAGAAAGGATGGTGACGGTTCACGGCTCGATATGCTTGCTGATCAATCAAAACGCAAGAGTGAAGCAGAAGATAATGACAAATTCATCAAAGCTCGCAAGAGTTACAATTTCAGTACAAAAGAAGCAACAAAGTTCTCCAGCTATTTGTTGTCAGTTAAGACACCCTCTTCCTACTGTGCAAACATCAGAAGTCTCGTGGATGTGAGCTCAGGTAAAATGAAGTTGGTACACATGAAGTCACATGACTGCCACGTAATGTTGACACAAATCCTCCCGGTGGCCATCAGGAATCTGATGGACAAAGATATAAGAAACACACTCATTGACCTCTATGATTTCTTCAACTAACTATGGCAGAAAGTTGTAAATCCTGAAGAGTTGGATCATATGCAAGATGATATTGCAAGAATATTATCCAACCTAGAGATGTTTTTCCCACCGTCATTCTTTGATGTCATGGTCCATCTCACTATGCACCTTGTCGACGAGATAAAGTATTGTGGTCCTTTGTTTATTCGCAACATGTATCCCTTCTAGCGGTTCATGGGAATACTGAAGCGCTTTTGTCGGAACCAAAACCATCCAAAGGCAAGCATCCTACAAGGTTATACCGCGGAGGAGGTGGTTGAGTTTTGCATCGAATACATGAAACAAAGACCTATAGGTTTGCCCCTCTCTCACCACGAGGGTAGGCTAAAAGGTAAGCCGGTCCTTGCTGGCACTCAAATTGCTGCACCCGGAGAATTGGCAGAGAAAGCCCATTTGACGGTACTGCTTAACAACCCAGTTCTCATCGCTTATGCCGAAGAACACTTGGCGGAGATATGCCAAAGCTTCTTACCAAAGGTGCCTTCATCAGATGTGGAGATGAAGGAGCACACTATGAACTACGTTGAATGGCAGAAGAATCGTTTGGCACAAGGATCCATCAATGACATTGCTACGTGGTTGGCACAAAAGCAATCACCTACGGTGCTGACATACCAAGCATATTATATAAATGGATACATGTTCTACACTGAGGAACGTGATCAGAAGACCTCTATCAGAACAACTCTATTCGAATAGAATGCATGACTGTAAATGAAGCTGATAAAAGGGTATACTATGGAACCATCAAAGAGATTTGGGATCTTGACTATGTGAAAGTTAAGGTGGCATTATTCAGGTGCGCATGGATCCCTCTTGGTCAGGTAATGATTGATGAGTACAGGAAGACCTGTGTTAACAGGACAACGATGGCATATCACGCGGACCCATTCATTCTTGCCAGTGATGCTACCCAGATTTTCTTTGCGGAAGACCCCTTGCATAAGAACTACCATTTAGCGATGCATGGGAAGAGAAGGGTACTGGGTGTCGACGATGTTGCCGATGAGGACGAGTACGATGAATATAATGAGTTGCCAGCCAAGGGATCACACACCCGTGTAACAGAGCAGCGTAAAATCATCAAAAAACCCAAGTTCATTCGGGGTCAACTTAACGATCCCAGTTCCCCCATGTACATGGGAATTAAGCCGTAACACTAGTCTTTACGCCTACCCTGCAACTTAATTCGTCCAATTTAGAACTGTCGCATGTACTGAATTTGTGAGTTATGCCCGATTTTCTGTTGGTGTAAGAACCGTTAATATGTTGACCTTGATATGCTGTCAGCTCAGGCAATGAATATGAACTATTTTTTGTTATTATTATTATTATTATTATTATTATTATTATTATATCATAGAGGTTGCACACTCAATTGATCTCACTACAGTATGTGTGAACAAAAATATGCAATCTGGTTTGTGAATAGCACACGGTTCGTTGATGAAAGCCATGAGCCGACCAAACCCCACCACCCCGCCCATGATCTGAGTCGTCCTTTCTGATTGGCCAGAACCCAAACCCCACGGATCGTACGTCTGCACTGTTGGATGCTCCCAGATCGAACGTCGATCCTTATCCCTTTCGACAGCACATGCAGTTCCGGTTGTAATTTTTATGCACAAAATGCACGTTAATCTCAAAAAATGTCTTAAATATAGCTAATGATACCTGAAATGCGCCAGAAAATTAAACCCGTGGTATAACGGTGATTGCGTACCGTGGAAATTTTTATGAGGCCAAACGATGAAGTCACCGGCCACAGGAGTTTGAATTGACACGTCTCCTTTTGGAAAACCATGATCCTTCATGTGAGATGCTCCAGTTTGGAAGGAGCGGTCATCAAAACTTGTGCCAAACTTTACCAATTTTTTCCATGGGGTTGTGAGAGCACGCACATCGATTTTGATGATGTCTGAACTCCATTTGAATTTCCTGTAATTAAAATACCAACTAGGCCTACGCCAGTGGCCGCACCTCGCGGCCGAAATGTTTGAAACTTCTCCCCGCTTCTCGAACAAACGGATGAAAACTCACAAAGCGACGCACAAATGATCTGTACACCTTCTTTGCTAGTATCATGCATGCAAACTAGGCAATTTTGATGAGCTGTCATAGAATTAATTAAATGAAGAAAGACAGGGTTAAGTATCATATCATGAAACCGTATCATAATAAATGCTATGCTACTATGTGTCATGCATGACAATATAAATAAAGTACTACATATGATACTAGCTACTCTATGATACTATGCATTAGACTAGTCATGGTGGGGAGTAACTTAGACTAGTAACATGCACATGTTACTAGTCTATGTTACTACCTTCATAGTGGGAAGTAACATGTGTGTGGTATCATGCAAGCCATCATTTATTAAGATGTAGACTCATTTTGCTTTAGGATGTGCTATGTTATAGTAACATATTATGTTACTCCAAACACCTCTCTCCTCATTAACTACATGCCACATAAGCAAACGTTTCTTGGGATGTGTTATGTTACTTGCTAAGTTACTCCCACTATGACCAGCCTTAGAGCAAGTACAATAGAGTGACATAGGACTAGACACAATGGGTAGTAACATAGAATGTTACTAGTCTATGTTACTACCTCTATAGTGGGGAGTAAAATATGTGTAGTAACATGCAACACTTCATTTATTAGGCTATAGACTCATCTTGCCTTGAGATGTGTGATGTTACTCATACTACTAGTAACTAGCTATGTTACCACTTTCCTCTCTTTCTTCATTTATTGCTTGCCACATCATCTATTTTATCTAGATATATACGTGTGATGTTACTACCTATGTTACTCCCACTGTGGGTAGTCTAAGCAGGCTATATATAAGGAATAGAATAATATATATGTGCTTTAGTTGGAGGAAAGAGAAGAGGAGAGAGAAGAGAAGCGGGCTCTTGGTTAGTAGAGCCAGCTGCAACACGAGACCCAAGACACTTTGTGAGGATGTAAGGTGGGCCAACTATTGATAAACTAGTACGTATTTAAAACTTATTATTGTACATGTCCGCTAAGAGGTTGGCTGTATATGACATGGCAACTTATTATAGCCGACCCTTGGCTGTATTATTAACCATGCTCTTAGTGAGGTAGCTAGTATATCATAGACTAGCTAGTATTACTCCCTCCTTTCCGGTTTAGGCTGGTTGTAATGGTAGTATCATAAGCGGTATCATGCATGCCAACTAGACTTTCTGGATGATGTGGCACACAATTAAATGAGGAAAGAGAATATGTGGTATCATATCATGATACCGTGTCATATTAAATGTTGTACTACTTTGTGTGATGCATGACAATTAATAAGGCAACCTAAGATACTAACTTATGATACTATGCATTACGGAAGTAGTATCATACACTAGTATATATCATATGCATGATACTAGTATATGATACTCCCCATTACAACCAGCCTTATAGGGCTCAATTCAAAAATCTCACCAACCAAGGTAGATGGTGGGTGGTGGAATACTTTTTGTAGTTTGCAAAAACACCCAATTAATGCTTTTGTTTTCCTAAAAAAATTATGTTTTCCAATGTATTAATTGCAATACATGCATACATAAAGTACATGCATTGGTCAACTTTCTCTTAATACTTGCATGTAATGATTTAATGCACCTTGGAATCTGAACATGTGATGGGGAACAACCAAATTAACGTGTCAGATTTGCTTGTCTAAGGGTCATTTTGCTGCGGCGTGCATGTCTAAACTACGTTGTACCTCTTGTCTGTGGGTGGGGCATGGTAAAAAGGATTGCAACAAGTTTGCAAGGATTTTGGGTTTGGTTTGGAAACCAAAACCCGGTAACGTTGCAACTTCCGAGGATCGCTCAGCTCCCACCGAGAATATCTCTCTGACACAGCTTTTAGCAAACTTGGACTCCTCTTGCACTTCCGCATTTACTGCTTCGCCCTGTTCCATCAGTCCTGGTCCCAAAACGCCTTCGACCGTGCCGCCTGAGACCCCTCCTCCGCCGGAGTTCTTGCCGTCTGCTTCCAGCCCGGGTTGTACCCCTCCGATGGCCAACTTCCCTCTCAACCCCTTGTTGTATGTGCCGGCTGGCCATCACATTGTGGATGGCGGTGATGCTTGTTTGCCTCGGACCTATGTGACGCCACATACCCCACTTGTGCGCCGCCATGAGGAATTCATGCTAGCTGAGGTAATGCCCATCCCCCCTCCCGATCAGATTGGTGCTGCTAGAGAGGAAGTGGTCCAGTGGTTGCAAGCTCATGGGGTGTTGGTGAGGTCTGCTCAGCCTTGGATTAGATCGGTGGGTCTTTTTGAGCTTCGGGATGCTGCAGTCAGGTTTTCTCTTCTTTAGATGCCGCCCCAACCTCTTGGCAACGATCGTTTTGTGCGTTTTATGAAACACGATGAGGGTGAATCTTTTAGAGGTGCTCAGGGTTTCCGTCAGGGACTGCTCATGTTCTTGGGGATTCCGCTCGATCTTCGCAATGAGGATAGTATTCGGGCAGCGGTCAACACATTTGGGAAGTTTCATCATTGGATTAGTGAGGATCCATACCTTGTGCGCACTTTGGTCTTTGCGTCTTTTCCAGAAGATATTTTAGTGCCAAGAGATGTGGTGTTCATCGATTATGCTGCCTGGGGTGGTGCCAGGGTGTCTTGGACGGTGCCTCTGTATATCCTTGGGGCCAATATTGCTGAACAGATGCCCCAAGATGAAGACTGGATGCCCATCAATGGCAATCCTCATCCCATGCCTGGTGTACCCTTCCCGGAGATGCCACCTTTTATTCTGCCTCCTTTCCCGGCTCTGGGGTGGAACGATGTGCCGCCACCTCCGCCTGAACCTGCACATAATGAGGTGCATGAGGACAATTGGGGCGACTGGGAGGAACCTGCTGCGGAGCCTGCTGTGGAGGATCAAGAATCTGTGGTGTTGAATGCCTCGACTCAACCTAGTTCGGCTCACCAAAGTTCTGAAGCTCAACCTCAGGTGCCCCCTGCTCCTATCGTTCTCATTGATGGGGCTCCACCTGACAACCTGCATGATCTGATGGAGATGGCACCGGACCTGGAGGATGCTAGTAATTGGGCAATTGTGGTCTATCAACCTCCTCCTTTTGATGTCCAGACTTTGGATCAGCCTGTGGTTAAGATCCCCTTTGGTCCCCCTCTGCCCCCTGAAATGATTTGGAGGCGCTCGTTTGAAAACCTGCTGAATGCTCCAATGGTGTTTGAGGTGCTAAAACCTCTGCTGCCTAAACCCCTGTCGCCTATCATTTTGACCAAGAGGAACTGGGACTTTGCTTTCCAGCAGGATGATCTTCCTTTGTTGACATGGAAGGAGCCGGTACCTGCCCGACCTGTGGCTAGAGCATTATTTGTGGATGAAGCTGACAGGGCTGTGCCTGTTGTCCCTTCTTCTCCTGCGCGTGCACCTACGAGGAGGCCACGCAAAACTCTGGCGCCAACGCCTCTTGTTGAAACATCTGTTCGAAGGTGTACCAGAAGTTCGGCCCAGCGGGATGGGTTTAAGCCCACTTTCCATGAGCTGGTTCTGCAGCCCAAGAAGAAGAAGCCCAAGGCCAAGCCCCTTTCTGCAGAGATGTCTGAAGACCCTGCATTTGGAGATGTTCCTCCACCTACTCCCATCAGTCATCTGCAAGCTATTGGCAAGGAGCTGGATATTGATGCAACTCTGCTCACGGAGGATGCACTTATGGTGGACCCTGCTGGTACTGCAAATCAAGCCTCCAATGAATAGTGTGCTCCTCTTCTGCTGGGTTTGGCAAGCCCATAAATCTGCTTTATGCGTTTGGTTTTCATTTTCTGATCCTGGGATATGTAATAATGTTGGTTTGGAACTATTATGTGCTTTTGGGCATCTGACACTGTGTGTCATGTGCATGGGAGACTTGATTTTGTTATTCCTTTATGAATAATCTCTGTAGAAACTGGAATGTCCTGTGCTGGAATGTCAGGGGTTTAAATTCTGAGGCTAGGCAAAGAGCTGTTAGACAAAAGATTGATGAAAGTCACTGTGCTATTGCTTGTCTGCAAGAAACTAAATGTGCTTCATTCGATTCCCGAATGATTAAAAGCTTTTGCCCCAAGAGATTTGACAGTTTTGCTTTCTCTCCTTCCTTGGGGGCCTCTGGTGGAATTCTAATTGTTTGGAACTCGTCTATATTTGGTGGGACTTTATTGCAAGTCCAACAATTTGCAGTGGTGATCGAGTTTGCTTCTAGGCACAACAATGAGCGGTGGACTCTTGTGGTGGTTTATGGACCTTGTCAGGGGGAAGCTAGGGATAATTTTGTAACCTGGTTGTATCACCTGAACATTCCTGTGGATGAGAATTGGCTGTTACTGGGGGATTTTAATTTCTTACGTTCTATGGATAACAGGAATCTACCTGGTGGTGATTTGAATGACATGTTCATCTTTAATGAGATTATTGGACACCTCGGCCTTTTGGAATTGCCCATCAAAGGCAGGGCCTACACTTGGTCCAATATGCAGGATGCTCCACTCCTTGAGCAGCTTGACTGGTTCTTCACTTCTGTTGATTGGATCTCTGATTATCCCATGACTGAGGTGCTACCTCTTGCCAGAACTGCTTCTGACCATGTGCCTTGTATGGTTACAATCAAAACTTCTATTCCCAAGTCTAATATCTTTAGGTTTGAGAATTATTGGTTGGAGTTGGAGGGTTTTATGGACTGTGTTGATTCCTCATGGCAGAAACAATCCAGAAAGGGCCATATTACTGCCAGGATAGCTGACAAATTTAAGTCCTTGAGAATGTGTCTAAAAAGATGGCAGAAGAACATTTCTAAACTGAAAACTCTAATTTGTAAATGCAATAGTGTTATCCTGCTCTTGGATGAGCTTGAGGAATATAGAACACTCTACAGACATGAATCAAATTTTAGGATTGTGGTTAAATCCCATGTTGAGAAATTGCTCCACCTTCAATGTCTCTATTGGAGGAAAAGATGTACTATCAGATACATAAAAGTGGGTGGTGAGAACACCAAGTTCTTTCATGCTATGGCCACGGAGAGATATCAAAGAAATTCTATTGCTAGCTTAAAATTGCCTGATGGTACGGTGGTGACTGATCATTCACAAATGGAGGGTATTATCTGGGATTGTTTTAAGAACACAATGGGTTCTTCCAGGGGAATTAACATGGGTTTTGATCTTTCTTCCCTCATTGAACCAGTTGTGGGATTGGATGTTCTCACTAAGCCTTTTGAGAAGGAGGAAATGGACTTGATTGTCAAGCATATGCCAGTTGATAAAGCTCCAGGTCCAGATGGTTTTAATGGTCTTTTCTTCAAAAGGTGCTGGCACATAATTTCTTAGGATTTTTATGAACTGGCCCAGGCTTTCTTTTAGGGTACTGCTCATCTGGAAAATATCAATGACTCTTACATAACTCTGGTGCCTAAGAAGCCCTCCCCTGAGGAGGTGGGTGACTTTAGACCTATCTCTTTAACAGGAATGGGTCTTAAGTTCTTGTCTAAGATGGCAGCCAATAGGTTTCAAGAGGTGGTTATGCAGTGTGTCCACAAGAACCAATATGGTTTCATAAAAAGTAGAACAATTCAGGATTGTATTGGGTGGACCTTTGAGTATTTACACCAGTGCCACCAGTCCAAGAGACCTATTGTGATTCTAAAGTTGGATTTTGAAAAGGCTTTTGACTCCCTTGAGCATGAGGCCATTGTGCAAATTTTGAGATATAAGGGCTTTAATGAGAAGTGGATCCTTTGGATGAAGCAACTTCTATCCACAGGTACCTCATCTGTTCTGCTCAATGGAGTCCCTGGTAGGAAGTTCAGGTGCAAAAAGGGTGTCAGACAGGGTGATCCAGTCTCTCCTCTCCTTTTTGTCCTAGCTGCTGATCTCCTGCAGACTGTAATTAATGACATGTTCAGAAGGGGCCTTCTTCAGTTACCTATACCTTGTCATGATCAGGATTACCCTGTGATTCAGTATGTTGATGACACTCTTATTATCTTGCCTGCTGACAAGGACCATCTCCTAGCTCTCAAGGATATGCTCAGGGTCTTCTCTGTGTCCACTGGTCTGGATGTGAACTATCACAAATCCTTTATTATTCCCATCAATGTGGACACTGCTGTCATGTCTGAATTAGCTTCTGCATTTGGCTGCCAGATTGGGAAAATGCCATTTACCTACCTTGGGTTGCCAGTGGGAACTACAAGGCCTAAAATGGTGGATTTTATGCCATTGGTTGACTGCATGGAGAGGAGAATGACAGCTAGTTCATCTTTTCTGAATCAAGGGGAAAGGCTGCAGTTTCTTAACTCTGCTCTGTCATCTATGCCCATTTTCTTCTTGTGCAGTTTGGCTGTCCCAGCTGGAATTCTTAAACAATTGGAAAGAATCCAGAGACAATGCCTCTGGAGGAGGAATAGGGGTCAGCCTGCCCCCTCCCTAGCTGCGTGGGACCTTATTTGCAGGCCAAAAAACAGGGGAGGTCTTGGTATTCTCAACCTTGGTTCTCAGAACGTTGCACTTTTGATCAAACATGCGAATAATTTCCTTAATAAAAAGGATCTCCCTTGGGTTTCTTTAATTTGGGATACCTACTATCATAATAGGGTCCCCCAGGGAACTTCTGATTGTGGCTCATTCTGGTGGAAGGATATTTGCAAGGTCATGCATCATTTTAGGGAGTGTGCTTGGGTTCAGATTAATGCAGGGAACACTGCCCTCATGTGGTCAGATAACTTGCAGTTTGATGGTCAGGTGTCTAGCCTTCAGCTCAGATTTCCCAGGCTCTATTCCTATGTTAAGGACCCCTGGGTTACTGTTCTTGAGTTCTTGGACTCTCAGGACATTTTCCAGCACTTCCACCTTCCTTTGTCCAGCCAGGCTTTTGATGATCTGACTATTCTCCAGTCCATGTTGGGTGGCCTTATTAGAGCACCTAGGTCCAAGGATATTTAGTTTTCGAAGGGAACTGCCAAGGGATACTCACCAAAGTTGTTTTACTCACATACTTTTGTATCAGCTTCTTTCAACCCTTTGACAGCTTGGATCTGGAAGTCCTCTTGTACAATGAAAATCAAAGTTTTTGCTTGGATGCTTATTATGGACAGGTTGAACACCAAGGACATGGTGGATAGGAGGCATTGGCATTTGGAGGATGGAGTGAACTGTGTCCTTTGTCCTTTGCAGACTAGGGAAACAAGGGATCATTTGTTCTTCAATTGCAACTTTAGTGTCAGAGTTTGGAACTATCTGCAAATTGATTGGTCTTCTGGTGACTCCATGGCTCATTTGGTTCTTAATGCTAGCAGGAGTTTTAGGAAGCCCTTCTTCACCGAAGTGGTGTTCATTGCTTGCTGGAATATCTGGATCATCAGGAATGCTAAGGTCTTCAGGCATGAGAGAGCTAGATTTAATAAATGGAGATCTGCTTTCATCCATGACATCAGCTTAATGCAATATAGAGTGAAAGCTGCCTACAAAGATGATCTTCTACGCTGGATTTCATTCCTGCCACCTTGAGGCCATTAGTCTGTATCTTTTAACTTGTTTTTTCTCCTTCTTCCCCTAGATACTTTGATTACCTCTTGTAATCCCCCTTTGTACTTGTACTGTATCTCTTTTTCTCAATAAAGTTTTGATATGCTGTGGGGGTTTCCCCTACAGTTCCCAGTCAAAAAAAAATTGAGCCTTATAAAATGGAAAAACTAAAATTTGGAGATAAGCCTATAAACCGGAAAGGAGGGAGTATATATATGCATGATACTAGTATATGATCGGCAATACTTTCGTAATGCGTGCATGCATAGTATCATAAGTTAGTATCTTTGGTTGCCTTATTAATTGGCATGCATGACACAAAGTAGTACAACATTTAATATGATACGGTATCATGATATGATACCACACCCTCTCTTTCCTCATTTAACTGTGTGCCACATCATCCAATAAGTCTAGTTGGCATGCATCATACCACTTGATACTCCCATATTACGACCAGCCTTATTAGGGTGGCCATAGTGGGGTTATCATAGCCGGTATCATGCACTCGTGAATAGAAAATATGATGATGTGGCAAATAAGCAGTAACATAGGTAGATACCATAACATATATATATATAATAAATGCTATACTACTTTGTGTCATGCATGGCCATAAATACGGTCATCTATGATATATACTACTCTATGATACTATATATGCACTATGAAGGTATGTACGTAGTATCATACACTAGTATCATATGCATGATACTATATATATAGTATATGATACTCCCCACTATATAAGGCTGGCCATAGTGGTGGTATCATAGCCGACGATGTCATGCACTCGGAAATAGCAATATGCTGATGTGGCAAAGAATTAAATATATATAAAGAGGGTTAGAGTAACATATAGGTAGATACCGTATCATGTTAAATGTGATGCTAATTTGTGTCATGCATGGCAATAAATATGATCTATAGATGATACTATACTCTATGTATTATACTATGCGCTATAATTAATTAAAGGTAGTATCATACACTAGTATCATATATACTGTATATTCATGATACTAGTATACGACACTCTCCACTATACTCGTGATTTTTTACCCTGAAAAAAATTGGAGGCGAAACGAAGAACTCATGTTTTCATTCGAACAAAAATATGATGTTAGGTAATGTAAATGTTTTCAAAGAGCACACGGTTCACTCACAAAAGATGTGTGTCCACTAAACCATGGCCGATGCACCCCCCCCTCTGCCATGCGCGCGATCTGAGTCGTGCGTTCTGATTGGCCAGAACCCAAACCCCATGCATCGTACGTCTGCACCGTTGGATTCTCCTTGATCGAACGACGATCCTCATCCCTTTCGACAACACATGTAAATGTTTTCAAATAGCCCCTCCCCAAAAAATGTTTTCAAATAGCACACGGTTCACACACGAAAGCCGTGTGCCTACCAAACCGTGGCCGATGCCCCCCTTTGCTGCGCGCGCGATCTAAGTCGTGCGTTCTGATTGGCCAGAACCCAAACCCCACGGATCGTACGTCTGCACCATTGGATGCTCCCAGATCGGACGGAAATCCTCATCCCTTTCGACAGGAAATGTAGTCCGGCTAGGAATTGATTTATATGCCAACATTCACGGTAAATGCCAAACAAATGTCTTACATGTAGCACACGAGACCTGAAATGCGCCAGCAAATCAAACCCGTGGTAAAATTGTGATTGGTTTACGTGGGAAAAATTAAGAGGCGAAACAATGAACTCACATCTTCATTTGAAAATTAGCACGTCTTCATTTCAAACGAAATTATTCTGTTTGTGCACATGAGCGCTTAGAGGCAACCGTTTGCATAGGCCTTTCCGCACACGGTGACCGGGGATATTTTTCACCCTTTTCACCTAGGCCGCCATCACACCCGGAGTCCCCAACACCCCCACACCGTACGCCTGCATTTCACTCAACTAGTCCACCCAATCTCCTTCGCGAGCTCCCCCCTCCCCCAGATCCACAGCAGAACCCTCTCCGGCGCCGCCTTGCTCACCCCGGCCGTGTGCCCGCTATTAGGTGTCAAGCCTACCTCCACTGCTGTTCCCAACACGCGGCGGCCTGTGCCTCGCCGTCTTTGTTTGCTTGCCAGCCACCCTCGAGCATATCGATGCAGTAACCCTCGCCTCTCCTGTGGTCTGGGCAGGTTTGCATTAAGAAGCCTGTTAGTTACTGCTCTCCATCACGGTGAGGCATATTTCCTCGCAACCCCTCTTCCAATTTCGTTCTGTATGTTCCCAAATTGGCTATAAAATAACGGAGAGCGTATATATGTTCATTATCTACCTTCCTTACTACATATAAGTTGTATTTGTTCCAATAAGTTACTGACTATTTACAGATCGTGGGCGCCCGAGTCACAAAAACTTAACAAATTAGCCGTACATTTTCTAAATTATTGCATGGCATGTTTAGAAAGCTTGATACGAAGTTGTTAGTTTTATGCTTATCCTCCTTTCCTGAGTTTCGCATGTGTTCTCTGTAGATGCCGAGTAGCAGCGACAACACTCATGCTTCAGGCCATGTATCTTCATCTAATTTGGACAACCCTAGGTCTTCAGCAGATTGTGAGGGATCAAGTAGTCTTGAACGGGATAGAGCTGCAGCAATTACCCTTCCGGTCAGGACACGGAGGAACGCTGCAAGGAAGCCCACACACTAGTGATAACCCACAAGTATATGGGATCAATTGTAGCCTCTTTCGATAAGTAAGAGTGTCAAACCCAACGAGGAGCTAAAGTTAGAACAAATATTCCCTCAAGTTCTATCGACCACTGATACAACTCTACGCACGCTTGACGTTCGCTTTACCTATAACAAGTATGAAACTAGAAGTACTTTGTAGGTGTAACGGGATAGGTTTGCAAGAATATAAAGAGCACGTAAATAAAAACTAGGGGATGTTTAGGTAAAAAATCAATAAAGTTAGTATAGCGAGTGTGGAAAAGTGGTGGTAGGAGTTGCGAAATTGTCCCTAAGCAATTGACTACTTTACTAGACCGATAGCAAGTTTTATGTGGGAGATGCCACTGCTAGCATGTCATCCCTGACTTGGAATTCTATGCACTTATGATTGGAACTATTAGCAAGCATCCGCAACTACTAACGTTCATTAAGGTAAAACCCAACCATAGCATTAAGATATTTTGGTCCCCCTTCAATCTCGTATGCATCAATTTCTATGCTAGGTTGAAGCTTCTGTAACTCTTGCCCTCCAATACATAGTCCTATCAACATACAACTAACCCTATGGTGTGATCCACACGCGCGCTCATATGATGGGCACCAAATGATAGCAACATAACCACAAGCAAATTAGACCAATCATAGAAATTCACCAATTACCGATAGGACAATGAAAATCTACTCAGACATCATAGGATGGCAACACATCATTGGATAATAATATGAGGCATAAAGCACCATGTTCAAGTAGAGGGTACAGCGGGTTGCGGGAGAGTGGACCGTTGTAGATAGATGGGGGAAGGTGATGAAGATGTTGGTGAAGATGACGGAGGTGTTGGTGTAGATTGCGGTGACGATGATGGCCCCAGCCGCGTTCCGGTGCCACCGGGAGAGAGGGGGAGAGAGCCCCCCTTCTTCTTCTTCTTCCTTGACCTTCTCCCTAGATGGGAGAAGGGTTTCCCCTCTGGTCCTTGGCTTCCATGGCATGGGAGGGGCGAGAGCCCCTCCGAGATTGGATATGTCTCTCTGTCTCTCTCTGTTTCTGCGTTACAGATTCTGGCCCTTCACCGTTTCTTATATTCCCGGAGATCCGTAACTCTGATTGGGCTGAAATTTGAACACGATTTTTATCCGGATATTGGCTTTCTTGCGGCGAAAGAAGGGCACCAACCGCCTTATGCGGTGGCCACGAGGGTCAGGGGCGCGCCCCTGCCTCGTGGCCCCCTCGTGCATTGTCTCGTGTTGATTCTTCTTCCCAAAAATCACATATATTCCAAAAAAATCTTCGTCAGTTTTTATCTCGTTTGGACTCCGTTTGATATGGATTTTCTGCGAAACAAAAACATCCAACAAACAGGAACTGGCACTGGATCAATATGTTAGTCCCAAAAATAGTATAAAAAGTTGCCAAAAGTATGTAAAAGTTGTAGAATATTGGCATGGAACAATCAAAAATTATAGATACGACGGAGACGTATCAACCAGCCTAAAGGTGTATATGAAGTAACCGAGATTGAGTTAAAGTCTTGGGCTCCAAATAAACCAGATAAAGCACACATGAGGTTCAGGAGTGTGTGTGGATTTGTTGGCAGGGCATGGCTCAACATTAATCTGCCGGGGTTTCGTAAGGGTGACACAGAAACACGGCGAAGGATAGTCCGGGAGATCATGGATCACTTCAACGTTCCAGAGCAGCGGAGATTGCAGGTGGAACATGCTGCACTGAAGAAGGCTAGGGATGCTTGGAGAAACTGGAAGCACGTGATGTACAAGAAGTACTTGAGTGAAGGCAAGGACCCAATCCCTGCATACCCCCAAATTACAAAGACAGACTGGGCATAATTCAAAAGGGTTAGGGCAACTAAAGAGTTTGCTCAGAAGAGTTTCAAGCAATCGGAACTTCAGAAGAAGAACATACACCCCCACCGTATGGGTGTGGCAGGATACTATGGCATGAAACTGATATGGGAACAGGAGGACAAAGAAGCAGTAGCGGCGGGTGGGAATCCGGCCTTTAGTGAAATCAGGGGCGAACGCGCCAGAGACTACTTGCGGGCACGTGCAAAAAGGCGTGATGACGGAACTTATTACTTTGAAAACACATGTGACGCCAAACTGTATGAAGTGATGTTAGAGGCTTCCAAGATCCCTGGAAGGTTCTACAGGAACTCAGGGCCATGTGACATTCTGTCCATTGCTCTAGAAACAAAAGAGCCCCCTGGCCATGGAAGGGGTATAGGTGTTAATATCCCGCACAAGAGGGCTTTCACACTCAGCAAACAAGAGAGGCCCAGCATGAAAAAGGCGAAGAGTGAAATGAAGTAGAATGCATTGTATGAAAGGTTGAAGAAGGAGATTTATCCGGCTGTTCGAAAGGATGTTGAGGAGTCAATGATGATGCAGAACACTCTAACACTAACAGATAGCCAGCAGATGGGAGGGGAGGCGGGCATGGAGGATGCTGCTTATTGTGCGACGACACTAGACAAGAGTAGCTGTGCATCAGCTGACCCCAGCGACACTAAGATTGCAGCTGCTCGTGATGATGCTATATCTGATCTATCTGGAATGAAAGATATACTGAAGGGCGTGCTTACACATTATGAAGGTACATTAAAATGAGCAACAGCCTGGGTTTGCCCACCCTTCTTGGAAGATGACCTCTTCTTGGACAATGTGCCATTGAAGCCGGGCTCTGTGAAGTGCTATGTAACTGAAGTAAAGCCTGGATTCGATGAATTTGCCCTGAAGAATGTCCTAGGAGACTTCGATGAGCAAAGGACCTTGGGAGAAACACTGTTACATCACATCCAGTGGCTACGAAAGGAAATAGAGTTCATCGATGAGATCCCTGAAGCCCCGCCAAGAGCAACCACGGTCGCCCCTAAACCGGTGACGCTATCCTTGCCACAGCAGCTCTCACGGGCTGATGCATCAACCTGTGATCAGCCAGCCCAACTTTGTGGTTTATAGGCCATGTCATCCTCCGCCCCAAAGCAGCTAGTGGCAAGGCCTACAACTGCTGAAGACGCACCACCGGTTCAGATGCCGGCCGCTGAAGCAGCGGGGGGAGACCCAGCTGCAGCACATGCTCAGCAGACCAACCTGGTGGAACAGACTGCTAAGCAGTCTGATGCTTCAGAACCGCCTGCTAAGCAGTCTGTAGGTCCAGAATCGACTGCTCATCTGTCTATCGGTCCGCAGTCACGTGATCAGAATACCAATGCGTCAGCACTTCCTGCTCAGCAAAGCAACACGTTGGCACGACCTCCTCAGCACACCGACAAGTTGGCACCACCTACGTAGAAACCCGACATAGCTTCAATGCATGGTCAGCAGTCCGATGCTTCTGCTCGTACAACCCAGCATTCCGTCACAGCAGCACCCCCAGCTCAGCGGTCCGGCATAGATAAACCATCTGCTAAGCAGACCGTCCAAGCTTCACCGTTTGCTCGGCAGTCTACCTTGCAGGCAACCAGACGTTCTGCCAGAAATGCTTCAAGTACCAAGAAGGAAGTGGCCAAAAGGCTACACCCACGACCACGAGGAAGCACAACGGGAGAGTGAAGAGGAAAGATGTAACATCCCAAAAGTCTAAATTTTGGAATGTTATAATAAATAAATAGATTTGATTGACTGTTTGATTGTGGTGTGGTTGCTTGTGTGAAATTGAGCGAAACTCAAAACTTTTTGAAAGTTAAATGAGAGGGAATAAAAGGACTTTCCCAAACTTTCATTTTGCATTTATGATCTCCGTGAATTCAAATTATTTTCATCACAAAACCCTGGAGAGAAGATGACATGACTTCTTCCATTTAATTAAATGAAAAGGGTTTTGAAAAGATTTGAATTCCATTTGGAAATATTTCAAATTAAGAAACTTTAAGCATCTCAATGATTTTCACGAGAGAAGATAAAATGACTTCTTCAAAACATATGAAATATGAGTTGGAAGTTTAAAAGAATCAAATTTAAAGTCCCTTTGAAAATTATTTTCAATTAGGAGTTATTTGGGTTTTATTCAAATTATTTTTTCTCCAAAAATAAAATACATGGAAAATAGGGTAAAATGATTCCCTACATCAGAAAATTGGAGAGAAATAAAATTGAAATCATTTTGATATTTTTAAAATGATTTTTATTGGATTTTTATTAGAGCTGTAGCACTCTTTGCTTTATTTAAATTTTTGTGGATTTTATTTGATGTTAGAAAAATGTCCATGTTGTAGAAAATCTTTTTCTGAAAATTTTGATATATTATATGCCTATATAATATTTTTATTTATTTTTTATTTTATTATTTTTCATTTGCCTGTGTTTAAAAAAAATGTTTTCCACCGACTAGGCCGGCCCAGCTCCCAGGCCAGGCCACGGCCCAGCCCACGTCGCCCGTCGCCACCGTCCCCGAGTAGGACTCCGCTCGGGAGTCCGCCGCCGCCATGGACGCCGTCCTCGCCGCGGACTCCTCGCGCCGCCTCTCCCTTGCCCCTCTCACACGCCGCCCGCGCCTGGATCCCCCGCTGCTGCCTTTTGCCACGCTGCCGCAAGCGCGCCGCCGCCGCCTAGCCGTCACGCCGGAGCCCGCGCCGCCGCCGGAGTCTGCCGCCGCACCACCCACTCCGCGAAACCGCAGCCGCCGGTTTTTCTCACTGAACCGGCCGAACCGGTAAAACCGTCAACCCGACCCGATGTTTGCTTCAGTTTTCTTTTTAAATCGGTTTATTTCTTTAGGTTGGTTTAAATAGCGAACGTCCACTGTTTAGATCGGATTAGCGAGCGTTCGCTCGATAGTTGTTTCTTTTTCTTTTTATTTCCGGCCAGGGACGTATCTGTGAATTCTTTTCTTACAGTTTAGTCCCTGATTTTCAAACGACTACTACCTTTTGCTCGTTTATCCAAATCCAACAAAACCAACACCCACTTCTTCGTCATGATCCCCTCTATCCAGTAAAACAACTTAAACATGCTTTTGAAAATTTTCAAATTTGAATTCGAACAGATTTGTAATTGAACTTCGTTTGATCGTAACTCGAGTTTTATAACTCCGTTTGAGTTGATTCTTTTTGCAAATCGAAGCTATTGACCTAAAATTTCTGATAAGTTAAAATTCACTTAATTTTGGTACTGTTAGAAATTGTTTTCTATTGCAAGAGTTATTTGCTTGTTTTTGAAGTTTTCCGAGATCTTTTCTTCAATTCTTTTGCATGATTGCTTATGTATGCTTACTATTGCTTGCTTACGATAGATTGATCGGAGTGTGACGAGTAGATCTGTCAGGAGTTATGAGTGCGAATCATCTTCATCAACAGTACAGGCAAGTTCACACTTTGATCATTCCCCTTTCATACCCAGTTTTTATGCATTAGTTTCAACCCTCAAACATTGCATGGTTAGGATTTGATAACATGTGGGTATTGCGAAGTAGTTGATGAGGTAGGAACCTATTGTTCTGCATTCAAACCTTGGGAGTTACTACTACGTTATGCTTATACTGCTATGCTATGCTCGTAGACATGGATTGGTTTGAGAGAATTCATGAAAGATGTGAGAGATTATTGTTAACTAAGGTTTAACTTAAGGTGGATACTTTAATACACATCTGGGTGGATTGGTAGGGGCACCCTGGGGATATACTAGTGTTGTCCTAGGAGATCCCGGGGAAACCGTCTGATCATCCTATGGTCTGCCACCCAGGCTCAAAGGGATCATAAGATTATTCATGCTAGAAACTTCCGTCTGCAGCCACAAGATATTATGGGCTCTAGCATAGTTGAGTATGTTGCGTGACCTCTTCCAGTGGTAGGCTAGCAGATGTAGGGGATGTAGGTTGGTACTGTCTACCCGGGGTTAGAGTTAATGCTTCCAAAAGACTGTGTTTCGGTCATCCGTTTCTCAAACACCATGAAGTGCGAGAAGTCCAACGGAGGAGATCGAGTCTTGTGGGGAAAACTGCGCAAACCTCTGCAGAGTGTACAAACTAAACATGATTAGCCGTGTCCCCAGTTATGGACATCTTGAGTATCTGGTTCTTGGATTATCATGTTGATCTCATCACTCTAAATTAATTTGTTGGGCTTGTTAATTACCTTTTAATTGAGATTGAGTTGGGGATATACCTTCTCAATATTTTTAACCAACATTGTAGTCAAACAAAAATATATTCCTTTGATGTAGGGAAAAAATGGCTTTTCGCATAAACATGTTAACCATAGAGCCTTCACCGGCCATAGATGCATGTAGTGATAGTTATTGTTCATCATTATCCTATGGTGTGAATTTGCCAGTACATTCAATGTACTGACCCTTTGTGGCTGCAACGTCTCATGTTGCAGGAATCTTACGATGAGTAAGTGATACGTTAGGGTTATGATTTCTGCACTCAACCTTGCCCTTGGTGTTGATGGGAATCCACAACCTTGTTGTTCCTTCCGCTATTTGGATTGAGGTAATAGTATTTACGTTACTTTATACATGTGATTTACCTCTGTTATAAATCCTCGAGTACTGTGTGTGTCAGCATACCGATCCAGGGATGACACTTAAGCATAGAGACTTGACCGTCTGAGGCCGGGTCGCTACAAGATGGTATCAGAGCACATGTTGACTGTAGGACGTGACCCCTAGAAACTGGCAAGCCCATAGGAAAGATTTTTCTCTACAACTTCATTTTCAAAAGGATCTTTTACCTCTCTTCTTTTCTGAGCTTCATCAAAATATTCCCTTTTAGTTAGACCATACCCCTTTCCCCTTTGACCACACGAAGATTCGGCTGATGAGACCACTCCGAGAAGGACGAGATATCGGATAACTAAGACCACTTTGGACTGAAGAGGATTTTACCGAGCATTATAAAAATGGAACGGTTGAAGACTCCGTAGACTAGGAGAATTTGAAGGCTCTGAAGAATTTCTACATTGGTATGACCTATGAAGGCTACCCTTATGGAATTTGTCAGACTATTGAAGTGGCCAATACCCGAGATCAAGGTGTGTCGGAGAAAGACCAGAACATGGAGCATTAGAACTCAAAGTTTTGTCAAGAAAACCCTAAGGTAGGAGATATCAATTATGGAATGGTAGCTCATGGCAATGACAAGGGCAGAAACACGGTTATCCGTGATGTCATCGCCATTGATGCTATGGTCACCGTGCTGAGTTAAACATGCATTTCTTCGAAATGATTGGATGGTAGAAGGATAATGGGGCATCTGTGAGGAAAGGATGCAGTTTTAACCTTAGCTGGTGTATTGCCAGGATTTGGAGTAGTACATCAAGAATTTTAAGATGGACTTGTAGGAAGCCGTATTTGACATGGAAGCATTTCGTGAAAAACTTAGGACCCAGAAGCTGAAAGTAGCCAAGCTGGAGGAGCAAAATCCTCGAGATACAGGAGATTCGTCAGGAACTGAAGGACAGTAGGACCATGGTTCATGCCAAGGATGTCGAAACCCAGAAGTTTGGAATACAACTCCAGAATTATTAAAGGACGTCACTAGAGACTTTGCGTCAACAAAGATGATCTGGTAAAAGAACTTGAGAAGGACAAGCACGATCGGAAGTAGCCATCGGAGACATGAACAAGACTTGAGGAGTTTGATGACTTTGAAGATTATTGACCTTTAGAAGACCAAACCCCTATGATATACCTACGTTAGATGCGACGTTTGTGAGCTGTCATTTGTTTGATGTTTTTCCGACAGCCACAAATAAAATATGTCTTTTCAAAACTTTTGTTTGCATTGTGTGCATCCCTCTCTATCTCTCTTATCCCACCCCAAAACCCCTAGACCCAATAGAGGATGAATGGAGATGAGCTTGTATTTTATGGACCGATGAGTCAATTGGAGACAGACCGATGGATTCAGAACATGGAGAATAACACTATAGCCGTAAAGGATATGGCCCAGCATGCTCTTCAGTGCTTTGAAAGAGGTGCTGCTACTTGGTGGAGGATGTACCAAACCATCAGTTGATGGCAAGGAGTAACCACTTGGAAAGAATTTAAGTTGACTCTGCTAAAGTCTCGTTTTGTGTCCCAGAAATTGAAGCCTTATGGAAAGGATATGAAGAAACCCTGTACATGCAAGCTTTGTGGAGAAATGGGACACAACCATAAAGAAAACAAGGATGAATGCCCTAATTGTGAAGAAAGTCACCCAGCTGAAGAATGCCCAACTAGGTAGATTACTTATTTCTTTTGTGAAGGGACTACCCACTACCCTACTCAGTGTCACATTTACCCTATGGTACAAAGAACCACCCAGCAGAAGAAAGAAGTAATGAAAGGAGCCCTCATGGAAATTTTAGAAGAACATGTGATGAAGGAAGAGGTGGAGGACACACCCGAAGAAGACCCAATTAAACCCTGCACCAAGTCATGCTATGCATGTGGAGAAGAAGGACACATCTCCCAGAATTGTATGAATGGGGATCTAGTAGAATTCCAGACAGAGGGAGTAGAGTATGACCCACGGGAAATAGAAGCCCTGATTGGAACAGAAAAGTCCAGGAAGAGAAATAGATTGGATTCCAGGAAGGACCTGAGTTATATCACCTATTTTAGGTGCAAAGATTCAGGGCACTACTTCAGCGGTTGCCCAAAAAGGAAGCCAAGGGCCCAAGGAGGCTATGTAATCACAAGGAAACCACGAGACTTGTCAGAAGTAGTATGTTTCAGCTGTAATGAAGCAGGGCACTTTGCCAGAGGTTGTCCCAAGGAGAAGGAGACTTGTGATAATTAGTTGTGTCTATAAGAAGTATAGTAGTAGTAGTGGGAACATTTCTTTTATATGGAGGTGTTGAGTTAAGACATGTAATGGAAATGCAAGAGATTGTAATCATTGGAGAATCAATAAAGTTAGCACCGTTGGTACTGATTTGGATTTTTATGAGTTGTTACTCTATGAAGAAAGATTTTGACCATTTTCGAGGATATGAGAAATATGGTCTATGGATGAATTTGTGCATTTCAAGGGTTGTAGTACCCTGTGAGGACACTTGACCCCTGGAAAGGATAAGGATGTTCCACGGAGTGGACTCCATAAGCATAAGTTTTATCTCGATATGCGGGACACCCGAAGAATATGAAGGGATGAAGTACTATTGGATATAAAGGAGGTATAATGTTGGTAATATGGAGCAATATTAACACCATGATCAGTCTGAGTAATCACGTCTTAGTTTGGTACCAATAGAAGGAAGGAAGACAGTACATTGGATGGATTTAAGAATGCTAGGAAGCTGGATGTTGGAATAATGATCAGTTGCCCCCGAAGAAGAGTTCAAGGTTTACAAGTGATGAGGTGGGCCATAACCCACAGGCCCCAGGGCCTGCCAAGAAGCAAGCACACTCTTGCTGAAGGAAAAACCCTGGAAGAGGATATGCCTTTATCAACAGACGATCTATTAGGAGTAACGTAAAACCTGAGAGTTGGGATGGAACGATAGAAGCTTGTTTGGCTTGCAGAATCCATGGATTTTTTTGAACTTAGTTCGTCGACAAGAGAAATTCTTCAATGCTTGTGAGGATGACCGAGTGTTAGAATGCGAGATTTGCTAAACCGTATACAAGGTAATGATTTGGGTGCGGGATGGATTGATCACCATACCGACTTACTCTTATTATTCTCCTTGCTATACGAGATGGTAAATCTGAGTGACTTACCTATAGTAGAGAGACAACGATCAAAACCTTGTTTAAACCTTAGAATGGTAGGACAATTTTTCCCCTTGTATAAGGCAGCTGTTGCCAATCATAGGATATACGGTGAGGTTCGACCCAGACCCAGTTCCTGCAGGAGAAACCACAAATTGTTGACCACCATATCGATATTTGGTTAGTATTGGCGCCAGACCCGTCATCTAAGAAGACCCAGTCTCGGAATAACCTTACCAAGATGAAAGGACACAGAATTGAGGAAAAAGGTTATGTCACTATCGGAAGAGCCCAGAGAAGGAATTTTCCCGAGAATTTGAGAAGACCGACCCTGTCAGCAACAAGGATGGAGTGTATGAATTTAGATGGAACCGTAACAATCCTTCTAAGGGTGTAGCACCCGAGACCCCGGAGATGATCGATGGATTTTGAGAAGACCCCCAAACCTAACCTATTTCTTTCTAGCCTCTCCGAATCTCGAGGACAAGATTCATTTTAAGGGTGGTAGGTTTGTAACATCCCAACATTCTAAATTTTTGAATGTTATAATAAATAAATAGATATGATTGACTGTTTGATTGTGGTGTGGTTGCTTGTTTGAAATTGAGTGAAATTCAAAACTATTTGAAAGTTAAATGAGAGGGAATAAAAGGACTTTCCCAAACTTTCATTTTGCATTTATGATCTCCGTGAATTCAAATTCTTTTCATCACAAAACCCTGGAGAGAAGATGACATGACTTCCTCCATTTAATTAAATGAAAAGGGTTTTCAAAAGATTTGAATTCCATTTGGAAATATTTCAAATTCAGAAACTTTAAGCAACTCAATGATTTTCATGAGAGAAGATAAAATGACTTCTTCAAAACATATGAAATATGAGTTGGAAGTTTAAAAGAATCAAATTTAAAGTCCCTTTGAAAATTATTTTCAATCTGGAGTTATTTGGGTTTTATTCAAATTATTTTTTCTCCAAAAATAAATACATGGAAAATAGGGTAAAATGATTCCCTACATCCGAAAATTGGAGAGAAATAAAATTGAAATCATTTGATATTTTTAAAATGATTTTTATTGTTTATTAGAGCTCTAGCACTCTTTGCTTTATTTAAATTTGTGTGGATTTTATTTGACGTTCGAAAAATGTCCATGTTGTAGAAAATCTTTTGCTGAAAATTTTGATATATTATATGCCTATATAATATTTTTATTTATTTTTGCTTTTATTATTTTTCGTTTGCCTGTGTTTCAAAAAAAACTTTTCCACCGACTAGGCCGGCCCAGCTCCGAGGCCATGGCGACGGCCCAGCCCACGTCGCCCGTCGCCACCGTCCCCGAGCGAGACTCCGCTTGGGAGTCCGCCGCCGCCATGGACGCCGTCCTCGCCGCGGACTTCTCTCGCCGCCTCTCCCTTGCCCCTCTCCCACGCCTCCGACGCCGCCCCCTCCAAAAATAGCCCACGCCGGCCTCCCTCCTCTCCCCTCGCCTCGCCTCGCCTTGCCTCACATCTCGCGCCTCGCCGCCGCCGGCGAGATCTGCCGCAACCGCCGCCATCGCCGCTTCTCACCGCCGCCGCCCCGCACTCGCCGGAGCACGCCGCCCGCGCGTGGATCCGCCGCTGCTGCCTGCTGCCACGCCGCCGCAAGCACGCTGCCGCCGCCTAGCTGTCACGCGGGAGCCCGCGCCGCCGTCGGAGTCTGCTGCCGCACCACCCACTCCGCGAAACCGCCGCCGCCGGCACTGTACCGGCCGAACCTGTAAAACCGTCGCCCCGACCCGGTCTTTGCTTCGGCTTTCTTTTTAATCCGGTTTATTTCTTTAGGTTGGTTTAAATGGCGAATGTCCACCATTTAGATCGGTTTAGTGAGCGTTCGCTCGATAGTTGTTTCTTTTTCTTTTTATTTCCGGCCAGGGACCTATCTGTGAATTCTTTTCTTATAGTTTAGTCCCTGATTTTCAAACGACTACTACCTTTTGCTCGTTTATCCAAATCCAACGAAACCAATGCCCAATTCTTCGTTATGATCCCCTCTATCCAGTAAAATAACATAAACATGTTTTTGCAAATTTTAAAATTTGAATTCAAACAAATTTGTAATTGAACTTCGTTTGATCGTAACTCGAGTTTTATAACTCCGTTTGAGTTGATTCTTTTTGCAAATCGAAGCTCTTGACCTAAACTTTCTGATAAGGCCAAATTCACTTAATTTTGGTACTGTTAGAATTTTTTCTGTTGCAAGAGTTGTTTGCTTGTTTTTGAAGTTTCCGAGATCTTTTCTTCGATTCTTTTGCATGATTGCTTATGTATGGTTACTATTGCTTGCTTACGATAGATTGATTGGAGTGTAATGAGTAGATCTATCAGGAGTTATGAGTGTGAATCATCTTCATCAACAGTACAGGCAAGTTCACACTTTGATCATTCCCCTTTCATACCCAGTTTTTATGCATTAGTTTCAACCCTCAAACATTGCATGGTTAGGATTTGATAACATGTGGGTATTGGGAAGTACTTGATGAGGTAGGAACCTATTGTCCTGCATTCAAACCTTGGGAGTTACTACTACGTTATGCTTATACTTTTATGCTATGCTCATAGACTAGGATTGGTTTGGGAGAATTCATGAAAGATGTGAGAGATTATTGTTAACTCAGGTTAACTTAAGGTGGATACTTTAATACACATCTCGGTGGATTGGTAGGGGCACCCTGGGGATATACCAGTGGACTTGCCTGGACAACTGGGGATATACCAGTGTTGTCCTAGGAGATCCCAGGGAACCCGTGTGATCATCCTATGGTCCGCCACCCAGGCTCAAAGGGATCATACGATTATTCATGCTAGAAACTACCGTGTGCAGCCACAAGCTATTATGGGATCTAGCATAGTTGAGTATGTTGTCTGACCTCTTCCAGTGGTAGGCTAGCAGATGTAGGGGATGTAGGTTGGTACTGTCTACCCGAGGTTAGAGTTAATGCTTCTGAAAGACTGTGTCTCGGTCATCTGTTTCTCAAACACCATGAAGTGCGAGAAATCCAACGGAGGAGATCGAGTCTTGTGGGGAAAAGTGTGCAAACCTCTGCAGAGTGTACAAACTAATCATGATTAGCCGTGTCCCCGGTTATGGACATCTTGAGTATCTGGTTCTTGGATTATCATGTTGATGTCATCACTCTAAATTAATTTGTTGGGTTTGTTAATTACCTTTTAATTGGGATTGAGTTGGGGATATACCTTCTCAATATTTTTAACCAACTTTGTAGTTAAACAAAAATATATTCCTTTGATGTAGGAAAAAATTGGCTTTTCACACAAACATGTTAACCATAGAGCCTCCACCAGCCATATATGCATGTAGTGATAGTTATTGTTCATCATTATCCTATGGTGTGAATTTGCCAGTACATTCAATGTACTGACCCTTTGGGGCTGCAACGTCTCATGTTGCAGGAATCTTACGACGAGTAAGTGATACGTTAGGGTTACGATTTCTACACTCAACCTTGCCGTTGGTGTTGATGGGAATCCACAACGTTGTTGTTACTTCCGCTATTTGGATTGAGGTAATAGTATTTACGTTACTTTATACATGTGATTTACCTCTGTTATAAATCCTCGAGTACTGTGTGTGTCAGCATACCGATCCAGGGATGACACTTAAGCACAGAGACTTGGCCGTCTAAGGTCGGGTCGCTACAAAAGACAACGATTGCCTCTTACTTAAAGCACTCATCACCCAGAACCAAATTAACAGCAGCTTGTTCGAATCAGGGAGTAATATTATTTCTGACGCCATGGATGATGAAGAAGTACATTTGTTGCTTGCTAAAAGTAAAGCAGACGTACTTGAAGCACGTAATTACGTCCATGGCCAACCATTTCTTGTTGGCGAATACTTTGCTGAGTGCAGCTCCAGTTGCCGCGAGTTACATGAATATTGCATGGATCAAATGGCAGCAGGTCATCATGCTTTGCTAGTCCACTACAATAGAGATCATTTCCAACACGATGCTGGTTCCATCAATGTGAGTTTCGAGGACTTACATCTCTTCTTCAACTTCAATGTGCTCGATGCCACCCTTGTTAGATGCCTGATTTTGTAAGTACTTAACAAACTCTGATCAACTTCTCCATACAAGGCTGTAAATGATAAAGAGCTAACTACATTTTATTCCTCTCAGGGGATTGAACGCGAGAAGAAAATGAGAGGGTGTATATTTCATAGATCCTGAAGTAGCAAATGGCACAACAATACATGCTAAGGACCTATGGGACTGGGCCGTTAACACGGTCGTCCGTCTCTTCGAAAACACGTCCCATGCAAAATCATTTCTCTGGCCATATCATGAACGGTAAGTCAAGTAAACAACCACGCATACACTTATTGTCTTTCAGATTTCGACATAATTCGTAAGTTCATCGCTTTCTTAATATGTAGCGATCACTGGATATTGGTATTCATTGTTCCAAACAAGAACACAGTTTACTACATCGATTCTCTCAGAGAGTCAACAAACGCTCAGGATCTGATGCATCTTCAGCAATTCATGAATAGGTATTAAATTCTATGATGTTGAAATTAATTTGCATTCATATCTGGTGCAATAATTGATGTTGTCAAAATTCATCATCATTTGCAGTGTGCTCGCATTGTGGAAAATTAAACCAGGGAACCTGTTCAAGAGGGAACTACCTCTGCAGCACGAGATCGTTTCTCCAGTAACACACCGGAATCCGTTATTTTTGGAAAATTTATCCAACAGTCTTCAAATACTTTTCCTTACGCTAGTCAAATGTTCAAGCTTCTAAATAAATTTCTTTCTATTTTGTCCAAATAAAGAAAATACATCTAACACCGGATAGGTTGTTCCTAACAGGACAAATACATGACTAATTTTGTACAAAAAATTTCAGTGTCCTCAGCAAGAAGCAGGGACCAACCTTTGTGGATACTATGTTTGCAGATACGTGATCTCCATCTGCAAATCTGCTGATAGTTGTGACGATCCTCGCAAATTAGTACCAGTAAGTCTATCTTAATTAATATCTTCTACTCCACTCATATGGCACATTCTGATCTTAAAAATACTGCAACTCATCTTAAAACCGAGGACCCCTAAACCGCTCCCGGCTAGTGAATTGCTGATGGTTGAGAGATTTATCAGCGAGTTCTTCCTGGATCACTACATCTATCCGCACACGGTTCAACTAAATGTGTGTGTGCGATCCACATCGGAAAGCATACGTCAATCATAGCGGAACCGCCGGTTATACACAGCAGATCGCAAACGATTTGCAGCGCTACTACATGTGCGTAGGGTCTCCGGAACCGTTTGTGATATCGCGTTATCGCACACGAGAACTGGGAGTAAACCATGCCCAATGCAAAATACAATCCCAGTCGTAATTTTTTCAGGAAACGTGTGGGATCCCAAATGAAAAGCACACGTCACTCTTGCGGCAACCGTCGGTGATACCCAACAAATCACAAATGGTCTGCAACACTTGTATGTTTGCGAAGGGGCTCCTGAACCGTTTGTGATAGAACATTATCACAGACGGTAATTGTTGGCAAACATGTGCGATGGAGTCTAGCACGGAAGACAGGTTACGCAGAAAACTCGTGTGCGATGGGGCACAAATCGCACACAATTCATATGTTGGCCCGTGTGCCTTACATACTGTTTCCCAAACGGTTCATTACGACAGACTGTATGGTTTCACTACGTCATTAGAAATGCTTAATCACCGATACCACACGTGCGAAAGAATTTAGTGTGTGCTGTGTCACACACGATTACATTTTGGAAGGCCTCTAGATCACTGCTCCATATCCCCGACGGTTTCTGGGTCGTGTGGGAAGGACACCCTATCACACACACTCACTTGGCGACGGTCCCAAATGCCATCGCGGAAAGGGGTTAAAAACCATTTGTATAGCACCGACGCGTACCAGTGGATAACCACGCGAGGGAGTGTACCGTTCGAAGGCAACCACTTCATGCATATGTATGGAGGTGATGCGTGCATGCATGTTTGAATACCATTTCAGAACATTGATGTGGCGCGTGCGTAAAAAATCGTACACTAGCTCCCCACACAGAGCGAGATCGGTTCATCACGTGCCGTTGTACTAGCCACTTCGACTCGATGGGAGTGATTCATGCGTACACATGCATGTGTGCGTGCTCAAACTGTATCATGCATGTCATCCCAGAGCATGACCTATATATATATACCATATTACAAGCAAAAATAATAATCCCCTCCTAAGTCAAATTAACCTCTCTTGTTGTCAGGCAAAAAATAGTGATGGACCAAGCGGGCCCACATATGGAAAGCATCGATATTGCTGATAACCGCTTAAGTGGGTGCGAGAGGACAACCACCACCGCTTTGCATGTGAGCCAACACATATATATGCTGAATACCCAAAATGCACAACTTTGATGTGCCACATGCCTCAAAAATCGTAAACCATGCACCCACACAGAGCGAGGTTCATGAAGCGTACTACATATGATGGTCCCCTTCCCCCTCTTCACAACATACTATATGCTCCTGCCGTAATATGTACAACCCAAAAGAATCCTCATCGATGGTGAAATTAATTAACCTCTCCCGATGTAGGTCAAAGTGATGCATGCATGCATCGATGATGGCCTCGTGGGCCCACAGATGGAAGCGTCACACATGAGTGCCCTAGCTAGGATAACCACCGCGTGCATGCATGTGGCCCAAAAAGGTGTTGTGTGATGTTTGAATAGCCAATTTCACAATTTTGATGTGGCACGTGCCTAACAAGCCAAAAAGTCCCGACACTGAGTGAGGTGTACTTGTTCAGGGACGCATACGTATAGTATATATGCTAGTCCCCTCCCACCTCTTCGATGCGTACTATATATCACCATAACACAAACAAAAAAGATTCTACCTTGCTGGTCAAATTAACCTCACTGCCGGTTGTTCATCAAAGTGATGGACGATGACCTCATGGGCCCACAGAAAGCGTCACACACGAGTATTGAGTGTCGTGTAGGACTACCATCGACTGCATGTGGCGAAACACATGTATGTATGAAAGGGTTGTGTAATGCTTTAAATAACGATTTTCACAACTCTGATGTGGCACCGGCCTGCCTAGCAAAACTGCCAACCCACACAGTGGCTCACAACTCGTAGTGTACTGCGAGCCACCCGCCACCCCCAGACGCACACGCCCACACGCACACCGCGAATCCACCGCAACTACGATGCATGTTAAATTAATTATCCTGCGGTGAACATATGTTACCAAAGGAGGGACATTTTAATTTAAAAAAAATCATAGAGATCATTAAGACATTTTAGTACATTAATTGATTGATTTTCTACGGGTATAATGTGCAAAAATCAAATTTGAGCTACATGCACACGTGACAGTGTACCTAAATGGATTGCAAAAACACATGTGTCTCACTGGGTGCATGTTTACTCCCCGTGCAACAAATTTCAAACGCTGAGAATCTTGATTTTTAATTTCTAGTACATCCAAAACTTATTTGAAGTTCATCAAACTTATCGTGTTGTCATATGGACACCAATACAAAGTGGCATTGTACTTTTTTTTGTCAAATTTGAGACCAATTTTGATGTAATCTTTATCTAATTACAAATGAGAGATTATTAATAATTGGGAACCAATATCCCAAATGGATTATTTATTCAAACCGTGAGCGTTAGACCAACAATGGATGCGTGCCATGCTTCGGTTAAGCAATAAAGCGGCAGCATTAATCATCCAAATAGAAAATAATATACGTGCCGCCGCGCGACCCGTGTGCCGTGCGAGCAGGCGTGAGTTGACGGGACGCATGCGAGCAGTCCGCCGTGCAGGCAGACGGGGAAGCGTGCATGGATGTGTGTGAATTGACGGAGGCGTGCTTGCTGTGCAGTGTCGTCGGGAGGCATGCGAGTAGCTGTGTGAAACTTTGGTAGGCATGCCAGTAGTCCGGTGCGCAAGCTCACCGGGAGGCGAGCCATCGGTTTGATCGCCGCCCGCTTCTCTCCCACCACTCCCACTACTCTATATTAATGGTGCGCCCGAGCGGCCGCACCCCCCATCATCGCCACGCACACAATCCTCTCTCTCCACTTGCATCCTCGACGCCGCTCTCAGTCCTCAAAGCTGTCAGTGTATGAGGATGCCGCCGAAGCGCCCCATCGGAGGGAGTGGCGACGCCGGGGCTGCTAAAGCACCGAAGCACGGTGTGGAGATGGAGAGAGAGGTTGCCGTCACCGCCGGCGAGTTATCGCTGCACCCTGACATCGTCGACGACGTCGAGCTTCCACAACCGGAGGCGGAGTTCCACACCGACTCTAGTTACAACCCCGGCGACGACTCCGACGACCAGTCCGGCGACGACTCCGATGACGAGGACAACTAGTTAGTCATCTATACCCATTTATGTGTCAAATAGATCATAGGGTTTCTCCGATTACTCCTGCCTCCCCCCTTTTGGAATAGAAATCCTATGGTTATGTTCTCCCAATCCATGAAATCTGAGTAAGTTTCATTAGATCCGTGTAGTGTATTGATTGTTTGAATGGTAGAAGTGATAAGTGATTAGTTGTTTCGTCTGTGCAAATGATTTCTGCTAGTAATCCGACTAGGGTTAGTGTTCATGCTAATAATTCCTAGCCAGGACTTGACAATTGATTTTGAATGACCTACATATGTTTGTGCCATTATTTTCTTGAAGATTGGTCTGTACATAGACGACTGTGCTTAAAAATCGAACCATAATCTCTGGATATGTATAAATAAATAGCCATAAATTCCTAATCCTACTTCACGGCATGTAATCATTGATTTGATGCCAAATTTGTTTTACTATTTGTATAGGTGATGTCTGACGATGTGGACAACGAGGATGAAGCTGGCCAGAGGAGGTACAAGAGGCAAATCCTGGGGGAGCTTCATGCGGGAATGCATAACAGGCGTATTAGGACCTGGATGGCGGCTATCGATGCCCATTTTGCAACCACAAGCTTCATGAGGCGTATCTAAGTGTTCTGGCGCATGCAAGAGGATGGGCCGTTGGCTCCTTCAAGCAGAAGTATTCTCGCAGGGTGGCGCACGGTGCGTACGCTAGAGAAGCTTCAGGATCGTGCCGGCATGTGAGATGAGATGTGGGATGGATCGAACTATGTACGCTGGAGTATGCTTAATGACGGTTGAACTATGTACTTATGGTTGAACTATGCTTATGTATGTGTACGCTTATTATCTATGTCTGAGTATGTTAAATATTTGGTCAAAATTTGGTAAAAGTTACAAAGGGGCACCAATAAAGAGGTAGTATGTCAATCACACACGGTTCCCAAAATTGGAACCGTGTGCAATGACTTTTATTTTGCCTGTTGCGTCAATCACACACGGTTCGCTCTAGCAAACCGTCGCCCCCAAAATTCTTTGTTGGACAGAAAATCCTCACCATCCCCACGTCACAAAAACCCTCACCCCGCCCGCCACCCCCTCCGGTACGGTCCCCATTCACACCTGCACAAGCTCCTCTGCGTCTATGTGTAACATCCCAATTTTCAATTTGGATGTTATTCATTAGGTCACCATATGCATCCATGATTCATGCATTTTTGAATTGGTTTGATTTGGAGTTTTGATCCTAGAAACCTTAAGCAACTCAAGGACCAATTGAGAGAGTTGGAGGTTTTCACAAAAATCCATTTTTGAATTTTGAAAAATTGGTAAATTGGATCAAAGTGTTTTATTCGAAATTATTTTCCCAATTATTTCAATTTAAATAATGAGAGAAGATAATATGAATTCTTCAAAACAGCTAAGAAATAATGGACATTTAGTTTTGGATAAAATATATTTTATTTGAACTTTTATTCGGTTAAATTAGGGAAAAATATGCATTTTTAAAAATTGCATTTAGTCCAGAAAAATGTTCACTTTGTCCTAAATTTTAGGAGAGGACGGTGAAAATTATTTCTGGAATTTTAGGATTTTTATTTTAATTTATTTTGGATTTATCTCTGCGGCGATTTTTTTAAAGTTCTGGACCGAACTGGGCCGAAGGCCTAGCCGGCCCGTCAGCGCCGCCGCCTCCCAGCGCGTGGCCGAGCCAGACTCCGCCGGAGTCCGAGCCGCCGCCCCGCCCCCACCCCTTTATAAGCCCCCCGGCCCCTCTCCTCCCCATCGAGCCGCCGCCGCCACCCAAGCAGTAGCCGCAGCAGCCAGCCGCCGCCGCAAGCGCAGCCGCCTGCCGCGCCGCTCGCCGCCGCCCCGCGCCGCGCCACTCCGCCGCCCGAGCCACACCGCCCTGGAGCCGCGCCGCCCTCACCGGAGTTCATCGCCGCCGCTGCCGGTTTATTTCACGAACCGGTATAACCGTCGAAAACCCGCCCGGTTTTTTTAGTTTCGTTTTTTTTCATTTTAGATCGGTTTATTTTATTAGGTTCGATTAATTAGCGAACGTTCGTTCATTTAGATATGTTAGTGAACGTTTTCGTTCTTTAGTTTCTGTTAGCGAACGTTCGTTCGTTAGATTTTTCTTTTTAGTTTTATTTTTGGCTAGGGACCTATCCGCGATAAGTTTTCTTACACATTAGTCCCTGATCTTTAAACCCTCACAACTTTTTGCTCGTTTATCCAAATCCAACGAAACCAACGCCAAATTCTTCGTCTTGATCCCCTCTTTTCAAGAAAATATGATTTCGAACTTTTTTTGATCGTAGGTTGAGTTTCGTATTTCCGATTTGATCGGTTCTTTTTGCAAATCGAAGTTCTTCAGTTGTACTTTCTGTTTAGATCTTTTATTTTGGTTTTAAATTTGCATCTTATGCTTGAGTGCTTATGTATGCTATTGTTTGTTCACGATAGAGTTTCCGGAGTGCGAGGCTTGCTACTACGAATCATATCCCTTTATTACCCAGTTTTTGTGCATTAGTTTCAACCCTCAAACATTGTATGAGTAGGATTTGATAACATGTGGGTTTGGGAAGTAGTCGATGAGGTAGGAACCTATTGTCTTTTATCAAACCCCGGGTATCACACGTTATGCTTATACTACTTTGCTATGCTCGTAGACGTGGATTGGTATGTGAGATTCAGGCAAGATGTGAGAGATTTTAATTAAGGGAAACTTAAGGTGGCTACTTTAATACACATCTGGGTGGATTGGTTGCAGACACCTGGAGCAATCCAGTGTTGTCCTAGGATATCCCGGAGTACCCGTGTGATCATCCTATGGTTCTCCACCCAGGCTCAAAGGGATCATAAGATTATTCATGCTAGAAACTTCCATGTGCAGCCAAAAGCCATTATGGGCTCTGGCATAGTTGAGTATGTTGTGTGACCTTTTTCAGTGGTAGGCTAGCAGATGCAGGGGAAGTAGGTGGTACTGTCTACCCAGAGTAAAGAGTTAATGCTTCGGAAAGACAGTGTCTCGGTCATCCGTTTCTCAAACACCATGTAGTGCGAGAAATTCAATGGAGGAGATCGAGTCTTGTGGGGAAAAGTGCGCAAACCTCTACAGAGCGTACAAACTAATCATGATTAGCCGTGTCCCCGGTTATGGACATCTTGAGCATCTGGTATTTGAATTATTGGTTGATCTCATCACGTTACTTAATTAAGGTATTGGGTTATTAATTATACTTAACTTGGGATTGAGTTGGAGGAACCTTCTCAATAATGGCATCAACTTGGTAGTGAATAAAATCTATTCCTTTGTTGTAGGGAAAAATTGGCTTTATGAAAATGTTAACCTTAAAGCCTCCACCAGCCATATATGCATGTAGTGATAGCTGTTATTTGTTCATTGCTCTATATGTTATCTTGCCAGCATATTCCATGTGCTGACCTACACGGCTGCAACGTATCATGTTGCAGAATTTTTAGACGAAGAGTAAGGTGCGCTAGGTCGTTGTCATGCACTCAGTATTGCCATGGAGTTGGATGGACTCATTTATCTTCGATGCTTCCGCAGTTATCTTATTTTAGATGGCCTTCAACCATATTATTGTAATAAGTTCTCCTTATGAGACACTTGATGTAATAAGTGTGTGATTGAACTCTGTTATAAATCCTCGAGTACTGTGTGTGTGTCAGCAATACAGATCCAGGGATGACACTTAAGCACAGAGACTTGACCGTCTGAGGTCGGGTCTCTACAAGATGGTATCAGAGCACACGCTAACTGTAGGATGCGACCAGTAGGACAAGCCACATGATACTCTTCTCTACTCATTTCTGACTCTTCTCCATTTCCACTCTATAGATGGCGGCCCCAAGGAACAAGTTCACACAATCGGATGACGACACCCCTTTCGGATGACACTTGAAGGAAGTCACTAGGTACCTGAACACCGGCATACCAAGCTTCACCGGAACTTTCACGGCAACCTTACCGGAAGAGAAGCACTTGACGATTCAAGTTCGCGTTCCAGGAAGGACTTTTGCACCAATTACCGAGCCCATCGAGTTTTCCTTTGATCCACCAACCTGGAGTTTAGGAAAGAGCATGGCCGCCCACATCGCCATTGGACGCATATGTGAGGTGTACAACAAGGATCTTAAGGACACCATCTACCAGATATGTGGACGTCGAGATGAGCAATGGGAGATGATTTGCACCAGGAAGGATAAATCAATTGCAGCCTACATACATGAGTTGAATCAGCACATTTGTCGTTATGAGAACCAGATGTGCGCCAACATGATAGACACGAAGACGGTGATGACCCAAAACATGGAACTAGAGGAAGAACTCAAAGCTACACACGATGGATAGGAAGAGAAAATTGTTGTACTACTGGAGAAGAATGAAGACCTACAGAACAAGCTAGGAATATTCATGGGTGATCCCAAACCTGAAGAGGACATCCGTTCTGAAGACTACATCATAATAGACAACATTGACTCTGACCCCGATAGGGATTATGAAGATGGTGATGATTATGAAGACGAAGCTCGACAAATATTATGGACACTTCCACCAATCAAAATTTCTAGTCGACCACCATATCACCCTTAGAATTCTTCCATGTATATAAATAGTCCGTGAGATTTTGTAACAGTAGATTAGATCGATTTTATGCTTCTTGTTTGAAATTGAGTGGTGTGGAATGATTATGTTTGTCTCATGTGCATATGGGTAGTGATTTCTCTCTAGACCTTATTCTATTCTGATATCACCCCTCTAAACCTATCATATGCCTCCGAGACATGACCCCGGATTCATTTTCTCGCCGGAGCTCACTCAGTTGATCCAACAGCAGAATGCCTTGATGTAGTTGCTAGTCCAGAACCAAGGCAACAACAACAACAACAACCCACCACCACCACCCCCAGTTGACAACTTAGCCCCTTTTCTAAGGTTGAATCCGCCGGTGTTCTCTAGTAGCATCGAGCCGATTGTTGCTGATGACTGGCTCCGCAAGATTGGAAGGGAGCTGACCATCGCAGGTTGCACAGATGCTGAGAAGGTGCGCTTTGCCGCACACCAACTGGATGGACCCGCAGCCTGATGGTGGGAGAACTACACCGTCACTTTCCCCGTGGCCAATGTTACTTGGGATCAGTTTCAGTAGGCCTTCCGCACTGCACACGTCTCAACTGGAGCTATGAGCATGAAGAAGCGTGAGTTCCGAAACTTACGCCAAGGGAATCGTACCGTGGCATAGTACGTGGATGAGTTCAGCAAGTTAGCACGCTATGCCCCAGATGATGTGGCCACAGATGGCGCGAAGCAGGAAAAGTTTCTTGAGGGACTGAATGATGAGCTGAGTATGCAGTTGATGGTGGCAACATTCACCAACTATCAGGAGCTAGTAGAAAGGGCCCTCATGATTGAAAGCAAATAGCAGCTGATAGAGAGCCGCAAACGGAAGTATGGACAGGGGAAGTACAACTCTGGAGCTCAGCAGAAGCCTCGCTATACCCCGTACTCGGGAGGATACACTCATAACCATGGAGGCCATTCCCAAAATTGAGGAAATTCACACAACCACAGTGGCCCTAAGAATGGCAATGGGAGTGGAGGAAACAACAGTCAGAACCGTCCCAACCCCGCTACACCCGCTAAGAAGGATCTGAGTCACATTACTTGTTTCAAATGCGGGAAGACTGGACACTATGCCACCGAGTGTCCTGAAGCAAAGAATGGTAATGGTAATGGAAGCTTAGGAAAGAAGCCAAACCCCTTTACCAGAGGTCAGGTGAACCACATCAATGTGGAGGAAGTTGAAGAGCAACCTGACGCAATTATTAGTAAGTTTTTGATTAAGTCATTTACAGCCCTTGTTCTTTTTGACACTGGTGCATCACATTCATACATATCAAGGGAATTTGTGGATAAGTTTGAGTTGGAAACATTAGCCCTTAGGTCACCGATGTTAGTGAGCTCACCAGGAGCGGAGTATAAGGCTAGCCGATGGTGTTGTTAGTTGCCATTAACCATAGGTAAGCACATTTTCCCCTCAGACCTCATTATTTTGGAATCACAAGGATTGGATATAATACTAGGCATGGATTGGCTTTCGAAGTATGGAGGAAACATCGATTTTGCTAGTAAGTCAATTCTTCTCACCACCCCAGAGGGAAAAAGGATCAAGTATGTGTCTAGGCATGCGCCAAGGAGGACTCAAGTAAATTCACTCTCTGGAGTTATTCAGGAGGAAGTGCCAGTTGTGAAGGATTATCCTGATGTATTCCTAGAAGAATTACCAGGCATGCCACCGGACCGTGACTAGAGTTTTTGATCGAATTGTTGCCAGGCACCGGACCAATATCTAAGAGACCGTATCGGATGCCCGCAAATGATCTGGAAGAGATTAAGAAGCAGATTAATGAGTTACTGGAGAAAGGTTATATTCGACCAAGTTCATCACCTGGGGAGCCCCAGTGCTCTTAGTCGAGAAGAAGGATGGATCCTTGAGAATGATTTTTGATTATCGTGCATTGAATGAGGTGACGATCAACAACAAATACCCCTACCGATGATCAATGATTTGTTTGACCAGCTGCAGGGAGCTAAAGTATTCTCCAAGATCATTCTTCGATCGGGATATCATGAGCTGAAGATCCGAGAACATGATAAACCCAAGACAACTTTTACCACAAGGTATGGGCTATATGAGTACACGGTCATGTCTTTTGGATTGACTAACGCCCCTGCCTACTTTATGAGTATGATGAATAAGGTGTTCATGCAGTTCTTGGATAAATTTGTTGTGGAGTTCATCGATGATATATTGGTGTACTCGAAGAATGAAGAATACAAGGAACATTTGCGCTTAGTTCTCGAAAAGCTCAGGGAACATCAGCTATATGCCAAGTTCAGGAAATGTGAGTTTCCTTGAAGGAAGTTGGATTTCTTGGACATATTATATCTAGAGAAGGTATAGCAGTAGACTCTACTAAGGTTTAGTCTGTCACAGAGTGGTTGGGACCCACCTCAGTTGGAGAGATACGCAGTTTCCTTGGACTCGCAGGATATTATAGGAGATTTATTGAGAATTTTTCCAAGATTTGCAAAGCCCATGACGAAGTTATTGAAGAAGGACACCAAGTTTAAATGGACCGAGGAGTGTGTCAGCGTTCTGGGAACGGGGGTCCCCAGACTTGCCTGCCTGCGGCCCGCGGCGTGGCTTTGCTAGCAGGCCTGTACGGCCCATCTTCATCAACGAGGCATTCAAGACCCTCACGAGGGGCCAAGCCTCGCGAGGCGGACGACGCAAGACCTCCTCAGGAGCGGCCTCACCAGGCTTCCTCACGAGGAGCGGAGAAATCAAGGCGGGGCAAACCTCGCGAGGCTCTCGTGACATGAGCCATGACGATCAAGATCAGGCAGGCGCCAGGCGGGCGCCAGCGTGCGCAGCGTCCTTGTTTCCCCTTTGGTGCTAAAGAGCCAAGCGCAGGCGCGGAGTACCAAGGCCTCAAGCAAAGGTTTCCATATCAGTGCAAAGAGACCATGACCAGCAGGCCAACAGGATGGAGGTCACCATGGAGCCCAAGACGGCGTCATCACCAGAGCCCTTTGCAGGCGAAGACCGCTTTTGTCAGGATAGCTTGTACTAGCTGTCCCCTTTCAAATTGGCCGCCGTTGTTGGCTCCCTTCCCACTCGACATTTGGGAAGAGGACGAGGGCCTATATAAGTAGAACTAGCCACCACAGTAGAGGCATCTAGCCTTGAGCCAATCCTTAGCCACACACCGAACACAAGAATACCTCAACCT
This sequence comes from Aegilops tauschii subsp. strangulata, assembly GCF_002575655.3. Taxonomy (NCBI): domain Eukaryota; kingdom Viridiplantae; phylum Streptophyta; class Magnoliopsida; order Poales; family Poaceae; genus Aegilops; species Aegilops tauschii. The sequence continues at coordinate 303,647,331 of NC_053041.3, read as the reverse complement.
CAGGAGGCTGTTCTTCCCCTTTACTATTCATCATCAGCCCAAGAGGCAATCCACCACCACCACACTGGAGTAGGGTATTACACCACAACGGTGGCCCGAACCAGTATAAATCTTGTGTCTTTGTGTTGCGAGTTCGTCCGTGAGATCCTAGTGAGTTAGGTCGTAGATTGGTACGGAGGAAATCTTCGCGCGCACCCTAGTGTTCGAACCTTAAGGGTTTTGCCGGAACCCGTGAGCCGACATTTGGCGTGCCAGGTAGGGGTGCGCCGGAGCTTCCTTTCCGTCATTCGCGTCTAGTTGCTCCATCGTCTTCATGGCGGACGCTCGCCGTGCTCGTGCCGAGCGCCGGGCTGCCCTGGCCACCCGCGTCGCTCGGACGGCTCCCGTCGATTGGCCACCTCGTCGTTCTCCGTCTCCTGCCGCCAACGCTGTCACCGGACCGATAGGGAACGAGCAGCAAGCGTCCTCGCTGCATCCCTCGGTGCGGCAGGACGGCCGCACCGCCACTCTGTCGCTGACTCCCGCTGGTTCGTCGTCCCATGCTGTCGGCGTTCTAGGAACGGGGGTCCACAGACATGCCTGCCTACGGCCCACGGTGAGGCTTTGCTAGCGGGCCGTACGGCCCATCTTCATCAACAAGGAAATCAAGACCTTCGCAAGGGGCCAAGCCTCGCAAGGTGGATGACGCAAGGCCTCCTTAGGAGTGGCCTAGCCAGGCAGGCTCACGAGGAGCGGAGATATCAAGGCGGGGCAAACCTCACGAGGCTCTCATGACATGAGCCATGACGATCGACCCGAGGCGGGCGCCAGGACGCGCAGCGTCCTTGTTTCCTCTTTGGTGCTAAAGAGGCAGGCGCAGGCACGGAGTATCGAGGCGTATAGCAAAGGTTTCCATAACAGTGCAACCAGACCAAGACCAGCAGGCCAGCAGGATGGAGGTCACCGTGGAGCCCAAGACGACATCATCGCCGGAGCCTTTAGCAGGCGAAGACCACTTTTGTCAGGATAGCTTGTACTAGCTGTCCCCTTTCAAATTTGCCCGCCGTTGTTGGCTCCCTTCCCGCTCAATATTTGGGGAGAGGCCCAACGCCTATATAAGTAGAGATAGCCACCACAGTAGAGGCATCTGATCCAGAGGAATCGAGACCCACACTAGTTCACCAAGCACAAGAACACCTCAACCTCAGAAGGCTGTTCTTCCCCTTGTACTGTTCATCATCAGCACAAGAGGCAATCCACCACCACACACACTGCAGTAGGGTATTACACCACAACGGTGGCCCAAACCAGTATAAATCTCATGTCTTTATGTGTTGCGAGTGCGTTGAGTTCGTCCGCGAGATCTTAGTGAACTAGGGCGTGGATCGGTAGGAGGGGAGGATCTTCGCGCGCACCCCAGAGTTTGAACCTTAAGGGTTTTGCCGGAACCCGAGATCCAACATTTGGCGCGCCAGGTAGGGGGTGCACCGTAGCTCCTCTCCATCGGCCTACACCCCGCGCCATCACACTTCGCTCCCATGGTAGGCGCCACGCCATCCGCTCCCGCGGCCAGCATCGACGACGGGGCCGCGGGGTTCCGAGCCTTGGCCCCCACGCTGCGGCGGGTGCGGTGGCCGACCAAGTTCAGGCCGGAGATGCCGCCCCGCTACGACGGCGCGGAGGACCCAACGGCTTTCCTGCTAGCGTATGAGGAAGCCGTCCTCGAGGCTGGGGGCGACGACAAGATCATGGCCAACTGGTTTCCCATGGCCCTCGCGGGCGAGCCGTGCGCCTGGCTGCTCAACCTCCCTGGATCAATGGTGGCGTCCTGGGGGGAACTCCGCGACCTCTTCACTGCTCGCTAGGCAGTGCCAGCGCACCACGCAGTCGCGGCCCTGCTGGGCGGCTCACAGGCACCACCTTCATATTGCCACGCCAAGCCGTTCCTCCGTCAGATTGGGGCCACTTCCAAGCGCCCGGGGGCTCCGCTGGGTTGGGCTGCGCCAGAGGCCGACCTCACCTTCGGCCCAGAAGACCACCCGACTCCACCACCGGCTCGGGCATGCTCCCAATGCTCTGCACGCCTACCATCTGCAATGTGGCTGTTACCAAGACCCTCGTCGACGGTGGTGCTGGCCTCAACTTGCTCTCCGTGGAGGCCTTCAGCCTTCTTCACGTGCCACTCGAGCGGCTCAGTCACATCAAGCCCTTCTCAGGAGTTGGTGGCGGCGCTGCTCGCTCTCTGGGGCAGATCCGCCTCCCAGTCACCTTCGGCACACGTGACAACTACCGCACGGAGCTGGTCGATTTCGACGTCGCCCGCATCAGTCTCCCGTACAACGCCATCCTTGGGTACTCGGCTCTCGCCCAATTCATGGCGGAGACTCACCCGTCCGACAACCTCATGAAGATGCCTGGGAGCAAAGGCGTCCTCATCATCAAGGGGGGCACCAAGGAGGCCGTGACGGCGCTTAAGCTTGCCTTCAAGACCGCAGCGGAGGCGCAGCCCGCCAGCGCCGGTACCCCCGAAGCCAAGGAGGCCGCGCCTACCAAGAAGCAGCAGCTGTTCACTCAAGACAAGGCAGAAACCAAGCAGGCGCCGGTCGATGAGGACGGGTCCTCAGGGGCCACCTTCACCATAGGCGCCGGTCTCGATTCCGTCCAAGAAGAGGCGTTGGTGAAGTTCTTGCGCGCGAACAAGGATATATTCGCATGGGAGCCCGATCAGCTAGTGGGGCTTCCAAGAGAGGTGATTCAGCATCACCTAAAGGTATGCCCCAACATGCGCCCTGTCAAGCAACGAGCGAGGCGGCAATCCATGGAGAAGCAAGCCTTCATCGTCCAGGAGACCCGCAAGCTGGAGGCGGCGGGTGCCATTCGCGAGGTTCGGTACCCCACATGGCTGGCAAACCACGTCGTAGTGCCGAAGAAGGGCGGGAAGGAACGGATGTGCGTTGACTTCACCAACCTTAATAGAGCTTGCCCTCAAGATCCGTTCCCACTCCCACACATTGATCAGATCGTCGACTCCACCACCAAGTGCGACCTGTTGTGCTTCCTGGACGCGTTCTTAGGATATCACCAGATAAAGATGGCGGTGGAAGATGTGGAGAACACAGCCTTCCTGACCCCGTGTGGGGTGTACTGCTACACTTGCATGCCCTTCGGGCTGTGCAACGCGGGCGCAACCTTTCAGCGGCTGATGCACATCGCCTTGGGGCGACATCTTGGGAGAAATACAGAGGCTTACATCGACGACATAGTGGTGAAGTCTCGGGAGGCGAGAACCTTGATTCATGACTTGGAGGAGACCTTCGAGAGCCTGCGCCAGGTGAACCTGCGGCTTAACCCGGAGAAGTGTGTGTTCGGTGTCCCTTCCGGCAAGCTGCTGGGATTCCTCGTGTCCCACAAAGGGATCGAGGCGAACCCAGAGAAGATCAAGGCCATCGAAGACATGAGCCCACCACAAACCCTCAAGGAGATCCAGAAGCTGGCTGGACGGGTGACTGTGTTGGGGCATTTCATCTCCAAGCTGGGGGAGCATGCCTTACCCTTCTCCAAGCTCATGAAGAAGAAGGGCCCGTTCGAGTGGAGCCCGAAGGCCGACTGAGCCTTCCAAGACCTCAAGAAATACCTGACCAGCCCTCCGGTGATGGTGGCACCACGACCTCTCGGGCCCCTAGTGCTCTACCTTGCCGCCACCCCGTACTCCGCCAGCGCAGCACTGGTTGCGGTTCGGGAGGAGCACCAAGCCAAAAGCGCCGCTAAAGCTTCAGCAGCAGAAGACGAAGCTCGGTAGGACAATGTCGCCGAAACTCCCGAAGGCAGTCAGGTCTCAAGAGCCCCTCCATCTCAGGAGGCGCCCCAACCTTCGCAAGACCCGAGCCTCAACAGTGCACCAGCCCTCGTCGAACACCCGGTGTACTTCGTCAGCACCGTGTTGCGGGACGCGAGGGCACGATACCCTATGCCTCAAAAGCTCCTGCTCGCGCTCTTGGTAGCCTCATGCAAGCCGCGACACTATTTCCAGGGCCACCCCATCAAGGTCGTCTCGGCCTACCCATTGCAGAGGGTGCTCAGAAGCCCAAATTCAGCTGGAAGGGTCGCTGAGTGGAACATCGAGCTGCAAGCATTCTAGCTGGAGTTCAGCACTACCACAGTCATCAAGGGGGCCGCGCTCGCTGATTTTGTGGCGGAATGGACGGATGCCCCGACACTTGAAGAAGGCGAAGACCGATCCACCACGCCAGGAAGTGAGGCACCGGACGGTTGGTTCATGTACTTCGACGGCGCCTTCACGCACCATGGCGCGGGGGCTGGAGCAGTGCTCATCTCGCCCACTCAGGACAAGCTCTACTATGCCGTGCAGCTCTGCTTTCAGCATGGTGAGAAGGTCCCCAACAACATCACAGAATACGAAGGCCTCATAGCTGGCCTGAAGGCAGCGGTAGCTCTGGGGGGAAGCGCCTTACCGTCAGAGGCGACTCGCAGCTCCTCGTCAACTTCTCCAACAAAGTATACGAGCCAAAGTACGAGCATATGGAGGCATACCTCGCGGAGGTGCGCAAAATGGAGAAGCAGTATGTGGGCCTGGAGCTGCAGCACGTGCCCCGGGGCACCAACAAGGAAGCTGACGACATCGCCAGGAGAGCATCCAAGCGGCAGCCGCAAGAGCCCGACGTCTTTGAGGAACGGATCTTCAAGCCGTCAACGACACCACCACTTTGAAGCATGGCTCAGCCTCGGGAAGAGCTCCCACAGCTTCCTAACACGGGAGCCCCAGCCTGTGGCCCGACCTCAGGAGCTTGCCTGCTCTTGGCACTTGAGCCCCAGGAGGTATGCTGGACCAAGGAATTCAAGGAGTACATGATGCAAGGGACGCTGCCGGAGAAGGAACAAGACGCAGAGCGCGTGGCCCGGCAGGCCACGGCATACTGTATCCAAGATGGTAAGTTGTACAGGAAGCGGCCGAACGATGTCACGCTGCGCTGCATCTCCAGTGACCAAGGAAAGGAGTTGCTGATCGACATTCACCGTGGGGACTGCGGGCACCACTCATCGTCACGAACTCTCGTTGGCAAGGTGTTCCGCAGTGGATTCTACTGGCCCACAGCGCTCAATGATGCGGCCGAACTGGTGAAGTCCTGCGAAGCTTGCCAGTTCCACGCCAAGCAAATTCATCAGCCGGCTCACGGCCTACAGACCATCCCGCTCACGTGGCCGTTCACGGTCTGGGGGCTGGACATCTTGGGCCCGTTCCCTCAAGCGCCAGGGGCTACCGCTACCTCTATGTCGCTATCGACAAGTTCACCAATTGGGCGGAAGTGGAAGCCGTCCGTACCATCCCGGCCGGCTCTGCTGTCAAGTTCATCAAGGGCCTCGTGAGCCGCTTCGGGGTCCCCAACCGCATCATCATAGATAACGGCTCGCAGTTTACTAGTAACCTCTTCAAAACCTACTGTGCTAACCTTGGAACGCAGATCTGCTACGCTTCGGTGGCGCATCCCAGCAGCAACGGCCAGGCCGAACGCGCCAACGCGGAGGTCCTGAGGGGCCTCAAGACCATGACCTTCAAGAAGAAGCTCGAGGCCTGCGGCAGGGGCTGGCACGACGAGCTTCAGTCCGTGCTGTGGTCCATCCGCACCACCGCCACCAAGCCAATGGGCGAGACCCCATTCTTCCTTGTCTACGGAGCTGAAGCAGTCCTCCCTCAAGAGGTCAAGCATCGCTCCGCACGGGTCCTGCCGTTCGACGAAACGCAGCAGGACGCCACGCGGGGGATGGATCTCGTGCTGGGGGAGGAACGACGTCGCGAAGCCGCACTGAGGGCGGCAAGGTACCAGCAAGCGCTGCGGCGATACCACTACCGCAACATCCGCTCCAGGACTCTTGAGGTAGGTGACCTCGTCCTGAGGCGGGTCCTCTCTAGGGAAGGGTTGCACAAGCTTTCATCCATGTGGGAGGGCCCGTTCAGGGTCGTCCACGTCTCCAGGCCCGGCGCCACGCACCTGGAGACGCAGGACGGGATACTTATCCAGAATGCCGGGAACATCCAGCACCTCCGGAAGTTCTACCCATGAAGAAAGGCCCAGAGCCTGTGAAGAAAGGCCCAGAGCCTGTGAAGAAGGCCCGGTGCCTGTGAAGAATCGCCGCCCGTGACACTCTCACGTAATAATGAGTGGGGCTGTACACGCCCCAGAGTCTCAGGAGCGACGTCCTCAGGCCCTGGGGCTCCCACGCATGCTTAGTGGCAGCACTTAGCTCCGCGCTGGTGAGAAGACTTGAAGACTAGACTAGGTGCCGGACGCGGATTTTTCGTTTGCTTTCCGTAGTTGGCTCGCTTTCCCTTAATTGAAATTTGCTTTTGGTGTTCCTTGCTGATTTGATTCCCTCGCCTCTTACCGCGTTTTCCGGCTTTGGTTCGCTCATATTCTCTCTCTCGCATACCTCACGAGGGGGCTAGGCAGGTGCCCTCGCGAGCATTTTTCTCCTCTCTGCCTTCTCGCGAGCTACCCTTGTTCGAGCCCAAAAACTGGCGCATCTCTCATAGTCTGTGCCCCCTCGGGTACCGCGATGCAAAGCACCAGGTCAAGGCTTGGGTGAACGGCCAAGCTCCCAGCACACCACCTAACGAATTTATGCAGTTCCTGAGAAGACAGGTCAAGATGGACACGAGGAAGCAAACACCTCGCGAGGAAGAAGGCGTCCCAAATGCACCAGGTTAAGTTATCTTTTCGCAAAATAACAACGCAGCACGGAAACAACACACATAGCGCAATAACGAAGGAACCTCAGTTCGATACACGCCCCACTGGGCCCATACTGGTCTCATTTTTGATGCAGGAAAAAGAGCAAAGCAAAAGTGACGTTGCAGCGATCCGCGGAGGCAGGCCCCTAGCGACATCCTGAGCCTAGCCAGACCCCTCCTCGTGCTTCACGGAGGTGCCGCGACGAGACGACCCGCTACCGCCTTCAAAGAGGGTGCAACGGCGCGTCGAACTCACCGCTGCTGGAGCTGTCGCCGGAGGAAGAGCTGCCGTAGCTGGATGAGACACGATCGCCGCCGAGGGCGGGCTCGCCCCCATCCTCGTCGCGGCCGTCGCCAAGGCCGAGCACCTCGTCGCCGTCGTTCGCCTCGGGGCAACACCCAGCGCGGCGACCATCTTCCCCAAACACCCTCACATAGAGGGTCGCCCACCATCATACTTGAAGTGGAGGGTGCACCGCCTGCCCTAGCCGCGCGGTCGGGTGAACGTCTGCCAGCCGCGGGCCAGGGCTATGTTGCCCGCGGTGGAAGTCTCGACTGCGACCAAGAGGCCTTGCTACAGCAACCATCCGCCAGCAACCAGAGGCCGACAGCTCGTCGACGAAGAAGCGCGGAAGCTGGAGCCAGTTGCCGGCCGTGTTCTCCGACCAGACAACGAACTCTGGGGACACTTCCACTGAGTGAAAGTGCGGACGGGGAGGCCGCGCCACCATGGCGCACCTCCCTTCGTCAACTAGACCGCCATGGCTGGGGCGATCCCCTCCGTGTGCCGCGCCGCCATGACAGCGGGCCGCGGCGGGGGTCGTGGCGTGCTTGCGCGGACGGCCGCGTCCGCGCTTGGGCACCGGGGAGCCTTCCCCTTCTCGGCGGCAAAGAACTTCCTTCGTGGCGCCATTAGTGGCGCTGCCAGTGGTGGAGCAAGGAAAAAGAAGCAAGTGAACCGGGAAGATATGGGCGACGGGGGCTCCGCCCCCTCCCCATTTATAGCGGAAGAAGGCCAACCGGCACCTCCCACGAACATAGGTAATGATGGTTTTCCTTGCATGTCACAGGGACTTGTCAAATCGAGCAGTTGCCGAGGCAGCGTGGGGAAGCGGAGACGCCCACATCCAATCAACCGCCATGCGTCAACCGAGGCCGTAGGCTTTTGGGGCCCGCGGCGCTCCGTACTTGACCCTTGCCTTCACCTTGAAGCCAAGCCCGAGCGCGCCTTGGGCCCGGGGGCTATTGTCGGTGTTCTGGGAATGGGGGTCCCCAGACTTGCCTGCCTGCGGCCCACGGCGAGGCTTTGCTTGCGGGCCGTATGGCCCATCTTCATCAACAAGGCAATCAATACCTTCGCGAGGGGCCAAGCCTCGCAAGGCGGACGACGCAAGGCCTCCTCAGGAGTGGCCTAGCCAGGCACGCTCATGAGGAGCGGAGATATCAAGGCGGGGCTAACCTCACGAGGCTCTCGTGACGTGAGCCATGACGATCGACCCCAGGCGGGCGCCAGTGTCAGGACCCCGATTCCAAGTCACATCGATCTAGCCGGTAACACCTCATATCGCTTTGTGGCCTCACGCACGGTATTCCCACGGGTGTCGCCTTACAATGGCCCGGGACCGTTTGCGCCTTTTGGCTCACGTATATGATAGTGTCGCTAGCATCCATATGACAGAGAACCCGGGCCGACATGACTAGTCATGAACCCAAAGTGGCACTAACTTACGGGGACAGGCATACATGAATCAACATCGAGCATGTCGGTCAGCAGCGTGTGAATCCGGGCTGTAGCACTGGGCTAGCAAGACTCCGGGAACCCGGGCTGTAGCAGGCTAGGCAGGACTCCGGATGTCACCGCGTGACATTTCCCCGAAGGGACAGACACAGGAACGATATGAAACACATGCCGGCCAGTCAAGTGTCCAGAGCAGTAGTGCTGGGCTAGCAGGACTCCGGTGAACCGGGCTGTAGCGGACTACTATGGCTCAAGGAGGCACTAGACTACATTTCCCCATAAGAGAGGCTGCTAAGGATAGACAACTAGATTGTCGGATCCCACACATACCAAGCATTTCAATCATACACACAATATGCTCGATATGTGCAAATACAACATGGCATCACAACAAGACTCTACGACTTAGAGTATTTATTCATTAGGCTCTGAGGAGCGAGATAATACAAACATGGGTCTCATGACCCAACATTCAGAGCATACAAGTCAAAGCACATGCGGAAGCTTAACATGTCTGAGTACAGACATCTATAAATGAAAAAGGCTGAGAAGCCTGACTATCTACCAGATCCTGCCGATGGCACAAGATCGTAGCTGAGGTATCAAGCTAAACGTCGAAGTCCACACGGAACTACTAGCGAGACTGACGTCTCTCTGCAAAACATAAAATAAGCAAACGTGAGTACAAATGTACCCAGCAAGACTTACATCAGAACTATCTACATATGCATCGGTATCAACAAAAGGGGTGGTGGAGTTTAACTGCAGCAAGCCAGCTTTGACTCAGTGGCTAACCTGAACTACGACAACAAGCAACTCTTTTGAGGTGGCGCACACGAGTCCACATATTCACCATATCAATACTCCACTATGGATCCGCTCCCGTCTCCCTACGAGAACGCTATCCATAGCACTCACGCTTATCTTGCGCATTTTAGAGTATCCACTTTCACTTGTCTATGAACTGTACAGGTAACCCAGAAGTCCTTTACCACGGACACGGCTATTCGAATAGATGATGTTAACCCTGCAGGGGTGTACTTCGTCACACACGCTCTCGCCACTTACCACCATGTACACGTCGTGTACCTCGGCAACCTTCAAGCGGAAGCCTGGCGAGGGAGTCGGCCACGACCTGACTAACCACACAAGTCTCTAGTCCAGGTTTATCGCCTATTCGGGTTCCATCCGCAAGGAGATCCGGCCGGGGTGTCGCTCACGGCCCCAAACGATGTGAACAGGGTTCCCAAGCCCACCTCGACGGATGGATCTACGCTTGGTACACCGTGCCACGGTGCCTAGTCTGTCCCAAGCCCACCTGTACCGGGTACCACTTGGTAGACTACTAACACAACCTACAAACACCAGAAACTAGTTGCAACTCCTGGACAGAGATCGAGGCGGTTAATGAGCCGAGAGGGGTCGAGTTACCGGAACCCAATGTGTGGTAGTAACTGTTCATGGATCACAAACACAGAACTCAGTTCCTGAGGACGGTTTCAATGAGACAACCCACCATGTAGTCCTACATGGCCTCTCACCGCTACCTTTACCAAATCGTGTTCACACCCTTAGCTCTCACATAGTAGGACATGTTCACCACTTTCCAATTCATTCCCGATGAATCAGACCTGACACAACTCTAAGCAATAGCAGGCATGACAAACAAGCATGAATGAGTAGGCACATCAGGGCTCAAACAACTCCTACTCATGCTAGTGGGTTTCATCTATTTACTGTGGCAATGACAGGTCATGCAGAGGATAAAGGGGTTCAGCTACCGCAGCAAGTAACAGATGAATCGTTGTTGTCCTAATGCAGTAAAAGAGGGCAGGAGCGAGAGAGTGGGATTGTATCGGAATGAGCAAGGGGGTTTTGCTTGCCTGACACTTCCGAAGATAGTATAGCTCTTCATCGGTGTCATCGATCGCATCGTCGAAGCAACGTCTACTAAGAGGGGACAACACCGGCAAACAGAGAAGAAACACGATCAATGCAATGCACAATATGATGCATGCTATGACATGGCAATATGAATGTGTTTTGAGCTAATGCAACTAGCAACATATTAAATGGAGTTGGTTAGAACCTTAGGTTCAAATTCAAACTCCATATGTGAGGGTTTAAATGCCATTTACATGATTTGGCCTAAACAGCAGCCATAAGTTGTTCTAACATGCATGAAAATGGTACAGATGGATAGATTGGATTTTTCTGATCATTTATCATATATAAATATTTTCATTTGGAGTTACGGTTTATTTTCTATGAATTTTAGAAGTTTAGGGCATTTTTTGGAATTTCCTGATTAAAAATAAATGCAGAAATTGTAATACTGCGTCAGCATGACATCATGCTGACATCAGCAGGTCAACAGGGGCCGGTCCAGGTCAAACCTAACACCGGGGCCCACATGTCAGTGTCTCATCTGGTTAACAGGGTAATTAGCACTAATATTTTGACTAACCTAAAATTAAAATAGGGCGGGGCCCACGTGTCATTGGCTCAGAGGAGGTCAAACCCGGTGGGTTTGGGTCAAACCCACCGGCAGTTAGCCACCGGTGACCAAAAGCCAGGGCGGAGGGCTTCGGGAATCATCGTGTGGCGTCGGATCGACGCGCGGAAAGGTGCTTTCGAAGGCTGGGAGTGTGCCGCGTCCGTTGGTACCAGTGGGTAGTCATGGGGGCACCGGAGCTGACGGCGGTGAGCACATTCGCGGTGGCCGGAACTCGGTTGTGCTCGGCGAGGTGCTACGGCTTGCGGGCGAGCGAACTGGAGCGCTGGGTAAGATCTACGAGACGTCAGGAGCTCGTCCATGTGCTTGGCTTGGTTAGCAGGAGTGACTAGCAACAGCGAGCTTCGTGGCGGCGGAGGCGAGTGCCCGGCCATTGCGGGGCTGCTGTTAGAGGACGGGAACAGAGGGGGCGGCCACGGGAGGAGGTGTAGGAGCTCACAGGGATGCGGTAGAGAAGGTCAACGTGCTCGGGGAAGCGTCGGAGGCGACGGATTGACGACGGCGATCTCGGGCGCCCGTCGGTGTAGATGATGATGATGGCGTCACTGCAGTGCTTCCCGGCTTGCTTGGCTCAGTAGAGGTGACGAGGACGACGGCACGGAGCTCATGGGCACGTCGGAGGGGCGAGGGGGTGGCTGTGGCCGCGGCGGTGCACGGCGGCGCTCTCTGACGCGTTTGGGTGTGAGGTGGGGAGAGAGCAGAGAAGGGGAAGGAAGCTGATGGAGAGTGAGAGAGCGGTCGGGGGCTGCGTGGCGACTCCAGGGTCCTCCAGGCCGCCGAGGGGGCACGCAGGCAAGGTGGATGTGGCACGGGCGCGTGCCGGCGCACGGTGGCCACACGCCCGGCGTCCTTCTGTCGCGAGGAAGACGACAGGGGGGAGGCAAGTGGGCTGGGCCGGCTTCGCCCAGTTGGGCTGCTACAGGAGCAGGCCAGGTAGGTGCGGGTAGGTTTCTGTCCTTTTTCTTTTATTTCTGTTTTCTAATTCTGTAATTGTGTTCTGGGCTTTATTAAAAATGCCAGGGCATTTCCAAAAATCATGAAACTAATCAGGGCTACTGTTTAGAATATATCCAACAGTAAACATTTTAGTTTACGATTATTTGAGCATTTAAATTATTTAATAGCATTTAAATGCCCAAATGCAAATACTATATGATTTAATTCAGAGCCCAAATATGTCATGGAAAAATGTGCAACACCTCTGGTTATTGTTTCCAACATTTTTCCATAAATGATGAACATTTTTTAAAAGCCATTTGGAAACACCGAGAATATTTTAGTTGAACCTAGTGAATTCCTTTGATGCTAGGGTTTAGGCAATCCCCATTTCAATTTTCTGCAAAATTCAAACATGATGCACACATGAGGCTAGCCTAGTGCATTACCAGAAGCTAGGGATGTGACAACTAACCCCTACTAAACAAGAATCTCCTCCCGAGATTCAAGACGTGAGGTAAGATGAAAGGGGAACACAAAGTAACATAATCTTCACGATCCAATTGTTCTTCTCGAAGATGTTGATTCATTGCATCATCTTGATCTTGACATCTTTTCTTTCGAGAGCTTCATCCAACTATGATGATGGAAGAGAGGGAAACTCTACAGGATTGATCTTCTCGAAGATCGAGCTATACAAGATCAACTCGCGGAATGAGATGTTGAAACATCTCGAGTTGAGACACAAAACACATCGAGAGGGATGGAAGAACAAACGATGAGATTTGATTTGGTGGCAAAAATCCCACGCTTAGATAATATGGTGCATGGGTTCCAAAGCAGCGAGGAGTTAATTGCCATGATTCCATAACGTGGCACCTTAGGGAAGGTGGCTCATAGAAATATCCCTTAAGTGGCAGAAAGAATTACTTTTGATACAAAGATCATTGAAACTCTTTATACCAGCGTAAGGCAATTTACAAATGATCGTTTGAAAGAATTCAAAAGAATAGCACACTCAATTTGGAAAGGAAACTATGGTTATAGAACAAATCGGCAAATGGAAGGCACATTCCAGTTGATACCAAGGATATAACCTAGTGACTGAGCGTGCTTTCAAGAACTTGAGCATTTCCATGTTCATCAAGGTTTTACCAACATCCGTGCTGAGGATCCTGGCAACACATCATACTACCATGATGAACGGTGATGGAGGATGCAGGTGCAAAGGAGGACATCACTTTCTCAGATTTTTGCTTAGCAATGCCAAAGAAGCAAATCTGGATGATCGACCGAGAGACATTTAGCACTCCGCTTGTAATGTTCTCCTTGATGCACTAGCATACCCCGTTCATAGATATGGTTTGATATCTAGAACATCAAGTAAAAGGTCGGACTTCGGAAATATAAAAATCCATAAGGAACAACTAGGGAGCAAATCCTACGAAATCCTTATGGGGAGGTGGCCAACTTCCTCAATCAAGTTACTACAATAATAGGTCTTCCGGCTGGGTGTGTTGGCCACGGCATCCACTTACCGGGTTACGAAGACCAATATTATAGCTATTGGGAGATGTTCCAACCATCATATCTGCCTGAGATTCAGATCTGGTTGGTAACAGGATATTTCAGACAGCATGTCCGGAAAAGGAAAGTTTGCAACACAAACTGACGAGATGACGTTGCGAGATTCTCGGGAAATGAACTACGATAGCAAGCTCCAAAACATGAGCTGGTTCTGCTACAAACATGTGAACACGTTGTCCCAGACAAGCATTTACCACGTAGTAGTCTTATAATAAAATACTACCGAGTTCGGGTGGGGAGTCCATCAACGAGGATATCGAAGCCTTGTGCATGAACTAGTATTCGCACAGCAACTCCTTTTCCTTGAACAAATCAATCAGTGGCTTGGTGTGCTAGGAACACATATGGAATGGAGGTAATTAATCTACCAAACCATAGAATACTTCGCACGAATGCATCACTGACTTGGGATGATTCCAAAGGAAGCAAAAACAAGCTCCCTCGAATTCACGGCGGCAACTTGCATCGATTGCACGTGAATTTAGAGGAAGTCACTACTTTCATCCAAACATATACTTCATGAACGGAGCATGAAGAAAATGCTTACACAAGTTTCCAACACTAGCTGGATGTTCAACATGAATCATGGAGGAGACAAGATGCTGCTGATGGGCTCAACAGCAACTCATCGTTCCATATCACTGGACTTCCACCATCATGTGAACACGGTGATAGCATTGGCCAGATCCAAAAGATATAATGGTGTATGCTCGAGGGATCAACCATGAGTAAGACAACATTACGAACACCATTGGTCCTGATTTGATTTGACGATAGCCCATACTCAAATCAAAGTTTGGACAAGACAATAGATCCAACAATTGATCACGAGGATCAATCAATGAATATAACATCTTTCTTCAACACACATACAAGATATCCCTTAAGATGAACTAAGCCAGGCAAGCTTTTATCTTCCAACTCTCCAAGTTGTTGTTTAGCTTGACCAACTAGCTCAGGGTTATCCAACACAGATTCTTGGAGAATGGGTGGTTTGGAGGAAAACCAACATGATCACGAACTCAACATAGCGGTCAGGTGACAACCTGGTAATACATCCGAGAAGATATTTGGAACATCACGAACCACCGATATGTTACTAAGCTCGAGAACGATCTTGCTTTTCAGGGCAAGACGATGTGATCAAGAGAGTAAGGGTTTGACAAAATCCTAACTCGTTGATCGAAGAGTGCACCAGAAGTAAGGACTAGGTAGCACGATCAATCCTAGAATAGTGATTCGATAACCAACACGCTAAGAATGATATTAATGTCCATAAACTACCAAGCAACACGGTTGCTAGGTGTCTTGATTTCACACATCACAGTTCACTTGTCAGCATTCCGGTTACAACCAACACGGAGACCGAGAGATGAATAATGATGGCGAGAAGTATCACTACATCAAGAATTCATGAGAGATTGTGCAATTCTCACGTCATTCTTGATATGAAAGAGGGTGACATTCCAAGGTAGAACAGATCAAAGGCTAGATTGGCAATTTGATTTGCGGAATACAACTACTTTGACCCAATCCTCGAAATGGATGAGGTACTGGAGTTTGTTTCTCCTAGTCATTCCGGAATAGAATGGCTTGACGGACCACAAGAATAATAGGCATCGATAACACAGATGCACAACTAGTCCTGACTATCAATTGATAGACAGAGGTCAGAATGCAACTAAAGAGAACAACTCAAAGGAACATATAATTTTCTGAGTTGTGGACGCATAGGTTAGTATGTCGAACAAGTTCAACATATTTCTTCCGGATAACCCACGCTGAAAGGAAGGACTGGCAGATTCACAATGTAGAATGGAGAACTCATCAAGAGCACTCTTATTGTGATCTTTTGGTTCAAGAACTTCTACCATAAGCAGTTCATGGTATTTGGAAGAAGGATATACCACAGACCTCGAGGACTATCGCAAAGGTTACTAATATCCTAAGGGAACTAGCAAACACTACCTACACGGATTAAGTAGAGTGAATCTTGGGTCAAGAACCCAATAGTAGGATACCTACGACTAAATGGCATCATGGGATGCTTTCGAGAATGGTGGCTAGAATCATCACACTGGGGATGCAAGCATTGCTAGATTACTAAGTGGTCCTCTAAGACACCTAGGGTCATAATAATAACTCCAACATATATGTCAAGGCAACAGAGTACCTCAACTCAACGATTAGTGTGCTTAATCTGGCCCAAAGGAACATCGAGAACGGAAAGAAGGGATTTGCAAATGCATCAGATTATTTAGAAGCCTGGGATGATTCGGACAGCATAACGACTGTAAATGCTCAAAGGATTTGAGACATCCTGCAAAAATGTTGGCATAACCACTTAGAAGCACAATATCAAGGTTCCGAGACCAACTATGAACACACAGAAGTAGTAGAAACTGAACTGGGGCTTGTAACCAACAGTCCTATAAGTTACTACGGATTAGTAACACGTGATCCTGATAGAAGATGAGAAACCTAGTTCTTAATCCCCGTAGAAGAGAAGAGGGTGACTCAGATCAGAAGGGCATAAGGTATAAGGAGTAAAAAGAGCCTTACGTTCCCTTCCACAATCAATTCCCTTATATAACTAAAGCATTTCTAGACTCGACTTCGACCAGTTTGGCTTGGTAATCCTACAGGCAGTCAGGCTCTAATACCAAAGCTGTCGGGACCCCGATTCCAGGTCACATCGATCTAGCCGGTAACACCTCATATCGCTTTGTGGCCTCACGCACGGTATTCCCACGGGTGTCGCCTTACCATGGCCCGGGACCGTTTGCGCCTTTTGGCTCACGTATATGATAGTGTCGCTAGCATCCATATGACAGAGAACCCGGGCCGACATGACTAGTCATGAACCCAAAGTGGCACTAACTTACGAGGACAGGCATACATGAATCAACATCGAGCATGTCGGTCAGCAGCGTGTGAATCCGGGCTGTAGCACTCGGCTAGCAGGACTCCGGGAACCCGGGCTGTAGCAGGCTAGGCAGGACTCCGAATGTCACCGCGTGACATTTCCCCGAAGGGACAGACACAGGAACGATATGAAACACATGCCGGCCAGTCAAGTGTCCAGAGCAGTAGTGCTGGGCTAGCAGGACTCCGGTGAACCGGGCTGTAGTGGACTACTATGGCTCAAGGAGGCACTAGACTACATTTCCCCATAAGAGAGGCTGCTAAGGATAGACAACTAGATTGTCGGATCCCACACATACCAAGCATTTCAATCATACACACAATATGCTCGATATGTGCAAATACAACATGGCATCACAACAAGACTCTACGACTTAGAGTATTTATTCATTAGGCTCCGAGGAGCGAGATAATACAAACATGGGTCTCATGACCCAACATTCAGAGCATACAAGTCAAAGCACATGCGGAAGCTTAACATGTCTGAGTACAGACATCTATAAATGAAAAAGGCTGAGAAGCCTGACTATCTACCAGATCCTGCCGAGGGCACAAGATCGTAGCTGAGGTATCAAGCTAAACGTCGAAGTCCACACGGAACTACTAGCGAGACTGACGTCTCTCTGCAAAACATAAAATAAGCAAACGTGAGTACAAATGTACCCAGCAAGACTTACATCAGAACTATCTACATATGCATCGGTATCAACAAAAGGGGTGGTGGAGTTTAACTGCAGCAAGCCAGCTTTGACTCAGTGGCTAACCTGAACTACGACAGCAAGCAACTCTTTTGAGGTGGCGCACACGAGTCCACATATTCACCATATCAATACTCCACTATGGATCCGCTCCCGTCTCCCTACGAGAACGCTATCCATAGCACTCACGTTTATCTTGCGCATTTTAGAGTATCCACTTTCACTTGTCTATGAACTGTACAGGTAACCCAGAAGTCCTTTACCGCGGACACGGCTATTCGAATAGATGATGTTAACCCTGCAGGGGTGTACTTCGTCACACACGCTCTCGCCACTTACCACCATGTACACGTCGTGTACCTCGGCAACCTTCAAGCGGAAGCCTGGCGAGGGAGTCGACCACGACCTGACTAACCACACAAGTCTCTAGTCCAGGTTTATCGCCTATTCGGGTTCCATCCGCAAGGAGATCCGGCAGGGGTGTCGCTCAAGGCCCCAAACGATGTGAACAGGGTTCCCAAGCCCACCTCGACGGATGGATCTACGCTTGGTACACCGTGCCACGGTGCCTAGTCTGTCCCAAGCCCACCTGTACCGGGTACCACTTGGTAGACTACTAACACAAGCTACAAACACCAGAAACTAGTTGCAACTCCTGGACAGAGATCGAGGCGGTTAATAAGCCGAGAGGGGTCGAGTTACCGGAACCCAATGTGTGGTAGTAACTGTTCATGGATCACAAACACAGAACTCAGTTCCTGAGGACGGTTTCAATGAGACAACCCACCATGTACTCCTACATGGCCTCTCACCGCTACCTTTACCAAATCGTGTTCACACCCTTAGCTCTCACACAGTAGGACATGTTCACCACTTTCCAATTCATTCCTGATGAATTAGACCTGACACAACTCTAAGCAATAGCAGGCATGAAAAACAAGCATGAATGAGTAGGCACATCAGGGCTCAAACAACTCCTACTCATGCTAGTGGGTTTCATCTATTTACTGTGGCAATGACAGGTCATGCAGAGGATAAAGGGGTTCAGCTACCGCATCAAGTAACAGATGAATCGTTGTTGTCCTAATGCAGTAAAAGAGGGCTGGAGCGAGAGAGTGGGATTGTATCGGAATGAGCAAGGGGGTTTTGCTTGCCTGACACTTCCGAAGATAGTATAGCTCTTCATCGGTGTCATCGATCGCATCGTCGAAGCAACGTCTACTGAGAGGGGACAACACCGGCAAACAGAGAAGAAACACGATCAATGCAATGCACAATATGATGCATGCTATGACATGGCAATATGAATGTGTTTTGAGCTAATGCAACTAGCAACATATTAAATGGAGTTGGTTAGAACCTTAGGTTCAAATTCAAACTCCATATGTGAGGGTTTAAATGCCATTTATATGATTTGGCCTAAACAGCAGCCATAAGTTGTTCTAACATGCATGAAAATGGTACAGATGGATAGATTGGATTTTTCTGATCATTTTTCATATATAAATCTTTTCATTTGGAGTTACGGTTTATTTTCTATGAATTTTAGAAGTTTAGGGCATTTTCTGGAATTTCCTGATTAAAAATAAATCCAGAAAATGTAATACTGCATCAGCATGACATCATGCTGACATTAGCAGGTCAACAGGGGCCGGTCCAGGTCAAACCTATGACCGGGGCCCACATGTCAGTGTCTCATCTGGTTAACAGGGTAATTAGCACTAATATTTTGACTAACCTAAAATTAAAATAGGGCGGGGCCCACGTGTCATTGGCTCAGAGGAGGTCAAACCCGGTGGGTTTGGGTCAAACCCACCGGCGGTTAGCCGCCGGTGACCAAAAGCCAGGGCGGAGGGCTTCGGGAATCATCGTGTGGCGTCGGATCGACGCGCGGAAAGGTGCTTTCGAAGGCTGGGAGTGTGCCGCGTCCGTTGGTACCAGTGGTTAGTCACGGGGGCACCGGAGCTGACGGCGGCGAGCTCATTCGCGGTGGCCGGAGCTCGGCTGTGCTCGGTGAGGTGCTACGGCTTGCGGGCGAGCGAACTGGAGCACTGGGTAAGATCTACGGGACGTCGGGAGCTCGTCCAAGTGCTTGGCTTGGTTAGCAGGAGTGACTAGCAACGGCGAGCTTCGTGGCGGCGGAGGCGAGTGCTCGGCCATGGCGGGGCTGCTGTTAGAGGACGGGAACAGAGGGGGCGGCCACGGGAGGAGGTGTAGGAGCTCACAGGGATGCGGTAGAGAAGGTCAACGTGCTCGGGGAAGCGTCGGAGGCGACAGATTGACGACGGCGATCTCGGGCGCCCGTCGGTGTAGATGATGATGATGGCGTCACTGCAGTGCTTCCCGGCTTGCTTGGCTCGGTAGAGGTGACGAGGACGACGGCACGGAGCTCATGGGCACGTCGGAGGGGCGAGGGGGTGGCTGTGGCCGCGGCGGTGCACGGCGGCGCTCTCTGACGCGTTTGGGTGCGAGGTGGGGAGAGAGCAGAGAAGAGGAAGGAAGCCGAGGGAGAGTGAGAGAGCGGTCGGGGGCTGCGTGGCGACTCCAGGGTCGTCCAGGCCGTCGAGGGGGCACCCAGGCAAGGTGGAGGTGGCACGGGCGCGTGCCGGCGCACGGTGGCCACACGCCCGGCGTCCTTCTGTCGCGAGGAAGACGACAGGGGGAAGGCCAGTGGGCTGGGCCGGTTTCGCCCAGTTGGGCTGCTACAGGAGCAGGCCAGGTAGGTGCGGGTAGGTTTCTGTCCTTTTTCTTTTATTTCTGTTTTCTAATTCTGTAATTGTGTTCTGGGCTTTATTAAAAATGCCAGGGCATTTCGAAAAATCATGAAACTAATCAGGGCTACTATTTAGAATATATCCAACAATAAACATTTTAGTTTATGATTATTTGAGCATTTAAATGCCCAAATGCAAATACTATATGATTTAATTCAGAGCCCAAATATGTCATGGAAAAATGTGCAACACCTCTGGTTATTGTTTCCAACATTTTTCCAGAAATGATGAACATTTTTTAAAAGCCATTTGGAAACACCGAGAATATTTTAGTTGAACCTAGTGAATTCCTTTGATGCTAGGGTTTAGGCAATCCCCATTTCAATTTTCTGCAAAATTCAAACATGATGCACACATGAGGCTAGCCTAGTGCATTACCAGAATCTAGGGATGTGACAGCCAGGACGCGCAGCGTCCATGTTTCCTCTTTGGTGCTAAAGAGGCAGGCGCAGGCGCGGAGTACCGAGGCGTATAGCAAAGGTTTCCATAACAGTGCAACAAGACCAAGACGAGCAGGCCAGCAGGACGGAGGTCACCGTGGAGCCCAAGACGGCGTCATCACCACAGCCTTTAGCAGGCGAAGACCACTTTTGTCAGGATATCTTGTACTAGCTATCCCCTTTCAAATTTGCCCACCGTTGTTGGCTCCCTTCCCCCTCAATATTTGGGGAGAGGACCAGGGCCTATATAAGTGGAGCTAGCCACCACAGTAGAGGCATCTGATCCAGAGGAATCGAGACCCATGCTAGTTCCCAAGCACAAGAACACCTCAACCTCAGGAGGCTGTTCTTCCCCTTGTACTGTTCATCATCTGCCCAAGAGGCAATCCACCACCACACACGCTGGAGTAGGGTATTACACCACAACGGTGGCTCGAACCAGTATAAATCTCGTGTCTTTCTGTGTTGCGAGTGCGTCGAGTTCGTTCGCGAGATCTTATTGAGCTAGGGCGTGGATCGGTAGGAGGGGAAGATCTTCACGCGCACCCCAGAGTTCGAACCTTAAGGGTTTTAGCGGAACCCGAGATCCGACACACGCTCGTCGCGCTCCCATGGACGCACGGGCCACGCTCCTCATGGCACACGAGCTTCTACACTACCGCCCGGTCGACAACCTCTACGAGGACTGGCTCGACCGCATCGCCGAGCTTGTCCGCGCGGCAGGGGGCTCCCCTGTGCCGTCCCTCTCTCCGCCGGGCCCACCTCCAGCTTCAGGCGACGCAGATCGCGGAGCGCCTCCACCACCTCTGCCCCAAGATGGCGCCTTGGCGCCAAGGCGTGTGGCTCCGCGACGCGATCCGCCGCGTGCGGCGCCCGCGCGTGAAGAAGGAAGCTGCCAAGAAGTTCCTTGACTGCAAGAGAACGCCCCGCCACTCCTCACACCACCGCACCAGGATCGTATGTCGCGGCAGGCCCCCGCGCTACTCGCCGTGGCAGCGCATGGGCACCAAGACCAAGCTCCGCCTCCAAGACGGGCCCAGACGACCACGGCCGGCTGCCGCACCTTCACCCCCGAGCTGCGTAGTGTCGCCTGGCCTGGCAAGTTCAAGCCAGATCTGCCTCCATGCTACGACGACACCCTCAACCCCGAGGAGTTCCTGCAGCTCTATGAGCTGAGCATCGAGGCGTCCAACGGTGACGATAAAGTCATGGCGAACTGGTTCCCTATGGCACTCAAAGATGGCGCCCATTCGTGGCTCCTGAACCTGCCACAAGGCTCGATGTCCTCCTGGGACGAGATGCGCGACCGCTTCGTTGCCAACTTCCACGGCACTCGCGACTGCCCGCCAGCCACGGGTGACCTGCGCCGCATCAAGCAACAACCAGGAGAGACCCTCTAGAAGTACATCCAGCACTTCAACAACACTCGCCTCAAGATCCCCAAGGTGATGGATGAGGCCATCATCTCCGCGTTCTCTGACGGCGTCCGCGACATCAAGATGAAGGAAGAGCTCACTATCCACGAGGAGCTGTGAACATCTCAGGAGCTGTTCAACTTGGCGACCAAGTGCGCAAGAGCTGAGGAAGGGCGCCTCTCCCTCCTCGAGCTGCCAGCCGCAGGCCCGGAGGAGAAGAAGGCCAAGGCCAAGGACCTGAAACGCAAGGAAGCAGCCGTGCTCGCAACGGAGCCAGACACCAAGCGAGGCAGAGATCAGCCAGAGTCATCCAAGAGCAGCCGACCGTTCTGCGCCTTCCACAACCTGAACACCGACAACACCAGTGACTGTCAAGAGCTCAGAGCCATTCGAGAAGGACGTTTCAGTCAACGCCCTGAGCGCAGCGACCGGGGCTACGGCCGAGGAGGAGGACGTGGAGGCGGACGCTGGGATGACCTTGGCCCGCGCCAGGAGTGTCGCGACCGGCCTCGTGAGGACCGCTGGCAGGATCATCCTCGCGAGGGCGCCTGGAGGGACCAGCCTCGCGAGGACCGTCCTCAGGGCAACGCCGGTCTTCCCCCGCTACCGCCGCCACCGAGAAGGAATGACGACCACCATCAGGACGAGGGGGCTGGGGGCTTCCAGGAGCCGCGCGCTATCGCCTGCATCTTGGGCGGAGCCCAGGCCCCAGCCTCGAAGCGCATCTTCAAACAGTTTGCTCATGAAGTAAATGCAGTCCTCCCCAAGCTTGAAGCCACGTGCCCGCTCAGGTGGTCCCAGTGCGCCATCACCTTCAACTCGGCAGATCAGCTCAAGTGCGCAGCAACCGCTGGCGCCCTCCCGATGCTTTGCTCACCAGTCATCAGCAACGTGCAAATTACCAAGACCCTCATCGACGGCGGCGCAGGGCTCAACGTCCTGTCCGTCACCACGTTCGGCAACCTCCAAGTGCCATATGACCAGCTTCAGCCTACCAAGCCTCTCTCAGGAGTGACCGACGGTTTCACCACACCGATAGGGTAGGTCCGCCTCCCTGTGACCTTCGGAGAACGTAAGAACTACCGCACCGAGCTCATCGACTTCGACGTCGCGCACATCCGTCTGCCATACAACGCCATCCTTGGGTATCCAGTCCCGGCCAAGTTCATGGTGGTCACACACCACGGCTACCACGTCCTCATGATGCCAAGAAGCGTCAGAATCATCACGGCCTGGTGCGAAGAAAGAGACGCGGTGTGCTCCCTCGAGCGTGCTTTTCAAGCTGCAGCAATCGACGACCCCGAAAACAAAGGCGAGGGCCCTCCTGAGGCCCTCCCCAAGAAGAAGAAGCAGCTGCGCCGTGCAGGATCTCAGGAGGATGGTGTCATAGCTGGAACCTCGTCAGGATCAGCGCCTGCTCCTGGGGCGCCTCCCTCTGTCACATAGGAAGGCGCGCCCAGCGCCCTCCTCGGGCAGGGCCCGGGGGCTCTCTTCCGGAGGGCCTCAGACCTTGCTAACATCACGAGGGAGGCACTTGGGCACCACTTGGAGGCGTGCTTTGCGGCATGTTTCCCTCAGGAGAACACAGGGCAAGGAGCGCCCACCACTCAGGAGTTCATCACCGAGACCAGTCAGGAACTGCAAGACGCAAGGGCCATGTGCGGCGACCGCCGCTCACGAGGCGCAGCTCCCCATCCAGGCGAGGATGCTGGGCTGCGCGTCTGCATCAATGTCCCAGGGCTAAACAGGGCCGCCTCTCAGGAGCTTTTCTGGCCTTCGCGCGTGGGCCGTTGCGAGGGTCCACCACACAGCTACGTTCGCATGCCTTTCGGCCTGCCGAGCGTGTCGTCAGCCTATCAGCGCAAGCTGCGGTGTGTCCTGGCAGCTCGGGAGGCCAGGCACCACGCCGTCCTGGCAAAGATGGAGACGGTCCTCAGGGAACAACCTGAGCCCCCAGAGCCTCCCCTACCTGGCGCGCCAAATGTCGGATCACGGGTTCTAGCAAAACCCTTAAGGTTCGAACACTGGGGTGCGCGCGAAGATTTCCTCCCAACCGATCTACGCCCTAACTCACTAGGATCTCGCGGACGAACTCGATGAACTAGCAACACAAAGACACAAGATTTATACTGCTTCGGGCCACCGTTGTGGTGTAATACCCTACTCCAGTGTGGTGGTGGTGGATTGCCTCTTGGGTTGATGATGAACAATACAAGGGGGAGAACAGCCTCCTGAGGTTGAGGTGTTCTTGTGTGGCTAAGGATTGGCTCAAGGCTAGGTGCCTCTACTGTGGTGGCTAGTTCTACTTATATAGGCCCTGGTCCTCGTCCCAAATATCGAGCAGGAAGGGAGCCAACTGTAACACCCACGATGCGGCTATATCTCCCATGTGTCGAGGCACAACTTAGAGGCATAACCGCATTGTGGTATTGTCGCAAGAAGGGTTATCTTCACACAATCCCATGTAATGAACAAGAATGGGATAACGAGAGTTGGCTTACAATCGCCACTTCACACAATACATAAATATAATACATACATCATCCAAAATCCACACATAGACTGACTACGGTCAAATCCAAATGAAAATAAGATAACCCCAAATGCTAAACCCCCGATCGTCCCAACTGGGCTCCACTACTGATCATCAGGAAAAGAAACATAATACCGCCCACGTTCCTCGTCGAACTCCCACTTGAGCTCGGTTGCGTCATCTGCACTGGCATCGTCGGCACCTGCAACTGTTTTGGTAGAATCTGTGAGTCACGAGGACTCAACAATCTCACACCCGCGAGATCAAGACTATTTAAGCTTATAGGAAAGGATGGTGTAATGAGGTGGAGCTGCAGCAAGCACTAAGCATATATGGTGGCTAACATACGCAAGAGAGAGCGAGAAGAGAAGCAACGCAACGATCGCGAAGCTAGAAGTGATCCAGATGTGATCCTGAAACTACTTACGTTCATGCATAACTCAAACCGTGTTCACTTCCCGGACTCCGCCGAGAAGAGACCATCACGGCTACACACACGGTTGATGTATTTTAATTGGGTCAAGTGACAAGTTCTCTACAACCGGACATTAACAAATTCCCATCTGCCTCATAACCGCGGGCACGGCTTTCGAAAGATATTACCCTGCAGGGGTGTCCCAACTTAGCCCATTATAAGCTCTCACGGTCAACGAAGGATAAACCTTCTCCCAGGAAGACCCGATCAGTCTCGGAATCCCGGTTTACAAGACATTTTGACAATGTTAAACAAGACCAGCAAAGCTGTTGAGGATATAGACCTTAGAGTCACCCGCCAGGAGGGGCCAGGTTACTCATATGGTCACTGTCAGAAGGCCGGCGCCAAGCTTAAAGACGGTGGGCCAAAGATGGGCTTAAGACCCGGATATGGCTTAAGGCCCGTAGTTGCAATCATTATTATGGTAGAACTTGTAGTGTAAGGCAAGAATAGTTGAGAGTCCGAGCCGGACACTCTTATGAGCCGGCCGGGAGTCTGAGAGCTGCTGGGCGTCAGCCTCCCTATATAAAGGGACGACCCGGCAGCGGTTTAGGGAGAAGAACAATCTCATCGAGAGCCGGGCATAGCAGTTTAGCTCCCTGGTGATCGTAACCCTAATCAATATCACCTCAAACTGGACGTAGGCTTTTACCTTCACCGTAAGGGGCCGAACCAGTATAAACCCTCGTGTTCCTTGTCCCGCATTAACCCCTTCAAGCTTCCTAGCTGCGATGGCTCCATGACTAAGTCCTAGCTCGAGGACATCTGCCGTGACAATTCCACGACAGTTGGCGCCCACCGTGGGGCCAACGCACGGTGGATTTGAGTTCTTGAAGGGCAGCTTCGAAGGGCTCAAGGGATACGCTCTGGGCCGGATGACCAAGAGTCATCACGGCAAGCTCTACATCGACGATGCAAACTGGGGCCCCGACGCCGGCTCAATTGAGTACGGGTACCGGGTCCCCCTCGGCGGAATTCATGTTTTCATTGGCAAGATTGGTGAGCCGGGCCCTGAGCCGGATCTCTACGCCGATCTCATCGAGACGGCTCAGCGTGGACGACCTGCCCGGACCCAGCCTACCTTAAGGCGCGCGTTTGTGGGATGTATCCATGGAGGGCCCTCTGATCTATCTGGGGCTGGTGATGAGGCGGCCGCCGGCTCTGACGGCGAGTCGGCCACCGATGAGTCAAACTCGTTGTATCAACTTCAAGATGGCAGGCTCATGGGTTGTTCCGATGGTGACAGTATTCCGGACCCGTTTGAGCCGCCAAGTCAGGTTGGAGTCTTTATGGCTGGCGCGCAGCCTGTTCAGAACCCCGCTGCTAGAGCGGGAAACCCGGTGCCTTCTTTGGCTCAGGTACTGATGGATCTCACGGATAAGATGATGGCCCTGTTAACCGCCACGGTTGACCCGGCGGATCAAGCTCAGCATGATGCGGAGGTGGCACAGTTAAAATTGGATCTAGTGAAAGCTAAGGAGGAGCTTGCAGCGGAAGGGATCAGGATGGCTGCAGAGAGGGCGGCTCTCGATGCCCAAACTCAGCTGATCCAGGCGCAGTCCTTCCAAATCACGATGGATCAGAACGCGTCCAATGAGGTCATGAGAAGGAGGCATCAAAAGACCCAATCTCGACTCCCTCCGGTTTACGATCCACGCAACCTCTTCAACACGCCAGGTGCAGGGTCTAGTAACCCGCCAGGGGTCATAGTGCCCGGGTCTGGAGCCCCTATTCAGCCACGAGTAATGGGGCCTCCCCAGGTGCCCCCTGCCCCGCCTCAGTACGTGCCAATACCCCCGCGTCATTATAATAACCCGCTGGAGAACATGGTCGCTGCGGCAGCACGGCTGGTGGCTCTCCCAGTCGACGGTGACTCTCCGACGGCTATTGAAACCCGCCGGGTCAGGGAACTCCTTCAGACAGCTCTGGCGCAGCAAGAGGCGTACTCCTACAGCCGGGACAGGATCCACTCGACCCCTCGTCCAGGCCAGAGCCCGAGTTACAGCCGGCACATGGTCTCAGCAACCGGCTCAAGTAACGTCCGACGCCATGACCCGCCCCCTGGCCACGGCCCGGCTCATAATGGAGCCTTTCACGCAGCAGACCAGGACATAGCGCGGCAAGAGGCGGAGCAAGTGCCTCAATTGACGGCTTACCAGACCCCCCCGGCTTATCCGACGACTTCCGTCGACGTGTGCATCCCTACCAGGACCGGGGGTGTCCCTTGTTTAGTGCCAGCTATCCGTAATGAACGTCTACCTAAGGACTTCAAGGGCCCTAGGAAGGTGCCTAATTACACAGCTGACTTACAACCCGCAGCCTGGATCGAGAGTTACGAGATGGCCATGGAGCTACTGGAGGTCAGTGAGGCGGCAATGGCCAAGTACTTTACCATGATGTTGGATGGGACTGCCCGCACTTGGTTGAAAGGGCTACCACCGAACCCCATCGGGTCTTGGGCTGAGCTGAAAGCCCGGTTCATCCAAAACTTCAAGGATACCTGCAGGCAGTCGATGTCAATTGTGGATTTGACTAACTGTAAGCAGCAGGAGGGTGAATCCACGACGCATTGGGTTCGCCGGGTCAAGGAGATCATACATTCGTCAGATAAGATGGATGCCGGCTCTGCAGTCTTAATGCTGGAACAGAATTGTCGTTTCGTGCCGCTGAAGATGAAACTCGGGCGGCTTAAGCGCGACTACAGTGATATGGGTACACTAATGGCGGCTCTTGTTAAGTACGCTGATTCTGATGGTACCAAGGATCCCCCTTCAGATGATGAAAGGGCAGGGAAGGGAAAGAAGAACGGCAACGGCAAGGGTCTTCAGCATAACCCGGGGAACCAAGGAGGAGGCAAGCGCAAGGCGGACGGCAGCCTAGAATTTGTGGCCAACGCCAGCTCACAAGGGAATAACCAGCGACGTAAGGGGAGGCCCCCTCCCCGAGGCGGCGGGTCAGGTCCGACGCTGGAGCAGCTGTTGAATGAGCCTTGTCCAGGGCATGGCTCTAGAGAGAAGCCAGCAACTCATCTATGGAAGGATTGTGCAATCATGAAGGCCTTTAAGAATTACAATGGCCCAGGCGGCGGCTCAGGCGCCGGCGGCTTTCATGGCCCGTGCGGCGGCTCAAATTCTAACCCTCAGAACGGTCAAGGGGGCTTTAATCAGCAGTCTGGCCAGGGTCATCAACAGCAGCAGGGAGGTTATCAGACCAATCCAAAGCAGCTTAGCGGTGGACAGTATCATGTGTTTACCACCAGTCTGTGTAAGAGAGATCAGAAGCTTCATAAGAGGGATGTGAACGCTGTTGAGCCGGCGGTTCCACGCTACTTGCGGTGGTCTGAGCAGCCTATAGTGTGGAGTAGAGAGGATCACCCTCCCCGGGTGGATAATTCGGGTCACTGGGCCTTGTTGGTGGCTCCTCAGGTGGGAGGATATAAGTTCACTAAGGTGCTCATGGATGGAGGCAAGAGCATCAACATCCTCTATTATGAGATGTTCCGTCGTATGGGGTTGATTGATAAGAACCTCAGCCAGTCAAACACTATCTTCCATGGTGTGGTACCTGGTAAGTCGGCTTATCCAGTCGGCAAGATTGAGTTGGAAGTGGCCTTTGGAGATGAGAACAACTACAGGGTGGAGAAATTGACCTTTGAGGTGGTCAAGATAAGAAGTCCATACCATGCTATATTTGGACTGCCGGCTTACGCCAAGTTCATGGCACGGCCGTGTTATGTATACTTACAGCTCAAGATGCCGGGTCATAACGGGACCATTACGGTTCACGGCAGCCAGAAAGTGGCTCTGGAGTGTGAGGAAGGCGATGCAGCTTATGCAGAATCTGTTTGTGCAACAGAGGAGTTGAAGTTTTACAAAGACAATGTTGACCCAACAGATATGACCTCTCTGAAGAAGCCGACTACGGAGAATGAGCCGGCGATGAAATTTAAGTCAGCTGATGAGACTAAATTTAGCATCAGTGCCAATCTAGATCCAAAATAGGAAGGCGCGCTCATCGAGTTCATCCGTGAGAATAGGGACATCTTCGCATGGAAACCTTTTGACATGCCAGGTGTACCTAGAGAGCTCGCTGAGCACACTCTCAATGTTGATCCGAAATTTAAGCCGGTCAGGCAGTTCCTTCGGCGGTTTAATGAAGAGAGGCGGAAAGCTATTGGTGAAGAGGTGGCCCGGCTCTTGGCGGCCGGGTTTATTGTTGAAGTCTTTCACCCAGAGTGGTTGGCTAACCTGGTGCTCGTACTCAAGAAGAACGGCACCTGGCAGATGTGTGTGGACTACACGGACTTAAACAAGGCGTGTCCGGCTGATCCTTTTGCCCTCCCCCGTATTGATCAAATCATTGATGCTACGGCAGGTTGTGCATGCTTAAGTTTCTTGGATGCTTATTCTGGATATCATCAGATTAAGATGGCAGTTAAGGACCAGGAGAAGACGGCGTTCATCACTCCCTTTGGAGCCTTCTGCTATGTGTCTATGCCCTTTGGACTCAAGTGTGCACAGGCGACTTACCAGCGTTGTGTACAGAACTGTCTTCATAAACAGATTGGGCGCAATGTTCACGCTTATGTGGACGATATTGTGGTTAAATCCATAAAAGAGGAAACCCTAATAGATGATTTAAGGGAGACCTTTGATAACCTCCGGGTCTACAAGATGATGGTTAACCCGACCAAGTGTGTTTTTGGTGTTCCTGCAGGCAAACTCTTGGGTTTTTTGGTTTCTGACAGAGGCATTGAAGCTAACCCGGAGAAGATCAAGGCCATCACCTCCCTGGCTAAGCCGGCGTGTATAAATGACGTTCATCGCTTGGCGGGTCGCATCGCTGCTTTAAGCCGGTTTATAAGCCGTTTGGGTGAGAAAGCCATGCCATTATATCAGTTGATGAAGAAAACTGATAACTTTGTCTGGAATGATGCGGCTAATACTGCCTTTGAGGATTTGAAAAAGCAGCTGGCAGAGCCCCCAGTCCTTGCTGCTCCGGTTGATAAGGAGCCCTTATTACTGTACGTGGCGGCGAACACACGAGCCGTCAGTGTGGCTATGGTGGTGGAGCGCAAGGAGGAGGGCAAGGAGCATCCAGTTCAGCGGCCGGTTTATTATGTCAGTGAAGTGCTCATTGAGTCCAAGCAGCGATATCCGCATTGGCAGAAGCTTGTTTATGGTGTGTTCATGGCAAGCCGGAAACTCAAGCATTATTTTCAGGGTCATCCCATCACTGTGGTCAGTTCTGCCCCTCTTGGTGACATCATTCAAAACAGGGAGGCCACAGGGAGAGTAGCTAAGTGGGCTATAGAGCTTGGACCTCATGGTCTCAAGTACGTGCCACGCACTGCTGTTAAATCTCAGGCCTTGGTGGATTTCATCAATGACTGGACAGAGTCACAAGTGCCTGAGCAGAAGCCGGATAACACATATTGGACTATCCACTTCGATGGGTCCAGGCAGTTGGAGGGCTCGGGGGCTGGAGTCGTGTTGGCTTCCCCTAAAGGTGACAAGTTCCATTATGTGCTACAGTTGCTGTTTCCTTGCACTAACAACGCGGCTGAGTACGAGGCCTTGCTCCATGGTCTTCGGATGGCTAAGGAGACGAGCTTAAGCCGGGTAAGGTGCTTCGGCGACTCAGACTTGGTGGCTCAACAAGTATCAAGAAAGTGGGATTCCAAGGACCCTCTCATGGCGGCTTATCGCCGCGAGGTTGATGCCATTGCTGGGCACTTTCAGGGTTATCAAGTGGAACACATCGATCGCAGGAAGAACGAGGCGGCGGATTCTTTAAGCCGGCTGGGCTCTCAGCGAAAACCGGTGCCGCCCAACACTTTCCTGGACGTCCTTTATAGCCCTTCTGTTAAGTTGCCTACAGAGGAAGACTTGGCTGTCCCTGACCCGGAGGCCCGACTGGTGGCGGCTCTTCATATCATACCAGACTGGACAATGCCATATCTGGCTTACATGACCCGGGGCGAGTTGCCTGAGGACGAAACTTTGTCCAGGCAAATAACCCGGCGGGCTAAGTCAATGATTGTTATCAGTGGAGAGTTGCATCACCGCAGTGTTACGGGAGCGTTTCAGCGTTGTGTTTCCCCTGAGGAAGGTCAAGAAATCTTGCGTGAGATCCATGAAGGGGATTGTGGCCATCATGCCGTCTCAAAGTCTCTTGTGGCCAAGGCTTTTCGTCATGGTTTTTATTGGTTGACGGCTCATGCTGATGCGGAGGACTTGGTCAGTAAGTGTGATGGTTGCCAGAGGTTCTCAAGACGGGCTCACGTGCCGGCTCAGGAGCTGAGGATGATCCCAATCACTTGGCCCTTTGCGGTCTGGGGGCTTGATATGGCTGGGCCTTTTAAGAGGTCCAAAGATAAGAAGACCCACCTCTTGGTGGCAGTTGACAAATTCACAAAGTGGGTGGAAGCTGAGCCAGTTAGCAAGTGCGATGCAGCCACGGCGGTTCAATTTATGAAAAAGGTGATTTTCCGCTTTGGTTTTCCGCACAGCATTATAACTGACAATGGCACCAATCTCTCCAAAGGCGCCATGGAAGAGTTCTGTCAACGAGAGCATATCTGACTTGATGTTTCCTCAGTGGCTCATCCTCAATCCAATGGTCAAGCTGAGAGAGCTAATCAGGAGATTCTGAAGGGCATCAAGCCCCGGCTTTTGGTCCCTTTGCAACGGACGCCGGGTTGTTGGGTGGAGGAGTTGCCCTCCGTGTTATGGAGCATCAACACTACTCCTAACAGGTCTACAGGTTTTACGCCTTTCTTCATGGTTTATGGAGCAGAAGCAATCCTCCCCAGTGACATCCGTCATGACTCACCTCGAGTGGCGGCTTACGTTGAGGCGGATAATGAATAGGCGCGCCAAGATGCTCTTGACTTGTTGGACAAACAGCGTGACATGGCAGCAGCCCGTTCAGCGATTTACCAACAAGACCTGCGCCGTTATCATAGCCGCCGGGTTAAATCCCGGGTCTTCCAGGAAGGCGATCTTGTGCTCCGGCTCATCCAGGATCAAACAGATGCACACAAGTTATCCCCGCCTTGGGAAGGGCCCTTTGTGGTCAGCAAGAACTTGCACAATGCGTCATATTACCTCATTGACATTCGGGAGCACAAAGATTCACGTAAGTCGGAGGAAGAGACCCGTCGGCCATGGAACATAGCTCAGCTTCGGCCTTACTACACTTGAGCCACCGGCTCTCGTGGTGTACATATTTCTCTCAGCCATGTATATATTATGATAAGCAATAAAGTAGGACCGCTGTCCTTTTTTCTCCTCCAAATATGCACGTGTTGATTTCATTACAAGATTACATGATGACTTAAAGGAGGATCCGGCTTATGATCGTATTCGAATCTAGCCGTAAGCAATAAGGTCACTTGGGGGCTTCCTGTTCAAACATGGGTCGTATTCGAACCAAAGAGAACATAGCTGTCGATACCCATTTGATTGGCAAAGTGCTGAGCTCATTGGGAGGTTACCTTTGGTCATATTTGAATCATAGTTTAACCCCTCTGAGAACCGACGTGGATTGTATTCGAATCAGCGTCGTTAAACAATTCTTAAAATCACTTGGGGGCTTCCTGTTCAAACATGGGTCGTATTCGAACCAAAGAGAACATAGCTGTCGGTACCCTCTTGATTGGCATCGCCACACCCACTGGGGGCTATATGATCGTATCCGAATCTTAGCTTAACCTCTTTGGGCCGGGTCTCTGGTTGTATTCGAACCGGAAGCCCCTAAGTTCTTCTGCTTTATCACAAGTTTTCTCTGATTATGTCAAGGTGTGTACAGTCGGGTCTCACTTTGCCGGCTTAACTTTGGTTTACAGTATTGCTGAATGCAATGGGTGTTATAAGACAGGTAAACCGGAGTTGCGGTACCAACTTTCTCATCCGGGTTATCTAAACCGGAAGTATGCTTGCCGGCCGTTAAGTATGTTCTTACGGCCGTATTCAGGATATAATTGAAGACAAGTCCTTTTTGATTCTCAGGGTGGTAAGCCGCCTCGAGACTTGTGATTTGCCCTTCTATGCAGGATAATTAAAGGCACCTCTTTTGAGGTTAAGAAAAACAAAGGATTGATTATGACCCGGAGAAACATCAAAGAGACAACTTCAAAAGACTTCAGCATTCAATATGTGCACGATGGCACGGCAGAGATAAATTGTTGCACCTATTCTATTACAAGACTCGCTAAGTCCAAAGGGTGAGGCATTGTTTGGTAAACCGCCAGCTGAGTTACGACGCTGGCTGAGTTGAAGTCTCCGGCTCGTCCCTATCTTCTCCTCCGGCTGATCCCAAGACCTGGAAAGTTGATGACTTCCAGTCGATGCCGCTGAGAGCTTCGAATTGGGCTTCCTCGTCAATTAACCCGGCCGGGTCAATCTCCAGAGCGAAAGTGTGCTGACGAGCCGGCGGGATCAAGTTGAGGGCTTCATAGCGAGGGGTTGGGATCCTCTGATTCTCCGCATTGTAACCCGGCTGGTACTTGGTTAGATCTGTATCGTTGCCAATGAGAGTAGCCACCGGGCGTACAGCCTTCACGCAAGCTGCGAAGTCCTTCTGATCAAAGGCGGTGTCGTCTTCCTTCAGGCTTGGGTAGCCGAGGGCGATGTCCGCCGGGTCTAGCTCTGGCAAGAACGCCTTGGCCCGGCTCAGCGCGACGATTGCTCCGGCTCTTGTAGAGGCCTGTCGCAGCTCTTGGATCCGTTGAGGAAGAACGGCGAGTCGGCGAAGGACTTCCGCCAGGTGAGTCGGCACCTCGTCGGAGAGGGCCACCACATCCAAGGCACGTTGTGACCCGGTGTAGAGTTGCTCACCAGGGTGTATACGGCCTTCAGCTTGGTCACCACACTCTGATTCAGGTTGGCACTTCTGGGACCTGTTTAACAAAGACAGATAAGCCGCCGACAAGGATGAAAATATGAGATATACACATTCTAAAAACTTGATGAAAGCCGGCGAGACGACTTACCGAAGATTGCGGCCACCATTTGGGACACTTGGCGCTTTAGGCCGGAGAGCTCAGCGGTCTTCTCGGAGAGA
Source organism: Aegilops tauschii subsp. strangulata (assembly GCF_002575655.3). Classification (NCBI taxonomy): domain Eukaryota; kingdom Viridiplantae; phylum Streptophyta; class Magnoliopsida; order Poales; family Poaceae; genus Aegilops; species Aegilops tauschii. The sequence continues at coordinate 303,613,502 of NC_053041.3, read as the reverse complement.
GTCTTCTCCGCCTATTCAGCCCGGGTCACCAATGCGGCCTTTTCTTCGGCCCATGCCTTCCGCTCAGCATCGAACTCCGTCTTCAGCTTCTCTTGCGCGGCGATGCTGGACACGAACTTGGCGTTTGCCTTCCAGGTCTCCATCTCTTGCATCTTCAGTCGGCTCATGAGATCAGCAAGGTCAGTCTCCAGCTTCTTGCCAGCAGCCTGTATAAGTTTCCGGGTTATGGCATGAACAATTACTCTACAAATTTAAAGTCCCAACCGTTTTCCAAGCAAAGACACTTGGCACTTGGGGGCTAATGCATATTGAACGTTTTCTATCTACATATTGCCGGTTCAAATGGAGTAAGCCGGAACCTAAGTCTACAACGTACTCAGTCATAAGTCGCGACTTGGGGGCTAGCATGCTACAGGTAACTAAGCAGTAAATAAGAGGACAAAAGGATGTTACCTCAGACTTCTGCTGGATCTGGGTCACCATGGCAACGTCGGCGTCCCGGCTCTTGTGCACTTGGCTGATGTAGCCAGAGACGAGCTCTCCAAGGCTCAGGTTGGTGTAGTCGGAGAGGTCCAGGTTCACCCGGTGGGGCTGCAGCAACTCCCCCTTAGCGGAGCACTTGGCCAGCACGGTAGGTCTCCCCGATTCAACGAACTCCGTCCGGGTGATTACCACGTCTGGGTCATTTGTTGGTTGGGCCGAGGCTGAGGCCTCCGGGTCAGCAGAAGCTTCTACAGGTGCCGTGTCCATTGGAGTGGTGGCTTCGGGGGCGGAGGCAGCTGGCGGTTCTTGGATCGTCACCTCCGGCTCAGGCAAATCCGGCACTCCGGCCGACTTGGTTTTCTTCACCCTCTTGGTGAGCTTTGCCTGGGCACTGAAAGAACAACAAAGGTTAGTACAAAAAATATGAGTAAAGATCAGAACAACATGAGATGATTATCGTTACCCGGGCGCGGTCTTGAAAGCCGGCAGATTCGACTGCATAGAGTCGCCGGAAGAGGGGGAAGTCTCCTGATAATTTGAGTCAGAAGAATTAAGCGGTTGGCATATAACACCCGCAAAAGGATGAAAAGGGTACAATTTTGCGATCACCTCGGTCCGGCGTTTCCTTGATGCATCAGGTAACCCGGAGGAGAGGTCAGTGTCCTTGCTGGTCCGGGTGTGCCGCCGGCTCTCATGAACCTGTCGCTTCAAAATAAATTGAGGATCTTGGTAAGCTAAAGGATGGGAAAAGCTTACTTTCCGGGTTACTCTTCGGGTTTTCAGCATTGGCAAGGGCTCCGAGTCGGAGGAAAGTATTGTTACCTCTTCAACCACCGGGTTACTGGCTCCGGTGTCCTCCTATTGATAAACAGCATTGATAAGGCGGACAGAAATAAACGACAAGTATAACACGAGCTTACAGGTTTAGGAATTACCTCAGACTCGGAGCTGTCACTTAGCTGCAACAGCTCCGAAGCAGTGGGCCTACTTCCCTTCTTACGGGGAGCGGCTTTCTTGGCGGCTTTCTTCACCTCTCTGGCCTTCTTGGCTGCCTCATGGTCATATTTGACCCGCCAGAACTTGTCGTCAGCCTGAAAAATACAATGATGATTTCTTCAAACGATTCAGATGAAGGTTATATACAGAAGAAGATAGGATGATCAGATTGGCGGCTTACCGCTGGGGCTGGGTTGGTCTTGCAGAAGGGGGCTAACCCGGTCCTTCCACAGTCTGCCAGGCTCTCGTTCAAGAGAGCCTTGGTCATCTCCTCTGCAACGTCTTCAGGAAGATCATTGCGGCTGTGTCTCTGAGGGTCATCTTTTCGGCCCGTGTACTCACACATTAAGCCGGGGTGGCGGCTCAATGGGATCACCTGCCATGAGATCCAGACCCGGACCAGATCGATTCCATTTAGACCATTGCCTAGGAGAGCCTTGATCTTGTTGATGGTGGGAAGCAGAGGCCGGCGCTCCGCCGGAGTCAGTTTGTCTGACAATGGGTGTGTTGACTCCAGACGTGATGGGCGAAAGCCGGGCAGCGGACTTTCATCAGCCGGTGATGTATCTTGGCAATAGAACCAAGTCATGTTCCAGTCCTTTGGGTGGCTCGTCGGTTATGCATAAGGGAAAAGGCACTCCCTACACCGCTGGATGGAGATGCCACCTAGCTCCAGACTTGGCCCATTGGCGCACTCATTCTGACGGTTCAAATAAAAAAGCTCTCTGAAGAGCAGCAGACTAGGTTCTTCTCCAAGGTAAACCTCGCAGAAGACTTGGAAATTGCAGATGTTGGACACTGAGTTGGGTCCTATATCTTGAGGCCGCAAGTCGAAGAAGTTTAGAACGTCCCTAAAAAACTTTGAGCCGGGCGGTGCGAAGCCCCGGCTCATGTGATCCGCAAAAATCACTACCTCCCCATCCTTTGGTTGTGGCCTCTCTTCTGACGGGTCAGGGGCACGGTAGGACATGATGTCTTTCTTGGGCAGATATCCTGACTTGACAAAATCTGCTAGGGTCTCATTGGTGACATTGGACCTCATCCAGTTGCAAGTAATGGGAGCTTTGGGAGGCATGGTGAAAGTCGGCGGTCTAGGATAAAAGGAAAAACGTCCGGGTTAATTCTGAGCCGGAGGATATCTACAGTTCAATGTCAAGGTGGCGTCTTATGAAGGGGACTAATGGTATACACTTAAGTGCATCGGGCTATTTAAGCCGCCGAGGGATTGAGAGTAATTTGATCGTCTACAGGCCTTATTACAGCTAAGCCGGAAATTTTTATGGCGCATGGCTTTCTTTAAGCCGGACGGTTCTACGGCGCGTGGTTTCTTTAAACCGGAACTATAAACCGCCGGGGTTCAATGATTGCAGTTTTTTACAAAGTGTGGTAAAACAGGTTTCACACATTGCAGTAACATTTTTGGATCAAAATGGTCGGGCAAAAGAAAAATTTCTAGACCTAGAAACAGAAGCGAGGGAGTTCTTGGGCTCGAACAAAGTTCCTATGCAGTAAAGAGAGAGCTGCTTGCGTGTAAAATGGGTGCTAAACAGTCACCGCAATAGTTCTATGCAGATCTAAGATCAAAAGGAGCAGTAAGAAAGAAAACTACCGGAGTTTGTGGCAATGGTGATGAACTACGAAGAACACGGACGAACTACTCGAGCCCTAGTACGGATCTGCCCTGTGGAGTAGCGGAGACTCACCGGAGCTGGAGAGGAGCGGAGGTTGCCGCCGTTTGTCTGGTCCGAGTCAGGGTGATGTAGTGGCCAAGGTTGACGAAGACCGGGGGCGCGACGGCGGTGGCAGTAGCAGAGCTCGGGCAGAGGAGCAATGGCACGAGGAAGAAGATGGAGAGAGAAGTGGCTGAGAGCCCGTCGGGCCGGCCTATTTATAAGGCAAGTTCATAAGTGGGCGCGAGATTCAAGGAGACCACGGCGTGGTTATCTCCCCACGAAACGCCTCGATTTTCGTGATGACAGTAAAGAAAAAGATCCGTTGCGGATCTGGCGGAGTAAAAAACGGACTTAATGGAAGATGACGTCACGGCAGATTATCCGGAGTCCAGAAGATGACGTCACGCTGGGTTATGGCCTTCACACAATCGTAAGCCGGAGGTTTTCTGTCGAAGGAATGGAAGATTGATATGAGCCGGCTCAAATCAATCTGGGGCCTAATGTTGAGGATATAGACCTTAGAGTCACCCGCCAGGAGGGGCCGGGTTACTCATATGGTCACTGCCAGAAGCCCGGCGCCAAGCTTAAAGACAGTGGGCCAAAGATGGGCTTAAGACCCGGATATGGTTTAAGGCCCGTAGTTGCAACCATTATTATGGTAGAACTTGTAGTGTAAGGCAAGAATAGTTGAGAGTCCGAGCCGGACACTCTTATGAGCCGGCCGGGACTCTGAGAGCTGCTGGGCGTTAGCCTCCCTATATAAAGGGACGACCCGGCAGCGGTTTAGGGAGAAGAACAATCTCATCGAGAGCCGGGCATAGCAGTTTAGCTCCCTGGTGATCATAACCCTAATCAATATCACCTCAAACTGGACGTAGGCTTTTACCTTCACCGTAAGGGGCCGAACCAGTATAAACCCTCGTGTTCCTTGTCCCGCATTAACCCCTTCAAGCTTCCTAGCTGCGATGGCTCCACGACTAAGTCCTAGCTCGAGGACATCTGCCGTGACAATTCCACGACAAAAGCCGCCCGAATGTGCCGACAAATCCCGATAGGAGCTGCACATATCTCGTTCTCAGGGCACACCGGATGAACACTACGTACAACTAAAACCAATCCTCGAGTTTCCCCAAGGTGGCGCTGCAAGTGGCTCTAGTTTGGACCAGCACTTAGAGGAACACTGGCCCGGGGGAAATCGATATAAAGATCACCGGAAACGGATGCACGGTTTGCAAATGGCAAGCAAAACAAGAATGACACGAATCTGTGATTAACAGCATGTTAGCACTTAGAATGCAACAAGCAACTATGCTACGGCACTCCAACATAGCAACAAAGCATATGGCCGTAATCTACAGGAGATTCTTGACAAAAGATGAACACTGAGCTACGGCTAGATCACACCACAGTAGGTTCAAACAAGCATGGAAAAAGTGCAAAAGATAACAGGTTCACAGACAGTGAAATTACTGGACATGGCTGAAACAATATCAGGTAGCAATGTTCAGAGCAAGAAATCAACATGCTACAGAACTTAACATAGCAAAACAAGGCATGGCATGAATCTACTGAATGTAAAGAACGAAAGTCCCTTACTTACGATAAGCCAAAAAGGATCAGAAGATAAGATGGCACCCATGTAAACATAGCAAGTTTTGTTAACATGTTTCAGACTTGGCAGAAAACAGAGCATAGCAGAAACAGTATTATGAAGGCATCTTGGTGAGCTTCATGCACTCACCACAGAGCAATGCATGACAAAACAAGTATACATACAGTAATATGGCATGTTTATAAAGCTATCCATGGCAAAAGCAAATACATAGCATGAAAGGATCAACTACAACAAGCTTGGCAAAATTGAATATCATGTTAACAATCTGCCAGAAATATTTTATAGAAAAAGTAGAGCAAGATTTAGTCATGCTATGACACCCCATAATTGCAAACAGGGGCATCGATGGATAGAGCACAACTATATCTACAAAACATCCTTACTGAACATCTCCAAAATAAGCATTGATCTCTCTGTAGCCACATGGATACATAGCAACAAAATAACAGCAGTCACAGACAGTAAAATTACCAAGTCTCTGAAATCAGAAACATCACTAAGCCTAGTATGCATGCTTGTGTTAGTCACCACAGAGATCACAAAAATACATAGCATACACCACTGTAAAGATGGCATGGCATACATCAAAACACATGTAGAGCTCATGCCCATAAGATGCACAGATTAAATGCAACGAAAATAAGAAATCCTCAAGTTCTGATAAGTAACAGCAGTTAACAGCAACTAGCACTCTTGCACTCGAGATTTGGGCATCAAAATAGACTCAAAAGAACATGGCATAATGGAACAAAATGAAGAGCATCTTGAGACGAATATTTCGATATATTACACGCATGAAATAGAGCTATATGCAGAGAGTTATGACGCAATGAACATGTGTATATATTGCAAAAGTACTGGGACTTGGAGGATTTCGGGAGGGAGAAGAAAAGTCAACCGTAGCAATTTTCAGATCGGATCGGGAGCTCACGAGCTCGCCGGGGAAGAGGCCGCGGCGACCGGAGCTTGGGGCTCTCACCGGAGCTCGGGCGGAGCGAGAGGGAGGAGGACGCGCCGGCGACGTCGGGGCTCGGGGACGGGCGCAGAGCTCGCCGTGGTGCGGGATGGCGGAGATGGAGGCGGCGGGGACGGAGACGGGCTCGGGCGCGGCAACTCCGGCGAACGGCGGGGGGGGGGGGGGTCGACGACTTGGCGCGGGGCGGCGCCGGGCTTCGGCGGAGGAGGAAGAAGGAGGCGCGCGGCGGCGGGGGAGCCTCGGGCTCGGGGGGGGGGGGCCTGACGCGGGCCTCGCCGGGCCGCGGGCGCGCGCGGTGGCTGGGGCAACGTGGCACGGCGTGGGTGACTGGAGGCGGCGGCGAGTTTCGTCCGGCCGGCGGCGGACACGTCCGGCGGCACGGAGGAACGGGCTAGGGTTTCGGGGATCCGGAATTGCGGAGGGGGGGGGAGGTGTTTATAGGTAGAGGGAGCTAGGAGACTCCAAATGGAGTGCGGTTTTCACCCACACGATCGTGATCGAATGCCCTAGAGCATGGAAGAGACTTAGAGGGGTTTTGGGCTGTTTGGAAGGGGGGTTTTGCTGCAACACACAAAAGGACTTTGCGGTTACCCGGTTAACCGTTGGAGTATCAAACGACCTCCAAATGGAACGAAACTTGACCGGTGGTCGACCGGTGGTATACCAAGGCCACTTGACAAGACTCGGTCCATTCCGAGAACGTTCAACACCCGCTCACGAAAAGAAACAAGAGGGGGTGCGCCGGAGGAGGTGGGAGTGCTGGATTGCAAAACGGACAATGGGGAAAATGCTCGGATGCATGAGACGAACATGCATGCAAAATGAGATGCACCTGATGACATGATATGAGATGCATGACATGAACAAAATGAAACACGGAAAAACAAAACCCGACCACGAAGGGAATATCATAACACATAGCCGAAAATGGCAAGAGTCGGAGTTACAAATATGGCAAGATACATCCGGGGTGTTACAACACTCCACCACTACGAGAGGATCTCGTCCCGAGATCTAGGACTAAAAGAACTCCGGATATTCGGAACGGAGATGGTCCTCGCGTTCCCAGGTGGCTTCTCGGTCGGAATGGTGCGACCACTTCACTTTCAGGAATTTGATAGACTTGTTGCGAGTCTTGCACTCAGTTTCTTCAAGAATAGCAACGGGGTGCTCATGATAAGACAGATCTTCTTGGAGGTCAATCTCTTTGAAGTTGATGGTGTGCTCAGGAGTCTTGAAGCACTTGTGAAGCTGTGACACGTGGAACACATCGTGCACGTTCGCGAAGTTGGAGGGAAGCTCAAGTTGATAGGCGAGGTCGCCTCTCTTGCCAATGATCTTGAAAGGACCCACGTATCTAGGGGAAAGCTTCCCTTTGATACCGAAGCGACGAGTGCCTTTCATTGGAGAGACGCGGAGGTAGACATGGTCTCCGATCTCGAAAGCCACATCACGGTGCTTACTATTGGGGAACGTAGCAGAAATTCAAAATTTTCTACGCATCACCAAGATCAATCTATGGAGTAATCTAGCAACGAGGGGAAGGAGAGTGCATCTACATACCCTTGTAGATCGCGATGTGGAAGCGTTGCAAGAACGTGGATGAAGGAGTCGTACTCGTAGCGATTCAGATTGCGGTTGATTCCGATCTAAGCACCGAAGAACGGTGCCTCCACGTTCAACACACATGCAGCCCGGTGACGTCTCCCATGCCTTGATCCAGCAAGGAGAGAGGGAGAGGTTGGGGAAGACTCCGTCCAGCAGCAGCACGACGGCGTGGTGGTGATGGAGGAGCATGGCAATCCCGCAGGGCTTCGCCAAGCACCGCGGGAGAGGAAGAGGAAGAGGGGAAGGGCTGCGCCAAGAGAAGAAGAACTTCGTGCGTTGGGCTGCCCCTTTGCCTCCAATATATATAGGGGAAGAGGGAGGGCTGCGCCCCCACCTAGGGTTCCCTCCCTAGGGGTGGCGGCAGCCCCAATCCCCATCTGGGGTGGCGGCCAAGTGGGGGGGGAGAGGGAGGCGCACCAGGCATGGGCCTTTAGGGCCCATCTGCCCTAGGGTTTGCCCCCTCTTCTCTCTAGGCGCATGGGCCTTGGTGGGGAGGCGCCCCAGCCCCCCTAGGGGCTGGTCCCTTCTCACACTTGGCCCATGTATGCCTCCGGGGCCCGTGGCCCCTCCCGGTGGACCCCCGGACCCCTCCGGTGGTCCCGGTACACTACCGGTGATGCCCGGAACACTTCCGGTGGCCAAAACCATACTTCCTATATATAAATCTTTACCTCCGGACCATTCCGGAACTCCTCGCGACGTCCGGGATCTCATCCAGGACTCCGAACAACATTCGGTAACCACGTACATACTTTCCCTATAACCCTAGCGTCATCAAACCTTAAGCGTGTAGACCCTACGGGTTCGGGAACCATGCAGACATGACCGAGACGTTCTCCGGCCAATAACCAACAGCGGGATCTAGATACCCATGTTGGCTCCCACATGTTCCACGATGATCTCATCGGATGAACCATGATGTCAGGGATTCAATCAATCCCGTATTCAATTCCCTTTTTCTATCGGTATGTTACTTGCCCGAGATTCGATCGTCAGTATCCCGGTACCTGGTTCAATCTCGTTACCGGCAAGTCTCTTTACTCGTTCCGTAACTCACATCATCCCGTGATCAAATCCTTGGTCACATTGTGCACATTATGATGATGTCCTACCGAGTGGGCCCAGAGATACCTCTCCGTTTACACGGAGTGACAAATCCCAGTCTCGATTCGTGCCAACCCAACAGACACTTTCGAAGATACCTGTAGTGCACCTTTATAGCCACCCAGTTACGTTGTGACGTTTGGTACACCCTACGGTATCCGGGAGTTGCACAATCTCATGGTCTAAGGAAATGATATTTGACATTAGAAAAGCTCTTAGCAAACGAACTACACGATCTTGTGCTAGGCTTAGTATTGGGTCTTGTCCATCACATCATTCTCCTAATGATGTGATCCCGTTATCAACGACATCCAATGTCCATGGTCAGGAAACCGTAACCATCTATTGATCAACGAGCTAGTCAAGTAGAGGCTTACTAGGGACATGGTGTTGTCTATGTATCCACACATGTGTTTGAGTTTCCTATCAATACAGTTCTAGCATGGATAATAAACGATTATCACGAACAAGGAAATATAATAATAACCAATTTATTATTGCCTCTAGGGCATATTTCCAACAGTCTCCCACTTGCACTAGAGTCAATAATCTAGTTCACATCACCATGTGATTAACACTCACAGGTCACATCACCATGTGACCAACATCCAAAGAGTTTACTAGAGTCAACAATCAAGTTCACATCACTATCTGATTAACACTCAATGAGTTCTGGTTTGATCATGTTATGCTTGTGAGAGAGGTTATTAGTCAACGGGTCTGAACCCTTCAGATCCGTGTGTGCTTTACGAATATCTATGTCATCTTGTGGATGCTACCACGCGCTACTTGGAGCCATTTAAAATAATTGCTCTACTATACGAATCCGGTTTACTACTCAGATTCATCCGGATTAGTGTCAAAGTTCGCATCGACGTAACCCTTTACGAAGAACTCCTTTTCACCTCCATAATCGAGAAAATTCCTTAGTCCACTAGATACTAAGGATAAGTTCGACCGCTGTCATGTGATCCATTCCCGGATCACTATTGTACCCCTTGACCAATCTCATGGCAAGGCACACTTCATGTGCGGTACACAGCATAGCATACTGTAGAGCCTATGTCTGAAGCATAGGGGACGACCTTCGTCCTTTCTCTCTCTTCTGCTGTGGTCAGGTCTTGAGTCTTACTCAATACTCACACCTTGTAACACAGCCAAGAACTCCTTCTTTGCTGATCTATTTTGAACTCTTTCAAAATCATGTCAAGGTGTGCGTTCTTTGAAAGTATCATCGGGCGTTTTGATCTATCTCTATAGATCTTGATGCCCAATATGTAAGCAGCTTTTATCTAGGTCTTCCTTTGAAAAACTCCTTTCAAACAACCCTTTATGCTTTCTAGAAATTCTACATCATTTCGGATCAACAATATGTCATTCACATATACTTATCAGAAATGTTGTAGTGCTCCCACTCACTTTATTGGAAATACAAGTTTCTAACAAACTTTGTATAAACCCAAAAACTTTGATCACTCCATCAAAGTGTATATTCTGACTCCGAGATGCTTGCTCTAATCCATGGAAGGATCGCTGGAGCTAGCATACATTTTAGCATCCTTAGGATCGACAAAACATTTCTAATTGTATCACATACAACCTTTCCTTACGAAAACTGGTAAGGAAACTTGTTTTGACATCCATCTGCCAGATTTCATAAATGCAGCTAATGCTAACATGATTCCGACGGACTTAAGCATCGCTACGGATGAGAAAATCTCATCGTAGTCAACTCCTTGAACTTGTGAAAATACTCTTTTCCACAAGCCGAGCTTCATGGACGGTAACATTACCGTCCACGTCCGTCTTCTTCTCAAAGATCCATTTATCTCGGATTTCATGGCTTCTAACCATTTGTCGGAATATGGGCCCACCATCGCTTGTCCATAGCTCGTAGGTTCAGTATTGTCCAACAACATGATATCTCAGACAGGATCACGTACCACTCTGAAGTAGCACGCATCCTCGTCGTCCTACGAGGTTTGGTAGGGACTTGATCTGAAGTTTCATGATCACTATCATAAGCTTCCACTTCAATTGGTGTAGGTGCCACAGGAACAACTTCCTGTGCCCTGCTACACACTAGTTGAAGTAACGGTTCAATAACCTTATCAAGTCTCCACCATCCTCCCACTTAATTCTTTCGAGAGAAACTTTTCCTCGAGAAATGATCTGTTCCTAGAAGCAATTACCTTCCAGATCTGAAATAGGAGGTATACCCAACTGTTTTGGGTATTCTATGAAGATGCATTTGTCCGCTTTGGGTTCGAGCTTATCAGCCTGAAATTTTTTCACATAAGCTTCGCAGCCCCAAACTTTTAAGAAACGACAACTTAGGTTTCTCTAAACGGTGTCGTCTCAACGGAATTGCGTGGTGCCCCTTTTAAAGTGAATGCGGTTGTCTCTAATGCCTAACCCATAAACGACAGTGGTAATTTGATAAGAGACCTCATGGTATGCACCATATCCAATAGGGTGCAGTTATGATGTTCGGACACACCATCACACTATGGTGTTCCAGGCGGTATTAATTGTGAAACACTTTCCACAATGTCTTAATTGTGTGCCAAACTCGTAACTCAGATACTCATCTCTATGATCATATCACGGACATTTTATCCTCTTGTCACGACGATCTTCAACTTCACTCTGAAATTACTTGAACCTTTCAATAATTCAGACTTGTGTTTCATCAAGTAAATACACTCAGCATCTACTCAAATCATCTATGAAGTAAGAACATAACGATATCCACTGCTTGCCTCAGCACTCATTGGACTGCACACATCAAATGTATTACTTCCAACAAGTTGCTCTCTTGTTCATCTTACGGAAAACGAGGCTTTTCAGTCATCTTGCCCATGTGGTATGATTTGCATGTCTCAAGTGATTCAAAATCAAGTGAGTCCAAACGATCCATCTGCATGGAGTTTCTTCATGCATATATACCAATAGACATGGTTCGCATGTCTCAATCTTTTCAAAAACGAGTGAGTCCAAAGATCCATCAACATGGAGCTTCTTCATGCGTTTTATACCAATATGACTCAAGTGGCAGTGCCACAAGTATGTGGTACTATCATTATTATCTTATATCTTTTGGCATGAGCATGTGTATCACTACGATCGAGATTCATTTTAGGTGCAAGACCATTGAAGGTATTATTCAAATAAACAGAGTAACCATTATTCTCCTTAAATGAATAACCGTATCACGATAAACATAATCCAATCATGTTTATGCTCAACGCAAACACCAAATAACAATTATTTAGGTTTAACACCAATCTCGATGGTAGAGGGAGCATGCGATGCTTGATCACCTCAACCTTGGAAACACTTCCAACACACATCGTCGTCTCACCTTTAGCTAGTCTCCATTTATTCCGCGGCTTTTATTTCGAGTTACTAACACTTAGCAACCGAACCGGTATCTAATACCCTGGTGCTGCTAGGAGTACTAGTAAAGTACACATTCATATAATGTATATCTAATATACTTCTGTCGACCTTGCCTGCCTTCTCATCTACCAAATATCTAGGGTAGTACTGCTTCAGTGACCGTTCCTCTTATTACAGAAGCAATTAGTCTCGGGTTTGGGTTCAACCTTGGGATTCTTCACTAGAGCAGCAAACGATTTGCTGTTTCATGAAGTATCCCTTTTGCCCTTGTCCTTCTAGAAACTAGTGGTTTTACTAACCATCAACAATTGATGCTCCTTCTTGATTTCTACTTTCACGGTGTCAAACATCGCGAGTTGCTCAAGGATCATCATATCTATCCCTGATATGTTATAGTTCATCACGAAGCTCTAATAGCTTGGTGGCATTGACTAAGGAGAACCATCACTATCTCATCTGGAAGATTAACCCCACTTGATTCAAGTGATTGTAGTACTCAGACAATCTGAGCACATGCTCAACGATTGAGGTTTTCTCCCTTAGTTTGCAGGCTTAAGAAACTTGTCAGAGGTCCCATACCTCTTGACGTGGGCACTAGTCAGAAATCCCAATTTTAGTCTTCGGAACATCTCATATGTTCTGCGACGTTTCAAAAACCGTCTTTGGTTCCACAATTCTAAACCGTTAGCATTACGCACTGAACTATCACGTAGTCATCAAAACGTGTATGTCAGATGTTTCGCAACATCTACAGATGACGCTGAGGTTCAGCACACCGAGCGGTGCATTAATGACATAAGCCTTCTGTGCAGCAATGAGGACAATCCTCAGTTTACGGACCCAGTCCGCATAATTGCTACTACCAACTTTCAACTAAATTTTCTCTAGGAACATATCTTAAACAGTAGAACTAAAGCGTATGACATAATTTGCAAAGACCTTTTTGACTATGTTCATGATAATTAAGTTCATCTGATTAATGAATGAACTCCCACTCAGATAGACATCCCTCTAGTCATCTAAGTGATACATGATCCGAGTCAAACTAGGCCGTGTCCGATCATCACGTGAGATGGACTAGTCATCATCGGTGAACATCTCCATGTTGATCGTATCTTCTATACGACTCATGCTCGACCTTTCGGTCTCTTGTGTTCCGAGGCCTGGTCTGTACATGCTAGGCTCGTCAAGTCAACCTAAGTGTTTTGCATGTGTTCCGAGGCCATGTCTGTACATGCTAGGCTCGTCAACACCCGTTGTATTCGAACGTTAGAATCTATCACACCCGATCATCACGTGGTGCTTCGAAACAACGAACCTTCGCAATGGTGCACAGTTAGGGGGAACACGTCTCTTGAAATTTTTATAAGGGATCATCTTACTTACTACCGTCGTTCTAAGCAAATAAGATGCATAAGATGATAAACATCACATGCAATCAAATAGTGACATGATATGGCCAATATCATTTTGCTCCTTTGATCTCCATCTTCGGGGGACCATGATCATCTTCGTCACCGGCATGACACCATGATCTCCATCATCACGATCTCCATCATTGTGTCTTCATGAAGTTGTCACGCCAACGATTACTTCTACTTCTATGGCTAACGCGCTTAGCAATAAAGTAAAGTAATTTACATGGCGTTAATCAATGACACGCAGGTCATACAAAAAATAAAGACAACTCCTATGGCTCCTGCCGGTTGTCATACTCATCGACATGCAAGTCGTGATTCCTATTACAAGAATATGATCAATCTCATACATCACATATATCATTCATCACATCTTCTGGCCATATCACATCACATAGAACATGCAGCAAAAACAAGTTAGACGTCCTCTAATTGTTTGTTGCAAGTTTTTATGTGGCTTGTATAGGTTTCTAGCAAGAACGTTTCTTACCTACGTAAAACCACAACGTGATATGCCAATTTCTATTTACCCTTCATAAGGACCCTTTTCATCGAATCCGTTCCGACTAAAGTGGGAGAGACAGACACCCGCTAGCCACCTTATGCAACTAGTGCATGTCAGTCGGTGGAACCTGTCTCACGTAAGTGTACGTGTAAGGTCGGTCCGGGCCGCTTCATCCCACAATGCCGCCGAAACAAGATAAGACTAGTAGCGGCAAGAAGAATTGGCAACATCTACGCCCACAACTGCTTTGTGTTCTACTCGTGCATAGAAACTACGCATAGACCTAGCTCATGATGCCACTGTTGGGGAACGTAGCAGAAATTCAAAATTTTCTACGCATCACCAAGATCAATCTATGGAGTAATCTAGCAACGAGGGGAAGGGGAGTGCATCTACACACCCTTGTAGATCGCGATGCGGAAGCGTTGCAAGAACGTGGATGAAGGAGTCGTACTCGTAGCAATTCAGATCGCGGTTGATTCCGATCTAAGCACCGAAGAACGGTGCCTCCGCGTTCAACACACGTGCAGCCCGGTGACATCTCCCACGCCTTGATCCAGCAAGGAGAGAGGGAGAGGTTGGGGAAGACTCCGTCCAGCAGCAGCATGACGGCATGGTGGTGATGGAGGAGCGTGGCAATCCCGCAGGGCTTCGCCAAGCACCACGGGAGAGGAGGAGGAAGAGGGGAAGGGCTGCGCCAAGAGAAGAAGAACTCCGTGCGTTGGGTTGCCCCTTTGCCTCCAATATATATAGGGGAAGAGGGAGGGCTGCGCCCCCACCTAGGGTTCCCTCCCTAGGGGTGACGGCAGCCCCAATCCCCATCTGGGGTGGCGGCCAAGTGGGGGGAGAGGGAGGCGCACCAGGCATGGGCCTTTAGGGCCCATCTGCCCTAGGGTTTGCCCCCTCTTCTCTCTAGGCGCATGGGCCTTGGTGGGGAGGCGCCCCAGCTCCCCTAGGGGCTGGTCCCTTCTCACACTTGGCCCATGTATGCCTCCGGGGCCCGTGGTCCCTCCCGGTGGACCCCCGGACCCCTCCGGTGGTCCCGGTACACTACCGGTGATGCCCGGAACACTTCCGGTGGCCAAAACCATACTTCCTATATATAAATCTTTACCTCCGGACCATTCCGGAACTCCTCGCGACGTCTGGGATCTCATCCAGGACTCCGAACAACATTCGGTAACCACGTACATACTTTCCCTATAACCCTAGCGTCATCAAACCTTAAGCGTGTAGACCCTACGGGTTCGGGAACCATGCAGACATGACCGAGACGTTCTCCGGCCAATAACCAACAGCGGGATCTGGATACCCATGTTGGCTCCCACATGTTCCACGATGATCTCATCGGATGAATCACGATGTCGGGGATTCAATCAATCCCGTATTCAAATCCCTTTGTCTATCGGTATGTTACTTGCCCGAGATTCGATCGTCGGTATCCCGATACCTTGTTCAATCTCGTTACCGGCAAGTCTCTTTACTCGTTCCGTAACTCACATTGTCCCGTGATCAACTCCTTGGTCACATTGTGCACATTATGATGATGTCCTACCGAGTGGGCCCAGAGATACCTATCCGTTTACACGGAGTGATAAATCCCAGTCTCGATTCGTGCCAACCCAACAGACACTTTCGGAGATACCTGTAGTGCACCTTTATAGCCACCCAGTTACATTGTGACGTTTGGTACACGCAAAGCATTCCTACGGTATCCGGGAGTTGCACAATCTCATGGTCTAAGGAAATGATACTTGACATTAGAAAAGCTCTTAGCAAACGAACTACACGATCTTGTGCTAGGCTTTGGATTGGGTCTTGTCCATCACATCATTCTCCTAATGATGTGATCCTGTTATCAACGACATCCAATGTCCATGGTCAGGAAACCGTAACCATCTATTGATCAACGAGCTAGTCAACTAGAGGCTTACTAGGGACATGGTGTTGTCTATGTATCCACACATGTATCTGAGTTTCCTATCAATACAGTTCTAGCATGGATAATAAACGATTATCACGAACAAGGAAAGATAATAATAACCAATTTATTATTGCCTCTAGGGCATATTTCCAACACTTACTATCATAGTAACTCTTCTGGCACGATTGCACGGCTTTGAGATTTTCACGAATGACTTTACACATTTCTTCAGCCTCTGTGATTAAGTCATTGCCAAGAAGTTGGCGTTCACCAGTCTCTGACCAATTGAGAGGAGTATGACACTTTCTGCCATAGAGAATCTCGAATGGGGCCTTGCCCGAACTCGCTTGGAAGCTGTTGTTGTAGGAGAATTCGGCATATGGAAGACAATCTTCCCATTTCATGCCAAAGGAAATGACACAAGCCCTGAGCATATCTTCAAGGATTTGATTGACTCGCTCGACTTGGCCACTAGTTTGAGGGTGGAAAGCTGTGCTGAAGCGGATGTTGGTGCCCATGGCCTTCTGGAAGGAGTCCCAGAACTTAGAAGTGAAGATGCTTCCACGATCTGAAGAAATCAATTGTGGAATGCTGTGCAAGGAGACAATCCTGGAGGTGTATAGCTCTGCCAACTGAGCTGCTGTGATGGATTCTTCGATTGGAAGGAAATGAGCCACTTTAGAAAGCTTGTCAATGACAATGAAGATAGCATCATTTCCACGCTTGGACTTGGGAAACCAGTCACGAATCCATTTCGATATGATCAAACTTCCACATTGGGATAGCAAGAGGTTGGAGGAGACCAGCTGGTCGTTGGTGTTCTGCTTTCACTCTTCGACAGACATCACATTCGTTCACGAATTGAGCGATTTCTCGCTTCATTCGAGTCCACCAATACGACTGCTTGAGGTCATGGTACATCTTCGTACTTCCAGGATGAATGGAAAGAAGAGAATTGTGCGCCTCGTTCATAATGACTTTCCTTAGATCACCTTTAGGAACCACAATCCGGTCCTCGAAGAATAAAGTGTCTCTGTCATCAATGCGATAGCACTTGTATTTGGAAAGACCCTTGTCGATACCGCGTTTCACCTTCTTCACCATGGTATCCAGGAGTTGTGCCTCACGAATTTGATCTTCCAAAGTAGGAGAGACTATGAGGTTGGCAAGAAAGCCTTGAGGAACAACTTGGAGATTCAGCTTGCGGAAAGCTTCACAAAGATCCGGTTGAAATGGCTTGAGAATTAAGCTGTTGCAATAAGCCTTCCTGCTCAAAGCATCTGCAATGACATTGGCTTTGCCTGGAGTATATTCAATACTCGGATTGTACTCTTGAATCATTTCGACCCATCGAGTCTGCCTGAGGTTGAGGTTGGGCTGAGTGAAGATGTACTTGAGACTCTTGTGATCGGTGAATATGTCCACTTTTCTTCCGAACAAGAGATGTCTCCATGTTATTAATGCATGGACAACTACCGCCAACTCAAGATCGTGAGTGGGGTAGTTCTTTTCATTGGGCTTCAACTGACGAGAGGTATAGGCCACAACTTTCTTCTATTGCATTTACACAGCACCGAGACCTTGGAGAGAAGCATCACAGAAAACTTCGAATGACTTGGATTCGTCAGGAGGAGTTAAGACAGGAGCTGTGACGAGTTTCTCTTTGAGAGTGTTGAAAGCAACGTCACACTCAGGAGACCAGACATACTTCACATGCTTTTGGAGGAGGTTGGAAAGAGGCTTTGCAATCTTAGAGAAATTCTCAACAAATCTTCGGCAATAGCTTGCAAGACCAAGAAAACTGCGAAGCTGCTTGACATTCTGAGGAGGTTCCCAATTCACAACTGCAGACACCTTCTCGGGATTAACAGCGATGCCCTTGGCAGAGATGATATGACCCAGGTAAAGAACTTCATTGAGCCAAAACTCACATTTGGAAAACTTCGCATAGAATTGATACTCTCTGAGCTTGTCGAGCACCAATAGCAAATGTTTGGCATGATCCTTCTTATTCTTGGAGAAGACCAAGATATCATCGAGATACACCAGGACGAATTCATTGGTATAGGGGTTGAAGATGAAATTCATCATTCGAGAGAATGTTGGAGGAGCATTGACAAGGCCGAAAGACATGACAGTATATTCATAAGAACCAAAGCTTGTTCTGAGTGCTGTCTTGGGAATATCTTCTTCACGAATGCGAATCTGATGATAACCCATATGAAGGTCAAGCTTGGAGAATACTTTAGCACCTTTAAGTTGCTCGAATAGCTCATTGATGTTGGGAAGTGGATACTTGTTCTTGATTGTCTTCTTGTTCAATGGACGGTAGTCGACACAAAGTCGGTTCGTGCCATCCTTCTTCTGGACAAAAAGAACACCACAACCCCATGGAGATGAACTCGGTCTGATCAAACCCAGACGCTCTTGTTCATCCAGCTGTTTCTTCAATTCCTTCAGCTCCTTGGGTCCTAGCTTGTAAGGATGCTTGCAAACGGGTTCAGTGCCCGACTCAAGATCAATAACGAACTCAACTGGCCGGTGAGGAGGCATACCCGGAAGCTCTTCTGGAAAGACATCTTGATACTCACAAACGACTAGAATCTGAGAGATGGCATTCAACTCGCCCTTCTCATTGAGAGAAAACAACCGAATGGTTTCATCACGAGCGGCATAAATGATAACATCCTCAGAAGAGTGTGTCAAATGAATTTCCCTGGCAGCACAATCAAGTTGAGCCTTGTGCTGAGAAAGCCAGTCCATCCCAAGAATTAGGTCAATATCCGAGTCACCAAGAACAATTGGTTTAGACAGAAATTTATAGTTCCCCATCTTGATGGAAACATCCGGGACACAATTATTAGATGTCATTTGCTTACCCGGTGACACAATCTTCAACAGGATAGGAATCTTTTCCGGCACAAACTCATGCTTGGCAACAAAAGGTCTTGAAATGAAAGAAAGAGATGCACCAGTATCAAATAAGACTTTTGCAGGAATATCATTAACTGAGAGATTACCCATTATCACATCAGTAGATTCCTCCACTTGAGCTGCATTCATCATGTTCACCTTTGCAGACTTGGGATTATGCTTGACCACTGCATTGCTGGAAGATCTCACAGGAGGAGGAGGCGAAAGACGTCTTTGGTTGAAGCACTTGTGAGCATAGTGACCTTTCTGCTGACACTTGTTGCAAGTCACCTCTGAGAGTGGGCGATGATAAGGAGCATTGGACTTTGGAGCTTGATTCTGAGACTTGTTCTGATAGCCAGAGTTGCAAGAGTGGGAAGATCCATGGCCACCTTTGTTCTTCTGCTGGTAAGGCTGACGAAACGGAGGAGGAGGAGGCAACCAGAACTTCTGTTGCTTAGCAGCCACTAGGAAGAAGAAGACTGAACTGCGTCCCTCCCTCTCTTCTTAGAAGCCTCACACTTGAGCTGAGCAGCCTCTTGCTTCAGTGCCATATTGTAGTATTGATCAAACTGAGTAGGCTCAACAAGAACAAGAGCTAACTTCAGATCCTCTCTAAGGCCACCTCTGAAGTGATAGATCATGCTCTTTTCATCAGGAACGTCTTGTTTAGCGAAGCGAGCAAGTTTCTGAAACTGGATGTTGAATTGATACACAGACATGTTGCCTTGCTTGAGATTGCGGAACTCCTCACGCTTGCTCTCAACAACACTTTGTGGAATGTGGTGAGCTTTGAAGTCCTGACAGAAGTCAGTCCAAGTGATCACATGACCTCCTCTGGAATCTTTGTATTGTTGATACCAATCAGCAGCTTGGTCCTTGAGTTGAAAAGAAGCGAACTTGACATAGTCCTCAGGCCTGACATTGCTACATTCAAAATGCTTGTTGATGTCCACGAGCCAATCATCGGCATCTGTGGCCTCGGCACAGTAGCTGAAAGACTTGGGCTGATTTGCGAGAAACTGGTTGAGGTTAGCGAAGTGAGGCTGATTGTTGCCTTGGCCTTGATTTCCTTGCCCTTGGGTGCGTTCTTGCAAGAGTTGCAAAATCATCTGAGCATTGGCGTTGGTGGCTGCCATGATAGCTTGCCATGGCTCCGGAGGCGGAGGTGGTGGCGGAGGGTTCGCCTGAGTCCCTTCATTGCATTCCGGATTTTGACGCGTTGGCGGAGCCATCCTGAAGAGGGTGACATCCGTTAGCATCTTGATAGACAAATAGACAAGTAGAATCAACGGATAGAAATTGCAACATATAGTCTTCACAATAAACATTCGAACGAGGATGAACGAATGAATTCCATAGTAAATCATCACACTTCCATTAAGTTGAGAAGCCACTTAGAAAAAGGTATGGAATCAACATTTGACTTCGAAGCAACTCGAATACCACAATTCAAAAGAAAACAAAGTATTGGCTTGCAGAATAAGCCGGAACAAACATATGATAGAGATTTCGTCCGAAGTTTTCGTGGTGGGGCCCACACGGGCTCGATCGTACAGCACCATCATGTACAAGGCAGTGCACATGACATACGAAGCGTCCCCGAGTCGGCATAGCCAAGGACTCTTTAAGACACTACGAGACCACTGTAAAACCAACCGTGGAAAGGCGGACCACTAGACGTCGAACCCCAATCTCATATCATGCGTCTGTCGGAAAGATATCCTAGAAGCTACTTGAATTCCCACTTATAAACTCCCAAAACTTTCTGGTTATGCAATCTGGTGTTGGGGATACAGGGGAGACAAAATATATCACCCAAACGAGCAATCCCTAGATCCAGCTGTATCCATCCGTCAACACATAACCAAGAAACCTTCGGAAATCGTGTACCTCAACCTTCGAAAAGCATCCGTTATACGAGTTATGGCAATACTCCCGAACTCCCGCCCCAATACTGGGTGGCGTCGAGGTGATCTCACCAATAACTGCATAAAAGAGATTTCGATGTCGGCGAAACTCAGGTATTCCAGAATTGCAACGATAAAATTGTGACGACAACACCTCGGAGCTCAACTCCCTGGGACACTGCCACAACCCCTAAATGTCAGGAGGCACCAAGAACAATGTTCTCATCACAAAACCATCGAAACGATTCTAAGATACCCGCGTGATCCTAAATTTTTTTAGTGAAATTTGAGGAGAGAAGAGTCAAAACTTCTACGTCAGGAGGCCTCACCAGAGCGACGAAGGGACTGAGGAGTAAAAAGAATCCTACTCTTCGATATATATAATCCTAAGATTCAAAACATTTTTGTTCTAGACTCAACAACGCCAGCGATTCGATCAAGCAGGGGGCTCCTAAGTCGAGGATGACTCTGATTACCAACTTGTAACACCCACGATGCGGCTATATCTCCAACGTGTCGAGGCACGACTTAGAGGCATAACCGCATTGTGGTATTGTCGCAAGAAGGGTTATCTTCACACAATCCCATGTAATGAACTAGAATGGGATAACGAGAGTTGGCTTACAATCGCCACTTCGCACAATACATAAATATAATACATACATCATCCAAAATCCACACATAGACCGACTACGGTCAAATCCAAATGAAAATAAGATAACCCCAAATGCTAGAGCCCCGATCGTCCCAACTGGGCTCCACTACTGATCATCAGGAAAAGAAACATAATAACGCCCACGTTCCTCATCGAACTCCCACTTGAGCTCGGTTGCGTCATCTGCACTGGCATCGTCGGCACCTGCAACTGTTTTGGTAGAATCTGTGAGTCACGAGGACTCAGCAATCTCACACCCGCGAGATCAAGACTATTTAAGCTTATAGGAAAGGATGGTGTAATGAGGTGGAGCTGCAGCAAGCACTAAGCATATATGGTGGCTAACATACGCAAGAGAGAGCGAGAAGAGAAGCAACACAACGATCACGAAGCTAGAAGTGATCCTGAAACTACTTACGTTCATGCATAACTCAAACCGTGTTCACTTCCCGGACTCCGCCGAGAAGAGACCATCACGGCTACACACACGGTTGATGTATTTTAATTGGGTCAAGTGACAAGTTCTCTACAACTGGACATTAACAAATTCCCATCTGCCTCATAACCGTGGGCACGACTTTCGAAAGATATTACCCTGCAGGGGTGTCCCAACTTAGCCCATTATAAGCTCTCATGATCAACGAAGGATAAACCTTCTCCCAGGAAGACCCGATCAGTCTCGGAATCCTGGTTTACAAGACATTTCAACAATGTTAAACAAGACCAGCAAAGCCGCCCGAATGTGCCGACAAATCTCGATAGGAGCTGCACATATCTCGTTCTCAGGGCACACCGGATGAACACTAGGTACAACTAAAACCAATCCTCGAGTTTCCCCAAGGTGGCGCTGCAAGTGGCTCTAGTTTGGACCAGCACTCAGAGGAACACTGGCCCGGGGGTTTAAATAAAGATGACCCTCGGGCTCGCAAAAACCCAAGGGAAAAGGCTTAGGTGGCAAATGGTAAAACCAAAGTTGGGCCTTGCTGGAGGGGTTTTATTCAAGGCGAACTGTCAAGGGGGTCCCATAAATCACCCAACCGCGTAAGGAACGCAAACTCAAGGAACATAATACCGGTATGACGGAAACTAGGGCGGTAAGAGTGGAACAAAACACCAGGCATAAGGCCGAGCCTTCCACCCTTTACCAAATATATAGATGCATTAATTAATTAAGAGATATTGTGATATCCCAAAATTTCCATGTTCCAACATGGAACCAACTTCAACTTCACCTGCAACTAGCAACGCTATAAGAAGGGCTGAGCAAAAGCGGTAACTTAGCCAAACAACGGTTTGCTAGGAAAAGGATGGTTAGAGGCTTGGCATGGCAATATGGGAGGCATGATATAGCAAGTGGTAGGTAGCGCAGCATGGCAATAGAACGAACAACTAGCAAAGCAAAGATAGAAGTGATTTCGAGGGTATGGTCATCTTGCCTGCAAGGTTCTCAGAGTTGTCGAAAGCTTGATCCTCGTAAGCGTAGTCAACAGGTTCCTCGTTCACGAACTCGTCTCCCGGCTCTACCGAAAACAAGAACACAAGCAATGGAACCACAATCAATCACGGGAGATGCACAAGCAACATGATGCAATACATGAATGATATGCAAGATATGATATCCGATGCGTATGCGTGCTCCGGAAGGAAAAATGATGAACAAGGAAGTAATTTGGCAAACCAAGCATGCCACTGGAAAGATGAGATGATTTCGGTCGAAATCGATATAAAGATCACCGGAAACGGATGCACGGTTTGCAAATGGCAAGCAAAACATGAATGACACGAATCTGTGATTAACAACATGTTAGTACTTAGAATGCAACAAGAAACTATGCTACAGCACTCCAACATAGCAACAAAGAATATGGCCGTAATCTACAGGAGATTCTTGACAAAAGATGAACAATGAGCTACGGCCTGATCACACCACAGTAGGTTCAAACAAGCATGGCAAAAGTGCAAAAGATAACAGGTTCACAGACTTAGTGAAATTACTGGACATGGCTGAAACAGCATCAGGTAGCAATGTTCAGAGCAAGAAATCAACATGCTACAGAACTTAACATAGAAAAACAAGGCATGGCATGAATCTACTGAATGCAAAGAACAAAAGTCCCTTACTTACGATAAGCCAAAAAGGATCAGCAGATAAGATGGCACCCATGTAAACGTAGCAAGTGTCGTTAACAGGTTTCAGACTTGGCAGAAAACAGAGCATAGCAGAAACAGTATTATGAAGGCATCTTGGTGAGCTTCATGCACTCACCACAGAGCAATGCATGACAAAAGAAGCATACCTACAGCAAGATGGCATGTTTATAAAGCTATCCATGGCAAGAGCAAATACATAGCATGAAAGGATCAACTACAACAAGCTTGGCAAAATTGAATATCATGTTAACAATCTGCCAGAAATATTTTATAGAAAAAGTAGAGCAAGATTTAGTCATGCTATGACACCCCATAACTGCAAACAGGGGCATGGATGGATAGAGCACAACTATATCTACAAAACATCCTTACTGAACATCTCCAAAATAAGCATGGATCTCTCTGTAGCCACATGGATACATAGCAACAAAATAACAGCAGTCACAGACAGTAAAATTACCGTCCCTGAAATCAGAAACATCACTAAGCCTAGTATGCATGCTTGTGTTAGTCACCACAGAGATCACAAAAATACATAGCATACACAACCGTAAAGATGGCATGGCATATATCAAAACACATGTAGAGCTCATGCCCATAAGATGCACAGATTAAATGCAACAAAAATAACAAATCCTCAAGTTCTGATAAGTAATAGCAGTTAACAACAACTAGCACTCTTGCACCCGAGATTTGGGCATCAAGATAGACTCAAAAGAACATGGCATAATGGAACAAAATGAAGAGCATCTCAAGAAGAACATTTCAATATATTACACGCATGAAACGGAGCTATATGCAGAGAGTTATGAGGCAATGAACATGTGCATATATTGCAAAAGTACTGGGACTTGGTGGATTTCGGGAGGGAGAAGAAAAGTCAACCGTAGCGATTTTCAGATCGGATCGGGAGCTCACGAGCTCGCCGGGGAAGAGGCCGCGGCGACCGGAGCTTGGGGCTCTCGCCGGAGCTCGGGCGGAGGGAGAGGGAGGAGGACGCGCCGGCGACGCCGGGGCTCGGGGACGGGCGCGGAGCTCGCCGTGGTGCGGGATGGCGGAGATGGAGGCGGCGGGGACGGAGACGGGCTCGGGCGCGGCAACTCGGCAAACGGCGGCGGGGTCGACGGCTTGGCGCGGGGCGGCGCCGGGCTTCGGCGGAGGAGGAAGAAGGAGGCGCGCGGCGGCGGGGGAGCCTCGGGCTCGGGGGGGGGGGGGGCTGACGCGGGCCTTGCTGGGCCGCGGGCGCGCGCGGTGGCCGGGGCCACGTGGCACGGCATGGGTGGCCGGAGGCGGCGGCGGGTTTCGTCCGGCCGGCGACGGACACGTCCGGTGGCATGGAGGAACGGGCTAGGGTTTCGGGGATCCGGAATTTCGAAGGGGGGAGGTGTTTATAGGTAGAGGGAGCTAGGAGACTCCAAATGGAGTGCGGTTTTCGCCCACACGATCGTGATCGAACGCCCTAGAGCATGGAAGAGACTTAGAGGGGTTTTGGGCTGTTTGGAAGGGGGGTTTGCTGCAACACACAAAAGGACTTTGCGGTTACCCGGTTAACCGTTGGAGTATCAAACGACCTCCAAATGGAACGAAACTTGACCGGTGGTCTACCGGTGGTATACCAAGGCCACTTGACAAGACTCGGTCCATTCCGAGAACGTTCAACACCCGCTCACGAAAAGAAACAAGAGGGGGTGCGCCGGAGGAGGTGGGAGTGCCGGATTGCAAAACGGACAACGGGGAAAATGCTCGGATGCATGAGACGAACACGTATGCAA
The DNA here is from genome assembly GCF_002575655.3 of Aegilops tauschii subsp. strangulata. Classification (NCBI taxonomy): domain Eukaryota; kingdom Viridiplantae; phylum Streptophyta; class Magnoliopsida; order Poales; family Poaceae; genus Aegilops; species Aegilops tauschii. Next base: position 303,588,397 of record NC_053041.3, on the reverse strand, counting down.
AATGAGATGCACCTGATGACATGATATGAGATGCATGACATGAACATAATGCAACACGGAAAAACAAAACCCGACCACAAAGGGAATATCATAACACATAGCCGAAAATGGCTAGAGTCGGAGTTACAAATATGGCAAGATACATTCGGGGTGTTACACCAACAATGGCGGCCAATTTGAAAGGGGACAGCTAGTACAAGCTATCCTGACAAAAGCGGTCTTCGCCTGCAAAGGGCTCTGGTGATGAAGCCATCTTGGGCTCCATGGTGACCTCCGTCCTGCTGGCATGCTGGTCTTGGTGTCGTTACACTGATATGGAAACCTTTGCTTGATGCCTCGGTACTCCGCGCCTGCGCTTGCCTCTTTAGCACCAAAGAGGAAACAAGGACGCTACGCGCGCTGGCACCTGCCTGATCCTGATCGTCATGGCTCACGTCACGAGAGCCTCACGAGGTTTGCCCCGCCTTGATTTCTCCGCTCCTCGCGAGGCAGCCTGGTGAGGCCACTCCTGAGGAGGTCTTGCGTCGTCCGCCCCGCGAGGCTTGGCCCCTCGCGAGTTTCTTGAATGCCTTGTTGACGAAGATGGGCCATACAGGCCTGCTAGCAAAGCCACGCTGCGGGCCGCAGGCAGGCAAGTCTGGGGACCCCCATTCCTAAAACGCCGATAGTAGCCCCCGGGCCCAAGGCGCGCTCGGGCTTGGCTTTGAGGTGAAGCCAAAGGTCAAGCGCGGAGCGCCGCGGGCCCACAAAGCCTGCGGCCTTCAGGCCAGCTATGAGGCCCTCGTATTCTGCGATGTTGTTGGAGACCTTCTCGCCCTGCTGAAAGCAGAGCTGCACGGCGTAGTAGAGCTTGTCCTGAGTGGGCGAGATGAGTACTGCCCCAGCCCCCGCACCCTGATGCGCGAAGGCGCCATCGAAATACATGACCCAGCCGTCCGGCGCCTCGCTTCCTGGTGAGGTGGTCCGGTCTTTGCCTACTTCAAGTGCCGGGGAATCCGTCCATTCCGCCACAAAATCAGCGAGCGCGGCTCCCTTGATGACTCGGGTAGTGCTGAACTCCAACTGGAATGCTTGCACCTCGATGTTCCACTTAGCGACCCTTCCAGCGGAGTTCGGGCTCCTGAGCACTCTCTCCAATGGGTAGGCTGAGACGACCTTGATGGGGTGGCCCTGGAAGTAGTGCTGCAACTTGCGCGAGGCCACCAAGAGTGCGAGCAAGAGCTTCTGAGGCATGGGATATCGTGCCCTTGCGCCCCGCAACACCGTGCTGACAAAATACACCGGGTGCTCGACAAGGGCTGGCGCGTTGGTGAGGCTTGTGTCTTGCGGGGGCCCGGACGTCTCCTGAGGTGGTGGAACTCCTGGTGCCTGGTCGCTTGCGGGGGACTCCGTGACGTCGTCCTGCCGAGCTTGGTCTTCTGTTGACGCCGCTTCGGCTCTCGCGGCGCCTTCCTGATCTTGCGTCATTTCAGTTGTAGCTTGGCGCAGCGTGCCCTTGGCTTGGTGGTCCTCCCGAACCGCCACCAGCACTGCGCTGGCAGAGTACGGGGTAGCGGCCAGGTAGAGAACCAGGGGCTCGAGAGGTCGTGGCGCCACCATCACCGGTGGGCTAGTTAGGTATCTATTGAGGTCTTGGAAGGCTTGGTCGGCCTCCGGGGACTCAAAGGGACCAGCCTCGCGAGGACCGTCCTCAGGGCAATGCCGGTCTTCCCCTGCTACCGCCACCACCGAGAAGGAATGACGACCACCATCAGGACGAGGGGGCTGGGGGCTTCCAGGAGCCGCGCGCTATCACATACATCTTGGGTGGAGCCCAGGCCCCAGCCTCGCAGCGCATCTTCAAACAGTTTGCTCGTGAAGTAAATGCAGTCCTCCCCAAGCTTGAAGCCACGTGCCCGCTCAGGTGGTCCAAGTGCGCCATCACCTTCAACTCGACAGATCAGCTCAAGTGCGCAGCAACTGCTGGTGCCCTCCCGATGGTTTGCTCACTAGTCATCAGCAACATGCAAGTTACCAAGACCCTCATTGACGGTGGCGCATGGCTCAACGTCCTATCCGTCGACACGCTCGACAACCTCCAAGTGCCATATGACCAGCTTCAGCCTACCAAGCCTTTCTCAGGAGTGACCAACGGTTCCACCACACCGATAGGGCAGGTCCTCCTCCCTATCACCTTCGGAGAACGCAAGAACTACCGCACCGAGCTCATCCACTTCGACGTCGCGCACATCCGTCTGCCATACAACGCCATCCTTGGGTATCCAGCCCTGGCCAAGTTCATGGCGGTCACACACCGCGGCTACAACGTCCTCAAGATGCCAGGAAGCGGCGGAATCATCACGGTCCCGTGCGAAGAAAGAGACGCGGTGTGCTCCCTCAAGCGTGCTTTTCAAGCTGCAGCAATTGACGACCCCGACAACAAAGGCGAGGGCCCTCCTGAGGCCCTCCCCAAGAAGAAGAAGCAGCCGCACCGTGCAGGATCTCAAGAGGATTGTGTCGTAGCTGGAACCTCGTCAGGATCAGCGCCCGCTCCAGGGGCGCCTCCCTCTGTCGCATAGGAAGGCGCGCCCAGCGCCCTCCTCGGTCAAGGTTCGAGGGCTCTCTTCTGGAGGGCCTCAGACCTTGCTAACATCACAAAGGAGGCGCTTGGGCACCACTTGTAGGCGTGCTTCACGGCACGTTTCCCTCAGGAGAACACAGGGCAAGGAGCGCCCACCACTCAGGAGTTCATCACCGAGACCACTCAGGAACTGCAAGATGCAAGGGCCATGCGCGACCGCCGCTCATGAGGCGCAGCTCCCCATCCAGGCGAGGATGCCGGGCTGCACGTCTGCATCAACGTCCCAGGGCTCAACAGGGCCGCCTCTCAGGAGCTTTTCTGGCCTTCACGCGTGGGCCGTTGCGAGGGTCCACCACACAGCTACGTTCGCATGCCTTTCAGCCTGCCGAGCGTGTCATCAGCCTATCAGCGCAACCTGCGGCGTGTCCTGGCAGCTCAGGAGGCTAGGCACCACGCCGTCCTGGCAGAGATGGAGACGGTCCTCAGGGAACCACCTGAGCCCCCAGCGCCTCCCGAGGCTCAGGGCCCCGGTGGCTCGTGAGGAGCAATTCCTTCGCCGCGTACCTTCAGCTGCCCCAACTCTCCTTTGTCAACAGAACCAAGTGACATTTTCCAAGTTCATTCAGCTGGGAGCGCCCCTCGGGCTGCATCATTCCCAGGCCGCGTGGGTCCGTCCCTGTGGCATGTACCCCTTTTTTATGTCTTTAGTCTACCCAGTTGGGGGCGCCCCTCGGGCTGCATCATCCCCAAGCCGCTCGGGCCTGACCCAGTGGCATGTATCTTTCCGCATTTACCCAAGTTGATCTGCCTTTCATGCGTAATCTACCTGTGGTTATCACCTGCTCGATTGCCACCTGCCATGGGCTCACCCCTCTCTCTTGCAATTCACTTGCGCGTTAAAGGGGGGCTCCTGAGCATCGCGACTCGGTGTGTGGCCAAGGATTGGCTCAAGGCTAGATGCCTCTAATGTGGTGGCTAGTTCTACTTATATAGGCCCTGGTCCTCTCCCCAATTATTGAGCGGGAAGGGAGCCAACAACGGCAGCCAATTTGAAAGGGGACAGCTAGTACAAGCTAACCTGACAAAAGCGGTCTTCGCCTGCAACAGGCTCTGGTGATGACGCCGTCTTGGGCTCCATGGTGACCTCCGTCCTGCTGGCATGCTGGTCTTGGTTTCGTTGCACACATATGGAAACCTTTGCTTGATGCCTCGGTACTCCGCGCCTGTGCTTGCCCCCTTAGCACCAAAGAGGAAACAAGGACGCTGCGCGCGCTGGCGCCCGCCTGATCTTGATCGTCATGGTTCACGTCACGAGAGCCTCGCAAGGTTTGCCCCGCCTTGATTTCTCCACTCCTCGCGAGGTAGCCTGGTGAGGCCGCTCCTGAGGAGGTCTTGCGTCGTCCACCTTGCGAGGCCTGGCCCCTCGCGAGGGTCTTGAATGTTTCGCTGATGAAGATGGACCGTACAGGCCTGCTAGCAAAGCCACGCCGTGGGCCGCAGGCAGGTAAGTCTGGGGACCCCCGTTCCTAGAACGCCGACATGTCGGATCACGGGTTCCGGCAAAACTCGTAAGGTTCGAACACTGGGGTGCGCGCGAAGATTTCCTCCCGACCGATCTACGCCCTAACTCACTAGGATCTCGCGGATGAACTCGACGAACTCGCAACACAAAGACACAAGATTTATACTGGTTAGGGCCACCGTTGTGGTGTAATACCCTACTCCAGTGTGGTGGTGGTGGATTGCCTCTTGGGCTGATGATGAACAGTACAAGGGGAAGAACAACCTCCTGAGGTTGAGGTGTTCTTGTGTTCGGTGTGTGGCTAAGGATTGGCTCAAGGCTAGATGCCTCTACTGTGGTGGCTAGTTCTACTTATAAAGGCCCTGGTCCTCTTCCCAAATATCGAGCGGGAAGGGAGCCAACAACGGCGGCAAATTTGAAAGGGGACAGCTAGTACAAGCTATCCTGACAAAAGCGGTCTTCGCCTGCAAAGGGCTCTGGTGATGACGCCCTCTTGGGCTCCATGGTGACCTCCGTCTTACTGGCCTGCTGGTCTTGGTCTTGTTGCACTGATATGGAAACCTTTGCTTGATGCCTCGGTACTCCGCGCATGCGCTTGCCTCTTTAGCACCGAAGGGGAAACAAGGACGCTGCGCACGCTGGCGCCCGCCTGGCGGCTGCCTAATCTTGATCGTCATGGATCACATCACGAGAGCCTCGTGAGGTTTGCCCTGCCTTGATTTCTCCGCTCCTCGCGAGGCAGCCTGGTGAGGCCGCTCCTGGGGAGGTCTTGCGTCGTCCGCCTTGTGAGGCTTGACCCCTCGCGAGGGTCTTGAATGCCTCGTTGGCGAAGATGGGCCATACAGGCCTGCTAGCAAAGCCATGCCGCAGACCGCAGTCAGGCAAGTCTGGGGACCCCCGTTCCCAGAATGCCGACAGTAGCCCCCGGGCCCAAGGCGCGCTCGGGCTTGGCTTCAAGGCGAAGCCAAAGGCCAAGCGCGGAGCGCCGCGGGCCCCAAAATCCTGCGGCCTCGGTTGACGCGTGGCGGTTGATTGGACGTGGGCGTCTCCGTTTCCCCACGCTGCCTCGGCAACTGCTCGACTTGACAAGTCCCTGCGACATGCAAGGAAAACTTTCATTACCTGTGATCGTGGGAGGTGCCGGTTGGCCTTCGTTCGTTATAAATGGGGGAGGGCGGAACTCCCGTCACCCATCTCTTCATTGTTCGCTTGTTACTCCCTCCTCGCTCCTCTACTAGCAATAATGGTGCCCATCCGAAGGTTTTCCGCTGAAGAGAAAGGAAAGGCTCCCCGCGACGATCCAGGGCCGCTCCCGCTGAAGAAGCGGCCGGTCCATCATCGTGACGAAGCAGCGATGCAGGTGGTGACGAGGCCTTGGTGCGAGCGGCCTCCTCTGGGGTATCCGCTACCCCAGTATGCCCAAGCCGGGGGCGCGGGAGGAGGGGGCGACGAGCGGCGCCGCCCGCGCTGCGTCCGTTTGCACCGCGCGATAGCGATGCATGCCGTTGCTCCTGGAATCCATGCCGCGGATTCCTCGCGCGAGCTTGTGCTATGGGCTCCGATGCCTCCAAGCTCTTGGATCCGCTTCCCGCGGTTCTTCTCTGACGCGATGCCGCCGAGGGGGCCCCTCGAGCTTTGGCTGCAGCATGTCGACTGTAGTGCTCCGGCGACCGGAGCAGAGGTCGAAGAGGTCCCCACCGGCAAGATCTTCATGACCCGCGGCTGGGGTGAGGTCGCGCGGGTTTGCCGTGCGGAAGGCGCCCTCGCGATTCACTTTGACTACGATGGCGCCTCCACAATTTTCTTCAAGGTCTTCGACGCGGAGGGCCGCCGTTTGGAGTGTTGCCCTGGAGGGGAGCGCCAGGGTAATGCGCGCTCCGCTCATGGCTACTCCAGCAGCAGCAGCCCGTGGGTTTCCAGCGGTTCTCCTGAGCTCTATGAGACTCCGGAGACAAGCGACGACAGCTACGTGCCCCGAGCTCTCGCCGGGCTCGGAGCAGGGCTGCGGCGTCCAGCCGCCGCCGCCGCCGCTGATCTGGATGGGGTTGGCGCCGGCCTCACGCGGCCCAGTGTTGATGATGGCGTCGGCCGCGGGAGGGTGTAGATAGAATTCCCTTAAGTTCTTGGTTTTGGTTTCCTGCGAGGAATCAAGTAGTACCCCGTGGGGGCGTGTAAAGGGTCTGTGTCGGTGTCAAAACCGGTGGATCTTGTGTAGGGGGTCCTAAACTGTGCGTCTAAGGCGGATGCAACAGGAGGCGGGGGACACAATGTTTACCCAGGTTCGGGCCCTCTCGATGGAGGTAATACCCTACTTCCTTCTTGATTGATCTTGATGATATGAGTATTACAAGAGTTGATCTACCATGAGATCGTAGAGGCTAAACCCTAGAAGCTAGCCTATGGTATGATTGTTGTTGTCCTACGGACTAAATCCTCTAGTTTATATAGACACCGGAGGGGGCTAGGGTTACACAGAGTCGGTTACAAGGGAGGAGATCTACATATCCGTATTGCCAAGCTTGCCTTCCACGCCAAGGAGACTCCCATCCATACACGGGTCGAAGTCTTCAATATTGTATCTTCATAGTCCAACAGTCCAGCCAAAGGATATAGTCCGGTCGTTCGAGGACCCCATAATCTAGGACTCCCTCAGTAGCCCCTGAACCAGGCTTCAATGACGATGAGTCCGGCGCGCAGATTTGTCTTCGGCCTTGCAAGGCGGGTTCTCCCTCCGAATACTCCATAGAAGATCTTGAACACAAGGATAGTGTCCAGCTCTGTAAAACAAGTTGCACATACCACCGTAGAGAGAATAATATTTGCACAAATCAAATCTGCTGACACGCTCGGCAGTATGACATCATACCACGGCCCGATCATTATTCGAACCGTTTTTCTCAACCAGCTACTGCACGTATTGCGAGGCGGTTTTCTTGGCACGTCTTGTCGAAGCATAGATCGTGTCCCCTTATCGCGGGATTCTCATCAATATGGATGTGGGTAACCCAATCGCGCCATCAATTACGGCGCTTGGGGAATAAGCGAGTTTTACTAGGCAGGTGGGGAGGCGTATAGTTTCCTCCGCCCCTATAAAGGGACAAGGATTCCTCTTTTTACCCACACCTTCTTCCTCCTTGCTCATCCATTCTTGCGCACTCGAGCTGCAGCACCCAAGTTCGCATTCTTCCCCTCAAACCACTCCAAGCATGTCCAGAGCGGGAGGCAAGTGGATGGCCTCCTCCGTCACGGAGGAGAACATCACAAAGCTACGGGGAGCCGGATATCTGGCCGCGGACATTGCACACCGGCTGCCAGATGCGGGGCAGATCATCCATACGCCCGAACCCCATGAGAGGGTGGTTTTCCTTACCCACTTTGTCCGTGGACTGGGATTTCCCCTCCACCCGTTTGTCCGCGGGCTCATGTTCTACTACGGGCTGGATTTTCACGATCTGGCCCCCAATTTCATCCTCAACATCTCGGCGTTTATCGTCGTGTGCGAGGCCTTCCTCTGCATCAAGCCCCACTTCGGCCTGTGGCTGAAGACCTTCAATGTTAAGCCGAAGGTGGTGGTCGTCCAACAAGCGGAGTGCGGAGGCGCCATGGTGGGCAAAATGCCTAATGTCACCTGGCTCGAAGGCTCCTATTGTGACACCCCCGATTTGACCGTACACTAATCATGCACGCAAATGTGCACGATCAAGATCAGGGACTCACGGGAAGATATCACAACACAACTCTACAACATAAATAAGTCATACAAGCATCATAATACAAGCCAGGGGCCTCGAGGGCTCGAATACAAGTGCTCGATCATAGACGAGTCAGCGGAAGCAACAATATCTGAGTACAGACATAAGTTAAACAAATTTGCCTTAAGAAGGCTAGCACAAAAGTAGCAACGATCGAAAAGGCAAGGCCTCCTGCCTGGGACCTCCTAACTACTCCTCGAAGCCGAACTCCATGTAGAATCATCCTCGGGATCTCTAGCTCCTGGACTCCAGCATCTGGTTGCGACAATCCAGTATAGAAAGGGGAAAAGAGGGAGAAAAGCAACCGTGAGTACTCATCCAAAGTACTCGCAAGCAAGGAGCTACACTACATATGCATGGGTATATGTGTAAAGGGCCATATCAGTGGACTGAACTGCAGAATGCCAGAATTAAGGGGGGGATAGCTAGTCCTGTCGAAGACTACGCTTCTGGCCACCTCCATCTTGTAGCATGTAGAAGAGAGTAGATGGTAAGTTCACCAAGTAGCATCGTATAGCATAATCCTACCCGGTGATCCCCTCCTCGTTGCCCTGTTAAAGAGCGATCACCGGATTGTATCCGGCACTTGGAAGGGTGTATTTTATTAAGTATCCGGTTCTAGTTGTCATAAGGTCAAGGTACAACTCCGGGTCATCCTTTTACCGAGGGACACGGCTATTCGAATAGATAAACTTCCCTGCAGGGGTGCACCACATAACCCAACACGCTTGATCCCATTTGGCCGGACACACTTTCCTGGGTCATGCTCGGCCTTGGAAGATCAACACGTCGCAGCCCCACCTAGGCTCAACAGAGAGGTCAGCACGCCGGTCTAAATCCTATGCGCGCAGGGGTCTGGACCCATCGCCCATTGCACACCTGCACATTGCGAGTGCGGCCGGAAGCAGACCTAACCTAGCAGGCGTTCCAGTCCAATCCGGAGCGCGCCGCTCCGTCGCTGACGTCAAAAAGAGCTTCGGCTGATACCACGACGTCGAGTGCCCATAATTGTTCCCGCGTAGCTGGTTCGTGCGTATAGACCAAATGGCCAGACTCAGATCAAATACCAAGATCTCGTTAAGCATGTTAAGTATCCGCGAACGCCGACCAGGGCCAGGCCCACCCCTCCCCTAGGTGGTCTCAACCTGCCCTGTCGCTCCGCCATAAAGTAACATTCGGGGGCCGTCAGGAATCCAGGCACACCTCTACCGGGATGGATCCACCTGTCCTTTCAGCCCCCTCACCAGAATCACATGCGGGTACTCAACGAGCCGACCCGACATTAGGCACCACATGTCATGTATATAAAGTATATAGTATATACCCGTGATCACCGCCCAAGTAATCACGGTCCGATAGTATAGCACAGCAGACGGACAAGAATGTAGGGCCACTGATGGAAAACTAGCATCCTATACTAACAAGTAGGATTGCAGGTAAAGTTAACAACAGTAGTAGCAAGGACAGGCTATGCATCAGGATAGGATTAATGGAAAGCAGTAACATGCTACACTACTCTAATGCAAGCAGTATAGAGAAGAATAGGCGATATATGGTCATCAAGGGGGGGGGGGCTTGCCTGGTTGCTCTGGCAAGGAGTGGTCGTCAACATCGTAGTCGAACTGGGGGTCGCCGATAGTCTCGGGGTCTACCGGAAAGAAGTTACGAAGGGGGAACACAATAAATAACAGAGCAATCAAAGCATGACAAAGTGTAATATGGCATTACGCGGTGCTAGAGGTGACCTAACGTAGTAGTAGGTGCTACTGGCGAAGGGGGGAAACATCCGGGAAAGTATTCTCGATGTTTCGCGTTTTCGGACAGATGGACCGGAGGTGAAATGTTGCAGGTTCACTATGCTAGGGACGTGTGGTGAACGAACGGACTGCGTATTCGGATTTGTCTCGTCGTTCTGAGCAACTTTCATGTACAAAGTATTTTCATCCGAGCTACGGATTATTTTACATTAATTTATAAAGATTTAAACATTTTCTAGATTTTAATAAATTAATTTAATTCGAAATTTAATTAATGCATCAGCATGACGTCAGCAGGCAACGTTGACCGTTGACGTGGTCAACCTGACAGGTGGGTCCCAGCTGTTAGGGGCTGTTAGCTAATTAACAATAGTTAATTAGGTTAATTAGTTATTAGGTTAATTAATCTTAATTAGTTAATATTAACAGGATTAATTAAGTTATTTAATTATCTTAATTAATTATCTTTATTATTTATTTATTTATTTTTATTAAAATTAAATATTTTTTAAATCCTTTTTTATATATGTTCTGAGGGCGGGCCCCACTGTCATGGGCCTATCTGGCCAGGGCGGGGGCCCCTGTGGTCAGTGACCCAGGGTGGGGCGGCGGCTGTGGCCGGCCAAACACGGCTGTGCCGCGCGCACGCGGCCACTGGGCGAAGCCAGGGCATGGCGAGGCCGGAACGGGGCCGGAGTGGGCGCGTGGGCGCCGGCGCCCGACGCGGCCAGCAGGGGAGGGGGAGGAAGGGGTCGGCGCGTGGCCGGGGCCGGAGCAGAGGCGTGGCGGGGCGAGGGGACAGGGCGGCGCGGCGGTGCGAGCAGGGGAAGCGCGGACCGCGGTCGGCAGGGAACACAGGCGATGCAGGGCGAGGCGCGCGGCAAGGCGCGGGGGAGCGTGAGCAGGGGCATGCCGGAAGGGGCGTGGTACACGGCGCGGCGACGGGAGGAAAGGGAGGAGGCGGGAGGCGGGAGGCGGGGCCTCACCGGCGATGGAGGGAAGAGGGGGCGACGTGGCTCGTTGTAGCCGTTCGGGGAGGAGGACGGGGACGGCGAGGTCTGGCGGGAGCGTCCAGCAAGGTCTGGCGAGGGGGAGGCCTTCGGGCGGCGGCGGCGGCGATGTCGTCGAGCGGCCACCATGGGGGACGATGGGGTCGGGGCGCCGTTGCCCCGATCTGGATCGGGGAGGGAACAAAGGGAGTGGGGGATCGTGGGGGTGTGGAGTTAGGGTTTCGGGGGAGGGTATGTAGGCCGGGGGAGTGGGGTGGGCCGTGTGGGCAGGCCTGGCCGGCTGGCTGAATGGCCAGCTGGGCCACGAGGCCCACGAGGGCAGGGGGTTTCTCCTCTTTTTATTTTTATTCTTTTCCAGTTTCTTTTATTTATTTTTCTTTTTTGTTTTATTTTATTACTAGTAGATTTTAGTTTTATAAAAATATGAGAGCAACACTTAAATTAGTGTTTTAAATTACCCCTCTGCCACAAGAAGTTTCACACTTTAATAAAATAGGTTTATATTTGTTTGCTATTTAAAAGCATGTAATAAATATTTTTAGCCCCTGTTTTAATTAGTTAAAGGCATTAAACCCACTTTGCAAAGATGTTGGTTCACAACCATAATTAGTTATGGAATTTTCCACACTTTGAACATTTTACTATGCATGTTTGACAAATTTGAATTTTTGACTTTAAAGTTGAATTTGAATACGAACAGTGATTTGGATCAAGTTAGGATTGGCAACGGTAATGTGATGACATGGCACCATTAATAGAGGTTTACTGTAGCTTAATTATCCGGGCGTCACAATTCTCCTCCACTACAAGAAATCTCGTCCCGAGATTTAAGAGGTAGAGAAGGGGGGAAGGTATAGTCACGAAATTCTAACGGATCTTCTCGGCCTTGGTTGCTCTTCTCGAAGAGGTCAATCCATTACATTGACGTCTGCATTTCTCTGCTTCAGGTCATCATGGTGAAGTCGTCCTTTTCTTTGGGAACTCCAACGTACTTACAAATCGGTAAGGGGCAGCTCGGCTACGGCAAAATGATTATGAGGGAAACAATGTGGGGTTAACCCATGAATGATCATAAGAGTATCTCTCGAGTTGAACATATAAAATACATCGAGAGTAAGGTACGAAGGTACAATAAGAGCTTGCAAGCGGATAGATAGTTGCTCGAAGTCTGAACCAGACTGAGAAAGGGGTTCAGAGCAGCGAGAGTAAGTATTGCGTCTCATACCAGAATAGAGCACTAGGAAGGTGGCCCGCGAATTAAATACGAAGCCAAGTGTGAGGAATAACCATTAGAAACAGGGTTGTATAGAAGAGTCAGGTTTCGATCCTGTGGAACTATGGGTTATGGGCCCACCATGTGGGGTTTTTTTTTATAGGAGCAGTGACATCTTGCACGGTCATGATAGCAAGGCATGTCAGAGAATACCCTGTCAGTTATGTCGGCAACACGTTGGTACCAAGGGCGAGGGACGAAGAGAACCATTTTCCTGCTCGTTGAAACGAGGCGGACCAATAGGCAAAGTTCTCATCCATCGGTGGCTACCAAAATGTCATCAACAAAAGTAACATGGTCTACTAAGAGAGTGGTACAATGAGGTGCTCAACTAAGCAGGGAATTATCTCTGCTTAGCTAAGTCAGATTACAAGAAAGGTTAAACAAAACAATGGAAAGGAAAATATGATTATCAGAGTAAACAGAACAATGGAAAGGAAAATGTGTTTAAACACATATTTCAAGGGTATATCCTTCCCAAGGACAAGCAGAGCATGATATCCATGACATGATATAATGTAGAAAACCCTTTAGGTAAGGGGAGAGCAATTTCATGACATTACCCATACAATGGTGTCTGGATAATTGAGCAGGAAACAATTAGCTTTGGGCTTCAAATGTTCCTGTTGAAAATCGGAGTACCATAGACATGCTTCGAGATAGCATTGACATGGTCAACAGGTGAAGATCAGAATTAGGAAACAAAAAGGATCCATCAGGACCAACTTATAGAATAAGTCTTACAATTTCCTCATGGAAGAATGGATAACCTTGCTGAAAAGGAATCTATAACAATAGGGCCAACCGGCCAGGTGTGCTAGGCACGACATCACCTTACCGGGTCACATAAGACCAATGTTATAACTCTTGGAAATATGTTCCAACCATCATATCTGACCGAGATTCAGATCTGATTGGTGTCAGGATAACTCAGACTCAGGATGCCTGAGAAGAAAGGTGCAACACAAATTGTCAAGATGACATTGTAAGATTCTCGAGAATTGAACTATGGAACCGAGTTCCGAAACAAGAGTTCATCATTAAACCAAGGAGAGGATGAGGGGGTGGCTGATGGACTCAGCGACAATTCCTCGAGATTAACAAAAGATGGATTTCCACAACTATGTGAACAAGGAGATAACATTTGTCAGATCAAATGGTATAATGATGTATGCTCGAGGAAAACATACACAATTAAACATTGGTTGAAAGGTGCACCCGAAATATGGGGTTAGGTAGCATGATCAATGTTAGAACGGTGGTTCAGCAACCGATAGGCTAAGAATGAATTATCGATCATTAACTTCAAAGCAATAGGGTTGCTAGAAGTGTAGAATCCAAACAACACCGTTCACTTGTGGGTACCCCGGTTGGAATCAACACGAGGACCAAGAAAGAATGGTGATGGTGAGAAGTATCATTATAGCGAGAATTCTTAAGAGGTGGAGCAATCCTCACAACATTCTTGACATCGAAGATGGTAATACTCCGCGGTAGAACTTAACATCAGTTGGATAGCAAGGAAATCAAGGTACAACACAAAAAACCGAACAAGTTTGTGTTGAATGGAAGGCAATAAAATGGTCGATGATAAAAGAAATCATCGAGGGCAAGGATGGTATTTCTCATCCAGAATTCGATAGATATCTTGGAAGAGCTCAGAATGTTGATGATGTTCACGACACATTTGTAGCGAGAATTTATGAAGAGGTAATCGATCGGCGATGACATCAAGTCAAAGGAATGATGAAGCGAAAGGTTATTGGAACCAGGGGTACGACACAAACTCGAAATCAAGCTTGTTGTTCAAGGCTAAATGATATGGCAAGGAAAATCGACGTAAGCTTAGCTCATCATCGAAGTGGTGCTCCAAGAATAAGGACCAGGTAGCACAGTAAAAATCACCACGACAATGATATAGCCATACATGCTAGGAATGGTGTGATCGGGTACAAACTCGTACTTAAAGAAGATTATCAAGTGTCGTTGAACCGTAGTGCGGACTCGGTTCAGTTATCGGTGTCTTTGAGTGTTTAATAACTGAGAGCCCGTGAAAAATTGGAATCAGTGAGAATATTAGTTGATGAAGAACTCACAAGAAGTTATGTAGTTCCGTGGTATTCTCGAGATACTTGAGGGTACTACTCAAGGGAAGATCAACATAGAAACTGAACTGGAGTGCAGACTTGCAATAGCAGATTCTTTAATCTTGTCATGATAGATGAGGCAATGGAATGGTTTCCTTCCAGATGTATTGAATATGGTTAGAATGGTTGAGACCATAACTGCAAGGGATCCAATTTACTACACCGGAAGAATCATTCGAATGTTTAAATATTCTCGCAAGAAGCTTTCATGATAAGTTCCACATCGTGTCCGTGGGCATGAACACAAATGTTCAAGGTCGACTCCCACTTCTGCAATGCATAACCTTTCATTCACTTCTCATCTACGAAGAAGTTGTAGTGCTGAAATTTTATCTGGCGAAGCACCAGAAGAGTATGACTCGTGAAAACTTTCGGGTTCACACGGATTAGTGAAGGCTTCAACCCATAGGGGTATCTTGGGAACATATACCGCAAACTTCAGGAGTAAATAACACAAGCTCGAAAGGAGAGCATTCTTGACAAAGCATAAGATACAATTTACCAAAGGCATTATGTATCCGAGAAAAGACTCACAAAGTTCTTGAATATGAAGGACGTCGTCGGATAAAATCCAACAAGGTTCTGATGGTCCATAAGGGATCTGGTGTGAGCATCGGTACTCAACCAGAAGAAAAAGCATGTAAGGAGATCAAATGATAGAAACAACTGACTACTTTAGAGCTCATTTGCAAAAGAATTATGAATTCCAAGACAAGGGATCAGAAGCAATGCTCTGATTAGGGATGGATAAGCTGAATAGCCTTAGGGGTACAAACGACGACGATTTGATTGGTCGAGATCCAGCTCATGTTAAAAATGATGTCTGAGCTGGAAGGATGAATTCTAGGATCTGATTGAGGATTGCGAGCATTCGCAACATATTGAATCAATGGACTCAAAAATATAATGACAAAGGGCGCCAATCAGATTTCGAGACTTATGGGATTAATCATAATGCTAGTAAGCAAGAATTTCAAGAGCAATAGGCTCCTGAGGATTTTCGGAAGATCGAATAGTATTTTGAAGACTACTGTGAAATAGATGAATCAACTGGGGATGAGTCGATACTCGGTAGGTGCGAGTAATTATCCGTATGGGTATTTCTGCGGCAAGGAACTACAAGGCAGTGGTACAAGGGATTCTTAAAAAGCCGGAGAGCAATTCGATGTATCTGGTAATAACAAGAGAAACTCAGAGTAATTGTATGAACAACAAGTGTATGTTGTTATCCATATGGATATATCGGTAGTAGGGAATTGAAAAGGAAGAGAGCACAAGGGTCTCGGGAATGATCGAAGAGTATCTTCAACATCTTCTCGTGCAGTCGGCGACCATCTGCGATAAAGGGCTCTCCGGGAGAAAGTATTTACGAGAACCTACAGTTAGTCTTTTTAGCAAAATCATTTAACCCGAATAGGAGAGAGATCAGAGTCCCAGAGTATAGACAAGGACTAAAAGATCCTAATACCACCCAATGGCGACGTGGGCCCGTAAGACACACAACCAATGTTAGTAAAAGTCTTTCAGTGACTAGACTGAACTTCGGCCGAAGAGTTGGAAAGGGGGCTACCTACAGGCAGTCGGCTCTGATACCAACTTGTGACGCCCCCGATTTAGCCGTACACTAATCATGCACGCAAATGTGTACGATCAAGATCAGGGACTCACGGGAAGATATCACAACACAAGTCTACAACATAAATAAGTCATACAAGCATCATAATACAAGCCAAGGGCCTCGAGGGCTTGAATACAAGTGCTCGATCATAGATGAGTCAGCGGAAGCAAAAATATCTGAGTACAGACATATGTTAAACAAATTTGCCTTAAGAAGGCTAGCACAAAAGTAGCAATGATCGAAAAGGCAAGGCCTCCTGCCTGGGACCTCCTAACTACTCCTCGAAGCCGAACTCCATGTAGAATCATCCTCGGGATCTCTAGCTCCTGGACTCCAGCATCTGGTTGCGACAATCTGGTATAGAAAGGGGAAAAGAGGGAAAAAAGCAACCGTGAGTACTCATCCAAAGTACTCGCAAGCAAGGAGCTACACTACATATGCATGGGTATATGTGTAAAGTGGACTCAACTGCAGAATGCCAGAATTAAGGGGGGATAGCTAGTCCTGTCGAAGAATACGCTTCTGGCCACCTCCATCTTGCAGCATGTAGAAGAGAGTAGATGGTAAGTTCACCAAGTAGCATCGTATAGCATAATCCTACCCGGCGATCCCCTCCTCGTCGCCCTGTTAGAGAGCGATCACCGGGTTGTATCTGGCACTTGGAAGGGTGTATTTTATTAAGTATCCGGTTCTAGTTGTCATAAGGTCAAGGTACAACTCCGGGTCGTCCTTTTACCGAGGGACACGGCTATTCGAATAGATAAACTTCCCTGCAGGGGTGCACCACATAACCCAACACGCTTGATCCCATTTGGCCGGACACACTTTCCTGGGTCATGCCCGGCCTCGGAAGATCAACATGTCGCAGCCCCACCTAGGCTCAACAGAGAGGTCAGCACACCGGTCTAAATCCTATGCGCGCAGGGGTCTGGGCCCATCGCCCATTGCACACCTGCACGTTGCGAGGGCGGCCGGAAGCAGACCTAGCCTAGCAGGCGTTCCAGTCCAATCCGGCGCGCGCCGCTCCGTCGCTGACGTCAAAAAGAGCTTCGGCTGATACCACGACGTCGAGTGCCCATAACTGTTCCCGCGTAGGTGGTTAGTGCGTATGGACCAAATGGCCAGACTCAGATCAAATACCAAGATATCGTTAAGCGTGTTAAGTATCCGCAAACGCCGACCAGGGCCAGGCCCACCCATCTCCTAGGTGGTCTCAACCTGCCCTGTCGCTCCACCATAAAGTAACAGTCGGGGGCCGTCAGGAACCCAGGCCCACCTCTACCGGGATGGAGCCACCTGTCCTTTCAGCCCCCTCACCAGAATCACTTGCGGGTACTCAACGAGCCGACCCGACTTTAGTCACCAAATGTGTCATGTATATAAAGTATATAGTATATACCCGTGATCACCGCCCAAGTAATCACGGCCCGATAGTATAGCACAGCAGACGGAAAAGAATGTAGGGCCACTGATGGAAAACTAGCATCCTATACTAAGCAAGTAGGATTGCAGGTAAAGGTAACAACAGTAGTAGCAAGGATAGGCTATGCATCAGGATAGGATTAACGGAAAGCAGTAACATGCTACACTACTCTAATGCAAGCAGTATAGAGAAGAATAGGCGATATCTGGTGATCAGGGGGGGCTTGCCTGGTTGCTCTGGCAAGGAGTGGTCATCAACACCGTAGTCGAACTGGGGCTCGCCGACAGTCTCGGGGTCTACCGGAAAGAAGTAACGAAGGGGGAACACAATAAATAACAGAGCAATCAAAGCATGACAAAGTGTAACATGGCATTACGCGGTGCTAGAGGTGACCTAACGTAGTAGTAGGTGCTACTGGCGAAGGGGGAAAACATCCGGGAAAGTATTCCCGATGTTTCGCGTTTTCGGAAAGATGGACCGGAGGTGAAATGTTGCAGGTTCACTATGCTAGGGACGTGTGGTGAACGAACGGACTGCGTATTCGGATTCATCTCGTCGTTCTGAGCAACTTTCATGTACAAAGTATTTTCATCCGAGTTACGGATTATTTTATATTAATTTATAAAGATTTAAACATTTTCTAGATTTTAATAAATTAATTTAATTCGAAATTTAATTAATGCATCAGCATGACGTCAGCAGTCAACGTTGACCGTTGACCTGGTCAACCTGACAGGTGGGTCCCACCTGTTAGGGGCTGTTAGCTAATTAACAATAGTTAATTAGGTTAATTAGTTATTAGGTTAATTAATCTTAATTAGTTAATATTAACAGTATTAATTAAGTTATTTAATTATCTTTATTATTTATTTATTTATATTAAAATTTAATTTTTTAAATCCTTTTTTATATACGTTCTGAGGGCGGGCCCCACTGTCATAGGCCTATCTGGCCAGGGCGGGGGCCCCTGTGGTCAGTGACCCAGGGTGGGGCGGCGGCTGTGGCCGGCCAGCCACGGCTGTGCCGCGCGCACGCGGCCACTGGGCGAAGCCAGGGCACGGCGAGGCCGGAACGGGGCCGGAGCGGGCGCGTGGGCGCCGATGCCCGACGTGGCCAGCAGGGGAGGGGGGAGGAAGGGATCGGCGCGTGGCCCGTGGCCGGGGCCGGAGCAGCGGCGTGGCGGGGCGAGGGGACAGGGCGGCGCGGCGGTGCGAGCAGGGGAAGCGCGGACCGCGGTCGGCAGTGAACGCAGGCGATGCGGGCGAGGCGCGCGGCAAGGCGCGGGGGCGCGCGAGCAGGGGCATGCCGGACGGGGCGTGGTACACGGCGCGACGACGGGAGGAAAGGGAGGAGGCGGGAGGCGGGGCCTCACCGGCGATGGAGGGAAGAGGGGGCGACGTGGCTCGTTGTAGCCGTTCGGGGAGGAGGACGGGGACGGCGAGGTCTGGCGGGAGCGTCCAGCAAGGTCCGGCGAGGGGGGGGGGCCTTCGGGCGGCGGCGGCGGCGATGTCGTCGAGCGGCCACCGGGGGGGACGATGGGGTCGGGGCGCCGTTGCCCCGATCTGGATCGGGGAGGGAACAAAGGGAGTGGGGGATTGTGGGGGGTGTGGAGTTAGGGTTTCGGGGGAGGGTATGTAGGCCGGGGGAGTGGGGTGGGCCGTGTGGGCAGGCCTGGCCGGCCGGCTGAATGGCCAGCTGGCCCACAAGGCCCACGAGGGCAGGGGGTTTCTCCTCTTTTTATTTTTATTCTTTTCCAGTTTCTTTTATTAATTTTTCTTTTCTGTTTTATTTTATTACTAGTAGATTTTAGTTTTATAAAAATATGAGGCCAACACTTAAATTAGTGTTTTAAATTACCCCTCTACCACAAGAAGTTTCACACTTTAATAAAATAGGTTTATATTTGTTTGCTATTTAAAAGCATGTAATAAATATTTTTAGCCCCTGTTTTAATTAGTTAAAGGCATTAAACCACTTTGCAAAGATGTTGGTTAACAACCATAATTAGTTATGGAATTTTCCACACTTTGAACATTTTACTATGCATGTTTGACAAATTTGAATTTTTGACTTTAAAGTTGAATTTGAATACGAACAGTGATTTGGATCAAGTGAGGATTGGCAATGATAATGTGATGACGTGGCACCATTAATAGAGGTTTACTGTAGCTTAATTATCCGGGCGTCACACCTATGTGGAGACCATAAAGGGGTGGCAGTCGGGGTGGTTCTACATCACCGAGCCGCGCGACACCAACTAGATGGCGGCCCCCGAATTCCGATCCGGAATACCCACGCGGCTCACCTCCTGGAAGGAGAAGGGCCTGTCCTGGGGTTCATCGGTGGAGCTTACCGGACTCCAGAAATGCATCAGAAACATGATGAGCAAGAAAATCAAGCTTCTCAACGTGGTCCAGGTCATGCTCTTCCGCCGGATCCTCCCGTGTCAACGACGGGCATTCAATTTGTGGGAGTTCGACCCGGCCGAGCACCAGACACTGCGAGAGCTCTTCAACACGACACACAAGGACGTCTGGAAGGTGCCGTTCAAGGGCGCCGAGGTACCTCCTCCCCTTACCGAGGACCGCGGACTCAGCGCAAAGCACCATGCCAATATAGTAAGTTTTTTATATCTCACAGGATGTTTATTTTCCCCAGTTTAATCATGTGCGGGATCTAAGCCTCCATGCCATTAACAGGACTGGGTAGAGACAGCGGAGCAGATCGATTGCCCAGCCCCCCTGCCTGAGGATCCAGCAAATGCTCTCCTAACGGAGATGCTGGTCCCGACGCCTTACGAGGTGCCGGTGTAGAAGGCCAAGAAGAAGGCCACGGGGACCCGAATGGGTCTCCGGCGCAAGGTTATATCGGACTCATTGTCTGAAAACTCCGAGGCGCACTCCTCCCACGAAAACGAGGAGGAGGAAGAGGAAAGTTCTCCCCCCAGCCGGGGGAGACAAGAAAAGGAAGCCGCCCCAACCGGGGAGGCCGAAGGGTCCAAGAAACGGAAGGACCCTCCTTCCTGACTGCTCCACGACGGCCGCCTACAGCGACGATGAGTGGTTGCCCAGGGACAAGCCCCTGGCGAAGTCGTAATTATCCGGATACCATAGTAATTCATGGTATGTTTTTATTGCACTGCTTCTCATCACGCCGAACATGATTATGCAGTCCGTCCCGAGCCCGTATCGACGTATATTCATCGGATGGTTCTTTGGACCCATCGGATATGAATAGCGATTCACTTCCGACCGCCTCCACCCCTTGCCCTACGTACAACGTCGAGGTGTTGTCTCAAAGGGCACCGAGCCGAGGGGAGGTAGTCCTGGAGGCGCCTCGAGGCGATATTCCGCACCTTGGGCGCAAAGGGAGCAAGACTCCCATGGGCTCCGAGTTCGGGCTCCAGCCGAACACTGTGCCGGAACCTCCAGTGGTTTCGGACTCTGTCAGGCGACCCCCCGTTAAGAGGGGCAAGCCGCCCGTGCCGGTGGCCTCTGTCCATCAAGAGGCACCGGACAACTTGCTGGAAGCACTGCAAATATTACTGCAAAGAAAGGCCGAATAGAGGATCAAATAATGACTCTGGAGTCTAATCAGAATATGTCTATGTGCATATGCAGGCTTCACTGCTGGCCGCTGCCGCACGCACTGCGGAGGTCGCTGCAATGAAGCAGGACCTTGAGTGGTCCAAGGAAGAGCTCGGCCTTACTAAGAGGCAGCTCGAATAGAACAAAGGTAAGCGATACCCTGTCTATGTATTAAAAAGAAATTTGGTTGTAAAATAATAGGATCATCATGAATTTGCCAGGGGCCACGACCGAAGTGGCGACCCTGAAGAAGGCGCTGTACGAGGCCGAAGACAAAGCGTCCCAGGAGCGTATCGAGCGAGAAAAGCAAGAAGCCCGGGTAGGCGAGGTGCAGCAAGAGGTCCAGGCTCTCGCCAAAAAACACGAGTCCTTGGAGCTTGACTCTAAGATGCGAGAGTTCGAGCTTGCGAAGGCCCTTGAAAGCGCACAAAACGCCAAGGCTGAAGCCCACAAGGCCCTCCAGGAGATTGAGTCGGTGAAGAAGATAGCGGCGGGTAAGGCATTCATTATGCAAAGCAAGCATGTGAAGGTAACTTTCCTTTTACTTACCCGAGCTCGGAGCTCTCCAGGAGCATTCGCGGATCTTCCCCGCAGTGTGTTGGATGCGGCGGAGTTTTACCGGGCTAAGGACAGGAGCTCGACGGAGAAGTTGTTCTGGGCTCAGTATACTGGGACCGAACACCCAATGCCTTTGAGCGACCAGCTGAAGCAACTGGTCGAGCTCCACAAGGCGGCCGAACAGGCCATGAAGGGTCTTGTAGTCTGGATGTGGCCTGACGATCCCCTGCCTAACAGCTACTTCGGTCTGGTGAGGCGGCTTGTGAATGCCTGCCCACGGTTTAAAGTCATAAAGCGGTCCGTCTGCATCGAGGGTGCGCGCAGGGCTTTTGCCCGGGCGAAGGTGCACTGGGCGAAGCTGGACGCTGTAAAGCTGGTGAAGGAGGGGCCGCCGGAAGGCAAGGAGCATCGCCACCCCGAAATGTATTATGACAGTGTCCTGAAGGGTTCCCGCCTTGTGCCGGAGGAATGTGCTAAAAATGTAATATTTGAATGAACGTACTCATGTGATCCTGTAATGTGAAACGAGTTCATTTGTGCTATGCAACCCTTTTGAATTTAAAATATTACCTTCTGTGCGGCCGTTTATAAAATCTGAGAGTTGGCCAGTCGTCGGCTTCTGCCCCCATGTAACTAGTACTGAGGTGTTCGGTATAAACGTGAGCACTCT
Organism: Aegilops tauschii subsp. strangulata; assembly: GCF_002575655.3. Lineage (NCBI taxonomy): Eukaryota > Viridiplantae > Streptophyta > Magnoliopsida > Poales > Poaceae > Aegilops > Aegilops tauschii. The sequence continues at coordinate 303,566,520 of NC_053041.3, read as the reverse complement.
TTATCCCAATTTTGGGTCCTTCAAGGGAGGTGTTCAGCATAACGAACCAGGCAATCAGACTATAAGGCTTTATCACTCTCACTTAGCCATAGAAGTCTACAATTTTAAATTTTGGCGAAGCCCCTAGTATTTGGAAGGCCGAATTTGGGGCGCTATACACGCCTAAGTCGGGCAAGGCCGACTCCTCGCTCGAAGCGGAAAAAGTCCTTAAGGACTTGAGACCTCTCGAACAGCGACCAGCTCTCGCCTTATCATGACAGTCAGTTTTCGGCTTTCTCTACTGAGGTGCTCGTCCGGAAGAATCGGGACACAATCGCAGTAGTTCTCCCAGCGCTACCTTAGCCGATATTGCGGAACGTAAGGTACCAAAACATGGGAGCCGGGCAAACCCAACTATTGACACAAGACATGATTCGGAGCTGATGCATATAATGCTATAAGTTCGGGGTGCCGCACTGTCGAAAGTGTTCGGACTTCTCACGCCGTATTATGGGGTATACTGAGGCCCCTGGCGTACTGGTCGTACCAGAATGTACGGGTGCAAGTTGTCGTAAATAAACAGACAAGAAAAAAGAAGGGTAATGCAATAATAGACTAATGCTATGCATTGTTATTTAAATAATACGTCGAAGCGTACTGATACAAGTAGTGCAATAAGCAAAAAATAGGACTATTTGACATGTCCTATCCAAGGGCAAGCTGCGTATGGGTATTAAAAAACGGGTACTTCGATTGTTATCAGAGACCACCTGGGGATTCCCTCATACGTCTTAGCTTCTTGCTTCCTTGGTTGTTCCTTCCCGTAATGTGTCCAGCAATCAGGCTGCCGGAAAGGGCTTCCAGAGAGTAAGGTCCTGAAAGAGAGGAAATGATAAAGGTATACAGCCCCTGGGGCGGTTGAGCCGCATTGTGGACGTGCCTTGGTCGTGCCCCCGCCTATGCCCATGGTATTTTCAGTGTGTAATTATGTACGCGCGGCACAGATTTCGTCGCTTGACTGGGACTAGGACGGGGGCCGAATTGCTAGGCAAGCTCTGAACGTGCCAGGCGATCCTGTTGCACGTTACTCCGGACTCGCTTGAAGGTGTCCAGGGGCTTTATCGCCGAATTGGCGGTTTGCCTTAGAAGGCTGCTTTGTGCCTCAGCTGCGAGGGCCGCAGTGTGCTTCTCCGTGCGAAGCGAGCGTTCTGTGTTTCCATTGATTGTTATAACCCCACGAGGTCCTAGCATTTTGAGCTTGAGGTATGCATAATGCGGTACCGCATTGATTCTGGCAAATGCGGTTCGCCCGAGCAGTGCGTGATAGCCACTACAGAACGGGACGATATCGAAGATTAACTCTTCGCTTCGGAAGTTGTCCGGAGATCCGAAGACCACTTCCAGTGTGATTGAGCCCGTGCAATGGGCCTCTACACCTGGGATAACACCTTTAATGGTGGTTTTAGTGGGTTTGATCCTCGAGGGGTCTATACCCATTTTGCGCACTGTATCCTGATAGAGTAGGTTCAGGCTGCAGCCGCCGTCCATGAGGACTCGAGTGAGGTGAAATCCGTCGATGAGGGGGTCAAGGACCAATGCGGCAGATCCGCCATGTCGGATACTAGAGGGGTGGTCCCTGCGATTGAAGGTGATCGGACAAGAGGACCATGGGTTGAACTTTGGGGCGACTGGCTCCATCGCATAGACGTCCCTTAGTGCACGCTTCCGTTCCATCTTGGGAATGTGGGTTGCGTATATCATGTTCACCGTTTTCACTAGTGGGGGGAACCTCTTCTGTCCTCCCGTGTTCGGCGGCCAGGGCTCCTCCTCGTCGTCGCTATGTAGCCCCTTGTCCTTGTTTTTGGCGTTCAGTTTGCCTGCCTGCTTGAACACCCAACATTCTCTGTTGGTGTGGTTGGCTGGCTTGTCGGGGGTGCCGTGAATTTGACACGAGCGATCGAGTATGCAGTCCAAACTGGACGGGCCCGGAGTACTTCTTTTGAATGGCTTTTTCCGCTGACCGGATTTAGAGCCACTGAATCTGGCATTGACTGCCGTATCTTCGGCGTTATCGCCGTTGTTGCGGAGCTTATGTCTGTTACGACGTGGTCTGCCGTTATTATCTTTGGTATCTGAAGTGCCCGGATTCCTTGATGTGTTTTTGCTGCGAGCCAGCCAGCTATACTCGCCCGCGCAAAAGCGGGTCATGAGTGTCGTGAGGGCTGCCATAGACTTCGGCTTCTCCTGGCCGAGGTGCCGAGCGAGCCACTCGTCACGGATGTTATGCTTAAATGCCGCTAAGGCCTCTGCATCCGGACAGTCGACAATTTGGTTTTTCTTAGTTAGGAACCATGTCCAGAATTGCCTGGTCGATTCCCCTGGCTGCTGAGTTATATGGCTCAAGTCATCAGCATCCGGTGGTCGCACATAAGTGCCATGGAAGTTGTCAAGGAATGCATCTTCCAAATCCTCCCAACTGCCAACGGAGTCTGCTGGCAAGCTATTCAGCCAATGCTGAGCTGATCCTTTGAGTTTTAGTGGGAGGTACTTGATGGCATGTAGATCATCACCGCGAGCCATGTGGATGTGGAGGAGGAAATCCTCGATCCATACCGCGGGATCTGTTGTACCATCATATGATTCAATATTTACGGGTTAAAAACCCTCTGGGAATTTGTGATCCATTACTTCATCAGTGAAGCATAGGGGGTGTGCGGCGCCTCTGTGCCGGGCTATATCACGACGCAGTTCATATGAGTCTTGTCTGCTGTATTCGGCCTGGCCGGATTTACTTTTAGTGTATCCGGCGTGACGGTCATCGTCCCGTGTTGGTGTGCGCCCCCGTGATCCGTAGATCGATCTTGCATGTTTTGCCTTGTTTTCCAATACGTCTCGCAGGTCCCGCGTGTTGCCCCGGGCCTTGGTATTTTTGTTTGAGTGGCGGCGGGGTGCAGGCAGAACTTCAGGCTGAAATGCCTCTCTGTCTCGGCCACGAGGTGGCCGATCAGCCGCATGGTACGCTGGTGATGTAGGTTTCAATGCTTCCTCCTCGAGTTGGGTAACTCTTGGAGGGGCGTTTGAGTTCGTATTCCTCGGCCGCAAGGACTTTGGTTCATCTGTCTGCTAGCAAATCTTGATCAGCTTGAAGCTGTTGTTGCTTTTTCTTGAGGCTATTTGCTGTGGCTATAAGCCGGCGCTTGAAGCGCTCCTGCTCGACAGGATCCTCAGGCACGATAAATTCTTCGTCGCCGAGGCTCACCTCGTCTTCAGAGAGAGGCATGTAATTATCATCCTCCATTTCTCCATCTGTTGCCTGTTTTGGAGGGCTAGCTTGTTCATCCTCCCGCTCTAAATATGGCTGGAGGGGATTGTCGCCGTCTTCGGCACTGTCCGGAGTGTTATTGTCTCTTGTGCCGGTATCACTACTTTTGCTATGGCGGGACTTAGAGCGGCGCCACCGACGTCGATGCTTGGGTTGCTTCTTGGAGGGGTCATCCTCCGCTGTCTTATCGCCATCGCCTTCTTTGGGGGTATCCACCATGTATATATCATATGATGAGGTGGCGGTGCAGCGCCCTGTGGGCGGTGGTTCCTGTTCGTCTCCTGCATCGTCGTCCATACCGTCGATGTCTTCGGAGTCGAAGTCGACCATGTCGGTTAAATCATCGACAATGGCTACTAGGTGGGTGGTGGGTGGGGAGCGAATTTCTTCGTCGTCCGCATCCCATTCTAGCCGGACACAGTTCGGCCAAGGTTCTCCTGACAAGGAAAGAGACCTTAATGAATTTAGCACATCGCCAAAAGGCGAATGCTAAAAGATATCCACGGAGGTAAACTCCATGATCGGTGCCCAATCGGATTCAATAGGCACGGACGCAGGCGGCTCGGAGCCCGTGGCCGGGGACAAATCCAATGGTTCGGCAACACGGCTCTCGTAAGGGGTGAAGTCAGTATTCGACTCTATCGCCACTGAGAGTGCGGCCTCCATGCCGGGGTCTATCCACCCGTCCTCGGATGGCGCAATTTGTTCCGGATTGATGGCCGGAGTAGTTGCAGGTGTGATCTCCCGAACACTATCCGACGGCAGAGTTACGTCATGCGCGTCGTGATTGTGCGGCGCACCTGACATGGGTTCAAATCCGTCGAAGATCAAGTCTCCGCGGAGGTGGGCAGTATAGTTCAAGTTTCCGAACCTAACCTGATGGCCAGGGGCGTAGCTCTCGATATGCTCCAGATGGCCAAGCGAGTTGGCCCGCAGTGTGAAGCCGCCGAATACGAAGATCTGTCCAGGGAGGAAAACCTCACCCTGGATCACATCGTTGCCGATGATTGAAGGAGCCATCAAGCCTTACGGTGACGGCATAGTGTAACTCTCAATGAAAGCACCAATGTCGGTGTCAAAACCAGCGGATCTCGGGTAGGGTGTCCCGAACTGTGCATCTAAGGCGGATGGTAACAGGAGGCGGGGGACACAATGTTTACCCAGGTTCGGGCCCTCTCGATGTAGGTAATACCCTACTTCCTGCTTGATTGATCTTGATGATATGAGTATTACAAGAGTTGATCTACCACGAGATCGTAGAGGCTAAACCCTAGAAGCTAGCCTATGGTATGATTGTTGTTGTCCTACGAACTAAACCCTCCGGTTTATATAGACACCGAAGGGGGCTAGGGTTACACAGAGTCGGTTACAAGGGAGGAGATCTAGATATCTGTATTGCCAAGCTTGCCTTCCACGCCAAGGAGAGTCCCATCCGGACATGGGTCGAATTCTTCAATCTTGTATCTTCATAGTCGAACAGTCCGGCCAAAGGATATAGTCCAGCTGTCCGAGGACCCCCTAATCCAGGACTCCCTCAGTCTGTATTGCCTTTTTGTTTATAGCTTCCTTATTATGAAAATCTGCGAATGCATGCCCTATTAAGGCTCAGTCTCCCCTTTCCAACCTCGCGTTAGCTTGTTGCTCTACGCTGACATGCCCCAGTCCCCAGGCAGGCTACAGCCGTCGCTGGTATGCCAGGTCGCGTGCCGTGGTCAAGGCCAGGAGGTGTGCGGCCCGAGGTCCAGTAAGAGCCCTTGAGGCGCGATGCTGAGGAGGTCCCCCTTAGCGCTCAAGCCACTATGGTAAGGCAAGAAAGGGAGGCGACGTGGCTGCAACAGGGATGCGGCGAGCGTAACGCCTAGGTTCCAACAACTTAGTTGTCCTGAGCTCGTGACTTATCTTGGCGGTTCGGGGTCGATTCTCCGTGATGTGCCAGACCTGTGCGCAATCATCCGCAGCGTAGCTAGGTTAGGCCCGTACGAGTCCTCCCCCTTCCAATGATCTCCTTCGTGCTCTACATCCTCATGTCCCGGCCCTCAAGCGAGCTCAGCCGCTGCTGGTATGCTAGGTTGCGATGCCGTGGGCAAGGCCAGGGGGTGAGGGGTAGAGAGCCAGTAAGAGCTCCTGAGTCGCGATGCTCAGGAGCCCCCCTTTTAACGTGCAAGCGGGTTACATGGAAGAGGTGGGAGCTCGCGGTGCCGCCTGGTGCTATCCTCGTGATATTCCTGCGAGCCAGCACAAGGAAGAACACAATCTGCCATTATGGTCGCCAGCCCGCTGCTGGTTGCTCCGCGAGGGGGTGAAGGCACTGAGGGCCCGTTGAGGTGACGTGCGCGGGGCGTGCCGTGAGCCAGAGCTCGACCGCTCAGATTTATTAACGTGGTAGGGACAGACCCGTGCACCAGCGCCATGCCGGAGTGAGGAGGCCCCGTGGGAGGCGACGATCGAGCAGGTGATAACCAAAGGTAGATTACGCGTGAAAGGCAGATCAGCTTGGGTAAATGCAGAAAGAGACATGCCACTGGGTCAGGCCCGAGCGGCTTGGGGATGATGCAGCCCGAGGGGCACCCCCAATAGGGTAAACTAAATGCATAAAAAGGGGTACATGCCACAGGAACGGACCCACGCGGCCTGGGAATGATGCAGCCCGAGGGGCGCTCCTAGCTGAATGAACTTGGAAAATGTCACCTTGTTCTGTTGACGAAGGAGAGTTGGGGCAGCTGAAGGTACGTGGGGAAGGAATTGCTCCTCACGAGCCACCGGGGCCCTGAGCCGCGGGAGGCTCTGGGGGCTCTGGTGGTTCCCTAAGAACCGTCTCCATCTCTGCCAGGACGGCGTGGTGCCTAGCCTCCCGAGCTGCCAGGACATGCTGCAGGAAGCGCTGATAGGCTGACGACACGCACGGCGGGCCGAAAGGTATGCGAACGTAGCTGTGAGGTGGACCCTCGCAACGGCCCACGCGCAAAGGCCAGAAAAGCTCCTGAGAGGCGGCCCTGTTGAGCCCTGGGACGTTGATGCAGACATGCAGCCCGGCATCCTCGCCTGGATGGGGAGCTGCGCCTCATGAGCGGCGGTCGCCGCGCATGGCCCTTGCGTCTTGCAGTTCCCGAGTGGTCTCGGTGATGAACTCCTGAGCGGTGGGCGCTCCTTGCCCTGTGTTCTCCTGAGGGAAATGTGCCGCGAAGCATGCCTCCAAGTGGTTCCCAAGCACCTCCCGCGTTATGTTAGCAAGGTCTGAGGCCCTCCAGAAGAGAGCCCCCGAGCCCTGCCCAAGGAGGGCACTAGGAGCGCCTTCCTATGCGACAGAGGGAGGCGCCCCTGGAGCGGGCGCTGATCCTGACAAGGTTCCAGCTACGACACTATCCTCCTGAGATCCTGCACGGTGCAGCTGCTTCTTCTTCTTGGGGAGGGCCTCAGGAGGGCCCTCGCCGTTGCCGTCGGGGTCGTCTATTGCTGCAGCTTGAAAAGCACGCTCGAGGGAGCACACCGCGTCTCTTTCTTCGCACGGGACCGTGATGATTCTCCCGCTTCTTGGCATCTTGAGGATGTTGTAGCCGTGGTTTGTAACCGCCATGAACTTGTCCAGGGCTGGATACCCAAGGATGGTGTTGTAGGGCAGACGGATGTGCGCGACGTCGAAGTCGATGAGCTTGGTGCGGTAGTTCTTTCGTTCTCCGAAGGTGACAGGGAGGCGGACCTGCCCTATTGGTGTGGTGGAACCGTCGGTCACTCCTAAGAAAGGCTTGGTAGGCTGAAGCTGGTCATATGCTACTTGGAGGTTGTCGGACGTGTCGACGGACAGGACGTAGACCCAGGCGCCGCCGTTGATGAGGGTCTTGGTAACTTGCACGTTGCTGATGACTGGTGAGTAAAGCATCGGGAGGACGCTAGCGGTTGCTGCGCATTTGAGCTGATCTGCCGAGTTGAAGGTGATGGCGCACTGGGACCACCTGAGCGGGCGCGTGGCTTCAAGCTTGGGGAGGACTGGATTTACTTCACGAGCAAACTGTTTGAAGATCGCTGCGAGGCTGGGGCCTGGGCTCCGCCCAACATACAGGCGATAGCATGAGGCTCCTGGAAGGCCCTAGCCCCCTCATCCTGATGGTGGTCGTCATTCCTTCTCGGTGGCGGCGGTAGCGGGGGAAGACCGGCGTTGCCCTCAGGACGGTCCTCGCGAGGCTGGTCCCTCCAGGCGCCCTCGAGAGGATGATCCTGCCATCGGTCCTCACGAGGCCGGTCGCGCCACTCCTGGCGCGGGCCCCGGTCGTCCCAACGTCCGCCTCCACATCCTCCTCCTCAGTCGTAGCCCCGGTCGCTGCGCTCGGGGCGTCGACCGAAATGTCCTTCTCGAATGGCTCTAAGCTCTTGACTGTCGCTGGTGTTGTGGGTGTTCAGGCTGTGGAAGGCGCAGAACGGTCGGCTGCTGTTGGATGACTCGGGCTGATCTCTGCCTCGATTGGTGTCCAGCTCCGCTGCGAGCACGGCTGCTTCCTTGCGTTTCACGTCCTTGGCCTTGGCCTTCTTCTCCTCCGGGCCTGCGGCTGGCAGCTTGAGGAGGGAGAGGCGCCCTTCCTCAGCTCTTGCGCACTTGGTTGCCAGGTTGAACAGCTCCTGAGATGTGCACAACTCCTCGTGGATAGCAAGCTCTTCCTTCATCTTGATTTCGCGGACGCCGTCAAAGAACGCGGAGATGATGGCCTCATCCGTCACCTTGGGGATCTTGAGGCGAGTGTTGTTGAAGCGTTGGATGTACTTCTGGAGGGTCTCTCCCGGTTGTTGCTTGATGCGGCGTAGGTCACCCGCGACCGGCGGGCGGTCGCGCGTGGCCTGGAAGTTGGCGACAAAGCGGTCGCGCATCTCGTCCCAGGAGGAGATCGAGCCTTGTGCCAGGTTCAGGAGCCACGAACGGGCGCCATCTTTGAGTGCCATAGGGAACCAGTTCGCCATGACTTTCTCGTCGCCGTTGGCTGCTTCGATGCTCAGCTCGTAGAGCTACAGGAACTCCGCGGGTTCGAGGGTGCCGTCGTAGCGTGGAGGCAGATCTGGCTTGAACTTGCCTGGCCAGGGGACACTACGCAGCTCAGGGGTGAAGGCGCGGCAGCCGGCCGTGGTCACCGGGGCCCGTCTTGGAGGCGGAGCTTGGTCTTGGCGCCCATGCGCCGCCGCGGCGAGTGGCGCGGGGGCCTGCCGCAGCATACGATCCTGGCGCGGTGGTGCGAGGAGTGGCGGGGCGTTCTCTTGCGGTCGAGGAACTTCTTGGCAGCTTCCTTCTTCACGTGCGGGCGCCGGACACGGCGGATTGCGTCGCGGAGCCGCACGCCTTGGCGCCAAGGCGCCATCTTGGGTCAGAGGTGGTGGAGGCGCTCTGTGATCTGCGTCGCCTGAAGCTGGAGGTGGGCCCGGCGGAGAGAGGGACAGCACTGGGGAGCCCCCTGCGGCGCGGACAAGCTTGGCGATGCGGTCGAGCCAGTCCTCGTAGAGGTCGTCGACCGGGCGGTAGGGCAGGAGCTTGTGCACCATGAGGAGCGCGGCCCGTGCATCCATGGGAGCGCGACGAGCGTGGGATGATGAACCAGCGAGAGTCAGCGATGGAGTGGCGGTGCGGCCGTCCTGCCGCACCTAGGGATGCAGCGAGGACGCTTGCCGCTCGTTCCCCGCCGGGCCGGTTGCGACACTGGTGGCAGGAGACGGAGAACGACGAGGTGGCCCACTGACGAGAGCCGTCCGAGCGACGCGGGTGGCCATGGCAGCCCGGCGCTTGGCACGAGCACGGCGAGCATCCGCCACGGAGCCGATGGAGCAACTGGACGCGAACGACGAAAAGGAAGCTCCGGCGCACCCCTACCTGGTGCGCCAAATGTCGGATCACGGGTTCCGGCAAAACCCTTAAGGTTCGAACACTGGGGCGCGCGCGAAGATTTCCTCCCTACCGATCATCGCCCTAACTTGCTAGGATCTCGCGGACGAACTCGACGAACACGCCACACAAAGACACAAGATTTATACTGGTTCGGGCCACCATTGTGGTGTAATACCCTACTCCAGTGTGGTGGTGTTGGATTGCCTCTTGGGCTGATGATGAACAATAGAAGGGGAAGAACAGCCGCCTGAGGTTGAGGTGTTCTTGTGTTCGGGGTGTGGCTAAGGATTGGCTCAAGGCTAGATGCCTCTACTGTGGTGGCTAGATCTACTTATATAGGCTCTAGTCCTCTTCCCAAATATCGAGCGGGAAGGGAGCCAACAACGGTGGCCAATTTGAAAGGGGACAGCTAGTACAAGCTATCCCGACAAAAGCGGTCTTCGCCTGCAAAGGGCTCTGGTGATGACGTCATCTTGGGCTCCATGGTGACCTCTGTCCTGCTGGCCTGCTGGTCTTGGTATCGTTGCACTGATATGGACACCTTTGATTGATGCCTCGGTACTCCGCGCATGAGCTTGCCTCTTTAACACCACAGGGGAAACAAGGACGCTGCGCACGCTAGCACCCGCCTGGCGCCTGCCTGATCTTGATCGTCATGGCTCACGTCACGAGATCCTCGCGAGGTTTGCCCCGCCTTGATTTCTCCACTCCTCGTGAGGCAGCCTGGTGAGGCCGCTCCTGATGAGGTCTTGCATCGTCCGCCTCGCGAGGCTTGGCCCCTCGCGAGGGTCTTGAATGCCTCGTTGACGAAGATGGGTCTTACAGGCCTGCTAGCAAAGCCACGCCGCTGGCCGCAGGCAGGCAAGTCTGGGGACCCCCGTTCCCAGAATGCCGACAGCCGCTGTCTTCGCCAAGTGCGCCTCCGGCTATTGAGGCAGCGGCCGGCCGATCCCTGGTGCTGAACGACGAGGCCATGGACAAGGTGTGCCCAATGCTCGCATTGCCCGGACAGTCACCGAGGTCCCAATCTTCATCGATGTCCTTTGGGCTGGCCTGATTCCTCCCTTATCCACCTTCTTCAATGCGGTGCTTGAGCATTATTAGATCCACATGCTGCATCTCGACCCTCAATCCGTGACTCTTCTTGCCGTCTTTGCCTTTGTGTGTGAAGCCATGGCGGGCATCTCTCCTTCTGTGGCCCTCTTCCGCCATTTCTTCTCACTGCATCTGACCGACCACCTGCAAAGCTCGGGGTGCTTGAGCTTCCAGCCGTGGCCGTGACGGCAGGCGCGGGGATCGACTTCGAGCTTCCTCCATCCACAAGCGAGTTTCGGACACGGTGGGTGTTTGTCGACGCCGGTGTGCTCAGCCCTCTGCTCCAGGCCCCATCAGCGCCTGCCGTTTTCCACCCCGGCTAGAGCCACGAGAGGCTCGTGAGCCCCCGTCTTGTCCCCGTCTGGACCAGGCTGAGGAGGTTGAAGGACCGCAGCGTGACCGCGCCCATGGTGGTGAAGGAGTTCATCCAGCGCCAGGTCGCTCCGCTCCAGTGCCATTCTCACCAGATGTGGACCTTGCTCAGCAGCCAAGACCATATGAGGTTTCAAGAGTCTGGGCTCCCCCTAGGTACGCGGCAAACGGTGATCAAGGTCCTGACAGGTGTCCCTTCGCCTGACGACTTGCCTGGGAAGAATTGTCTGCTATACCGCTGCAAGAACAAGGCTGAATTCGTAGGGAGCATGCCTTCCTTCGACGAATGGGTACCGCGCCCGAACGGCTTGGTGGGGTCCCGCGAGAACCCCGTCAATGTGGTTCCCTTCTTCGTCGTCGGCGCCGAGCTCGTCCCAGATGTGGGTGCAGGGGAATGAGCACAGCCAGAGGCCGGTGGCACGAGTGCTGAGGCGCGGATGCCGCCTGGTGCTCCTGGGGCGTCGTCCTCGGGAACCCATGATCCTGGGATGCTGGTCGATGAGATGATGCAGCACGTGGCTCCCGAGGCCGAGACTCCAGAGGCCTCGGGAGGTCGCGGTGAGGCAGCGCCCAACTGTTCTCCGCAACCAGGCACCCCTGAGATTGTCCTTCCGAGCACTTCTCCGGTTGCGCCCCGAGCTGGCCGTCATGTTCAGCTCTTCGGTCGGCTTTGTGTGGACTTCGAGGAGCTCCGCAAGAGGAAAGGATATCCGAGCGGTAGCGGTATCTTCGGGCCGTTGAAGCGACGAAAGTACTTCGCCATCGACGAGTAAGTACTGCACCTTGTGATTTCTTGATTTCCGCTTTCCTTCCTGACACTGGTTCTTCAGGACCCCTTCTGCAAGGGTCATTGAGTCCCTCGTGAAGCAATCCCCACCTTCCTCGGCACCCCCGTCGGCCTTGAGTACCCCGAGCCTGCACGTCGCGCCCGGAGCGGGGCCGGCGGAGGGGGTGCACTCGCCTCCTTGGTGCCTTGAATCTGCGGCCCCGTGGCCCTTCATTCACGGTCTAGCTCGGAGCTTGGCAGGCATTCCCTGGACTCCTCCTCTGGTCATGGACGACAGCTGGTTGGCTTCGGCCTACAGCTGCTCTTCAAGCAGCGGGCCCCGACTGGCCGGGGCCACTCGTGAGGTCGGGCCGGCACCTGGAGCGGCACCAGCCCCCAGCCCCCTGCCGAGAGGGGGTGCGCCGCTTCAGGTCCTGCCCGCGGCCCCCGCGGCGGAGGAAGAGGTGGGGCGTGCGTTGGAGTTCGAGCGCGGGCGGAGCGTCGTTCGTCACGAGCTCTTCTAGGAGGCGATGGGTGCGATGAGCCAACTTGGTGAAGAACTCATGGGTGTCGACTTGCATCTTGAGGCTGAAGGTCTTCGGCTGGCGGAGGAACGGCGTAAGCTGAGGGTGGCCATCAACCTTGGCCGCTAGCAGCGTGATCTTGACAACGCGAAGGCCGAGGCATCCCTCAAGATTTCCCGTGAAGCCTGCTCCCGAGCCTAGGAGGAGGATCGCGAGGCTGACCACCGTCGCGAGGATGTGGAGAAGTGCGCGTGGGAGCTCCAAGCCTGGAGTGCGTCTCTCAAGCGTCAGGTGGAGGCGCGTAGAGCCGCCCTTGCGTCACTGAGGGGGACGCCTGCAGAGGAAGAGGAGGTCCGGAAGCGCGAGGAGGCGCTGGCTCTGGAAGCCGTGGAGCGCAGCCTCGAGCTTGAGCAACTGGAGACGGCGGAGCGTCAAGTTGCTCAAGCGGAACATGCTGTCGGGGCTCGCGAGGCTAAGGTCCAGGAGGAAGTTGACCGCCGGGTGGCTGAGGTTCGCGCGGATCTTGAAGGTCGGTACGACCTGAAGCTGAAGCTTGCAGGAACCGAGGCAGCGGGCAGGGCCGCCGCTCTCAGGCCCAGGTTAGATGAGGCGGAGAGGCGTGGGGAGGCCACGGCTGCCGCCCTGGTCATCGCGCAGGCAGACTTGGCCTCCGCCCGCGCTGAGCTGCTTTCTCTTCGAAATCGGGTTGATGACGCCGAGGCCGTCGCGCGGCGAAACAGGGAGGAAGTGCTTCAACGGCGGAAACTAGAGTGTGAGCACGCCCCAATGCTTCAGGATCTCCAAAAGAGGGCTAATACCGCCCTGGGCCATATCTGCGACGAGAATGCGCCGCACCCCCACTCAAATGACTACGCCAGTCACCTGATCTTCTTCACTGACGTGGTGACGCCCCTGGAAGCCCGGTCTGACAGGGCTCGCCAGCTTGTGGAGGAAAGAAGCCGGGGCCTGCTCGGGGGCGCATTCTCCCGTGTCTTCAGCCATCTCCGGAACACCTTCCCCGACTTTGATTTCGACGCCACCATTGCCCCCGTACCGCAGGCCGTCCGGGGCAACTTGGCGCGATGGGTGGAGGGCAACATGGATGCGCTGGTCAGAGCCTTTGCTTCTGACGACGACGCGGTGGTGGTCGTCGCAGACGAAGGCGACGTGGTTGACGACGGCGACGGAGGCGTCGCTGAAGGTGGCGACGGTGTCGGCGAAGAGGGCGATGTGGCGAGCGACATACCTGGCTGATCCCATGTTCTCCTATTGTTTTATCCTATACGCAAAAACTCGGGCGTGGCCCCTTAAGATCGTGAGAGCATTTTGAGAGGGGTATCCCCTCGTGTAAACAAACCAATGCCTTCATTTTCTTATGTCAACTAAGCGCGTGCCCTTGCGAAACCGTAGACCTGGTGGCGAGTTCCCATCGTGGTTCACCTTAATCGGAGCGGGTCACGAACCAAATCGTGAGGTCATGAGCTTTCGGGTCTCCTGGAGAGCCCGTCAATCCTCCCGAGGGGGGGGCTCATGAGAGGCGAGCACCGTCCATGGTGTTAGTGCGCGCGCGCGGCATCCGTGCGCCTTGCCCGACCCGACTCGCGAGGGGCTCGTGAGTGGGGGGCGTGGCGCGCGAGTCCAAAACAAGGCGAGAACCAGATAACGAGAAATCGCTCCGAACGAGAAAAAGCACCCCCAACGCGTAGCAACAAAAGCTCAACTTCAATTTAAATCCAAATCCAAAGGGCAAAGCTACAGAAAAGAGTTTCAAAGCAAAAGGCCGCGTCCGGCACCTAGTCTAGTCTTCTGGTCTTCGAGTCTTCTCACCAGCGCGGAGCTAAGTGCTGCCACTAGGCATGGGAGGGAGCCCCAGGGCCTGAGGCCGGCACCCCTGAGACTCCGGGGCGTGTACAACCCCACTCATTATTACGTGATAGTGTAACGGGCGGCGATCTTCACATGCACCGGGCCTTCTTCACAGGTACCGGCCTTGCTTCATATCGCCAGAAGAGGGCCCCGCCTTGCGCCACCCTCGACCACCTTTGAACCGACCGGCAACCAGGACGGCGCAAAGGGGGGAAAGGGGACGCCAGCGGCGCCCTCGGCGACCACGGGTCCTCCACCGAGGGAAGGCTCGCCGGTACCTCCCGGCCAGAGGGCCTACCTATGGGTGTCGCCTGGCTTCGCAGGACATGGGGAGGGGCCTTGCTCCTGGCTCCCTCCATGCAGCCCCCAGCGTGCTTCCCATGGCGGAAGGGGTGTTGTTGCGCCGGGGTCGTCGGCCAGGGCTGTGACCTAATTCACTGGTAGCCCATGGTTAGCGTAAGCTTGCTCCTGAGAGATTAGCGGTACCCTGTAGCTGTTGTTGCAGGCGCAGTTGTTGCGGTTCCCCGTCGGTTCTTCGAAGGCTTCAACTTCTAGCGCCCCTTCTTCCCAATCTTCTCCGAGGAACGAGCCAGGGTTGTCCTCCGGCGCTACTCCTGGTCCATCATGCGGGGCACGTAGGCTTTCGTGGACGTTACCCCGTACTCCACGTCGCCCGGCCCAGCGCGGCGTCCTGAGGATGGTAGCGCGACATTTCGCTGGGACCATGGGAGGCGACGCTTGTGCCCACGCTTGCCGCAGGCGGCACGGGGGCGACGGGGCCCCCGGCACCACTGAACGTGCTGGTGCTGACGAAGCCTCCAGGCACACCTAAGGGCGTGTGGTTGCGGCGAAGCCCGCCGTGAGACCCCGTAGTGGCCTGAGAAGGAAGCAAATAGTGGAAGGGCGGCGCTCCCGATGCCGCCGCATCCAGCAGCTCTGCGACGCGTTCCAGTAGTGCGTCCTGGCCGCTCTCCATTAGTCGGCACCGCAGCAACTCCCGCGCCACGGTGAGCGCACCCCGCATGTTCTCCTGCTCCCGCCGCGTGTGTGGCACCGTCGCTGCGGCGTGGCTTGCTGCCCTTGCAGCAGCTCGCGCTTGTCGTGGGGTGAGGGTGGATGGCGCCCCGCCACGCCGGCCGCGCCCTGCAGTGTCTGGCGGCACTCGAGCCCCCTGGAGCGCGGGGTTGAGGTCTTCAGGGGCAGGTGGCGCCGCCTGGGCTGGCCAGGCTGCCCAGCGGTCAGAGTCGGCCCTTGGGTCGCCGAACATCACGGCTGCGGAGCGTCGATGGGTCGATTGGCGGGGAAGAGGCTTCGGCGCACCTTTACCCGGCACGCCAAATGTTGGATCACGGGTTCCGGCAAAACCCTTAAGGTTCGAACACTGGGGTGCGCGCGAAGATTTCCTTCCTACCGATCTACGCCCTAACTCACTAGGATCTCGCGGACGAATTCGACGAACTCGCAACACAAAGACACAAGATTTATACTGGTTCGGGCCACCGTTGTGGTGTAATACCCTACTCTAGTGTGGTGGTGGTGGTGGATTGCCTCTTGGGCTGATGATGAACAGTACAAGGGGAAGAACAGCCTCCCGAGGTTGAGGTGTTCTTGTGTTCGGTGTGTTGCTAAGGATTGGCTCAAGGCTAGATGCCTCTACTGTGGTGGCTAGTTCTACTTATATAGGCCCTGGTCCTCTCCCCAATTATTGAGCGGGAAGGGAGCCAACAATGGCGGCCAATTTGAAAGGGAACAACTAGTACAAGCTATCCCGACAAAAGTGGTCTTCACCTGCAAAAGGCTCTGGTGATGACGCCGTCTTGGGCTCCATCGTGACCTCCGTCCTGCTGGCTTGCTGGTCTTGGTCTCGTTGCACTGATATGGAAACCTTTGCTTGATGCCTCGGTACTCCGCGCCTGCGCTTGCCCCCTTAGCACCAAAGAGGAAACAAGGACGCTGCGCGCACTGGCGCCCCCCTGGCGCCCGCCTGATCTTGATCGTCATGGCTCACGTCACGAGAGCCTCGCGAGGTTTGCCCCACCTTGATTTCTCCGCTCCTCGCGAGGCAGCCTGGTGAGGCCACTCCTAAGGAGGTCTTGCATCATCCGCCATACGAGGCTTGGCCCCTCGCGAGGGTCTTGAATGTCTCGCTGATGAAGATGGGCCGTACAGGCCTGCTAGTAAAGCCACGCCGTGGGCCGCAGGCAGGCATGTCTAGGGACCCCCGTTG
Organism: Aegilops tauschii subsp. strangulata; assembly: GCF_002575655.3. Taxonomy (NCBI): domain Eukaryota; kingdom Viridiplantae; phylum Streptophyta; class Magnoliopsida; order Poales; family Poaceae; genus Aegilops; species Aegilops tauschii. The sequence goes on along the minus strand of NC_053041.3, from coordinate 303,550,509 downwards.
CCACAACGCCGACATGTCGTATCACGGGTTCCGGCAAAACCCTTAAGGTTCGAACACTGGGGTGTGCGCGAAGATTTTCTCCATACTGATCTACGCCCTAACTCACTAGGATCTCGCGGATGAACTCGACGAACTCGCAACACAAAGACACAAGATTTATACTGGTTCGGGCCACCATTGTGGTGTAATACCCTACTCCAGTGTGGTGGTGGTGGATTGTCTCTTGGGCCGATGATGAACAGTACAAGGGGAAGAACAGCCTCCTGACATTGAGGTGTTCTTGTGTTCGGTGTGTGGCTAAGGATTGGCTCAAGGCTAGATGCCTCTACTGTGGTGGCTAGTTCTACTTATATAGGCCCTGGTCCTCTCCCCAATTATTGAGAGGGAAGGGAGCCAACAACGGCGGACAATTTGAAAGGGGACAGCTAGTACAAGCTATCCTGACAAAAGCGGTCTTCGCCTGCAAAAGGCTCTGGTGATGACGCCGTCTTGGGCTCCATGGTGACCTCCGTCCTGCTGGCCTGCTCGTCTTGATGTCGTTGCACTGATATGGAAACCTTTGCTTGATGGCTCGGTACTCCGCGCCTGCGCTTGCCCCCTTAGCACCAGAGAGGAAACAAGGACGCTGCGCGTGCTGGCGCCCGCCTGATCTTGATCGTCATGGCTCATGTCACGAGAGCCTCGCGAGGTTTGCCCCGCCTTGATTTCTCCGCTCCTCGCGAGGTAGCCTGGTGAGGCCGCTCCTGAGGAGGTCTTGCGTCGTCCGCCTTGCGAGGCTTGGCCCCTCGCGAGGGTCTTGAATGTCTAGCTGATGAAGATGGGCCGTACAGGCCTGCTAGCAAAGCCACGCCGTGGGCCGCAGGCAGGCAAGTCTGGGGACCCCTGTTCCCAGAACGTCGACAGTAGCCCTCGGGCCCAATGCGCGCTCGGGCTTGGCTTCAAGGCGAAGCCAAAGGCCAAGCGCGGAGCGCCGCGGGCCCCAAAAGGCTGCGACCTCGATTGACGCGTGGCGGTTGATTGGATGTGGGTGTCTCTGTTTCCCCACGCTGCCTCGGCAACTGCTCGTCTTGACAAGTCCCTGCGACATGCAAGGAAACCCATCATTACCTATGATCGTGGGAGGCGCCGGTTGGCCTTCTTTCGTTATAAATGGGGGGGAGCTCCCGTCGCCCATCTCTTCCTTGTTCGCTTGTTTCTCCCTCCTCGCTCCTCTGCTAGCAATAATGGCGCCGATCCAAAGGTTTTCCACTGAAGAGAAAGGAAAGGCTCCCCGCGACGATCCAGGGCCGCTCCCGCCGAAGAAGAGGTCGGTCCATCGTCGTAACGAAGCAGCGATGCAGGTGGTGACGAGGCCTTGGTGCGAGCAGCCTCCTACGGGGTATCCGCTACCCCAGTATGGCCAAGCCTGGGGCGCTGGAGGAGGGGGCGACGAGCGACGCCGCCCGCGCCGCGTCCGTGGTCACCGCGCGATGGCGATGCATGCTGTTACGCGGATTCCTCGCGCGAGCTTGTGCTATGGGCGCCGATGCCTCCAAGCTCTTGGATCCGCTTCCCGCGGTCCTTCTCTGACATGATGCCGCCGAGGGGGCCCCTCGAGCTCTGGCTGCAGCATGCCGACTGCAGTGCCCCAGCGACCGGAGCAGAGGTCGAAGCGGTCCCCACCAGCAAGATCTTCATGACCCGCAGCTGGGGCGAGGTCGCGCGGGTTTGCCGCGCGGAAGGCGCCCTCGCGATTCACTTTGAGTACGATGGTGCCTCCACGCTTTTCTGCAAGGTCTTCGACGAGGAGGGCCGCCGCTTGGAGTGTTGCCCTGGAGGGGAGCGCCAGGCTGACGCGCGCTCCGCTCATGGCTACTCCAGCAGCAGCAGCCCCTGGGAGTCCAGCGGTGCTCCTGAGCTCTACGAGACTCCGGAGACAAGCGACGACAGCTACGTGCCCCCGAGCTCTCGCTGGGCTCAGAGCAGGGCCGTGGCGTCCTGCAGCCGCCACCACTGATCTGGATAGGGTTGGCGGCGGCCTCACGCGGCCCACTATTGATAATGGTGTCGGCCGCGGGAGGGTGTAGATAGGATTCCCTTAAGTTCTCATTTTTGGTTTCCTGCCAGGAATCAAGTAGTACCCCATGGGGGCATGTAATGGGTCTGTATTGCCTTTTTGTGTATATCTTCCTTATTATGAAAATCTACGAATGCATGCCCTGTTAAGGCTCTGTCTCCCCTTTCCAACCTCGTGATAGCTTGTTACTCTACGCTGACAGGTCCCGGTCCCCAGGCAGGCTACAGCCGTCGCTGGTATGCCAGGTCGCGTGCCGTGGTCAAGGCCAGGAGGTGAGCGGCCCGAGGTCCAGTAAGAGCCCCTGAGGCGCGATGCTCAGGAGGTCCCCCATAGCGCTCAAGCAGCTATGGTAAGGCAAGAAAGGGAGGTGACGTGGCCGCAACAGGGATGCGGCGAGCGTAACGCCTAGGTTCCAACAACTTAGTTGTCCTGAGCTCGTGACTTATCTTGGCGGTTCGCGGTCGATTCTCCGCGATGCGCCAGACCTATGCGCAATCATCCGCAGCATAGCTAGGTTAGGCCCGTACAGGTCCTCCCCTTCCAATGCTCTCCTTCGTGCTCTACGTCCTCAGGTCCCGGCCCTCGAGCGAGCTCAGCCGCCGCTGGTATGCCAGGTCACGATGCCGTGGGCAAGGCCAGGGGTGAGGGCTGGAGAGCCAGTAAGAGCTCCTGAGTCACAATGCTCAGGAGCCCCCGTTTTAACGTGCAAGCGGATTACTTGGAAGAGGTGGGAGCTCGCGATGCCGCCTAGTGCTATCCTCGTGATATTCCTGCGAGCCAGCACAAGGAAGAACACAATCTGCCGTTATGGTCGCCAACCTGCTGCTCGTTGCTCCGCGAGGGGGTGAAGGAACTGAGGGCCCGTTGAGGTGACGTGCATGGAGTGTGCCGCGAGCCAGAGCTCGACCGCTCAGATTTATCAATGTGGTAGGGACAAACCCGTGCACCAGCGCCGTGCCGGCGTGAGGAGGCCCCGTGGGAGGCGATGATCGAGCAGGTGATAACCAAAGGTAGATTACGCATGAAAGGCATATCAGCTTGGGTAAATGCAGAAAGAGACATGCCACTGGGTCAGGCCCGAGCAGCTTGTGGATGATGCAGCCCGAGGGGCACCCCCAACAGGATAACTAAAGACATAAAAAAGGGGTACATGCCACAGGGACGGACCCACGCGGCCTGGGAATGATGCAGCCCGAGGGGCGCTCCCAGCTGAATGAACTTCGAAAATGTCACCTCGTTCTGTTGACGAAGGAGAGTTGGGGCAGCTGAAGGTACGCGGCGAAGGAATTGCTCCTCATGAGCCACCGGAGCCCTGAGCCTCCGGAGGCTCTGGGGGCTCAGGTGGTTCCCTAAGGACTGTCTCCATCTCTGCCAGGACGGCGTGGTGCCTAGCCTCCCGAGCTGCCAGGACACGCCGTAGGTTGCGCTAATAGGCTAACGACACGCTCGGCAGGCCGAAAGGCATGCGAACGTAGCTGTGTGGTGGACCCTTGCAACGGCCCATGCGCGAAGGCCAGAAAAGCTCCTGAGAGGCGGCCCTGTTGAGCCCTGGGACGTTGATGCAGACGCGCAGCCCGGCATCCTCGCCTGGATGGGGAGCTGCGCCTCATGAGCGGCGGTCGCGGCGCATGGCCCTTGCGTCTTACAGTTCCTGAGTGGTCTCGTTGATGAACTCCTGAGCGGTGGGTGCTCCCTGCCCTATGTTCTCCTGAGGGAAACGTGTCGCGAAGCACGCCTCCAAGTGGTGCCCAAGCGCCTCCCTCGTGATGTAAGCAAGGTCTGAGGCCCTCCAGAAGAGAGCCCCCGAGCATTGCCCGAGGAAGGCGCTGGGCGCGCCTTCCTATGTGACAGAGGGAGGCACCCCTGGAGCGGGCGCTGATCCGGACGAGGTTCCAGCTACGACACCATCCTCCTGAGATCCTGCACGGCGCATCTGCTTCTTCTTCTTGGGGAGGGCCTTAGGAGGGCCCTCGCCTTTGCTGTCGGGGTCGTCGATTGCTGCAGCTTGAAAAGCACACTCGAGGGAGCACACCGCGTCTCTTTCTTCGCACGGGACTGTGATGATTCCGCCGCTTCCTCTCATCTTGAGGACGTTGTAGCCGTGGTGTGTGACCGCCATGTACTTGGCCAGCGCTGGATACTCAAGGATGGCCTTGTATGGCAGACGGATATGCGCGACGTCGAAGTCGATGAGCTCGGTGCGGTAGTTCTTGCGTTCTCCGAAGGTGACAGGGAGGCGGACCTGCCCTATCGGCTTGGTGGAACCGTCGGTCACTCCTGAGAAAGGCTTGGTAGGCTGAAGCTGGTCATATGGCACTTGGAGGTTGTCGAACGTGTCGACGGACAGGACGTTGACTCCTGCGCTGCCGTTGATGAGGGTCTTGGTAACTTGCACGTTGCAGATGACTGGTGAGCAAAGCATCGGGAGGGCGCTAGCGGTTGCTGCGCACTTGAGCTGATCTACCGAGTTGAAGGTGATGGCGCACTGGGACCACCTGAGCGGGCGCGTGGCTTCAAGCTTGGGGAGGACTACACTTACTTTTTTTTGACTATGAACAGTAGGGGAAAACCCCACTGCAATTTTTATATTAAATAAACAAATAACAGGTAGCACTGTACAAAAGGAGAAAAAAATAGAAGCAAAATAAAGAGCTAAGCTAGCTAAAAACAGAGCAGAAAGAAGGAAGAAGAAAATAGAGGGCTTGAGGTGAGCCCCTAAAAAGAAGAACTAAAACTACAGAGATACAATGACAAGCAAACTATTTGAAGATGCGCTGCGAGGCTGGGGCCTGGGCTCCGCCCAAGATACTGGCGATAGCGCGCGGCTCCTGGAAGCCCCCAGCTCCCTCGTCCTGATGGTGGTCATCATTCATTCTCGGCGGCAGCGGTAGTGGGGGAATACCAGCGTTGCCCTGAGGACGGTCCTCGCGAGGCTCGTCCCTCCAGGCGCCCTCGCGAGGATGATCCTGCCAGCGGTCCTCACGAGGCCGGTCGCGGCACTCCTGGCGCGGGCCATGGTCGTCCCAGCGTCCGCCTCCACGTCCTCCTCCTCGGCCGTAGCCCCGGTCGCTACGCTCGGAGCGTCGACCGAAATGTCCTTCTTGAATGGCTCTGAGCTCTTGACGGTCGCTGGTGTTGTGGGTGTTCAGGTTGTGGAAGGCGCAGAACGGTCGGGTGCTCTTGGATGACTCGGGCTGATCTCTGCCTCGCTTGGTGTCCGTCTCTGCTGCGAGCACGGCTGCTTCCTTGCATTTCACGTCCTTGGCCTTGGCCTTCTTCTCCTCCGGGCCTGCGGCTGGCAGCTCGAGGAGGGAGAGGCGCCCTTCCTAATCTCTTGTGCACTTGGTCGCCAGGTTGAACAGCTCCTGAGATGTGCACAGCTCCTCGTGGATAGCGAACTCTTCCTTCATCTTGATGTCGCGGACGCCGTCAGGGAACGCGGAGATGATGGCCTCATCTGTCACCTTGGGGATCTTGAGGTGAGTGTTGTTGAAGCGCTGGATGTACTTATGGAGGGTCTCTCCTGGTTGTTGCTTGATGCGCCGCAGGTCAACTGCGGCCGGCAGGCGGTCGCGAGTGCCCTGGAAGTTGGCGACGAAGCGGTCGCGCATCTTGTCCCAGGAGGAGATCGAGCCTTGTGGCAGGTTCAGGAGCAACGAACGGGTGCCATCTTTGAGTCCCATAGGGAACCAGTTCACCATGACTTTCTCGTCGCCGTTGGCCGCCTCGATGCTCAGCTCTAGAGCTGCAAGAACTCCGCGGGGTCGAGGGTGCCGTCGTAGCGTGGAGGCAGATCTGGCTTGAACTTGCCCGGACAGGCGACACTACGTAGCTTGGCGTGAAGGCGCGGCAGCCGGCCGTGGTCGTCGGGGCCCGTCATGGAGGCGGAGCTTGGTCTTGGCGCCTGAGGGAGTCCTAGATTAGGGGGTCCTCGGACAGCCGGACTATATCCTTTGGCCGGACAATTGAACTATGAAGATAAAAGATTGAAGACTTCGACCCGTGTCCGGATGGGACTCGCCTTGGCGTGGAAGGAAAGCTTGGCAATACGGATATGTAGAGCTCCTCCCTTGTAACCGATTCTGTGTAACCCTAGCCCCCTCCGGTGTCTATATAAACTGGAGGGTTTAGTCCGTAGGACAACAACAATGATCTACGATAGGCTAGCTTCTAGGGTTTAGCCTCTACGATATCGTGGTAGATCAACTCTTGTAATACACATATCATCAAGATCAATCAAGCAGGAAGTAGGGTATTACCTCCATCGAGAGGGCCCGAACCTGGGTAAACATTGTGTTGCCCGCCTCCTGTTACCATCCGCCTTAGATGCACAGTTCGGGACCCCCTACCCGAGATCCGCCGGTTTTGACACCGACATTGGTGCTTTCATTGAGAGTTCCACTGTGCCGTCATCATAAGGAAGGATGGCTCGTCTCGTTGTCAGGGACAACATCACCCTCTGGGGGAGCCCTGTCTATAGGCCAAACTCTCCGACTAGGCGGCTTCGTCATGACCGCCCGTTCGGCCGCTGCGCTGGCGATTACTTCTCGGGTCATCAAAAACAGCCTCCACATCGGCTCGGAACTTACCGAGCGGATGGATCCAATGGAGCTCTCCTCTTTGAACGAGCTCTTGGATCGCATCGCCGCTTTGGGAGTCACTACGGACTATGATCGGATTGGGCTTAAACCCGACCAAAGGGAGGTTAACTCCCCGCCGGTCACCCATCAGATAGCGGTGGTGGAGGAGCAATGCGGCGGTTCTTCCTCTATCTTGAGGACAAACTATGTCCGGATTCCCGAGCTCTCTGAGCCAGATACCCGTCTACGGGAGGACATCGCCCAAACCCTGAACCTAGAATCAGGCAGCGGACCGGACCTACTGGGCAACATCCCAAAGCCCGAACTTCCAAGATCGGAAACTCCTCCGCCCCTGGGTCTCAGATCGGGTCAAGGTCCGGACTTGAATCCACCCACCCACCCAGATATAAACGATCTTTCCCACATTAGGCAAGAGCCCCAGGAGACAGTACATCACTATTGGACCAGATTCCTCCTTGTAATGAACAAGGTCAAGGACTGTCGCAAGGAAGACGCAATTTCATTCTTTTGCAATAATTGCACGGACAAGGGAATCCTCAACGCCATAAGTCGCCGTGACATAGCACACTTCGCTGACTTGGAGGCCATAGTACGGAAGTACTGTGCCATGGAAAGCGCCTGGAAAACCCAAACAAAATTTTGGGATAATCCGGCTCTGACAAAACCCCCAGTCCAAACTAAAAGGGTGCACTCTCATAAGTCGCCCGACTCAATACAAAGAAGCAAAAGCCCACTGCAGGGCGTGGAACCGTATTGGAGGGATGGCTTAATAGGCCATGCAAAATTCACAATATAGCGGATACCATACCAACACACAGCCTTAGAGCATGTTGGGTACTCCGGCAGGTGGCCAAGAGCAGTGAGGATCTCCTCATTAAAAATACCGCAGAGCACCACCCTGTGGATAACAACAATACAGTATTGACAGTCGCCTCAAATAATAGGCGTAAGCGAGCACTCCACAGCCTTGCTGAAGTCTGCCACGTGGCAGCAATAAATCCATGGAGCGACACGGCTATCACCTTCAATGCCAGTGACGAACCTAAATTCCGAACAGCCCGAGCACCAGCCGCCTTGGTCCTTAATCCAATTGTGGACGACTTTCGGCTTAATAAAGTGCTCATGGACGGCGGCAACGAATTAAACCTCATTTATGAGGAAACTCTTCAAAAAATGGAAATAGACAGAAACCGAATTGAGCAAAGCAGCACGACCTTCAGAGGAATCATCCCTAGTCGGGAGGGACGATGCGCTGGGAAAATCACACTAGATGTGGTATTCGGCACGCCAGAGAATTATAGGTCCGAAGAAATTACATTCCAAGTGGCCCCGTTTAGTAGCGGATACCACGCCCTTCTAGGGCGGGAGGCATTCACGATCTTCCAAGCCATACCCCATTATGGGTACATGAAGCTCAAAATGCCCAGGCCCAATGGAATCATCACTCTAGCTAGTGATCCGAACGTAGCACTCCGCGCCGAAAACAAAACAGTCGCACTGGACCTCGAGGCATTATCCGAAGCCCTCGCGGCCGAGGAATTAACTGCGCTGTGCTCCACAGTGGACAGGGACGACGTGATACTCGACAAAAGATCCAAGTCCACCTCTTTTAAACCAGCGGATGAAATAGTGAAATTCCAAGTCCATCCAACGGACCCTACAAAGACAGCATCCATCGAGGCATAGTTAAACCCCGCTGTAGACGCCGCACTACGGGAGTTCCTGCGCGAGAATTGGGACATATTCGCCTGGCATCCTTCAGACATGCCAGGAATCCCACGCAGGCTGGCCGAGCATAGCCTTAACATTCTAAAGGGATTCAAGCCGGTGAAGTAGACTCTTCGGCGTTTCTCTGAACCTAACCGACAAGCCATGGGAGAGGAGCTAGCCAAGTTATTGGAGGCCGGATTCATTAGAGAAATAAAACATCCGGACTGGCTAGCAAACCTGGTGATGGTACCAAAGAAGGACAAATCCTGGTGCCTATGCGTCGACTTCAAGGACCTTAATAAGGCTTGCCCAAAGGATCCCTTCCCCCTCCCTCACATCGATCAAATTATCAACGCTACCAGAGGACACGACTCACTGTGCTTCCTCGACGCATATTCCGGTTACCACCAAATTAAGATGGCGGAGTCCGATCAAGCCGCAATGGCATTTATCACTCCATACGGCCTCTTCTGTTTTAACACAATGCCCTTCGGGCTCAAAAACGCCGGTGCAACGTATCAACGCATGATTTAGACATGCCTGGAAAAACAAATCAGCAAAATAGTGGAGGCATATGTAGACGATGTGCTCGTCAAAACCAGACATGTCGAATCCTTAATAGACGACTTGAGGCTCACGTTCGGCAATCTCCGAACATACGACATCAAGCTCAATCCGGAAAAATGCGTTTTCGGCGTGCCCGCCGAAAAGCTCCTGGTCTTCATCATCTCCAGTAGAGGAATTGAAGCAAATCCGGCTAAAATCCGAGCTCTGTCACAGTTGGCTATCCCAACTAACCTCAAGCAAATCCAGGATGCGTGGCGGCCTTAAGCCGCTTTATCTCCGATTAGGAGAAAAGGCACTACCCCTTTATCGCCTTCTTCGGCGCACTGAACACTTCGAGTGGACGGACGCGGCCACGGCCGGATTGGAAGAAATAAAAGCCATCCTGGCTACCAACCCAATCTTGGCCGTGCCAAATGTCGGCGAACCAATGCTGTTATATATAGCGGCAACTCACCAAGTTGTAAGCGCAGTGCTCGTCGTCGAACGAGAGGCGGACAGACATAAATTCCCACTTCAAAAGCCGTTATATTATGTATCCACTATCCTCACTCCATGCAAATCAGGGTACCCACATTATCAAAAGATAGCGTACGCGGTATTTATGGCATCCCGGAAATTACGACACTACTTTCAAGAGTGTTCAATTACGGTAGCCTCGGAAGTACCACTCAACGACATAATAAACAACCGCGATGCCACGGGCCGGGTTGCCAAATGAGCTATTGAGCTTCTCCCGTTCGACATAACATATAGACCACGACGAGCCATTAAGTCGCAAGTACTGGCCGATTTTGTCGCCGAGTGGACAGAAGCCGAACTCCCTAAAATGCTGGCTGGTCTGGGGGCTGGCGTCGTTCTGACGTCCCCCATCGGAGATACAGTCCAATGCGTACTCCAAATACTATACACAGACTCCAACAACGCCGCCGAATACGAGGCCCTGTTACATGGTCTCCGGATGGAAGTTTCCATGGGCATTCAACGCCTGGAGGTGCGTGGGGACTCGAACCTCGCAGTATCTCAAATAAATGGAGACTTTGACGCCAAGGATCCGAAAATGGCGGCTTATGGCAACGCCGTCCTCAAAATTTCAGCTCGGTTCGAGGGGCTTCAATTCCACCATGTGGCTCGGGAAAACAATCAGGCGGCGGATATCCTCGCCCGTATCGGTGCTAAGCGCGACCCTGTCCCACATAACATCTTCTTGCAAAGGCTATTTAAGCCATCCGTGGTATGGGAAGGGGATACCGGTAATAATAGTCCGGACCCGGCCACAACACCAGATACCGAAGACTCTGACACAATCGGAGGCTCTGCCACCGAAATAACACCATCAGCCCACGTGATAATGGTCGTCATCGCCTCGTGGACAGAACCATTCCTGGCCTACCTAACCAGGCAGGAACTACCCGAGGACCAAAATGAGGCACGCTGCATAGTGCGGCGGTCTAAAGCCTACAAGGTCCACGAGGGAGAGCTTTATAAGAAAAGCACTACCGGAGTCCTTCAAAGGTGCATCTCCGAGGAGGAAGGGTGGAAGCTTTTGGCAGAAATCCATGCTGGACTCGGCGGCCACCAGGCCGCAGCCCGGGCCCTTGTAAGCAAGGCCTTCCGTACAGGTTTCTACTGGCCGACGGCCCGAGCAGATGCACAGGATCTGGTTCAACGCTGCATCGGTTGCCAGCTTTTTGCAAACCAAAGCCATATGCCGCCTACCGCTCTCCAAACAATCCCCATTACTTGGCCCTTTGCGGTCTTGGGGCTTGATATGGTCGGACCCCTCAAAGGGGGAAGCCATAAGAAAAAATACATACTGGTCATGGTGGATAAATTCACCAAATGGATAGAAGCCAAACCTGTCAAAACGGCCGAATCCGGACCAGTGATAGAATTCATATCCGGGGTGGTACACCGTTATGGCGTCCCCCACAGCATCATCACCGATAACGGCTCGAACTTCACAGCCGACGAGGTAAAACTTTGGTGCAGCAACATGGGCATCAAGCTCGATTATGCGTCTGTCTATCACCCGCAAATTAACGGTCAAGTCGAGCGAGCAAATGGTCTTATAATGAGCGGCATTAAACCCAGATTAGTGCGGTCCTTAAAGGAATCAAACACGCATTGGGTAGAGGAGCTCGACTCCATACTATGGGGGCTGCGGACCACGCCGAATCGCACTTCCAGATACACACCATTCTTTATGGTGTACGGTGCAGAGGTGGTACTGCCTGCGACATAATTCATGATTCACCTCGAGTGCGCATGTATGAAGAAAAAGAGGCCGAGCTCGATCGACAGGACTGTTTGGATGCCCTGGAGGAGGAGCGTGATGCGGCAAAAGCCCGTTCCGCATTCTATCAGCAACAGGCTCAAAGGTATCAAAGCAGAGATGTACCGGCCAAATCTTATAACGTTGGCGAACTCGTTCTACGCCTACCGGAGAAGAAAAAGAACAAGCTCAAGCCCAAATGGGAAGGTCCCTTCATTATTGACCAGGTTCTGACCTTTGGAGCGTACCGTCTGTGGGATGCATCGGATAATCGACTCGAGCCAAACCCATGGAACGCAGCCAGACTCCGAAGGTTCTACGCCTAGTGCTGGACTCTATGTTCGTCTCCTTACCTCCGTCAATTTTTTACATATCCGCTATCTGTCTTTTCTCTCTTTCTCTCTTCTTTTTTCCTTTTCTTAAAGGCCTTAAAAGGCTAAATTGTGTCTTGACTACACAATCTTGATGCGCTAACCACGCTCATTATACCTGGGGGCTTCTTATACAGAAGCTTAATATAGCTATTTTCTGGGCTTTACGCCCCACACATGTGTTATTCTTCCACATGTACCTTTTTTCGCCATTATATGCATCGATATGACTTATGTTTTGGCCAAGCTAGGTTGCCTGGCTCTTGTGTTTATGCCCTACGTTCCCGTTAATTCGGCTAGGGCATAAGTGGAGCACCTCTGCGATTGTTACTGCCGGGTCAGCCGGATGTGTACCTCAGACTGGGTGAAGCCGAAAGCTAGCATTCTTAAGGGAATACTCGGTCGGTGAACAAAAGATGACTTTTATTTATTTTAATACATGCCCCCAGATGTTTATAGCCTGCGTCTCTTTCGCAGTTCGGACATGCACATTAGGTCATGCGTACCCAGGGAAAGGAACCCTTAACGGAACTATTCTCCCTGGAAGATGTTTCTTACTATCCATGTAATATAACATAGCTAGTTGGGTACTTGTCTGTTCAAGCACTTATGACCCCTCCGCCCGGTTTCCACGCGTACCCCGGTTCTTACATAACTGAGCAGGTATTCGGATACACTCCGGACTATCGGGTCCAGAGGTAGAAGTGAAAAGGTCCGCCATGAGAAATGATTTACAATCCGGCTAGGGACAATATATGTCACTTGAAGTACACAGTCACTTAGACTGACTAAATTCTTCTTCTATACCATCCAACAGGCTGTCCAGCCTACAGTCCTATTGGGAATACTTTGCAGCTAATTCTACTTGGTCATACACCAAACTGACGGGGATCTCTTTCCCATCGGGCCCCACAGGTCCGACCTCGGCCATGTGGTTTGGGTCAGCTTTGGTATATCGCGTCTTCACCATGGCCCAGGCTTCCCTTGCCCCCTTCGCGCTCCCTTGAGCTTCTCTATTAGCTCCCCCATGCCTCCTGGCGGGGAGACGGATGGCCACAAGGCTTGGGCAATACCCTACATCACCTGCCGAACTTGTTCGTGCAGTTGTGAGAGCTCTGGTAGAAGATCACCCGCAGACCGGGGCATCTCCTCCGCAGGACGACCCGTCAGCATACCTGCAGACATAACTCTGTTAGCCGGCTTCTTTGCTGAACTCTTTCAAAAGTTCATTCAAGCACTTACTAAAAATGCCGCGCCGAAGCCGCTTATTCTCCTTCACGGAGTCTGCAAGCTGGGCTCGAACATCTTTCAGTTCCACGCCCAGCTGGACATTGGCGTCTTGGAGATCATTTTTCTCCTTCCTAACCCGCGTAAGCACGTGCTCACCAGCATTTAGCTGTCGATTAGCACGTTGCGCATCCTCCGGCACAGCCTCCGGATTCACTCCGGAGTCATCTGCAACATCTATTGTTAGATTTGCATGTATGCCGCATACTATCTGGTACCTCTCATTCTTTGCAATGGAAACAAGTGTTACCAGAGGGGGCCTTCTCGGACTCCTTCAACGCGGCCCGTAGCTGGGCTTTGCACTCTTCCAGCTCTTGAGACAATTGGGTATTCTTCTTTGTAAGAACCTGCACAAATAATGATCCTTAAATCAGCTGTGTCAACTATTCCAAGTCTCAAGGGCTACTGATATATATAATCATCAGATTTTCTTACCCGTATATCCTTTACATACTGGTTCGTGGCTCTGGCAAGACCATTTTGAGCAGCACGGATGTACGCTTCTCCTGAGTTGAAGGCATTGAACGCCTCTTGGGAGAAACAAGCGTCACGTAGTACGGCGCGGCGGCGCTGGTGATTCATGGCGCACTCCACTTCGGAATTAGTAGCGGATAGCCTATCCACATCCTCTGTAGGAGGAGCATCCGGCGTTCGCCCCGTGTTAGCTTCCGCCTCTATGTCCGGCCCTTGAGCCCGACTGGTGGAGGCGTGATCGGCAACCTCTCCGGATATAGTCCGGCGAGCGTTTTTCCTACTAGGAAACGTGGACGTTATTATATTTTAAAAGACGGCAACCACGGAGCGAGGTTCTGTATCATACCTCTGCGACGGCGTCTTAGTCCTGACCGCCTTCCTTTTTAGCCTACCCGGCTTCGGTGCCCCTTGTTGGTGAGTCACTGCGGGTTCGGCATGGCGTCCCGAGGGCCTTCCCTGTAAGACACCATATGTGTACGGTAGGTGAAGTGCAAAAAAGGGTATCCTTCTCGGAAGTTGGGACTCCGGTTTTACTTACATGCGATGCAGGGAGTAGCCCAGGATAGTCGGCTATGATGGCCACCATGGCATCATCGCAGCTCAATTGACAGAATGTCCTGTCGATCAGCTCCACAAATATGTCCGGATCCTCTTCGAGTCCGGGATCGAGGGCCCGGTCAGGGTCCTCCGCATTATACATATTGACATAACCTCGATTATGGTCAGTCCTGATTGAGCCAACATTTTTATCCGGCCCATCAGGTAAAGGACTTCTCCGTTATCTTCCTCCTGAGGGCTCCGAGTGCGCCAGCTATGGCGTTTCTTCAGGGGAGCATTGTCGAACTCAGGGAGGCCCATCCGAATAGGGTCCGGAAGGGGGACGTCCTCCATATAAAACCACTCCGAAGGCCAGTCCTCAGATGTCTTCTTCGGAGTACCGGACAAGTATCCGGTCCCGGCGATGCGCCATATTTCGGCTCCGCCCACTTGGTACAGTGACCCCTCCTGTGCACGGGGTACGAGGCAGAATAGCCTCTTCCATGGCTCGAAATGAGCTTCGCAGCCGAGGAACAGCTCGCCGAGAGCGACATAGCCAGTAATGTGTAATATGGAGGCGGGAGTGAAATCATGCAGCTAGAGGCCATAGAACTCCAGGAGCCCGCGGAGGAACGGATGAATTGGAAATCCAAGCCCTCTTAATAAGTAAGGGACGAGGCATACCCGCTCCCCCATGGATGGGCTGGGAAAGATCTCCGCTAGCTCCCCGCCATTATAGGTGGCGAGCCCGGCTCGAACGGGGACCATATACGCTGGGGGGAGAAATCTCCTGGGTCCGCAACTCTACTAATTGGCTGTGGGGGACGGAACACTTCTTCCAATTGCCGGGCTTAGGACTACGGGAGCGAGAGGAGGAGCTGCGGCGACCGGCCATGTTGGAATGGATTTTTTCGGGGCGCGCTCCGATGGATACTCGCTGTGGGAGGATGATGTGATCTGGATCTGAGAATCCCCGTCTCTTTAATAGACGATTTACCCACATGGCTAGGGTGGCAATTGTAAAAATGCCCCAACTTCTCGCATTTGCTCGACGTGTTGGGAATATCCATTATTAGGCACGGAAGCCAAGGAGTGCAACATTTATGGGAAGCCGGACACTACTCAAACAAGTATTCGGAATTTGGAGAAGAACCCGCCTTGCAATGCCGAAGACAATCTGCGCGCGGACTCATCGCCATTGAAGCCTGGTTCGGGGGCTATAGAGGGAGTCCTAGATTAGGGGGTCCTCGGACAGCCGGACTATATCCTTTGGCCGGACTGTTGGACTATGAAGATACAAGATTGAAGACTTCGACCCGTGTCCGGATGGGACTCTCCTTGGCATGGAAGGCAAGCTTGGCAATACGGATATGTAGATCTCCTCCCTTGTAACCGACTCTGTGTAACCCTAGCCCCCTCCGGTGTCTATATAAACCGGAGGGTTTAGTCCATAGGACAACAACAATCATACCATAGGCTAGCTTCTAGGGTTTAGCCTCTACGATCTCGTGGTAGATCAACTCTTGTAATACTCATATCATCAAGATCAATCAAGCAGGAAGTAGGGTATTACCTCCATCGAGAGGGCCTGAACCTGGGTAAGCATTGTGTCCCGCGCCTCCAGTTACCATCCGCCTTAGACGCACAGTTCGGGACCCCCTACCCGAGATCCGCCGGTTTTGACACCGACAATGCCCATGCACCGCCACAACGAGTGGTGCGGGGGCCAGCCGTGACGTACTATCCTGGCGCGATTGTGCGAGGAGTGGCGGGGCGTTTTCTTGCGGTCGAGGAACTTCTTGGTAGCTTCCTTCTTCACGCGCGGGCGCCGGACGCAGCGGATTGCGTCGCGGAGCCGCACGCCTTGGCGCCAAGGCGCCATCTTGGGGCAGAGGTGGTGGAGGCGCTCCACGATCTGCGTCGCCTGAAGTTGGAGGTGGGCCTGGCGGAGAGAGGGACGGCACAGGGGAGCCCCCTGCGGCGCGGACAAGCTCGGCGATGCGGTCGAGCCAGTCCTCGTAGAGGTCGTCGACCGGGCGGTAGCGCAGGAGCTCATGTGCCATGAGGAGCGCGGCCCATGCGTCCATGGGAGAGCGACGAGCGTGGGACAACGAACCAGCGGGAGTCAGCAATGGAGTGGCGGTGCGGCCGTCCCGCCGCACCGAGGGATGCAGCGAGGACACTTGCTGCTCGTTCCCCATCGGCGTTCTGGGAACGGGGGTCCCCAGACTTGCCTGCCTGCGGCCCACGGCATGGCTTTGCTAGCAGGCCTGTACAACCCATTTTCATCAGCGAGACATTCAAGACCCTCGCGAGGGGCCAAGCCTCGCAAAGCAGATGATGCAAGACCTCCTCAGGAGCGCCCTCACTAGGCTGCCTCGCGAGGAGCGGAGAAATCAAGGCGGGCCAAACCTCGCGAGGCTCTCGTGACATGAGCCATGACGATCAAGATCAGGCGGGCGCCAGCGCGCGCAGCGTCCTTGTTTCCTCTTTGTTCCCATATGAGTGCAACGAGACCAAGACCAGTAGGCCAGCAGGACGGAGGTCACCATGGAGCCCAAGACGGCGTCATCACCAGAGCCCTTTGCAGGCGAAGACCGCTTTTGTCAGGATAGCTTGTACTAGCTGTACCCTTTCAAATTGGCCGCCGTTGTTGGCTCCCTTCCCGCTCGATATTTGGGAAGAGGACCAGGGCCTATATAAGTAGAACTAGCCACCACAGTAAAGGCATCTAACCCTGAGACAATCCTTATCCACACACCGAACACAAGAACACCTCAACCTGAGGAGGTTGTTCTTCCCCTTGTACTGTTCATCATTAGCCCAAGAGGCAATCCACCACCACCACACTGGAGTAGGGTATTACACCACAACAGTGGCCCGAACCAGTATAAATCTTGTGTCTTCGTCCACGAGATCCTAGTGAGTTAGGGTGTAGACCAGTAAGGAGGAAATCTTCGCGCGCACTCTAGTGTTCGAACCTTAAGGGTTTTGCCGGAAGCCGTGATCCGACAGAGTGTGAAGCCAGTTTTCAGGAGTTGAAGAAACACTTATTTACAACCCCAGTGCTAATTCTTCCGGATATACGCAAGGATTTCCAAGTATATTGCGACGCTTCTCGCCAGGGACTTGGAGGCGTACTTATGCAAGATGGAAGAGTTGTTTCATATGCCTCACGATAGCTTCGACCTCATGAGTTGAATTATGCCACGCATGATTTGGAGTTAGCAGCCGTAGTGCATGCACTCAAGACCTGGAGATATTTTCTCATTGGAAACCGTTGTGATGTATACACGGATCATAAGAGTTTGAAGTACATTTCACACAGAAGGAGTTGAACCTCAGGCAGAGGAGATGGTTGGAGCTGATAAAGGATTATGACATGAAACTGCATTATTATCCAGGAAAGGCCAATGTTGTAGCAGACGCGTTGAGGCACAAGAGTTATGTTAATACTCTAATAACCAGAGGTTTACCTCAGGAGTTAGCCGACGATCTCAGGGAACTTCATTTGGAGATAGTTCCGAGAGGTTTTGTTGCAGCGTTGGAAGTTCAGTCCATGTTGTTGGGAAAGATTCGAGAAGCTCAGAAGACACATAAGGAGATTGCGGAGATAAAGGAAAAGATGAGAAAAGGAAATGCCAAAGGTTTTCGTGAGGATGAGTGCGAAACATTATGGTTTCAGGATCGTATTTATGTGCCCAATGACCCAGAGATCAGGAAGTTAATTCTTCAGGAAGCTCATGATTCGCCATACTCGATTCACCCAGGAAACACCAAGATGTATTTGGATTTGAAGGAACGTTTCTGGTGGACAGGTATGAAGAAGGATATTGCCGAGTATGTAGCAGTATGTGACGTATGTTTGAGAGTCAAGGTAGAGCACCAGAAGCCAGCAGGATTACTTCAGCCTTTGCCGATTCCCGAATGGAAGTGGGATATGCTTGGCATGGATTTCATCACCGGATTACCCAGGACACGATCAGGATATGACTCCATCTGGGTAGTAGTTGATCGCTTGACCAAAGTGGCTCACTTTATCCCCGTGAAAACCACTTATACAAGCGCGAAGTTCGCCAAGATATATATGACCAGGATCTTATGTCTGCATGGAGTTCCGAGGACCATCGTATCAGATAGAGGAACACAGTTTACCTTGAAGTTTTGGAATCAGTTGCATCAGACTTTGGGTACCAGGCTAGAGTTTAGTACAGCCTTTCATCCGCAGACAGATGGACAGACCAAGAGAGTCAACTAAATTCTGGAGGACATGTTGAGAGCTTGTGCACTAGATTATGGATCTAGTTGGGATGATAATTTGCCTTATGCAGAGTTCTCGTACAACAACAGCTACCAAGCCAGCTTGAAGATGGCCCCTTTCGAAGCATTGTATGGAAGGAGGTGCAGCACACCATTGATGTGGGATGAAGTCAGAGATTGACAGTTGTTCAGACCAGATGTAATTAGAGAATCTGAGGAGAAGGTTAAGTTGATTCATGATTGACTGAAGGTAGCACAGTCTAGGTAGAAGAGTTATGCCGATACTAAACGCAAGGAGGTAACATACGAAGTAGGAGACAGAGCATATCTTCGTGTGTCACCACTTCGAGGAGTTAAACGATTTGGAGTCAAAGGAAAGTTAGCACCACGATTTGTAGGACCATAACGAGTTTTGGAACGTATGGGAGAAGTTGCCTACAAGTTGGAATTACCCGAAGGTTTGTCAGGTGTTCACGATGTGTTTCATGTTTCCCAGTTGAAGAAGTGCCATGCAGAGATGGCCGATATTCTTCTAAGAGATACAGTGCCCCTGGAAGCAATTCAGTTGGAGAGTGACCTGGCCTATGTGGAGAAACCCGTCAAGATTCTCGTGTTTGCCAACCGAGTTACACACAGCAAGGCCATGCAGTTTCGCAAAGTCCAGTGGAGCCACCATATCAAGGACGAAGCTACCTGGGAGCGAGCAGAAGACCTCCGGATAGACCACACACACCTATTTGCTAGTCAACCCGAATCTCGAGGGCGAGATAGATCTTAAGGGGGGTAGGTTTGTAACATCCCAATTTTCAATTTGGATGTTATTCATTAGGTCATCATATGCATCCATGATTCGTGTATTTTTGAATTGGTTTTATTTGCAGTTTTGATCCTAGAAACCCTAAACAACTCAAGGACCAATTGAGAGAGTTGGAGGTTTTCACAAAAATCCATTTTTGAATTTTCAAAAATCGTAAATTGGATCAAAGGGTTTTATTCAAAATTATTTTCCCAATTATTTCAATTTAAATAATGAGAGAAGATAATATGACTTCTTCAAAACCGCTAAGAAATAATGGAAATTTAATTTTGGATAAAATATATTTTATTTGAAATTTTATTTGGTTAAATTAGGGAAAAATATGCATTTTAAAAATTGCATTTAGTCCAGAAAAATGTTCACTTTGTCCTAAATTTTAGGAGAGGACGGTGAAAATTATTTATGGAATTTTAGGATTTTTATTTTATTTTATTTTGGAATTTTCTCTACGGCGAAATTACTTAAAAGAAAGTTCCGGACCGAACTGGGCCGAACGCCCAGCTGGCCCGTCAGCACCGCCGCCTCCCAGCGCGTGGCCGAGCAGGACTCCGCCGGAGTCCGAGCCGCCGTCGCCTCGCCACCCGACCCCTCCTCCAAGTTTGACGCCCCGGACCCCCCTTTATAAGCCCCCCGACCCCTCTCCTCCCCATCGAGCCGCCGCCCAAGCAGCAGCAGCAGCCAGCCACTGCCGCCGCCGCAAGCGGCGCCGCCTGCCGCGCCGCGCCACTCCGCCGCCCGAGCCGCACCGCCCAGCCCCGCAGCCGCGCCACTCCGCCACCCGAGTCGCACCGGCCTGCGCCGCAGCGGCCGGAGCCGCGCCGCCCTCACCGGAGTTCGTCGCCGTCGCTGGTTTATTTCAGGAACCAGTATAACCGTCGAAAACCCAGCCGGTTTTTTTAGTTTCTGTTTTTTTCGTTTTAGATCGGTTTATTTTATTAGGTTAGATTAATTAGCGAACGTTTGTTCGTTTAGATCTGTTAGTGAACATTTTCGTTATTTAGTTTCTGTTAGCGAATGTTCGTTCGTTAGATTTTTCTTTTTAGTTTTATTTTCGGCTAGGGACCTATCCACGATAAGTTTTCTAACAGATTAGTCCCTGATCTTTAAACTCTCACATCTTTTTGCTCGTTTATCCAAATCCAATGAAACCAACGCCAAATTCTTCATCTTGATCCCCTCTCTTCAGATAAAAAACTTGAACATGATTTTGAAAATTTAAATTTGGTTTCAAGGAGATTTGATTTCGAACTTCTTTTGATCATAGATTGAGTTTCGTATTTCTGATTTCATCGGTTCTTTTTGCAAATTGAAGTTCCTCACTTGTACTTTCTGTTTACATCTTTTATTTTGGTTTTACCTTTGCATCTTATGCTTGAGTGCTTATGTATGCTATTGTTTGTTCACGATAGAGTTTCCGGAGTGCGAGGCTTGCTGCTACGAATCTCTAGGGTTTTCCGATCGTCAGCAAGGCAAGTAACACTTTGATCATATCCCTTTATTAGCCAATTTTTTTGCATTAGTTTAACCCCTCAAACATTGCATGAGTATGATTTGATAACATGTGGGTTTGGGAAGTAGTTGATGAGGTCGGAACCTATTGTCTTTTATCAAACCCCGGGTATCACACGTTATGCGTATACTACTTTGATATGCTTGTAGACGTGGATTGGTATGTGAGATTCATGCAAGATGTGGGAGACTTTAATTAAGGGAAACTTATGGTGGCTACTTTAATACACATCTGGGTGGATTGGTTGCGGGCACCTGGAGCAATCCAGTGTTGTCCTAGGATATCCCGGAGTACCCATGTGATCATCCTATGGTTTGCCACCCAGGCTCAAAGGGATCATAAGATTATTCATGATAGAAACTTCCGTGTGCAGCCACAAGCCATTATGGGCTCTGGCATAGTTGAGTATGTTGTGTGACCTCTTTCAGTGGTAGGCTAGCAGATGTAGGGGAAGTAGGTGCTACTGTCTACCCAGGGTAAAGAGTTAATGCTTCAGAAAGACTGTGTCTCGGTCATCCGTTTCTCAAACACCATGTAGTGCGAGAAATTCAACGGAGGAGATCGAGTCTTGTGGGGAAAAGTGCACAAACCTCTGCAGAGCGTACAAACTAATCATGATTAGCCGTGTCCCCGGTTATGGACATCTTGAGCATCTGGTATTTGAATTATTGGTTGATCTCATCACGTGACTTAATTAAGGTATTGGGTTATTAATTATACTTAACTTGGGATTGAGTTGGAGGAACCTTCTCAATAATGGCATCAACTTGGTAGTGAATAAAATCTATTTCTTTGTTGTAGGGAAAAATTGGCTTTATGCAAGTGTTAACCTTAGAGCCTCCACCAGCCATATATGCATGTAGTGATAGCTGTTATTTGTTCATTGCTCTATAGTGTTATCTTGCCAGCATATTCCATGTGCTGACCTACACGGCTACAACGTATCATGTTGCAGAATTTTCAGACGAAGAGCAAGGTGCGCTAGGTCATTGTCATGCACTCAGTATTGCCATGGAGTTGGATGGACTCATTTATCTTTGATGCTTCCGCAGTTATCTTATTTTAGATGGCCTTCAGCCATATTATTGTAATAAGTTCTCCTTATGAGACACTCGATGTAATAAGTGTGTAATTGAACTCTATTATAAATCATCGAGTACTGTGTGTGTCAGCAATACCAATCCAGGGATGACACTTAAGCACAGAGACTTGACCGTCTAAGGTCGGGTCTCTACACTATGCCATGGCACCGCCTGTCGCGGCGGTAAACCCTTACCTCGACGCCTTTCGCCGCCGCCAGGCTGCCGGCAAAGGCCACCACATTTCGCCACTTCCGTTTGTGGCCGCCTATCGCCATCGACTTTCTCAACGCTGCTCGCGGTCGACCCAGCTCCGCTCAGTTGGGGAATCTGCCGTACTGAGGGTTCTTTCTCATGGACGACAAGGTAACTAATTTAATGAGATAGTATCTCATCTCTTATCCCACTTCATCTACCTCCTTTAATCACCCGGTGGAAATCGCCGTGAATTCATTTTTATTCGAGCTAATTTGAGGGTTTTCTTTCATTCATAGAATGTACAGTGCGCCGATACTTCAGGACCTTGCGACCTCCGCCAGAGATTCCATCTCACCGTACCAGATAACTTGAGGACGCGCGCGGTATGTTCAATCTCACCCTAAATCGGTTGGCATGGCCTACTTTCCGGAACATATTCTAAATATTGCTACATTTGGATAAAAGGTGCCACATGCACCATATACGTCAAAGGGGATTTCCCCCCTCTTCTTTCTATATTAGGCAAATTAATGATGTATTGTTCTTTCAATTACTCTCATATATCCATGGCATCATGTTTACCCTATCTGTTTAATTATAGATTTTTCTCTTTCGATTTCAACTGTTGTACAGTTCTTTCGATTTGGGCCAAATCCTACCATTTTCTGCAGCACATCCCTTGCTGTCGGTGTACGAAAGTAGGGGCTCTCCTTTTGACCCCTTTACTTGTGCACGGGCAGTCAGAGCCGTGCGCCGCGGCCACACTTAGCAGGGCAGAGGAGGGAAGCCGGAGGAAAGCCGAAGCACAAGACAACCAAGGCAACACCAAGACCAGAAACACAAAGGGCAAGAGGGCGAGGTGGACCCCCCCGGCAAGACCCTTGCCGGGGCGGCCTCCTCAGCCCCGGCAAGAGCTTTGCCGAGGCAACTTGCCTAACGCCAGCAGAGCGCACCGCCCTTGAGCCCAAGGGTTCCAACACCGTCAATCACATTGGGACCAGGGCTCGGGAGGCGCCTCCGTGGTGGCATGCAGATCTTTGTGAAGATCCTAAATACACAGGATCAGATAAGGACCAGAAGACGGCGACCCTCGGTGGGATCCTAGCCGAGGAAATCCACAAGACCCCCGGCAAGCACCTTGCCGGGGACGACTGCGACGCCACGGCAAGATCCTTGCCGAGGGCATCAGCGGGGCCATAGCCAGGCCCACACCTGCCAAGACTCCACCCCGTCCCCAAGCAGCTGCTAGCTCAACCAGCTAGGCAGGCACCTGCGTGGCGACGGGCGGCCTCTACACTAACTCAGCAAGCACCTACGTGGCGGCATGCGACCCTTCATGAAGGCTCCACCATCGCGCCAGCCCAGCAGCCAGCCAACATGGCGCCGTGATGCTTCATCAGCTCGGACGCGTGTCGAGGCCAGGCGAGGCGGCGACAGCTGGGACATGCTTCCCTGGCGTCCCCGATAAAGCAAGGGGGGCACGTCGGCAGCGCATTAAATGCTTTTGTCTGGCGGTCCCAGAGGATAGGCTTATCGACTGTAAACCTTTCCACCTCATGTATGCCACTGTGGCAACCCCTTTTTCCTATAAAAGGAGGCCCGAGGCGACCAGGAGAGGGATTCGGCCTTTTTGGGCAAGTTGCACCCTGTAGCTAGCGCAAGAACACAAGAATACTCAAATACATCCACCAAAGCAGGACTAGGGTATTACGCATCTTCGCGGCCCGAACCTGGGTAAATGATCCATGTGCTTCCTGTCAGACCCGCTCTTTGCACAACCTCGCGCTCGCCAACTGTAGAAGGGATCCCAGTGATCCCATAGGTGTCGTTTCCACCGACATCTTTGGCGCGCCAGGTAGGGGGCGCGCAGTGGTGGAAATCTGGTCTGATCGAAGCGGCGGCTTCATCGCGGCTGTTGTTCCAAGGAAGAAGACGACCAAGCTTGACAGCACCATCTGCAGATGCGGTGGACGCTCGTGCAACGACAGAAAAGCTAAGTCGTGCGAAACTTTAAGCAATTTCTTTTTATATATAAGGTTATTATCCTCGAAGGTCCTGCCCTATGTATGGAAAACCTGCACCCAAGGGGCCCCTTCCGCGATTGCAACACCCTTGCTCTGTTTCGAGTCCGCTCAACAGCACAAGCAGCCGCGTGGAGAGCGGTAGGGTAGCCTTCCGCAATTAGCGATGCTCTCGATTCTGACTCGAGTCAAGCTCTACAGTTCGTGCGGCCGCGTTGAGGGCGGTAAGGTTGCTTGCCTGGCAGCAAGCATACCCTGCAGGCTATTGGGGATCTGTCCTCAAGGCGCCGTGGCCTGGGTTACGCGCCGGCAAGCCTACCCGATTAACGTAGGGTGAACATACAAAGGGGGGATTGAACAGGAAAGTAACGTGCATAATATCAAAAGTACTGCAGAGTTATATTACATCGATAGTTGCCGCGGTTCTAACTAAAGATAGAAATTGTCTTGGTCATGAACCTGCAGCGACGATTAGAAACGGGGTGCCTAATCCCGGCGCTGGCTCTCCACCCTCTAAATTCCATCGACACGGCTGATGATAGGCTTGATACGCTCCTTGAGCGGCGCGAGGTCAGCATCCTCCGGCAAGCTCTCCAGCGCGGCGTCGAAGTCGAGGGTGGGGTTCCAGTGCGCCACCTCGGTGAGGACCTTGGTCATGGCACCCCGGAAGAGCTTCCGGGCCTCATCAGCCAGCGAGGCCGCCCTGGTGGTGCGAAGATGCTCCAGGGCTCCAAGGGCACCCTCGAAGAATAGGGTCAGCCCGGCGTTGCGAGTCGTGCTGCGATCCGGGACGTACCTCACATTTGGCATACCCATGGTGGTCAGCTGCGTGGTGATCCTGCCGGCGACGTCTTTGAGGTGGCTGGTCCAGCGATTCTCGGCCTCCACACAATCCTTGTGGTTGGCGGCTTCGTTCTTCCGCTGCTGCTTCTCGGCCTCCAGTTCCTTGGCCACGGTCTCCTCCCGGGCCTTGGCCTCTGAGAGCATCCCCTCAAGGCCCTCCAGCTTCAGCTTCAGGTCCTTGATGGAGTCGTTGGCCGTGGAGAGAAGCTCAGCCTTGCCAAGGACCGCGGCCTGCGCGTCAGCCAAGGCGCCCTTGGCCACGTCCCTCTCCCCCGTCAGCGCCAGGCCTTGCTTCTTCATCTCATCCCGCTCTGCCTCCAGCTCCTTCACGTTGCTGGCGTGGACCTGGGCCTGAGCATTGAGCGCCTCCTCATGCCCCAGCTCCAGCTCCTGGGTCCACCGCAGGACAAGCTTCTCGACCTCCTCGTCCTTGCCGCGGAGAGTCGCAGCAAGCTTCTCCTCGTAAACGGCAAGGTCCTCCTCCTGGGAGTTCAGCGCAGCTTGGTGTTGTGTTCAAGCGGCCTCGGCTTCGGCGGCCAGGTTCTTAACCGTCTCCTGGGCCTTCTCAATGTTGGCATGCTTCATGGTGAGCTCCACCTCGCGCTTGGCCAGTTCGTCCTGGGCGGCCTTCAGCTCCTCACAAGCTTGGCGGAACCAAGTTTGCATCTCGGCGACGCGTCCCTTGAGGTCCGCCTCCGCCATGTCCATGCGGGCGCGATGGAGCACCTGGAGCTTCCGAAAGCTGGCGCCCATGGCCTGGAGAAGCCGCTCCTCCTAGGAACCATCGCCACCGGCGCTCGGCTCGTCAACAACCTCGAGCTCGGCGGCGGCAAGCACCTCCTCGTCGAACACCTCTCCCTCGATGGGCGCCCTGGAGCTCGACGTCCCTGGAAGGTGGACGAACAGGTCGTCGCTCACCTTCAGATACCTGCCGGAGCCAGAGGCAGCGCAGGAGGAAGGCTGGTCATCGACCACCTCCTCCTCGGCAACGGCCTCGCCGGTCTCCCTGGCAGGCCCCTTGCCAGCCTCCTCGGCAGCAGCCTTGCCGGGCTCCTCGGCGGGCCCCTTGGTGGCATCCTCAGCAGCGCCCCTGGTGGCCTCCTCGGTGGCGATCTTGTCGGCCTCCGCCGCGGCGTCCTTGGCAACATCCTCGATGATGGTATCTATGTCCTCCAGATCCGCCGAAGGAGGATCTGGATACCGAGAAGGGGATGAGGCGAAGCTGAGACCAAGATTCAGAAAGAACAGGGACGGAAAGCAAGTGACTTACCCATGCTGGGTTGGGAAGCAGAGGTCCCCTCCCCGCCAATGTTTGGCGCCGAGACGAAGCCACCAGCGCCCAAGTTCGCCTCCTCCTCCTCCGTGTGCATGGCCTCGGTGCTTGGCGCCCTTGCCGGGGACGCCCCTTGGGGCAGCGTGGTCGATGGGGGCCGCGTGTTGGGGGTAGCCCTCTGTGGCTCCTCCTGCTGCTGTCCTCCTCCTGCAATCACGGCAAGGTCAGCACAAAGGGATCGTGCCCCCAACACATGTTGACGAAGGGCGAGTGATGAACTTACGCTGGGGGCTGTGCCGGCGGCTGCTGTCCGGGCTGCTCAACACCACCACCGGTGTGCCGAAAGCGCCCGCCAAAGCCCTGGCCCTTTTCACCCTCTGGGCCAGCGTCTCCGCATCCCTGCAAAGATGAAAACGAATCAAGATAAGTGGCGTGGTCTGAGGAGACAGAGATGACAGAAAGGGACAAGATACTTACTCGTCCTCCACCTCCTCCTCTGCTGCCTTCCTCTTCCTCCTTGGGTTGAGGGACCCGAAGTCGAAGACGACCTCCGCGTCAACGTCTGTTGGAGGGGGGAGAAGAAGGTGGGGTCTGAACACGCTTGGACGAAGGAGAAGCAGCTGCCTTCTTCTTCACCACCGCAGCCCTCACCAACTTCTTCGCCGCCGCGACCCCCGTTTGGCGCGCGGACCCCTCCTGGGCTTGCCGCGGTTGCATGGCCCTGCCAGTACGGACCGGCTCGCCAGAGGTTGCCCGTCGCAGAACTCGCCCTCTCCCCGTGACCGGAGGGTCGACAGCCTCGGCCTCCTCCGACGACGACTCGTCGACCACAACTTCGATGAGATGGGCCCCGGAGCCAGCGCTGCTGGCTTCCCCAGCGGACTCCGTCCACTGGGCGAGCTCCTTCTCCTCCGCGGCTGCTGTGACCTCGTCCTCCACACCGCCAGCGCTGCTGGCCTGTCTAGCGAGCTCCGCCTCTGCCGCCCTTGCGGTGATGTAGTCCAACTCTGCCTGAGTGGTGTCCTGGATGAGCAGCGGCTCGTTGCGGACATACACCTCCGCCAAGTTGTCAAAAAACTCCTGCACCTGCTCCTCCGGCGGCGCAACCCAGTTTTGGACGGGACCGTGCGCGTTGCAGTCCGGCATCATGGCGATGACGTCGGTCTGGTGTGAGTTGCTGCTCAGTGGGACCACCCCCGCCGCCAACCCAAACAAGGGCCCCTTGACGACCTTGCCGGCCTTCACAGCCTTGCCGGACCTCTCGGCCCAGCCATCGCGGTTCACGTCGAGCTGAAAGATCCGCTGGCAGAAGTGAGCATGCCCCATCACCGTGAAGTTGTGATTGAGGCCAGGGAGAAGCCTCATGATGTCAGCCGTGTTCTGGAAGAGCCAGGCCGGCCTCCCCTTGTTGCGCAGAGGCGCGATTCAGCGGCGAAGGAAATCCACCCCAATCATCTCCAGGGTAAGCCCGGCAACGGTGAGGCGGTGGATCTTGGTGGTGGCGATCTTGAGCTTGTCATCCTGGGCGTCTACGTCGCCCCAGTCATTCCTACGAACCGGCGACGCCTAGCGAACCCGGCAGAACTCCTGTGGGTCGTCCTCCTCAATCCAGCACCACCGGCCTCGCCATTCTTCCTACCTCTCCTTCTGGGCACCCTTCGGGTACGTCCCTTTGGACCTTGGGATCCAGGCGACGCAACCAGAAATGGTGCCTCCCTTCTGGATGCGAGGGTAAAAATAATGGCGGAAGAGCGCCGTGTTGGGAAGAACACCGGCGAAGCCCTCACAGAGATGGGCGAAAGGGCCATGCACGCCACGGCGTTCAAAGTAAAATCCAGGAGGTGGAAGCCAAATGTGTGCATGATATCGTTGAAGAAATCAGAGAAAGGGGGGCAAAGGCCGCAAGAAAAGTAATTTTGAAGAACGGGTACCGATTCGGGGCGGCCTCGGCGCAATTGGCGGGGATGACGCGCGTGGCTGGATGCCCTGTCGTCCTCCCCCCCCCCCCCCCCCCCCCGTCTTGCACCCCCATAGGGGCTTGAAGCAGTCCCGGAGTTCGAACACGTCGACCGTCGAGGGGAAGTAGGCGAGCTGCGTCCACCACGCCGCCAACTCGCTCTCCGTCGGCTCCGTCGCCCCGGCGTCCTTGGCCACTCCCTTGCCCTTGGTGGTTTTGGGGGCCATGGTGGCTGCAAAAGGCGAGGGGTGGAGGACGGCGAGGACGCAACAACGGAGAGCAAAGGCGAAGAGCTTGAGAAGGAGGAAGAAAGGAACAGTGGTTCCGAGATTGGAGAAGACGCAGGGGGTAAATGAGCAGCGCGCCCGCGATTATTCCTTTTTACGGGGAAGGCGCAGGCCACCTCCTTTCCCATTAACTGCGATGTGACGCATGCGTGCGGAGACCACCCCACGCATGACCCCCACATCACACACAATCCTCCACGTCGCGCGTTCAAAGCGGGTCGTGGGGAAGCGCAGCGGACGAAACAGTTACTACGATAAAAATCCGCCATACCTGCCCGCGCACCATTCTGGGCCTGGCCCAACAACGCGTCGCGCTTATGTGTGGCCCAGGCCAGGGGGCTCCTGTCGGTGTACAAAAGTAGGGGCTCTCCTTTTGACCCTTTTACTTGTGCACGGGCAGTCAGAGCCACGCGCCACTGCCACACTTAGCAGGGCAGAGGAGGGAAGCCGAAGGAAAGCCGAAGCACAAGACAACCAAGGCAACGCCAAGACCAGAAACACAAAGAGCAAGAGGGCGAGGTGGACCCCCCGGCAAGACCCTTGCCAGGGTGGTGGCCTTCGCAGCCTCGGCAAGAGCCTTGCCGGGGCAACTTGCCTAACGTCAGCAGAGCGCGCCGCCCTTGAGCCCAAGGGTTCCAACACCGTCAATCACATTGGGACCAGGGCTCAGGAGGCGCCTCCATGGTGGCATGCAGATCTTTGTGAAGATCCTAAATACACAGGATCAGATAAGGACCAGAAGACGGCGACCCTCCGCGGGATCCTAGCCGAGGAAATCCACAAGACCCCCGGCAAGCGCCTTGCCAGGGACGACTGCGACGCCACGGCAAGACCCTTGCCGAGGGCATTAGCGGGGCCACAGCCAGGCCCACACCTGCGAAGACTCCACTGCCGTCCCTAAGCAGCTGCTAGCTCAACCAGCTAGGCAGGCACCTGCGTGGCGACGGGCGGCCTCTGCACTGACTCAGCAAGAACCTACGTGGTGGCATGCGACCCTTCATGAAGGCTCCACCACCGCGCCAGCCCAGCATCCAGCCAACATGGCGCTGCGATGCTTCATCAGCTCGGATGCGTGTCGAGGCCAGGCGAGGCAGCGATAGCTGGGACATGCTTCCCTGGCGTCCCCGATAAAGCAAGGGGGGCACGTCGGCAGCGCATTAAACGTGTTTGTCCGGCGGTCCCAGAGCATAGGCTTATCGACTGTAAACCTTTCCACCTCCTGTGTGCCTCTGTGGCAACCCCTTTTTCCTATAAAAGGAGGCCCGAGGCGACCAGGAGAGGGATTCGGCCTTTTTGGGCAAGTTGCACCCCGTAGCTAGCCCAAGAACACAAGAACACTCAAATACATCCACCAAAGCAGGACTAGGGTATTACGCATCTTCACGGCCCGAACCTGGGTAAACGATCCGTGTGCTTCCTGTCAGACCCGCTCTTTGCACAACCTCGCACTTGCCGACCGTAGAAGGGATCCCAGTGACCCCATAGGTGTCGTTTCCACCGACACTTGCTATGCAACAGATTTTGTAGTGCACAATTTTTCCCTTTACATAGATTAAGGCTCCATGGATGTCATACTGCACACAAACGATGGATTTACAATCGTTGCTACTGTAAGACTTGATGAACGTGGTGACTCCTATTTTGGCATTGGCTTTTGGAAAGAAATTCCTAAGTTTTATGTACTGAAAGCTGGCACTAAAATTGCACTGCACCTAAAAGGGCCTGGTCATGAGATATATGCTAACTTCCCCGACAAAATCATCCGTCTAGAATTTGTTCGAAGTAAGTTTTCTTTTGAACTATCTGCATGTTGACTTACCCAGCAATGTCAAATGAATTGTGTTGTATTTAATCAACCAATTGTTATTCCCTTTTCTTACTATATTCCTACCTAATAACTTCTAGTTACCAATACACTTTTCTATTGCCCTGTTTTAACTCAATATTCCATGTACTCCAATTTCTACCAGAAGGCGCCGCTGACAAGGAGACTCCGAAGGTGGAGAACGGGGCTACCAACAAGCGGAGGCAGGGCGAGCTAGAACCGCAAGCGACTCCAGCAGGCCTAGACTTGATCAGCAGCCTCCCCGATGATATGTTGACAGTCATCATCTCCCTCCTCCCAATCAAATATGGGGCGCGGACAACCGTCCTTTCCCGGCGTTGGCGCCGCCTATGGAACTCCAGCCCTCTCGACCTCATCGACACCCACGAGCTCTGCCATGGCTATCCTAAAAGCTTGGATGTGTTCTCCAAGATCCTCGACAATCACCTTGGCCCAACTAGAGGTCTTGGAATGGGAAAGTTCCATTCCAACGGCAAGGACCGAGCCAAGCTTGACGACTGGTTCTGATCCCCTGCCCTAGATCAGCTCGAGGAGCTCACTTTTGATGATGGGCATATGCGGTCGCTGCCAACGTCCACACTCCGCCTCGTGCCCACGCTGCGCGTTGCCAAGTTCAAGAACTGCCCTTTCCCCCCTTAATGACACGCCGCTCTTATTCTACCACGACTGAAGCACCTCGAGCTCGTCGCCGTCTGCCTCCCAAATGGTGACATGGAGCCTCTGCTCCGTGGCTGTGCTGCACTCGAGTTCCTTCATCTTCAGGCGATCAATGGGTTGAGTACTTTCCACATCACCTCCATGACTCTCCGGACCATTTATGTGTGTTGCTGGTGCAGCAGGAAGACATCACAAGATGTGTACCATGGTATGGTCATTGAGGACACACCTGCACTTGAGAGATTACTTGTGGTTGATCAAGAAGGTCCAACAAGAATCAATGTCATTTCTGTGCCGAAATTGACAATGGTGGGCTACTCATCTCACAAATACTCCGAACTTGTTATTGGATCCACACCCGTTCAGGTACAATAGCCGCCTTCTACCTCTCCTTCTTCAAATTAACATTATTTCTAATTTTGAAGATTTTTGTTCGTCTGTCATTTAGAAAATGATTCCGACAAGCTTGACCCCAAAACTGCGCACAGTGAAGGTCTTGGCACTAGAATCTATCGGCCCCAGCCTAGAGCAAGTTGTCAATTTCCTGAGATGCTTTCCGTGCCTGCAGAAGCTATATATCGAGGTGATGTTCCTTTCCTGTTAAATGTTAACCATAAGGGAGTTCCATTTGTGACACCTTTTTCCAAGTTTACAATGATAATGTACTACGATTTCCGAAGGTTCTTTTGGAGGATTTCAGTACATACATGTCCCCCCCATATTGGTTGCTTGATCCATATGGTTACAATCAATAAGAATTTCTCCTTTTGATTCATCTGTACTAGTTTTCTCAGGGAACTTTTCAATCCACTCCAACCTCTTATTAAGAAGGCTACATTTTTCTAGAATGTAATCAAATGCCCATGTTAATCATGTCAGATCGAAGATGGCATGTTAGTCCATTTTACAAATCCTGCAAACCAAATAGGCCTGTAGTAATGTTCAAAACTACATGTAGGCACTAACACGTTTTCTTCTTTTGCAGATAATATTAGGCCCAGTGGTGGATAATGTGATACAATATAACAATCACATCGAATGCCTAGATCTGCATCTCTCAGAAATTACTTTGAACTCCTACCGAGGGACCTTACCGGAGATTATATTCGCTAGGTTCTTTGTTCTCAGAGAAAGGGTGATTTATTTCGCAAAAATGAATGGTTTGTTGATCAGCGCCGGCGCCTGCGGCAGAATGGAATAGGCTCCAAAAATCCTGAATTTCATTTGGGAACTTCAGATGACAGAGTAATCGGAAGTCATCGTGTCAACCCCATACATGACTTCTCAGTGGCTGACCCCTTTGCAAAAATTGTGAGATTTCGAAACCAGACTTAGAAGCGGTGATATTAGTTTGAGCCTCTCTGATATCCATGTTCAGTGGATCAGCGCGAGCGTTTGCAGATGATGAGCTGAATTTCATTTCTAATATCAGTTTGAACCTTGTAATATTCGAGTCTGCGACATATAACTCTGGAATTTGAACCTTGCAATATTTCGAGCTTTTGTGGTACAATCGTTGAAATGGCATCGTATGAGACTCGTATATTGCTAGGACTATTTTGACCTTAATGTGCAATGCTCTTAGACTTTATTAACCATTCTCGAATCTTTTTACCTTGTCGATCTCACAGCACACGATCTGTATAGCTAACTCGACTGCGATCTTCGACATTATTGCACACTGTTGGTTTCTTCCACCGTGTGCACTGTAGAGCGCAGAATTAATTATCACACTCGAGTGTCCATCATCACCCTTCTGTGTAACTTTGACCTCATCACCCACGGGTAAACTTATGACCGAAGTCATTCCACACACTTCGTTTTTACAAAGCTTTTTGCCAATAAACGCCCATGATTTGTCCCTCTTCTAGCCGACGCGTGGCCAAACTAGCCGGGAGGTAAGCTTGCGTGGTAAACAACACGGTAGCGTGGGAACAGGCTTACCGACGATACATTTGGCGCCTCTTCGAGCCCACTCATGCGGTGTGGTGTTGTCAAGCGTGGAATGGAATCCTCCGCTATGAACGCCGTGACAAGACGTCACGATTACAGGCCGGCCGGCCCCCATTTATTACAGCGGCCATTTAACCCTTGTGTCTCTTCAACCTTTCGATCGCGCCCCACCATCGCAAGAAGCACACCCACCACGAGAAATTCTTAGAGGGTCTACGCGGCTCCAATGGCGTTCCGAGCGGCTGCCGACGACGAGCAGCAGTTCACCATGCGTGCCGTGGTGGACACCCACAGAAGGTTCATAGACCTCTCGGTGGTGTACACCAACCACCCGATCTGGGGGAGCACTCCATCCACATCATGGAGTTGTTGCTTGCCAAGGAGAAGTACAAGGTGGTCGGGTTCGATCTCGAGTACACCCGCGCTCGTGCCGGGTCTCATCCCAAGGTCGCCGTCACCCAGATGTGCGTGCGCCACCACGTCCTTGTCTACCACTACTGCCTGGCCACAAGGCCTTGCGAGCGTGTCGCCAGGTTTGTCAACAGCCCCGACTACATGTTCGCTATGGTGGACATCACCAACGATGTAAAGGCACTCGAGAATTCGTACATCGCCTGCCAGAATCTTGTCGACATCCAGCGCCAATACAAGATCTGGGGCAGCAAGGAGCATGAGAAGGACTCACTGGTTCACCTCGCCGAGGCCATCATCGACCCCTACTACAGAGACATGAAGGATTCGAGCAACAAGGACAAGCATGCCTGGCACTCGGCCTGGATGGAGAAACTCGATAAAGCTCATGTCGTGTACGCGGCCAAGGAGGCGTACACGAGCTACGACATGTACAGGTGGATCTTTGACATGAGGAAGTGCCTCCTTCCCCAAAACGGCTAGGGATCCAGCCGGAAGCAGAGCAATGGCAGGCGTTGTCGCAACAATAAGTAGTTGATTAGATCCTCGTTTCTCCTACTTTACTATGCATGTAATTGCTTACTTTGGTGTGTCGAAATGTTATGTGTGTAGTCACTTGTGTAATTGTATGCTTAATTTGGTTATGCAATGATGTGTTTTTAAGTATATATGTTGATGCTCTGTAGACAGAGCGTAGATGTTGTGTGGACAAAGAAAATCACATCACACATGGACTAAATAATGGAACCCGTCGATGATGCTTTCATCAATCACTCACAATTGTATACCAGCAATTGTTTGCTCACCAACACACATGGCTTGTTAGCAGTAATCGTCTATGTTGTTATCGGTCTTCGCACATGTTTCCGATTACAGACCTATTTGCCGCGTATCACACACATCTTGAATATTGAACCATTTCTGTTCTCTTGTCTCAACGCAAACAGTTAATCCAAGTGAACCGCATGCCGTATATCGCGCACACCTTGATCTGGCTGATCATTTCTTTTGTGTTGCCTAATCACAAACAGTTCATCCGAGTGAACCGTAAGCTGTATATCGCACACGGCTTCATCTGGCTGCCCGTTTCTTTTGTTCTGCCACATCGCAAACAATTAATTGAACTGAACCGTATGCCCAGCATCGCACACGCAACTAAAATCCGAACCTTGTTTGATGCATCCTTCATCGCAAACGTTTTGCACCCTTTTTGATGGGTTTTTTACACCATCATTTGCGATTAATGCATCGCACATAGTTTCGTCGAAGGGTCTCTGATTGTAGTGTCGCATTAGCAGCAACCTGCAGTAGTGAACGTCCGCCGGAGAGGCCATGATAAACCTCTTCTTGGCCGAACGCTCGTCGGGCTCCCCAGGATACGTGGTCGAGCTTAGTCTATGATATTCTGGAGCAGGGGATGTGGATCTGGCAAGGAGGGACACTGCATGCCTCATCTAAAAAATAAGGGGAGTGGGGCGACGGTATGGGAATCGCTGGGTAACCTGACTTTATTATCTAAGCTAGGAGGAACGGGCAGACCGGCAGGGGTTGGCGGCGGCGCCGGCGGCGGCCGCGAGCTAGGGTTGGAGGGAGGAGGGGGCTGAGTGGGGGACTGTGGAGGGGGTGGGGTGTTTGAGGATACGCCGTGGCTACTAATGTTTTTAGTAATGGTGGGTGGGGGGTGGACGAGGGAGGGCAACGGTTCAAATGCCTCGGCTACTGCAATTTTACAATAAGGTCGGTGCTGGAGGAGTGTGGGCGAGGCTTGTAGTACGGCGACTACTAAAATTTGGGTAAAGGAATCGATGTGGGGTTGGAGTGCCCAAGATCGCGCACGGTCCAATAAGAATATGCGTGTATGATAATAAGGAAAAGTGGCAGAACTGCCGATTTTTGCAACCCTCAAAGCGGGTAGTTTGCTTTTAAATTTCTAGCTAGATGGTCTATGACAAATGGTTCGTCCTAATTTCTAAATAAACTTACCCGCCTTTAGCTTGCGCAGGTGGTGACTTTACAGCACACTTGCATCGCACACGGTTAAGCCAGTACCTCCACCTTTGCTCGCGCTTGCGCAGTCGTGGTGATTTTACAGCGCACTTTCATCACACACAGTTGAGCCAGTACCTCCACCTTTGCTCGCGCTTGCGCAGTCGTCGTGATTCAGAATGCACTTGCATCGCACACGGTTAAGACATTATACCCATGTCCGTTGAGCGTCATCAGAGTCTTTGCAGCAAAAAAATGTTAGATATGGTCAGAAGACAGCCACACCAACATGTGGCCCAAATATATATGAGTGAAAAGGGTGGTCTGTAATGTTCAAAATTCCAATGCACAACTTTGACCGCGCGGGCCCACGGTTGGGCGCGTCCTCGAAGATCGATGAGAGGGGCCAGAAGTCAAGAACCACCTGGAAGTGGCCAAATATATGTAGGAATATTGGGTGTGATGTTTAAACTTTAAATACACAATGCACAATTTTGGTGGCACCTGCCTCGCAAACCCGAAAACACCCTTGGATATATCTATAATGACATAATGTCGTAGCTAGCTAGGATGCTTGGCCCACCACCTCCCACTTCGTGTCAGCGGGGGGATGCACGTAATGATACTTTGGTCATACATGCATGTCACCATGACCTACCATAAGACGGACCAATGAATCTATCATTTGGTCAAACGACAACTGTTGTTGTCGATAAACCACTTGGGCCAATAGATTGAACCATCATAAAAATCGCACAAGAGGGACCGCAAAACCAGCACCTCTTGCATGTGGCCCAAAATGATGTACGTTGGGAAGGGGTGATGTGTGTTTTCAATATAGAATAATGTACAATTTATATGCGGTGCCTACCCCTCGATACAGACAACAACCATGAAGGCAAGGTAGTTAAGGATGAGATACGTAGGGTATGATGTAGGTCAAACCCAGCAATCCAAGCATGTGGGAGGGAATCCTGACAACGCATGAGCTCGAGCTTTGGTTGAGCGACATGTGACGGTAACCAGCCCTAACATGAACTTGGAGGAATCCATTCATGGCCAACACATACCCCTCGTCATCGTTCAAAGGGATGATATATATACACTCGGGGAGCCCACGTATATGAGTGTCGTCACAAAAAACCGCACAAGGGAGACGTGGTCGATCAGAAGACCCCGTATACACTGCATGCGGCCCGAAAATATGTATGGGTACGGTGTTGTGTGATGTGTTTAAATCCCGAATGCACAACTTCGATGGGCCACCAACTACATTACAAACCGAACACCATACTCGACTCCAAGCCTAGTTCAATACGTATGATGTCGGTTTCCCAACTTTGAGGCGGCGGGGGGGGGGGGGGGGGGAGGGGGGGTCGTCCCACGCACGCGCTCAAACTTTATTTGGTCTAGCATGGCACACATCTATACCCGTATATAGTATGCGAATAACTTTGAAAGTTGGTCGTTGGATGAAGCCAAGAGATGGCAAATCCGAGCACTACTGGCCGTTGGATATCATCTACATTCCACCAGATTCTGCCACATGTACAATCTAGAAGACTCCATGGTTGAACTTAAGCATAATGCACAAACCTCAAAACACAAGCACTTCTCCTTTGTTCTAGAATCTTCCATATCTTAATTGCCCAAACTTTTTTCTAAATGAATTATCACTATTTGTTTTTAGTTTATGCTTTACAATGCAGAATTCCATGAATCTTAAAATAGTTTTTTTATAAAACTAATTGATTTTGAATGGGATTAACTATAAGAATGATACGAACATCAACATCATGCCTATATGTCTCAAAGCTTACATGCTATAGTGTGGTATTTATTCATAATTTGGTTACCAAATCTCATGCGTGCAATGCACGTGTACCTTACTAGTATCAATAGGAAACCATCATGGTCAAATCCTTCTCCTTGTTGGGTCAAAGGGATAGATTGTGTGGGCCCCCTCATTGTCGGTAAAGGATAATATATATGCCTCGGGGAGCCCACAGATATGTGCAGCGTCTATAAACCGCACAAGGGAGACATGCTCGATCAGAACACCCTGCCCCCTATACCCTGTATGCAACCTGAAAAAGTTTATATAATCGCCACGATAGGTCAAGTCAATCATTCCTTAATTTTTTAGAGCAAAAAGTAACCAATAAAAACATAGTCTACATTTTAGCAACACAAGGATCCCAAGGTTTATATAGTTGGCATGATAGGTCACTATAGAGATAACCTATCATGGCATTTAAATGAAGCTTGAGATATGCAACTTCCCACCGGGTCACCCATCCTTGGACTACTCCAGCCCGAGCATGCTTAACTTCTGCGTTCTATTCGACTAGGCTAGCGGATGGGAGGCCGCCCCTTGCTGTTAGGAATTGCCTCTTTGCCATTAAGGCGTTTCATGCTGGTCACCCTATGGGACCTACTCCCTCCTATCACACACATTTGTGCTTTTAGAAACCGTGTGCAATATTTGCATGGCTCGTGTGTCGCCGCCTAGCCTTCAATGAGCACTGACACTGTAGTAGAGAAGGAAACCGATGAGAGGAGTGGCAGGAAACGGTAGCCTGTTTAGAAAACGTAGTAGAGAAGGAAGCGTGAGCTAGCTACGCACAGTGCTTACCCATGTACTGTATGTGCTGTCGAAAGGGCTAAGGGTTGTCGTTCGATCAGGGAGCATCGAATGGTGCAGATGTACGATCCGTGGGGTTTGGGTTCTGGCCAATCAGAACACATGACTCAGATCACGCACGCAGCAGGGAGGTGGGGGGCATCAGCCACGGTTTGGTAGGCACACGGCTTTCATGAGTGAACAGTGTGCTATTTGAAAACATTTCGTGAGAAGAATCTCGGTTTTAAATCCCCATAAATCAAAAATTCACCCAAAAATCGTGAAACTTGGCATGGTGTCACGACATGGCACATATATGTCAAGGAATTTTTTTCGTCCATTTTGGCGCAAGTTTTATTACAAGCCTCTTACAAACCGGAGCTTCTCTCAAAGAAGCCTCATGGTTCCGATAGGGAAACATGTCCCCCTCGTGGGCGAAATGTAATCTCTGCCTCTTTTCGCCTTGTATTTTCTTCTACGGGCAACATGGAATGACAGGATATCTGTGCTGAAATTTAAACTTATTCAGGGTTCGTTTGGCCTTTTCATACACTAATTGAGTTTCCTAGGCATTTAATGTCCATAATTCAAATCTAAACTTCAAATACATGCTCCAGTTCACCAAAATGGCTAGAAAAATTATACATGTGTCCTTGGGTGCACATTTAGGTCCCATGCCAGAATCGGAATGAATTACAACCGTACCGGCGCCCTGGCTCATCCTCAAACATTTGGAATCTCGGTTTTTGAATCCCCATAAACCCAAAACTCACTAGAAAGTCATCAAAGGTGGCATGGTGTCACGTCATGGCACATATATGTCGTGTTAAAAACATTGCCAATTTGGGCCAAGCTTTATTACAAACCTCTTACAAACCGGAGCCTATCACAGGAACCCTCATGGTTTTGATAGGGAAACGTGTCCCCTTGTGGGCCAAACGATAGTCGCCCCCTCTTCTTGCCTCGTATTTTCTTCTACACGCAACACGGAGCAACATTAGATTCATGCTGAACTTTGAAATTATTCAGGGTTCGTTTGACCTTTTTTATTCATTAATTGAGTTTTCTAGGCATTTAATGTCCATAATTCAAATCCGAACTACAAATACATGTTCCAGTGCACCAAAATGGCTAGAAAAAACATACATGTGTCTTTGGGGTGCATGTTTAGGTCCCATGGAACGAATGGGAATGAATTCAACCATCTCGCCGTCCTGGCTTGGCCACAAACATTGCGAATCTCTGTTTTTAAATCTCTGTAAATCCAAAACTCACCAGGAAATCATGAAACTTGGCATCGTGTCACGACATGGTGAAATTGTCCAATTTGGGCGAAGATATATGTAACACCCATGATGCGGCTATATCTCCCACGTGTCGAGGCACGACATAGAGGCATAAGCGCATTGTGGTTTTGTCGCAAGAAGGGTCATCTTCACACAATCCCATGCAATGAACAAGAATGGGATAAAGAGTTGGCTTACAATCGCCACTTCACACAATACATTAATTAAACATACATCAACCAGAGTACACACATAGGTCCGACTACGGAACCAAAAGAAAAGAAGACAACCCCAAATGCTAGATCCCCGATCGTCCCAACTGGGCTCCACTACTGATCAACAGGAAACGAAACATAGTAACGATCAAGTCCTCGTCGAACTCCCACTTGAGTTCGATAGCAGCACCTGCACTGGTATCATCGGCGCCTGCAACTGTTGTTGTAGTAATCTGTGAGCCACGAGGACTCAACAATCCCATTACCATGGGTATCAGGACTAGCAAAGCTTAGTGGGTAAGGAAAGGGATAAGTGGTGAGGTTGCAGCAGCGTCTATGCATATATGGTGGCTAACATACGCAAATAAGAGCGAGAAGAGAAGCAACGGAACAGTCGTCAACTAGTAATGATGAAGAAGTGATCCTGCACTCCTACTTACGTCAAACATAACCCAAAAACCGTGTTCACTTCCCGGACTCCACCGAAAAGAGACCATCACGGTTACACACGCGGTTGATGCGTTTTAATTAAGTCAAGTGTCAAGTTCTCTACAACCAGACATTAACAAATTCCCATCTGCCACATAATCGCGGGCATGGCTTTCGAAAGATAATACCCTGCAGGGGTGTCCCAACTTAGCCCATTAGAAGCTCTCACGGTCAACAAAGGATATTGCTTCTCCCGGGTAGACCCGATCAGTCTCGGAATCCCGGTTTACAAGACATTTCGACAATGGTAAAACAAGACCAGCAAGACCGCCCGAATGTGCTGACAAATCCCGATAGGAGCTGCACATATCTCGTTCTCAGGGCACATCCGGATGAGACATCCTACGAGTAAAACCAATCCTCAAGTTTCCCCAAGGTGGCCCCGCAGTCTACTCGGTTCGGACCAACACTCGAAGGAGCACTAGCCCGGGGGGGGTTAAATAAAGATGACCCTTGGGCTTCGGAAACCCAAGGGAAAAAAGCTTAGGTAGGCAAATGGTAAAACCAAGGTTGGGCCTTGCTGGAGGAGTTTTATTCAAATCGAACTATCAAGCGAGTCCCATAAATCACCCAACCACGTAAGGAATGCAAAATCAAGGAACATAACACCGGTATGACGGAAACTAGGGAGGCAAGAGTGGAACAAAACACCAGGCATAAGGCCGAGCCTTCCACCCTTTACCAAGTATATAGATGCATTAATTAAATAAGAGATATTGTGATATCCCAACATAAACATGATCCAACATGAAGCAAACTTCATCTTCACCTGCAACTAGCAACGCTATAAGAGGGGCTGAGCAAAAGCGGTAACATAGCCAAACAACGGTTTGCTAGGAAGGGTGAAAAGGTTAGAGGCTGACATGGCAAATTTGGGAGGCATGGTAAACAAGTGATAGGTAGTGCAGTGTAGCGATTGAACGAAGCAACTAGCAAGCAAAGATAGAAGTGATATCGAGGGTAATGGTCATCTTGCCTGAGATCCCGCAAGGAAGAAGAACGAGTCCATGAAGAAGACAAACGGACGTAGTCGAACGAATCCTCACAATCACAACGTAACCGGAACTATCAAGGAGAAGCGCAACTGGAAAGAAGGAAACATCATGGTAAGCAACCATCATATAAACATGGCATGATGCACAACCAAGTATGATGCATGTCCGGTTTAAATATGCATAGCATGGCAAAGTGCAACAAACAATACTACAAGTTAAGTGGAGCTCAGTATGCAATGAGTTGCATATTGAAGAAACACCATATTTAATTATTTAGTTAACTCTCGGTTATGTACCCAGCGATATTAAATGTTAATCAACATGGCAAGGGGTGAAGCATAAGAAAACTACCTATCTAGGCAAGTTTAAATGAGGCCGGAAATAAAAAACATCAAGTCCGGAAAATCCCCATGTGCATATAGCAATTTAAATGCAAACACAATTTTAAACATTTAAATGTTGTTATCATGATGCGAATGACATATGCAAGTTTTAAGCAATTTTATGAAAATGTTGACATGAGCATGATATGAGACATTTGTCGCCATGGCGGAAGGGAAAGGGTGCCACGGCGGCGAAATGGAAATGGATCCACGACAACATCCCGATGATCCGACAACTCATCAAGATGTCGGTGCGAACGAAAGTGTGGATGTGCAGAACATGCAAAAGATGGTGGGTTGATCCAGATTACCGGGTTCCCACGGGTCGACACATGGCAACCGAGGAGGACCGTGCAAGCGACAAATTCAAACACGGTGCAAACGCGAGCATCTCATACAACATGCATGCATTCGTTCACGATCGTCGTCTCGGGGTTATACCTTCGAAGGTGCATTTCGGAACGGAT
Organism: Aegilops tauschii subsp. strangulata; assembly: GCF_002575655.3. Taxonomy (NCBI): domain Eukaryota; kingdom Viridiplantae; phylum Streptophyta; class Magnoliopsida; order Poales; family Poaceae; genus Aegilops; species Aegilops tauschii. The sequence goes on along the minus strand of NC_053041.3, from coordinate 303,509,078 downwards.
CAAGTTCGGTACGATGCAGAGGAAGTAGTCGTTCACGGGTCGTCGTGGGAAGTAGTTGTTCACATCGCGACGGTGTTGGAAGGAGTCCTTCTTGCGATGGTAGTGGAAGTAGTGGTACACGGCCGTGGTGGAAGTAGTCGGGTTCCTTGTTGTACTTGCGTTTCGTTGCGGTACTTAGCGATTCCAGGATGTAGAGGTACACTTGTCGTAGCCGTGTAGTCGTTCACGTATCACCGTGGTGTAGTCGTACATGGCGTCCGCATCAGCATGTCCATGATGGCCAAACAAACCAATAGCGACCGAAGGCAGCAGGGTGCGAGGCAAAGCTTGAGCGGTGGGAATGGCATGGGCGTGCAACAGAGCAAAGGGGGCGCCGGGGCTCATGGGCGGCATGGACGGGCAGAAGGCGCTCGGGATTGAGCTCCTCTCGATGCAGAGCATGGATGCCGGCGCGGGACGGAGGTGGAGGCCCGACGATGTCGGCGGCTTAGGCCTCCATGGGGCGGCGAAGGACGAAGTGGCCGGCGTCGGCCTTGGCACAAAGCAGGGGAGGCGGAGCTCCTACTCGGGGAGGTGCGATGAGGGGAACCGCGTGGACGAGGACGAGACGCAGATCTGGGCGGCGGGAGGCCATCTCCGGCAATGGTGGCAGCGCTGTAGCGGCTTGCGCGAGGGCGGAGATCAACCGAGGCGCTGCAGAAGCGGCGCCAGGGGACGAGCACGGCGGCGATCGGGCGCGAGCGCTCCTTCTCTCTTCTTGGCGGCACGGGAGGGCACGAGAGGGTGAGAGCCAGGGGTCAGAGAGAGATGGCGGCGCTGCGGGGAAGCGAGAGGGAGAGATCGAGAGGAGGGAGAGTGGCTAGCGAGCGACGGGTTCGAGCGCTCCGTGTGTGAGTGGCGGCGGTGTGGGAGGACGAGAGGGAGAGGAGGAGATCGGGTGAGGCCATCGGGCTAGGGTTAGCAGCGGGGACTTGGCCTCTAGGAGCAAATGGGTCGGCCTGCTGGGAGGACCAAGTGGCCAGCTGGGCTTCTCTTCTCTCTCTCTTATTTCCTTTTAGCAGAAAAGTATTAGAGAGAAGAAAAAGAAAGGTAGGGTTAGGGAAAGAATTTGCGCATGCGGGTAATTTTCCCGGACTCACAAAAATGTGCTTGTTCCGAGAAAAAAGAAAAGGCCATGGTTGAAAGATTTAAATTCAAACTCATGTGATTTAAATACAAATGATTTGAACTTGGACAAGGTTTAGGAGTGGCCAAAATGTTGAGATTTTTGGTGGAGCTCCGGAAAGTGAAGAAAGAATTTAGGGCAAAGTTTGGAGACCAAACTTGAAGCACAGAAGGCACGGAATTATTTTGCAAGTGTGTTATGGTTAATTCCAAAGTTAATGGAATATTTGAATATAACTCCCTAATAATATTGGGAGATTTTTATATGTTGTAAAGAGAAATCACCATGTGCATTTCCCTCGATTTAAATGGATTGAAGATCCATGCAATTTATTTAGTTGAGTTTTTAAAAAGGGTTGCAAGATGACATGATGCAATGCAAGAGATGCAACAAACAAAACAAATCACACGACGAAACTCAGAGCATCTGGATGTCTTCTGGAGCGTCGGTCTCGGGGCGTTACGACACTCCACCACTACAAGAGGATCTCGTCCCGAGATCTAGGATGGCACCGGAGAGAAACGGAAGAGGAAGAGAAGAGGTAAAACTAAGTTGCTTCTTCAACAAATGTGTGAAACCTAAGATCCTTGAGAGGTTGAAAAGTTGAAAGAAAGAACACAATGGAGTTGAACACAAGGAACACCATGTGAACCTTGGAGGTTGCAAAGCTATGAATGACGAGTACAATAGACAAGAAGGAATTGGAACCACTCTGGTTGAAACGAGATAAACAAGCAATGAGAACGAAAGAATGCAGGCAGCACTCCAGTAGAAAAGAGAAGCAAAACTTGGCAAAACGGGAAGAACTTGAAAAGAGGACACGACACTCCGGTTAAATGGATAAGCATGAAAAGAACACGATCCACAATTCGAGAAGATGAGTGAAGAGAGCAACATCACAATGCCTCCGGAAAAAAGAATAGAAGATAGATCATTGGAATAACAGAATGGAGAAGAAAATGCCAACTTCCGCCACAACTAAGCTTGGAAAGCACCCTTCCAAGAAGGTTATAACGGAGTTTATGGAAAACCAACAACGAAACAAGTAAGCTTGTAGTGGACTTATGGAAAACATCTCAAGACTATGAGGTGACAACTGGCCACTAATGGAAACCATTGATTTGATTGACAGCACCAAAGAGATGAAAAACTTCTTCACCGAGATAAGAAGGAGAAAATTGGATCATTGATAAGCACCACAAATAGCTACATTCCTTAGGGAAGGCTGTAGGTGACATATAACCCAATATAACTCCGACAAAAAGATTGATTGGTTGAAAAGATCACTTGAACGAACAGAAAATGATGGATTTAAATATGTCACTCTTGAAAACTTGTGAATCATGAAACACGAATGGAAATTATCAAGAATGACATAGCACCATCTCAAAAGATAAGATAGAGAGAATTGCACTTCGGAATGCAAGATGAAGAATGCTTGAACTCCTCCAACAAGAATCTTGAAGAACACTTCGAGAATGAATTAAATCATTGATGAACCACCATAAGGAGCCTCCATGAAGAGCTCCGGTAATAAAAGGATGATAAAAAAAGAGAAGTTGAAAACATAAGATGAAACCTTGCGATGATTTAGACGGAGCTTCGCGACGAGATAATGCGGAAAACTTGGAACTCCGGAAAAGAAAAGATGAAGCATCTCGAACCAAGAAAATGACATGATGAACATCTCTGGAAAGAAGAAACTAGACCACTTGGATGAATCAATAATAAGAATTACGTTATGCGTATCCTTCACAAATTTAGATTGATGACAAGCAACGGATTTGGCATACTACTTATTCTCGTATAAAGGATTAAGAGAGATATAGCGTAAACTTGAGAAAAGTCTTCAACGATCCGCCGGTAGGATTTGGAAAGAATGAATGAATCTATATGATAATGAAGGAAGAGAACTCTTGAACGAACCACCGTAAGAATTGAAAATGAACGAAGTAACGGGATGAATCACCGGTAAGAATTTGAAAACGAACGAAGATACTTGGGGAACTTTAGATACAAGAGAATGAAGAGATCACGAGTTCACTAGGGAATACTTGAGCGATGCACCGGTAAGATTTGGAGAACGAGAGCTGAAAGCTGGAATGAGTAATTCTGAGATGATGGGTTCCGGAGAATCAAACTGAAAAGACTCCTGAATTGCTCCGGATGGGTGAAAAGAATTCTCACAATCGAAAACAATTATGAGAGGATGGAATCAAGCTAGAACCATGAATCTTGAAGAGAATGGAACAAGATATAAGAGAAACTCTTCTTCGGTCTTCAAATGTTGAGAATGACGATGAGACACACCACCATGAATTGTTGAGATACTCCGGGATGAAAATTAGAAAGGTTGAACCAACGATGAAAAGAATTTGAAAGATCTTGGAGAAAGACATTTGACTGATGATAATTCATTCTTATGTCAAACTTTGCAAGGAATTTGATAATAACTCCGAAAAGAATTAGAAGAGTCAGGTAAGATCCTGGAAAAAGACCTTTGGGCTAGGGCCCACTCAAAAGAAACACCAATGAAATGATTACTTGAAAAGGAGATTGCACCGGTTGAATTAAATGGCTTAAATGAGGTAACAACCTCGAAATAGTTAGAATTGATGCGGAGTGGAAACACGAATCTTCAGAGATATCTTCAGCACTCCGGAGCAATTGAATAGCAAGCGAGGAATGATTAAGAGATATACCGGCATGAGAAAGCATTTGAAAGGATGAAAGGGCTATAATCAACACTGAAAGCTTCAATTGAATCCACCGGAAAAGAATACGAGAATGAAGAATGATAAACTTGAAGCTTCCTGAGCATCTTCCTGAGAATCACTAGATAAGAACATTGATGGAAAAGAATGGAGAAACTTCACATCCATAAGATGGATACATGATTAAGAAATCTGAGTCCTTGAAGAAAGAGGGTGGAAGGGCGGGAAAAACAAAGGCAACTTGGGGCATATGGAATAAACACCGTTGAGAAAACTTATAATTGATCTTGCGGATGGGGTGAATGATGGTATCATCTCGAAGAGAAACGCATCGGTTGGAAATAGAATTAAGATGGCAATCTCGATGATCAAGGAGGATTAGTATCCCCATAAAAATATGAGAACACCGCCTAGAATAAGGTATGGAATCAACACTTGACATTGAAGCAACTCGAATACCACAACTTAAAACAAAACAAAGGATTGGCTCGCAAAATAAGCCGGAAACAAACATATGATAGAGATTTCTCCCAGTTCCTGATGAGGCCCCACGGGCACGACGTACAGCGGACGTCACGAATGACAAACAAGACGTCCCCGAATTGGCATAGCCAAGGATTCTTTAAGATGCCTCGCGACCACTGTAAATCGACCGTGAAAAGCAAACCACTAGACGTTGGACCCCAATCTCAAATCATACATCCGTTGAAAAGATGTTCTAGGAGCTACTTGAATTCCCACCTATAAACTCCTGAAACTTTCTGGTTATGCAATCTGGTGTAGGGGATACAGGGGACAAAATATATCTCACCCAAACTAACAATCCCTAGATCCAGCTGTATCCATCCGTCAACACATAACCAAGGAAACTTCGGAAATCGCGTAACTCAACCTTCGAAAAGCATCCGTTATACGAGTTATGGCAATACTCCCGAACTCCCACCCCAGTACTGGGTGGCGTCGAGGTAATCTCACCAACAACTACATAAAAGAGATTTTCAATGTCGGTGAAAAAACTCAGGTATTCCAGAACTGCAACGATAAAATTGTGACGACAACACCGCGGAGCTCAGCTCCCCGGGACACTGCCACAACCCCTAAATGTCAGGAGGCACCAAGAACAATGTTCTCGTCACAAAACCATCGGAATGATTCCAAGATATCCGCGTGATCCTAAAAAAAATTAGTGAAATTTGAGGAGAGAAGATCAAAACTTCTACGTCAGGAGACCTCACCAGAGCGACGAAGGGACTGAGGAGTAAAAGGAATCCTACTCTCCGATATATATAATCCTAAGACTCAAAACATTTTTTTGTTCTAGACTCAACAACGTCAGCGATTCGATCAAGCAGTGGGCTCCTAAGTCGGGGATGGCTCTTATTACCAACTTCTAACACCCACGATGCGGCTATATCTCCCACGTGTTGAGGCACGACTTAGAGGCATAACCGCATTCTGGTTTTGTCACAAGAAGGGTCATCTTCACACAATCCCATGTAATGAACAAGAATGGGATAAAGAGATGGCTTACAATCGCCACTTCACATAATACATTAACTAAACATACATCAACCAGAGTACACACATAGGTCCGACTACAGAACCAAAAGAAAAGAAGACAACCCCAAATGCTAGATCCCCGATCGTCCCAACTGGGCTCCACTGCTCAACAGGAAACGAAACATAGTAACGATCAAGTCCTCGTCGAACTCCCACTTGAGTTCGATAGCAGCACCTGCACTGGTATCATCGACACCTGCAACTGTTGTTGTAGTAATCTGTGAGCCACGAGGACTCCGCAATCCCATTACCATGGGTATCAAGACTAGCAAAGCTTAGTGGGTAAGGAGAGGGATAAGTGGTGAGGTTGCAGCAGCGTCTAAGCATATATGGTGGCTAACATACGCAAATAAGAGCGAGAAGAGAAGCAACGGAACGGTCGTCAACTAGTAATGATCAAGAAGTGATCCTGAACTCCTACTTACGTCAAACATAACCCAAAAACCGTGTTCACTTCCCGGACCTCGCCGAAAAGAGACCATCACGGTTACACACGCGTTTGATGCATTTTAATTAAGTCAATTGTCAAGTTCTCTACAACCGGACATTAACAAATTCCCATCCGCCACATAAACGCGGGCACGGCTTTCAAAAGATAATACCCTGCAGGGGTGTCCCAACTTAGCCCATTATAAGCTCTCACGGTCAACGAAGGATATTCCTTCTCCCAGGAAGACCCAATCAGTCTCGGAATCCCGGTTTACAAGACATTTCGACAATGGTAAAACAAGACCAGCAAGACCGCCCGAATGTGCCGACAAATCCCGATAGGAGCTGCTAGGCTGGCATAGGTTATCCTAGTATTAGATCACCGCTACCATTAACCGGTAATGGCCCTAAGGGATTTGACCCATCCCTGGCATCCAGCATGGCCACTGTTAATCAACAGGTGGCGCAGTCGGGACCGACACGTCCTCACCCCGCTGTTCCCGCCTAGTTATCTGTGGATCGAATAGCAACCGCATCCTTTCTGGTCGGCCACACCGCTTGCCCTTCGCCATTAACGGAAAGGGGCCACACCATGCGGGCATGTCCCGCATAGCCGCCTATAAAAGCCTCCTTTCCGCTCGCCATATTGCTAAACCCTTAGTCAGCCATGTCCCTGCAGAGAAGTCTAGCTAGTAGCACTCCAGCCATGACTGGCACCTTCAAAGCTCCCAAGTTTTACACCCACACTGGTGCCGTCAACCACACTGGCTTTCCACCCCTTCTTGCTGAGATGCTCACCAAAGCCTTTGGCTATAAGGCTAGCCCCGATTACCTGGTGTTCCAATCATCACCCGTCCCTCACCTTCATCGCTTCGATGCAAGAGTGTGCATCAGCCTAACAGCGGATGGCCAGCCATTGGTTTTTTAGGGTAGAGCTATGCCTACCTCTGATTTAGCCATTCAGGCTGCTGCTGTGGAGGCTATGCTTCACCTCCGAACCAGGTACTCGCATATGGCAGCGAGGCGGGATTTCTGCTTTTACCCCATTGTGAGAGAAGTAGGAATGCAGCCTTCTCCCGCTATCCAACGAGATGACCCCGCAATCGCTCACCTGGTGCAGTATATTACCGCCCAGGGGATGATGATTTCCCAGATGCTTGCCGAGTTTAGAACTCTGGACAACGTTGCGGTGCGAGTCGTCAAGGAAGCTTACCGTGAGGCTCGTAAATTCGCATCTCAAGTCATTTGCCCAACGCCATCCGAACCAGTGCTATCCTCTCAGCCTGTATTGTGGCCTAGACCCAACATCGTCACCCTCGACAAGGCTCTTTTACGGATCCACCAGCAGCATTTGCTCGGATCAATTTCAGCCACACCCCCAGCAGCCGAACCCCAACCCATAGTGCCGTCAGACGATGAAGATGGAGATTGGCTCAGTCTTCGTCCTCGCAGAGAGCCCCAGCAAGACGAGTCCTCTGCATGACCTCAGTCACACAGTAAGATGATCAGTCTGTCGGTTCATCCTCGATATGAGGATAGACCTATGTATCCCGGAATGAGTTGTTTCGTTTAGCGCGTAGAGCGTTCGTGCTTTGTTGTATGCTGGTACTGTTGTCAGGACCCCGATTCCAAGTCACACCGATCTAGCCTGTAACACCTCATATCACTTTGCGGCCTCACGCACGGTACTCCCACGGGTGTCGCCTTACCATGGCCTGGGACCGTTTGCGCCTTTTGGCTCACGTATATGACAATGTCGCTAGCATCCATATGACAGAGAACCCGGGCCGACATGGCTAGTTGTGAACCCAAAGCGGCACTAACGTATGGGGACAGGCATACATGAATAAACATCGAACATGTCGGTCAGCAGCGTGCGAATCCGGGCTGTAGCACTGGGCTAACAGGACTCCGGGAACCCGGGCTGTAGCAGGCTAGGCAGGACTCCGGATGTCACCGCGTGACATTTCCCCGAAGGGACAGACACAGGAACGATATGAAACACATGCCGGCCAGCAAGTGTCCAGAGCAGTAGTGCTGGGCTAGCAGGACTCCGGTGAACCGGGCTGTAGCGGACTACTATGGCTCAAGGAGGCACTAGACTACATTTCCCCATAAGAGAGGCTGCTAAGGATAGACAACTAGATTGTCGGATCCCACACATACCAAGCATTTCAATCATACACACAATATGCTCGATATGTGCAAATACAACATGGCATCACAACAAGACTCTATGACTCAGAGTATTTATTCATTAGGCTTCGAGGAGCGAGATAATACAAACATGTGTCTCATGACCCAACATTCAGAGCATACAAGTCAAAGCACATGCGGAAGCTTAACATGTGTGACTACAGACATCTATAAATGAAAAAGGCTGAGAAGCCTGACTATCTACCAGATCCTGCCGAGGGCACAAGATCGTAGCTGAGGTATCAAGCTAAACCTCGAAGTCCACACGGAACTACTAGCGAGACTGACGTCTCTCTGCAAAACATAAAATAAGCAAACGTGAGTACAAATGTACCCAGCAAGACTTACATCAGAACTATCTACATATGCATCGGTATCAACAAAAGGGGTGGTGGAGTTTAACTGCAGCAAGCCAGCTTTGACTCAGTGGCTAACCTGAACTACGACAGCAAGCAACTCTATTGAGGTGGCGCACACGAGTCCACATATTCACCATATCAATACTCCACTATGGATCCTCTCCCGTCTCCCTACGAGAACGCTATCCATAGCACTCACGCTTATCTTGCGCATTTTAGAGTATCCACTTTCACTTGTCTATGAACTGTACAGGCAACCCAGAAGTCCTTTACCGCGGACACGGCTATTTGAATAGATCATATTAACCCTGCAGGGGTGTACTTCATCACATGCGCTCTCGCCACTTACCACCATGTACACGTCGTGTATCTCGGCAACCTTCAAGCGGAAGCCTGGCGAGGGAGTCGGCCACGACCTGACTAACCACACAAGTCTCTAGTCCAGGTTTATCGCCTATTCGGGTTCCATCCGCAAGGAGATCCGGCCAGGGTGTCGCTCACGGCCCCAAACGATGTGTGCAGGGTTCCCAAGCCCACCTCGACGGATGGATCTACGCTTGGTACACCGTGCCACGGTGCCTAGTCTGTCCGAAGCCCACCTGTACCGGGTACCACTTGGTAGACTACTAACACAGCCTACAAACACCAGAAACTAGTTGCAACTCCTGGACAGAGATCGAGGCGGTTAATAAGCCGAGAGGGGTCGAGTTACCGGAACCCAATGTGTGGTAGTAACTGTTCATGGATCACAAACACAGAACTCAGTTCCTGAGGACGGTTTCAATGAGACAACCCACCATGCACTCCTACATGGCCTCTCACCGCTACCTTTACCAAATCTTGTTCACACACTTAGCTCTCAACTGTAGGACATGTTCACCACATTCCAATTCATTCCCGATGAATCAGACCTGACACAACTCTAAGCAATAGCAGGCATGACAAACAAGCATGAATGAGTAGGCACATCAGGGCTCAAACAACTCCTACTCAGGCTAGTGGGTTTCATCTATTTACTTTGGCAATGACAGGTCATGCAGAGGATAAAGGGGTTCAGCTACCGCAGTGAGTAACAGATGAATCGTTGTTGTCCTAATGCAGTAAAAGAGAGCAGGAGCGAGAGAGTGGGATTGTATCGGAATGAACAAGGGAGTTTTGCTTGCCTAGCACTTCTGAAGATAACATTGAGTCTTCATTAATGTCAACGATCACAGCGTCGGAGCAGCGTCTACCGAGAGGGGACAATTACCGGCAAACAAGGAAGAGCACAATCAATGCAATGCACAATATGATGCATGATCATGGCATGACAATATGTTGTGATTTGAGCTAATGCAACTAGCAGCAAGTTAAATGGAGTTGGTTTGAAGACTAGGTTCAAATTCAAATTCCATATGTGCTTTCTTAAATGCCACTTATATGATTTGTCCTAAACAGCAAGGTTAAGTTGCTCTAACATGCATGAAACCAGTGCAGATGGATAGATTGGATTTTTCTGATCATTTTTCATATATAATTTGTTTCATTTGGAGCTACGGTTGAATTTCTATGAATTTTAGAAGTTTAGGGCATTTCCAGGAATTCCTGAATTATTTTAAATCCAGAAAAGGATTAATTGCGTCAGCACTGCATCATGCCTGTGTCAGCAGTCAACTGGGTTGACCCAGGTCAAACCTGACGTGTGGGGGCCACACGTCAGCGACACAGGGCTAATCCCGGTCAAACCCAGCGCTGACTGGGGTTTGACCAGGCCTGGGGCCCACTGTCAGTGGTTGTGGGCGGTTTAAGCAGTGGGGTTAGCTCTTAATTGCCGTGCCACGTCGGCGTGGTTACGCCGGCAAGGACCCGACGCGGCGGCCATCGCCGGCCGACCGTTTCCGGCCACGGATGGCCGCGCGGTTAGGTGCGTTGGAGAGCCCATGGTGCGGGGCATCCAATGGTGGTCGTGGGGATGCCGGGACGGCGTGTAACGGCGGCGGCGATGAGCTCAGGCGGCGGCGGTTTCAGTTGTCGGCAAAGCGGCAGCTGCGGCGTGCAATCGAGAAAACGGAGAGGGGGCAGATGGAGCAGCAGGTCACAGCGGTTGCAGGGCTTCGAAGCTGGCTCGGGGAGGGCCGGAGCTGAGCAGGGCGGCGAGGCCGATCTCCGGCGGCCGAGGAGGGGAAAAGCGTCGGGGCGACGCTTCGGGGCTCTTCCGGTCACGTGAGCCGTCGTGGAGGACGAGGGAGGCACGTCAGAGCTCGGGGCCGCGTCGGAGAGGTGAGGGGAGTGGCAGTGGCCGTAGCAGCAGCAAACGGCGGCGACGTCGTGTTCGGTGGTGCTGCGGGGAGGGAGCTAGAGGAGAGGGAGAGAGCTCCAGAGTGAGGGGAGAGTGAGAGGGGGGCCTCGGGCATCTCCGGACGCGGATTAGGACGAAGGGGCGGCCTCCAGCGCGAAGCAGGAGGTGGAGGGCTCCGCGGGTGCGCGCGTGTGTTCGCTCCTGCCTACCGGCAGGAGGAAGACGACGAGCGAGGAGGTAAGTGGGCTGGGCCAGCCAGCTACAGTGCTGGGCCGGTTCGTTGGCGCCAGGTAAGTCCTTTCCTCTCTCTCTCTCTTTACTGTTTTTCTAATTTTTGCAGATTTGTTTTAATTTGGTTTGCTAACCAAATTATTTTTGCAACTTCTGGGAATTATTGTGGATGCAAAAGGTTTATCCTAGAGCTCCACAAAATATTCCAGGATCATTGGAGCAATAAAAATATTTATAGATTTTTTTTGCTCCAACTCAAATACAATTATGATTTAATTCAATGGCCAAAATGTCCTGGAAAATTATGCATCATCTATGGCAGAGGCCTTCACCTTTTTCCATAAATCATGAACATTTTATATGGATATTTTGAGTTCGTTGAAAATATTTTGGTTGAACCTATTTGAGTTCTTTTGGTGCTAGGGTTTTATCATCCCCCATTTCAATCTTAAATAAAATTTAAACATGATGCACTCATGGAGCTAGTCTAGTGCAAAACCAGAAGCTAGGGATGTGACAACTCACCCCCACTAAACAAGAATCTCGTCCCGAGATTCGAGACGTGAGGTAAGAAGACAGAGGGGACACAAGGCTAACACGATCTTCATGGTCCAACTTCCCTTCTCGAAGATGTTGATTCGTTGCATCATCTTGATCTTGACATCTTGCTTGAGAACTCCACTCAACATGATCACGAGAAGAAATGGAAACTCTAGAAGAATCGATCTTCTCGAGGATCGAGCAACTGACGATCAACTCACAGAATGAGGCATAGAACACCTCTTTAGCTGAGATGTTCAAACACACTTCGGGGGGGATGGAAGAACAGATGACGGGGTTCAATTTGGTAGGCAACAATTCCACGCTTGAGGAGATGGTGAATGGTTTCAAGATAGCGATGAAATAATTGCCATGATTCCATAAACGGGCACCTTAGGGAAGGTGGCTCGTAGAAATATTCCCTTAAGTGGCAAAAAGAATTACTTTTGATACAAAGATCGTTGAAACTCTTTAAACCAGCTTAAGGCAATCACAAACGATCATGTGAACGAATTCGAAAGAATGGTATACTCATACCAGAAGGAATGATGTGGACTACCTTGTTGAAGACAACACCATGGATGATTATGCTTATCATCGGGGATGGATGGGACCCATAGTAGGACCACTTTTGAAGATGATCCCAAACAGTAATTACTGAGGTGCAAGCTGGGAACAAAATGCAAATGCTGGGTATGATTCTGGTAACTGGGGATAACTCAACGAGAGTGATTCCACCGTTGAAGGGTTCTAGCATAATCGAGGAAACCGAGAGCGCAGGGACCCCTGAGGATCAACTTCTAGAATAAGTTTCACTAAATCCTCATGGAGAAGATGGTTAAATAGCTCAATCAAGATACTGCAATGATAGATCTTCCGGCTAGGTGTGTCGGCCAGAACATAAACCTTGTCAGGACCTACATCATAATCTTGGAAAAGTTCCAACCGTCATATCAGCCTGAGATTCAGATCTAGTTGGTAACACGACAATTCAGACAACGTGTCTGGAAAAGAAAGTTTGCAACACAAATCGACGGGAAGACGTTGCAAGATTCTCGGGAGATGGACTACGGTAGTAGGCTCCAAAACATGAGTTGGTTCTGCTACAAACATGTGAACACGTTGTCCCAGACAAGCATGCCCACATGGTAGTCTTACAATGAAACACTACCGAGTTCTGGTTGGGAACCATCAACGAGGATATCGAAGTTCTTTCATAAGTCCGGATTAGCTCTTATGAAGGAACTTCTTCTCCTTGAACAAATCAGTCAGTGGCTTGGTGTGCTAGGGACACATATGGAATGGAGGTAATTAATCTACCAAACCATGGTATACTTTGCACATGCATGACTGACTTGGGATGATTCTGAAGGAAGCAAAAACAAGCTCCCTCGAATTCACGGCGGCAACTTGCATCGATTGCACGTGAATTTGGAGGAAGTCACTACTTCCATCCAAACATATACTTCATGAACGGGGCATGAAGAAAATGCTTACACAAGTTTCCAACACTAGCTGGATGTTCAGCACGAATCAGGGAGGAGACAAAATGCTGCTGATGGGCTCAACAGCAACTCATCGGAATTTCCATATCACTGGACTTCCACCATTATGTGAACAATGTGATAGTATTGGTCAGCCCAAAAGATGTAATGGTGTATGCTCGAGGAACCAACCACGAGTAAGACAACATTACGAATATCGTTGGTTATGATTTGATTTGAGGATAGCCCATACTCAAATCAAAGATTGGATAAGGTGATAGGTCCATTAACTGATCACGAGGGTCAATCGATGAAAATACCATCTTTCTTCAACACACATACAAGATATCCCTTAAGATGAACTAAGTCGGACAAGCTTTTATCTTCCATCTCTCCAAGTTGTTGTTTGGCTTAACCAACTAGCTCAGGGGTATCCAACACAGATTCTTGGAGAAGGTGTGGTTTATAAAAAAAAACAACTTAATCACGAGCTCAACATAACAGTCAGGGGACAACCTGGTGATACTTCCGAGAAGATATTCGGAAAATCACGAACCACCAATATGTTATTAAGCTCGAGAACAATCTTGCTTTTCAGGGAAAACGATGTGATCAAATAAGCAAGGGGTTGACACAATCCTAACTCATTGATTGAAGAGTGCACCAAAAATAAGGACTAGGTAGCACGATCAATCTTAGGATGATGATTCAATAACCAGCACGCTAAGAATGAGAGTATTGCCATTAGCTACCAAGCAACGAGTTGCTCAGAGTATTGATTTCACACATCACAGTTCACTTGTCGGTATTCCGGTTGTGACAACATGGGACCGAGGAATGAATAATGATGGAGAGAAGTATCACTGCGTCAAGAATTCATAAGAGGTGGTGCAATTCTCATGACACTCTTGACATAAAGATGGTAGCGCGCCAAGGTAGAGCAGAGCAAAAGCTGGATTGGCATTTTGGTCTGCGGAATACAATTGCTTTGACCCAATCCTAGATATGGACGAGGTTCTGGAGTTTGTTTCTCCTAGTCATTCTGAAATAGAATGGCTTGACGGACCACAAGGATAGTACGCATCGATAACACGGATGTACAACTAGTCCTGACTATCAATTGATAGACGAAGGTCAGAAAATAACTAAAGAGGGACAACCCAAAGGAACGTATGTTTTTCTGAGTTGTGGATGCATGAATTAGTATGTCGAACAAATCCAACATATTTCTTCCAGATAATCCATGCAGAAATGTAGGACTGGCAGATTCACAATGCAGAATGGAGAACTCGTGAAGAGCACTCTGGTTGTGATCTTTTGGTTCAAAGAACTTCTGCCATAATGGTTCATGGTATTTGGAAGAAGGAAATACCACGGACCTCGAGGACTAATGCAAAGGTTACTAATAAGCTAAAGGAACGAGCAAACACTACCTACACGAATTAAGTAGAGTGAATCTTGGGTTCAAGAACCCAGAAATAGAATGCCTACCAACTAAATGGCATCACGGGATGCTTTCGAGAATAATGGCCAGAATCCTCACACCGGGAACACAAAACATGGCAAGATTACTAAGTGACTCCCTAAACACCTAGGGTCATAATAATAGCTCCAACATATATACCGAGGCAATAGAGTGCCTCAACGCACCGGTAGTGTGCTTAATCTGGCACAAAGGAACATCGAGAACGGAAAGAAGGGATTTGCAAATGCATCAGATTATTTAGAAACCTGGGATGACTCGGACAACATAACGGTTGTAAATGCTCAAAAAGAATTGAGACATCCTGCAAAATGGTGGCATAACCACTCAACATCACAATATAAACTTCCGGGATCAATGGTCAACATACGGAGGTAGTAGGAACTGAACTGAGGCCTGGAACCAACAATCCTACGAGTCTACGGATTAGTAACACGTGATCCTGATAGAAAGATGAGAAGCCTAGTTCTTAATCCCCGTAGAAGAGAAGAGGGTGACTCAGATCAGAAGGGCATAAGGTAAAGGAGTAAAAAGAGCCTTACGTTCCATTCCACAATCAACTCCCTTATATAACTAAAGCATTTCTAGACTCAACTTCGACCAGTTTGGCTTCGTAAACCTACAGGCAGTCAGGCTCTGATACCAAAGCTGTCAGGACCCTGATTCCAAGTCACACCGATCTAGCCTGTAACACCTCATATCACTTTGCGGCCTCACGCACGGTACTCCCACGGGTGTCGCCTTACCATAGCCCGGGACCATTTGCGCCTTTTCGCTCACGTATATGACAATGTCGCTAGCATCCATATGACAGAGAACCCGGGCCAACATGGCTAGTCGTGAACCCAAAGCGGCACTAACGTATGGGGACAGGCATACATGAATCAACAACGAACGTGTCGGTCAGCAGCGTGCGAATCCGGGCTGTAGCACTGGGCTAACAGGACTCCGGGAACCCGGGCTGTAGCAGGCTAGGCAGGACTCCGGATGTCACCGCGTGACATTTCCGAAGGGACAGACACAGGAACGATATGAAACACATGTCGGCCAGTCAAGTGTCCAGAGCAGTAGTGCTGGGCTAGCAGGACTCCGGTGAACTGGGCTGTAGCGGACTACTATGGCTCAAGGAGGCACTAGACTACATTTCCCCATAAGAGAGGCTGCTAAGGATAGACAACTAGAATGTCGGATCCCACACATACCAAGCATTTCAATCATACACACAATATGCTCGATATGTGCAAATACAACATGGCATCACAACAAGACTCTATGACTCAGAGTATTTATTCATTAGGCTCCGAGGAGCGAGATAATACAAACATGGGTCTCATGACCCAACATTCAGAGCATACAAGTCAAAGCACATGCGGAAGCTTAACATGTCTGAGTACAGACATCTATAAATGAAAAAGGCTGAGAAGCCTGACTATCTACCAGATCCTGCCGAGGGCACAAGATCGTAGCTGAGGTATCAAGCTAAACGTCGAAGTCCACACGGAGTTACTAGCGAGACTGACGTCTCTATGCAAAACATAAAATAAGCAAACGTGAGTACAAATGTACCCAGCAAGACTTACATTAGAACTATCTACATATGCATCGGTATCAACAAAAGGGGTGGTGGAGTTTAACTGCAGCAAGCCAGCTTTGACTCAGTGGCTAACCTGAACTACGACAGCAAGCAACTCTTTTGAGGTGGCGCACACGAGTCCACATATTCACCATATCAATACTCCACTATGGATCCGCTCCCGTCTCCCTACGAGAACGCTATCCATAGCACTCACGCTTATCTTGCGCATTTTAGAGTATCCACTTTCACTTGTCTATGAACTGTACAGGCAACCCAGAAGTCCTTTACCGCGGACACGGCTATTCGAATAGATCATATTAACCCTGCAGGGGTGTACTTCATCACACACACTCTCGCCACTTACCACCATGTACACGTCGTGTATCTCGGCAACCTTCAAGTGAAAGCCTGGCGAGGGAGTCGGCCACGACCTGACTAACCACACAAGTCTCTAGTCCAGGTTTATCGCCTATTCGGGTTCCATCCGCAAGGAGATCTGGCCGGGGTGTCGCTCACGGCCCCAAACGATGTGTGCAGGGTTCCCAAGCCCACCTTGACGGATAGATCTACGCTTGGTACACCGTGCCACGGTGCCTAGTCTGTCCCAAGCCCACCTGTACCGGGTACCACTTGGTAGACTACTAACACAGCCTACAAACACCAGAAACTAGTTGCAACTCCTGGACAGAGATCGAGGCGGTTAATAAGCCGAGAGGGGTCGAGTTACCGGAACCCAATGTGTGGTAGTAAATGTTCATGGATCACAAACACAGAACTCAGTTCCTGAGGACGGTTTCAATGAGACAACCCACCATGCACTCCTACAGTAGGACATGTTCACCACATTCCAATTCATTCCCGATGAATCAGACCTGACACAACTCTAAGCAATAGCAGACATGACAAACAAGCATGAATGAGTAGGCACATCAGGGCTCAAACAACTCCTACTCAGGCTAGTGGGTTTCATCTATTTACTGTGGCAATGATAGGTCATGCAGAGGATAAAGGGGTTCAGCTACCGCAGCAAGTAACAGATGAATCGTTGTTGTCCTAATGCAGTAAAAGAGAGTAGGAGCGAGAGAGTGGGATTGTATCGGAATGAACAAGGGGGTTTTTCTTGCCTAGCACTTCTGAAGATAACATTGAGTCTTCATTAGTGTCAACGATCACAGCGTCGAAGCAGCGTCTACCGAGAGGGGACAATTACCGGCAAACAAGGAAGAGCACAATCAATGCAATGCACAATATGATGCATGATCATGGCATGACAATATGTTGTGATTTGAGCTAATGCAACTAGCAGCAAGTTAAATGGAGTTGGTTTGAACACTAGGTTCAAATTCAAATTCCATATGTGCTTTCTTAAATGCCACTTGTATGATTTGTCCTAAACAGCAAGGTTAAGTTGCTCTAACATGCATGAAACCAGTGTAGATGGATAGATTGGATTTTTCTGATCATTTTTCATATATAATTTGTTTCATTTGGAGCTACGGTTGAATTTCTATGAATTTTAGAAGTTTAGGGCATTTCCAGGAATTCCTGAATTATTTTAAATCCAGAAAATGATTAATTGCGTCAGCACTGCGTCATGCCTGTGTCAGCAGTCAACTGGGTTGACCCAGGTCAAACCTGACGTGTGGGGGCCACACGTCAGCGACACAGGGCTAATCCCGGTCAAACCCAGCGCTGACTGGGGTTTGACCAGGCCTGGGGCCCACTGTCAGTGGTTGTGGGCGGTTTAAGCAGTGGGGTTAGCGCCTAATGGCCGTGCCACGTCCGCGTGGTTACGCCGGCAATGACCCGACACGGCGGCGATCGCCGGCCGGTCGTTTCCGGCCACGGATGGCCTCACGGTTAGGTGCGTTGGAGAGCTGTGGTGCGGGGCATCCAATGGTGGTCGTGGGGATGCTGGGGACGGCGTGTAACGGCGGCGGCGATGAGCTCAGGCGGCGGCGGTTTCAGTCGTCGGCAAAGCGGCAGCTGCGGCGTGCATTCGAGAAAATGGAGAGGGGGCAGAAGGAGCAGCAGCTCACAGCGGTTGCAGTAGGCTTCGAAGCTGGCTCGGGGAGGCCCGGAGCTGAGCGGGGCGGCGAGGCCGATCTCCGGCGGCCGAGGAGGGGAAAAGCGTCGGGGAGACGCTTCGGGGCTCTTCCGGTCACGTGAGCCGTCGTGGAGGATGAGGGAGGCACATCGGAGCTCGGGGCCGCGTCGGAGAGGTGAGGGGAGTGGCAGTGGCCGTAGCAGCAGCAAACGGCGGCGACGTCGTGTTCGGTGGTGCTGCGGGGAGGGAGCTAGAGGAGAGGGAGCTCCAGAGTGAGGGGAGAGTGAGAGGGGGGCCTCGGTCATCTCCAGACGCGGATTAGGACGAAGGGGCGGCCTCCAGCGCGAAGCAGGAGGTGGAGGGCTCCGCGGGTGCGCGCGTGTGTTCGCTCCTGCCTACTGGCAGGAGGAAGACGACGAGCGAGGAGGTAAGTGGGCTAGGCCAGCCAGCTACAGTGCTGGGCCGGTTCATTGGCGCCAGGTAAGTCCTTTCCTCTATCTCTCTCTCTTTATTGTTTTTCTAATTTTTGCAGATTTGTTTTAATTTGGTTTGCTAACCAAATTATTTTTGCAGCTTCTGGGAATTATTGTGGATGCAAAAAGGTTTATCCTAGAGCTCCACAAAATATTCCAGGATCATTGGAGCAATAAAAATATTTATAGATTTTTTTTGCTCCAACTCAAATACAATTATGATTTAATTCAATGGCCAAAATGTCCTGGAAAATTATGCATCATCTATGGCAGAGGCTTTCACCTTTTTCCATAAATCATGAACATTTTATAAGGATATTTTGAGTTCGTTGAAAATATTTTGGTTGAACCTATTTGAGTTCTTTTGGTGCTAGGGTTTTATCATCCCCCATTTCAATCTTAAATAAAATTTAAACATGATGCACTCATGGAGCTAGTCTAGTGTAAAACCAGAAGCTAGGGATGTGACAACTGTTGTAATCCGTATGCTGTGTTCTATGTATGTTTTCGTGCTTTCGTCCTTATTTTTGTTTGTCTCTCGGTCAAACAGAAATGTTTGAGAGGGTTGGCAATGTGTGCTAACAAGATTTTAATCAGTAGAGCACATACACTAAAAATGACATTGACTCGTCTCGAGTCTATAATAAAATGTGCGCTGGTGTAGGTATATGTATACCAGGATTACATATACCCAATAGCATTAAAACACTTGAGTATGATTTGCCTGCTGTGTTTTTCATTGCATGGTTTTTGCCTCTGTCTGTTTGCTAGTTTAGATTTTACTGCATACTGCACGCATACCAGGTCCAACCACGAGTACATTTGGGCAGTACTCGGGGAAATGCAAAGTCACATATCCCTATCTATCTGTGGATACGTCGTGTGCCAGATTTCCAACTCTAGAAACCCCGCAGAGGCATTTCCGCTTGGAAATTCCTCGTCTCTAATTCTTTTTCCTGATTTCATTTCCGGAGAAACACTGCCAATTTTATTTCACTCGATCCAGTACATCTACCCCGATACAGGTTTCACCCTTGATTCTACCTTGACACCTACGTTTCGTGGAGGAATCCGCGATTTTTTTTTCTCGGTGCCCCCAACTCGTTTGAATTTAACCAAAGGGTTAAAAATTAACCCCGAGGTTTATCTCCGGAGTTGTTATTCTTCCGTTTGTGCTGTAACCCTAGGAATCTCGAGGACGAGATTTCTTTTTAAGGGGGGAAGAGTTGTTACAGCCCAAAATTGGGTTATCAATTTTTGTGCTGTTATTCTCTCCTGGCACTCATTTTCAAAATTTTCTCCTGAGTTTGCTGGATGACCCTGAGAAAATTTTGTCATTTCCAACCTTTCAAAATCCTGCTCATGTCTTTTTCAGCGGGCAAGACCTCATTTGCATCAGCTCAATTCCTCTTAAACCCTAATTCCAAATTTTTGGAATTTGGATATGCCCTTGTGATTACAAAGGAGCCACCATTTTCCTTGTTCTGTTGATCCTCCCAATTGATCCCAGAGATCATCCTATCTTTCTTAACCTTGGATATGCAAAAATATTGCTAAGTCCAACGCAACATTTTTGAATTATGATTTATTCCTTTTCTTGCCATTCTGAGGAATAAACTCCAAAGGCATAGCTAGCCATCTCCTAAATTCATGAGAATTGGTGGAGTTGATACTTATGCCTAGTCCAAGCTCTGTCAAGTATATTGGCCATAATTAAATAAAGAAAATTGCCTTATATTTAATGCCAATATTGCATTTCTGCCATTTTCCAAAGGAACTAGTATTTTTATAGCAGAGAAAATTCCCACATAAATTGCGGAGCTTGTCCTTGCTATATAATCACTAGTTCCATCCTAATATCATGATTCCACAATTAAAATTTGGCACATGATCCAATGCAAGTTTCTGCCTTCTTTGAAATTTTGCAAAGGAAGTGCTTTATTGCTAAGTTCAATTGAGCTGCAATTTGGCAGGGTGTTTAACATTGTTCAATAACCATGGATACTAAAGATGAGCTCAATCCATTCAACCTAGCTCCCTGTGCAATTTTTCAAAGTTTCTGACCAGAACACAAGTTTGTGAAGGAAGTACCATCATAGTGTTTCTAAATGGGATGAAACTTTTCCATCCTCTCAAGTATCTCAAATCATTATCCTCCACCCAAATTCAGTTCATTTCATTGAACTATGTGAGCACAAGAGCAATTCTTGTTTTCTGTCCAAATTTTCAGTTTGTGAAGCAAGTGTATTTTATCTTGCTCCATTATGACTGATAATTTTTCCAGGCCTTCTCCTACTCATATAACCTATCTCCACGAGATTGTGCCTCATTTAACTTGACCAATTGCCTGAGGATTTTTCTGAAATTTTTGGACAGAAATGATAGCTGTGAAGGAAGTACCATTTTGGTGAGTCCATTTGGTATGAACTATTTACAGAATCATGGTATGTTCAAATCATCAGGCTTTGGCAAGTTATAGCCCAATCCATCACTCCTAGTGAGTGTTTCATCATGATTAAGTTTCTGGGTTAGTTTTGGTGGTTGTACAGCAACTATGGTAAATAGTTGTCCATTTTACCTCAAAACTCCCAGGCCGTAGTACTTTCTACCCCAAGCCTCCCGGACATCAAGTTTACCATTTACCCTCTCTAGTTTAATCTCTAGGATGTTGCCAAGTTTGCAACAGCAAACTTGTGGAGCTTGTTTCACTCATCTCCATTTGTCTCTACCCGATCTTTCACCATGGTAACACTCCACGCTGGAAGGACTACGCGGTAGACATGAATTTACATCAGTTAAAACCCCAGAGCGTGCCATGCCACTGGTGACCACGCGTGTAACCAGCCAAAACGGTGGTCTAGCCACTATGGTCGTCGGCATCGCTGCCCCGACCGACTCTGGCCTCGCCATTAATGCCCAACAGCTCCCCCTTGATGTCGTATTCCCCCTGGACCTCTGGCCCCCTTCGTTTTCTTCTCCGGCGAGCCGTGCCAACGACCAAATAGTGAGCTGCTGTAGCCATCGTCTTCTTCCTCGCTTCTGTCTTCTTCTCCCTCTCGTCCGCGAGCGTTGCTCGCTCCGTGAGCCTCTGCGCCGCGTCTGCTTCCTCCTCGTCGCCTTCCCGCCGCTTCCCGTGAGCCTTAGTCGCGCCTGCCAACACTGCGCCCTCGCCGGTGCGCGGACACGTCGCCCGCCGCGTGCCACCTCCTCCCCTCCTTCCCGAGCTCTCCCCGCGGCTATATATAGCGCCCCCGAGCTCTCTCGCAGTCCGCCATCCCTCCCCGAGCCTCTCCCCGAGCCCGGAGCCCCTCTCTGATCTCTATCGCCGCCGTGGCCGCCGCCTCTGTCCATCTTGAATCCGGCGACCTCGTGCTTTCCCCCTTAGCTCCTCCACCACCAGAGCATTCCCCAAGGTCCGGCGAGCCGCCCCGTAGCCTCGGCCTCTTCACTCCTCCATCGTAGCCCCCACTTCACCGGCGACCGAAGCTCCTCTCCGCCGCGGGCCCTGCAGCCCCTTCTCTGGTGCTCCTCGGCGGTAGTAACCACCACCCCGAGATGCGCCTCTCCGTCCTGCGCATTTCGGTAGGTTGCCCGTCGCCTGCCGTGGTCGGACGCGCTGGCAAGCGCCGTCGGGACGGGCGCCTCCCGTCGGCCAGGCGCGCGTCGATGCGGGAGGTTGAAGACGCCAGGGCCAGGCGGGCCCTTTCCCGCACGGCCCCACCTGTCGGCGACCATAGGGCGTGGGCCCGCTGGCCAAGTCGGATAAGTGGCGGCGCCCTGCCGAGAAACCGTTTTCCGTACGCGAAAGCGTATTTCGGGAAGTGCGCTTTTAGTCGCCGAAAGCGTATTCCTCCTCTTCTTTGGGCCAGAATGCGCTTTCCTTTCTGGAAAGCCTATATCTGAGAAAGACGCGATCTGTTTTTCTGCTAGGGCCCCGTTTGTAATGATTTTCTTTACAGATTGGTCCCTGATAGTTAAACGGTCATATATTTTAACCCACAACTCCAAATGAGGTGAATCCAAAGCCCACTTCTTCGTTTCGTCGAGGCCGTTCCGTTGATGTCATTTTCATAATATTTTCACACAGTGAAAATGGCCTTTTTTCCCTTGCACGTAAACAGCCCCTCCGAGAAGGAACTGTTTCCGGCAAATCTTTTCGCGATCATTTCGCACTTCTTCCTGGAGTATTTGTTGACCCCGAGGCAAGCCAACCTCTTATCATGAGCCCCGAACATGCATGTTGACTTTGCTTGCACCTTGTGTGTGTGTAGTTGCAGTTGTTTCACATCATTTTCGTCTGCAGTTATTATGCCTGTTATGCATGCTTGTGTTTTCATGGTATCTTTTGCCATGCTAATTAAAATGTTGTTAGTGATAATGCCATGTCACTAGTCTACTTTATTTGCATGTCATCGTTATAAACTGTTATGAGGATTGTAATGCACTGTTGATATACTATTGTCATGTCCTTTATGTTATAGTTGTGCACTTGAGGAGTTCAATATTTTGTTCGTGCATTTGTATGCGGCATGTTGCACTCATGTTAAACATGTTCATGATGATGGAGAAGGAAATAAAATGACTTAATAATAACAAACCTCCTCCTTCATTGATGGGATCGAGTCATAGTGCCGCCAAACCGAACTTTTTCAGTGCAGCCACATTTGCCTTCTAGGAGGCC
The DNA here is from genome assembly GCF_002575655.3 of Aegilops tauschii subsp. strangulata. Taxonomy (NCBI): domain Eukaryota; kingdom Viridiplantae; phylum Streptophyta; class Magnoliopsida; order Poales; family Poaceae; genus Aegilops; species Aegilops tauschii. Next base: position 303,485,862 of record NC_053041.3, on the reverse strand, counting down.
TTAATGCGAGCTATTGTCGTGACCTCTCGCCGGTGCCTCCCACTAGGGAAGGTTATGGGCGTGCTTACCCTGATCAGGTAAGCGGATGTAACCTTGTGTGCTCATTTTTGAGATTTTTGTTACCAGTCCCCGAGTGGGAGTGTCCCCGAGTGGGAGTTGACCACGACGGTGGTCGGGGTGTCTTTGGTAGACACGGGGCCACCCAGGACCAGCACGTTGGGGATTGGGTCGGAGTGGCCGGGAGAGCGTCATGGCAGTAGGTTGGTTTCGTCGGAATGCCGTTGGTCCACCCGAATGGGACGACGAGGCCATGGGTTCCGTGGTGTGGGTACAATGTGCTACCTCTGCAGAGTGTATAAAGTCTATCGATAGCAACAGTTCGTAGTAGGTCCCACTATCAGGTCTTGGTCGAAATGGAGGACAAACTGAAATAATTAAGTTGGTAAATAAATATGTGATAACAAGAATATGGTAACTTGAACTATGAGATAGTCGTGAGGAGTCACGACGATATTTTGATGATGAGATAAGTGGTTGTGATCACCGTAAGGATCACGAGCCAAATATTGGTCATGGTTGTGATCGCCATAAGGATCACGGTTGGAGATCAAGTGTTGGTCGTGGTTGTGATCGCCGTAAGGATCACGAGTTGTTCTTGAGAAAGACCACTTTGGTGGTGTGTTTGTGATCCAGAGATGATCACAGTTGATAAGAGAGTCCGAGGGACTCGGTGCACAAGTTTGGTTGCATTGCTGGAATAATATATCATTATTTGCATTTAAAGAACCATGATAGAACAGAAGGTGATTGCATAATGTTAACATGCTATGTCTGCATTGGATATTATTGGTAGTTTATTTTCAGCATAGTTTCTTGATGCCATGCTATGCTTTGATTGACATGTTAAGTTATGCCCTGATTGAGATAAAATTCTATGTTTTGCTATTACAATGTTATAATCATGTTCTGATATGCCATGTCATTACCATGTTAGTAGATGTTATGATTTTGTTCATGCTTAGTTGATTTTTATCATGCCATGTTTAGTAATTGATATGAGATAGGGTGTTGCATGCGCTCGGTTCTTGCTTTGTCTGCAGCTTGTTTGGATGCTATGTATTTGGCTGTCTTGCAAGTACATTCAATGTACTGACCTGGCGTGTCATGCCAGTTTTGTAGGTCGTACCCGTATTGCTCGCTTGATCCGTCGTGCTAGGCCGTAATCTTGCCAGTCCTGTGAGTTGTGGAGGCCAGCCAGAGTTGTTATGCTGCCAAACCAAGACTTTCGCCGCCATTTTTATTAGACTTCCGCTGTCATTTAATAGCCTTAGGGCTATGCCAAATAATTGTATTCATCAATGATGTAATCTCGTATACATGTATTTGATGAATATTTTTGTACCTGGAATGCTGTATTATGGACCTGTCGTGCGTCATGTGTTATCCTGGGCTGACGTGCGAAAGCCCCCTGCTCCATGCGGATCGGGGTGCCACATTAAATAAAGATGACCCTCGGGCTCCGGAAACCCAAGGGAAAATGGCTTTGGTAGGCAAATGGAAAAACCAAGGTTGGGCCTTGCTGGAGGAGTTTTATTCAAAGCGAACTGTCATGGTGTAACACCCCAAAAATTTAACCATGATTTATTGATTTAGGTTTTGCCAGGAGAATTTTTTTTATTTTTTTGGATATATCTTTGATTTCAAAACCTTACTTTCCTTTGATATTGTGGAGTTTTTGCCCCAAGTAAAAAAAACTTTTCAAAGATATTATTTGGACTTGTATACCCTCTCTTGAACATTTCGTTTATCAGTGAAATTTTCTATATGATTATTTTCCTTGAGCTCTATATCTTTAAAAATGATTTTTCTTAAGCTTTAGAGCCTCTTTTGCACTACAACCCTTTGATAGATTTATTTAAAAATCCCACCAAAATTTGGGGATGACATGTGATGTTCCTAGATCAGTTTTGTGCAAAAATACCCTTTAGTCATTTGGAGATTTTGAGCTTTTCCCCAAGTTTTCAAATCTGGTCCAGTTTGCACTTTTGCACTACAACCTATTTAAATATTTCTTTAAAACTTACACCAAAATTTGGGGATGTTAGTAGGAGTATATTATTCAACTTTATGCAAAAACCCACTGGTATTCTATGGAAAATTTGAGCATAACATCCTCTTTTGCTCTCTGGACCAGATTGGCCTTTTCTACTGCAACTCCAATTTTTATTGCTCTATTGCCCATGATTCTTCTTCTTGCTTATAGTCCACCCTACAAAACCCTTAAGTTCAGGAGAATGCACCCAAGATAGTATTTTTGGTCCATGAAACTATGCCTTTTCTTTCTGTCCAGAAATGGTTCTCTCAAAAACTTCCACTAGCAAGTTTCTGTTTTTGCCAAACTAACCTTGCCATCCTCCTTTTCATCCAAAGAGACTAGGATCTGGAGATTTTGGCCACCCCAAGAGTTGCCTAGATGCCCTTAGCATTCTGTCAAGCACCTTGTGTGCATGGTCAGATTTGACATAATTTTTAGTTTGCACACTGGACCTGCTTACTTTGCCTAATCACCACGTCCACTAACCTCCTTGCAAACAATAACCTAGACCTGCCAAACCTCACATGATGTGGAGCCCTCTGGCATGCCATGGCATTTTGCCGAACAGCTCGCGTGCATGCGCTGGGCACGCCCAGAGCGCACGTTTTGCACGCGCGCGCACCGAGTCGCCGCGTCCCACTGCCGTCGCCCCGCGCTCGTTCTGGCCCTTCCCCACTCGCAGCCGACATGCCCCGACTCCTCCCTCACCGCAGAGCCGCTCCTGGAGCTCCACAGCGCCACTGTCAGGTCGGCCGTGGCCGCTAGCGGCCGGCCACAGCAGGCCCCTGCCCTGGACGGCGCCGCCCGAGCCACAGCCGCGCGCCAGCTCGCCCCGAACAGCTCGAGCTCATCCCCTCACCCTGCCAGACCCCGCCAGCCATCGCCACGCGCCCCTGGCTACAGAACGGCGGTTCGCCGTCAAGCTTATCCCCGGCCGCCGCAGAGCCGACCTACTCGCGCTATAAATAGGACCCCCGAGCTCGCCTAGGCCCTCAGGCAACCTCAAGCCAACCCTCTGGAGCTCCCCTAGCCCGCAATCGACGGAGGAAGGCCGTCTTCCCCATCTCCGGCAGGTTCGGCCGCCGCCACTCCCCGGCTCCGCTCGTCCCAACCAGAGCCTCCCCCGTCCAACTAGTGCCGCCATCCCCTTCCCCTCGATCTCGTGGAGCCACCCAACACCTCAAATTCGCTCGGGAACCGTCGTAGCACAAACACCTAAACTCACCCGAAGCTGCCGTCTGCCGTGGAGCTCGCCGCCGGTGACTCCCTCCATCCCCGCCACCTCCCCGACCACCGAGAGGACCGCCCTGGCCTGGCGGATCCATCCCCCCCCCCCCCCCCCGCGAGGAGCCGCCGTTCGCCGGCATTGATCGCCGGAGCCCCACCTCTGTTCGGCCAGAGGAGGAAGGAGGCGGGGGCGACCGGTCAAACCTGACCAGTGGGCCCCCTGGACCCACTGTCAGCGACCCCGAGCCGGTCCACGCTGGCTAAGTCGACACGTAAAGCGCAAAGTACGTTTTCCCCTCGAACCGTTTTTCTTTTCTGTTTCTTTTATTTATTTATTTTTTAACAGAAAGTTGACTAAAATTTGACTGGCTATAACTTTTTAAATAAAATCCAAATGAGTTGATTCTTTTTCCTACCTCTCTCAAATTTCATCTAGTTTATTTTAATATTTATTTGAAAAAAAATTCAGACAACTTTTTGTACTGTTTTGAAACTATGTGTTAATTTCAATATTTTCAAAAATAGGATTTTTGGAGAGAGGAGAAAACTTTCAAAAGTTCTGGAATGCACCCTGCCTCTCCACAACTTGAAGGCAAGCATTCTAAACCCTGGCATAATATTTTCGTGTGTTGTTTGATACGGTTACAACACCCCTCATCTCGGAGTTTACGTTATTTTATCCGATGATATGAACATACTCATAAGTGCATATTGATGATTCCGTGCTATTGGAATTTGATACGTTGTGATAGTAATCACCATCGTATGCCTTTCATGCATACTGGAAGGAATCCGGGAAAGCCTCTGTCTTGGGTAGACACGGGCTTGTCTCTAGTCCTCCGTGGAGACGGTTGTGTCCGGTATGGCATGATGAGGTATGGTGAGTGGTGATTCTGTCCGTTGGTTGAAATATATCTGTTATGCTAATCATGGAGGGAATACTAAAACCTCCTGAGTCGACCATAGATCAAGTCTTGTTCCAGTAACCCCCATACTTGTTTCGTACTACCACTTGTCCCTGGCATAGGTAGGGTACGACTCAGTAAGTTGTCAACCCCTTTCCTAGCACACACCGTACAGAGAGGCCATGGTGGAAGATACCGGCTGCACCCGGTAGGCATGCCACCTGGTCCGGGGGCATGGGTGTTTCCGGCTAGGACCGAGAGGCGGGCACCCCTTAGAGCACGCGATATAAATTTTATCCCATGCTACGCGAGGTTGTAGCCTCCCCACTCAGAGTTTTGCTTAACAGGTGTCGTGGGTGATTCCAGACACCGGTAAGTTAGGCTGGTGTGTGCGGTCAGGTGTGTTTTCAATTGAAAGACCGTGGACGGAATTAGTCCCGATGGACTAAAGGAATCCGTTACTCGTGGCTAAAGAGTACACCCTCTGCAGAGGTTAAATCTATTCGAATAGCCGTGTCCATGGGTAAGGATTACAGTCTGAGATGGGTCAAGTGTCAGTCTTAGTGTCGGTCTTCGGAGGAGAAACTACTAAACCGGAACATGAATCATGACTTCTGACTTATGATGATTATGATTATTACTATATTGGACTAACCCTTTTTATTACTTGAATTATTGAGTATCCCTGGGACGGTTCTACCTCCTGGATATTCATTGTGATTATTTTCTTATAAGCCCTTTATGTGGTGTCACTCAGACGCCCGACTATGGCATGCTTGTTACTTGTTTACTTTATAAGCCCTTTATGTGGTGTCGCTTAGACGCCCGACTGTGGCATGCTTGTTATTTGTTTACTTTATAAGCCCTTTATGTGGTGTCGCTCAGACGCCCGACTATGGCATGCTTGTTATTTGTTTACTTTATAAGCCCTTTATGTGGTGTCCCTCAGACGCCCGACTATGGCATGCTTGTTATTTGTTTACTTTATAAGCCCTTTATGTGGTGTCGCTCAGACGCCCGACTGTGGCATGCTTGTTATTTGTTTACTTTATAAGCCCTTTATGTGGTGTCGCTCAAACGCCCGACTGTGGCATGCTTGTTATTTGTTTACTTTATAAGCCCTTTATGTGGTGTCGCTCAGACACCCGACTGTGGCATGCTTGTTATTTGTTTACGTTATAAGCCCTTTATGTGGTGTCCCTGAGACGCCCGACTGTGGCATGCTTTTTATTTGTTTACCTTATAAGCCCTTTATGTGGTGTCACTCAGACGCCCGACTGAGGCACGCTTTCTGTTGTCGTCCTTTCGAGGCGTCGCTTCAGACACCCGATCGGTGCATTTTTATGTCTATTCTCGGATTGCATATTCATGTTTTATATGAACAACCTGCTTGCGTGCAACATTGGTTTTGATTTCATGACTGACATTGTGATCATAGAATATTTCAGAGCATGATTATCGTTTGTTATATTATACCTGTGTTCATAATGTTTGCGAGTACATTCGAAGTACTCACTAGCTTGTCCCTGGCTATTGTCTTGGCCAGATTTCTTGCTTGGAGAGGAGCGTTGCGATGTCAGCCCCGGAACCCACGCAATGGTGACAACAGCCTCGCGAAGATAGGAGTTAACCTGGTCAGCTGTTCCTGTGGGAAATGGAGTCCCATGGCCACTGATGAACCACAAACCGCTTCCGCCATCAACCACTAGAAACCAGTTGTTGTACTCATAGGCCAGAATGGTCTTTTACTACATATTATGTATTTTGCTTAGAGTTTCTATATCAAGTTGGTGCCTCATCAGCTAACAGTAATCCTGGGGCTGGTGAGCGCAAGGGCCATTTTCTGGGAAATTCATATCCCGAAAATCCGGTCCTGACAAACTTGGTATCAGAGCCAGGCTGACCATTGGCTAATCCTATCTTAGCCAGGTCAATAAACCTAGGTTAACAAGCCCACCAGACCATAACCTAGCCCCGGCCAAGCTTCTCGCGTAAGATAGCCCCACTGTGACCCAACACCTTTTGGCAGTCGGTGCCCAACCTATCAGCCTAGCCTGTCGATCACGCGCCAGTGACCGATGCCTAAATTGTCTCATTCGCAAGCGTGCGAAGGAAGACTCCATCCCCCTTTTTCTATAAAAAGGGCACACTAAGCTCAACACAGCACAACACACCCTCTTTCCCAAACAGAGCTATAATGCCTGGCCCCGTCGTGCACAATGAAACCACGGCAAACAACCTTGGAGGTTTTGTGACCGTGCTAGCAAACCTCACCCGCCGTGCCTTTGCATTAGAAGAGCCCCCGGAGTATGTTGTGTATCAAGGACCCATGAGCGGTGAGAGTCGTCAATTCTGGGCCACAGTGCACCTCTATGGTAGGGGTCTATCTCCAGAACGGCCCTACAGGTTCACCGGAAGGACAACTTCCTTTGAGCCACAAGCCATCCAACTAGCTGCCCGAGAGGCTATAGTTCAACTCCGGCACTTGTCGCCCAGAGTTAACTGTCGCTCGTTCTACTACTACCCCAGCCGTGACAGGTATGGTAGGCCACCCCAGGTTGCCAACGGAGATCACGAGACGGATCCTGCATTGTTGCATCTGGTGCGCTATGTAAGTGCACTAGAGGGACTGTTCGATCAAATCACCCTTGATCTGATCGCAGATCGTGGAGAACTGATTCGCCGAGCCCCGGTGAGAAGAGAAGATGAGCCCGACGCCGACAACCCATTCATGCTGTTCGGACAACCGATCGAGTCCCTGAGGACAGCCCCAGCCATCGACCAAAATACTTTGATGTCCCCAGAAATGCTTCGTCGCCTTTTGGGAACACGCTCCAACGGGATTGTGGCCAACAACCCCCACGAGGGTCATCATCGCTACCGCGACTCTGCAGCCCCTCAACCCCCTCCAGCTAATCCTGATGGTGAAACCCGTGGAGAAGCCTCGATGTCCACAAGGCATGCCCGCCTAGATATGAATGAAGTAGTATCGAGTCTTAGTATGTCCACGCCCTGTAACTGTGTGATCCTCTATCGCCGTAATTTAATGCTATTTGCTTGTGCGCCCCTATTTTAAATAGTAGCCATGCATAAGTATGTTGGTGTATGATTGCATTTTTAATTCCGGGCGTAGCTACCAAAAACCAACCCCGGAGACACCCACAATAATATTTTCAAACCGGCCCTTAGCAAATCTCGAGGACGAGATTTTTCTTAAGGGGGGTAGTGTTGTAACACCCCAAAAATTTAACCATGATTTATTGATTTAGGTTTTGCCAGGAGAAATGTTTTTATTTTTCTAGATTTATCTTTGATTTCAAAACCTTTCTTTTCTTTGATATTGTGCAGTTTTTGCCACAAGTAAAAAAAAAACTTTTCAAAGATATTATTTGGACTTGTATACCCTCTCTTGAACATTTCTTTTATCAGTGAAATTTTCTATATGATTATTTTCCTTGAGCTCTATATCTTTAAAAATGATTTTTCATAAGCTTTAGAGCCTCTTTTGCACTACAACCCTTTGATAGATTTATTTAAAAATCCCACCAAAATTTGGGGATGAAATGTGATGTTCCTAGATCACTTTTGTGCAAAAATACCCTTTAGTCATTTGGAGATTTTGAGCTTTTCCCCAAATTTTCAAATCTGGTCCAGTTTGCACTTTTGCACAACCTATTTAATATTTCTTTAAAACTTACACCAAAATTTGGGGATGTTAGTAGGAGTATATTATTCAACTTTATGCAAAAACCCACTCGTGTTCTATGGAAAATTTGAGCAAAACATCCTCTTTTGCTCTCTGGACCAGATTGGCCTTTTCTACTGCAACTCCAATTTTTATTGCTCTGTTGCCCATGATTCTTCTTCTTGCTTATAGTCCACCCTACAAAACCCTTAAGTTCAGGAGAATGCACCCATGAGAGTATTTTTGGTCCATGAAACTATGCCTTTTCTTTCTGTCCAGAAATGGTTCTCTCAAAAACTTCCACTAGCAAGTTTCTGTTTTTGCCAAACTAACCTTGCCATCCTCCTTTTCATCTAAAGAGACTAGGATCTGGAGATTTTGGGCACCCCAAGAGTTGCCTAGATGCCCTTAGCATTCTGTCAAGCACCTTGTGTGCATGGTCAGATTTGACATAATTTTTAGTTTGCACACTGGACCTGCTTACTTTGCCTAACCACCATGTCCACTAACCTCCTTGCAAACAATAACCTAGACCTGCCAAACCTCACATGATGTGGAGCCCTCTGGCATGCCATGGCATTTTGCCGAACAGCTCGCGTGCGTGCGCTGGGCGCGCCCAGAGCGCACGCTTTGCACGCGCGCGCACCGAGTCGCCGCGTCCGACTGCCGTCGCCCCGCGATCGTTCTGGCCCTTCCCCACTCGCAGCCGACACGCCCCGACTCCTCCCTCGCTGCAGAGCCGCTCCTGGAGCACCACAGCGTCGCCGTCAGGTCGGCCGTGGCTGCTAGCGGCCGGCCACAGCAGGCCCCTGCCCTGGACGGCGCCGCCCGAGCCACAGCCGCGCGCCAGCTCGCCCTGAATAGCTCGAGCTCATCCCATCACCTTGCCAGACCCCCCCAGCCATCGCCACGCGCCCCCTGGCTACAGAACGGCGGTTCGCCGTCGAGCTTATCCCCGGCCGCCGCGGAACCGACCTACTCGCGCTATAAATAGGACCCCCGAGCTCGCCTAGGCCCTCAGGCAATCTCAAGCCAACCCTCTGGAGCTCCCCTAGCCCGCAATCGACGAAGGAAGGCCGTCTTCCCCATCTCCGGCAGGTTCGGCCGCCGCCACTCCCCGGCTTCGCTCGTCGCAACCAGAGCCTCCCCCGTCCAACCTGTGCCACCATCCCCTTCCCCTCTATCTCGCGGAGCCACCCAACACCTCAAATTCGCTCGGGAACCGTCGTAGCCCGAACCCCCAAACTCACCCGAAGCAGCCGTCCGCCGCGGAGCTCGCCGCCGGCGACTCCCTCATCTCCGCCACCTCCTCGACCACCGGGAGGACCGCGCTGGCCTGGCGGATCCATCCCCACCCTCAGAACCCCGCGAGGAGCCGCCGTTCGCCTGCGTTGATCGCCGGAGCCCGCCTCTGTTCGGCCAGAGGAGGAAGGAGGCGGGGGCGACCGGTCAAACCTGACCAGTGGTTCCCCTGGACCCACTGTCAGCGACCCCGAGCCGGTCCACGCTGGCTAAGTGGACACATAAAGCGCAAAGTACGTTTTCTCCTCAAACCGTTTTTCATTTTTGTTTCTATTATTTATTTATTTTTTTACAAAAAGTTGACTAAAATTTGACTGGCTATAACTTTTTAAATTAAACTCCAAATGAGTTGATTCTTTTTCCTACCTCTCTCAAATTTCATCTAGTTTATTTTCATATTTATTTGAAAAAAAATTCAGACAACTTTTTGTACTATTTTGAAACTATGTTTTAATTTGAATATTTTCAAAAATAGGATTTTTGGAGAGAGGAGAAAACTTTCAAAAGTTCTGGAATGCACCCTGCCTCTCCACAACTTGAAGGCAAGCATTCTGAACCCTGGCATAATATTGTTGTGTGTTGTTTGATACGGTTACAACACCCCTCGTCTCGGAGTTTCCGTTATTTTATGTGATGATATGAACATACTCATAAGTGCATATTGATGATTCCGTGCTATTGGAATTTAATACGTTGTGATAGTAATCACCATCGTATCCCTTTCATGCATACCGGAAGGAATCCGGGAAAGCCTCTGTCTTGGGTAGACACGAGCTTGTCTCTAGTCCTCCGTCGAGACGGTTGTGTCCGGTATGGCATGATGAGGTATGGTGAGTGGTGATTCTGTCCGTTGGTTGAAATATATCTGTTATGCTAATCATGCAGGGAATACCAAAACCTCCTGAGTCGACCCCTTTCCTAGCACACACCGTACAAAGAGGCCATGGTGGAAGATACCGGCTGCACCCGGTAGGCATGCCACCTGGTCCGGGGGCATGGGTGTTTCCGGTAGGGACCGAGAGGGGGCACCCCTTAGAGCACACGATATAAATTTGATCCCATGCTCCGCGAGGTTGTAGCCTCCCCACTCAGAGTTTTGCTTAACAGGTGTCGTGGGTGATTCCAGACACTGGTAAGTTAGGCTGGTGTGTGCGGTCAGGTGTGTTTTCAATTGAAAGACCGTGGACGGAATTAGTCCCGATGGACTAAAGGAATCCTTTACTCGTGGGTAAAGAGTACACCCTCTACAGAGGTTAAATCTATTCGAGTAGCCGTGTCCATGGGTAAGGACTACAGTCTGAGATGGGTCAGGTGTCGGTCTTAGTGTCTTTCTTCGGAGGAGAAACTACTAAACCGGAACATGAATCATGACTTGTGACTTATGATGATTATGGTTATTATTATATTGGACTAACCCTTTTTATTACTTGATTTATTGAGTATCCCTGGGACGGTTCTACCTCCTGGATATTCATTGTGATTATTTTCTTATAAGCCCTTTATGTGGTGTCGCTTAGACGCCCGACTGTGGCATGCTTGTTACTTTTTTACTTTATAAGCCCTTTATGTGGTGTCGCTCAGACGCCCGACTGTGGCATGCTTGTTATTTGTTTACTTTATAAGCCCTTTATGTGGTGTCGCTCAGACGCCCGACTGTGGCATGCTTGTTATTTGTTTACTTTATAAGCCCTTTATGTGGTGTCGCTCAGACGCCCGACTGTGGCATGCTTGTTATTTGTTTACTTTATAAGCCCTTTATGTGGTGTCGCTCAGACGAACGACTGTGGCATGCTTGTTATTTGTTTACTTTATAAGACCTTTATGTGGTGTCCCTCAGACGCCCGACTATGGCATGCTTGTTACTTGTTTACTTTATAAGCCCTTTATGTGGTGTCGCTCAGACGCCCGACTGTGGCATGCTTGTTATTTGTTTACTTTATGAGCCCTTTATGTGGTGTCGCTTAGACGCCCGACTGTGGCATGCTTGTTATTTGTTTACTTTATAAGCCCTTTATGTGGTGTCGCTTAGACGCCCGACTGTGGCATGCTTGTTATTTGTTTACTTTATAAGCCCTTTATGTGGTGTCGCTCAGACGCCCGACTATGGCATGCTTGTTATTTGTTTACTTTATAAGCCCTTTATGTGGTGTCCCTCAGACGCCCGACTGTGGCATGCTCGTTATTTGTTTACTTTATAAGCCCTTTATGTGGTGTCGCTCAGATGCCCGACTGTGGCATGCTTGTTATTTGTTTACTTTATAAGCCCTTTATGTGGTGTCCCTCAGACGCCCGACTGTGGCATGCTTGTTATTTGTTTACCTTATAAGCCCTTTATGTGGTGTCTCTCAGACGCCCGACTCAGGCATGCTTTCTGTTGTCGTCCTTTCGAGGCGTCGCTTCAGACACCCGATCGGTGCATTTTTATTTCTATTCTCGGATTGCATATTCATGTTTTATATGAACAACCTGCTTGCGTGCAGCATGGGTTTTGGTTTCATGACTGACGTTGTGATAATAGAATATTTCAGAGCATGATTATCGTTTGTTATATTATACCCGTGTTCATAATGTTTGCGAGTACATTCAAAGTACTCACTGGCTTGTCCCTGGCTATTGTCTTGGCCAGATTTCTTGCTTGGAGAGGAGCGTTGCCATGTCAGCCCCGGAACCCACGCAATGGTGACAACAGCCTCGCGAAGATGGGAGTTAACCTGGTCAGCTGTTCCTATGGGAAATGGAGTCCCATGGCCACTGATGAACCACAAACCGCTTCCGCCATCAACCACTAGAATCCAGTTGTTGTACTCATAGGCCAGAATGGTCTTGTACTACATATTATGTATTTTGCTTGGAGTTTCTGCATCAAGTTGGTGCCTCATCAGCTAACAGTAATCCTGGGGCTGGTTAGCGCAAGGGCCATTTTCTGGGAAATTGATATCCCGAAAATCCGGTCCTGACACAAGGGGGTCCCATAAATCACCCAACCGCGTAAGGAACGCAAAATCAAGGAACATAACACCGGTATGACGGAAACTAGGGCGAAAAGAGTGGAACAAAACACCAGGCATAAGGCCGAGCCTTCCACCCTTTACCAAGTATATAGATGCATTAATTAAATAAGAGATATTGTGATATCCCAACATAAACATGATCCAACATGAAGAAAACTTCATCTTCACCTGCAACTAGCAACGCTATAAGAGGGGCTGAGCAAAAGTGGTAACATAGCCAAACAACGGTTTGCTAGGAAGGGTGAAAAGGTTAGAGGCTGACATGGCAAATTTGGGAGGCATGGTAAACAAGTGATAGGTAGTGCAGCGTAGCGATAGAACGAAGCAACTACCAAGCAATGATAGAAGTGATATCGAGGGTAATGGTCATCTTGCCTGAGATCCCGCAAGGAAGAAGAACGAGTCCATGAAGAAGACAAACGGACGTAGTCGAACAAATCCTCACAATCACAACGTAACCGAAACTATCATGGAGAAGCGCAACCGGAAAGAAGGAAACATCATGGTAAACAACCATCACATAAACATTGCATGATGCACAACCAAGTATGATGCATGTCCGGTTTAAATATGCATAGCATGGCAAAGTGCAACAAACAATAATACAAGTTAAGTGGAGCTCAATATGCAACGAGTTGCATATTGAAGAAACACCACATTTAATTATTTAGTTAACTCTCGGTTATGTACCCAACGATATTAAATGTTAATCAACATGGGGAGGGGTGAAGCATAAGAAAACTACCTATTTAGGCAAGTTTAAATGAAGCATAACAAACAACAAGTCCGGAAAATCCCCATGTGCATATAGCAATTTAAATGCAAACACAATTTTAAATATTTAAATGTTGTTATCATGATGCGAATGACATATGCAAGTTTTAAGCAATTTTATGAAAATGTTGACATGAGCATGATATGAGACATTTGTCGCCATGGCGGAAGGGAAAGGGTGCCATGGCGGTGAAACGGAAATGGATCCACGGCAACATCCCGATGATCCCACAACTCATCGACATGTCGGTGCGAACAAAAGTGTGGATGTGCAGAACATGCAAAATATGGTGGGGTGATCCCGATTACCGGTTTCCCACGGGTCGACGCATGGCAACCGAGGAGGACCGTGCAAGCAACAAATTCAAACACGGTGCAAACGCGAGCATCTCATACAACATACATGCATTCGTTCACGGGCGTCGTCTCGGGGTTATACCTTCGAAGCGTGCATTTCGGAACGGATCAAGTTCGGTACGATGTAGAGGAAGTAGTCGTTCACGGGTCATCGTGGGAAGTAGTTGTTCACGTCGCGACGGTATTGGAAGTAGTCGTGCTTGCGATGGTAGTGGAAGTAGTGGTACACGGCCGTGGTGGAAGTAGTTGGGTTCCTTGTTGTACTTGCGTTTCGGTGTGGTACTTAGCGAGTCCAGGATGTAGAGGTACACTAGTCGTAGCCGTGTAGTTGTTCACGTATCACCGTGGTGTAGTCGTACTTCGCGTCCGCATCAACATGTCCATGATGGCCAAACAAACCAATAGCGACCGAAGGCCGCAGGGTGCGAGGTAAAGCTTGAGCGGTGGGAATGGCATGGGCATGCAACAGAGCAAAGGGGGCGTCGGGGCTCATGGGCGGCATGGACGGGCAGAAGGCGCTCGGGATCGAGCTCCTCTCGATCCAGAGCATGGATGCAGGCGCGGGACAGAGGTGGAGGCCCGACGAGGTCGGCGGCTTAGGCCTCCATGGGGCGGCGAAGGGCGAAGTGGCCGGCGTCGGCCTTGGCACAGAGCAGGGGAGGCGGAGCTCCTGCTCGGGGAGGTGCGGCGAGGGGAACCGTGTGGACGAGGACGAGACACAAATCTGGGCGGCGGGAGCCCATCTCCGACGATGGTGGCGGCGCTGGAGCGGCTTGTGTGAGGGCGGGGATCAACCGAGGCGCTGTAGAAGCGGCGCCAGGGGACGAGCACAACGGCGATCGGGCGCGAGCCTCCTTCTGTCTTATTGGCGGCACGGGAGGGCACGAGAGGGTGAGAGCGAGGGGTCAGAGAGAGATGGCGGTGCAGCGGGGAAGCGAGAGGGAGAGATCGATAGGAGGGAGAGTGGCTAGCGAGCGACGGGTTCGAGCGCTGCGTGTGTGAGTGGCGGCGGTGTGGGAGGACGAGAGGGAGAGGAGGAGATCGGGTGCGGGCATCGGGCTAGGGTTAGCAGCGGGGGCCTGGCCTCTAGGAGCAAATGGGTCGGCCTGCTGGGAGGACAAAGTGGCCAGCTGGGCTTCTCTTCTCTCTCTTTTATTTCCTTTTAGCAGAAAAGTATTAGAGAGAAGAAAAAGAAAGATAGGGTTAGGGAAAGAATTTGCGCATGCGGGTAATTTTCCCGGACTCACAAAAATGTCCTTGTTCCGAGAAAATAGAAAAGGCCATGGTTGAAAGATTTAAATTCAAACTCATTTGATTTAAATACAAATGATTTGAACTAGGACAAGGTTTAGGAGTGGCCAAAATGTTGAGATTTTTGGTGGAGCTCCGGAAAGTGAAGAAAGAATTTAGGGCAAAGTTTTTAGACCAAACTTGAGGCAGAAAAGGCACGGAATTATTTTGCAAGTGTGTTATGGTTAATTCCAAAGTTAATGGAATATTTGAATATAGCTCCCTAATAATATTGGGAGATTTTTATATGTTGTAAAGAGAAATCACCATGTGCATTTCCCTCGATTTAAATGGATCGAAGATCCATGCAATTTATTTAGTTGAGTTTTTAAAAAGGGTTGCATGATGACATGATGCAATGCAAGAGATGCAACAAACAAAACAAATCACACGACGAAACTCAGAGCATCTGGAAGTCTTCTGGAGCGTCGGTCTCGAGGCGTTACAACACTCCACTACAAGAGGATCTCGTCCCGAGATCTACGATGGCACCGGAGAGAAACGGAAGAGGAAGAGAAGAGGTAAAACTAAGTTGCTTCTTCGACAAATGAGTGAAACCTAAGATCCTTGAGAGGTTAAAAAGTTGAAAGAAAGAACACAACGGAGTTGAACACAATTGTGAGCACTGCGGTAGAAAATAGAAACAAGGAACACCATGTGATCCTTGGTGGTTGCAAAGCTATGAATGACGAGTACAATGGACAAGAAGGAATTGGAACCACTCTGGTTGAAACAAGATAAACAAGGAATGCGAACGAAAGAATGCAGGCAGCACTCCAGTAGAAAAGAGAAACAAAACTTGGCAAAACGGGAAGAACTTGAAAAGAGGACACGACACTCCGGTTAAATGGATAAGCATGAAAAGAACAAGATCCACAATTCGAGAAGATGAGTGAAGAGAGCAACATCACAATGCCTCCGGAAAAAAGAATAGAAGATAGATCATTGGAATAACAGAATGGAGAAGAAAATGCCAACTTCCGCCACAACTAAGCTTGGAAAGCACCCTTCCAAGAAGGTTATAACAGAGTTGATGGAAAACCAACAACGAAACGAGTAAGCTTGTAGTGGACTTATGGAAAACATCTCAAGACTATGAGGTGACAACCGGCCACTAATGGAAACCATTGATTTGATTGAGAGCACCAAAGAGATGAAAAACTTCTTCACCGAGATAAGAAGGAGAAAATTGGATCATTGATAAGCACCACAAAAATCTTGAATATGGCATGATGCACAACCGGAAAGAAGGAAACATCATGGTAAACAACCATCACATAAACATGGCATGATGCACAACCAAGTATGATGCATGTCCGGTTTAAATATGCATA
Source organism: Aegilops tauschii subsp. strangulata (assembly GCF_002575655.3). Taxonomy (NCBI): domain Eukaryota; kingdom Viridiplantae; phylum Streptophyta; class Magnoliopsida; order Poales; family Poaceae; genus Aegilops; species Aegilops tauschii. Next base: position 303,469,882 of record NC_053041.3, on the reverse strand, counting down.
GCATGGCAAAGTGCAACAAACAATACTACAAGTTAAGTGGAGCTCAATATGCAACGAGTTGCATATTTAAGAAACACCACATTTAATTATTTAGTAAACTCTCGGTTATGTACCCAACGATATTAAATGTTAATCAACATGGCAAGGGGTGAAGCATAAGAAAACTACCTATCTAGGCAAGTTTAAATGAGGCCGGAAATAACAAACAACAAGTCCGGAAAATCCCCATGTGCATATAGCAATTTAAATGCAAACACAATTTTAAACATTCAAATGTTGTTATCATGATGCGAATGACATATGCAAATTTTAAGCATTTTTATGAAAATGTTGACATGAGCATGATATGAGACATTTATCGCCATGGCGGAAGGGAAAGGGTGCCACGGCGGCGAAACAGAAACGGATCCACGGCAACATCCCGATGATCCGACAACTCATCGAGATGTCGGTGCGAACGAAAGTGTGGATGTGCAGAACATGCAAAAGATGGTGGGTTGATCTCGATTACCGGGATCCCACGGGTCGATGCATGGCAACCGAGGAGGACCGTGCAAGAGACAAATTCGAACACGGTGCAAACGCGAGCATCTCATACAACATGCATGCATTCGTTCACGGGCGTCGTCTCGGGGTTATACCTTCGAAGCGTGCATTTCGGAACGGATCAAGTTCGGTACGATGTAGAGGAAGTAGTCGTGCACGGGTCGTCGTGGGAAGTAGTTGTTCACGTCGCGACAGTACTGGAAGTAGTCGTTCTCGCGATGGTAGTGGAAGTAGTGGTACACGGCCGTGGTGGAAGTAGTCAGGTTCCTTGTTGTACTTGCGTTTCGGTGCGGTACTTAGCGATTCCAGGATGTAGAGGTACACTTGTCGTAGCCGTGTAGTCGTTCACGTATCACTGTGGTGTAGTCATACTTGGCGTCCGCATCAACATGTCCATGATGGCCAAACAAACCAATAGCGACGGAAGGCAGCAGGGTGCGAGGCAAAGCTTGAGCGGTGGGAATGGCATGGGCGTGCAACAGAGAAAAGGGGGCGCCGGGGCTCATGGGCGGCATGGACGGGCAGAAGGCGCTCGGGATCGAGCTCCTCTCGATCCAGAGCATGGATGCGGGCGCGGGACGGAGGTGGAGGCCCGACGAGGTCGGCGGCTTAGGCCTCCATGGGGCGGCGAAGGACGAAGTGTCCGGCGTCGGCCTTGGCACGAAGCAGGGGAGGCGGAGCTCCTGCTCGGGGAGGTGCGGCGAGGGGAACCGCGTGGACGAGGACGAGACGCATATCTGGGCGGCGGGAGCCCATCTCCGACGATGGTGGCAGCGCTGGAGCGGCTTGCGCGAGGGTGGAGATCAACCGAGGCGCTGCAGAAGCGGCAACAGGGGATGAGCACGGGGGCGATCGGGCGCGAGCGCTCGTTCTCTCTTCTTAGCGGCACGGGAGGGGCACAAGAGGGTAAGAGCGTGGGGTCAGAGAGAGATGGCGGTGCTGCGGGGAAGCGAGAGGGAGAGATCGAGAGGAGGGTGAGTAGCTAGCGAGCGACGGGTTCGGACGCTGCGTGTGTGAGTGGCGGCAGTGTGGGAGGACGAGAGTGAGAGGAGGAGATCGGGTGAGGGCATCGGGCTAGGGTTAGCAGCGGGGGCTTGGCCTCTAGGAGCAAATGGGTCGGCCTGCTGGGAGGACCAAGTGGCCAGCTGGGCTTCTCTTCTCTCTCTCTTATTTCCTCTTAGCAGAAAAGTATTAGAGAGAAGAAAAAGAAAGATAGGGTTAGGGAAAGAATTTGCGCATGCGGGTAATTTTCCCGGACTCACAAAAATGTGCTTGTTCCGAGAAAATAGAGAAGGCCATGGTTGAAAGATTTAAATTCAAACTCATTTGATTTAAATACAAATGATTTGAACTAGGACAAGGTTTAGGAGTGGCCAAAATGTTGAGATTTTTGGTGGAGCTCCGGAAAGTGAAGAAATAATTTAGGGCAAAGTTTGGATACCAAACTTGAAGCAGAAAAGGCACGGAATTATTTTGCAAGTGTGTTATGGTTAATTCCAAAGTTAATGGAATATTTTAATATAGCTCCCTAATAATATTGGGAGATTTTTATATGTTGTAAAGAGAAATCACCATGTGCATTTCCCTCGATTTAAATGGATTGAAGATCCGTGCAATTTATTTAGTTGAGTTTTTAAATAGGGTTGCATGATGACATGATGCAATGCAAGAGATGCAACAAACAAACAAATCACACGACAAAACACAGAGCATCTGGAAGTCTTCTAGAGCGTCGGTCTCGGGGCGTTACAATATATTACAAGCCTCTTACAAACCAAAGCTTCTCGCAACCCTCGTGGTTCCGGTAGGGAAACATGCCCCTCTTGTGGGCGAAACGATAATCGCTGCCTCTTCTTGCCTTGAACTTTGTTTTCTACAGGCAACATAGAATAAGGAGTGTCGTGCTGAAATTTGAAACTGTTCAGGGTTCGTTTGGCCATTGTATATATTAATTAAGTTTTCTAGGCATTTAATGTAGTCCATAATTCAAATTTGAACTACAAGCACATGCTCCAATGAAGCAAAATGGGTGGGAAATCATAGATGTGTCATTGGGTGCATGTTTAGGTCTGATTTAAGGACTGGGAATGAAATACAAACTTCTCATCGTCCTGAAACATTGAGAATCTCGGTTTTTAAATCCCAGTAAATCTAAAACTCAACCAAAAAATATGAAACTTGGCATGGTTTCGTGACATGGCACATATATGCCGTGGTAAAAAAATCGTCCAGTTTGAGACAAGGCGCACACATTAATAGCCAACGAAGTCCTTTTTGAATCAAATAGCTGACACGTTAATATCGCAAACGGTTGTATTATATGAACCGTGTCAAAATTTAACCATACTCAGTGGCGTGCATGCAATTGTTTGATTAGACGGGATGAGTGCGAGAAGTCCACCGTGCAGGCTCGACAGGACGCGTGCGAGCAATCCGTCGCGCAGGCTCGACGGGACGGATGCATCCTGTCCACCTCGCAGGCTCGACGGGACACGTCCGAGCAGCAAGGCCTCCCATGCTCACCGAGAAGCGAACTCTTTGACCTCCTTGCACCAGCTGCCGTCCGCCTCGCTCACAACTTCTCCATTAATGCGTTAATTAAAGCACCTGGACGGAGGGTGTTTGCTTGTGATCGCACGGCAGCATTTGCTTTGTTCGAGTTTCCAACTCGTATTCCGGCCTAATTTAAATTGCCACATAGGGCAATGGATAATACGACAACAAATAAAATGGCAACGGATAATACGACGACAAATTTACAATGGCGCAGATAATAATTGTCTTACATATTCTGGATAATTTAAAATGCCACATGCGGCAAAGCCCGGAAGACACGAGGGCAAGAGAAGAAGGAAATCACAGACAACGATCTGGGTCTCTACCGTCTCTACTCGTCGATGGATAGCCGGGCGACGACATCCTCCTGCTCCTTCTTCAATAACTCACAACTTTGCTTGAAAGCAGCCACGGATTCCTCCACCTCCTACTCGCGCTCAATCCAGAGCTTCCTCAAGTCAGCCATCAGTTCCTCGACAACCACTGTCAGCGTCATCCCCGAGGCACTACTTTGCTCATGCAGCATCTTCCAGCCGGCGGCCTCCTCCTCCTTCTTGGCGAGCGCCTTGAGGAGCTTCGCATTTTCACCCATGCATTGCTCGACGAGGCCGGTCACCTTGTCAACCGAGGCATCGCTGATCTCAACCAGCTTCATCAAGCCGTCGACTAGCTCCTGCTGCTTAATGAGGCCAGTGAGAATGTCGTTGTTGCCGGCCAAGGACTTCAGGAATGCCAACTCATCGCGATGGATGACGTGGCAAGTGCGCTTGTGAGAGCCCTCGCGTGCCCGTGAGAGCTAGTTCAAGGGCTCCGTGGCGCGCCGGGACATCTCTGCTACGGCTGCCGCTTCGCGGCGGGACCTCTCTAGTGCTTCCGTGGCCTTGGTCTTTGCTGCCTGGTTATATGTCCACCCGAAACTCCTCCTACCGGTCATGGCGGAACGAGTTGACAAGAAAGACGGGTTTTGTGGGTGATGAGGAGAGGAATTGTGAGATTAATTTTCAAGCGGGTAGATTTATAGCCCATTGCTAAGTGTGAACACATATTAGTTTGATAGGTGTGAACAGATTTGCAATTACGTATTACATTGTAATCTGCACACTGGTGCAGAGACCTGCTATACAAACTGTTTTTAACCCCTTTCCGCGACGGCGTTTGGAACCGTCGCCAAGTGAGTGTGGGCGATAGGGGGTCCTTCCCACACGACCCAGGAACCATCGAGGATAGGCCCTCCTGGCACACAAAATGAGCTCGTGTGCGATTTGGTGAGGCATCAAAACCCAATCGTTTCCGCTCGTATGTACATCCCTGTAGTGCCCACGATGCGGCTATATCTCTCACGTGTCGAGGCACGACTTAGAGGCATAACCGCATTGTAGGTTTTGTCGCAAGAAGGGTCATCTTAACACAATCCCATGTAATGAACAAGAATGGGATAAAGAGTTGGCTTACAATCGCCACTTCACACAATACATAAATAAATTCATACATCATTCAAGATACACACATAGACCGACTACGGTCAAATCCAAATAAAAAGAAGATAACCCCAAATGCTAGGTCCCCGATCGTCCCAACTGGCCTCCACTACTGATCAACAGGAAACGAAACATAGTAACGACTAAGGTCCTCGTCGAACTCCCACTTGAGTTCGGTAGCATCGCCGGCACTGGTATCGTCGGCACCTGCAACTGTTTTGGTAGAATCTGTGAGTCACGAGGACTCATCAAACTCACACCCGCGAGATCAAGACTATTTAAGCTTATGGGTAGGATAGGGTAATGAGGTGGAGCTGCAGCAAGCACTAAGCATATATGGTGGCTAACATACGCAAATAAGAGCGAGAAGAGAAGCAACGCAGCGGTCGTGAACTAGAAGTGATCAAGAAGTGATCCTGAAACTACTTACGTTCAAGCATAACACAAGAACCGTGTTCACTTCCCGGACTCCGCCGAAAAGAGACCATCACAGCTACACACGCGGTTGATGCATTTTAATTAAGTCAAGTGTCAAGTTATCTACAACCGGACATTAACAAATTCCCATCTGCCACATAACCGCGGGCACGGCTTTCGAATGTTCAAACCCTGCAGGGGTGTCCCAACTTAGCCCATCACAAGCTCTCACGGTCAACGAAGGATATTCCTTCTCCCGGGAAGACCCGATCAGTCTCGGAATCCCGGTTACAAGACTTTTCGACAATGGTAAAACAAGACCAGCAAAGCCGCCCGATGTGCCGACAAATCCCGATAGGAGTCGCACGTATCTCGTTCTCAGGCCACACCGGATGGGCAAGACGTCGGGTTGGCATAGACCCTAGTTGCCCAGGGGGCGCCGGACATCGCCCGGTTTGGACCAGCACTCAGAGGAACACTGGCCCGGGGGGTTAAAATAAAGATGACCCTTGAGTCTGCAGAACCCAAGGGAAAAAGGCATAGGTGGCAAATGTTAAAAGCAAAGGTTTGGCCTTGCTGGAGGAGTTTTATTCAAAGCGAACTGTCAAGGGGTTCCCATAACACCCAACCGCGTAAGGAACGCAAAATCAAGGAACATAACACCGGTATGACGGAAACTAGGGCGGCAAGACTGGAACAAAACACCAGGCATAAGGCCGAGCCTTCCACCCTTTACCAAGTATATAGATGGATAAGGACGAAAAAGAACATGATCTTGACAGAACGAGACGATGTGTCAAAGAAAGCAATACAACAATGCCTCCGGTAGAAATGAAAGAATAAAATGAAAAGAACGGAGAAGAAAACAACATGTTGTACCTCAAGTGAATTTGAGAGAGCATCCTTAAAAGAAGGATAGAACGGAGTTGTTGGAAAACTCAATAGCGAAAAGAATAAGCTTGTTGTGGGCTTATGGAAAACAACTCAAAACTTAGAGGTGAATACATGCCACTACGGAAAACAATTGATTGCTTGAGAGCAACACGGAGATGAAAACTTGATTCGGCGAGAGAATAGTAGAAAAACTTGGATCATTGATAAGCACCACGAATAGCAATATTCCCAATGGAAGGCTTTAGGTGAAATATAACCCAAGATAACTCCAATGAAGAAATGATGGGTTTAAATATATCATTCTTGACAACAAGTGAATCATGAAACATGAATGAAACTGTCAAAATGACATAACACCACCTCAAAAGATATTGTAGAAAGAATTGCACTTTGGAATGCAAGATGAAGAATACTTGAACTCCTCAAAACAAAACATGCGTTGAGCACCATGTTTATTTTGAAGTATGTCTTGACGGATCATAAATTCGAGAGAAATCTTGAAGAATAATTGGAGAATGAAAATAATCCTTGATGAACCACCATGTGAACCTTCCATGAAGAACTCCGGTAAAACAAGGATGATAGAAAGAGAGAGAAGTTGAAAACACAAGGTGAAGCCTTGCAATGATTTAGTTGGAGCTTCGCGACGAGATAATGTGGAAAAACATGGAATTCCAGAAAGAAATATGAACAACATAGAACTAAGAAATTGATACCATTAGGAACTCCGGAAGAAGGAATTGATCACTTGGATGAAACAAGAACAAGAATTATGTTATGCGTATCCTTCACCAATATAAATTGATGACAAGGAACGGATTTGGCATACTACTTATTCTCGTAGAAAGGATTGGAAAGAGATATTGCTCAACTTGGGAAGGTCTTCAACAAACCACCGGTAGGATTGAAACAACAAATACATTAATATGATAACCAAGGAAGAGAATTCTTGAATGAACCACCGTAAGAATTGAGAATGAAAGTATTAAAGGCACAATTCACTGGCAAAAATTAGAAAACAAACAAAGATACTTGACAGAATTTAGATACATGAGAACAAGAGATCATGAACTGATTAGAGGATATTTGAACGATCCACCGGTAAGATTTGGAAAACAAGAGCTGCAGGCTGAGAATGAGTAATATTCAAAAATGATGGCCTTCGGATGATCGAGAAAGGAAGCAACTCCTGAAATGCGTCGGATGGTTGAAAAGAATTCTCAGAGTCAAAAACAATTATGAGGATGGCATGAAGCTAGAACTATGAATCTTCAAGAGAACGGACCAAGATTTAGGAGAAATTCTTCCTCGGTTTTCAAATGTTGAGAATGATGATGGGAACCACCATGAATTGTTGAGGCACTCCGGAATGAAGAATATAAAGGTTGAACTAACGATGAACAGAATTTGAAAGATCTTGGAGAAAGACATTTGACTGATGGTAAATCAATCTTCCGTCAAACTTCGAAAAGAATTTTGGGAATAGCTCCAGGAAAATTAGAAGAGTCAGGTAAGATCCTGGGAAAAGACCTGTGGGTTAAGGCCCACTCAAAGATACACCATTGAACTGATTTGAAGAGAGATTGCACCGGTAGAATTAAATGGCTCAAAAAGGGATAACAACCTTGAGATATCTTGAATGGAATAGGAATGAAAACACGAATCTCCTGATCTATCTTCAGTACTTCAGAACAAATGAATGGCGAGAAGTGGATGATTAAGAGGTGCACCGGCCTGAGAAAACATTTGAAACGAGGAAAGGATATGATCGACAAAGTTTGCATTGAATCCACTGGAGAAGAAAATGTGACGAAGAATTGATAAACTTGAAGCTCCGTTAGTATCATCCTGAGAATCACCGGATAAGAACATTGATGGAAAGAATGGAGAGACTTCCCATCAATAAAAAGGATACTTGATTAAGAGATCTGGGTCCTTGAAGAAATAAGGGTGGGAGGGCGGGAAAACAAAGGCAACTTGGGGACGGATGAAACGAACAACATTGGGAAAACTATGATATGAACTTGCGAATGTTGGAAATGATTGGATCCACTTCAAGAGAAGCACACCAGTTAAGAAGAAATTGAGATGACAACCTCGATGATCAAGAAGGATTAGTATCTCCATGGAAATATGAGAACACCGCTTAGAATAAGGTATGGAACCAACATTTGACTTCGAAGCAACTCGAATACCACAACTCAAAACAAAACAAAGGATTGGCTTGCAGAATAAGCCGGAACAAACATATGATAGAGATTTCGCCCAAAGTGTTCGTGATGAGGCCCCAGGGGCACGACGTACAGCGGACGTCACGAATGACAAACAAGACGTCCCCGAATCGGCATAGCCAAGGATTATTTAAGACGCCTCGCGACCACTATAAATCGACCATGAAAAGCGAACCACTAGACGTTGGACCCCAATCTCAAATCATACATCTGTCGAAAAGATATTCTAGGAGCTACTTGAATTCCCACCTATAAACTCCCGAAACTTTCTGGTTATGCAATCAGGTGTTGGGGATACAGGGGACGCAATATATCTCACCCAAACTAACAATACCTAGATCCAGCTGTATTCACCCTTCAACACATAACCAAGAAACCTTCAGAAATCGTGTACCTCAACCTTCGAAAAGCATCTGTTATACGAGTTATGGCAATACTCCCGAACTCCCGCCCCAGTACTGGGTGGCATCGAGGTGATCTCACCAACAACTGCATAAAAGAGATTTTTGATGTCGGCGAGACTCAGGTATTCCAGAACTGCAACGATAAAATTGTGACGACAACACCTCGGAGCTCAACTCCCCGGGACACTGCCACAACCCCTAAATGTCAGGAGGCACCAAGAATAATGTTCTCGTCACAAAACCATCGGAACGATTCCAAGATACCCGCTTGATCCTAAAAAAATTAGTGAAATTTAAGGAGAGGAAAGTCAAAACATCTACGTCAGGAGACCTCACCAGAGCGACGAAGGGACTGAGGAGTAAAAAGAATCCTACTCTCCAATATATATAATCCTAAGACTCAAAACATTTTTGTTCTAGACTCAGCAACGTCAGCGATTCGATCAAGCAGGGGGCTCCTAAGTCGGGGATGGCTCTGATAGCAACTTGTAACGTCCACGATGCGGCTATATCCCTCACGTGTCGAGGCACAACTTAGAGGCATAACCGCATTGTAGGTTTTGTCGCAAGAAGGGTCATCTTCACACAATCCCATGTAATGAACAAGAATGGGATAAAGAGTTGGCTTACAATCACCACTTCACACAATACATAAATAAATTCATACATCATTCAAGATACACACATAGACCGACTATGGTCAAATCCAAATAAAAAGAAGATAACCCCAAATGCTAGGTCCCCGATCGTCCCAACTGGGCTCCAGTACTAATCAACAGGAAATGAAACATAGTAACGACCAAGGTCATCGTCGAACTCCCACTTGTGTTTGGTAGCATCGCCTGCACTGGTATCGTCGGCACCTCAAACTGTTTTGGTAGAATCTGTGAGTCACGAGGACTCAGCAATCTCACACCCGTGATATCAAGACTATTTAAGCTTATGGGTAGGATAGGGCAATGAGGTGGAGCTGCAGCAAGCACTAAGCATATATGGTGGCTAACATACGCAAATAAGAGCGAGAAGAGAAGCAACACAGTGGTCGTGAACTAGAAGTGATCAAGAAGTGATCCTGAAACTACTTACGTTCAAGCATAACACAAGAACCGTGTTCACTTCCCGGACTCCCCCGAAAAGAGAACATCACGTCTACATAGGCGGTTGATGCATTTTAATTAAGTCAAGTGTCAAATTATCTACAACCAGAAATTAACAAAATCCCATCTGCCACATAACCGTAGGCACGGCTTTCGAAAGTTCAAACCCTGCAGGGGTGTCCCAACTTAGCCCATCACAAGCTCTCACGGTCAACGAAGGATATTCCTTCTCCCGGGAAGACCCGATCAGTCTCGGAATCCCGGTTACAAGACTTTTCAACAATGGTAAAACAAGACCAGCAAAGCCGCCTGATGTGCCGACAAATCCCGATAGGAGTGACACGTATCTCGTTCTCAGGGCACACCGGATGGGCAAGACGTCGGGTTGGCATAGACCCTGGTTGCTGAGGGGGCGCCGGACATCGCCCGGTTTGGACCAGCACTTAGAGGAACACTGGCCCGGGGGGTTAAAATAAAGATGACCCTTGAGTCTGTAGAACCCAACGGAAAAGGCTTAGGTGGGAAATGTTAAAAACCAAGGTTGGGCCTTGCTGGAGAAGTTTTATTCAAAGCGAACTATCAAGGGGTTCCCATAACACCCAACCGCGTAAGGAACGCAAAATCAAGGAATGTAACACCGGTATGACGGAAATTAGGGCGGCAAGAGTGGAACAAAACACCAGGCATAAGGCCGAGCCTTCCACCCTTTACCAAGTATCTAGATGCATTAATTAAGATAAGAGATATTGTGATATCCCAACATATCCATGTTCCAACATGGAACAATCTTCATGTTCGCCTGCAACTAGCAACACTATAAGAGGGGCTGAGCAAAAGCGGTAACATAGCCAAACAACGGTTTGCTAGGAAAGGTGGGTTAGAGGCTTGACATGGCAATATGGGAGGCATGATATAGCAAGTGGTAGGTAGCATGGCATAGCAATAGAGCGAACAACTAGCAAGCAAAAATAGAAGTGATATCGAGGGTATGGTCATCTTGCCTGAGATCCCGCAAGGAAGAAGAACGAGTCCATGAAGAAGACAAACTGACGTAGTCGAGCGAATCCTCACAACTCCGGAACGAAACCGAAGCTAACGAGATAAGTAAACTGGAAAGAAGCAAACAACAAGGTAAACAACCAACACATAAGTATGGCATGATGCACAATCAAGTATGATGCATGTCCGGTTTAAAAAGGCATGGCATGGCAAAGTGCACAAAGAATACTACAAGTTAAGTGGAACACAATATGCAACGAGTTGCATATTGACGAAACACCACATTTCAAACATTTAGTTCACTCTCGTTTATGTACCCAACAATATTAAATGTTGTTAAACATGGCAAGAGGTGAAGCATAATTAAACTAACTATTTAGGCAAGTTTAAATGAGGCCGGAAATAATAAACAACAATTCCGGAAAATCCTCATGTGCATATTTTTGATCTGGTACTGTTCTGCCCTAAACCATATTTTAGAGTTGTTAAACATGCAAGGTAATGCCACCATGTCAAACTAGACATTTTTCTACCCCATTTATATATAAAATTTATTTAAAATGGAGCTACGGTTATTTAGTTATGAAATAAATCATTTTAGCATGGCATTTAAGCAAATTAATGCAAACAGCAGTTTAAACATGCATGAAAGTTTGAAATTGTGAAACTAGACAAAATTCTAAGCATTTTACATATATAAGTTATTTACAAATGATGCATGGTTTATTAGATGTGAACAATGCAAGAATAATGGCATTTCTGTAATTATGGATGCAATGGTAAAATACTAAAACCAGAGAAGGAAAAAAAACATACGTGGGCCGGATTGCAACACAGTGCAGCGGCCCAGGAGGAGATTTGGCCCGGCGGTTGAGTGTGCAAAATAACAGGAAAACAGAGCAAAAATGGGGCCGTCTGGGACTTGGTCCCACGACCTCCTGCGTGAAGGTGCAGCGCGATGACTAGCTGGGCTGAGATGTAATTATGGATTGGAAGGGGTTCGGCTCTAGAATACACGGCTGGTCGAACTGGTCTGGACTGAAGAATAAAGAGCAAAAAGGGGAAATAGGGACGCCTGGGATTTGAACCCCAGATACCTCAGATTAGCATGCGCGACGATGACCACCAGGCTAGCGAAGGGATTGTGCTCAGTTGGGGTGCAAGAACTAATAGCTGATCCGAACAGCAAGTCATGGCTTCAGGCACAGACGGCAAAACTCCGGCGACGACAGCCAGCGAAGTCGGCGGCTTCTGCAGCAGAAGAGCACCGGCGTGGGTGCGGGATTTGCAGGGGAGGTAGATGCGCTGTGCGACACATGCGTACAGAGGCTCGAGCATGGCACGGCGAGGCGGATGGAAGTGGCAGCTTGGCGGCCATGGGGCGAGAAGCGAGGCATGCTGCGGGCGTGGGTGTGCGCGTGAACAGGAGCTTGCGCGAGGCCGAGCCTGGCTTGGCCATGGCTACAGCCATGGCGGCCAGCTGGAATGGAGGTGTGCGGGACTCGTGCGCGTGCTGCAGCGGGTTTGGCGCTAGATCATCCATCAAGTCGAGCTTAACAGAACCAACCTGAAGAACAACCAACAGAGGCTGATTGCGCCGTGGCTGGGCAGCTGGGCACGCACGGCAGTGTGCGCGTGTGTGCAGCGAGGAGTGTGCGCAGGTGCATGGGTGGTGCTGCGTGTGTGCATGGAGGCAGTGAGTGTGGGTGCTCATGTGCGTGGCTATGGTGACCGGAGTTGTGCTCGCGGAGATCGGCACCTAGGGAAGCGTACAACGAGGAGAAAGGCATGAGGAGGAGCAGGGCGTCACCGTGGGCTTGCTGGTGAAGACGGACTCGTCGGGGAAGCAGAGGTGAGGGCGGAGGCGCCGATCGGAGGAGACGGTGGCCCGTCCATAAAGGAGTCGAAGGAGAGGAAGAGGACGTCGAGGAACTTGGCGTCTTCGGGCTTGGATCGCCGTGGGAACGGGGTCGCCGTGGAGAGGATCCCGTCCATCTATGGGCGCGGATCGGTAGAGGAATTCGATAGGGCGACGGAGAACATGCCAGAGAGGAACTTGAGCTATGCCGGCCACGGGGACGATGATGGACGTCGACGGTCTCTTTCTCTCCTCTCGGTGCTCTGTTCTAAGGAAGAAGAAGAAACAGGGGAAGGGAGAGGTTGGCGGCGGCAAGGGTGGAAGAGGGAAACCCTAGGAGAGGGAGCGGGGAGGTCTTATAGGGGGCGGGGGCGCGGCTGGCTTGCCACCGTGGCCATGTGCGGGCGCCCCTGTGGGTTTTACCGTGAGAGAGAGCGAGCAAGGGAGGTGGAATAAAAAGGTGAGGGGAAGAGGATGACAGGTGGGGCCGGCCCGGTGCATGTGGGAAAAATTACTAGGGAAGAGAGGAGTTGGGCTGGGTCGACTAGGCTGCTGCTGGACTACTTATCTCTTAGCCTTTTCATTCTTTTCTTATTTCCCTCATGCAGAAATATGTTGAGAAAAGAAAGAGGGCTTAGAGGTAGAATATTTCAGAAAACAAGATACCCTTGGAGCGCTGGAATCATGCACAAATAGAATAAAATGGTTTGGTAATTTTTAGGGATAGAAAAATAATTCAGGTTTGAATTAAATTCAAACTTGAGCCATTTTTGAACCCAACCAAAACATCTTAAACTTAGCTAAAAATTGGCAGATATGGTGTAGGTATGGATTACGGAATTTAGAAAGATAGTGAACATTTCTTTGGAGAAGAAAAATGCCACTTGCAATAATTGGGAGAACAGAAAGAATTGGACGCGCTGACTTGGTTTTGATGAAACTTGGTGGAACCAAGTTGGAGCTTGAGGACAAGAAAAGGGAAGGCAAGAGGAAGAACACACCCAACCACACAAATGGAAACAAGGCAACATGAACATGATGGATGCAAATGCACATGGCAACATACATGAAGATGGAATGCACAAAGTGAGAAGAAAAGATAACACAAGCATGATGATGCAACAATTTATTATGCCAATCATGGCAACCCATACATGGCAACAACAGAATAAATGGAAGGCAACTGGAGCATCGGTCTCGGGGCGTAACAACACGCCACCACTACAAGAGGATCTCATCCCGAGATCTAAGGATGGCACCGCAGAGAAACGGAAGAGGAAGAGGTAAAACTAAGTTGCTTCTTGACAAACGAGTGAAACCACGAACCTTGATAGGTTGGACAACCTGAAAGAAAGAATACAACAAAGATGAACGAGATTGAAAAGCTCTGTTATAAAAGAGGAACAAGGAACATTCTGAGAACCTTGTGGGTTGAAAGACATGAAACAAGGGCTTAACGAACCAAAAGAATATGAAACCAGACTGGTATAACGAGATAGCCAAGGAACAAGAATGACATAATTTGACAGCACTCCCGTTGAACATGGAATGAATAGAACAATAACTTGACAAGATGGAAAGAACTTGAATAGAACAATGCTCATATTAAATGGATAAGCACGGAAAGGAACATGATCTTGACAGAACGAGATGATGTGTCAAAGAGAGCAATACAACAATGCCTCCGGTAGAAATGAAAGAATGCAATGAAAAGAACGGAGAAGAAAACAACATGTTGTCCCTCAAGTGAATTTGAGAGAGCATCCTTAAAAGAAGGATAGAACGGAGTTGTTGGAAAACTCAACAGGGAAAAGAATAAGCTTGTTGTGGGCTTATGGAAAACAACTCAAAATTTAGAGCTGAATACATGCCACTACAGAAAACAATTGATTGCTTGAGAGCAACACGGAGGTGAAAACTTGATTCGGCGAGAGAATAGTAGAAAAACTTGGATCATTGATAAGCACCACAAATAGCAACATTCCCAATGGAAGGCTTTAGGTGAAATATAACCCAAGATAACTCCAATGAAGAAACGATGGGTTTAAATATCTCATTGTTGACAACATGTGAATCATGAAACATGAATGAAACTGTCAAAATGACATAACACCACCTCAAAAAAAATTGTAGAAAGAATTGCACTTTGGAATGCAAGATGAAGAATACTTGAACTCCTCAAAACAAAACATGTGTTGAGGACCATGTTTATTTTGAAGTATGGCTTGACGGATCATAACTTCGAGAGAAATCTTGAAGAACAATTGAAGAATGAAAAGAATCCTTGACGAACCACCATGTGAACCTTCCATGAAGAACTCCGGTAAAACAAGGATGATAGAAAGAGAGAGAAGTTGAAAACACAAGGTGAAGCCTTGCAATGATTTAGATGGAGCTTCGCGACGAGATAATGTGGAAAAACTTGGAACTCCAGAAAGAAATATGAACAACATAGAACTGAGAAATTGATACCATTACGAACTCCAGAAGAAGGAATTAATCACTTGGATGAAACAAGAACAAGAATTATGTTATGCATATCCTTCACCAATATAAATTGATGACAAGCAACGGATTTGGCATACTACTTATTCTCGTAGAAAGGATTGGAAAGAGATATTGCTCAACTTGGGAAGGTCTTCAACAAACCACCGGTAGGATTGAAACAACGAATATATTAATATGATAACCAAGGAAGAGAATTCTTGAATGAACCACCGTAAGAATTGAGAATGAAAGTAGCAAAGGCACAATTCACCGGGAAAAATTAGAAAATGAATAAAGATACTTGACAGAATTTAGACACATGAGAACAAGAGATCATGAACTGATTAGAGGATATTTGAACGATCCACCGGTAAGATTTGGAAAACAAGAGTTGCAGGCTGAGAATGAGTAATATTCAGAAATGATGGCCTTCGGATGATCGAGAAAGGAAGCAACTCCTGAAATGCGTCGGATGGTTGAAAAGAATTCTCACAGTCGAAAACAATTATGAGGATGGCATGAAGCTAGAACTATGAATCTTCAAGAGAACGGACTAAGATTTAGGAGAAATTCTTCCTCGGTCTTCAAATGTTGAGAATGATGATGGGAACCACCATGAATTGTTGAGGCACTCTGGAATGAAGAATATAAAGGGTTTACCAACGATAAAAGAATTTGAAAGATCTTGGAGAAAGACATTTGACTGATGGTAATTCATTCTTACGTCAAACTTCGAAAAGAATTTTGGGAATAGCTCCGGGAAAATTAGAAGAGTCAGGTAAGATCCTGGGAAAAGACCTGTGGGTTAAGGCCCACTCAAAGATACACCATTGAACTGATCTGAAGAGAGATTGCACCGGTAGAATTAAATGGCTCAAAAAGGGATAACAACCTCGAGATATCTTGAATGGATTAGGAATGAAAACACGAATCTCCTGATCTATCTTCAGTACTTCAGAACAAATTAATGGCGAGAAGTGGATGATTAAGAGGTGCACCGGCCTGAGAAAACATTTGAAACGAGGAAAGGATATGATCGACAAAGTTTGCATTGAATCCACTAGAGATGAAAATGTGACGAAGAATTGATAAACTTGAAGCTCCGTTAGTATCATCCTGAGAATCACCAGATAAGAACATTGACGGAAAAGAATGGAGAGACTTCCCATCAACAAAAAGGATACTTGATTAAGAGATCTGGGTCCTTGAAGAAATAAGGGAGGGAGGGCGGGAAAACAAAGGCAACTTGGGGACGGATGAAACGAACAACATTGGGAAAACTATGATATGAACTTGCGAATGTTGGAAATGATCGGATCCACTAGAAGAGAAGCACACCGGTTAAGAAGAAATTGAGATGATGTGACACCCAAAATTTTGGCCTTGTTTTATTTATTTATTAAAATGTTGCCAGGAAATAAAACTTTTCCATTTGTCCAGTTTTACCTTTTATGATTTTTGGATTTTTGCTTCAAGTGGGAAAAAACCTTCAAAGAGTATTTTTGGACTTGTGTGCCCTCTTTATAAAATCAACCCTTTATCAGTGGATTTATTTGCATAATTATTTTTCATGAGTTTTAATTCTTTTAAAATGATCTTTCATTAATTTGGAGCTCCTTTTTGCACTGCAACCATTTGATAAATGCTTCTAAAAATTTCACCAAAATTTGGGGATGTCATGTGAGTTTTCCCCATCACTTTTATGCAAAAACATTTTTTTGGTCATTGGAGATTTTGAGCTCCACATCAATTTTTTCAAATCTGGTCCAGTAGGTATTTTACACTACAACCCATTTAAATATTTCTTTAAAATTTCTTCCAAGGGTTTGAAGATGTCAATGGATGCATACAATTCATCTTCAAGCAAAAACCCAGTAATGTTCTTTCAAAAATTTAAGTGAATCATCTTCATTTCCATTCTGGTCCAGTTTGGTGATTTGTACGGCAACCCATTTTTTATTTTGCTCTAATACCTTTGAGCTTTTTCCTACCTATAGTCCTCCCTACCAAACTCTTAAGTCCAGGAGATTGGACCCTTGGCATATTTTTGGTGCATGCAATGTCAGCCTTTAGTTTCTGCCCAAAACTGGTTTTCTAAAATTCTTGCACTATCAACTTTCCGTTTTTACCAAACTAATCTTACCACCATCTCCTGCATCTAAAGAGACACTGATCTGGAGATTTTGGCCACTCCAAGAGTTGCTGAAGTGCATATGACATTCTGTCGAACACCTGGTGTGCATAGTCATTTTTGGCAAGCTCTCGGGTTTGCATTGTGGACTTGAACCCCTGACCTACCCACCTTGTCCACTGAGTGCCTTGTTACCCCTACCTCCATCCTGTGCAGTGCCAGCTCCACCCTCGAGCTCTAGAGCGCGCTGGCATTTCGTCGAGCGGGTGCCGTGCGTGCTCTGGGCGCGCCCAGAGCGCACGTTTTACACGCGCGCGCACTACGCCGACACGCCGCACTGCCGCCCTCGTCGCGTCCCATCTCTGACCCCTGCTCGCCTGCTGAACCCCGCCAGGCACTCGCCCTCTCTCCAGTACCCTCCAAGCTCCCCCTAGCACTCTGCAACGCCGCCTTGGCAGCACGCCGGCGACGGCAGCGGATTCCGCCGCGGGCGGCGCCGCCCAAACCACCAGCGCACGCCAGCTGCCCCGGAGCACAGGCCGTGCTTATCCTCCCGCTCGTCGGAACGCGTTCGTCGCCGCCACGATACCCTGCAACTACAGGAAAGTGGTCACCGGCGATCTTATCTTCTGCCGCCGCTGAGCCAGCCTCGTCACGTTATAAAAGGGAACCCCGAGCTCGTTCAAGGCTTCAGGCGACATCAGACACTCCCCGTAGAGCTTCCCACGCAGTAGATCGACCCGTAGTGGCCATCTTCCTCAACTCCGGCAAGTTCGGTCGCCGCCGCAATCCAGTGCCGTTCGTCGCAGCCAAGCCCTCCCCCACCAATCCAACACCACCAGTCGCTCCCTCTGGTCCTTGCGGAGCTGCCCAGCTACTCAACTTCGATCGGAGACCACCGGAGCACCAAAGTCACTTCACCACCTTAGCTTTTCTCCGCCGCGGAGCTCACCGCCGGCGATTCCTTCCACCTCCGACGACCCATCAACCACCCAAAGGACCGCCTCGGTCTAGCCGTTCCATCCCCGCCCTTGGATGCCCGTGAGGCGCTGCCGTTCATCGACGGCGATCGCCGGAGCCCCGCTCCCGTCGGGCAGAAGAGAGGAGAAGGAGGGAAGAAACGGTCAAACCTGACCAGTGGGCCCTCTGGACCCACTGTCAGTGACCCGCGCGACCGCTCCCTCTGTCTAAGTGAAGGCGCAAACTCCCGAGTGCGTCTCCTCTACTGCGAAAGCATATTTTCTTCTGAATCGTTTTCTTTTCTGGTTTTATTTAAAAACAGAGATTTGACCAAACTTTGACTGGCTATAACTTTTAAAATAAAACTCCAAATGAGTTGATTCTTTTTCCTACCTCTCTCAATTTTCATCTAGTTTATTTTAAGATTTATTTCAAAAATATTTGAGACAACTTTTGGTACTGTGTTTGAAATATTTGTTATTTGTATATTTGCAAAATAGGATTTTGGAGGAAAAGGGAAGCTTCCAAAAAGTGCATCCTATGCATACTCTTGAAGGCAAGCATTTCTGAACTCTGGCATAATATTTTGTTGTGGTGTTTGGATGCGATCACAACACCTTTTGACTTGGAGTATGTGATAGCTTTATGTATCAATATGGTCTCGTGCAGGAGTGCACTTTGGAGTTGTTTTGTGGTCAGCAATGGATACACTAGTGATTTGGGTCATCCTCGTGAGCTTCTCTTGCACACCGGTAGGAAGCCGGGAAAGTCGTGGTCTTGGGTAGACACGAGCTTGTCCCTAATCCCTCGTCGAGACGAGTATGCCCGGCATAGCATGGTGAGGCTCGAGGAGTGGTGATTTATTTCACTAGTGGTAATATTGTTGGTGGAT
Organism: Aegilops tauschii subsp. strangulata; assembly: GCF_002575655.3. Lineage (NCBI taxonomy): Eukaryota > Viridiplantae > Streptophyta > Magnoliopsida > Poales > Poaceae > Aegilops > Aegilops tauschii. Next base: position 303,450,932 of record NC_053041.3, on the reverse strand, counting down.
ACTTGGACCACCTGAGTCGGTTGTAGACCGAGTCTTGATCAATAGCTTCCTTCTTTGTCGGTACCACCACTTGTCCCTGCAGGGGACAGGGCATGGTTCAGTAGGTTGTCAACCCCTTTCCAAAGCACACACCGTACAGAGAGGCCGTGATGAGGGTCCCATGGCCATGGATTAAAGCCAGTCATCCGGTCCGGGGGCATGGGTGTTTCGGTTGTAGCCGAAGGGGTAGCTCCCCAGTTTGCGCGCGGTATAAATTTTGTGATCCCATGCTACGTCGAGGTTGTAGCCTCCCCACTTAGAGTTTTGCTTGGCAGGTGTCGTGGGTGATTCCAGACACTGGTGAGTTAAGCTGGTGTGTGCAGGTCAGGCGTGTTTTCAATCAAAAGACCGGAGACGGAATTAGTCCCAAGGGACTGAGTAATCCCGTTACTCGTGGAAAATGGTACTCCCTCTGCAGAGGATATATCCTGTTGGATAGTCATGTCCTTGAGTAAAAACCACAGTCTGAGTTGAGTCTCAGTAACGTTATTCGGATGGAGAACGATTTAACTAGAACTCAGTAACGGTATTCGGATGGAGAACGATTTAACTGGAACGTAGTCACGGTGTTAGGATGGAGATACGGCTTGACTAAATTGTCGGTTTTTTTGGATGGAGAAACAACTGTACTATATATTGTTTATGATTGTGGCACATGTGGATTTTGATCCTTATTTATTTTTGGACTAACCATTTATATTACGTATATTATTGAGTATCCCTGGGATGGTTCTACCTCCTGGATATTCACTGTGATTATTCTCTAATAAGCCCTTTATGTGGTGTCGCCCCGACGCCCGACTGCGGCATTATTATTTCTGCATTTTCCGCTCGAGGAGTCATTCAGACACTCGTTTGGCACCAGTATTACTATTCTGCATTTTCCGCTCGAGGAGTCATTCAGACACTCGTTTGGCACCCAGTATTTTGTTTTGGTATATTTTTAACCATATGTGTGCATCTTGGTCTTTCGTATATTTCGTGGCAGACGTGTGATCATCTAATTAACCCGGAGCATGTTTGATATATTATACCCGTATTCTTAATGTTTGCGAGTACATTCAAACGTACTCACTGGCTTGTCCTTGGCTATTGTCTTGGCCAGATTCCTTGCTTGGAGATGAGCATCGCGGTGACAACCTCGGAACTTACGCGTTGACGTTTGCAGCCTCGCGAAGATAGGAGTTATCCTGGTCAGCTGTTCTTGTGGGAAATGGAGTCCCATAGACGCAGATGTATCCAACCGCTTCCGCCCTCAACCACTAGTAACCAAGTGTTGTACTCTTAAGCCTAAATGGTCTTGTACTACATATTTTTTTGTACTTGCTTGGAATTCTTGTATCAAGTTGGTACCTCATCAGCTAACAGTAATCCTGGGGCTGATGAGCGCACAGGCCGTTTTTCTGGGAATTTATATCCCAAAAATCCGGTCGTGACAGATGACAACCTCGATGATCAAGAAGGATTAGTATCCCCATAGAAATATGAGAACACCGCTTAGAATAAGGTATGGAATCAACATTTGACTTCGAAGCAACTCGAATACCACAACTCAAAACAAAACAAAGGATTGGCTTGCAGAATAAGCCGGAACAAACATATGATAGAGATTTCGCCCAAAGTGTTCGTGATGAGGCCCGACGGGCACGATGTACAGCGGACGTCACGAATGACAAACAAGACGTCCCCGAATCGGCATAGCCAAGGATTCTTTAAGACACCTCGCGACCACTGTAATCGACCGTCAAAAGCGAACCACTAGACGTTGGACCCCAATCTCAAATCATACATTTGTCGAAAAGATATTCTAGGAGCTACTTTAATTCCCACCTATAAACTCCTTAAACTTTCTGGTTATGCAATCAGGTGTTGGGGATACAGGGGACGCAATATATATCACCCAAACTAACAATACCTAGATCCAGCTGTATCCATCCTTCAACACATAACCAAGAAACCTTCGGAAATCGTGTACCTCAACCTTCGAAAAGCATCCGTTATATGAGTTATGGCAATACTCCTGAACTCCCGCCCCAGTACTGGGTGGCGTCGAGGTGATCTCACCAACAACTGCATAAAAGAAATTTTCGATGTCGGCGAGACTCAGGTATTCCAGAACTGCAACGATAAAATTGTGACGACAACACCACGAAGCTCAACTCCCCGGGACACTGCCACAACCCCTAAATGTCAGGAGGCACCAAGAACAATGTTCTCGTCACAAAACCATCGGAACGATTCCAAGATACCCGCGTGATCCTAAAAAAAATTAGTGAAATTTAAGGAGAGGAAAGTCAAAACATCTACGTCAGGAGACCTCACCAGAGCGACGAAGGGACTGAGGAGTAAAAAGAATCCTACTCTCCGATATATATAATCCTAAGACTCAAAACATTTTTCTTCTAGACACAACAACGTCAGCGATTTGATCAACAAGGGGCTCCTAAGTCGGGGATGGCTCTGATACCAACTTGTAACGCCCACGATGCGGCTATATCTCTCACGTGTCGAGGCACGACTTAGAGGCATAACTGCATTATAGGTTTTGTCGCAAGAAGGGTCATCTTCACACAATCCCATGTAATGAACAAGAATGGGATAAAGAGTTGGCTTACAATCGCCACTTCACACAATACATAAATAAATTCATACATCATTCAAGATACACACATACACCGACTACGGTCAAATCCAAATAAAAAGAAGATAACCCCGAATGCTAGGTCCCCGATCGTCCCAACTGGGCTCCACTACTGATCAACAGGAAATGAAACATAGTAACGACCAAGGTCCTCGTCGAACTCCCACTTGAGTTCGGTAGCATCGCCTGCACTGGTATCGTCGGCACCTGCAACTGTTTTGGTAGAATCTATGAGTCACGAGGACTCAGTAATTTCACACCCGCAAGATCAAGACTATTTAAGCTTATGGGTAGGATAGGGTAATGACGTGGAGCTGCAGCAAGCACTAAGAATATATGATGGCTAACATACGCAAATAAGAGTGAGAAGAGAAGCAACGCAGCGGTCGTGAACTAGAAGTGATCAAGAAGTGATCCTGAAACTACTTACGTTCAAGCATGACACAAGAACCGCGTTCACTTCCCGGACTCCGCCGAAAAGAGACCATCACGGCTACACACGCGGGTGATGCATTTTAATTAAGTCAAGTGTCAAGTTATCTACAACCGGACATTAACAAATTCCCATATGCCACATAACCGCGAGCACAGCTTTCGAAAGTTCAAACCCTGCAGGGGTGTCCCAACTTAGCCCATCACAAGCTCTCACGGTCAACGAAGGATATTCCTTCTCCCGGGAAGACCCGATCAGTCTCGGAATCCCGGTTACAAGACTTTTCGACAATGGTAAAACAAGACCAGCAAAGCCGCCCGATGTGCCGACAAATCCCGATAGGAGTCGCACGTATCTCGTTCTTAGGGCACACCGGATGGGCAAGACGTCGGGTTGGCATAGACCCTGGTTGCCCAGGGGGCACCGGACATTGCCCGGTTTGGACCAGCACTCAGAGGAACGCTGGCCTAGGGGGTTAAAATAAAGATGACCCTTCTGTCTGCAGAACCCAACGGAAAAAGGCTTAGGTGGCAAATGTTAAAAACCAAGGTTGGGCCTTGCTGGAGGAGTTTTATTCAAAGCAAACTGTCAAGGGGTTCCCATAACACCCAACCGGGTAAGGAACACAAAATCAAGGAACATAACATCGGTATGACAGAAACTAGGGCGGCAAGAGTGGAACAAAACACCAGGCATAAGGCCGAGCCTTCCACCCTTTACCAAGTATATAGATGCATTAATTAAGATAAGAGATATTGTGATATCCCAACATATCCATGTTCCAACATGGAACAATCTTCATCTTCGCCTGCAACTAGCAACACTATAAGAGGGGCTGAGCAAAAGCGGTAACATAGCCAAACAACGGTTTGCTAGTAAAGGTGGGTTAGAGGCTTGACATGGCAATATGGGAGGCATGATATAGCAAGTGGTAGATAGCGCGGCATAGCAATAGAGCGAACAACTAGCAAGCAAAAATATAAGTGATATCGAGGGTATGGTCATCTTGCCTGAGATCCCGCAAGGAAGAAGAACGAGTCCATGAAGAAGACAAACTGACGTAGTCGAGCGAATCCTCACAACTCTGGAACGAAACCGAAGCTAACGAGAGAAGTAAACCAGAAAGAAGCAAACAACATGGTAAACAACCAACACATAAGCATGGCATGATGCACAATCAAGTATGATGCATGTCCAGTTTAAAAAGGCATGGCATGTCAAAGTGCACAAAGAATACTACAAGTTAAGTGGAACACAATATGCAACGAGTTGCATATTGACGAAACACCACATTTCAAACATTTAGTTCACTCTCGTTTATGTACCCAACAATATTAAATGTTGTTAAACATGGCAAGAGGTGAAGCATAATTAAACTAACTATTTAGGCAAGCTTAAATGAGGCCGGAAATAAGAAACAACAATTCCGGAAAATCCTCATGTGCATATTTTTGATTTGGTACTGTTCTACCCTAAACCATATTTTAGAGTTGTTAAACATGCAAGGTAAATCCACCATGTCAAACTAGACATTTTTTTAGCCCATTTATATATAAAGTTTATTTAAAATGGAGCTACGGTTATTTAGTTATGAAATAAATCATTTTAGCATGGCATTTTAGCAAATTAATGCAAACAGCAGTTTAAACATGCATGAAAGTTGGAAATTGTGAAACTAGACAAAATTCGAATCATTTTACATATATAAGTTATTTACAAATGATGCACGGTTTATTAGATGTGAACAATGCAAGAATAATGGCATTTCTGTAATTATGCATGCAATGGAAAAATACTAAAACCAGAGAAGGAAAAAAACATACGTGGGCCGGATTGCAACACAGTGCAGCGGCCCAGGAGGAGATTTGGCCCGGCGGTTGAGTGTGCAAAATAACAGGAAAACAGGGGAAAAATGGGGCCGTCTGGGAGTTGATCCATTGACCTCCTACGTGAAGGTGCAGCACGATGACCAGCTGGGCTGAGATGTAATTATGGATTGGAAGGGGTTCGGCTCTGGAATACACGGCTGGTCGAACTGATCTGGACTGAAGAATCAAGAGCAAAAAGGGGAAATAGGGACGCCTGGGATTTGAACCCCAGATCCCTCAGATTAGCATGCGCGACGATGACCAGCAGGCTAGCGAAGGGATTGTGCTCAGTTGGGGTGCAATAACTAATAGCTGATCCGAACAGCAAGTCATGGCTTCAGGCACGGATGGCAAAACTCCGGCGACGACAGCCAGCGAAGTCGGCGGCTTCTGCAGCAGAAGAGCACCGGCGTGGGTGCGGGATTTGCAGGGGAGGTAGATGCGCTGTGTGACACATGCGTACAGAGGCTCGAGCATGGCACAGCGAGGCAGATGGCAGCGGCAGCTTGGCGGCCATGGTGCGAGAAGCGAGGCATGCTGCGGGCGTGGGCGTGCGCGTGAACTGGAGCTTGCGCGAGGCCGAGCCTGGCTTGGCCATGGCTACAGCCATGGCTGCCGGCTGGAATAGAGGTGTGCGGGACTCGTGCGCGTGCTGCGGCGGGTTCAGCGCTAGATCATCCATCAAGTCAAGCTTAACGGAACCAACCTGAAGAATAACCAACAGAGGCTGATTGCGCCGTGGCTGGCCAGCTGGGCACGCATGGCAGTGTGCGCGTGTGTGCAGCGAGGAGTGTGCGCAGGTGCATGGGTGGTGCTGCGTGTGTGCGTGGAGGCGCTGAGTGTGGGTGCTCGCGTGCGTGGCCATGGTGACCGGAGTTGTGCTCACGGAGATCGGCACCTAGGGAAGCGTACGACAAGGATAAAGGCATGAGGAGGAGCAGGGCGTCACCGTGGGCTTGCTGGTGAAGACGGACTCATCGGGGAAGCAGAGGTGAGGGCGGAGGCGCCGATCGGAGGAGACGGTGCCCCGTCCATGAAGGAGTCGAAGGAGAGGAAGAGGACGCCGAGGAACTTGGCGTCTCCGGCCTTGGATCGATGTGCGAACGGGGTCGCCGTGGAGAGGATCCCGTCCATCTATGGGCGTGGATCAGTAGAGGAATTCGACAGGGCGACGGAGAACATGCCGGAGAGGAACTTGAGCTATGCCGGCCGCGGGGAAGACGATGGACATCGACGGTCTCTTTCTCTCCTCTCGGTGCTCTGTTCTGAGGAAGAAGAAGAAACAGGGGAAGGGAGAGGCTGGCGGCGGCAAGGGTGGAAGAGGGAAACCCTAGGAGAGGGAGCGGGGAGGTCTTATAGGGGGCGCGGGCGCGGCTGGCTTGCCACCGTGGCCATGTGCGGGCGCCCCTGTGGGTTTTACCGTGAGAGAGAGCGAGCAAGGGAGGTGGAAGAAAAAGGTGAGGGGAAGAGGATGACAGGTGGGGCCGGCCCGGTGCATGTGGGAAAAATTACTAGGGAAGAGAGGAGTTGGGCTGGGTCGAATGGGCTGCTGCTAGACTCCTTATCTCTTAGCATTTTCATTGTTTTCTTATTTCCCTCAGGCAGAAATGTGTTGAGAAAAGAAAGAGGGCTTAGAGGTAGAATATTTCAGAAAAGAAGATATCCTTGGAGCGCTGGAATCATGCACAAATAGAATAAAATGGTTTGGCAATTTTTAGAGATAGAAAAATAATTCAGGTTTGAATTAAATTCAAACTTGAGCCATTTTTGAACCCAACCAAAACATCTTAAAATTAGCTGAAAATTGGCACATATGGGGTAGGTATGGATTACGGAATTTAGAAAGATAGTGAACATTTCTTTGGAGTAGAAAAATGCCACTTGCAATAATTGGGAGAAAGGATAGAATTGGAAGCGTTGACTTGGTTTTGATGAAACTTGGTGGAACCAAGTTGGAGCTCGATGACAAGAAAAGGGAAGGCAAGAGGAAGAACACACCCAAGCACACAAATGGAAACAAGGCAACATGAACATGATGGATGCAAATGCACATGGCAACATACATGAAGATGGAATGCACAAAGTGAGAAGAAAAGATAACACAAGCATGATGATGCAACAATTTATTATGAAAATCATGGCAACCCATACATGGCAACAACAAAATAAATGGAAGGCAACTGGAGAATCGGTCTCGGGGTGTTACAATCCCACATGGCGAATCCCAGAAAAACACTTCCGTTCGTATGTATATCACACACTGTTTTTTTGTGGAAATGTTTGTGCAAGGTGGCCTAAGGCAAACCGTTCCCTGCTGGAAGCCGTGTGTGACTATTAGTTGATCGAACACGCCTACTTTCTAGAAACCGTGTGGGTTGTTTGAGTTCATCGCCCACGGTGCTGTCTGAGTAACCGTCTGCAATAGAAAACCCCAATAAGCAGGGTAATTAGCCTATTATTGATAATCCATGTACTAATCAAATTGATATTTCTTATAAAACACACCAGATATTTCATATCCGTATAACTGCAACCAGGATTTCATAATCGAATTACATCAGATAGCTTTGGCACTCATTTACGCCATTACACAACAGCACCAAGTTTCGCATGCAACATCGAAAACCTTTGGAAAGTAGCATCATACATGGTAAATAGACAGATGGATCTCATCTGGGAAACTGCAGAAGCGGAAGGCAAATATTGAGCCTTTAGTGATGTTGAATGTCCTTGCAACTTCAGGCCAGTGGCTATGGATAATTGCCCGCCCAACCTTCGTCCACTTCAGGAAGACTTCAATATTGTACCGTGGGTGTTGAATGAATACCTGCCTCACCTCTTGACCATGCAGGTGGTTTGAGAGGTAATCATTGGTGAACTGCTTTCCAAGTTGCCTAATGTCGCTGTTCTAAATTTTGTTCTCTTCAGGAAGACTTCAATATTGTACCTAAAGTACTTAAAACAAAGATATGCATAAATCGCTGTTCTAAATTTTGAAATGGCGCAAGGGGTAAAAACAAGGTAAAAGAGTTAGTACCATCCTATAGTTGCCTGATGTCTTCTTCATTGTGCAAACAAAGATCTTGCTATTATTCGTCGCAAGTTTCTTCATCCTAACAATCTTTCCGAGTTTCTTGACTTGATTGATATTCATGGACATCGCATTTCCCCATATGCAAAATGGGTTGAACAGTGGGTCTAAGCCTCTGACAGCAGGACCTACCTGTGCAAGACCAAATTATAAGAAACCTAAATATTAGAATGATTCCCGCAACTGCACAATAATGTGCTATTAGCGAAAGGATCATGCATGAGCAAACCTCGATGGTAAACCGCAGTGTCTCCCATTGTTTCCCTGCAACACACATAAGGAAGATCTTCATCAGGTTAACTGAGAGTTGCCATACTATCAGTAGAATATGTATTAAGTACAGCCAAATTCGATTTATTTCACATGCATGACAATACAAAATTGTACCCACAACAAATGAAAATCAAATTGCAGAATTGAACCGAACAGTTAAATGGACGGCAGACCAAATGAATCAAAATAGTTAACTGAGCACGACATAGCAGAATAGAAACATGTACTAGAAGATAAGACAATTAACAAAACAAAGAATGCTTGAGAATAGTACTACGAAATGTAGCAATGGTTGGACCAAAATGTTAACTGAACATTACATTTCAGAGGACCAAACTATTAACTGAACATTACATTTCAGAGGACCAAACTATTAACTGAACATCAGATTGCACATTAACATTACAAAGGACAAATCACTAGAAGGCACTGGCGGTGGCCTCGAGAAAATAACACAAACTGTATTTTAAAGTAGACAACCACGTGGCGGTGTTGACGTTGGCCTCGAAGACGAGGTGCTCCTCCAAGATCTGGCGGTCGGCACGCATGACAGCCATAGCGACCTCGTGCGCGCGTGCGGCCGCGATTTGCCTCTCCGATGCCAGATGCTACTGAGCTCCACGTTATACTGTGTGCAAAATGGCTGTGCGCAACGCTTAATTGGAGGAGGGGGACAGTGATTTCGGCTTAAGGTGTCGCGCCATCGGTCGGGGCATGTGGGACGGGGAAGGAGGATGATGGTGTGGGTGGGGTGTGGATTACCTGACCATATCGACGAGGCCGTGCGGCAAGAAGAAGGGTTGGCGGCGAGGAGGCCGCACAGCAACAAGACGGGTCGTCGGCGAGGAGGCGGCGCTGCAAGAAGAAGGGTAGCCGGCGAGGAGGCGGTGCTGGAAGAATAAGGGTCACCGACGAGGAGGCTGAGCTGCCAGTAAGCAGCAGTGAAGGTTTGAACTTGGAAAGTAAGGAGGAACAGTGGAAATGTGGCTTTTGGTGGGAGGGAGGGGGCGGGGAGATAGATATTTCCGTGGCGGCAGAAAAATTTCGCTCGGTGCCGCGAGAAACTGGCGTGCAAGTGTGGTTCAAGCGGGGGCGGTGGACTATAGACGACGAAGCTTCCTACATAAGCCAGACAAGACAGTGCGCCAAGATATTTTATATCGCATCCCACGCGATTCTTTCCAGTAAATTGTTTGTGGTATACCTGATTTTTTCATTATGTTTAGCAAGACAGAATGGTGTTACGGAGGGAAAGGATGGTGTTTGAATTGCTAGAACATTTATGTATAGTGAACATGCAACTACATGAGTGTCGTGTTTAAATTTGGAATTATTCCGGGTTCGTTTGGCATTTTTATGCATTAATTGAGTTTCTAGGCATTTAATGTGCATAATTCAAATTTGAACTACAAGCACATGCTCCTGTGCACAAAATTTTGTTGAAAAATCACATGTGTGTCTTTGGGTGAATTTATAGTTCCCATGCAAGAAATGGGAATGAAATTCAAACATCTGGGCATTGTGGCTCGGCCGGGAATGTTGAGTAACTTGTTTTTTAAGTTCCTGGAAATTCAAAAGTCGCCTGAACATCATGAAACTTGGAATGGTGTCATTTCATGGCACCAACATGCCGTGGTAAAAAAATTGGCCACATTTGGACAAGTTTTTGGTATAGGCTTCTTGCAAACCAAAGCTTCTCTCAAGAAGACTCGTGGTTCCCGAGGGGGAACGTGTCACCTTTGTGTGCAAAATGATATACGCTGCCTCCCCCCCTTGATTTTTTACAGAGGAAACATAGAACTATATGAGTGCCGTGTTAAAATTTGGAATTATTCTGGGTTAATTTGGACTTTCTTATACAGTAATTGAATTTTTGGTCATTTAATGTGCATAATTCAAATTTGAACTACAAGCACATGCTCCAGTGCATCAAAGTTGGTTGAAAAATCACATGTGTGTCCTTGGGTGAATTTCTAGGCCCCATGCAAGAAATGGGAATGAAATTCAAACATCTGGGCGTCATGGCTCGGACAGAAAGATTGAGAAACCTGTTTTTTAATTCATGTAAATCCAAAACATGCCTGAAAATCATGAAACTTGGCATGGTGTCATGACATGGCACAAACATGCTATGGTAATTTTTTGGCCGAATTGGGACAAGCTTTGGTAAAAGCTTCTTGCAAACTGGAGCTTCTCTCGAGAAGGCTCCTGGTTCTGAGAGGGAACATGTCACCTCCGTGTGCGAAACGACATACGCACACTACCTTCTCCCGCCTTAATATTTTACACATGCATATTAGAAAAAATAGAAGTACCATGATAAACTTTGGAATTATTCCGGGTTCGTTTGGCCTTTTTCATACATTAATTGAATTTCTGGGCAATTAATGTGCATAATTCAAATTTGAACTACAAGCACATGCTCCGGTGCACCAAAGTTGGTTGAAAAATCACATGTGTGTCCTTGGGTGAATTTCTAGGTCCCATGCAAGAAATGGGAATGAAATTCAAACATCTGGGCGTCGTGGCTCGGCCGAAAAGATTGAGAAACTTGGTTTTTTAATTCCTGTAAATCCAAAACACGCCTGAAAATCATGAAACTTGGCATGGTGTCATGACATGGCACCACATGCTATGGTAATTTTTTGGCCGAATTGGGACAAGCTTTGGTATAAGCTTCTTGCAAACTAGAGCTTCTCTCAAGAAGGCTCGTGGTTCCGAGAGGAACGTGTCACCTCCGTGTGCGAAACGACATACACTGCCTTGTCCCGCGTTAATTTTTTTACACAGGTAGATTAGACCAAATAGAAGTATCGTGCTAAATTTTGGAATTATTCTGGGTTCGTTTGGCCTTTTTTATACATTAATTGATTTTTTGGGCATTTAATATGCATGATTCAAATTTGAACTACAAGCACATGCTCCAGTGCACCAAAGTTGGTTAAAAATCATATGTGTGTCCTTCGGTGAATTTCTAGGTCCCATGCAAGAAATGGGAATGAAATTCAAACATCTGGGCGTCGTGGCTCGGCCGGAAAGATTTAGAAACTTTGTTTTTTAATTCATGTAAATCCAAAACACGCCTGAAAATCATGAAACTTGGCATGGTGTCATGACATGGCACCAACATGTTGTGGTAAATTTTTTGGCCGAATTGGGACAAGCTTTGGTACAAGCCTCTTGCAAACCGGAGCTTCTCTCAAGAAGGCTCGTGGTTTCGAGAGGGAACATGTCACCTCCGTGTGCGAAACGACATAGGTACAATGCCTTCTCCCGCTTTATTTTTTTACATATGCAGATTAGACCAAATAGAAGTATCGTGCTAACTTTTGGAATTATTCTGGGTTCGTTTGGACTTTTTTATACATTAATTGAGTTTTTGGGCATTTAATGTGCATAACTCAAATTTTAACTACAAGCACATGCTCCAGTGCACCAAAGTTGGTTGAAAAATCACATGTGTGTCCTTGGGTGAATTTCTAGGTCCCATGGAAGAAGTGGGAATGGAATTCAAACATCTAGGCATCTTGGCTCGCCGGAAACATCGAGAAACTTGGTTTTAAAATTCGCATAAATCCAAAACTCGCCTGAAAATCATGAAACTTGGCATGGTGTCTTGACATGGCACAAACATGCTGTGGTATTTTTTCTGTCCGATTTGCGAAGGCGCACACATTAACAATCAACAAAGTCATTTTGGAACAAGTGTTGTCACGTTACAAATCGGAAACACAAGTATTATTGAAACCATGGGCGTTCTACTTACCAATTACGTGCCGCCACACGTCCCCTTTTTTTATTGGCTAGGAGCTGTCGTGCGGGGTAGCTATTTGAGTACGTGAGGCATGCGATCAGACCCCTGCGCGTGCTCATCGGGAGGAGAGCCCTTTGACCTCTATCCACCGCTCACCTCCCTCCCAACGTCTCCATTAATGGCGCCCGAGCCCCTGTTTCACCGCGTGGCTATGTCTCACTGGACTGAGATTTAAGAGAGAAAAAAGAAAATCTGAAAAGAAAGTTTTGCACAGATCTTGATGTAAGATCCGACGGACCTATATAGCATCGACTGCGACTTATAGCAAGACTGATGAATATAAGGACGATGACAGTGGATAATAATTGTCTTACATATTTAGGAACATAATTAAAAAAGCCACGTGCGGCAACGCCCGAAATACACAAGGGCAAAAGAAGAAGGAAGACAACGATCTGGCTCGCTGATCTCTACTTTCTTGATGCGTTGCTGCAGGCCACGAGAACTAGTCTCCACGGCGAGCGGCGATGAGTTCTTTCTTGTCCTCAAGATGCTGCTTGAGAGCATCCACGGATTCCTCCACCAGCCTTCTGCGCTTTATGCGCAACATGGCATTCTCGTCCATGAGTTTCTCGACGATGACACTGGTCCTCTTCAACAAGGCAGTGGTCTCCTCCTGCTGCTTCGCACTTCCACGATCTTTGCCCTCAGCAGGTCACGCTCGGCCCGGAGCTTCGCATTGCTCTCCCTTAGTTGTCGGATGACGCTGGTAGCCTGTTCAAACGAGGCTTTCATGTCGTCCTGCAACCTCGCCCAGCCAGAGATCTGATCCATCTGGCTATGGACGATTGCATGCATGCGCCTATAAGAGTCCTCGCCTGCCCGTGAGACATTTTCCCAGGCCGCCGCGATGCGGGAGGGAATCTCTGCTGTATTCACGATGTGGCAGGACATCTCTGCTTCTTCCGCAGCACGGCCGGACCAGTCTGCTGCATCGACTGTGTGGTGGGACCTCCGTGCTGCTTTGGCGGCGCCGCGGGACCTCTGTGTTGCTACGGCCATGCGGCAGGACATATTGGCTACTTTCGCGGCAAGGAGGGACATCTCTCGTGCTTCCGCTTCCATGCTCGCCTCTCCCTGGTGGTAGTCTCTTGACCCAGAACTCACGCCGGCCATGGCAGATGCAAGGGAACGATGATGAATGACTTGTTTGTTTTTGTGGATGAGGAGTTGAGGCGGAATGTGCAGTCATCTTGGAGTAGTAGTACTTATAACCGAGTACTAATACGCTCCTAAGTGGGAAACCGTTTAGGTTTTGATCAGTTAGAACAGGTTTGCAATTAAATATAGCGTGGTAGTAATTTGGAATGTGATGGGACGCAGGCTCAAAATTTATTGACGGTTCTATAATTTCTAAGTGCGGCACTATTCTCGGACGGCGTAACGTGGGCACACTTTCTCGGCCGCCTATGTGGCGTTTGCACCATAGGGTGCACCGCAATAGGCAATGTTAGCACACGTCTTGTTCCAACAACCATGCACGCTCATTATTACCATCGCACACGCTTCTTTTAATTAGAATGTGTGCCCGTCTAGCGCACACATGATGATCTGTCTAACTGTTTCTGTTTGTTGTGGCTAATCGCAAACAGTTCATCCGTGTGAAGTGTATGCCATCAATCGCAGACACTTTGATCTGGCTGTCCGTTTCTATTCTATTGCCTAATCGCAAACGGTTAATCCTTCTGAAGCGTATGCCCTCAATCGCACACACCTTCATCTGGCTGCCCGTTTCTGTTCTTCTTCGACATTGCAAACAATTCATTGAACTGAACCGTTTGCCCTGCATCGCACATGCAACTAAAATCAGAACCGTGTTTGATGCATCCGTCATCGCAAACATTTTGCACCTTTTTGATGGGTTTTTTACAGCACCGTTTGCGATTAATGCATCACACACAGTTTCGTCAAAGGGTCTCTGATCGTAGTGTCGCGTTAGCAGCATCCTGAAGTAGTGGCAATGTGACGAGAAACAAGGTCAAAATTTATTGATGGTTCTGGGCCTACAAAGCACTGCTCTGTTGTTCTGGCTCATTGCAAACAGTTCTTTTGGATCAACCGTATGCCATGCATCGGAAGCCTGAAAAGTGGGCCCGCGTTCTCGGATGTACGTGTCTGCCCACTATCACACACGGTCAAGATATCACCATCGTGTCCTATGGATGCATTGTCGCGCCTCCCACGGGGCGCCAGAAGGTTGACCACGTGGTTGCTCGCTATTGAGGCGGCCGCGGCGCGCTCTGCTCGCATCCGTCCGCGCGTTTTGCTCGCCATTGAGGCAGCCGCGGCGCCCTCCGCTCTAGCATCCCTGCGCATGCTCTGCTCACCGTTGAGACAAATTTACAATGGCAACGGTTAATAATTGTCTTACATATTTAGGATAATTTAAAATGCCACATGCGACAAGGCCCAGAACACTCACAACCTACATATGCATACAATTATAATAAAATATAGACTAAAGGCTGAGCTGGCGGCCTTCCGATGATGGTCTTGTCGGACTCCATGATCACCATAGCACCATTGTGGCCGTTCACTCCAAGTGTCCCGACCTGCCTCCGCCTACGGAGCTGCTCGCGCTGGGAGGCTCTTGGGGCTGCTGGGCCTCTTCCATAAGAGCTTGATAGCGTGCAATCGCGCGCATGATATCTCCGTGGAACCGCTCCATTTCCATGTCTCTGGCCTGGTAGCAAATTTCGTCCATCACCTGCATCCTCAAGATATCACGGTGGCGATGTTCTACTTCATCGGGGACGTCAACTCCGCCAAGGATGCGCTCGAGCCTGGCCACCACATCGTCGGGATCGAGGTTGACACGGCCGTCGCGGGCAATGATGAAGCCGCTGGCTGCCTGTGTCTTGACTGAATCGCAGAGGTCCTTTGCCCATTCCTTACGGGGCATCAGGTTCTCGATGAGCACTGGTGACGGCGGCTCTTCGGGTGGGTCATCGATCATGCGGCCGAGCAGCTCTGGATCTTTTGCATGGTGGATGGCAAACTGCTCATCACACCTCCTTATGTCAATTGTGCGCCCAAGGACTGTCACGCCGATATCGCTGCCGATGGGCCATTGTGCCTGCACCGGCCGATGAAGCTCTTGCTCCCCGACCTACTCCGGCTCGTTCTCCTCGACGAAGATGTAACACAGGTAGTGGTCGACGTCGAAGCTTTTGTCGTTGCCTGGCATACTTGGAATAACTAATGGTAGATGGTTGAGGACTAGATCTGCGCAGAGTGTCGCGACGGTGCGTTGCCACCTGGGTAATATGCACCAAGCCATTAGCTGGTAGCGGGAAACCGATGAGGGAAGAGACGTGGATTTTACAATTCAACCATGTGGAGCACGGGAAGACTAAGTGGAGCACACACACAACCCGAATACCGTATGCGGTGCCACGTGTTATTTATCTCACACGCGTTTACATAAGGAAACATATGTGTAACTTACTAATCATCGCACACGCAGATGTTGGGGAACGTAGGATGCAATTTCAAAGCATTTCCTATGCTCATGCAAGATCTATCTAGGAGATGCATAGCAACGAGAGGGGAGAGTGTGTCCACGTACCCTCGTAGACAGAAAGCGGGAGCATTAGGTTAACACGGTTGATGTAGTCGGACGTCTTCACGATCCAACCGATCTAGTACCAAACGCACGACACCTCCGAGTTCAGCACACGTTCAGCTCGATGACGTCCCTCCAACTCTTGATCTAGCAGAGGGTCAATGGAGAGTTCTGTCAGCACGATGGCGTGGTGACGGTGTTGGTGATGTGATATGCGCAGGGCTTCACCTAAGCACTACGACGCTATGATCGTAGGAGTAAACTGTGGAGGGGGACACCACACACGGCTAAGAGAACTATTGATGTGCCTTTGGGGTGCCCCCTACCCACGTATATAAAGGGGCGGAGGAGAGAGGCCGGCGGCCAGGAGGGGCGCGCCATGGGGGGAGTCCTACTTGGACTCCTAGTCCAAGTAGGATTTGCCCCCCCTCCTTTTCCTTTCTCCACCAGAGGGAATAGGAAGGAAATGGAGAGGGAAAGGGAAGGGGGGCGCCGCCCCCTCCTCCTTGTCCTATTCGGACTCCCAAGGAGGGGGCACGCGGCCACCCCCGCGGGCTTCCCTCTCTCTCCATTAGGCCCATGTTGGCCCAACAGTTCCCGCGGGGTTCCAGTAACCCCTCGGTACTCCTGAAAAATACCCAAATCACTCGGAACCATTCCGATGTCCGAATATAACATTCTAATATATGAATCTTTACCTCTCGACCATTTCGAGACTCCTCATCATGTCTGTGATCTCATCCAGGACTCCGAAAAAACTTCGGTCACCAAAACACATAACTCATAATACAAATCGTCATTGAACGTTAAGCCTGCGGACCCTACGGGTTCGAGAACTATGTAGACATGACCGAGACACATCTCCAGTCAATAACCAATAGCGGAACCTGGATGCTCATATTGGTTCCTACATATTCTACTGTCGGCGTTCTGGGAACGGGGGTCCCCAGACTTGCCTGCCTGCAGCCCACGGCGTGGCTATGCTAGCAGGCCTGTATGGCCCATCTTCATCAACAAAGCATTCAAGACCCTCGCGAGGGGCCAAGCCTCGCGAGGCGGACGGCGCAAGACCTCCTCAGGAGCGGCCTCACCAGGCTGCCTCGCGAGGAGCAGAGATATCAAGGCGGGGCAAACCTCACGAGGCTCTCGTGACATGAGCCATGACGATCGACACCAGGCGGGCGCCAGCACGCGCAACGTCCTTGTTTCCTCTTTGGTGCTAAGGAGGCAGGCGCATGCACAGAGTACCGAGGCATCAGGCAAAGGTTTCCATATCGATGCAACAAGACCAAGACCAGCAGGACGGCAAGATGGAGGTCACCGTGGAGCCCAAGACGGCGTCACCACCAGAGCCTTTTGCAGACGAAGACCGCTTTTGTCAGGATAGCTTGTACTAGCCGTCCACTTTCAAATTTGCCCGCCATTGTTGGCTCCCTTCCCGCTCAATATTTGGGGAGAGGACCAGGCCCTATATAAGTAGAGCTAGCCACCACAGTAGAGGGGGGGACAAATCGAGTTCTCATCCACAAGTCCACAGACCACAAGAATACCTCAACCTCAGGAGGCTGTTCTTCCCCTTGTATTGTTCTTCATCAGCCCAAGAGGCAATCCACCACCACACACTGGAGTAGGGTATTACACCACAACGGTGGCCCGAACCAGTATAAATCTCGTGTCTTTCTGTGTTGCGAGTTTGTCAAGTTCGTCCGCGAGATCTTAGTGACTAGGGCGTGGATCGGTAGGAGGGAAAGAGCTTCGCGCGCACCCCAGAGTTCGAACCTTAAGGGTTTTGTCGGAACCCCATCTCCGACATTTGGCGCACCAGGTAGGGTTGCGCCTAGTTTCTCTCCCCCGGCCTACGCCCCGCGCCGCCGCGCTTCGCCCCCATGGTGGGTGCCCCACCATCCGCTCCCGCGGCCGGTGTGGACGACGGGGCCAGGGGGCTCTGAGCCCTGGCCCCCGCCCTGCGACGGGTGCAATGGCCACCCAAGTTCAGGCCGGAGATGCCACAGCACTACGATGGCACGGCGGACCCGTCGCCGTTCCTACTGGCGTACGAGGAGGCCGTCTTCGAGGCCGGGGGCGATGACAAGGTCATGGCCAACTGGTTCCCCATGGCCCTCGCCGGCGAGCCACGCGCCTGGCTGCTCAACCTCCATGGATCCACGGTGGCATCCTGGGGGGAACTCCGCGACCTCTTCACTACTCGCTACATGGTGCCGGCGCACCACGCAGTCGCAGCCCTGCTGGGCGGCTCTCAAGCACCGCCTTCAGATCACCACGTCAAGCCATTCCTACATCAGATTGTGGCCGCTTCCAAGCGCCCGGGGGCTCCACCAGGTTGGGCTGCAGCAGAGGCCGGCCTCACCTTCGGCTCAGAAGACCATCCCGACGCCACCGTCGGCTCAGGCATGCTCCCAATGCTCTGCACGCCCACCATCTGCAACGTGGATGTTACCAAGACCCTCATCGATGGCGGTGCCAGCCTCAACTTGCTCTCCATGGAGGCCTTCAGCCTTCTTCACGTGCCGCTCGAGCGGCTCAGTCTCAGCAAGCCCTTGTCAAGAGTTGGTGGCGGCGCTGCCCACTCTCTGGGACAGATCCATCTCCCAGTCACCTTCGGCACGCGCGACAACTACTGCACTGAGCTGGTCGACTTCGACATCGCCCGCATCGGCCTCCCGTACAACGCCATCCTCGGGTACCCAGCTCTCGCCCAGTTCATGGCGGCGACTCACCCGACCTACAACCTCATGAAGATGCCTGGGAGCAAGGGTGTCTTCACCATCAAGGGGGACACCAAGGAGGCCGTAACGGCACTCAAGCTTGTCTTCAAGACCGCAGCGGCGGCGCAGCCCGCCGGCGCCGGTACCATGAAGCCAAGGAGGCCGCACCTACCAAGAAGAAGCAGCTGTTCACCCAAGTCATGGCGGAAACCAAGCAGGTGCCAGTCAATGAGGACAAACCCTCAGGAGCCACCTTTACCATAGGTGCCGGCCTCGATTCAGTACAAAAAGAGGCGCTGGTGAGGCTCTTGCGCGCAAACAAGGGCATATTCGCATGGGAGCCCAATCAACTGGTGGGGGTTCCAAGAGAGGTGATTCAGCATCACTTAAAGGTGTGTCCCAACATGCGCCCTGTCAAGCAACGAGCGAGGCGGCAATCCACGGAGAAGCAAGCCTTCATTGTCCAGGAGACCCACAAGCTGGAGGCAGCGGGTGCCATTCGCGAGGTTCGGTACCCCACATGGCTGGCAAACCCCGTCGTAGTGCCGAAGAAAGGCGGGAAGGAATGGATGTGCGTCGATTTCACCAACCTTAATAAGGCCTACCCACAAGATCCGTTCTCGCTCCCCCGCATCGATCAGATCGTCGACTCCACCGCCGAGTGCGACCTGCTGAGCTTCCTGGATGCATTCTCAGGGTATCACCAGATCAAGATGGCGGTGGAAGATGTACAGAAGACAACCTTCTGACCCGGTGTGGGTGTACTGCTACACCTGCATGCCCTTTGGGCTGCGCAACGCGGGTGCGACCTTTCAGCGGCTGATGCACATCGCCTTGGGGCGGCAGCTCGGGAGAAACATAGAGGCCTATGTCGATGACATAGTGGTGAAGTCTCGGGATGCGAGAACCATGATTCAAGACTTGGAAGAGACCTTCGAGAGCCTGCGCCGGGTGGACTTGCGGCTTAACCTGGAGAAGTGTGTGTTCGGTGTCCCTTCCGGCAAGCTGCTGGGATTCCTCATATCACACAGAGGGATCGAGGCGAACCCGGAGAAGATCAAGGCCATCGAGGACATGAGCCCGCCGCAGACCCTCAGAGAGATGCAGAAGCTGCTGGGACGAGTGACTGCGTTGGGGCGTTTCATCTCCAATCTGGGAGAGCGCACCTTACCCTTCTTCAAGCTCATGAAGAAGAAGGGCCCGTTTGAGTGGACACCGGAGGCCGACCGAGCCTTCGAAGACCTCAAGAAGTACCTGACAAGCCCTCCGGTGATGGTGGCACGACGACCTCTCAAGCCCTTAGTGCTCTACCTTGCCGCCACCCCGTACTTCGCCAGCGCAGCGCTGGTGGCGGTTCGGGAGGAGCACCAAGCCAAGGGCGCGCCGCGCCAAGCTATAGCTGAAGTAATGCAGGGTCAGGAAGGCGCCGCAAAAGCCTCAGCACCAGAAGACCAAGCTCGGCAAGACAACGTCGCCGAAATTCCCGAAAGCAGTCGGGCCTCAGAAGCCCCTCCACCTCAGGAGACGCCCCAATCTCCGCAAGACCCGAGCCTCGCCAACGCGTCAGCCCTTGTCGAGCACCCGGTGTATTTTGTCAGCACGGTGTTGCGGGACGCAAGGGCACGATACCCCATGCCTCATAAGCTCTTGCTCGCGCTCTTGGTGGTCTCACGCAAGCTGCGGCACTACTTCCAGGGCCACCCCGTCAAGGTCGTCTCAGCCTACCCATTGGAGAGGGTGATCAGGAGCCCCAACTCAGCTGGAAGGGTCGCCGAGTGGAACATCGAGCTGCAAGCATTCCAGTTAGAGTTCAGCACTACAAGGGTCGTCAAGGGGGCCACGCTCGCTGATTTTGTGGCAGGATGGACGGATGCCCCGACACTTGAAAAAGGCAAAGACCGATCCACCTCGCCAAGAAGTGAGGCACCGGACGGTTGGGTCATGTACTTCGATGGCGCCTTCGCGCACCAAGGCGCAGGGGCTAGAGCAGTACTAATCTCGCCCACTCAGGATAAGCTCTATTACGCCGTGCAACTCTGCTTTCAGCATGGCGAAAAGGTCCCCAACAACATCGCAGAATACGAAGGCCTCATAGCTGGCCGTTAGAGGCGACTCGTAGCTTCTCGTCAACTTCTCCAACAAAGTATACGAACCAAAGGACGAGCATATGGAGGCATACCTCACGGAGGTGCGCAAGATGGAGAAGCAGTTCTCGGGCTTGGAGCTGCAGCACGTGCCCCGGGGCACCAACAAGGAAGCCGACGACATCGCCAGGAGAGCATCCAAGCAGTAGCCGCAAGAGCCGGGTGTCTTTGAGGAACGGCTCTTCAAGCCATGGGCGACACCACCACTTTCAAGAACCGCTCAGCCTCGGGAGGAGCTTCCACAGCCTCCTGTCTCAGGACCCCCAGCCTGTGGCCCGACCTCAGGAGCTCTCTTGCTCTTGGCGCTTGAACCTCTGGAGGGATGCTGGACCAAGGAATTCAAGGAGTATCTGATGCAAGGGGCGCTGCCAGAGAAGGAGGAGGATGCAGAGCGTGTGGTTCGGCAAGCCATGGCGTACTGCATCCGGGATGGCGAGCTGTACAGGAAGCGGCCAAATGACGTTTCCTTGCGCTGCATTTCCAGGGACCAGGGAAGGAGCTGCTAATTGACATACACGGTGGTGACTGCGGGCACCACTCGTCGTCACGGACCCTCGTTAGCAAAGTATTCCGCAGTGGGTTCTACTGGCCCACTGCGCTCAACGACGCAGCTGAGCTGGTGAAGTCCTGCGAAGCCTGCCAGTTCCACGCCAAGCAAATTCATCAGCCGGCTCAGGGCCTCGAAACCATTCCGCTCACGTGGCCGTTCGCGGTCTGGGGGCTGGACACCCTGGGCCCGTTCCCTCGAGCGCCCGGGGGCTACCATTACCTCTACGTCGCCATCGACAAGTTCACCAAGGGGACGGAAGTGGAAGCCGTCCGCACCATCCCAGCCGGCTCTGCTGTCAAGCTCATCAAGGGCCTCGTGAGCCGCTTCGGGGTCCCCAACCGCATCATCACAGATAACGGCTCGCAGTTTACTAGTAACCTCTTCAAAACCTACTGTGCTAACCTTGGAACGCAGATCTGCTATGCTTCAGTGGCGCACCGCAGGAGCAATGGTCAGGCCGAACGCGCCAACGCGGAGGTCCTGAGGGGCCTCAAGACCAGGACCTTCAAGAAGAAGCTCGAGACCTGTGGCAGGGGCTAGGACGACGAGCTCCAGTCCGTGCTATGGTCCATCCGCACCAACGCCACCAAGCCAACGGGCGAGACCCCATTCTTCCTTGTTTACGGAGCTGAAGCGGTCCTCCCTCACGAGGTCAAGCATCTCTCCGCACGGGTCCTGGCGTTCGATGAAACACAGCAGGACGCCACGCGGGGGATGCACCTCGTGCTGGGGGAGGAACGACGTCACGAAGCCACACTGAGGGCGGCAAGGTACCAGCAAGCACTGCGGCGATACCACTGCCGCAGCATCCGCTCCAGGACACTCGAGGTAGGCGACCTCGTCCTGAGGCGGGTCCTCTCCAGGGAAGGGCTGCACAAGCTTTCACCCATGTGGGAGGGCCCGTTCAGGGTCATCCATGTCTCCAGGCCTGGCGCCGCGCACCTGGAGACGCAGGACGGGATACCTATCCAGAATGCCTGGAACATCCAGCACCTCCGGAAGTTCTACCCATGAAGCAAGGCCCAGAGCCTGTGAAGAAAGGCCCAGAGCCTGTGAAGAAGGCTCGGTGCCTGTGAAGAATCGCCGCCCGTGACACTCTCATGTAATAATGAGTGGGGCTGTACACGCCCTGGAGTCTCAGGAGTGCCGGCCTCAGGCCCTGGGGCTCCCGCCCACGCCTAGTGGCAGCACTTAGCTCCGCGCTGGTGAGAAGACTTGAAGACTAGACTAGGTGCCGGACGCGGCTTTTCATTTTCTTTCCGTAGTTGGATCGCTTTTCCTTAATCGAAGTTTGCTTTTGGTGTTCCTTGCTGATTCGATTCCCTCGCCTCTTACCGCATTTTCCGGCTCTGGTTCGCTCGTGTTCTCTCTCTCGCATACCTCGCGAGGGGGCTAGGCAGGTGCCCTCGCGAGCATTTTTCTCCTCTCTGCCTTCTCATGAGCCACCCTCGTTCGAGCCCAAAAACTGGCGCATCTCTCCTAGTCCGTGCCAGTCGGGTACCGCGATACAAAGCGCCAGGTCAAGGCTTGGGTGGACGACAAATCTTCTAGCGCACCTCCTAACAAATTTTTGCAGTTCCTGAGCAAACACAGACCACCAGGTCAAGATGGACACGAGGAAGCAAACGCCTCGTAAGGAAGAGGGCGTCCCAAATGCACCAGGTTAAGTTATCTTTGAGCAAAATAACAACACGACACGGGAACAACACGCACAGTGCAATAACCAAGGAACCACAGTTCTATACACGCCCCTCTGGGCCCATACTAGTTTCGTTTTTGATGCAGGAAAAAGAGCAAAACAAAAGCAGCGTTGCAGCGATCCGCAGAGGCAGGCCCCTAGCGACACCCCGAGCCTAGCCAGACCCTTCCTCGCGCTTCACGGAGGCGCGGCGACGAGATGACCCGCTGCCGCCCTCAAAGCGGGCGCGGCGGCGCGGCGGCTGGTCGTAGCCACCACTGCTGGAGCTGTCGCCGGAGGAAGAACCGCCTTAGCTGGGCGAGACACGGTCGCCGCCGAGGGCAGGCTCGCCCTCATCCTCGTCGCGACCGTCACCAAGGCCGAGCACCTCCTCACCGTCGTTCGCCTCGAGGCAGCACCCAACGCGGTGACCATCTTCCCAAAACACCCTCACATAGAGGGTTGATCCACCATCGTACTTGAAGTGGAGGGTGCACCGCCTGCCCAGGCCGCGCGCGCGGGCGAAAGTCTGCCAGCCGCGGGCCAGGGCTATGTTGCCCACGACGGAAGTCTCGACCGCGACCCAAGAGGCCTTACTGCAGCAACCATATGGCTGCAACCAGAGCGCGCCTGGACCAGAGGCCGGCAGTTCGTCGACGAAGAAGCGCAGAAGTTGGAGCCAGTTGCCGGCCGGGTTCTCCGACCAAACGACGAACTCCGGCGACACTTCCACCGAATGGAAGCGCGGACGGGGAGGCCGTGCCACCATGGCACGCCTCCCTTCGTCAACTAGACCGCCATGGCTGGGCGACCCCCTCCGCGTGCCGCAGCGCCGCCACGACAGTGAGCCGCGGCGGGGGTCGCGACGTCCTTGCGCAGACGGCCGCGTCCGCGCTTGGGTGCCGGGGAGCTGGGTCCCTCCGAGGGGCCTTCCCCTTCTCGGGGGCAGAGAACTTCCTTCGTGGCGCCATTGGTGGTGCTGCTAGCAATGGAGCAAGGAGGAAGAAGCAAGCGAGCGAGGAAGAGATGGGTGACGGGGGCTCCGCCATCCCCCTTCCCCATTTATAGCGGAAGAAGGCCAACCGGCGCCCCCCACGATCACAGGTAATGATAGTTTTCCTTGCATGTCGCAGGGACTTGTCAAGTCGTGCAGTTGCCAAGGCAGCATGGGGAAGTGGAGACGCCCACGTCCAATCAACCGCCACGCGTCGGCCTAGGCCGCAGGCTTTTGGGGCCCGCGGCGCTCCGCACTAGACCCTTGGCTTCGCCGCGAAGCCAAGCCCGAGTACACCTTGGGCCCCGGGGCTACTTTCGGCGTTTTGGGAACGGGGGTCCCCAGACTTGCCTGCCTGTGGCCCACGGCGTGGCTATTCTAGCAGGCCTGTACGGCCCATCTTCATCAACAAAGCATTCAAGACCCTCGCGAGGGGCCAAGCCTCGCGAGGCGGACGGCGCAAGACCTCCTCGGGAGCGGCCTCACCAGGCTGCCTCGCGAGGAGCGGAGATATCAAGGCGGGGCAAACCTCACGAGGCTCTCGTGACGTGAGCCATGACGATCGACACCAGGCAGGTGCCAGCATGCGCAGCGTCCTTGTTTCCTCTTTGGTGCTAAGGAGGCAGGCGCAGGCGCGTAGTACCGAGGCATCAGGCAAAGGTTTCCATATCGGTGCAACAAGACCAAGACCAGCTGGACGGCAAGACGGAGGTCACCGTGGAGCCCAAGCGGGCATCACCACCAGAGCCTTTTGCAGACAAAGACCGCTTTTGTCAGGAGAGCTTGTACTAGCTGTCCCCTTTCAAATTCGCCCGCCGTTGTTGGCTCCCTTCCCGCTCAATATTTGGGGAGAGGACCAGGGCGTATATAAGTAGAGCAACCACCACAGTAGAGGGGGGGGGGACAAATCGAGTTCTCATCCACAAGTCCACAGAGCACAAGAATACCTCAACCTCAGGAGGCTGTTCATCTCCTTGTACTGTTCTTCATCAGCCCAAGAGGCAATCCACCACCACACACTGGAGTAGGGTATTACACCACAACGGTGGCCCGAACCAGTATAAATCTCGTGTCTTTCTGTGTTGCGAGTTCGTCGAGTTCGTCCACGAGATCTTAGTGAGCTAGGGCGTGGATCGGTAGGAGGGAAAGAACTTCGCGCGCACCCCAGAGTTTGAACCTTAAGGGTTTTGCTGGAACCGCATCTCCGACATCTACGAAGATCTTTATCAGTCAAACTGCAATAACAATATACGTTATTCCCTTTGTCATCGGTATGTTACTTACCCGAGATTCGACCGTCGGTATCATCATACCTAGTTCAGTCTCGTTACAGGCAAGTCTCTTTACTCGTTCCGTAATGCATCATCCCACAACTAACTCATTAGTCACATTGCTTGCAAGGCTTATAGTGATGTGCATTACCGAGGGGGCCCAGAGATACCTCTCCGATACTCGGAGTGACAAATCCTAATCTTGATCTATGCCAAACCAACAAACACCTTCGAAGACACCTGTAGAGCATCTTTATAATCACCTAGTTACGTTGTGACGTTTGATAGCACACAAGGTGTTCCTCCGGTATTCGGGAGTTGCATAATCTCATAGTCAGAGGCATATGTATAAGTCATGAAGAAAGCAATAGCAATAAAACTTAATGATCATTATGCTAAGCTAATGGATGGGTCTTGTCCTTCAAATCATTCTCTAATGATGTGATCCCGTTCATCAAATGACAACACATGTCTATGGTTAGGAAACATAACCATCTTTGATTAACGAGCTAGTCAAGTAGAGGCATACTAGGGACACTCTGTTTTGTCTATGTATTCACACATGTACTAAGTTTCCGGTTAATACAATTCTAGCATGACTAATAAACATTTATCATGATATAAGGAAATATAAATAACAACTTTATTATTGCCTCTAGGGCATATTTCCTTCAGTCTCCCACTTGCACTAGAGTCAATATTCTAGTTCACATCGCCAAGTGATTCAAACACCAATAGTTCACATCGCCATGTGATTAACACCATAGTTCACATCGCCATGTGACCAACACCCAAAGGGTTTACTAGAGTCAATAATCTAGTTCACATCGCCATGTGATTAACACCCAAAGAGTACTAAGGTGTGATCATGTTTTGCTTGTGAGAGAAGTTTAGTCAACGGGTCTGCTACATTCAGATCCGTATGTATTTTGCAAATTTTCTATGTCTACAATGCTCTGCATGGAGCTACATTAGCTAATTTCTCCCATTTTCAATATGTATCCAGATTGAGACTCAGAGTTATCCGGGTCTGTGTAATAGCTTGCATTGACATAACTCTTTACGACGAACTCTTTATCACCTCATAACCGAGAAATATTTCCTTAGTCCTCTTAGGTAACTAAGGATAACTTCGACCGCTGTCCAGTGATCCACTCCTGGATCACTATCGTACCCCCTCGCCAAACTCATGGCAAGGTACACAATAGGTTTGCTACAAAGCATGGCATACTTTCTAGAACCTATGGCTCCGACATAGGGAATGACTTTCATTCTCTCTCTATCTTCTGCCGTGGTCGGGTTTTGAGTCTTAATCAACTTCATACCTTACAACTCAGGCAAGAACTCCTTCTTTGACTGATCCATTTTGAACTCCTTCAAAATCTTATCAAGGTATGTACTCATCGAAAGTCTTATCAAGCGTCTTGATCTATCTCTATAGATCTTGATGCCCAATATGTAAGCAGCTTCACTGAGGTATTTCTTTGAAAAAGTCCTTTCAAACACTCCTTTATGCTTTCCAGAAAATTCTACATCATTGCTGATCAACAATATGTCATTCACATATACTTATCATAAAGGCTGTAGTGCTCCCACTCACTTTCTTGTAAATACAGGCTTCAGCATAAGTCTGTATAAAATTATATGCTTTGATCACCTCATCAAAGTGTATATTCCAACTCCGAGATGCTTGCACCAGTCCATAAATGGATCGCTGGAGCTTGCACACTTTGTTAGCACCTTTAGGATCGACAAAACTTTCTGGTTGCATCATATACAACTCTTTTAAGAAATCCATTAAGGAATGTAGTTTTGACAACCATTTGCCAAATTTCTTAAAAATGTGGCAATTGCTAACATGATTCAGACAGACTTAAACATCGCTACGAGTGAGAAAATCTCATCGTAGTCAACACCTTGAACTTGTCAAAAACCTTTTTTGACAAGTCTAGCTTTGTAGATAGTAACACTACTATGAGCGTCTGTCTTCCTCTTGAAGATCCATTTATTCTCTATGGCTTGCCGATCATCGGGGAAGTCAACCAAAGTCCATACTTTGTTCTCATACATGGATCCCATCTCAGATTTCATGGCCTCAAGCCATTTTGCGGAATCTGGGCTCATCATCGCTTCCTCATAATACGTAGGTTTGTCATGGTCTAGTAACATGACTTCCAGAATAGGATTACCGTACCACTCTGGTGCGGAATGAACTCTAGTTGACCTACGAGGTTTGGTAGTAGCTTGATCTGAAGTTTAATGATCATCATCATTAACTTCCTCACTAATTGGTGTAGGCATCACTGGAACTGATTTCTGTGATGTACTACTTTCCAATTCGAGAGAAGGTACATTTACCTCATCAAGTTCTACATTCCTCCCACTCACTTCCTTCGAGAGAAACTCCATCTCTCAGGAAGGATCCATTCTTAGCAACAAAGATCTTGCCTTCGTATCTGTGATAGAAGGTGTACCCAATAGTTTCTTTTGGGTATCCTATGAAGACACACTTCTCTGATCTGGGTTTGAGGTTATCAGGCTGAAGCTTTTTCACATAAGCATCACAACCCCAAACTTTAAGAAACGATAGCTTAGGTTTCTTGCCAAACCATAGTTCATACGGTGTCGTCTCAACGGATTTAGATGGTGCCCTATTTAACGTGAATGCAGCTGTCTCTAATGCATAACCCCAAAACGATAGTGGTAAATCGGTAAGAGACATCATAGATCGCACCATATCTAATAAAGTATGGTTACGACGTTCGGACACACCATTACACTGTGGTGTTCCAGGTTGCGTGAGTTGTGAAACTATTCCACATTGTTTTAAATGAAGGCCAAAACCCCGTAACTCAAATATTTGCCTCCGCGATCAGATCATAGAAACTTTATTTTCTTGTTATGATGATTCTCCACTTCACTCTGAAATTCTTTGAACTTTTCAAATGTTTCAGACTTGTGTTTCATTAAGTAGATATACCCATATTTGCTCAAATCATCTGTGACGGTCAGAAAATAATGATACCCGTTGCGAGCCTCAATACTCATCGGACTGCATACATCGATAAGTATTATTTCCAATAAGTCAGTAGCTCGCTCCATTGTTCCGGAGAACGGAGTTTTAGTCATCTTTCCCATGAGGCATGGTTCGGAAGCATCAAATGATTCATAATCAAGTGATTCCAAAAGTTCATCTGAATGAAGTTTCTTCATCCACTCTACACCAATATGACCTAAACGGCAGTGCCACAAACATGTTGTACTATCATTATTAACTTTACATCTTTTCGCATCAATATTATCAATATGTGTATCACTGTGATCGAGATTCAGTAGAGAATTTACATTGGATGTAAGACCATAGAAGGTTTTATTCATGTAAACAGAACAACAATTATTCTCTGACTTAAATGAATAACCGTATTGCAATAAACATGATCCAATCATATTCATGCTCAACGCAAACACCAAATAACATTTATTTAGGTCCAATACTTATCCTGAAGGTAGAGGGAGTATGCGATGGTGATCCTATTAACCTTGGAATCACTTCCAACACACATTGTCACCTCGCCCTCAACTAGTATCTGTTAATTTTGTAACTCCTGTTTTGAGTTACTAATCTTAGCAACTGAACCGGTATCAAACACCCAGGGCCTACAATGAACATTAGTAAATTACACATCAATAACATGTATATCAAATATAACTTTGTTCACTTTGCCATCCTTCTTATCCGCCAAGCATTTGGGGTAGTTCCGTTTCCAGTGACCATTCCCTTTGCAGTAGAAGCACTCAGTTTCAGGCTTAGGTCTAGCTTTGGGCTTCTTCATGGGAGTGGCAACTTGCTTGCCATTCTTCTTGAACTTGCCTATCTTTCCCTTGCCCTCTTTTCTTGAAACTAGTGGTCTTGTTAACCATCAACACTTGATGCTCTTTCTTGATTTCTACCTTCGCCAATTTTAGCATCGCGAAGAGCTTGGGAATCGTTTTCGTCATCCCCTTGCATATTATAGTTCATCACGAAGTTGTAGTAGCACTACTAGAAAAAGGCCTACTAATGGCGCGCCTAATCTGGCCATTAATGGCGCATTAGTGGTGCGCCATTAGTAGCACGCCATTAGTATATTTTACTAATGGCGCACCACTGGTGCGCCATTAGTATCTGGTATACTAATGGCGCACCCCAGATGCGCCATTAGTATATACAACAGTGCGCCATTAGTATGCCTCCTAGGGGGCCATGTATACCCAGGTGCTTTGGCATACTAATGGCGCACTACAGCAGGATGCGCCATTAGTAACTTCGGCATACTAATGGTGCACTGTTTAGTGATGCGCCATTAGTATCCTTTGGCATACTAATGGCGCACTATGATGTGATGCGCCATTAGTATGAATATTAGGTTTTTTTTATTTTTTTATTTTCTGTTTTTTGCACAGGTTACGAAATGTATAATTGGACAAAATATAGACAACACACATCAACAACAGATTCATCGAATACAATAGAAGATTAGTCTCTGAATACAATTCATCATTTTAGTCTCCGAATACAATTCATCATATTAGTCTCCGAATTGAAAAGACCGAACAAAATGTATAAGTATGAATCATTATATTACAAGTCTCGAGACCGCGAGTTTGTCTTCACATTACAAGTCGATATCGATCATCTAAACTACCATCACATAGAAGAGAGCTGCGGTCATCATGATGAGCATCATCACGATGAAACTCGTCTTCATCCGGTTCCTCCAACGCTCCCTCCCCTCTCCCGCTAGATAGCGGGCGTATCTAGATTCGGCCTCGGCCCTAGTGGCATACCCTTTGTAACTGTTACCGCTGAATCGGTGAACCTGTCTCCGACACTCCTCCCAGTCGTCGTAGACTCCGGGAACCTTACCCTTGTACACGACATACCACGGCATCGCTATGCAGTAACCAAACGAAACGTTAGTACCAATTCATAGACAATACATAAGCAATATATAAGTATGCAACAGAACGATCAGAAGAGAAAAGCAAGACATTAATAGCATCGATTACATCTAAGTTGAAGGACTCTCGAAACCAAAGAGACATACTACAAGTTCATTAAAGTTTAATTACAACATGAGCCAATCGATGTTTCAGAACTAGACACAGCATCACTGCTTTCGACTCGACTCAAGGGACCGGAGCGTGGATGAAGCCGCCGTCTATCGTGGGAGTCATGAAACCACGGGCGTTGTCAGCTTGCATTTGTAGGATTGTGTCGATGCCATTGTTGGACGGTTGATTTCTGAGGTAGAACTGCCCCGAGGTACGAAGGACATCTTGATGGATGATTTCCGCAAACTCCAACTGGATGCGAAAGAATTCTTGTCTGATGTCCGCGTCCTGGATTGCCAACACGCTCGCGGCCCAATCTTTGAGTCTACTCGGTAGCAGTAGTTGATGATGGTCCCGTACGATCGCCAGCATGTGATGGATGGCGTAGTAGGCACCCTTCTGACCGCCAGGCGGCTACTTGACGCAGCAGAACGTCGTGTTGTGGGAGAACACGTGCTTGCCGTACTTACGAATAGGCCTGGTGAAGGTGCCTCCAGATTTGACGTAGCCGGGGAGAACATCATCAAGAACCTTCTTGACATTTGTGTAGTCTACGTTCGACTGACGGTCCGGGTCGAAATACGTTGCCATGGAATATTTGGGGCTTAGGAGGATGAGCGTGCAATGTGTGTCACTGCAGAAAACACAGAATGTTAAAAGAAAAACGATCGAAATCTAAGAATTCATATGTTAGGGGGCGGTTGAGGGGAGGACTTACTCGGGAAAGTAAGGCACGAGGAAGTTGTCCTTATCTTGGTTTGCCAGAATGACGCCTTCGAGGTAAGAACTCGTGACTTGCCGGTCCCCAGCGCTGCCCAAGATCTTGGCACGCATGTAGAAGGGGTCGACTATCACGATGTCCGGGGTCTTGTCGCGAATGATCCGCATCTCCATACTCAGCGAAAATAGCCGAACGAAGGTGTAGTGCAGCAGATGAAGGTTCAACATAGCGTGGATTTCATCAAACCGCAGGACGATCGTACCCCCGATGGAGTTATCCACAAAGCCCTTGCCCTCTGGCACCTTGGCCGCGAAAACCGGGTATGCCACATCCTTCTCTCGGAGACGCCGCTTCTCCAAAGAAAGAACACTGTCATGTAGACTCCGCATAGCACCGGTTGCAGCATCGA
This sequence comes from Aegilops tauschii subsp. strangulata, assembly GCF_002575655.3. Lineage (NCBI taxonomy): Eukaryota > Viridiplantae > Streptophyta > Magnoliopsida > Poales > Poaceae > Aegilops > Aegilops tauschii. Next base: position 303,419,621 of record NC_053041.3, on the reverse strand, counting down.
GCATATTTCTCGATAGCATCGGCCTGCCCGCCACATGCACCCTCCTCGAGATATCCGCAGTTGAAGGTGGCCCGTCCTGAGCACGGATCGTACTCGGTGCCGGCTGGCCCGCACCCTTGTTAGTCTTTCTTTTGCGTGCCTTCTTCTTGATCTCCTGTAATGGGACCGAGTTTTGCTCACAGACCGCCTTCTTGAGTGTGTTGGGGCTGATCATATTTGGCACCTCGCCTATCTGAGGCTCGGTGAAGTCGGCAGCTGGAGGCGTCTCCTGAGAGCTGAACTGCAGACGACGCCTGTTGCAACTTGGCTTCTCCGCGGTACCAGCTAGATCGCACACGTCTTTTGTTGGGTTGGGTTCTTGAGAAGGAGGCCCCATGAAGTCGCCACCATCCCCATGATCGGCAAAGTACTGATCGACGTTGGCAAATGTATCGTCGTCGTCGTCGTTCTGATCCTGTGCCATATGCATGTTTGGATCCAGTGGCATAGGGATGTCCGGCACCGTTGCGGCGGTCTTGCCATGGGGCTGACTTGGCGCCGGCACGACTGGCGGTGTTGTCTTTGGGGTGGTGTCCCCCGCCCCCAAACGAATCTGGCTCTTTGGCCAAAGCATGGGCCAGCTCAGGCAGGCGCTGAGCTTCATCACGTCATCATCGTCGGCCCCCATGGGTCGAATCGGAGGTAACACCTCGTCGCAGCCTGGCAGCACCCGAACCAGTTGAACCCTGAACAAGTTGGGTGGCATCTGGGTACCGTGGAACAAGGGGTTGCCCGGTTGAACGATTTTGCCCTTGGCGACATCGACCAACTCGTTGTTCACGAAGTGCAGGAGAGTGCACGGAACGTCGGCGGCGCCCTGCGAAAACATGTAGGGCGTTAGGGATGCCCAGTCAAAGGCAAGGAGATGAAGTCCTCGGCCGAGAGAGGCTTAATTAGTTACCGCGATGATGGCGTCGAGCTCGGCTAATGTCGAGGCACCGCCAACGGCGGGCGTGCAGTTGACGGAGGGGCCGCTTGCTGCAGAGGTGCTGGCCGGCGTGCACCCGGGTGCATTAAGCTCCCGTGCCGGCGTCGGAGACACCAATGCCGGCTCCGCCGGAGACACCAATGGCCCCGCCATCGCGTTCTGCGAGTTGCTGGCCGTGAAGCTAGGAATCGGGGGCGGCCCCTCTTGGCCGCCCGCAATCCACGCACTAATCCCCTGGATCAAGGTAGGCACAATGGCGGTGATCGTCGCTCCGAGTTGTTGTTGCACTTTCTCTTGGACAATCTCCGGAATCCGCACCACCTGTGCCCTGAGTTCTTGAACCTCGCGCGCCTAGCTTTTCGAGCTGGTCTTTTTCTCCTTTCGCCCAGCAGTGTCATAGTATGACGACCATTTTGTCGACAAGCCTTTGCCGGCCACACGACCAGCTGACGTCGGCTTACTGAGCTTATCCTTGTTCTTCATTACATTCAATGCCCTATTTAGAGTGGTGTCCCAAGGGTTGCTCTTAGTCGACCCCGCGCTACTGCTTTCAGTCGCCTGCGGAAGGAATGTGAACCATTTAGAAATTTGGCTTCATTAATTAGAATGCAACCATATGGAGCTAATTACGAGGGGGTGTATTCCTTACCAGAACAAGCTCAAGCGCCCTGGTCTTCGGATCCGTGGTAAGCTCCTTTGTTTTCGGGTCCTTCTTGTACCGGGCCCTGACAAAGTTCCTGGTCTGCTTGTCACCGTATTTATCGAAGAGGGGCGGTAGGCCTTGCTCGGCACGGTCCGCCTCCTCCTTGTCCCATATAGGCTCCGCCACTCTGTAACCGCCGGGACCGAGTGTGTGTTCCCCTAAGTTCAGCTCCCGCATTTCTTTCCCCCACTTACTTGATTCGGAGTGTGCGGTGCTCGAGCAATTGATCTTGAAGTTGTTGTAGTCATCTTCGGTGATCGAAGGATTTTTCTCCTTGATCTTCTCATAACTCTCACCTTTCTCGATCATTCTCTTCACATTGCTTTTCCAAGTAGACAGGGCCTTGCTCATCTTCGTGAGGGCAGCATTGTTCACTTTATTCCCTTTGAGGCTTGTGTTTTCAAATTCAGCAGGGAACTTGTATCGTTCGTGCAGCTTCGTGAAGAGGAGGTTGCGCAAATTCCCTCGGTCAGGATGCCTCAGGTTCTCGGTGTTGATCGAGATGGTGCTCCGGAGAATGCACCCGAGCTGAAGCGAGTACCCCTTGACTATTCGTTCAGGCGCCGTTGGATTCCCGTCGGAGTCCACTTAAGTAACTTCCTCCTTGAGGGTGCGGAGCACGGTCGGGGGCCGGTCCGCCCGTTGCCTCTTCGGTTGGCTGCCATCTGTGCGTGCGCCGCCATCATCAGTGGTGGCATCCTCGGCGGCACCATCAGTGGTGGCATCAGTGGGGTCATCCTCGGCGGTACCATCAGTGGTCTCAGGATCGGTGGGGAAGGCGGCGTCCTCATACAAGTGAGGTTGTTCCTCCATCTCCTGGGACAGCTTCCAGAATGGCTTGTCGACGCCCGAACCCCCGGCCTCATCGTTGTTGGCCATGTTTCTCTCTAAATAGGAACAAAGTTTGGTCAAAAAGTTGGTTATTGTCAAGGAACAAGATCATGGTCTCATCATTTAGGGTTTGTCGACACCGAGGCATCCTAAAAGCTAAGCTTTTATCATTGAGTGTTTTTCGACGCCGAGGCACCCTAAAAGCCTAAGCTTTCATCATTTCGGTTTTTATCGACACCGAGGCACCCTAAAAGCCATGCATTAGTCACAAGTACGCCGGGGCACCTGATCCTACTTAATTACCTACTAAGATACCCCGGCCCATGCATTAGTCACAAGTACCCCATTTGTCCTATTTTTAGCAAAGTCATGCTAAAATTCACGGAAAATTTCAGCATGACCTTTGCTGAAAATAGGACATATGGAGTACCCGAATTTGCCGGAACGGAAGTTAATCGACATTCCGGCAAACTCAAGGGCCTCTTGGGCGGACAAGGCAAAAAAGGCCTCCATCACAACATGGAAAATACACCAAGCAGTATCATCTCCAAGCAGTATCATATTTGTAATGACTGAAAATATTTACTACTGTAGTTTATGTTACAAACAAAAAAAAGACTGAAGTTTGTCCTAGCTATATTTCAGGATGATTTTTCAGTTGCTCATGCTTTTTACAAATTGTAGCTACTGTTTTTTATACCTAAACAAAATTGCCCTAGCTATATTTGCTACTGTTTTTATACCTAATTTTTTGCTACTGTTTTTTTAATTTGCTACTGCTTTTTTTTATTTGCTATTGTTTTTTTATACATACACCACCAAAGTCCAAAGAGTAACCACTTATTAGCTACCAGGAGTAAGTAAGTAACTAAATACACTTGTATAAAAAAATAAATCAGAAACTTAGTTTTCAGTGTAATGAAACTAATTGCACATGAAAGAAGAGGGGTAAATATTGTTAACAGAAGACAGCCAAACAAATATATTGCTCTTTATGAGGTTATGAGGTTACAGAGTACAAACTTAACTTGAGAATGACAGTGTTCAAAATAGTCAATGAAAAATTCATCAGTACTGAACATAATTAACAGAAGTTATTTTGATGGTATATAAGAATATTTATGGAACAAACAACATGAAGATAGCTGCAATCTTAAACAAAAATCAAAGCACACTTGTCTGTAAAAAGCTAACAAACTATGTGATGCTTCCAGCTAATATGTTCAGAGAACAGGAGCATGAGAAAAAATAACAGAAACTATATGATTTAACTGGTTTCAAAACATGAAGTCCTAAAAGCTCTTGTTTTTGACTTTGCATCCACTGATAAAGAAGAATCAGAGTAGTGAGCAAGACTGTAAATGTTCTGAAAATTAAAAGAAAAGAGTGCTGTCTCAGAACTCCGCAGTTACAGCAGGAGGTACTGTATTTACTTGGAAACACAAATATGTTCTTCATTATCTGCTCATTACACCCAGAGGTTATTTTTTGGCAAACAAAATTGAGAAATTTGAAGACACTACTGAGTTAATATTAGCCGTTGATTTTTTAATTTTCTGTTTTTTGCACAGGTCACTAGCTTCAGATTTTTTCCTCAGGTATAAGTTGATGCTTTTCTTCATATTTGCCATATGAAAAAATTAGGATGCTATCATCCTATATTTTGCCATGCTAAAAGATTGTGCCATGTAGAAAATTGCCATGCTAATCTTTAGATAAATACAAATAGAACAAACTCTTCGATAAAAATTTGCCATGCTATTTTACAGAACAAACAAACATTTTGCCACCTTCATACATAACTGAATTTTTGTGTAGTAGGTTCAGATCTCATTTTTTGAGCTATCACACTTTTTTTTGTTTACACAGCTACAATCTTTTGCCATGGCAAATCTTGGGACCATGGTCACATGGAAAATGTAGGATTGCTCTTAGCTAAAAACACGGCAAATGTAAAACATGGCAAAGTCTGAAATTTCCACAACATGTCAAACTTATTTCAAGTACCATGGCAAACTGAATGTTTTTATGAAAGTTGCCATGGCAGACTTTGCTATGAGTAGTTGCCATGGATAGAATCTCTACGAGTTTTTGACATGGCCAAATTCTGGAGTAATTGCCATGGCAAAATTCTGTAGTAGTTGCCATGGCAAAATTCAGGCAAAGTGCACCAGCGATTTTTTTGCATCTCTTAATTTCTAGTTGCCACACTAGTAGTTTAGTTTGGTGGTTAACAGGCATTTAACCATTCGCCACACCAAATTTTTGCTCTACTTTTCTGGGAGTCACGAATTAGATATCTGAAGCCTATATATGTCTCATCCTTTTGCATTCTTTCATTAATCTATAGAAATGCCTAAACTATCTGGTGATAAACAATTTGTGCTAGATAGAGAAACAAATAACCATCATGGCGATGGCTCCTCTTCCTACAATGGATGATTCTCGTGGGCCTCTTGATTTTCTTTAAAAAAAAGGAGGATCACCCCTGGCCTCTTGATTTTCTAATGTATTAATCCCCCCTCATCAATCATGGTTGCTCGCATAGGGACAGATTGTTGTATTAGGAGCAGAGAGGGAGAGGTGGGAAATGGAGGCGGGGGTGATTTGGATGGGGTACCTGCGGGCGTAGAAGACGGGGGCGTCGTCGGGGACGAAGACGTCGACGCTGTGGATGTTGGTGGTGGTGCGACGAGGTCCGGGAGGAGACGAGGACGACGGGGCGGCGGGGCGGCGGCGTCGGGAGAGGAGAGGGCGGCGTCGCGGCGTCGGGGCGTCGGGGCGGAGACGAGGACGACGGGGCGGCGTCGAGGCGGCGGGGCAGCGGCGTCGCGGCGTCGGGGCGTCGGGGCGGAGACGAGGACGACGGGGCGGCGTCGAGGCGGCGGGGCAGCGGCGTCGGGAGAGGAGAGGGGAAGGGGATCGAGGGCGAGGGCGAGGGAGAGAGGGGATAGGTTATCCAACAGGTACATCCATACTAATGGCGCACCTCACCCTGGTGCGCCATAAGTACATCCATACTAATGGCGCACCTCACCCTGGTGCGCCATTAGTATTTTTTTTTGATTTCTGCTCTAGCCAACAGGTTATCTTCCACCTTACCTGATCCACACCAAGTTCCCTCTACTAGCTCGACTGGTCAGCAGCCAGTTCTCACACCAGGAGGTCCTGGGTTCGATTCCCAGGCTCCACAATTTTTTTTATGCATTTAAAATGCTGTTTGATATTTATTTGTGTTTAAATATGTTCAAACTTGTTTAAATCATAACAGTAATATTTTTTATAAGACAGTAATATTTTTTAAAATATATCATCAAACAGTAATGCCGGTGGAGCGGGGGAGGGTGCGCGGGGTGCGGGGGGCCGGTGGACCGGGGGGTGCTCGGCGGCGAGGGGGACCGGATCTGGCGAGGTGGGATAGCTAGCGATCGAGATGGAGGGGGATCGAGATCGAGTGTCCATGAAATTTAAAAATATTCATGATAGTTCAAAAAGTGCCCATGAAATACAATCGAGAAATGAAGGCTACGATTTAAATACAATCGATCTTAGCTAGCTATCTATTCACAATCTTCTTGCCCTTCTTTTTCGCAAATGGAGTTCTTCTGTGGAACGGACGTCCTTTAGGTAGGGTGGTCCTGCTTCTTCTTGTGGAGTATGCTGCTACTTCATCATCGTCGTCATGTTCGATTCTCGGGTCGCCGTACTTGTCGAAGTCTTGCTCATTGGCTACTCCATCCATTCCGATGATCTTCCTTTTGCCTCTCCTCACGACAACACGACTGGGCTTTGACGGGTCGGTACTGAAGAAGCATTGGTCCACTTGGGAAGCCAGTACCCATGGCTCATTTTTCGCGGTGACGTTTGCGCCTGCGGTCTTGGATTTGGCTTCGGGTATAACCATGGTGGTGAAATACCGGTCTTCTTTTAGGACGCTCTTGGCCCATCTGACACGGAACATCGGGACCTTCTCTCCAGCGTAGCTCAGCTCCCAGATCTCCTCGATCCTTCCGTAGTATCTGTCCTTGTCGTTACCGGTGTAGGATTCCATCGTTACCCCGGAGTTCTGATAACCATCGCTCTTCATGTCCTTGGCCTCGGTGTAGAATGTGTAGCCGTTGATATCGTACGCCTCATAGGTCATCAGGTTGTGCTCGGCGCCCTGTGACAAGGCGAATATGAGTTGTTCTTCCGCGGAAGAATCCTCATGTAAAGGGTACGACAGAAGCTTCTGCTTGAACCAACGCGTGAAACATGAGTTGTGCTCTTTGAGTATATCTCCGTCCGTCCTCTGTTGGCCTCGGTCATTGTACGTCTTCTTAATAAGGGTTTTGTGCTCTACCACCCAAGGATCGACCACGTCTATGTGTTGTAGCGCGACTAGGTTTGCTCTTTCAAATTCGGCGAGTCGACCCTTGAAGTCGACATGCATTTCGCGGCGACCCTCACGGTGACCCCATCCAGCGAGCCTGCTGAGGTGCCTGTTGACGGGCAGACCAACGGGGTACTCGATGCCTAGATAATTCCTGCAGTAGGAGATGCACTCTTCGGTCAGAAAGCCCCTGGCTATGCTTCCCTCTGGACGTGACATGTTGCGAACGTATCCTTTGATGACACCATTCATCCTTTCGAACGGCATCATGCTGTGCAGGAACGTCGGCCCGAGTTGGATGATATCGTCCACGATATGGACCAGCAGATGCACCATAACGTCGAAGAATGCGGGCGGGAAGTACATCTCAAGCTCGCATAGTATCACCACGATCTCTTCCTGTAGCCTTCTGAGTTGCCTCACGCCAGCAGACTTCCGAGAGATGACCTCGAAAAAGTTGCATAGGCCAAATAGCGTTTCACGGACGTGCGCGTCCATGATCCCACGGATTGCAACTGGAAGTATCTGCGTCATCAGCATGTGACAGTCGTGAGACTTCATCCCGCTGAACTTCAGCTTCGCTAGGTCTAGGTATCTGCTTATCTTCCCCGCGTAACCGTAAGGAAGTTTTACTCCTACGAGGCAGGTGAAAAACTGCCCGATCTCCTCCTGACTTAGAGTGAAGCACGCGGGAGGGTAGTCATTTCCGGTCTTCTTGGCCTTTTTGCCTTTGCGACGACTTTCCGTGTCCTGCTTCGCCCCATCATCATCATCATCATCATCATCATCATCATCATCATCATCATCATCATCATATATAGCGTGAAGCTCCTGCCCGATGCCCATTGATTTCAAGTCTGCCCTTGCTTTCGGCCCATGTTTGGTCCTCTCTGGCATGTTGAGCAGGGTACCAAGCAGACTCTCGCACACGTTCTTCGTGATATGCATGACAGCAAGGCTGTGAGGCACACGGTGGATCTTCCAGTACGGCAAGTCCCAGAAAACAGACCTCGTTTTCCATACCTTCAGCAGCGGCTCTGGCGCCTTTCGCTTCTTTCCCGGCTCTGGGCAGTCTTTCCAATTTTTCAACAGCTCATCTATTTCCTCGCCGCTCCTCGTACGCGGGCGTCCTCGGGGTTCGGTTTCACCATCGAATAGATCCTTGCGTTTTCTCCACAGGTCATCGTCGCGAAGCCACCTTCGATGTCCCATGAACACGGTTTTCGAAGACCCGGGATCTCTATCTAGCTGGTGATACGTTGGGTCATCCATGCACCTGACGCATCCAGAAAATCCGTGGACCACCTGCCCCGCGAGATATCCGTAACCGAGATAGTCGTGCACCGTCGTGAGCAGCGCGGCTCTCACAGGGAAATATTCTTTCTCTGCGGCATCCCACGTATTGGCTGACGTTTTCCACAGCGTGTCAAGCTCCTCTTTCAGCAGCCCCAGATACAGATTGATGTCGTTCCCTGGTTGTTTCGGTCCTTCAATTAGCATACTCATGTGAATGAACTTCCTCTTCATGCACAACCATGGGGGAAGGTTGTACATCCACACAAACACAGGCCAGGTGCTATGTGTGCTTCTCTGGCTGCCAAACGGATTGACTCCATCAGTGCTCGCGCCCAGCACGATGTTCCTTGGATCGTTCCCAAATTCTAGGTCTTCGAAGTTCAACGCTTGCCACTGGCTCGCATCCTTAGGGTGACTCAGCATCTTGTCTTTTTTATCTATCTCCGGATCATTTGCGTCATCTTCTCGCTTCTTCTCCTCCCTATCCGCGTGCCAACGCAGGAGCTTTGCTACCTTAGGGTCCGCGAAATACCGCTGCAGACGAGGAGTGATCGGAAAGTACAACACCACTTTTCGAGGAGCTTTCTTCCTCTTCTTGTATCGAGTGACCCCGCACACCAGACATATGGTAGACTCCGCGTGCTCGTCCCGATAAATGATGCAATTGTTCATGCACACATGGTATTTCACGTGCGGTAAATCCAGAGGACACACGATTTTCTTCGCCTCCTCCAAACTGGTCGGGCACTTGTTCCCCTTGGGAAGACGTTCGTGCCAGAATGACATGTTCTCGTCGAAGCATGCGTCGGTCATTTTGTGTTTTACCTTCATCTCCAGAGCCATGAGCGTTACTTTCAGGCGGGTATCCTCGGGCCTGCATCCTTCATACAATGGAGTAACCGCGTCTAACTCAAGTTGATCCATCTTGGCTTTCTCTCGGGCGGCAGCTCTTGCGTTATCCGTCTGCTTGAGAAGCAGATCTTGAATATGAGGGTCCTGCACCCAGCCCATCGATGGTCCAGCGTCGTCTGCTCCGCCAGCATCATCATCTTCATGATCATGCCCGTCGTCTGCTCCGGCATCTTCCTCATCATCATGTCCTGCATCTTCTACATGATGACTGTGTACAGCATCACCGTCGTGATCATCTCCTGGGGATTCTTCGTCTTCTCGCCCGCCCGAGCCGCGGTGGTTGTCTTGCTGCCCTTCCTCATTTCTTGCCCGGCCCCCATGGACGACTTCGTAGTCATCTTCATCACCTTGCCACCGATAGCCATCCATGAAACCACGCAAGAGCAGGTGGTCCGGCACCTGCCAGGATTCCGGGTCCGCAATAAGGCTCTTCAGCTTGCATCTTCGACACGGACATCTTATCTCCGTCTCGTTCTTTTGAAGCATCTCGGCCTTCGCGGACCTCAAAAACCTATTCACGATGCCTTCGGTCATCATGCGGACCATGGTCGCCTGCGGGGTAGAGCAAAACGATATTTTAGAACCAACAAAAAATTTGGCATGACTTTCCCTAAAAATAGGACCAAAAAGAATGCTTAATGCCAAAATTCTCACCGAAACGGAAATGAATCAACATTCCGGCAAAATATTGGCAACTATCGCATTTCAAATACCGGTACACCTCCAAACACAAACACAAACACATATGCAACACCACAAACATATGCAACACCATGAACATACATAGATCTAGCTAGGCCATAAAAAGTGCATGTGCACATTGTTGTAGGGAGAACAACATAAATATGGCTTCCCCCCTTACTTACCTATCAAAACAAGGTAATTTAACCACTTAAATTGAATGAATCTATGGTGGAAATGAGGTGAAAAAGAGGAGGCACCCGAGACAAAGAGGAGGTGGAGAGAATGAAGTGGGGAGAAAGTGAGTGTGGATAGGAGAGGCTGTCCAAAATATCTTGTTGCTGCCCACTTACTAATGGCGCACCAACTCTAGATGCGCCATTAGTAATCCAGGTTACTAATGGCGCACCTTCTGGTGGTGCGCCATTAGTATGTTTGGACAGGCGCACTAGTTAAAAAAAAACTTTTTATACTAATGGTGCACCCTGGCCAGGTGCGCCATTACTAGTTACAACTAGTAATGGCGCACTGTGTCTGGATGCGCCATTAGTATGTTTGGACAGGCGCACTAGTTAAAAAAAAATTTGGATACTAATGGCGCAGCCTGGGACAGGTGCGCCATTACTAGTTACAACTAGTAATGGCGCACTGTGTCTGGATGCGCCATTAGTATGTTTGGACAGGCGCACTAGTTAAAAAATTTTTTTGATACTAATGGCGCACCCTGGGCCAGGTGCGCCATTACTAGTTACGACTAGTAATGGCGCACTATGTCTGGATGCGCCATTAGTATGTTTGGACAGGCGCACTATTTAAAAAAAAATTGATACTAATGGCGCACCCTGCGCCTGGTGCGCCATTAGTAGTTTCAACTCTAATGGCGTATCAGAAGGTGGTGCGCCATTAGTATATACTAATGGCGCACCGCTTGTCTGGTGCGCCATTAGTGTCAATCCCATCTATAGCCCTTTTTCTAGTAGTGTAGCTTGGTGATAGTGACTAGAGAACTCCGTCAATCACTATCTTATTTGGAAGATTAGCTCCCACTTGATTCAAGCGATTGTACTACCCAGACATTCCGCGTACATGCTCACTGGCTGAGCCATTCTCCTCCATCTTGTAGGCAAAGTACTTGTCAAAGGTCGCATACATGTTAACTTGGGCATGAGTCTGAAATACCAATTTCAACTCTTGGAACATCTCATATGCTATGTGGCGTTCAAAAAGTTTTTTGAAGTCCCTGTTCTAAGCCGTAAAGCATGCCGCACTAAACTATCAAGTAGTCATCATACCGAGCTTGCCAAATGTTCATAACGTCTGCATCTGCTCCTGCAATAGGTCCGTCACCTAGTGGTGCATCAAGGACATAATTCTTCTGTGCAGCAATGAGGATAATCCTCAGATCACGGACCCAGTCCGCATCATTGCTACTATCATCTTTCAACTTATTTTTCTCTAGGAACATATCAAAAATAAACGGGGAGCTACATCGCAAGCTATTGATCTACAACATAGATATGCAAATACTATCAGCACTAAGTTCATGATAAATTAAGTTCAATTAATCATATTACTTAAGAACTCCCACTTAGATAGACATCCCTCTAGTCATCTAAATGATCACGTGATCCATATCAACTAAACCATGTCCGATCATCACGTGAGATGGAGTAGTTTTTCAATGGTGAACATCTCTATGTTGATCATATCTACTATATGATTCACGTTCGACCTTTCGGTCTCAGTGTTCCGAGGCCATATTTGCATATGCTAGGCTCGTCAAGTTTAACCCGAGTATTCTGCACGTGCAAAACTGTCTTACACCTATTGTATGTGAACATAGAGCTTATCACACCCGATCATCACGTGGTGTCTCGGCACGACGAATTGTCGGAACGGTGCATACTCAGGGAGAACAATTATACCTTGAAATTTAGTGAGGGATCATCTTAAATTCTACCACCGTACCAAGCAAAATAAGATGCATAAAAGATAAACATCACATGCAATCAAAATATGTGACATGATATGGCCATCATCATCTTGTGCCTTTGATGTCCATCTCCAAAGCACCATCATGATCTCCATCATCACCGGCTTGACACCTTGATCTCCATCGTAGCGTCGTTGTCGTCTCGCCAACTATTGCTTCTACAACTATCGCTACCGCATAGTGACAAAGTAAAGCAATTACATGGCGATTGCATTTCATACAATAAAGCGACAACCATAAGGCTCCTGCCAGTTGCCGATAACTTTTACAAAACATGATCATCTCATACAATAACTTATATCATATCATGTCTTGACCATATCGCATCACAACATGCCGTGCAAAAACAATTTAGACGTCCTCTACTTTGTTGTTGCAAGTTTTACGTGGCTGCTACGGGCTTCTAGCAAGAATCGTTCTTACCTACGCATCAAAACCACAACGATTTTCTGTCAAGTGTGTTGTTTTAATCTTCAACAAGGACCGGCCATAGTCAAATTCGATTCAACTAAAGTTAGAAGAAACAGACACCCGCCAGCCACCTGTGTGCAAAAGCACGTCGGTAGAACCGGTCTCATGAACGTGGTCATGTAATGTTGGTCTAGGCCGCTTCATCCAACAATACCGCCGAATCAAAAGTAAGACGTTGGTGGTAAGCATTATGACTATTATCGCCCACAACTCATTTGTGTTCTACTCGTGCATATCATCTACGCATAGACCTGGCTCGGATGCCACTGTTGGGGAACGTAGCATGCAATTTCAAAAAATTTCCTACGCTCACGCATGATCTATCTAGGAGATGCATAGCAACGAGAGGGGGAGAGTGTGTTCACATACCCTCGTAGACCGAAAGCGGAAGCGTTAGGTTAACGCGGTTGATGTAGTCGAACGTCTTCACGATCCAACCGATCTAGTACCGAACGTACGACACCTCCGAGTTCAGCACACGTTCAGCTTGATGACGTCCCTCGAACTCTTGATCCAACAGAGGGTCAAGGGAGAGTTCCGTCAGCACGACGGCGTGGTGAGGGTGTTCGTGATGTGATCCGCGCAGGGCTTCGCCTAAGCACTACGACGCTATGACCGGAGGAGTAAATTGTGGAGGAGGGCACCGCACACAGCTAAGAGACCTATTGGTGTGCCTTCGGGGTGCCCACTGCCCACGTATATAAAGGGGGGAGGAGAGAGGCCGGCGGCCAGGAGGGGCGCGCCATGGGGGTAGTCCTACTTGGACTCCTAGTCCAAGTAAGATTCGCCCCCCTTTTCCTTTCTCCTCCGGAGGGAATAGGAAGGAGAGGGAGAGGGAAAGGGAAGGGGAGCACTGCCCCCTCCTCCTAGTCCTATTCGGACTCCCTAGGAGGGGGCGCGCGGCCACCCCCCGCGGGCTTCCCTCTCTCTCCCTTAGGCCCATGTTGGCCCAACACTTCCCCGGGGGGTTCAAGTAATCCCTCGATACTCCAGAAAAATACCCGAATCACTCGGAACCATTCCGATGTCCGAATATAACCTTCTAATATACGAATCTTTACCTCTCGACCATTTCGAGACTCCTCATCATGTCCGTTGTGGCACCCGGCTCAGAGCGACCAGTTTACCCTGCATTGCCAGCCCAGAGATCATGTCTTCTGGCAACACACAACATATTGGTACAGAAAACAACCGCTTTATTGATGCTAGCGGAACAGAGTTCATATTACAACAGTGGTCGAGGCCAAGCGGCACACTCGGTGCGGCGGAACAATATGTAGATTATTTAGTGAACATAAAAGGGCCTCGACTCGAACAACTACGTGGCAGCGGAATAACGTCGTAGCGGAAGCTCCATATCACAGGGACACTGCTGTGGACACGATCTAGACTCGAACAGCGCTCCTTTCCAACGAGACTTTCCTGAAATCTGGCATGACACGCCAGGTCAGTACATTGAATGTACTTGCAAGATCACAACAAGCATAATCATAATGACACACAATATCATGATATTTAACCAATTATTAATAATTCAACATTTTATGTCAACATGCTGTGATCAAGCCCGAATGTCCCTCAGGACAGCTTACCAACTGTGATCATCTCTGGACCACAAACACACCACCATAATGGTCTTTCTCAAGAACAACTCGTTATCCTTACGGCGATCACAACCACGACCATCATTTGGTCCCAAATACCTCGATGGCCTTTCTGCCATCCATTGACAATGCAAAGTTCATAGCTTAGTGTGCAATTTTTATTAAACGTCGACTCATGGTGGGACCTAGTACGAGGTGTCCGTGACCGTGGACTCGGCTATCGATAGATGATACACTCTGCAGAGGTAGCACACTGTACCCACACCACGGAACCCATGGCCTCGCATTCCCATTCGGGTGGACCAACGGCATTCCGACAAAACCCCTCCATTGCCACAACACTCTCCCGGCCACTCCGACCCAAATCCCCAACGGGCTGGTCCTGGGTGGCCCCGTGTCTACCAAAGACACCCCTACCACCGTCGTGGTTAAAACACTCCCACTCTGGGACTCGGTACCATAATCTCATCAACGAGCACACAAGATTATGTGTGCTTACCGGGCCAGGGCAAGCACGACATAATCTTCCCTAGATGGAGGCACCGACCAGAGGCCGTGTCAATGGACCGAATCAAGGCCTCCCACAAGGCAAATGTGGTTGCACTGGAAAGAAACTCGATTCAGCGGCACCATGACCCAGTCAACGGTATATTCAAGTTGAATTATATTCAGGATTAATCTTTAAACTAAAAATGACCGGTGTCATAGCATGCCATGAAATGCAAAACAACACATGCATCACATATTGATAAAAATGACCGACGTCATCCATATGCACACCAAGCATAAACATCAACAACTCATATTACTCTACTTGCTCAAAATGACTCACAACTTAACCAAAATATTTTTGCAACAAGTTATATTAATTTCCAACGCAAGAAAGTAACTCTGATAAATCTTTCATATGCTTGACCAAAAGATATCAATATCACCACTCTTAATTTTTTTATCACTAAGTTGGGTTCAAACATTCTGTAAGACAAATAATATGATTAAACAAGTATTTAACAGAATATTTTCTAACAAATTTTTATCAATTTAAGAATGCAAACACAAAGCTTTACATAATTACTAACATGCATAACAAAATTATTTCTAACATCACCTCAAATAAATTTTAACTTGCTTTACCCACTTAAACTAGTTTCAACTATTCTGTAAATCAAGCATAACAACTGACCAATACTTAACAGAATACAAATAATTCAATAATTCTTTAAATGCATGGGGTACTCATTTCATTTAAGTGAGAAAATCACAAATATTGAAATGGCATCATAAAATGTTGTTGTGGCTTGCCTTAGTACAGATGAGGTTCACAAGCCTCCTGGTGATCCTCAAGACAAGCCTCACCTTCTGAAAATAATTTTAATCACAAAAAGATAATATCAAGAACACTTCTGAAATTCACCAGAAATTCTAAATAGCTCAGAAAAATCTCATCTTTGGTGAGCTGTTAGATTTCCTTTCAAAGAACACAATGCAAAAAGAATCATCTCATTTGGACTTATGGTTAAAAAGTCAAAATTGTTTGAAGCTCTCTAGGATATAAATGAATTAGAATAAAAGAAACAGCTGGGGGGGATGACGTCGAAGGCGTAAAGCCCAGGGGCGCCACCACTCGTACCGCTTCGCGCATGTACTGAGTGGCTGACTAGCGGGCCCTGCTAGTCAGGTGGGGGAAGAGGGAGAGAGAAACAGAGAGGGTCGTGGCTTCGCCGGAGCTCTCGCCGGCGACGAGGGCTCCTTGGCCCAAACGAGAGGGAGGGATGGCAAGAGGAGGTCGAGGCGCACCTGCCCGTACCCGTAGCGTGGCTAGGGGTGGTCGGACGGCGTCGGAATCTAGCTCGCGAGCGGAGGCAGAACAAGGAGGTCCTCGGAGTTGAGGAAGATGGCGAGCAGAGGCCGCTCCAGAGGCTCCAAGCGGGCGAGATAGCCTCACCGTAGAGAGGCGGAGGCCTTGGAGGGGTCACCCAGGCCTGGGAGGGGCTGGAGCTACCGCGGCGACCAGAGGGGATCGCCGGCGTGCTCGAGCTCGGGGACAGCGGCCCGAGGCCTGCCCGGCCGGGCTACGGCTTCCTACTCGATCGTGGGGTGTGTGTGAGTGCTGGATGGTGCTCGAGGAGGCTGGGGGTGGCTCTATTTATAGGCGAGCGGCGAGGGTGCTTCGGGCTCCGCCGGTGGACACCTGTCCACGGCACCCGGCGACGAGCGGCATCAGTGAGAGGGGGAGAAGGCGACGGAGGTCACGCGGCCACTGTGGGCGAGCGGAGACGAGCACAGGATCAAGGGGGGTGACGACGAGCATAGTGCGCCCGCACTGTTGGGCTGGCCGGACCTTGCCCATGCTCGCTGCGGCGAGCTCCGGTGTCGGCGAGTGCCAGGGTGGAGTTAAGGACGTCGAGACGATGATGGTGGCGAGGTTTGGCATGGTTGGGCAGGCGGGGGAAGCAAGCACGCGCGAACAGAGCATTCGGCGGCACCCAGAGCGAGTCGACACTCATGCCTGGCATCGTGGACACGCGTGGTCACCGCGCGAACTCTCTCCTCAAGCCAGCCTTCGTCCAAAAATCATGTCTGGCATGTTGTTCGTGGTAGTTTTGAAGTTCACCATGGTTTGGTTTGGATCCAGGTGCAGTAGAGAAGATTTTACAAGCCAGGTAAGTTTCTGGTCAGTAACTTTGTGATGTTACTGTGGTCAAATGGCTGGGAGTTTGGGGCTATGCTTTGGAGGCTAGTAATAAGTTATTAAGGTAAAGATGCACAAGAAAGTTCAGGTCAAATGGAGCAAGTAAAATGGTAGTTGCTGTAGAAACCACCATTTCTGTCCAGAACAGAAAAGATTTTCTGTAGCAAAAATATTCCAAAAAGTGATGAAATATTTTTGCTCAGGGAGGTGCCCTAGGGTCCCTAGAATATTTGTGAATTATCTTAGAATTTTCTGAGCCATAAAAATTAGGGTTGCCTTGAAGCAAACAGATCTGGCTTAGGGTTTTTGAGAGAAAATGAATATTTTTCATTTAAGAAAAAAATTCCAAAGGTTATTTTGTGGTGGATCAGAAGTGAAGTGATGGTTTGGGAGAGAAGTGAACACTTGGGTGAAAGCCAAGGCTGCCCAAGTGTTTAAGTCCAAATGAAAAGATTCAGAAACTCCAAGTTTCAAAAACTTTCAAATTAAATTTCAAGCAAATAAGAAAGGGCAAAAACCAGGCTGTCACAAACCTCCCCCACTTAGAATGAATCTCTTCCTCGAGATTCGGTTGCTTGAGAAAACCACTCTGGATACCGACTCTTAAGGAACTCTTCCTGCTCCCAAGTTGCTTCTGACTCGGTGTGATTCTCCCACTGAACTTTGAAAAAATTTCTGACTTTGCTGCGAGTGACCCTTTCCACTTGATCCAAAATTTTGGACGGTCTTTCTTCATAAGTTAAATCCTTTGCCAATTCTATCTCAGCCATTGTAGTCCTTTCTCAGGCGGGGATATGCATCGTCTCAATTGCGAAACATGGAACACATTGTGTATTTCTGACAACTTCGGGGGTAGTTCCAGTTGGTACGCAACCGTACCCACTCGAGACATAATTGGGAATGGACCAATGAATCTGGGTGCCAGCTTTCCACGAGTCTGAAATCGCTTAACTCCTTTCATAGGAGTGACTCGGAGGTACACATGTTCTCCAGGTTCAAAACTGACCTGCCGGTGCTTTGCATCATAATAACTCTTCTGACGGGATTTGGCCAATTGCAGTCGGTCTCTGATTTCTTTGACTTGTTTCTCGGCTTCCATCATGAGATCGGTTCCGAAGATATGGCTATCTCCAGCTTGAGACAAATTTAGAGGAGTGCGGCACTTACGACCATATAGAGCTTCATTGGGTGACATCTTTAGACTGGTCTGGAAACTATTGTTATACGAGAACTCGGCATATTTCAAGCAATCTTCCTAGTTCGCCGCGTTGGCTAGCACACAGGCTCGCAACATATCTTCGAGTATTTGATTTACTCGCTCTGTCTGACCGTCCGTCTGGGGGTGATAAGCAGTACTATATTTTAGTGCTGTCCCCAAGGCTTGATGGAGGTGGGACCAGAAAGCGGAGGTAAACAAAGAACCTCGGTCGGAAGTGATAGTCCAGGGTACCCCATGCAGACTGACGATTCTGGATACATATAGTTGCGCTAGTTCATTTGCTCTGTATCTGGTGCTGACCGGGATGAAATGAGCAACCTTGGTTAGGGTGTCCACTATAACCCAGATTGCGTCTTTGCCTCGCTATGTCCTAGGCAATCCGGTGATGAAGTCCATGCAAACATCATCCCATTTCCATTGTGAAACTGGCAGGGTTGGAGAAGTCCGGCTGGCTTCTGATGCTCTGCTTTCTCCTTGTTGCATATGTCGCAACAGGCTACAAAATAGGCAATGTCTTTCTTCATCCCATTCCACCAGAACATTTGTTTAAGATCTTCATACATTTTCGTACTTCCCGGATGAATGGAATACGAGGATTCGTGTGCTTCTGACAATATTTTCCTCTCCATGTCCGGTTGATTTGGTACACAAATTCGTCCACGGAATCGGAGGGTACCAAAGTTGTCCTTGAAGAAATCTGGGGGCTGCCTTGCATGTTTTTGTAGCTTGGCGTCATCTGGCTGTGCCTTGCAGATTTCCATCTCAAGTGTGGGGGTAACTCCCAAAATATTAGTGAGGCCAGCATCCACGATGACCAAGCTGAGCTGAGCGATCTCCTCCTGAAGTTCAGTAGGCAATGATTTTAACATGACATTTAAGCTGACGGGCTTTCGACTGAGTGCATCGGCAACGACGTTGGCCTTGCCTGGATGGTAATTTATTCCAAGGTCATAATCCTTGACCAACTCTAACCATCTTCGCTGACGGAGATTTAAATCTGGTTGAGTGAAGATGTACTTGAGGCTTTTGTGGTCGGTAAAAATTTGGCACCTTTTTCCAATGAGATAGTGTCTCCAAATCTTTAATGCATGAACCACTGCAGCCAATTCCAAATCATGAGTAGGATAATTTCCCTCATGTGGTCGTAGTTGTCATGATGCATAGGCTACTACCTTGCCGTCTTGCATCAATACACAACCAATACCTTGTCTGGAGGCATCGCAATACACGTTGAAGCTGCGATAAATGTCTGGAAGAGTCAATACGGGTGCGGTTGTCAGACGCGCCTTTAGCTCATAAAAACTCTTCTCACAGTCCTTGGTCCACTCAAACTTTGTATCCTTTTTGAGCAGTTCCGTCATAGGTTTAGCAATTTTGGAAAACCCTTCAATGAAACAACAATAGTATCCAGCTAATCCAAGGAAACTCCGGATCTGTGTAACAGTCGTGGGCGGTACCCAATCGAGCACATCCTTTACTTTGCTCGGGTCCACGGCTATGCCTTCGGCGTATAGTACATGCCCGAGAAACCCAACTTGCTTGAGCCAAAATTCGCACTTACTGAACTTGGCGTATAGCTGATGGTTGCGGAGCCGTTGTAGCCCTGCCTGGAGGTGATCCTTATGCTCTTCTTCACTCTTGGAGTAAATGAGGATGTCATCGATAAAGACTACCACAAATTTGTCGAGGAAGTCCTTGAACACCTTGTTCATCATATGCATGAAGAATGCAGGGGCATTGGTGAGACCAAAGGACATCACAGTATATTCGTAAAGACCGTATCGTGTAGTGAATGCGGTCTTAGGAATATCTTCCCTTTTAATCTTGAGCTGATGATACACGGTCCGTAAATCGATTTTTGAGAATACTTTAGCCCCATTGAGCTGATCGAACAGATCATCAATCCTTGGCAGTGGGTATTTATTTTTGATGGTGACCTCATTCAGCTGGCGATAATCTATGCACATACGGAGACGGCCATCCTTTTTACTCACGAAGATTGCAGGTGACCCCCACGGTGAAGAGCTGGGACGAATATAACCTTTCCGGAGTAATTCGTCAAGCTGTTTCTTTAGTTCCACTAATTCTGATGAGGGCATCCGGTAATACTTCTTGTATAATGGTGCGGTTCCGGGCACAAGATCTATGGCAAATTCCAGTTGCCGATCTGGTGGCATGCCTGGCAGTTCTTCTGGAAACACATCAGGGTACTCACTGACCACAGGAATAAATTCCAATTTGACCACAGCAGTGCACACTAGTTCTGGCTTGGGTATATGCTTGCGAGCATAGAATTTGGTGAGCTGCCCATTCAGACTAGTTAAATTGACTTCTCGGGTTGCGCAGTTTATACAAACTTGATATTTGATCAGCCAATTCATTCCCAATATACTATCCAACTGTTCAGACTCAATGATTATCAGAGACGTTGGAAAGTGCACCCCGTTGATATTGATCTCCAGATCGCGTCAGGCTAGATTGCTCTTGATTATAGATCCCGGGGTTTGTACCAGCATATTTTTGCCCAAAATTGTGCAAGGAAAATTGTTTTGGGTGGCAAAACTCCGAGAAATAAAAGAAAGGGAAGCCCCAGAGTCAAATAAAATTACTGCAGGTATGTCATTAACAGAAAACATACCAATGACGACTTCTGGCTTCTCTTGGGATTCATCAGCAGAGATATGATTCACGTGCCCAGTGAAGTTTTGCTGGGTTGGCCCTGACTCCATAAAGTTGACTTGTGGCCTGCTCAGCGCATTCACTCTGTGGTTCTTGGGGCACTGTTTGGCATAATGTCCGGGCTGCCCGCAAGTGAAACAAGAATTATTGCACTGCCGCTCCTCATGCATTGGATTGGCCACACCATTCTTGACTTGAGTGGTGGTCTTGTTAACATTCTGCTGCCAATTTGGCATGTATTCCACCTGAGTCTGCTGCCAGGTACGAGCCTTTTGCATAGGTTGCCCATCCTTCTTTGGCTCAAACTTGCGCTTGTTGTCGTTAACAAGCCTATTATCTGATATAAGCTTGTGTTCCCGTTCATCAATGAATGCCTTGTCTACCAGAGTTTGGAAATCCGTGAAATCAAACATCCTGAGAGCACACCGAAGTTGCGGATTTAAACCTCCAAGAAATCTGTCCATCTTCCTTTCTTCGGTGGCTACGTCATACAGAGAGTAACGGGCCAGATGATTGAATTTTTGTAGATACTCAGCCACAGATTGATTTCCTTGGACAAGTGCGAGAAATTCACGCTGCTTGGCCTTCATAACTCCAGTAGGGATGTGATATTTGCGGAACTTATCCTTGAATTTTTCCCAGGTGACTTCCTCATCAATCGGCCACATGGCTTTTGTATTTTCCCACCATATGGCAGTTGCGCCTTCAAGGTAATGGATTGCAAATGGGACTTTATCATTTCCTTCAGTACGGGCGATCTCAAGCTTTTTCTCCATGGTGCGCAACCAATCCTCTGCATCCAATGGGTCAACAACCTGACTGAAATTGGGTGGATTGGTCCTCTGAAAATCTGACAGCTTTGAGTGATGACCATTCTGATTTCCATTTTGTCCAACTATAGCTTGCACACTTCTCAATATTTCAATCAAATCATTGTTCCTTTTTTCTTCAAACATACGCAGAACTTGCTTGGTGGAGGGAGGATCAGACGGAGGAGGTGGTGGCTGAACGTACGGCTCGGGAGAATATCCTGTCTGTCGTGCGGAACGACGAACAGGAGTTCCCTCACGAACATTGCTACTGCCGCCTCCCCGCGTCATCCTATTGAGTATTTTTCCCAAGGGAACGAAATCGAGATGAGGGACATCCAAGAATAAAATTGGGGTAAAGCCAGCAACAATTCTCCAAAAAAACAAAAGAGCGAAGAGAATACGGCGATTAAAGTCCCATCATAATTATACATAGACTCATACATGAAAATTTTAACATCCTGACTAGTTCCACTACTCTCATACATGAAGCATCATGACTCGTACAACTACATCTGTACACCAGCTAAATGACTGCGAATACTCAAAGACACTACTACTCTGCTGGTGCCGCGGTCTCCTCCCCTGAAGCGGTCTCAGATCCCGAACTGACGTGGTTAACGGAAACCTCCGGGTTAAAGGTAACACGACGGCGCTGCCTCGAGGGCTCTCCCTCAGGGGCAGGGGTAGGATGAAGCATCGGGACTGCAGGAGTAGCAAGAGGTGAGACCCACTCGGCAGGAGTACTAAGGGGGTTCACGGCCGGAACGCCTGTCCTACTCGGGGGAGTAACCGGCGAAATAGGGGAGCTAGAGCTAACTGGACATAAGGTGTAAATCCCAGTGAGGATGGAGTAATGGTGGATCTAGTAGTGACCAAGGTAGCGGCTAAAGCAATACAGGTACGAGTCAGCTCTCGAGCCAGCTCGTGGATCATCAGATAGCTAGCAGTGATATAGCGAGCAAGATGGCTAGCAACACTATCAGACTCCGGGTTAACAAGAGGAAAACGGACACGACCGTTGTCGTGCAAAGATGGGTAGTAGTAGAATCCTGGGTGATGCTGCATTTGAACCTCGTTATAACGAAGCTTGATAAGGATCTCAAATGCGGCAAACTGGACAGCCTGAGAAGCGGTGGAGCGTAACCGCTCCGAGAAGTGCGAGTGTAAGAGCCGGAATCGGAACTGGTGCGCAGAGTAACCACTGCGTGATACTCATACACTAAGTCTGCTAGACGCTCCCGGTACACACGGTAGACTGGTTCGTCTCCGTGAGGGTACAGCCGACGCCACACGTCGCGGAGAAGGTGCGGTGACGTGTACGGCATCAACTGCAACTGGCACGGATATGGCACCGGAGCCATCTACACTCACAACCATTAACAGGTTAGCATAAAAATAATAATCAAATGACTACAATGCACAACCAGCTATAACTGCTACCGACACTCACATTTACTTGTGTCTAGCGTCCAATTAACACGTCGTAGTGTGGCGTGGCCTACAGTCAGCGCGGCTCTGGTACCAACCGTTGTGGCACCCCAGCTCAGAGCGACCGGTTTACCCTGCGTTGCCAGCCCAGAGATCATGTCTTCTGGCAACACACAACATATTGGTACAGAAAACAACCGCTTTATTGATGCTAGCGGAACAGAGTTCATATTACAACAGTGGTCGAGGCCAAGCGGCACACTCGGTGCGGCGGAACAATATGTACATTATTTAGTGAACATAAAAGGGCCTCGACTCGAACAACTACGTGGCAGCGGAATAACGTCGCAGCGGAAGCTCCATATCACAGGGACACTGCTGTGGACACGATCTAGACTCGAATAGCGCTCCTTTCCAACGAGACTTTCCTGAAATCTGGCATGACACGCCAGGTCAGTACATTGAATGTACTTGCAAGCTCACAACAAGCATAATCATAATGACAAACAATATCATGATATTTAACCAATTATTAATAATGCAACATTTTATGTCAACATGCTGTGATCAAGCCTGAACGTCCCTCAGGACAGCTTACCAACTGTGATCATCTCTGGACCACAAACACACCACCATAATGGTCTTTCTCAAGAACAACTCGTGATGCTTACGGCGTTCACAACCACGACCATCATTTGGTCCCAAATACCTCGATGGCCTTTCTGCCATCCATTGACAATGCAAAGTTCATAGCTTAGTGTGCAATTTTTATTAAACGTTGACTCATGGTGGGACCTAGTACGAGGTGTCCGTGACCGTGGACTCGGCTATCGATAGATTATACACTCTGCAGAGGTAGCACACTTTACCCACACCACGGAACCCATGGCCTCGCATTCCCATTCGGGTGGACAATAGCATTCCGACAAAACCCCTCCATTGCCACAGCACTCTCCCGGCCACTCCGACCCAAATCCCCAACGGGCTGGTCCTGGGTGGCCCCGTGTCTACCAAAGACACCCCGACAACCGTCGTGGTCAAAACACTCCCACTCGGGGACTCGGTACCATAATCTCATCAACAAGCACACAAGATTATGTGTGCTTACCGGGCCAGGGCAAGCACGACATAATGTTCCCTAGATGGAGGCACTGACCAGAGGCCGTGTCAATGGACCAAATCAAGGCCTCCCACAAGGCAAATGTGGTTGCACTGGAAGGAAACTCGATTCAGCGGCACCATGACCCAGTCAACGGTATATTCAAGTTGAATTATATTCAGGATTAATCTTTAAACTAAAAATGACCGGTGTCATAGCATGCCATGAAATGCAAAACAACATCTGCATCACATATTGATAAAAATGACCGACGTCATCCATATGCACACCAAGCATAACGTCAACAACTCATATTACTCTACTTGCTCAAAATGACTCACAACTTAACCAAAATATTTTTGCAACAAGTTCTATTAATTTCCTACGCAAGAAAGTAACGCCGATAAATCTTTCATATGCTTGACCAAAAGATATCAATATCACCACTCTTAATTTCTTTATCACTAAGTTGGGTTCAAACATTCTGTAAGACAAATAATATGATTAAACAAGTATTCAACAGAATATTTTCTAACAAATTTCTATCAATTTAAGAATGCAAACACAAAGCTTTACATAATTACTAACATGCATAACAAAATTATTTCTAACATCACCTCAAATAAATTTTAACTGGCTTTACCCACTTAAACTAGTTTCAACTATTCTGTAAATCAAGCATAACAACTAACCAATACTTAACAGAATACAAATAATTCAATAATTATTTAAATGCATGGGGTAATCATTTCATTTAAGTGAGAAAACCACAAATATTGAAATGGCATCATAAAAATGTTGCTGTGGCTTGCCTTAGTACAGATGAGGTTCACAAGCCTCCTAGTGATCCTCTAGACAAGCCTCACCTTCTGAAAATAATTTTAATCACAAAAAGAGAATATCAAGAACACTTCTGAAATAAACCAGAAATTCTAAACAGCTCAGAAAAAATCTCATCTTTGGTGAGCTGTTAGATTTCCTTTCAAAGAACACAATGCAAAAAGAATCATCTCATTTGGACTTATGGTTAAAAAGTTAAAATTGTTTGAAGCTCTCTGGAATATAAATGAATTAGAATAAAAGAAACAGCTGGGGGGATGACGTCGAAGGCGTAAAGCCCAGGGGCGCCACCACTCGTACCGCTTCACGCGTGTACTGAGTGGCTGACTAGTGGGCCCCGCTAGTCAGGTGGGGGAAGAGGGAGAGAGAAACAGAGAGGGCCGTGGCTTCGCCGGAGCTCTCGCTGGCGACGAGGGCTCCTTGGCCCAAACGACAGGGAGGGATGGCAAGAGGAGGTCGAGGCGCACCTGCCCGTACCCGTAGCGTGGCTAGGGGTGGCCGGACGGCGTCGGAATCTAGCTCGCGAGCGGAGGCAGAACGAGGAGGTCGTCGTAGTTGAGGAAGACGGCGAGCAGAGGCCGCTCCAGAGGCTCCAAGCGGGCGAGATGGCCTCACCGGAGAGAGGCGGAGGCCTTGGAGGGGTCGCCCAGGCCTGGGAGGGGCTAGAGCTACCGCGACGACCAGAGGGGATCGCCGGCGTGCTCGAGCTCGGGGACAGCAGCCCGAGGCCTGCCCGGCCGGGCTACGGCTTCCTACTCGATCGTGGGGTGTGTGTGAGTGCTGGATGGTGCTCGAGGAGGCTGGGGATGGGTCTATTTATAGGCGAGCGGTGAGGGTGCTTCGGGCTCCGCCGGTGGACACCTGTCCACGGCCCCCGGCGACGAGCGGCGTCAGTGAGAGGGGGTGAAGGCAACGGAGGTCACGCGGCCACTGTGGGCGAGCGGAGACGAGCACAGGATCAAGGGGGGTGAGGATGAGCACAGTGCGCCTGCACTATTGGGCTGGGCGGACCTTGCCCGTGCTCGCTGCAGCGAGCTCCAGCGTCGGCGAGTGCTAGGGTGGAGTTAAGGACGTCAAGACGATGATGGTGGCGAGGTTTGGCATGGTTGGGCAGGCGGGGGGAAGCAAGCACGTGCGAACAGAGCGTTCGGCGGCACCCAGAGCGCGTCGACACGCATGCCTGGCATCGTGGACACGCGTGGTCACCGCGTGAACTCTCTCCTCAAGCCAGCCTTCGTCCAAAAATCATGTCTGGCATGTCGCGTGTGGTATTTTTGAAGTTCACCACGGTTTGGTTTTGATCCAGGTGCAGTAGAGAAGATTTTACAAGCCAGGTAAGTTTCTGGTCAGTAACTTTGTGATGTTACTGTGGTCAAATGGCTGGGAGTTTGGGGCTGTGCTTTGGAGGCAAGTAATAAGTTACTAAGGTAAAGATGCACAAGAAAGTTCAGGTCAAATGGAGCAAGTAAAATGGTAGTTGCTGTAGAAACCACCATTTCTGTCCAGAACAGAAAAGATTTTCTGTAGCAAAAATATTCCAAAAAGTGATGAAATATTTTTTCTCAGGGAGGTGCCCTAGGGTCCCTAGAATATTTGTGAATTATCTTAGAATTTTCTGAGCCATAAAAATTAGGGTTTCCTTGAAGCAAACAGGTCTGGCTTAGGGTTTTTGAGAGAAAATGAATATTTTTCATTTAAGAAAAATATTCCAAAGGTTATTTTGTGGTGGATCAGAAGTGAAGTGATGGTTTGGGAGAGAAGTGAACACTTGGGTGAAAGCCAAGGATGCCCAAGTGTTTAAGTCCAAATGAAAAGATTCAGAAACTCCAAGTTTCAAAAACATTCAAATGAAATTTCAAGCAAATAAGAAAGGGAAAAAACCAGGCTGTCACGTCCATGATCTCATCCGGGACTCTGAACAAACTTCGGTCACCAAAACACATAACTCATAATACAAATTGTCATCAAAGATTAAGCGTGCGGCCCTATGGGTTCGAGAACTATGTAGACATGGCCGAGACACATCTCCGGTCAATAACCAATAGCGGAACCTGGATGCTCATATTGGTTCCTACATATTCTACGAAGATCTTTATCGGTCAAACCGTAATAACAATATATGTTATTCTCTTTGTCATCGGTACGTTACTTACCCGAGATTCGATCGTCGGTATCATCATACCTAGTTCAATCTCGTTACCGGCAAGTCTCTTTACTCATTCCGTAATGCATCATCCCACAACTAACTCATTAGTCACATTGCTTGCAAGGCTTATAGTGATGTGCATTACCGAGGGGGCCCAGAGATACCTCTCCGATACTCGGAGTGACAAATCCTAATCTTGATCTATGCCAAACCAACAAACACCTTCGAAGACACCTATAGAGCATCTTTATAATCACCTAGTTATGTTGTGACGTTTGATAGCACACAAGGTGTTCCTCCGGTATTCGGGAGTTGCATAATCTCATAGTCAGAGGAATATGTATAAGTCATGAAGAAAGCAATAGCAATAAAACTTAATGATCATTATGCTAAGCTAATGGATGGGTCTTGTCCATCACATCATTCTCTAATGATGTGATCCCGTTCATCAAATGACAACACATGTCTATGGTTAGAAAACATAACCATCTTTGGTTAACGAGCTAGTCAAGTAGAGGCATACTAGGGACACTCTGTTTTGTCTATGTATTCACACATGCACTAAGTTTCCGATTAATACAATTCTAGCATGAATAATAAACATTTATCATGATATAAGGAAATATAAATAACAACTTTATTATTGCCTCTAGGGCATATTTCCTTCAGCAGACGCATCGTGTGCGATACTCCTAGCCACCTCAAGCAACTAATTTGCATTTTTCAAAGTTTTTTGTACGAATTGAATCGCACACGAACTAACTATAGTAACCGTCTGTGTTATAACTTCTCATCGCGAACAGTTCATTCGAGTGGGCTGTTTGCTGCGTATCACACACATCTTGTTTACACGAATCGTTTGTGTTCTTTTGGCTCATCGCAAATAGTTCATCTATGTGAACTTTATGCCGCATATCACACACATCTTGTTAAGTTGATCCGTTTCTGTTCTCTTCCCTAATCGAAAACAGTTTGACCGAGTGAACCGTATGCCGTATATCACACACACCTTGATTTGGCTGACCGTGTATCTTGCATTCCCTAATAGCACACAATTCATCAGAGCGAACTGTATGTTGTATATCACACACACATTGATATGGCTGCCTGTTTCTGTTGTTCTGACTCATCGCAAACAGTTCTTCGGGATCAACCGTATGCCCCACATCGCACACGTAACTAAAATCTGAACTGTGTTTGATGTCTCCGCCATCGCAAACGTTTTGCATCTTTTTTGACGGTTTTTTACATCCCCGTTTGTGATTAATGCACCGCACACAGTTTCGTCAAAGGGTCTATGAGAGTAGTGTCGCGTTAGTAGCATCCTGCAATAGTGTTATGTTGGGTGTGGGAATGTGTGCAAGGTTCCAAGCCGCACCTAAGGAAAGTCACTATGTGGCGGTCGAGCGAATCTTTTGATATTTGGCTCTGATGTCTACTATGCAACTTTATTCTTGTTGACTCATGTTGGGCCTCCAAGCGCAGAGTTTTGTAGGACAGTAGAAATTTTCCCTCAAGTGGATGACCTAAGGTTTACCAATATGTGGGAGGCGTAGGATGAAGATGATCTCTCTCAAACAACCCTGCAAGCAAATAATAAAGAGTCTCTTGTGTCCCCAACACACCAAATACAATGGTAAATTGTATAGGTGCACTACTTCTGTGAAGAGATGGTGATACAAGTGTCACTACTGCACGATGCTGCTAACACGACACTACGATCAGAGACCCTTCGACAAAACTGTGTGCGATGCAATAATCGCAAACGGTGGTGTAAAAGAACCGTCAAAAAAGGTGCAAAACGTTTGCGATGGCCGAGCCATCAAACATGGTTCAGATTTTAGTTGCGTGTGCGATCCAAGGCATGCGGTTCAGTCCAATGAATTGTTTGCGATGAGGCGGAACGAAAAGAAACAGGCAGCCTGATGAAGGCGTGTGCGATATAGAGCATACGGTTCACTCGGATGAACTGTTTGTGATTAGGAAACACAAAAGAAACGGTCAGCCAAATCAAGGTGTGTGTGATTGAGGGCATACGTTTCAGAAGGATTAACTATTTGCGATTAGGCAACAGAACAGAAACGGGTTAGCCAGATCAAAGTGTCTGCTATTGATGGCATACACTTCACACGAATGAACTGTTTGCGATTAGCCACAACAAACTAAAACAGTTAGATAGATCAACGTGTGTGCGCTAGACGGGCACACACATTCTAATTAAAAGAAGCGTGCGCGATGGTAATAACGAGCGCGCACGGTTGTTGGAACAAGACGTGTGCTGACATTCCTATTGCGGTGCGCCCTATGGTGCAAATGCCACGTACGCAGCCGACAAGGCGTACGTGCCCACGTTACGCCTTACGAGAATAGTGCCGCATTTATAACCGTCAGCAAATTTTGAGCATGCATCCCATCACAATTTTTTTAGAAGAACAGGGAGGCCGCGTCCCGTCACATTCCAAATTGCAAACCTGTTCACACCGACCAAAACCTAAACGGTTTCCCACTTAGGAGCGTATTACTACTTGGTTATAAATACTACTACTCCAAGATGACTGCACATTCCTCCTCAACTCCTCATCCACAAAAACAAACAAGTCATTCATCATCGTTCCCTTGCGTCTGCCATGGCCAGCGTGAGTTCTGGGTCAAGAGATTGCCACCAGGGAGAGGCGAGCATGGAAGCGGAAGCACGAGAGATGTCCCTCCTTGCCGCAAAAGCAGCCAACATGTCCTGCCGCACGGCCGTAACAGCAGAGAGGTCCCGCCGCGCCGCCGAAGCATCACGGAGGTCCCGCCGTGCCGTCGATCCAGCAGACTGGTCCGCCGCACTGCGGAAGCAGAAGAGATGTCCCGCCGCGTTGCGAATGCAGCAGAGATGTCCTCCCGTGGCACGGCGGCCTGGGAAAATGTCTCGTGGGCAGGCGAGGACTCTTACAGGCGCATGCGTGCCCTCATCCTTAGGCAGATGGATCAAATCTCCAGGTGGGCGAGGTTGCAGGATGACCTGCAAGCCTCGTTTGAACAGTCTACCGGCGTCATCCGGCAACCAAATGAGAGCAATGCGAAGCTCCAGGCCGAGCGCGACCTGCTGAGGGCGAAGATCATCGGAAGTGCGGAGCAGCAGGTGCAGACCACTGCCATGTTGAAGAGGACCGGCGTCATCGTCGAGAAACATATGGACGAGAATGCCATGCTGCACATCGAGCGCAAAAGGCTGGTGGAGGAATCCGTGGATGCTCTTAAGCAGCATCTTGAGGACAAGAAAGAGCTCATCGCCGCTCGCCGCGGAGACTAGTTCCTGTGGCCTGTAGCAACGCATCAACAAAGTAGAGATCAGCGAGCCAGATCGTTGTCTTCCTTCTTCTTTTGCCTTCTGTATTTCGGGCGTTGCCGCATGTGACTTTTTTTAATTATGTTTCCTAAATATGTAAGACAATTATTATCCACAGTCATCTTCCTTATATTCATCATGCTTGCTATAAGTCATAGTCGATGCTATATAGGTCCGTCGGATCTTACATCAAGATCCGTGCAAAACTTTATTTTCATATTTTCATTTTTCTCTCTTAAATTTCAGTCCAGTGAGACATATAGCCACGCCGTAGAATAGGTGCTCGGGCGCCATTAATTGGGACGTTGGGAGGGAGGTGGGCAGCGGGTAGCAGTCAAAGGGCTCTCCTCCCGATGAGCACGCGCAGGGGTCTGATTGCACGCCTCTCGTACTCAAATAGCTACTCCGCACGGCACCTCCTAGCCAATAAAAATAGGGGACGCGTGGCGGCACGTAATTGGTAAGTAAAACGCCCACGGTTTCACTAATACTTGTGTTTCCGATTTGTAACGTGACAACACTTGTTCCAAAATGACTTTGTTGATTGTTAATGTGTGCGCCTGGGCAAATCGGACAGAAAAATTACCACAACATGTTGGTGCCATGTCATGACACCATGCCAAGTTTCATGATTTTCACGCGTGTTTTGGATTTACAGGAATTAAAAAACCAAGTTTCTCAATCTTTCCGGCCGAGCCACGATGCCCAGATGTTTGAATTTCATTCCCATCTCTTGCATAGGACCTAGAAATTCACCCAAGGACACACATGTGGTTTTTCAAACAACTTTGGTGCACTGGAGCCTGTGCTTGTAGTTCAAATTTGAATTATGCACATTAAATGTGCAGAAACTCAATTAATGTATAAAAAAGGCCAAACGAACCAGAAATAATTCCAAAATTTAGCACGATACTTCTATTTGGTCTAATCCGCCTGTGTAAAAAAATTAAGGCGGGAGAAGGCAGTGTCCGTATGTCCTTTCGCACACGGAGGTGGCACGTTCCCTCTCGGAACCACGAGCCTTCTTGACGGAATCTCCGGTTTGCAAGAAGCTTACACCAAAGTTTGTTCCAATTCAGCCAAAAAAATTACCGCATCATGTTGGTGCCATGTCATGACACCATGCCAAGTTTCATGATTTTTAGGCTTGTTTTTTATTTACAGGAATTAAAAAACCAAGTTTCTCAATATTTCCGGCCGTTCCACGACGCCTAGATGTTTGAATTTCACTCCCATCTCTTGCATGGGACCTAGAAAGTCACCCAAGGACACACATGTGGTTTTTCAAATAACTTTGGTGCACTACAGCCTGTGCTTGTAGTTCAAATTTGAATTATGCACATTAAATACGCATAAACTCAATTAATGTATAAAAAGGCCAAACGAACCCGGAATAATTCCAAAATTTAGCATGATACTTCTATTTGGTCTAATCTGCCTATGTAAAAAAATTAAGGCGGGAGAAGGCAGTATACGTATCTCGTTTCGCACACGGAGGTGACACGTTCCCTCTCGGAACCACGAGCCTTCCTGAGGGAAGCTCCGGTTTGCAACAAGCTTACACCAAAGCTTGTCCCAATTCGGCCAAAAAATTTACCGAAGCATGTTGGTGCCATGTCATGACACCATGCCAAGTTTCATGATTTTCAGGCGTGTTTTGGATTTGCAGGAATTAAAAAACCAAGTTTCTCAATCTTTCCGGGCGAGCCACGACGCCCAGATGTTTGAATTTCACTCCCATCTCTTGCATGGGACCTATAAATTCACCCAAGGACACACATGTGATTTTTCAAACAACTTTGGTGCAATGGAGCCTGTGCTTGTAGTTCAAATTTGAATTATGCACATTAAATGTGCAGAAACTCAACTAATGTATAAAAAGGCCAAACGAACCAGGAATAATTCCCAAATTTAGCACGATACTTCTATTTGGTCTAATTTGCCTGTGTAAAAAAATTAAGGCAGGAGAAGACAGTATACGTATCTCGTTTCGCACATGGAGGTGGCACGTTCCCTCTCGAAACCACGAGCCTTCTTGAGGGAAGCTCCGGTTTGCAAGAAGCTTACACCAAAGCTTGTCCCAATTCAGCCAAAAAATTTACCGCAACATGTTGGTGCCATGTCATGACACCATGCCAAGTTTCATGATTTTCACGCGTGTTTTGGATTTACAGGAATTAGGAAACCAAGTTTCTCAATCTTTCCGGTCGAGCCACAATGCCCAGATGTTTGAATTTCATTCCCATTTCTTGCATGGGACCTATAAATTCACCCAAAGACACACATGTGATTTTTCAACCAACTTTGGTGCACTAGAGCATGTGCTTGTAGTTCAAATTTGAATTATGCACATTAAATGCCCAAAAACTCAATTCATGTATAAAAAGGCCAAATGAACCCGGAATAATTCCACAATTTAGCACGATGCTTCTATTTGGTTTAATCTGCCAGTGTAAAAAAATTAAGGCGGGAGAAGGCAGTGTACGTATGTCGTTTCGCACACGGAGGTGACACGTTCCCACTCGGAACCAAGATCCTTCTTGTGGGAAGCTCTGGTTTTTAAGAAGCTTACACCAAAGCTTGTCCCAATTCGGCCAAAAAAGTTACTCAAACATGTTGGTGCCATGTCATGACACCATGCCAAGTTCATGATTTTCAGCCATGTTTTGGATTTACAGGAATTAGAAAGCCAAGTTTCTCAATCAATCCAACCGAGCCATGACGCCCAGATGTTTGAATTTCATTCCCATTTCTTGCATGGGACCTATAAATTCACCCGAAGACAAACATGTGATTTTTCAAAAAACTTTGTTGCATTGGAGCATGTGCTTGTAGTTCAAATTTGAATTATGCACATTAAATGCCCAGAAACTCAATTAATGCATAAAAATGCCAAACGAAACCAGAATAATTCCAAATTTAAACATGACACTCATGTACTAATTGCATGTTCACTGTACGTAAATGTTCTAGCAATTCAAACACTATCTTTTCCCTCCGTCACACCATTTTGTCTTTCAAAACATAATGAAAAAATCAGGTATACCACAAACAGTTACTAGAAAGAATCGTGTGGGATGCGATATAAAATATCTTGCCGCACCGTCTTGTCTGGCTTACACAAGAAGCTTCGTCATCTACAGTCCACCGCCCCCACTTGAACCACACTTGCGCGCCAGTTTCTCGCGGCACCGAGCGAAATTTTTTTGCCACCGAAAAAATATCTATCTCCCCGCCCCTCCCTTCTACCAAAAGCCACATTTCCACTGTTCCTCCTTGCTTTCCAAGTTCAAACCTTCACTGCTGCTTACTGGCAGCTCAACCTCCTCGCTGGCGACCCTTCTTCTTGCAGCGCCGCCTCCTCGCCGGCTACCCTTCTTCTTGCAGTGCCGCCTCCTTGCCGGCTACCCTTCTTCTTGCAGCGCCGCCTCCTCACTGGCGACCCTTCTTCTTGCACCGCCGCCTCCTCGCCGATGACCCTTCTTCTTGTTGCGCGGCCTCGTCGCTGCCGACCCTTCTTCTTGCTGCGCGGCCTCGTCGATATGGTCAGGTCATCCACACCCCACCCACACCATCCTCCTCCTTTCCCGTCCCACATGCCCCGACCGATGGAGCGACACCTTCCACCGAAATCACTGCCCCCTACTCCAATTAAGCGCCACCCACAACCATTTTGCACGCAGTATAACATCGAGCTCAGTAGCATGCGGCCGAATGCGCGAACGAGGTCGCTATGGCTGCCATGCGTGTCGACCACCAGATCTTGGAGGAGAACCTTGTCTTCGAGGCCACCCTCGACACCGCCACGCGGTTGTCTAGTTTAAAATACAGTTCGTGATGTTTTCTCGAGGCCACCGCCAGTGCCTTCTAGTGATTTGTCCTCTGTAATGTTAATATGCAATCTGATGTTCAGTTAATAGGTTGGTCCTCTGAAATGTAATCTTCAGTTAACACTTTGGTCCAACGATTTCTATATTTCGTAGTACTGTTCTCAAGCATTCTTTGTTTCGTTAACTATCTTATCCTCTCATACATGTTTCTATTCTGCAATGTCGTGCTCAGTTAACTATTTTGGTTCATTTGGTCTGCTGTCCATTTAACTGTTTGGTTTAGTTCTGCAATTTGATTTTCATTTGTTGTGGGTACAATTTTGTATTGTTATGCATGTGACACCAATCGAATTTGGTTGTACTCAATATATATTCTACTGATAGTATGTCAACTCTCAGTTAACCTGATCAAGATCTTCCTTATGTGTGTTGCAGGGATACAATGGGAGACATTGCGGTTTACCATCGAGGTTTGTTCAAGCAGGGTCCTTTGGCTAATAGCACATTATTGTGTAGTTGCAGGAATCATTCTAATATTTAGGTTTCTTACAATTTGGTCTTGCACATGTAGGTCCTGCTGTCAAAGGCTTAGACCCACTGTTCGACCCATTTTGCATATGGGGAAATGAGATGTCCATGAATATCAGTCAAGTCAAGAAACTCAGAAAGATTGTTAGGATGAAGAAACTTGCGACGAATAATAGCAAGATATTTGTTTGCACAATGAAGAAGACATCAGTCAACTATAGGATGGTACAAACTCTTTTACCTTGTTTTTACACCTTGCGCCATTTCAAAATTTACAACAGCGATTTATACATAGCTTTGTTTTCAGTACTTTTCAAAGCAGTTCACCGAGGATTACCTCTCAAACCACCTGCATGGTCAAGAGGCGAGGAAGGTATCCATTCAACACCCACGGTACAATATTGAAGTCTTGCTGAAGAGGACGAAGGTTGGGCGGGCAATTATCCATAGACACTGGCCTAAAGTTGCAAGGACATTCAACATCACTGAAGGCTCAATATTTGCCTTCCGCTTCTGCAGTTTCCCAGATGAGATTCATCTGTCTATTTACCGTGTATGATGCTACTTTCCAAAGGTTTTTGATGCTGCATGTGAAACTTGGTGCTGTTGTGTAATGACATAACTGAGTGCCGAAGCTATCTGATGTAATTCGATTATGAAATCCTGTTTGCTTTTATACGGATATGAAATATCTGGTGTGTTTTATAAGAAATATCATTTTGATTAGTACATGGATTATCAATACTAGGCTAATTACCCTGCTTATTGGGGTTTTCTATTGCAAACGGTTACTCAAACAACACCGTGGGCAATGAAATCAAACAACCCGCACGGTTTCGAGAAAGTAGGTGTGTTCGATCAACTAACAATCACACACGGCTTCCGGCAGCGAACTGTTTGCATTAGGCCACCTTGCACAAACATTTCCACACATAGAACTGTGTGTGATATACATACCTACGGAAATGTTTTTCTAGGATTCACCGTGTGGGATGTACATACCTACAGAAATGATTTTCTGGGATTCACCATGTGGGATGTACATATCTATGGAAATGATTTTCTGGGATTCACCGTGTGGGATGTACATACCTACGGAAATGATTTTTTCGGATTACCGTGTGGGATGTACATACCTACGGAAATGATTGGGTTTCGATGCCTCGCTCGATCGCACATGGCCCCAGCCTGGGTCCCAGGAGGGCCTATCCCCGACGATTTCTGGGTCGTGTGAGAAGGACCCCCCTATCGCCCACACTCACTTGGTGACGGTTCCAAATGCCGTCGCGAAAAGGGGTTAAAAACCGTTTGTTTAGCACGTCCCTCTACCAATGTGTAGTAATGATAGTAGATATTGATTTTTGTAATAGGAACAATAAAAAACAGCAAGGTAGCAAGTAACAAAAGTGAGCACAAACGGTTTTGCAATGCTTGAAAACAAGGCCTAGGATTCATACTTTCGCTAGTGCAATCTCTCAACAATGCTAACATAATTGGATCATATGGCAATCCCTCAACGTGCGATAAAGAATCACTCTATAGTTCTTATCTAGCGGAGAACATGAGACACAATTGTTTGTAGGGTACGAAACCACCTCAAAGCTATTCTTTCCGGTCAACCCATTGACCTATTCCTATAAGCATCACAAACAGCCCTAGAGTTTGTACCAAAATAACACCAAAACAAATTTGGATTCATAATACTCAATCCAACACAAAGAACCTCAAAGAGTGCACCAAGAATTCTACCGGAGAAACAAAGACGCCCCCTATGCATAGATTACCCCAATGTCACCTTGGGAATCCATGAGTTGAGTGCCAAAACATACATCAAGTGAATCAATATGATACCCCATTGTCACCATGGCTATTCATAGCAATACATACATCAAGTGTTCTCAAATCCATAAAAGTATTCAATCCGATAATAATCAAATCTCAAAGGGAAAACTCAATGCATCACAACAAGATAGAGAGGGGAAACCACCATATGATCCAACTATATTAACAAAGCTCACGATACATCAAGATCATGCCAAATCAAGAACACGAGAGAGAGATTAAACACATAGCTACTGGTACAAACCCTCAGCCCCGAGGGTGGACTACTCCCTCCTCATCATGGTGGCTGCCGGGATGATGAAGATGGCCTCCGATGATGATTTCCCCTCCAATAGAGTGCCGAAATAGGGTCCAAATTGGGTTTTCGTGGCTATAGAGGCTTGCGGCGGCGAAACTTCTGATATAGGGTTCTTTCTAGGGGTTTTTGTATTTATAGGATTTTTTGGCGTCGGTTTCACGCTAAGATGGGCCTCGAGGGGGCCACTACCCACCATGGTGCGCTAGACGGGGTGGCACGCCCTGTTGCCTAGTGGGTAGCAGCCCCCTCCAGTGGTTTTGCTCCAATATTCTTCATTTGTTCCATAAAAAATTTCCAAAAAGTTTGGTCCAATTTCTAGAACTTTTATTTCCGCACAAAAAACAACACCACGGTAGTTCTGATGAAGAAAGCGTCAGTTCGGGTTAGTTCCATTCAAATCATACCAAAACCATATAAAATTGTTGTAAACATGCATGAATACTTAATAAATTATAGAGAGACGTATCATCATCCCCAGGCTTAATTCCTGCTCATCCCTGAGTAGGTAAATGATAAAAGAAATCATTTATAAAGTGTGAATGCTAGCATAGTGCATAAGTTTGATCAATGATAATTACAATCACTTTTCCTAGCATTGTAATAGCAACTCTTTCTCATAAAAATCATCATGATAACGTAGCAAACAATTCACATGTTATGGTTCAAACAATGCGTTCTCTTGAAACTTGACAATCTATGTTCTCAGTCACCAAACAATTGCAATTCAACTTATTCAACAAACTTTAAGTAAGATCTCCGCATACTCAATCATCATATAGTCGTCTATGATAGCTAGTACTCAAAGCATATTTTTAGAACAAATGGCATCCATCGAAACAGAGAAAGATAGGGGCTTAATGTTTTGCCTCCCAACTCATTTATCATAGAGATAATTGTCAACAATAATATTTAATGATCAAATATATTTGACTGGTCATATGCGCCTAGATCTTTCCCCACCACATGATCCTTGCCAACTAGAGAATAAGTGAGATTGAAGTGAGAATGCATACTATTGACTCTTGCATAAAAGTAAATACTGAAGAGAAAAAGATAGGCCCTTCGCACATGGAAGCAGAGGTTGTCATGCGCTTTTTATTTTTGGATGCGCAAGCTCTTAATGCAAAGGAACGTCATGTTATATTGCCCCTTATGATAGCAACCTTTATTATGCAGTTCGTCGCTTTTATTACTTTGCCATCACAATTTTGTACAACGCTTATTTTCCCTTACAATAAAAGATCAAACATATTTAGGAGCAATTTTTATTGCTTTATGCACCGATGACAACTTACTTGAAGGATCTTATTCAATCGATAGGTAGGTATAGTGGACACTCATGGCAAGAAAATGGGTTTAAGGGTTTTTGGATGCACGAGTAGTATCTCTACTTAGTACGAATTTTTGGCTAGCAAAAGATCCTAAGCAAACACCACATGTTGGAGGATCCATAACAATATAACTTCTATGCAAATATAAACAACCATAACTCATTACGTTATCTTCCTTGTCCAACTTAAAATAACTTGCTGAAGTTTGAAAATAATTAATGGGTATTCACAATCATAGAAGATGTCCAAGATACTATATTTGTATGTGAAAGTTCCCTTCCTTGTAATAATCATTCATGAATTGCTTGTATGACCAATATTGTGATTGTCAAGCTTCAAAAGATTTCACTTTCTAAACCTGATGTGAAGCTAATACTAGGCATGATATGAACATATAATTTCAACTTCATGACATTCAATTCATTCAACAATTTACTCATAGGATATAAGTGAAGCAGAAGAGTAAATGAAAAACTACTCCAAAAAGATACAAGTGAAGATCAAGCGAGTAGTTAAGTAAATGGGTAGCTATCTGAGGACTCTCTCATTTAAAAACTTTCAGATTTAAGTATTTTATTAAAAAATCAAGCAAAACAAAATAAAATGACATTCCAATAATAGCACACATCATGTGAAGAAGCAAAAACTTAGGCTCAACCAATACTAACCAATAATTGTTGATGAAGAAAGGTGGGATGCCTACCGGGGCATCCCATGGCTTAGATGCTTGAGACTTATTGAAATATTATCTTGGGATGCCTTGCGCATCCCCAAGTTTGAGCTTTTGTGTCTCCTTAATTCCTTTTATATCACGGTTTCCCTAAATCTCAGAAGCTTCATCCACACAAACTCAACAAGAACTCGTAAGATAAGTTAGCATAAATCAATGCAATAACCATATCATTCTCTACTGTAGCAAATCACTAAAATTATAACTTAACGTTGCATACTAATTGCCTCTGTATAGTTAATAGTCATATCCTCAAATAGAATCATTAAACAAGCAAACATGTGCAAACAATGCAAACATAACAGCAATCTGTCTAAACAGGATAGTCTGTAAAGAATGCAAGAAGATTCATACTTCTCTAACTCCAAAAATTCTGAAAAATTACCACACTATAGATTTTTTATCTTATTGTGTAAAAAATTCAAGATTTTATCACATTCTGACTTTCCAGAAGAATTCAGACAATGATAGAAAACTTTCTGTTTTCAAACAGCAACATATAGACTTGCAAAATAAGCATGGTAAAGGCTATACTTGACATTTTTACTGAAATGAAAGATGCAAAACATTACTCTAAATTACATCAAGCAAATCAAAATAAAAGAAAATGATGCTCCAAGCAAAACTCATATCATGTGCCGAATAAAAATGTAGCTCCAAGTGAGGTTACCGATAATGTTGAAGACAAAAGAGGGGATGCCTTCCACGGCATCCCCAAGCTTAGTTGATTGGATCTTTCTTGAATATTACCCTGGGGTACCTTGAGCATCCCCAAGCTTAGGGTCTTATCACTCCTTATTCTCCTCATTTTGATATTTCACCAAAAACTTGAAAACTTCAATCTCACAAAACTTAACGAAACTTCGTGAGATAGGTTAGTATGATAAAGCACATCATTCACTTTGGTTGTGTCAAACACAAGATTCATAATTGTCCTCACACAATGCCTACTGTACCTTTTTTTGAAGGTTAGGACAGTAGAAAAGGCTCCTACTGCATTTATATTAAATCAACATGGCACAGTTACAGTGGTAGTGATTACATGGGGGGAGGGGGGTTATGCCTAACTATCCACAGTAGGTGAAGGAGTGGTCGTGGGGGGGGGGCTAAGGTAAGCCTTGCAAAATGGCAGATACAAAAAGTCTTTTGTGATCCGGCAGCCTATATCGTACATTACCAAAGTCACTCTTGAATTTACTATACCATGATGATATGGAAGGTGACACCTTTTTGAAGTAGTTATTATTGCGCTCTTTCCAAGACTCCAGGCTGCGGTCAAGAAGACATCCATGATCATTTTTCGTTGTTGTTGTGCCTTCATGTGTTCCACAAGCTCCAGCCTATTGCCTTGTGCATTCCATGTAATGTTCAAAAGCCGCCAACATTCCTTACTAAAGCTACAATGGAAGAAGAGGTGTTCCACAATTTCTTCAACATGTAGGCCACATAGGAAGCAATCCTGGTTGGTACCTACGTTGTAGTGTTTTTTCTTCAGCATATTCCTTGTGTTTAGGTGATCTAAAAGTAGGAGCCAACCAAAAACCTTGATCTTGGGTGTACACTTAGATTTCCATAGCCATCGGAAAGCCACATGGGCCACAATGTCTAGGAAGAAGAATTGATAATATGCAGCAGCCTTGAAAGTATGCGAGGCCCAAATAGTAGGTCCAGATATCATTCTATTCTTCCAAAGTCATTGTGATCATTTCTGCTTGGAGTAGTTTGAGTTCTTCATGGGCTTGTAAAGAGAGTGGGAGATGAAAGGTTATGTGGAGAGTAGAGGTAGTCAAGAAAGCCCCGACAAACAAGTCTTCAGCGTTGACGTATGAGTATGCACATGGATATTTCTCAGCATAGATGGCCTGGTTCCAATCATCTTTCCAGAACAGCGCTGAAGCACCACTTTTAACCTGCACTTGGGGGATGCCACGGTAGACTAGCATTAGGTGGATTAGGTCGCGCCACTAAAAGGAGCCACAAGCATCTATGACATGTGGGATAGAGTTAACATAATATGTGTCCCAAATGAGTTGTACCCACGGAATTTCCATTCGATTGTAGAATTTATGTAGGAATTTGAGTAGTAGGGTGTCATTTTGTACTCTCAAGTTGAGGACACCAAGGACTCCACTCTTCTTGGGTCTGCAGACCATGTCGCAGGCAGCTAAAGAATTGTTTTTGTCTCCATTTGAAGTCAGTTTATTCCAAAGACAATGTCTGCATATTTTGTCCAATTGAGCAAGTATTTTAGGTAGGAGACGCAGGGTTCCCATGGGGTAGATGGCAAGCGAGGTAATGAGGGAATTGAGTAGGGCTAGCTTTCCAGCATAAGACATGAGTGACATGGCCGTAGTGATATTCCTTTCAGCTTTACACACAAAGGGTGTCATGTCAAGAACAGAGGGCCGAGTGGTGCCAAGAGGCAAACCTAGGTAAGTGAAAGGCATTCTTGCTTGTGTACAACCAAATACAGTGGCCAGGTCATTGCATTTTCTTGCTGGTGTGTTAATGGACACAAGAGTAAATTTGTGAAAGTTGATCTTGAGACCTATAGAGGTGGCATAATCTTCAATAATTTGTTTTATCTTAGCAGCTTTATCAAGGCAGGCAGCTAGAACAATTATTGTGTCGTTTGCATATTGAATCACTAGATATTTTGCATCACCTTTAGGAGGAATTGGGTGTTTGATCAGGTTTTTCTCTAGCGCTTCATTGATAGCAGTCTGAAGGAGATCGGCTGCCAGGACAAAGATCAAAGGAGACATTGGATCCCCTTGACGCACACCACACTTATAGTGGAATTGACGGCCCGGTACTCCATTTAAGAGAACTAAAGATTTTCCAGATGAAAATATACTCTCCATCCAATCAAGCCATTTGGGCAGGAACCCCATTTTTTCATATTCAAAAGCATGTCCGAGTGTTCAATGGTGTCAAATGCTTTGGCAAAATCCAGTTTTAGGAGGACTATCTCTTTCTTAGAGGTCTGGCATTGGTGGATGTATTCGAAGGCCCAGGCAAGGAAGTCATGGATTGATCTCCCACGAAGGAAGCCATATAGATTCCTGCACACGACTTGGAGAATGATTTTTTGCAGATGGCTGACTAGTATCTTAGTTATCAGTTTTAGGCAGTAGTTGAGGAGGGTTATTAGCAGAAAATCATTGACAGTTTCTGGCGTGTTGACCTTCGGGATCAGAGTGATATACCCTGCATTGATGCTTTCCAGATTAAGGTTTCCTTGGTGGAATTCATTACTGAGAAGGTAAAAGTCCTATTTGATGATTGGCCAGC
Source organism: Aegilops tauschii subsp. strangulata (assembly GCF_002575655.3). Classification (NCBI taxonomy): domain Eukaryota; kingdom Viridiplantae; phylum Streptophyta; class Magnoliopsida; order Poales; family Poaceae; genus Aegilops; species Aegilops tauschii. The sequence continues at coordinate 303,377,689 of NC_053041.3, read as the reverse complement.
AAGCCTTCAAGAAGACCCATTAAAACCATTGGGGCCTGGTGCTCGATCGGGGGGCATTTCATTCACAACATTATCTATCTCTTTATGAGTGAAAGGAGCAATGAGGTTGTCAAAGACCACATTCCCACACAGTAGTTTGTCTAGGTTAGATTTCATAGGTTGAGGATTGGCTTGTCCCATTCTGTCCTTGAAGGTCTCAAAGAGGATGGACTCTTTTCCAGCATGATCGTCCACCTCCACTCCGTCATTTGTTTTCAAGATGTTGATGCAGTTTTTCCTATACCTTTCAATTGCTACTGTCTGAAAGAACTTGGAATTCTCATCGCCAAAGAGAATCCATCTGATCATACATCGTTTCCGCCAGTATTCCTTTTGGTATTGCAATAGTTTGATCAGATGATTTTTAAGTATGTTATGGAAATTCCTTTCAGGAGTAGTAAGTATGCGGCAGTCTTCTATATTATCCAGCTCTAGAAGGGCTTTGTTTGTGTTCTCAATGGCAATCTTAAGGCGGGAAATTTTCTTACTCCATTGTTTACGATCATATCGAAATGCTTTGAGCTTCTGGCCTAGTCTGGCTGCAACCTTCGAGTTCTTGTTAATTAAACTTAGTTGGTTGGTTCCAAGCTTGAGCTACCACATCCATAAAACCTGGGTGAGCAATATAGTATGATTCAAACCTGAAGAGTTTACTTTTTGGGATCGTTGTTTGGATAATAACTGAGCAGGGTGTATGATCTGATACCGGCTTCCCTAGCGGGTTCACTATTGTATTGGGGAACGATGAAGTCCAGTTAAGCATCGTGAAGAACCAATCGAGCTGCTCGAGCAGTGGTTGTAGTTGCATGTTTGACCATGTGTATGCTCGCCCTTTGATGGGGAGTTCAGTGAGGTTTTGTTCACGAATGAAATCATTAAAAGTAAACATACCATGCACACTACCACCAGGTTTGTTGCGGTTACCAGGTGAGCGAATATAATTGAAATCACCAAGTAAAAGCCAGTCTTCAGGTGGTGGAATATCCAAGTTAAACAACCAATTGGTAAATGTGATCTGTGGTTCTCCTTGACAAGGGCCATAAATGTTGACTAGATTCCAATGGTGACTAGATTGCTGCAGGTGAATTCTACCCTAACGCAAATGGTTCAGATAAAAATACCATGCCCGAGAATATACTGCTATTCCAGATAGTAATAATGCCACCAGACACCCCTTGAGATGGAATGAAAGCAAACTGATCAAAGCGCCGCAGACATAGAGCTTTTAAAGATGTAACATCAAACATAAACATCTTAGATTGTTGCAAGCAAATAACCGCACACCCACTCACATTGATCGCATTACCGAGTGCTAGATTTTTATCAGGGGAATTAAGCTCGCGTACGTTCCAACAGAGCACATTTCAGTTTTACAAAAGTACCATGAAAATAAAAGCCAATTCAGAGAGCGAGCGCGGTGAAGAAAGAACACTTTACTCCTCAGAAAGAGCCGAGATGGTTAGCTCCTCTATAGGGATCGCACACATGTGCGTTCCAATGGTCTGCATTGCTGGAATAGGAGTTGGTGGAGGAGCCACAACACGCTGATCTTTAGAGGTAGAGTCCATAGTGATTGCATCTTAAGTAGCAGTTGCAGCAGATGGGATGACGCACGGCTTGACCTTTGATTTGGCTGGGCGCGAATCAGTTGTCTGGGTAACACGGAATCCATCATATTTGTTATTCCTATTGCTGCGACGAAGAGTGGAAGTATCCACAGGTGCCTGCATCTTTCCCTTACACTACTTCTGTGTATGCATGGCAGATGACACAGAGCTCGAACCAACCATGTCCAATGGCATCATACAGTTCATGGTCATCAGGTTGTCAGTTGAGATTGTATCTGCAGACTCAGTGACTGTAGGGGTGATAAATTGTTCCACCATCTCTGAATATGGGACCGCAACCAACTCTGCAGGTGTTTCCATGGGCTGGAGCATTGGAGGTGGAGCAGTTGGTTTCACCACGGTGTATCAAAGCCTGAATTTGCTGACTGGATGGTGGGGAGTTCAAAAATGCATGCAACCAAGCTAGTTGTAGAGGTCTGTTGACAGGCTACCTGGGTGAACTCAATACCCCCACCAACCAGATTAACCTGCGTTGTCACCTAAATGCTATCCTATCTCATACCAAAACCATTGTGCCATGGTCCAAACGAAGCCATCAGAGGGTGCATAGCAGAAAAGAGAGCTGTGTTGAGCTGCTGGCGTGGGACTGGATTCTCCAGTAGGAGAGACATAAGCAGATCACGTTGAGCTGAGAGGCCGAAGCAAATTCCTTGGTTGTGAACTTCAACAGAGACACTGAGTGATTCTTCAGTTTCCTGACCTTCAATGTTATGATGTTCTGGCACAACAATCATAACAAAAACAGAGTGTTCTGATTTAGACGCGTCAGAAATGGTGATGGAATCATTCCACGCGCGTGTTGCACTGTCAGGACCCCGATTCCAAGTCACATCGATCTAGCCGGTAACACCTCATATCACTTTGCGGCCTCACGCACGGTATTCCCACGGGTGTCGCCTTACCATGGCCCGGGACCGTTTGCGCCTTTTGGCTCACGTATATGATAGTGTCGCTAGCATCCATATGACAGAGAACCCAGGCCGACATGACTAGCCGTGAACCCAAAGTGGCACAAACTTACGGGGACAGGCATACATGAATCAACATCGAGCATGTCGGTCAGCAGCGTGCGAATCCGGGCTGTAGCACTGGGCTAACAGGACTCCAGTGAACCGGGCTGTAGCAGGCTAGGCAGCACTCCAGATGTCACCGCGTGACATTTCCCCGAAGGGACAGACACAGGAACGAAGTGAATCACATGCCGGCCAGTCAAGTGTTCTGGAGCAGTAGTGCTGGGCTAGCAGGACTCCGGTGAACCGGGCTGTAGCGGACTACTATGGCTCATGGAAGCACAAGAATACATTTCCCCATAAGAGAGGCTACCAAGGATAAACAACTAGGTTGTCGGATCCCACACATACCAAGCATTTCAATCATACACACAATATGCTCGATATGTGTAAATACAACATGGCATCACAACATAACTCTACGACTCGAATATTTATTCATTAGGCTCCGAGGAGCCAAGTATTACAATCATGGTCTCATGACCCAACATACAGAGCATACAAGCATCGACCAGAAGCATAAACATGTCTGAGTACAGACAACTACAAATGGAAAAGGCTGAGAAGCCTGACTATCTACAAGACCCTCCCATGGGTACAAGATCGTAGCTGAGGTAACAAGCTAAACATCGAAGTCCACGCAGAACTACTAGTGAGACTGGGGTCTCTCTGCAAAAACATAAAATAGGCAAACGTGAGTACAAATGTACCCAGCAAGACTTACATTAGAACTAGCTACATATGCATCAGTATCAACAAAAGGGGTGGTGGAGTTTGACTGCAGCAAGCCAGCTTTGACTCAGTGGCTATCCTAGACTATGACTGCAAGTAACTATTTTGTGGTGGTGCACGGTCGCCGGCGATCTCGGCGGACCGAGGTTGAAGGACACGGCAATGGCGGCATTCCAGAGCTTCCGGCGTCGCTTGGCTCAGTGCAGAAGACGGGGACGTCAAGGCGGAGCTCCGGGCACGTCTGAGGGGCGAGGGGGAGGCGGTGGTCACGGCAAGGACGAGCGGCGGCGACAGCTGCTCTCGAGCATGGGAGGGAGAGAGAGCAGAGGAGGGGGAAGAGCTTGAGAGAGAGTGAGGGGTGGTCGGGGATGCTGCATGGAGTTCGTGGAGGCATCCAGGGCGGCGGGGACGCAGGCAGGCAGGGAGCTCGCATGGCGCGCGGAGCGCACGCGCGCATCGGGCACGTGCCCTGTCCGACTGGCGGGAGGACGACTGGCAAAGGCCAATGGGCTGGGCCATGCTGGGCTAGGCCAGGTGAGCGCCAGGTAAAACCCTCTCTGTCCCTCTCTCTCTCTCTCTCTCTGGTTTTTCTATTTATTAATGTTTTCTATTTTCTACAATTGGTTTTGATTTGATTTAAAACATCAAATCATTTTTTGAACTTTCTGTAAATTGTTATGTGAGCTCAGAAACTAGTCCAAGGTCACAGGCAACTTACAAAAATATTTGAACTTTATTTCTTATATAATAGAAATAAATTCAACTCAAATATGTCATTGATTTAAGTCAAAGGCCCAAAATAAATATTTCTGTGATTCCAAAAATATTGGTTTGAATTTTACCTCTTACCAATATTTTCACAGAGTAACAGGAACATTTCCTTGGACTCATTTGATGAGAATTAAATGTTGATTATTTTTTAACTGATTCTGAGGGTTTCAACGAACCTCAGTTCAACTTTCAGAAATTTAAGACATGATGCAACACAAGACTAGCTAGCTCAGAGCATGCCAGAACTAGGGATGTGACAACTCACCCCCACTAAACAGGAATCTCGTCCCGAGATTCAAGAGGTGAGGTAAGAAGACAGAGGGGATACAAGCTAACATGATCTTCATGATCCATTGCTTCAGATCGATCTTGGCGTCCTTCCTTTCGAGATCTTCATCCAACACGATGACGATGGACAGGAACTCTACAGGAATCGATCTTCTCGAAGATCAGGCAACTCAAGATCAACTCTTGGGGTGATATATAAAACATCTCTTGAGCTAAGACACGAAACATACATCTAGAGGGATGGAGTGTAACAGATGATGAGGATCCACTAGGTAGGCAACAAATCCACGCTCGATCATGACGTAGCGAGGAGTTAACTGCCATGATTCCACAACGGGGCACCTTGAGGGAGGTGACTCATAGAGTTATTCCCCTAAATGGCAAAAAGAATTACTTTTGATACGGAGATCATTGGAACTCTTCTTACCAGCCTAAGGCAATTTACAAACGATCATTTGATGGAGTTCGAAAGAGTGGCATACTCAAACTAGAGTGGATGATGTGGACTACCTTGTTGAAGACAACGCAATGGATGACTTTTGCTTATCATCAGAAGTGGATGGGACCTATGGTAGGACCACTTTTGAAGATGATCCTGAACAACAATTACTGAGAAGTGCAGCCCATGGAAATTTGGTACAATGGCGGTGCAAGCTGGGGACAAAATGCAAATGCTGGGAATGTTCCAACCATCGTATCTGCCTGAGATTCAGATCTGGTTGGTAAAGGGATATTTCAGACATCCACGTGCCTGAAAAGGAAAGTTTGCAACACAACCGATGAGATGACGCTGCGAGATTCTCGGGAGATGAACTACGATAGCAAGCTCCAGAACATGAGCAGGTTCTGCTACACACATGTGAACACGCTGTCCCAGACAAGCATGACCACGTGGTAGTCTTACAATAAAACACTATCGAATTCTGGTTAGGATCCATCATTAAGGATTTTGAAGTCTTACACAAGTCCATGGATTAGATCCCAATCATAGACTTCTTTTCCTTGAACAAGTCAATCAGTGGCTTGGTGTGCTAGGAAACACATATGGAGTGGAGGCGGCCAACCTATCAAACCATAGAGTACCTCGCACATGCATGACCGACTTGGGATGATTCCATAGGAAGCAAAACTAGCTTTCTCTAATTCACGGCGGCAACTCGCATCAAATGCACACGTATTAGAGGAAATCACTTCTTCATCCAAACATATGCTTCATGAACGGATCACGAAAGCATTGCTCACAAGTTTCCAACACTAGCTGGATGTTCAACATGAATCATGGGGGAGACAAAATGTTGTTGATGGGCTCAACCGCAACTCATCGGAATTTCCATATCACTGGACTTCCACCATCATGTGAACATGGTGATAGCATTGGTCAGACCAAAAGATGTAATGGTGTATGCTCAAGGGATCAACCACGAGTAAAACAACATTACGAACATCGTTGGTTCTAATTTGACTTGACGATAGCCCATACTCAAGTCAAAGTTTTGACAAGGCAATAGATCCAACAACTGATCACGAGGACCAATCGATGGAGATATCATCTTTCTTCAACACACATACAAAGAGTTATCCCTTTGGAATGAACTAAGTCGGATAAAGATTTTATCTTCCAACTCTCCAAGTTGTTGTTTAGCTTAACCAACTAGCTCAGGGGTATCCAACACAGATTCTTGGAGAATGGCTAGTTTAGAGGAAAACCAACTTTATCACGAGCTCAACATAACAGTCAGGGGACAACCTGGTAATACTTCCGAGAAGATATTCGGAAAATCACGAACCACCGATATGTTACTAAGCTCGAGAACAACCTTGCTTTTTAGGGCAAGATGATAAGATCAAAAGAGTGAGGGATTGACGCAATCCTAACTCATTGATCCAAGAGTGCACCAGAAATAAGGACTAGGTAGCACGATCAATCTTAGGATGATGATTTAATAACAACACGCTAAGAATGAGAATATTTTCCATTAACTACCAAGCAACGGAGTTGCTAGGAGTATTGATTTCGCACATCACAGTACACTTGTCGGCATTCCGGTTACAATAACACGCAACCGAGGAATGAACAATGATGGCAAGAAGTATTACTGCGTCAAGAATTCATAAGAGGTGGTGCGATTCTCATGACACTCTTGACATAAAGATGGTAACACTCCAAGGTAGAACAGAGCAAAAGCTAGATTGGCATTTTGATATGCGGAATACAACTACTTTGACCCAATCCTAGAAATGGATGAGGTACTGGAGTTTGTTTCTCCTAGTCACTCTGAGTTAGAACGGCTTGACGGACCACAAGAATAGTAGGCATCGATAACACGAGTGCACGACTACTCCTGACAACAAATTGATAGACAGAGGTGAGAAAACAGCTAATGAGGGACAACTCAAAGGACATATGATTTTCTGAGTTATGGATGCATGGATTAGCATGTCGAACCAAGTTCAACATGTTTCTTCTGGATAACCCATGCAGAAAAGGAAGGACTGGTAGATTCCCAATTATGAATGGAGAACTTCTCAAGAGCACTCTTATTGTGATGTTTTGGTTCAACAAGGAACTTCTGCCATAAGTAGTTCATGGTATTGCAAGAAGGATTTACCACCGACCTTGAGGACTATCGCAAAGGTTACTAATATCCTAAAGGAACTAGAAAACACTATCAACATGAAGTGAGTAGGGTGAATTTTGGGCTCAAAACCCAGGAGTAGAATACCTACTACTAAGTAGCATCACGAGATGCTTTCGAGAATAATGGCCAGCATCATCACACTGGGGATATAAAGCATTGCTAGATTACCGAGTGGTTCTCTAAGACGACTGGGGTCATAATCATGGCTTCAACATATACGTCGAGGCAACGAAGTACCTCAACAGACCGTTTGGTGTGCTTAATCTGGCCCAGAAGGACATCGGAAACGGGGAAAAAGGATTTGCAAATGCATCAGACTATTTAGAGACCTGGGATGACTCGGACAGCATAACGGCTGTAAATGCTCAAAAAGATTTGAGACATCCTGCAAAATTGTGGCATGACCACTCCACATCACAATATCAAAGTTCCGAGATCAACTGTCAACACATGGAAGTAGTAGAAACTGAACTGAGGCTTGAGACCAGCAATCCTACGAGTCTACGGATTAGTAACACGTGATCCTGATAGAAAGATGAGAAGCCTAGTTCTTAATCCCCGTAGAAGAGAAGAGGATGACTCAGATCAGAAGGGCATAAGGTAAAGGAGTAAAAAGAGCCTTACGTTCCATCCCACAATAAATTCCCCTACATATAACTAAAGCATTTCTAGACTCAACTTCGACCAGTTTGGCTTGGTAATCCTACAGGCAGTCAGGCTCTGATACCAAAGCTGTCAGGACCCTGATTCCAAGTCACATCGATCTAGCCGGTAACACCTCATATCACTTTGCGGCCTCACACACGGTATTCCCACGGGTGTCGCCTTACCATGGCCCCGGACCGTTTGCGCCATTTGGCTCACGTATATGATAGTGTCGCTAGAATCCATATGACAAAGAACCCGGGCCGACAAGACTAGTCGTGAACCCAAAGTGGCACTAACTTACGGGGACAGGCATACATGAATCAACATCTAGCATGTCGGTTAGCAGCGTGCGAATTCGGGCTGTAGCACTGGGCTAACAGGACTCCGATGAACCGGGCTGTAGCAGGCTAGGCAGGACTCCGGATGTCACCGTGTGACATTTCCCTAAAGGGACAGACACAGGAACGAAGTGAATCACATGCCGGCCAGTCAAGTGTTCCGAAGCAGTAGTGCTGGGCTAGCAGGACTCCAGTGAACTGGGCTGTAGCGGACTACTATGGCTCATGGAAGCACAAGACTACATTTCCCCATAACAGAGGCTACCAAGGATAAACAACTAGGTTGTCGGATCCCACACATACCAAGCATTTCAATCATACACACAATATGCTCGATATGTGTAAATACAACATGGCATCACAACATAACTCTACGACTCGAATATTTATTCATTAGGCTCCGAGGAGCCAAGTATTACAATCATGGTCTCATGACCCAACATACAAAGCATACAAGCATCAAGCGGAAGCATAAACATGTCTAAGTATAGACAACTACAAATGGAAAAGGCTGAGAAGCCTGACTATCTACAAGACCCTCCCAAGGGTACAAGATCGTAGCTGAGGTAACAAGCTAAACGTCGAAGTCCACGCGGAACTACTAGTGAGACTGGGGTCTTTCTGCAAAAACATAAAATAGGCAAACGTGAGTACAAATGTACCCAGCAAGACTTACATCAGAACTAGCTACATATGCATCAGTATCAACAAAGGGGGTGGTGGAGTTTGACTGCAGCAAGCCAGCTTTGACTCAGTGGCTATCCTAGACTATGACTGCAAGTAACTCTTTTGTGGTGGCGCACGTGAGTCCACATATTCACCATATCAATACACCACTATGGATCCGCTTCCGTCTCCCTACGAGAAGGACATCCATAGCACTCACGCTTATCTTGCGAGTTTTAGAGTATCCACTTTCACTTGTCTATGAACTATTATAGGCAACCCAGAAGTCCTTTACCGTGGACGCGGCTATTCGAATAGATCATTTATAACCCTGCAGGGGTGTACTTCTTCACACATGTTTCCACCACTTAGCGTCTGCCCACGACATGTGCTCGGCAGACTTCAAGCGAAAACCGGCGTGGGTGTAGACCACGACCTGACTAACCACACAAGTCTCTAGTCCAGGTTTATCGCCTATTCGGGTTCCATCCACGAGGAGATCCAGCCGAGGTTTCGCTCACAGCCCCAAACGATGTGTGCAGGGTTCCTGAGACACCAAACCGGTGCTCGGTACACCGGGCCACGGTGTATCTACTGCATCATAGCCCACCCCTAGGGTCAGCGCTACGCACGACCTCCAACACATATCCTACAAACACCAGAAACTAGTTGCAACTCCTGGACGGAGGACAGGGCGGTTAATAAGTCGACCGGGGTCATATTTCAGGGCCCAACGTGTGGTAGTAGCTGTTCATGGATCACAAACACAGAACTCAGTTCCTGAGGACGGTTTCAATGAGACAACCCACCATGTACTCCTACATGGCCTCTCACCGCTATCTTTACCAAATCATGTTCAGACACTTAGCTCACACACAGTAGGACATGTTCATGACCATTCCAATTCATCCCCGATGAATCAGACCTGACTCAACTCTAAGCAGTAGTAGGCATGACAAACAAGCATGAATGAGTAGGCACATCAGGGCTCAAACAACTCCTACTCATGCAAGTGGGTTTCATCTATTTACTGTGGCAATGACAGGTCATGCAGAGGAAAAGGGGTTCAACTACCGCAGCATGTAATAGTTGAATTGTTGTTGTCCTAATGCAGTAAAAGAGAGAAGGAGCGAGAGAGTGGGATTGTATCGGAATGAACAAGGGGGTTTTGCTTGCCTGGCACTTCTGAAGATAATATAGCTCTTCATCGGTGTCATCGAACTCATCGTCGGAACCTCGTCTACTGAGAGGGGACAAATACCGGCAACAGAAAGGAAACATAATCAATGCAATGCGCAATATGATGCATGGTCATGACATGGCAATATGCTGTGATTTGGACAAATGCAACTCGTAACAATTTGTGTGAAGCTGATTTGAACACAAGATACAAATCCAAACTCCATGTAAGGCATTTCAAATGCCATTTATTCAAATTGTCATATATAGTGGCTGTAAGTTATTCAAACATGCATGAGAATGCCGTAAACAGATTCTTCATATTTTTCTGATAATTTTTCATATATAACTTATTTCATTCTGAGCTACGCTTGAATTTCTATGATTTTTAGAAGTTTAGGACATTTTCTGAAATAAATAAATCATTTCTAATTTATTTAAAATACAGAAAGTATTTACAGCATCAGCGTGACATCATGATGATGTCAGCAAGTCAACAAGGCTGGTCCGGTTCAAGCCTGACCAGTGGGGCCCACTGGTCGGTGACACAACTAACTAACAGAGTTAGTTAGTGTTAGGTTAAGCACTAATCTAGGTTAATTATCACTAAACTAAACCTAGCTAATAATTAACAGGGGCGGCCCACACGTCAGTGGGTCAGGGGGAAGTCAAACCCTGGTCAAGCGGGGTCAAACCCGCCGGACCCGGTCCACGGCTCGTCGCTGGTGACGACAGAGACGGCGGAGGGCTTCGGAAATCGCCCACATGCGATGGTTTGGGCGTGGGGAGGCTCTACGAAGAGCTGCTGCTCACGTGCAGCTGATGGAGCAGACGGCGGGAGCTGGGGTGGCCGGAGACGACCGCGGCGGCCGGAGTTCGGGCGGGGTTGGGTTTGGCGCTACGGCGTGCAGAAGGATGAACCGAAGCGACCGCGAGGCTCTACGTGTGGCTGCGAAGCGTTTGGACGCACTGGCGCGAGCAAATGGTCGCCGTATCTGCGTCGGCGACGAGCTCCTGCAGCGGAGCATCTCGGCTCCGAAGGAGAAGGCGGCTAGAGGACAGAACGAGCTCGGGGAGAAGGGGGAAAAGATGGCGGAGCTCATAGCGGGTGCAGCGGTGGCCTCGGCGAGCTCGGGGAGGCAACAGAGCGGGTGCACGGCCGCCGGCGATCTTGGCAGACCGAGGTTGAAGGAGACGGCGATGGTGGCATTCCAGAGCTTCCGGCGTCGCTTGGCTCGGTGCAGAAGACGGGGACGTCAAGGCGGAGCTCTCGGGCACGTCAGAGGGGCGAGGGGGAGGCGGTGGTCGCGGCAACGACGAGCGGCGGCGACGGCTGCTCTCGGGCATGGGAGGGAGAGAGAGCAGAGGAGGGGGAAGAGCTCGAGAGAGAGTGAGGGGTGGTCGGGGAGGCTGCGTGGCGTGCGCGGAGGTATCCAGGGCGGCGGGGACGCATGCAGGCAGGGAGCTCGCATGGCGCGTGGAGCGCACGCGCGCGTCGGGTACGCGCCCTGTCCGACTGGCGGGAGGACGACGACGACTGGCACAAGCCAGTGGGCTGGGCCACGCTAGGCAGGCCAGGTGAGCGCCAGGTAAAACCCTCTCTCTCTCTGGTTTTTCTATTTATTAATGTTTTCTATTTTCTGCAATTGGTTTTGATTTGATTTAAAACATCAAATCATTTTTTGAACTTTCTGTAAATTGTTATGTGAGCTCAGAAACTAGTCCAAGGTCACAGGCAACTTACAAAAATATTTGAACTTTATTTCTTATATAATAGAAATAAACTCAACTCAAATATGTCATTGATTTAAGTCAAAGGCCCAAAATAAATATTTCTGTGATTCCAAAGTATTGGTTTGAATTTTACCTCTTACCAATATTTTCACAGAGTAACAGGAACATTTCCTTGGACTCATTTGATGAGAATTAAATGTTGATTATCTTTTAACTGATTCTGAGGGTTTCAACAAACCTCAGTTCAACTTTCAGAAATTTTAGACGTGATGCAACACAAGACTAGCTAGCTCAGAGCATGCCAGAACTAGGGATGTGACATGCACTACCGATGATGTTGTTGTCAGGCACTAGCCGCCTTGAACCTGCAGTCCCTTGGTGGCCAACTAGGCTTGATAATTCATGAGAAACAGAGGCAAAGGAGGTGCTGGTGGTTTTGGCCATGCACCCCAACCCGCATTGGCCTACCCAGGCTGAGCTGGTTAGCCCTCCGGTGCGCCATTGGGTGGTGCTGCATTCTGAACAAGCCAGTTATGAACTTGCTGTTGGTATAGCTGCTCTGTAGTCAGGTCTGGATCAAACTGGGGATGCGGGTTACCGTCAGGAGGTAGGGGTTCCTCACGTGCCGGCGGCACCTCAGGGAGCAATCCATTACAGTCATTGCTCCTTAATATGGTGATCTGTACTGTCCAGCAATCCCTAGCACCTCCGAGCTGCCAAACATTGGAACTTCTGGGCACTAAGCGCAGATTGAGTACACACGCCTTGATCAGCATAAAGTTGCGATCTTGTCGAGGGTTATACCAAGAAACCAGAGCTCCAAAGACACCAAGATATTGTTAATGTAATAATCTATCTGGTAATCATAGGGAAAGCCAAAATACATCATCCAAATCTCCGGGCCAAAGGTGGTGGTACGGCGATTGACAGCCACATGATGGGGAACAAAGGCGATGATTAGATCTTCATCTTCTAGTTCTAATGGAGCGACTACTGTAGTATCTCGGATGAAAGAATCCACAAAACCAAAAATCCCGATGCCGAACGGATGGTCACTAGCTTCAGTGGTGAAGAGTTGAGCCTCATGAAGCAAACCTTGTATGGCGGTGCGGATGGTGGCCCGCTGATGCACAGGGACATAATGGCTTGACTCCGCATGGCTAGGTAGTCGTGATTGAGCGGCGGTATTGGCCCAACCACCATCTCACTGCGGACGATACGATCGGCCAGCCCTGGTTCAACGGTGAAGCCCGGTGGCAGGAATGGCATAGGATTGAGTGGGTAGTTCGCCATGGTGGTGAGGCGGAGGGAGGGCGACTGAGAAGACGAGGGTGGCAGAGGTGGCGAATTGCTGGAGCAGGGTGGTGTCAATTGGGAAAACTGAGCAGAAGCGGAAACATGAGGGGTAGTTTTGGTAGGTTGGTTTTTTAGGAATCCACTGCCAACGTTCCTCCATCGTTTCAGGTGACAGGATTGTGCCGCGTGCCCATAGTGGATGCAAGCTTCACATCGGACGGTAGATCTCACATGATTTTTCTTAGACAAAGAATCTGTGCCAGTAGGAAATCCGGAGAGATTGATATTATGCTGGTTGATGGCTGCTTTTAGTCCATAATGCTCTTATCATTTCCATAGTTTTTATCACTTAATATAAGTTATGGAAACACTAAAACAAGCAAACTATGCATTGAAAACAGAATCTGTCAAAAATAGAATAGTGTGTAATGATCTGAACAATGACCATACTTTTGTTACTCCAAAACTTCTGAACAATTAGGACAGCGTAGGCAGTTTGCATATAAAACATCTGTTAAAAAATTAGAATTTTATCACGTTCCAGTGAATTTAAACAATTCTATTACTGGAAGCAAAAGTTTCCGTTTTTGCACAAAATCAAGTCAACTATCATCCACACTATCCCAAAGGCTTTACTTGGCACTTTATTGAAACAATAGCTATAAAACATGATTACTAAAGTATCCTAATCATGGGAACACATAAAAATAGTAGGGGTAAATGTTGGGTTGTCTTCCAACAAGTGCTTTTCTTTAATGCCTTTTTAACTAGGCATGATGATTTCAATGATGCTCACATGAAAGATAAGAATTGAAACACAATAAGAGCATCATGAAACACATGGCAAGCACATTTAAGTCTCGCCCACTTCCTATGCATAGGGATTTTGTGAGCAAACAACTTATGGGAACAAGAATCAACTAGCATAGGAAGGCAAAACAAGCATAACTTCAAGATTTTCAACACATAGAGAGGAAACTTGATATTGTTGATATATGTAGAAGCATATGTTCCTCCCTCGTAGTAATTTTCAGTGGCATCATGAATGAATTCAACAATATAAATATCACATAAAGCATTCTTTTCATGATCCACATGCATAAAAATGTTATTACTCCCCACATAAGCAAATTTATTCTCATTAATAGTAGTAGGGGCAAACTCAACAAAATAACTATCATGTGATACATGATTGGCATAATCAATTTGAGCATTAAAATTATGATGACAAGTTTCATGGATATAATTATTTTTTATAGCATACATGTCATCACAATAATCATCATAGATATCAACTTTTTTGTCATAATCAATTGAAACCTCTTCAAAAATAGTGGATTGATCATTAAATAAAGTCATGACCTCTCCAAATCCACTTTCATAATTGTTAGAATAGGATTCAACACCCGCCAAAATAGTGGGATCGTCATTACCTAGTGTTGTCACTCTTCCAAACCCACATTCATCATTATAATCATCATAAATAGGAGGCATGCAATCATTATAACAAATTTGCACATCAAATCTCGAGGGACTAAATATATCATCTTTTTCAAACATAGCATCCCCAAGCTTATGGCTTTGCATATCATTACCATCATGGGTATTCAAAGAATTCATGCTAACAACATTGCAATCATGCTCACCATTCAAAGTTTTTATGCCAAACATTTTATTAACTTCTTCTTCTATCAATTGAGCACAATTTTCCTTTCCATCATTTCAAGAAACACATGATAAAGACGAATAATATGAGGCAACCTCAATTCCATTTTTTGCAGTTTTGTTTTATAAACCAAACTAGTGATAAAACAAGAAACTAAAAGATTCAATTGCAAGATCTAAAGATATAACTTCAAGCACTCACCTCCCCGCAACGGCACGAGGAAATAGTTTGGTGTCTACTAAGCAACTTTGTACTTGTAGACTCGTGTTGGGCCTTCAAGCGCAAAGTTTTGTAGGACAGTAGCAATTTTCGCTTACGTGGATGACCTAAGGTTTATCAATCCGTGGGAGGCGTAGAATGAAGATGGTCTCTCTCAAACAACCCTGCAACCAAATAACAAAGAGTCTCTTGTGTCCCCAACACACCAAATACAATGCTAAATTGTATAGGTGCACTAGTTTGGCGAAGAGATGGTGATACAAGTGTAGTAATGATAGCAGATATTGATTTTTGTAATAGGAAGAATAAAAAAATAGCAAGTTAGCGAGTAATAAAAGTGAGCACAAACGGTATTGCAATGCTTCAAAACAAGGCCTAGGGTTGATACTTTCGCTAGTGCAATCTCTCAACAATACTAACATAATTGGATCATATGGCAATCCCTCAACATGCGATAAAGAATCTCTCCGAAGTTCTTATCTAGCGGAGAACATAACACGAAATTATTTGTAGGGTACGAAACCACCTCAAAGTTGTTCTTTCCGAACAATCCATTGAGCTATTCCTATACGCTTCACAAACAACCCTAGAGTTTGTACTAAAATACAACCAAAACAAATTCAGATTATTAATACTCAATCCAACACAAAGAACCTCAAAGAGTGCCCCAAGATTTCTACCAGAAAAACAAAGGCAAAAATGTGCATCAACCCGTATGCATAGATTACCCCAATGTCACCTAGGGAATCTGCGAGTTGAGTGCCAAAACATACATCAAGTGAATCGATATGATACCCCATTATCACCACAGGTATTCATAGCAAGACATACATCAAGTGTTCTTAATTCCATAAAAGTATTCAATCCGATAATAATGAAATCTCAAAGGGAAAACTCAATTCATCACAATAAGATAGAGAGGGGAAAACACCATATGATCCAACTATATTAACAAAGCACGCGAGACATCAAGATCGTGCCAAATCAAGACCACGAGAGCGAGAGATTAAACACATAGCTACTAGTACAAACCCTCAACCCCAAGGGTGGACTACTCCCTCCTCGTCATGGTGGCCGTCGGGATCATGAAGATGGCCCCCGGTGATGATTCCCCCCCCCCGGGTAGAGTGCCGGAACAGGGTCCAACTTGGTGTTTAGTGGCTACAGAGGCTTTTGGTGGCGGGACTTCTGATCTAAGGTTATTTCTGGGGGTTTGTGTATTTATAGGATTTTTTGGCGTTGGTCTCATGCTGAGATGGGCCTCGAGGGGCCCACTACCCACCAGGGCACGCCAGAGGGGGGTGGCACGCCCTGTTGCCTAGTGGGCAGGAGCCCCCCTTCAGTGGTTCTTTGCTCCAATATTCTTCATTTGTTCTATAAAAAATCTCCAAAAAGTTTCTTCCAATTCTGAGAACTTTTATTTATGCACAAAAAACAACACCATGGTAGTTCTGCTAAAAATAGGGTCAGTCCGGGTTAGTTCCATTCAAATCATACCAAAACCATATAAAATTGTTGTGAACATGGAATGAATACTTCATAAATTATAGACACGTTGGAGACATATCAGGATCATACCACAAACTTTGGCTTATGGTATCCTAAAGGAGCAAACTTTGATCTCTTGGGTTATTCGAAGTCGGACGGGGCGGGACATTGCAGATAGGAAGTCAACTTCCGGAGGGTGCTACTACTTGTGAGCTATGTTGGGATTTCCCCAGAGAGGAGAGGATGATCTAGTACAATAGAGATAAGTATTTCCCTCAGTTAAGAACCAAGGTTATCCCCTCGCAAAAAACAAAATAACCAAGATTATCAATTTGGTAGGAGAACCACGTGACACCCCGTGAACAACACCTATACAGAAAAGAAGAAATACTTGCACCAATGCAAACAAGGGGTTGCAATCCCTTGGCGGTTAATTGCAAGGATAAAATCTCATAGTGATAGATAGATAAAGAAAAAGAAAAAATAAAATAAAATAAAAGCAAATAAATTGCATCAAGTTATTTTTGGATTTTAATATATGATAAAGATAGACCCGAGGGCCGCAGTTTTTACTAGAGGTTTCTCCCTCGAACAAAAACATACAATGGGTAAACAAATAACTGTTGGGAAAAATATAGAAAAGAAAATAACTATGAGGATATCCAAGGCAATGATCATGTATATAGGCATCACGTCCGACACAAGTAGACCGACTCCTTCCTGCATCCACTACTAATACTCCACACATCGACCGCTATCCAACATGCATATAGAGTATTAAGTTGATAAAGAACGGAGTAATGCCTTACGCAAGATGAAAAAGTAAATCCAATCAATATGAATAAACCCCATCATTTTATCCATAATGGCAACAATACGAATACGTGTCATGTCCCCTTCTATCACTGGGATTGAGCACCGCAAGATTGAAGCCATCACAAAGCACCACTCCCATGTGGCTTGTGGCCACGTCCTCCATCTTCTGGCCTCCTCCCGAAGCTTATATTGTCTCTTATGTCCAAAAAAAATCGTCGAAAAGTTTCGTGGCATTTGGATTTCGTTTGGTACCAATTTCCTGGAAAACCAAAAACCAGCAAAAAACAACAACAATTGACCCTTGGCACTAAGTTAATAGGTTAGTCCCAAAAAATGATATATAATTGCATATAAAAATCCAACATTGATACTATAATAGCATGGAATAATAAAAAAATTATAGATACGTTGGAGACGTATCAAGCATCCCCAAGCTTAATTCTTGCTCGTCCTCGAGTAGGTAAATGATAGAATTTTTGATGTGGAATGCTACCTAACATGTTCATCATGTAATCTTTCTTTTGTGGCATGAATATTAAGATCAGAATGATTAAAAGCAATAGTCTATAATTTGACATAAAAACATCAATACTCGGGCATACAACCAAACAATCATGCCTTTCAAAATACCAATGCTAAAGAACGTTATCCCTACAAAATCATATAGCCTTGTCATGCTTCATCTTCTTAACAAAAAGTATTTATCATGAAAAACCTCTATGACAAGCCGAGGAATTGGTTCATACTTTTTAACGTGCTTCACCCTTTTCAACCCCCACGCCATACATGAGCACAAGCCATGGATATAGCACTATGGGTGGAATAGAGTACGGTTGTAGAGATTGATATGGAGAAGACAAAAAAGGAGAAAGTCTCACATTGACGAGGCTAATCAACGGGCTATGGAGATGCCCATCAATTGATGTCAATGCAAGCAGTAGAAATTGCCATGCAACGGATGCACTAAGAGCTACAAGTGTATGAAAGCTCAAAAAGAAAACTAAGTGGGTGTGCATCCAACCTGCTTGCTCATAAAGACCTCGGGCATTTGAGGAAGCCCATCATTGGAATATACAAGACAAGTTCTATAATGAAAATTTTCCACTAGTTATATGAAAATGAAAGCATAGGAGACTCTCTATATGAAAAACATGGTGCTACTTTGAAGCACAAGTGTGGAATGGATAGTAACATTTCCCCTTCTCTCCTTTTCTTTTTTCTTTTTTTTCTCTTTTTTCCTGTTGGGCTGTTTTTAGCCTTTTTTTATTTCGTCTGATTCCTCATCCCGACTTGTGGGGGGATCATAGTGTCCATCATCCTTTCCTCACTTGGGACAATGCTCTAATAATGACTAATGATGATCATCACACTTCTATTTACTTAATACTCGAAATTACAACTCCATACTAGAACAAAATATGACTCTATATGAATGCCTCTGGCGGTGTACCAGGATGTCCAATGATCTAGCACAACATGTATACAAAATGAGAATAGTGGCTGAGCCACAAATACTATGTCAGCTATATGATCATGCAAAGCAATATGACAACGATGATGTGTGTCATAAAAATGGAACGATGCAAGTTGCATGGCAATATATCTCGGAATGGCTATGGAAATGCCATAGTAGGTAGGTATGATGGCTGTTTTGAGGAAGATATAAGGAGGCTTATGTGTGATAGAGCATATCATATCATGGGGTTTTGATGCACCGACGAAGTTTGCACCACATCTCGAGGTGAGAAAGGAAAATGCATGGTACCGAAGGGGCTAGCAAATTGCAGAAAGGTGACAGTGCGTATAATCCAGGGACTCGCATTAGTCATAAAGAACTCACATACTTATTGCAAAAGTTTATTAGCCCTCGAAGCAAAGTACTACTATGCATGCCCCTAGGGGGATAGATTGGTAGGAAAAGACCATCGCTTGTCCTCGTCCGCCACTCATAAGGAAGACAATCAATAATAAATCATGCTCCAACTTCTTAACATAACGAGAGGCTATATGTGCATGCTTCGGAATCACAAACCTTAACACCAATTTTCTCACTAAACCACAATCATTCACTAGTACCTCCCACATATTACCATCTTCATATTTGTCGTGGGAAAGCACAGCCACCTATGGGGCCATCAGCCCCTTGTGGTTCAGCAGGGGGAAGAGCACATTTCACAAAGAGCGGAGGGCACGGAGCAGCACGACAGAGATCACACGAGCATTTTTTACCCAGGTTCGGGCCGCCGCGAGGCATAAAACCCTACTCCCACTTTGGTGGATTGATGAGAGGACCGTGGTGGAGACATGTCGCTCTAGCCCGGCAGGGTTGCCTCGGGGCGAGAGCAGCTACGCGTGTATGAGTGTACAAGGGTCCGAATCTTTTTATAGATCAAGGGGTCACCACAAGGGCAAATCAGTCATTGTGCACTGATTAGATAGCAAACAGTGCTATCATACCTTACTCTGCAGACAGGACAAGGCGCATTAAATGCGCCGCTTAGTGTCACATCGTAGAGCAGCCCGACAAGCCTTGCTGGGCCGTTCGGCCACCTTCTCGCCTACCTACGTGACAAGTCTCTGAACATGTGTCATTTGGAGGTGATTTCCTTAGGAAGTGGCTACCACGTGCCAAATAATAGCCACTTAGTCACTTGGGGGCTCGACACCGCACCGATCGATGACTTGCATTACTGTGAGGTGGAGCGGCGGAGTCTTGGCGTGGTAGTCCGCCCTCATCTTGCTCGGCAGGCCTGCCGGGGAAGTCTTGAGACTTGTATTCGGGGCAACCTCGACCTCGCCAGGCTCGCCTGCCCGGCAAGGGAGGTTTTTCCATAGTGGTATCTTGCTCCTTTAGCTTGACTTGGTCTTCTTGATCCGCTGATCTCTTCTACTTGGTCTACTCTTGGACGTTGCAACCTTGCTCTTAAGCCTATGTACAGTCTGGGCAACACACCTGGGGTTTGTTGCACTGACAGGAGCCCCCGGTCCTAACCTGAACACGCTGTCAGGCGTCGTCGGGGTAGGCCCTATCTAGTACACAGGCAAGAGGGCGGTGGTAGCTTGTCCTTTGAGATCTTCTTTGCTTCTTCATTAAACTGAGCTTGGATCAGTTTCCAGTTTTCCCATGCGTCGTGTAAGGCCAATTGTAGTGGGGCCATCTCTATAATGTCCTGTGAATGACTTTAGCACACGGGGGAGTAATTGCCAATTCACTCTTACCACCACGCCCTTATCCTTTGCCACGTATGTTGCATGCATTGAGTGGGGTAGGTAATGGGGGCACGTGGTGCGGAGAGAGCGCCATGGCAGGGACCCGGTCTTCTTGGGTTGGTGAACAGGGATGGTGGTTACCCACCGAGGGATCAACCCCCAGCCCAAGTCCGCCTATAAAAGAGGGGGTGGGAGGAGCAGAAGTGGTCATCCACACACTTCTCCTCCCCCATTCCCTGCCTTCTTCTTGTTATGTTGAGAGGAAGAAACTGGGGCCAGGCCCCGTGCTCTAGTTTAGGGTCGATGATGCCGAATGCTCGTGTTGATGCCTGGGGAGTGAGTCTGGTCCGGGGCCTAAGGGGATGTGGTGGTTGGAGATGTGGGCGCCGAGCCATCCGCAGTGTGGGAGGTGTCACGCTTCTCCGGAATGGAGAAACGCTCGTCTCCCCTATTCGAGCCGGCTATCAGGCGGGGAGTGCTACTCCTTGCTGCGAGCCGCCGAGGCTCGTTGTCCTGACGACGAGGCTCTCGGGGCTTCCGGTGCCCGTCTGGGATGCAGTGCTCGGTATCATTGGCAATTCCAGCACTGCTGCTTCCAGCGGAGCCGGGGTTGATGCTGAAGACGGTGGCGCCTTCCTGCCCGCCAAGGTGGGGAGCAGTGCTCCATGCGCGCCTTGGACGTCGTGGTCGTCAGCTGCTTCTCCGGGGAATGTGACGGGCCGAGCGTCCGGCGTCTCCTTGGAGCGGTGATGATGGAGAAAAAGCGAGGGAAGACAGAGAAGGCGGGTGGCACGGCGTCAGGTCAGAGTACGATGGCACCGACACCTTCGTCTCGTATTGCCGGCCCGCTGCCTCGTCTTTCCGCTCTTCCCCTACTTCCCCGGCACCATCATCACCGGCCTCTCCGAGGCGGTCGCTGGGGAGGGGGTCGCTCTCTTGGTGCCTTCGCCTACTCCAGTAGTCTTCCAGCTGAGCTCCGGTGGCCCTTCCCATTGGTGCTAGTGCTGGGGATTCTTGCTGGCCTTGGGGGTGCTGGCCAGGGCATCGCCGAGCTGCTCCCTCCATCCTCGTACTTCGCAGCCTCGCCACTCCCGATCTTGTCAGGCTGCGCCTGGCAGGTCCTGACAGGATCAGGTCGGGCATCTACTCAGGCACTCCTTTTGCCCTCTTCACCTCCCACCGCAGTGCCCAGGAGGAGAGGGACAAGAAAGGGGATTACGTGGCACTTATCTTTTTTCAATCTAAAATATGTAGGCACTTGCCAAACTTTAGTCTAAATTATGTAATCTTCTTTACCCATGTTTGTGTTTTGTAAGATCTGTACTTTCTTATCTGCATATTAATGAAAAAGACAAGCTCTGCTGGGCGCTTGTGCATGTATGATATCCATGCAGAGGTGAAATGCCTCTATACATTCAAGTAAACAAGTTTTCCCTGGCAGGCTATCCTGCCGGTACCCTCAGTTTGTTGCCGCTGGGCTAGGCCTGCCGGGCACAAAACCAAAAAGAGGGACCAGCCCCCCGCCAAGCCTTTTCCGTCAAAGGCCACTGTGACCATCCTGACCGAAGCAACATTCGAGTCAAAGGATGGGAGCACCTATGTTTCGAGGTGGCGAGGTTTTCATATGCACAAATTTCACTTACAGAACACGTATGGATAAGAAAGAACTTATCTGTTTGGCTTGCTGGGGATCGCAATGTAGGCTTGTCTTCTCTTCTTTTCTTCGGGACCAAGTCCACAGTAAGAACCCTGCAGCTTAGTGCAGATGAAAATGATGCCACATGCGATCTTATCTACATGATCATGCTATGCTCATGATATGCTTATGCATGCATGCAATCTTCTTTGGGGCCCCCAGCGCTTCGTTTGTTTCTCTGTTGCTCAGGGTCTGCGCCTGTCTTTGTACAAAGGGTTACATGCAACTTCGGCAAAGCTTGTACAAAAGGGTGGCTATCGGGCAGGGCCTGACAGGCGCGCCTTACGGGTAGAACTTACGGAGATGCTCAATGTTCCATGAGTTTTGCAACTGGATGCCATCTCCGGTCTCTAGACGGACTGCGCCGGGTCTGATGACTCGTACTACTTGGTAAGGGCCTTCCCTCTTCGGTGTCAACTTGTTTGTACCCTTGGCAGACTAAACGCACCTAAGGACAAGGTCACCTCCTCAAAACTCTGGGCATGAACCCTGCGGCTGTGATAGCGATGCAGGGCTTGCTGGTAGTGCAGCACGCGTAGCAGCCCAGAGACGGTTCTCCTCAAGTAGCAAAGCGTCGTCATGCCGGTGCTATTCTTGTGCTACTTCATCATAGGCAAGTATCTAAGGTGATCCGTATATGAGTTCCGTGGGGATAACTGCTTCTGGCCCATAGACTAGGGAGAAGGGAGTCTGCCCGGTAGCTCGATTTGGTGTCATACGGAGGGACCAAAGAACCACCGGCAGCTCATCGATCCATAGCCGGCCACACTTCTGCAACTGATCAAATGTTCTTGTCTTGAGTCCTCGCAGCACTTCAGTGTTCGCCCTCTCAGCTTGTCCATTGCTCCTTGGATGGGCAATAGAGGCAAATGAGATCTTGATTCCGAGGGCATGAACGTATTGCATGAAGGCGCGGCTTGTGAATTGGGTGCCATTGTCGGTGATGATTCAGGCAGGGACCCCGAAGCGGCACACCAATCCTTCAAGAACTTGATAGCTGACTGTGCGGTTACCTTCCTCACAGGCTCCACTTCCGGCCACTTTGTAAACTTTTCGATTGCAACGAACAAGAATTCAAAGCCCCCGGTAGCACGGTGGAAGGGGCCCAAGATGTCAAGCCCCCCGACCGAAAATGGCCATGACAAAGGGATCGTTGGAGAGCTTGTGCAGGCTGATGGATATTCTTGGAGTGGAACTGGCAGGCTTCACACTTGGTGACTAGCTCGATTACGGCTTGGAGGGCTATGGGCCAGTAGAAACCTTGCCGAAAAGCTTTCCCAACCAAGGCCTTGATCCGATGTGGGAGCCGCACATACCCTTGTGTATCTCTGCCAGCAATTCCTTTCCTTCTTCCTTGCAAATGCACTTCAATTTCACACCATCATGCCTTCTTCTGTATAGCGTGTTGTCGATGAACTGATACATACTGGCCCTCCGAGCTACTCTTTCAGCTTATTTTTGCTCTTCGAGAAGTTCTCCTGTTTGGGGGAAACGGACAATGTGTCGTGCCCAAGTTGGAGCCCGAGGCTCGACAACGAGGACCAGTGCACCTCCTCATTCACGGGAGCGCACGCCTCAACCGTTGGTGGTTGGGCGGGAGGGTGCAGCTTACCGATTGAAGGGGAGTTGTTCTGACCAAGCTCTCCGCCAGGGGCTTCAGGAAGCCCTGCCGGGAGAGGCTTGCTGGAGTCGAGTTTCCTCCTCTTTTATGGCCATTGTTGCCGGGGATACGAAGGGTTGAGTTAGATGGATAACAAAAGTCCCTGGTTCCAAAGGGAGTTTTTGCGCAGCGCACTTTGACAGATGATTAGCAATGCTATTTTTTGCATGTGGCACGTGCTCTGTTTGCAATCCGTCAAAGCGCTCCTCCAACTTTGTCACTTCCTCGATGTATGCCTCCATCAATGGGCTTTGGTAATCCTTGTTCACTTGTCTCACCACAAGTTGTGAATCTCCACGGATGATCAGCTTCTTGATTCCCAGTTCTGTTGCAATTCTGAGCCCTGCAAGGAGCCCTTCGTACTCTGTAGTGTTGTTGGTAGCCTTCTCCCAAGGAAAATGCATTTGAACGACGTACTTGAGGTGCTCCCCAGTGCGAGCAATGAGAAGCACGCCAACTCCTGCACCTTGTAGGGAGAAGGAACCATCAAAGTACATGATCCAGGGCGCTTCCTTGCCGGGGATGACTGTCTCCAGCACTTCTTCATCAGGGGTAGGCGTCCACTCCGCAATGAACTATGCTAGTGCTCTGCTCTGAATAGTTGACGTGCTTTCAAACTTCAAACCAAAGCCGGATAACTCCAAAGCCCATTCAACAATTCTGCCAGTGGCCTCGGGGTTTCGGAGTATGCGTTGTAAGGGGAAGCGGGTGACAACCGTGATCTCCTGGGCTTGGAAGTAGTGGCGCAATTTCCTTGAGGCCATGATGAGGCCAAAAATCAACTTTTGCATGCCAGAGTACCTCAACCAAGCCCCCTGCAGCAGGGAGCTGACGAAGTAAACTGGGCGCTGCACCACCTTCTTCCTTGCCGCGATCTTGGAATTGCCTCCGCTACCCTGCACTTCCTTGTCTTGATCTGCATCTGACCTTGCCGGGACGGGTTCACTTTCCTCTCTAGAGGGGACGGCGGTGTCGGCTATTGCTTCATCTACCTCCCGCTGTGCCACCAGTGCTGTGCTAACCACTTGATTGGTCACTGCTAAATATAGCAGCAACGGCTCTTGTGGTTTAGGAGCGACTAAGGTGGGAACAGAGGAAAGGTAGGTCTTCAAATATTGTAGCGCAACGTCTGCCTCCGGGGTCCACTCAATGGGTCCTGGCTTCTTCAAGATTTTGAAGAATGGCAAGGCACGCTTGGCAGACTTGGAAGTGAACCTAATCAGCGCGACAACACATCCAGTCAAACGTCTCATGTCTTTAACTGTCTTGGGTGCTTGAATCTGCTCGATAGCTTTGATCTTGTCGGGGTTGGCCTCTATCATCAGGTGGGAGACAAACAAGCCAAGCAGCTTGCGGGAAGGAACGCCAAACACACACTTCTGCGGGTTCAGCTTCAAGTTGATCTTGCGCAGATTTGTAAAGGTCTCTTCCAAGTCCTGAATGAGAGTCAATCTGTCCTTGGTCTTGACCAGTATATCATCCATGTAAGCTTCAATATATCATTGCAGCTGGGACTCAAAGCCAATCTGTACTGCTCTTGCAAAAGTGGATCTGGCACTCTTCAACACAAAGGGCATCCGTACAATGTAGTACGTGCCGCATGGGGTTATGAATGCGGTCTTCTCTTCGTCTTCTTTGGACATGAAGATCTGGTGGTATCTAGAGTAGGCATCCAGGAAGGAAAGCAGGTCACACTTGGAGGTGGAATTCACAATCTGGTTGATGCGCGGCAAGGGGAACGGGTCCTTCGGGCATGCTTTGTTTAGATCCGTGAAATCTATGCAAAGCCTCCATTTTCCCATTAGCCTTTCGTACCACCAGTGGATTTTCTAACCATGCTTGATGCAATACCCATCTGACCAAACCAGCTGCCTCAAGTTTCTTGATCTCCTCGGCAATGAACTGCTGCCGCTCCAAAGCTTGCTTCCGGACCTTCTGCTTCACGGGTCGGGCATGTGGGCAGACAGCAAGGTGGTGCTCGATTACCTCCCTGGGAACACCGGGGATGTCAGATGGTTGCCAAGCAAACACATCGACATTCATCTGCGGGAAGGCAACGAGTGCGCTTTCCTATTTGTCATCGAGGGTGGCACTGTTTGTAAATGTACCATCAGCCCCAGCCAGCCCTGTGATACGTCTCCAATGTATCTATAATTTTTGATTGTTCCATGCTATTATATTATCTCTTTTGGATGTTTAATGAGCTTTATTATACACTTCTATATTATTTTTGGGACTAACCTATTAACCGGAGGCCCAGCCCAAAATGTTGTTTTCTTGCCTATTTCAGTGTTTCGAAGAAAAGGAATATCAAACGGAGTCCAAATGGAATGAAACCTTCGGGAGAGTTATTTTTGGAACGGAAGCAATCCAGGAGACTTGGAGTAGACGTCAGGGAAGCTTCGAGGAAGCCATGAGGCAGGGAGGCGCGCCCTACCTCCTGGGCGCGCGCCCCACCCTCGTGGGCCCCTCATGGCTCCCCTGACCGACTTCTTTCGCCTATATATATCCATATACCCTAAAAACATCGGGGAGCAGAACAGATCGGGAGTTCCACCGCCGCAAGCCTCTGTAGCCACCAAAAACCAATCGGGACCCTGTTCTAGCACTCTGCCGGAGGGGGGATCCCTCACCGGTGGCCATCTTCATCATCCCGACGCTCTCCATGACGAGGAGGGAGTAGTTCACCCTCGGGGCTGAGGGTATGTACGAGTAGCAATGTGTTTGATCTCTCTCTCTCGTGTTCTTGATTTGGCACGATCTTGATGTATCGCGAGCTTTGCTATTATAGTTGGATCTTATGATGTTTCTCCCCCTCTACACTCTTGTAATGGATTGAGTTTTCCCTTTGAAGTGATCTTATCAGATTGAGTCTTTAAGGATTTGAGAACACTTTATGTATGTCTTGCATGTGCTTATCTGTGTTGACAATGGGATATCACGTGATTCACTTGATGTATGTTTTGGTGATCAACTTGCGGGTTCCGTGACCTGGTGAACTTATGCATAGGGGTTGGCACATGTTTTTGTCTTCACTCTTCGGTAGAAACTTTGGGGCACTCTTTGAAGTTCTTTGTGTTGGTTGAATAGATGAACCTGAGATTGTGTGATGCATATCGTATAATCATACCCACGGATACTTGAGGTGACATTGGAGTATCTAGGTGACATTAGGGTTTTGGTTGATTTGTGTCTTAAGGTGTTATTCTAGTACTAACTCTATGATAGATCGAACGGAAAGAATAGCTTCGTGTTATTTTACTATGGATTCTTGAATAGATCGATCAGAAAGGATAACTTTGAGGTGGTCGTAGCCTACCATAATCTCTTCGTTTGTTCTCCACTATTAGTGACTTTGGAGTGACTCTTTGTTGCATGTTGAGGGATATTTATATGATCCAATTATGTTATTATTGTTGAGAGAACTTGCACTAGTGAAAGTATGAACCCTAGGCCTTGTTTCCTAGCATTGCAATACCGTTTCTGCTCACTTTTATCATTAGTTACCTTGCTGTTTTTATATTTTCAGATTACAAAAACCTATATCTACCATCCATATTGCACTTGTATCACCATCTCTTTGCCGAACTAGTGCACCTATACAATTTACCATTGTATTGGGTGTGTTGGGGACACAAGAGACTCTTTGTTATTTGGTTACAGGGTTGTTTGAGAGAGACCATCTTCAACCTACGCCTCCCACGGATTGATAATCCTTAGGTCATCCACTTGAGGGAAATTTGCTACTGTTCTACAAACCTCTGCACTTGGAGGCCCAACAACGTCTACAAGAAGAAGGTTGCGTAGTAGTCATCAAGCTCTTTTCTGGCGCCATTGCCGGGGAGGTGAGTGCTTGAAGGTATATATTTAGTTCTTGCAATCGAATCTTTTAGTTTCTTGTTTTATCACTAGTTTAGTTTATAAAAGAAAACTACAAAAAAATGGAATTAAGGGTGCCTCATATGCTTCATCTTTTAATATCTTTCGTGAAAATGCTGGAAAGGAAAATTGTGCTCAGGTACTAGAAGAAGAATTACATAGAATGCTTGGCATAAAATATGTGAATGATGAGCATGATTGAATACCCATGATGCTAATGATATGCAAAGCCACAAGCTTGGGGATGCTATGTTTGATGAAGATGATTTGTTTAGTCCCCCAAGTTTTGATGTGCAAATTTATTACGATGAAAGCATGCCTCCTATTTATGATGATTATTGTGATGACACGTATGCTATAAAGAATAATGATAACCATAAAACTTGTCATCATGATTTTAGTTTTCAATTGGATTATGCCTCACATGATAATTATTTTGTTGAGTTTGCTCCCACTATTATTCATGAGAAGAAATTTGCTTATGTGGAGAGTAATAAATTTTTTATGCTTGTGCATCATGAGAATAATGCTTTATGTGATGGTTATATTGTTGAATTCATTCATGATGCTACTGAAAATTATTATGAGGGAGGAACATATGCTTGTAGGAATTGCAATAATATCAAGTTTCCTCTCTATGTGCTTAAAGTTTTGAAGTTATGCTTGTTTTGCCTTCCTATGTTAGTTGATTATTGTTCCCATAAGTTGTTTGATCACAAAATCCCTATGCATAGGAAGTGGGTTAGACTTAAATGTGCTAGTCATATTCTTCATGATGCTCTCTTTATGTTTCAATTCTTATCTTTTATGTGAGCATCATTGAAATCATCATGCCTAGCTAGGGGCGTTAAGCGATAGCGCTTGTTGGGAGGCAACCCAATTTTATTTTTTCCTGTTTAGTAATAAATAAATCATCTAGCCTCTGGTTAGATGTGGTTTTATGTTTTAATTAGTGTTTGTGCCAAGTAAGACCTATAGGACCTTCTTGGATGATAATTATTTGATCTTGCTGAAAAGGACAGAAACTTTCTGCTCACGAAAACAATTGTTTAAAATCACCAGAAAGTGATAAAATACTTATTCCAATTGCAGTAGATCAATAATCAAATTATCTTGGTCGTCCTATTTTGGCAGATTTTTCTGAGTTCCAGAAGTATACGTTTGATACAGATTACTACAGACTATTCTGTTTTTGACAGATTCTGTTTTCTATCTGTTGTTTGCTTATTTTGATGAATCTATGAGTAGTATCGGAGGGTATGAACATAGCTAAGTTGGAATACAGTAGATATTACACCAATATGAATTTAGAATGAGTTCACAACAGTACCTAAGTGGTGATTTATTTTCTTATACTAACGGAGCTCATGAGATTTTCTGTTAAGTTTTGTGTTGTGAAGTTTTCAAGTTTTGGGTAAGGATTTGATGGATTATGGAACAAGGAGTGGCAAGAGCTTAAGCTTGGGGATGCCCAAGGCACCCCAAGGTAAATAAGGACACCAAAAATCCAAAGCTTGGGGATGCCCCGGAAGGCATCCCCTCTTTCGTCTTCGTTCATCGGTAACTTTACTTGAAGCTATATTTTTATTCACCACATGATATGTGTTTTGCTTGGAGCGTCATTTTATTTTCTATTGTTTTGCTTGCTGTTTGAATAAAATACCAAGATCTGAAATTCTTAAATGTTAGAGAGTCTTCACATAGTTGCATAATTATTCGACTACTCATTGATCTCCACTTATATCTTTCGGAGTAGTTTGTCATTTGCTCTAGTGTTTCACTTATATCCTTTTAGAGCACGACAGTGGTTTTATTTTGAAGAAATAGATGAACTCTCATGCTTCAATTATATTATTTTGAGAGTCCTAAACAACATGGTAATTTGCTTTGGTTATGAAACTAGTCCTAATATGATAGGCATCCAAGAGGGATATAATAAAAACTTTCATATAAAGTGCATTGAATACTATGAGAAGTTTGATTCCTTATGATTGTTTTGAGATATGAAGATGGTGATATTAGAGTCATGCTAGTTGAGTAGCTGTGAATTTGAGAGATACTTGTGTTAAAGTTTGTGATTCCCGTAGCATGCACGTATGGTGAACCGTTATGTGATGAAGTCGGAGCATGATTTATTTATTGATTGTCTTCCTTATGAGTGGCGGTCGGGGACGAGCGATTGTCTTTTCCTACCAATCAATCCCCCTAGCAGCATGCGCGTAGTACTTTGTTTCGATAACTAATAGATTTTCGCAATAAGTATGTGAGTTCTTTATGACTAATGTTGAGTCCATGGATTATACACACTCTCACCCTTCCACCATTGCTAGCCTCTCTAATACCGCGCACCTTTCGCCGGTATCATACACCCACCATATACCTTCCTCAAAACAGCCACCATACCTACCTATTATGGCATTTCCATAGCCATTCCGAGATATATTGCCATGCAACTTTCCACCGTTTCGTTTATTATGACATGCTTCATCATTGTCATATTGCTCTGCATGATCATGTAGTTGATGTCGTATTTGTGGCAAAGCCACCATTCATAATTCTTTCATACATGTCACTCTTGATTCATTGCACATTCCGGTACACCGCTGGAGGCATTCATATAGTCTCATTTTTTTTCTAAGTATCGAGTTGTAATTCATGAGTTGTAAGTAAATAAAAGTGTGATGATCATCATTATTAGAGCATTGTCCCAGTGAGGAAAGGATGATGGAGACTATGATTCCCCCACATGTCGGGATGAGACTCCGGACGAAAAATAAAAAAAGGAAAAGAGGCCATAAAAAAGAAAAAGGCCAAAAAAAGAGAAAATAAAATAATAAAATAATGAGAGAAAAAGAGAGAAGGGGCAATGCTACTATCCTTTTACCACACTTGTGCTTCAAAGTAGCACCATGATCTTCATGATAGAGAGTCTCCTATGTTGTTACTTTATACTAGTGGGAATCTTTCATTATAGAACTTGGCTTGCATATTCCAATGATGGGCTTCCTCAAATTGCCCTAGGTCTTCGTGAGCAAGCAAGTTGGATGCACACCCACTTAGTTTCTTTTCTTGAGCTTTCATACACTTTATAGCTCTAGTGCATCCGTTGCATGGCAATCCCTACTCACTTAGATTGATATCTATTGATGAGCATCTCCATAGCCCGTTGATACGCCTAGTTGATGTGAGACTATCTTCTCCTTTTTGTCTTCACCACAACCACCATTATATTCCACCTATAGTGCTATGTCCATGGATCACGCTTATTGTCGTGGAATTGTCACGGCAGATGTCCTTGAGCTAGGACTTAGTCGTGGAGCCATCGCAGCTAGGAAGCTTGAAGGGGTTAAGCGGGACAAGGAACACGAGGGTTTATACTGGTTCGGACCCTTACAGTGAAGGTAAAAGCCTACGTCCAGTTGAGGTGGTATTGATTAGGGTTTCGATGACCAGGGAGCTAAACTGCTATGCCTGGCTCTCGATGTGATCTTTCTTGTCCCTAAACCGCTGCCTGGTCGTCCCTTTATATAGGGAGGCTGACGCCCAGCAGCTCTCAGAGTCCCGGCCGGCTCATAAGAGTGTCCGGGTCGGACTCTCAACTATTCTTGCCTTGCACTACAAGTTCTACCCTGATAATGATAGTAACTACGGGCCTTAAACCATATCCGGGTCTTAAGCCCATCTTTGGCCCACCGTCTTCAAGCTTGGCGCCAGGCTTCTGGCAATGACCATATGAGTAACCCGGCCCCTCCTGGCGGGTGACTCTAAGGTCTATATCCTCAACATTAGGCCCCAGATTGATTTGAGCCGGCTCATGTCAATCTTCAATTCTTTCGACAGAAAAAATCTCCGGCTTACTATTTGTGTGAAGGCCATAACCCGGCGTGACGTCATTCTCTGAACTCCGGGTAATCCGCCGTGACGTCATCTTCCATTAAGCCCGTTTTTTACTCCACCAGATCTGCAACGGATCTTATCTTTACTGCCATCCCGAAAATCGAGGCGTTTCGTGGGGAGATAACCACGCCGTGGTCTCCTCATTTCTCGCGCCCACTTATGAGCTCGCCCTTATAAATAGGCCGGCCCGACGGGCCTTCAGCCATTCCTCTCTTCTTCGTCTTCTTCCTCGCGCCACTGCTCCCCTGCTCGAGCTCTGCTGCTGCCGCCGCCGTGGGTCTTCTCGTCGTCACCAACCCAGGCCGCTGCATCACCCTGATTTGACCAGAGAAACGCGACGACCTCCGCGACTCACCAGCCCCTGTAAGTCCTGCTTGCCCTGTAGAACAGATCTGCCGTAGGGTTCGTCCGCGTTCTTCGTGCTCTTCGCTGTCGCCCACACGCTCCAGTAGTTTTCATTTTTACTGCCCTTTTCTGATCTTAGCCCTGTATAGATCCACTGCGGTAGATGTTTTAGCACCCATTTCCCACGCAAGTAGACCTCTTTTCACTGCATAAAGGCCTCGTTCGAGCTCAAGAACTCCCCTGCGTCTGTTTTTAGGTCTAGAAATTTTCCTTTTGCCCGACCATTTTGATCCAAAATATTCACCGCAATGTGTGAAACCTGTTTTCACCACACTTAGTAAAAAACTACAGTCATTGAGTCATGGCGGTTTATATTTCCGGCTTAAAGAAACCACGCGCCGTAGAACCTTCCGACTCAAAGGAGACCATGCGCCATAGAAATTTCCGGCTCATCTGTGATAAGGCCGTAGACAATCGAATTACTCTCAATACCTTGGGCGGCTTAAATAACCTGGTGCACTTAGATATATGTCATTAGTCCCCTTTGTAAGCCGCCACTTTAACATTGAACTATAACTTCCCTCCGGCTTATACTTAAATCGGACGTTTCCTTTTATCATAGGCTGCCGACTTTCACCATGCCTCCCAAAGCTCCTAAAGCCTCTATCACTTGCAATTGGATGAGGTCCAATGTCACCAATGAGACCATAGCGGATTTTGTCAAGTCAGGCTACCTGCCCAAGAAGGATGTCATGTCCTACCGTGCCCCTGACCCGTCAGAGGAGAGACCACAGCCAAAGGACGGGGAGGTGGTCATTTTTGCGGATCACATGAGCCGGGGCTTCGCACCGCCCGGCTCAAAGTTTTTTAGAGACGTGCTGAACTTCTTTGACCTGCGGCCACAAGATATAGGACCCAACTCGGTATCCAACATCTGCAACTTCCAAGTGTTCTGCGAGGTCTATCTTGGAGAGGAGCCCAGCCTGATGCTCTTCAGAGAGCTCTTCTACTTGAACCGTCAGAATGAGTGCGCCAATGGGCCAAGTTTGGAGCTAGGTGGCATCTCCATTCAGCGGCGGAGGGACTGCCTTTTCCCTTACGCAAAGCCGCCAATCCACCCCAAAGACTGGAATCTGACGTGGTTCTACTGCCAAGACACGTCGCCGGCTGATGAGAGTCCGTTGCCCGGCTTTCGCCCCTCGCGTCTGGAGCCAACACACCCACTGTCAGACAAGCTGACTCAAGCGGAGCGCCAACCTCTGCTCCCCACCATAAACAAGATCAAGGCTCTCCTGGGCAATGGTCTCAACGGAATCGATCTGGTCCGGGTCTGGATCTCCTGGCGGGTGATCCCATTGAGTCGCCGCCCCGGCTTAATGTGCGAGTACACGGGCCGAAAGGATGACCCCCAGAGACACAGCCGCAACGATCTTCCTGAAGATGTTCTAGAGGATATGACCAAGGCTCTTTTGAACGAGAGCCTGACAGACTGCGGGAGGACCGGGTTAGCCCCCTTCTGCAAGACCAACCCAGCCCTAGCGGTAAGCCGCTGATCTGAACATCTTATCTTCTTCTGTATATAACTTTCATCTGAATCTTTTAAGAAATCATCATTGTATTTTTCAGGCTGATGACAAGTTCTGGCGGGTTAAATATGACCATGAAGCGGCCAAGAAGGCCAGAAAGGCGAAGAAAGCCGCCAAGAAAGCCGCTCCCCGTAAGAAGGGAAGTAGGCCTACTGCTTCGGAGCTGATGCAACTAAGCGACAGCTCCGAGTCAGAGGTAACCCCTGAACCTGTAAACTCTTTGTTATGTTTATTGTTTATTTCTGTCCGCCTTACCAACACTTGTTCATCAACAGGATGACACCGGAGCCAGTAACCCGGTGGTTGAAGAGGTAATGTCACTTTCCTCTGACTCGGAGCCCTTGCCAAGGCTAAAAGTCCGAAGGGTAACCCGGAAAGTAAGCTTTTCCAATCCTTTAGCTTATCAAGATCCTCAATTTATTTTGAAGCGACAGGTTCATGAAAGCCGGCGGCACACCCGGACCAACAAAGACACTGACCTTTCCGCCGGGTTACCTGACGCATCGAGGAAACGCCGGACCGAGGTGATCTCAAAGTTGTACCCTTTTCATCCTTTGGCAGGTGTTATACGTCAACCACTCAACTCTTCTGACTCAAATTATCAGGAAACTTCCCCCTCTTCTGGCGACTCTATGCAGTCGAATCTTCCGGCTTTCAAGACCGTGCCCGGGTAATGATAATCATCTCATGATATACTTGTCTTTACTTACACTTTTGTGCTTAATCTTTTTTGTCTTTTCAGTGCTCAAGCAAAACTCAGCAAAAGGACGAAGAAGCACAAGCCGGTCGATGAGCCGGATTTGCCTGAGCCAGAGGCAGCCGCTCAAGAACCGCCAGCTGCCTCTGCTCCTAAGGCCGCTGCTCCAACCAACAAGCCCGTAACAGAAGCTTCTGTTAACTCGGAGGCCTCCAGCTCGGCTCAACCAGCAGATGACCCGGACGTGGTAATCACCCGGATGGAGTTTGTTGAGCTGGGGAGACCTACTGCGCTGGCCAAGTGATCCGCCAAAGGGGAGCTGCTAGAGTCCCGCCGGGTTAACCTGGACCTCACCGACTACGCCAATTTGAACATTGGAGAGATCGTCTCCGGCTTCGTCAGCCAAGTGCACAAGAGCCGGGACGCAGAGATTGCCATGGTGAACCAGATCCAGCAGAAATCTGATGTATTATTCTTCTGTCCTCTTACTTACTGCATAGTTACCTTTACCATGCTAGCCCCCAAGTCGACGACTTATGATTGAGTATGTTGTAGACTTTAAGTTCCGGCTTACTCACTTGAACCGGCAAGTTGTAGATAGAAACGTTCGATATGCATTAGCCCCCAAGTGCCAAGTGTCTTTGCTTGGAAAGTGCTTGGGACTTTAAAAATGCACAATAACTGTTCATCCCATAACCCGGAAATTATGCAGGCTGCTTGTAAAAAGTTTGAAGCTGACATCTCCGATCTGAAGAGCCGGCTGAAGACACAAGAAATGGAGACCCGGAAAGCAAATGCTAAATTTGTGTCCAGTATTGCTGCACAAGAACAGCTGAAGACAAACTTTGATGCTGAACGGAGAGCCTGGGCCGAAGAGAAGGCCACTCTGGTGAACCGGGCCGAACCGGCGGAGAAGGCTCTCTCAGAGAAGACCGTCGAACTCTCCGGCTTAAAGCGCCAGGTGTCCCAAATGGTTGCCGCAATCTTCGGTAAGTCATCTCACCGGCTTTCATCAAGTTTAGAATCTTTATATCTCATAAGTCATCCTCGTCGGCGGCTTATCTGATTCTGTTAAACAGGTCCCAGAAGTGCCAACCTCAACCAGAGTGTGGTAACCAAGCTGAAGGCCGTGTACACCCTGGTGGAGCAGCTCTACACCGGGTCACAGCGTGGCTTGGCTGTGGTGGCCCTATCCAACGAGGTGCCGACTCACCTGGCGGAAGTTCTTCGCCGGCTCGCCGTTCTGCCTCAATGTATCCAAGAGCTGCGACGGGCCTCTGCAAGAGCCGGAGCGATCGCCGCGCTGAGCCGGGCCAAGGCGTTCCTTCCAGAGTTAGACCCGGCAGACATCGCCCTCGGATATCCAAGTTTGAAGGAAGACGGCTCAGCCTTCGATCAAAGGGACTTTGCCGCCTGCGTGAAGATCGTGCGCCCGGTGGCCACCCTCATTGGAAACGACACAAATCTGACCAAGTACCAGCCGGGTTACAATGCGGAAAATCAGAGGATCCCGACCCCGCGCTATGAAGCCCTCAGCTTAATCCCACCGGCTCGTCAGCACACCTTCGCCCCGGAGATTGACCCGGCGGGGTTAATTGACGAGGAGGCTCAATTCGAAGCTCTGAGCGGCATCGACTGGAAGTCATCGACTTTCCAGGCCTTGGGAACAGCCGGAGGAGAAGAGAGGGACGAGCCGGAGACTTCCACCCAGCAAGCGTCTTAACTTTGCAGGCGGCTTATAAAACAATGCCTCACCCTTTTGGACTCAACGAGTCTTGTAATAGAATAGGGTCAACACTTTAACTGTGCCGTGCCATCGTGCACGCATTGAATGCT
The DNA here is from genome assembly GCF_002575655.3 of Aegilops tauschii subsp. strangulata. Classification (NCBI taxonomy): domain Eukaryota; kingdom Viridiplantae; phylum Streptophyta; class Magnoliopsida; order Poales; family Poaceae; genus Aegilops; species Aegilops tauschii. The sequence continues at coordinate 303,341,726 of NC_053041.3, read as the reverse complement.
GAAGTCTATTGAAGTTGTCTTCCTTATATTCCTCCGGGTCGTAATCAATCATTTAGTTTCCTTAAGCTCAAAATAGTTGCTTTCGACTATCCTGCATACAAGGACAAATCACAAGTCTCTAGGCGGCTTACCGCACTGAGAATCATATGTTTTAGATATATAACCCGGAATATGAATCAAAAAAGATAGGTCCTCAATTATATCCCTAATACAGCCGTAATAACACACTTAGCGGTCTGCAAGCATACTTCCGGTTTAGATAACCCGGGTAATAAGGTTGGTACCTTAATTCCGATTTACCTGTCTTAATAGTTAACACTATAAATGAATGTTAAGCCGGCAAAGTGAGACCCGGCTGTACACACTTTGAAATAATCAGAAGAAACTTACGATAAAGCCGAAGAACTTAGGGGCTTCCGGTTCGAATACGACCAGAGACCCGGCCCAAAGGGGTTATGCTAAGATTCGAATGCGATCATATAGCCCCCAGTGGGTGTGGCGATGCCAATCAAGAGGGTACCGACAGCTATGTTCTCTTTGGTTCGAATACGACCCATGTTTGAACAGGAAGCCCCCAAATGACCTTAAGAATTGTTTAACGACGCTGATTCGAATACGATCCACGTCGGTTCTCAAAGGGGTTTAAACTATGATTTAAATATGATCAAAGAAAACTCCCCAATGAGCTCGGCACTTTGCCAATCAAATGGGTATCGACAGCTATGTTCTATTTGGTTCGAATATGACCCATGTTTGAACAGGAAGCCCCCAAGTGACCTTATTACTTACGGCTAGATTCGAATACGATCATAAGCCGGATCCTCCTTCAAGTTATCATGTAATCTTGCAATGAAAACAACACGTGCACATTTGGAGGAGAAAAAAAAGGACAGAGGTCCTGCTTTATTGCTTATGATAATATGCATATGGCTTAGAGAAATATGTACATTAGGAGAGCCGGTGGGTCAAGTGTAGTAAGGCCGAAGCTGAGCTATGTTCCACGGCCGACGGGTCTCTTCCTCCGACTTACGTGAATCTTTGTCCTCCCGAATGTCAATGAGGTAATATGACCCGTTGTGCAAATTCTTGATGACCACAAAGGGTCCTTCCCAAGGCGGGGATAGCTTGTGCGCATCTGTTTGATCTTGGATGAGCCGGAGCACCAGATCGCCTTCCTGGAAGACCCGGGACTTAACCCGGCGACTGTGATAACGACGCAGGTCTTGTTGGTAAATCGCTGATCGAGTTGCTGCCACATCACGCTGTTCGTCCAACAAGTCAAGAGCATCTTGGCGCGCCTGTTCATTATCCGCTTCAACATAAGCCGCCACTCGAGGCGAGTCATGACGGATGTCACTGGGGAGGACTGCTTCTGCTCCATAAACCATGAAGAAAGGGGTGAAACCAGTAGACCTGTTAGGAGTAGTATTGATGCTCCATAACACGGAGGGTAACTCCACCCAACAACCCGGCGTCCGTTGCAAAGGGACCAAAAGCCGGGGCTTGATGCCCTTCAGAATCTCCTGATTAGCTCTCTCAGCTTGACCATTGGATTGAGGATGAGCCACCGAGGAAACATCAAGTCGGATATGCTCTCGTTGACAAAACTCCTCCATGGCGCCTTTGGATAAATTGGTGCCATTGTCAGTTATAATGTTGTGTGGAAAACCAAAGCGAAAGATCACCATTTTCATAAACTGAACCGTCGTGGCTGCATCACACTTGCTAACTGGCTCCGCTTCAACCCACTTGGTAAATTTATCAACTGCCACCAAAAGGTGGGTTTTCTTATCCTTGGACCTTTTAAAAGGCCCAACCATATCAAGCCCCCAGACCGCAAAGGGCCAAGTAATTGGGATCATCCTCAGCTCTTGAGCCGGCACACGAGCCCATCGTGAGAACCTTTGGCAACCATCACACTTACTGACCAAGTTCTCTGCATCAGCATGAGCCGTCAACCAATAAAAACCATGACGAAAAGCCTTGGCCACAAGAGACTTTGAGCTGGCGTGATGGCCACAATCCCCTTCATGAATCTCACGCAAGATCTCTTGACCTTCCTCAGGGGAAACACAACGCTGAAACGCTCTCGTAACACTGCGGTGATGCAACTCGCCATTGATAACAATCATTGACTTAGCCCGCCGGGTTATTTGTCTGGCCAAAGTTTCATCCTCAGGCAACTCTCCCCGGGTCATGTAAGCCAGATAAGGTACTATCCAGTCCGGTATGATGTGGAGAGCCGCCACCAATCGTGCCTCCGGGTCAGGGACAGCCAAGTCTTCCTCTGTAGGTAATTTAACAGAAGGGTTATACAGGACATCCAAGAAAGTATTAGGCGGCACCGGCTTTCGCTGAGAGCCCAGCCGGCTTAGGGCATCAGCCGCCTCGTTCTTCCTGCGATCAATGTGCTCTACTTGGTAGCCCTGAAAGTGCCCAGCTATGGCATCAACCTCGCGGCGATAAGCCGCCATGAGAGGGTCATTAGAGTCCCACTTGCCTGATACTTGTTGAGCCACCAAGTCTGAGTCACCGAAACACCTTACCCGGCTCAAGCTCATCTCCTTAGCCATCCGAAGACCGTGGAGCAAGGCCTCGTACTCAGCCGCATTGTTAGTACAAGGAAACATCAATTGTAGCACATAATGGAACTTATCACCCTTAGGGGAAGCCAATACGACTCCAGCCCCCGAGCCCTCCAACTGCCTAGACCCATCAAAGTGAATAGTCCAATATGTGTTATCCGGCTTTTGCTCGGGCACTTGTGACTCTGTCCAATCATTGATGAAATCCACCAAGGCCTGAGATTTAACAGCAGTGCGTGGCACATATTTCAGACCATGGGGTCCGAGCTCTATAGCCCGCTTAGCCACCCTCCCTGTGGCCTCTCTGTTTTGAATGATATCACCAAGAGGGGCAGAACTGGCCACGGTGATGGGATGACCCTGGAAATAATGCTTAAGCTTCCGGCTCGCCATGAACACACCATAAACAAGCTTCTGCCAATGCGGATACCGTTGTTTGGACTCAATGAGCACTTCGCTGATATAATAAACCGGCCGCTGAACCGGATGCTCCTTACCCTCTTCCTTGCGCTCCACCACCACAGCCACACTGATAGCTCGTGTGTTCGCCGCCACATATAGTAATAAGGGTTCTTTATCAACCGGAGCAGCAAGGACTGGGGGCTCTGCCAGCTGCTTCTTCAAATCCTCAAAGGCAGTATTAGCTGCATCATTCCAGACAAAGTTATCAGGTTTCTTCATTAACTGATATAATGGCATGGCCTTCTCACCCAAACGGCTTATAAACGGGCTTAACGCAGTGATGCGACCCGCCAAGCGCTGAACATCATTTATACACGCCGGCTTAGCCAGGGAGGTGATGGCCTTGATCTTCTCCGGGTTAGCTTCAATGCCTCTGTCAGAAACAAAGAAACCCAAGAGTTTGCCTGCAGGAACACGAAAAACGCACTTGGCCGGGTTAAGCATCATCTTGTAAACCCGGAGATTATCAAAGGTTTCCCTCAAATCATCTATTAGGGTTTCCTCCTTTATAGATTTAACCACAATATCGTCCACATATGCATGAACATTGCGCCCAATCTGGTTATGAAGACAGTTCTGCACGCAACGCTGATAAGTCGCCTGTGCACACTTGAGTCCAAAGGGCATAGATACATAGCAGAAGGCTCCAAAGGGAGTGATGAACGCCGTCTTCTCCTGGTCCTTAACTGCCATTTTAATCTGATGATATCCGGAATAAGCATCGAAGAAACTTAAGCGCGCACAAGCCGCCGTAGCATCAATAATTTGATCAATACGGGGAAGGGCAAAAGGATCAGCCGGACACGCCTTGTTTAAGTCCGTGTAGTCCACACACATCCGCCAAGTGCCGTTCTTCTTGAGCACGAGCACCGAGTTAGCTAACCACTCTGGGTGAAAGACTTCAACAATAAACCCGGCCGCCAAGAGCCGGGCCACCTCTTCACCAATAGCTTTCCGCCTCTCCTCACTGAACCGCCGAAGGAACTGCCTGACCGGCTTAAATTTCGGATCAACATTGAGAGTGTGCTCAGCGAGTTCTCTAGGTACACCTGGCATGTCAGAAGGTTTCCATGCGAAGATGTCCCTATTCTCACGGATGAACTCGATGAGCGCGCTTTCCTATTTTGGATCCAGATTGGCACTGATGCTAAACTGCTGAGATGAATCTCCTGGAACGAAATCAACAAGTTTAGTCTCATCAGCCGACTTAAATTTCATTGCCGGCTCATGCTCCGTAGTCGGCTTTTTCAGAGAGGTCATATCTGTTGGGTCAACGTTGTCTTTGTAAAACTTCAACTCCTCTGTTGCACAAACAGATTCTGCATAAGCTGCATCGCCTTCCTCACATTCCAAGGCCACCTTCCGGCTGCCGTGAACCGTAATGGTCCCATTATGACCCGGCATCTTGAGCTGTAAATATACATAACACGGCCGTGCCATGAACTTGGCGTAAGCCGGCCAGCCGAATATGGCATGGTACGGACTTCTTATCTTGACCACCTCAAAGGTCAATTTTTCCACCATGTAGTTGTTCTCATCTCCAAAGGCCACTTCCAACTCGATCTTGCCGACTGGATAAGCCGACTTACCAGGTACCACACCATGGAAGATAGTGTTTGACTGGCTGAGGTTCTTATCAATCAACCCCATACGACGGAACATCTCATAATAGAGGATGTTGATGCTCTTGCCTCCATCCATGAGCACCTTAGTGAACTTATATCCTCCCACCTGAGGAGCCACCAACAAGGCCCAGTGACCCGGATTATCCACCCGGGGAGGGTGATCCTCTCTACTCCACACTATAGGCTGCTCAGACCACCGCAAGTAGCGTGGAACCGCCGGCTCAACAGCGTTCACATCCCTCTTATGAAGCTTCTGATCTCTCTTACACAGACTGGTGGTAAACACATGATACTGTCCACCGCTAAGCTGCTTTGGATTGGTCTGATAACCTCCCTGCTGCTGTTGATGACCCTGGCCAGACTGCTGATTAAAGCCCCCTTGACCGTTCTGAGGGTTAGAATTTGAGCCGCCGCACGGGCCATGAAAGCCGCCGGCGCCTGAGCCGCCGCCTGGGCCATTGTAATTCTTAAAGGCCTTCATGATTGCACAATCCTTCCATAGATGAGTTGCTGGCTTCTCTCTAGAGCCATGCCTTGGACAAGGCTCATTCAACAGTTGCTCCAGCGTCGGGCCTGACCCGCCGCCTCGGGGAGGGGGCCTCCCCTTGCGTCGCTGGTTATTACCTTGTGAGCTGGCGTTGGCTACAAACTCCAGGCTGCCATCGGCCTTGCGCTTGCCTCCTCCTTGGTTTCCCGGGTTATGCTGAGGACCCTTTCCATTGCCGTTCTTCTTTCCCTTCCCTGTCCTTTCATCATCTGAAGCGGGGTCCTTGGTACCATCAGAATCGGCGTACTTGACAAGAGCCGCCATCAATGTACCCATATCATTGCAGTCGCGCTTAAGCCGCCCGAGTTTCATCTTCAGGGGCACAAAACGACATTTCTGCTCGAACATTAAGACTGCAAAGCCGGCATCCATCTTATCCGAGGAATGTATTATCTCCTTAACCCGGCGAACCCAATGTGTCGTAGACTCACCCTCCTGCTGCTTGCAATTAGTCAAATCCACAATTGACATAGACTGCCTATAGGTATCCTTGAAGTTTTGGATGAACCGGGCCTTCAGCTCAGCCCAAGACCCAATGGAATTCGGTGGCAGCCCTTGCAACCAAGTGCGGGTAGTCCCATCTAACATCATGGTGAAGTACTTAGCAATGGCCGCTTCACTGACCTCCAGCAGTTCCATAGCCATCTCATAACTCTCGATCAAGGCCACGGGTTGTAAGTCTGTCGTGTAATTAGGCACCTTCCTAGGGCCTTTGAAGTCCTTGGGTAGACGTTCATTGTGGATAGCTGGCACTAAACAAGGGACACCCCCAGTCCTTGTAGGGATACCCACGTCGACGGAAGTCGTCGGATAAGCCGGGGGAGTCTGGTAAGCCGTCAACTGAGGCACCTGTTCTGCCTCTTGCCGCGCTCTGTCTTGGCCTGCTGCGTGAAAGGCTCCGTTATGAGCCGGGCCATGGCTAGGGGGCGGGTCATGGCGTCAGACGTTACTTGAGCCGGTCGCTGAGATCATGTGTCAAATGTAACTCGGGCTCCAGCCTGGACGAGGGGTCGAGTGGATCCTGTCCCTGCTGTAGGAGTACGCCTCTTGCTGCACCAGTGCCGTCTGAAGGAGTTCCCTGACCCGGCGAGTTTCAATAGCCGTCGGAGTATCGCCATCAATTGGGAGAGCCGCCAGCCGTGCTGCTGCGGCGACCATGTTCTCCAGCGGATTGGCATAATGACCCGGTGGTATTGGCACGTACTAAGGCGGGGCAGGGGGCATCTGGGGAGGCCCCATCACTTGTGGCTGAATAGGGGTCCCCGACCCGGGCACTACGACCTCTGGCGGGTTACTAGACCCTGCCCCTGGCGTGTTGAAGAGGTTTCGTGGATCGTAAACCGGAGGGAGTCGAGATTGGGCCTTTTGATGCCTCCTTCTCAGGACCTCATTGGACGCGTTTTGATCCATCGTGAGCCGGAAGGACTGCGCTTGAATCAACTGGGTTTGGGCGTCGAGAGCCGCCCTTTCCGCAGCCATCCTGATCCCTTCTGCTGCCAGATCCTCCTTAGCTTTCACTAGATCCAACTTTAACTGCGCCACCTCCGCATCATGCTGAGCTTGATCCGCCGGGTCAACCGTGGCGGTTAACAGGGCCGTCATCTTGTCCGTGAGATCCATTAAGACCTGAGCCAGCGAGGGCACCGGGTTTCCTGCTCCAGCAGCAGGGTTCTGAACAGGCTGTGCACCGGCCATAAAGACTCCAACCTGACTTGGCGGCTCAAACGGGTCCGGAATACTGTCACCATTGGAACAACCCATGAGCCTGCCATCTTGAAGTTGATACAACAACTTTGACTCATCGGTGGACGACTCGCTGTCAGAGCCGGCGGCCGCCTCATCACTAGATCCAGATCAATCAAAGGGCCCTCTGTCGGGACCCCGATTCTAGGTCACACCGATCTAGCCTGTAACACCTCATATCACTTTGCGGCCTCACGCATGGTATCCCCACGGGTGTCGCCTTACCATGGCCGGGACCGTTTGCGCCTTTTGGCTCACGTATATGATAATGTCGCTAGCATCCATATGACAGAGAACCCGGGCCGACATGGCTAGTCGTGAACCCAGAGCGGCACTAACGTATGGGGACAGGCATACATGAATCAACATCGAACATGTCGGTCAGCAGCGTGCGAATCCGGGCTGTAGCACTGGCTAACAGGACTCCGGGAACCCGGGCTGTAGCAGGCTAGGCAGGACTCCGGATGTCACCGCGTGACATTTCCCCGAAGGGACAGACACAGGAACGAAGTGAATCACATGCCGGCCAGTCAAGTGTTCCGGAGCAGTAGTGCTGGGCTAGCAGGACTCCGGTGAACCGGGCTGTAGCGGACTACTATGGCTCGAGGAGGCACTAGACTACATTTCCCCATAAGAGAGGCTACCAAGGATAAACAACTAGGTTTTCGAATCCCACACATACCAAGCATTTCAATCATACACACAATATGCTCGATATGTGCAAATACAACATGGCATCACAACAAGACTCTACGACTCAGAGTATTTATTCATTAGGCTCCGAAGAGCCAGATATTACAAACATGGGTCTCATGACCCAACATTCAGAGCATACAAGTCAGAGCACATGCGGAAGCTTAACATGTCTGAGTACAGACATCTACAAATGAAAAAGGCTGAGAAGCCTGACTATTTACTAGATCCTGCCGAGGGCACAAGATCGTAGCTGAGGTATCAAGCTAAACGTCGAAGTCCACACGGAACTACTAGCGAGACTGACGTCTCTCTGCAAAACATAAAATAAGCAAACGTGAGTACAAATGTACTCAGCAAGACTTACATCAGAACTATCTACATATGCATCGGTATCAACAAAGGGGGTGGTGGAGTTTAACTGCAGCAAGCCAGCTTTGACTCGGTGGCTATCCTGACTACGACTGCAAGTAACTCTTTTGAGGTGGCGCACACGAGTCCACATGTTCACCATATCAATACTCCACTATGGATCCGCTCCCGTCTCCCTACGAGAACGCCATCCATAGCACTCACGCTTATCTTGCGCATTTTAAAGTATCCACTTTCACTTGTCTATGAACTGTTATAGGCAACCCAGAAGTCCATTTCCGCGGACACGGCTATTCGAATAGATCATATTAACCCTGCAGGGGTGTACTTCGTCACACACGCTCTCGCCACTTACCACCATGTACACGTCGTGTACCTCGGCAACCATCAAGCGGAAGCCTGGCGAGGGAGTCGGCCACAGCCTACCTAAACACTCAAGTCTCTAGTCCAGGTTTATCGCCTATTCAGGTTCCATCTGCAGGGAGTCCGGCCGAGGTTTCCACATACGGCCCCGAACGATGTGTGCAGGGTTCCCGAGACACCAAACGGGCGCCCGGTACACCGTGCCACGTGCCTACCGCATCACAGCCCACCCCTCGGTCAGCGCTGTCCACGGCCTCCAGCATACTACAAACACCAGAAACTACTTGCAACTCCTGGACAGAGGACAAGGGTGATTAAGAAGCCGAGAGGGTCCATTGGTTTCGGGCCCAATGCGTGGTAGTAACTGTATCATGGATCACAAACACAGAACTCAGTTCCTGAGGACGGCTTCAATGAGACAACCCACCATGTACTCCTACATGGCCTCTCACCGCTACCTTTACCAAATCGTGTTCACACACTTAGCTCACACACAGTAGGACATGTTCATCACCATTCCAATTCATCCCCGATGAATCAGACCCGACTCAACTCTAAGCAGTAGCAGGCATGACAAACAAGCATGAATGAGTAGGCACATCAGGGCTCAAACAACTCCTACTCATGCTAGTGGGTTTCATCTATTTACTGTGGCAATGACAGGTCATGCAGAGGAAAAGGGGTTCAACTACCGCAACATGTAACAGTTGAATCGATGTTGTCCTAATGCAGTAGAAGAGAGCAGGAGCGAGAGAATGGGATTGTATCGGAATGAACAAGGGGGTTTGCTTGCCTGGCACTTCTGAAGATATTATAGTTCTTCATCGGTGTCATCGAACTCATCGTCGGAATCACGGCTATCGAGAGGGGACAATCACCGGCAAACAAAGAAGAACACAATCAATGCAATGCACAATATGATGCATGATCATGACATGGCAATATGACGTGATTTGGCCTAATGTAACTAGCAACAGAAAGGTTTGGGTTGATTTGAACTCAAGGTTCAAATTCAAATTCAAACTATGAATTCAAATAGTGCATTATCATGTTTTCACCTATACAGCAGGTATAACTTAGTTTGACATGCATGGAAATGATACAGATGGATAGATTGCATTTTTCTGATCATTTTTCATATATAAATTATTTCATTCTGAGCTACGGTTGATTTTATATGATTTTTAGAAGTTTATACTATTTTCTGGAATTTCCTGATTAAAAATAAATCCAGAAAATGTAATACTGCGTCAGCCTGACGTCATCACTGCGTCAGCGAGTCAACGGGCTGGCCAGGGTCAAACCTGACCAGTGGGGTCCCACTGGTCGGTGTCACGGTGCTAGTTAGGGTCACTGACATGTGGACCCAGTCAATGGCCACGTCAGCATGGTCAACGCTGACGCGTGGGGCCACTGTGATTAGTTAAAACTAAATAGAAACTAATCTATGTTTAATTAGTCAGTGGGGCCCTGCTTTCAGTGTCACTAGGTGTTGACTAAGTGCGTCATTAGCCCTAACTAATCTGCCACGTCACCCTCGCCGGGGTTACGCCGGCGGCGACCAAAACGCGGCGGAGGCGCACTGGAGTGACTCGGGTTTCGCCTACAGGCCACCGTTTGACGCGCGGACGGGCGCGTTTGAAAGAGGGAAGCGAGGCGCATCTGTGGGTGGCCGTGGTTCGAGTGGGGGTGGACGGAGTCAACGGCGGCGAGCTCTTTTGCGGCCGCCGGAGTTCGGGTTAGCACGGGGGCGGCGTTAGGGAGCATGACAGGGGGTGCGGAGGGGTGCTATGGCCTCCTGGGGGTGCACTGAGCACGGCTACGTGCTCGGTTTAAACGGAGGCGAACCAAAACGACGACGGCGTCAAGTCCGGCGCCGGTGAGGTCTCAGTCTCGACGGAAACGAAGGCTACGCTGAGCTAATGGACATGGGAGAAGGGGGAATCGGTAGAGGAGCTCACGGCGAGTGCAGAGGTGGCCTCGGCGTGCCCGGGGAAGCACCGGAGCGAGCGGGGCGGCGAGAGGGATCTCCGGCGTTGGGAGGTTGAAGACGACGACGTGGAGGCACTCGGGGCGTCCGGCGTTGCACAGCTCGACGAGGAGGAAGAGGGATACTAGGCGGAGCTCTTGGGCATGTCAGGGCGTCGCCGGGATGGCGGTGTCCGCGGTGGTGGCGAGCGGCGGCGACGGAGGCGTTCGGGCGGGAAGAACAGAGGAGGGGGAGAGCGTTCGGGGGAGAGTGAGAGAGAGCCGGATGGCTCTGGGGGTCGCGTGGCATCGTCCAGACGCGTCGAGGCGGAGCCAGGCAGGCAGGGAGGGAGGAGGTGGCCGCGGCGTGTAACGGCGCGCGTCGGGCACGCGCCCTCGCCTACTGGCGCGAGGAGGAAGGCGACAGGAGAGCGCCTGGTGGGCTGGGCCGCCAGCTGGGCCGGCGAGGTGGGCTGCACAGTAGGTAGGTCCAGGTAACTTTCTCTCCCTCTTCTGCTTTCTAATTTGTTTTTGTTTTTTCTAATATTCTGTAGTCTTTAGGGCTTTATTAAAAATACTTAGACACTTCCAAAAATCATGAAACTACTCATGATCACTGTTGGGAATATATCCTACAGTAAACATTTTAGTTTATGATTATTTGAGCATTTAAAATATTTAATAGCATTTAAATGCCCAAATGCAAATAGAGTATGATTTAATCCAGAGCCCAAATATGACATGGAAAGATGTGCATCACCTCTGGTTACTGTTTCCAGCATTTTCCAAGAATGATGAACATTTTTGAAAGCCATTGGGATTTACTGGAAATATTTTGGTTGAACCTAGTGAATTCCTTTAATGCTAGGGTTTAGGCAATCCCCATTTCAAGTTTCTTTCAAAATTAAACATGATGACATGAGGAACAAGCAAAAGTCAAACAAGGGCTGATCTGGGGCTGTGACACCCTCCATGGATACATCCCACAAAAGCATGCCTTAAGGCAGGCCGGGCCCGGGCGGGTCGTGCACGCTGAGCCGTCTCGATGAGATCGGCGCAGAGATCTGGCTTAGGGCCCGGCTCACCAATCTTGCCAATGAAAACATGAATTCCGTCGAAGGGGACCCGGTACCCGTACTCAATTGAGCCGGCGTCGGGGCCCCAGTTTGCATCGTCGATGTAGAGCTTGCCGCGACGACTCTTGGTCATCCGGCCCACAGCGTATCCCTTGAGCCCTTCGAAGCTGCCCTTCAAGAACTCAAATCCACCGTGCGCCGGCCCCACGGTGGGCGCCAACTGTCGTGGAATTGTCACGGCAGATGTCCTTGAGCTAGGACTTAGTCGTGGAGCCATCGCAGCTAGGAAGCTTGAAGGGGTTAAGCGGGACAAGGAACACGAGGTTTTATACTGGTTCGGCCCCTTACGGTGAAGGTAAAAGCCTACGTCCAGTTGAGGTGGTATTGATTAGGGTTTCAATGACCAGGGAGCCAAACTGCTATGCCTGGCTCTCGATGAGATATTTCTTGTCCCTAAACCGCTGCCGGGTCGTCCCTTTATATAGGGAGGCTGACGCCCAGCAGCTCTCAGAGTCCCGGCCAGCTCATAAGAGTGTCCGGCTCGGACTCTCAACTATTCTTGCCTTACACTACAAGTTCTACCATGATAATGATTGTAACTACGGGCCTTAAACCATATCCGGGTCTTAAGCCCATCTTTGGCCCACCGTCTTCAAGCTTGGCGCCGGGCTTCTGGCAATGACCATATGAGTAACCCGGCCCCTCCTGGCGGGTGACTCTATGGTCTATATCCTCAACACTCATGTATTGCGTGAAGATTGAAAAAGTTTGAGAACATCAAAAGTATGAAACAATTGCTTGGCTTTTCATCGGGGTTGTGCATGATTTAAATATTTTGTGTGATGAAGATAGAGCATAGCTAGACTATATGATTTTGTAGGGATAGCTTGCTTTGGCCATGTTATTTTGAGAAGACACGATTGCTTTGTTAGTATGCTTGAAGTATTATTGTTTTCATGTTAATATTAAACTTTTGTTTTGAATCTTATGGATCTGAATATTCTTGCCACAATAAATAAGATTACATTGATAGTTATGTTAGGTAGCATTCCACATCAAAAATTCTGTTTTTATCATTTACCTACTCGAGGACGAGCAGGAATTAAGCTTGGGGATGCTTGATACGTCTCCAACGTATCTATAATTTTTTATTGTTCCATGCTATTATATTATCTCTTTTGGATGTTTAATGGGCTTTATTATACACTTTTATATTATTTTTGGGACTAACATATTAACCGGAGGCCCAACCCAAAATGTTGTTTTCTTGCCTATTTCAGTGTTTTGAAGAAAAGGAATATCAAACGGAGTCCAAACGGAATGAAACCTTCGGGAGAGTTATTTTTGGAACGGAAGCAATCCAGGAGACTTGGAGTAGACGTCAGGGAAGCTTCGAGGAAGCCACGAGGCAGGGAGGCGCGCCCTACCCCCCCTGGGCGTGCCCCCACCCTCGTGGGCCCCTCGTGGCTCCCCTGACCGACTTCTTTCGCCTATATATATCCATATACCCTAAAAACATCGGGGAGCAGAATAGATCGGGAGTTCCGCCGCCGCAAGCCTCTGTAGCGACCAAAAACTAATCGGGACCCTGTTCCGGCACTCTGCCGGAGGGGGGATCCCTAACCGGTGGCCATCTTCATCATCCCGATGCTCTCCATGACGAGGAGGGAGTAGTTCATCCTCGGGGCTGAGGGTATGTACCAGTAGCTATGTGTTTATTCTCTCTCTCTATCTCTCTCGTGTTCTTGATTCGGCACGATCTTGATGTATCGCGAGCTTTGCTATTATAGTTGGATCTTGTGATGTTTCTCCCCCTCTACTCTCTTGTAATGAATTGAGTTTTCCCTTTGAAGTGATCTTATTGGATTGAGTCTTTAAGGATTTGAGAACACTTTATGTATGTCCTGCATGTGCTTATCTGTGGTGACAATGGGATATCATGTGATTAACTTGATGTATGTTTTGGTTATCAACTTGCGGGTTCCCTGACCTCGCGAACTTATGCATAGGGGTTGGCACATGTTTTCGTCTTGACTCTCCGGTAGAAACTTTGGGGCACTCTTTGAAGTTCTTTGTGTTGGTTGAATAGATGAATCTGAGATTGTGTGATGCATATCGTATAATCATACCCACGGATACTTGAGGTGACATTGGAGTATCTAGGTGACATTAGGGTTTTGGTTGATTTGTGTCTTAAGGTGTTATTCTAGTACGAACTCTATGATAGATTGAACAGAAAGAATAGCTTCGTGTTATTTTACTACGGACTCTTGAATAGATCGATCAGAAAGGATAACTTTGAGGTGGTTTCGTACCACACCATAATCTGTTCGTTTGTTCTCCGCTATTAGTGACTTTGGAGTGACTCTTTGGTGCATGTTGAGGGATATTTATATGATCCAATTATGTTATTATTGTTGAGAGAACTTGCACTAGTGAAAGTATGAACCCTAGGCCTTGTTTCCTAGCATTGCTATACCGTTTGTGCTCATTTTTATCATTAGTTACCTTGCTGTTTTTATATTTTCAAATTACAAAAACCTATATCTACCATCCATATTGCACTTGTATCACCATCTCTTGGTCCGATGACACTCCTGAAGATCATGGCCCTTGGTCCGATGGATCTTGCAGTACGGCCCATCACCCTTCCCAGCCTTCTCGGCAGCCGTGGCTTCCCGACAATCAGTGCACGCGGCAACTTCCTTGCCGGGAACCTCGGTCTTGGCCTTCTTGCCGGTACTAGGCGCGCTCGATCCTTCAACGGTCATCACTGCTTTATCCTTGCGCTTCTTGTTGTGCTTCTTGTTCTTCTTCTTCTGATTGGCGGCATCGTCATCGTCCTCTGAGTCGATGTTGATGCCATCTTCTTCACCGGGGAGTCGCCTCCCCTCTTCTACTCAAGCATACTTGTCCACCAGAGTGTACAACTCATTCACAGTCTTGGGCAACCAAAGGTTCATTTTAGAACGTATCCGGCGGTTACACACGTTTGACTGGAATGCAGCTATCACAGTTGTCGGTTGGATGTCTGGGATGTTCCTGTGCACTCGGCTGAATCTCTGCATCTGCTTCCGCAAACTTTCGCCTTCCTTCTACCGGAGGAGCTGCAAGTCACTTGGCCGCCCTGGTTCTTGATGGCCGCTCGTGAAGGCGCCAAGCCGCCAACAAACTCGTGGCACAGGTCAGCCCAGGTCGAAATGGAGTTCTCTGGCAGGTGCATCAGCCAAGACCTCACATTTGGCTTGAGTGCCAAAGGGAAGTAGTTGGCAAACACCTCTCGTCTCTTCCCCCGGTAGCTTGAACAGCGATGGTGTAGAGGCTCAAGAACTCTGTCGGGTTTAGTCTCTATCATACTTCTCTGGTATGTCTGGCTAGAACGTGCGAGTAGATGGCTAACGGACTTGCCGCAACTCGCGAGTGAAGGCGGGGCACCCAACCTCGAAAGGTAGGTACCCACCTTCACCGGGCATGAGCTCGTCGTCGTCGGGGCCATTGCGCCTATCAGACTGGCGGCGGGTGTCGCAGAGTCGTTCCATGATGACGTGCGCGTCCTCCCTCTGTAACGCCCACGATGCGGCTATATCTCCCACGTGTCGAGGCACGACTTAGAGGCATAACCGGATAGTGGTTTTGTCGCAAGAAGGGTCATCTTCACACAATCCCATGTAATGAACAAGAATGGGATAAAGAGTTGGCTTACAATCGCCACTTCACACAATACAGGAATAAATATCATACATATTCCAAAATACAAACATAAAGACCGGCTACGGCCAAAATCCAGATGAAAATAAGACAACCCCAAATGTTAGATCCCCGATCGTCCCAACTAGGCTCCACTACTGATCATTAGGAAAAGACACATAGTAACGACCACGTTCCTCGTCGAACTCCCACTTGAGATCGACCCCATCCTCTGCACTGGCATCGTCGGCACCTGCAACTATTTTTGTAGAATCTGTGAGTCACGAGGACTCAGCAATCTCACATCCGCGAGATCAAGACTATTTAAGCTTATAGAAAAGGATGGTGTAATGAGGTGGAGCTGCAGCGGCAAAAGCATATATGGTGGCTAACTTGCGCAAATGAGAGCAAGAAGAGAAGCAACGGAACGGACGTCATCTAGCAATGACCAAGAAGTGATCCTGAACTCCTACTTACGTCATACATAACTCAGACCGTGTTCACTTCCCGGACTCCGCCGAGAAGAGACCATCACGGCTACACACGCAGTTGATGTATTTTAATTGGTCAAGTGACAAGTTCTCTACAACCAAACATTAACAAATTCCCATCTGCCTCATAACTGCGGGCACGGCTTTCGAAAGATAATACCCTGCAGGGGTGTACCAACTTAGCCCATCATAAGCTCTCACGGTCAACCAAGGATAAACCTTCTCCCGGAAAAACCCGATCAGTCTCGGAATCCCGGTTTACAAGACATTTCGACAATGGTAAAACAAGACCAGCAAAGCTGCCCAAATGTGCCGACAAATCCTGATAGGAGCTGCACATATCTCGTTCTCAGGGCACACCGGATAAGTCAAGCTACGAGTAAAACCAGACCTCGAGTTTCCCCGAGGTGGCCCCGCGGGCTGCTCGGTTCGGACCAACCCTCGAAGGAGCACTGGCCCGGGGGGGGGGGGTTAAAATAAGATGACCCTCGGGCTCGCGAAAACCCGGGGGAAAAGGCTTAGGCGGCAAATAGTAAAACCAAAGTTGGGCCTTGCTGGAGGAGTTTTATTCAAGGCGAACTGTCAAGGGGGTCCCATAAATCACCCGATCGCGTAAGGAACGCAAACTCAAGGAACATAATCCCGGTATAACAGTAACTAGGGCGGCAAGAGTGGAACAAAACACCAGGCATAAGGCCGAGCCTTCCACCCTTTACCAAATATATATATAGATGCATTAATTAAAATAAGAGATATTGTGATATCCCAACATATCCATGTTCAGACATGGAACAAACTTCAACTCCACCTGCAACTAGCAACGCTATAAGAGGGGCTGAGCAAAAGCGGTAACTTAGCCAAACAACGGTTTGCTAGGAGAGGATGGTTAGAGGCTGACATGGCAAAATGGGAGACATGATATAGCAAGTGATAGGTAGCGTAGCATGGCAATAGAGCGAACAACTAGCAAAGCAAAGATAGAAGTGATATCGAGGGGTGGTCATCTTGCCTGCAAGGTTCTCAGAGTTGTCGAAAGCTTGATCCTCGTAAGCGTACTCAACAGGTTCCTCGTTCACGAACTCGTCTCCCGGCTCTACCCAAGACAAGAACACAAACAAACAGAACCACAATCAACAACGAGAAATGCACAAGCAACATGATGCAAAACATGTATGATATGCAAGATATGATATGCGATGCATATGCGTGCTCCGGAAGGAAAATGATGAACAAGGAAGTAACTAGGCAAACCAAGCATGCCACTGGAAAGATGAGATGATTTCGGTCTAAATCGATATAAAGATCACCGGAAACGGATGCACGGTTTGCAAATGGCAAGCAAAACAAGACTGACACGAATCTGCGATTAACAGCATGATAGCACTTAAAATGCAACAAGTAACAATGCTACAGCACCCCAACATAGCAACAAAGCACATGGCAGTAATCTACAGGAGATGCTTGAAAAAAGATGAACACTAAGCTATGGCTAGATCACAACATATCAAGCTCAAACAAGCATGGCAAAAGTGCAAAAGATAACAGGTTCACAGACATAGTGAAAAACTGGACATGGCAGAAAACAGCATCAGGTAGCAATGTTCAGAGCACGAAATCAACATGCTACAGGAAATTAACATAACAAAACAAGGCATGGAAGTGTTCTACGAAACGCATATGACAAAAGTCTCTTACTGACCATAAGCCAAAAAGGACCAGAAGATATGATGGCAAGCATGTAAACATAGCAAGTTTCGTTATCAGGTTTCAGACTTAGCAGAAAATAGAGCATGGCAGAAATAATAATATGTACGCCTCTTTGTGATCTTGATTGACTCACTACAGAGCAATTAACTACAAACCAAGCACACCTACAGCAAGATGGCATGTTTATAAAGCTATCCATGGTAAGAACAAATGCATAGCATGTATGGATCAACTACAATAAGCTTGGCAAGATTGCATATCATGTTAAGAATCTGCCAGAAATAGTTTATAGCAACAGTAGAGCAAGATTGAGTCATACTATGGCACTCCATAATTACAAACAATTGCAGGAATAGATCAATTACAACTATAGCTACAAAACATCCTTACTGAACATATCCAAAATATGCATGGATCTCTCTGTAGCATCAAGTTTACATGGCAACAAAATAACAGCACACAAGGACTTAGAGAAATCACCAAGTCCCTGAAATCAGAAACATTATGGAGCCTACTTTGCATGCTTGTGCTAGTCACCAAATAGATCACAAAAATACATGGCATAAACCTTTGAAAAGATGGCATGGCATACTTCAAAACACATGTAGAGCTCATGCTCATAAGATGCACAGATTAAATGATACAAAAATGACAAATCTCCAAGTTCTGATAAGAATCAGAGAATAACAGCAACTAGCCCTCTTCCAACCGAGATTTGGGCATCAAGATGACCTCTAATGAACATGGTGCAATTGAATAAAATGAAGAGCATCACGAGGCGAACAATTTGACATATTACACGCGTGAATCGGAGCTAAATGCAAGGAGTTATGACATCACGAACAGAGGCATATTGCTGTAAAAATCCATGACTTAGAAATATTTCGGGGGGGGGGGGGGGGTTCGGGAAAGTCAACGTACTGCGCCTTCGATCGGATCTCGCCGGAGAGCTCGGCTCGTCGCCGGCGGGAGAGAAGAGGAGGCGGAGGGGAGCGACGAGGAGGAAGGAGACGGCGCCGGCCGGCTGCGGCGCGGAGCAGGGCGGAGGCGGGGCCGGCGATGGCCGGCGGCGGCGGACACCGGCGAGGTGCGGCGGGGCACCGGCGCGGCGGCGGCGGAGGAGCACCGCGGGAGGATCGCGGGGCGCGGGCGGAGACGGGCGGCGGCGGGCCAGCTGCGGGCCGGGCGGGCCGCGGCGTACGAAGCGGGCGACGGCGACACGTGGCGGCGGCGGACTCGCGGGAATATCGTCCGGCGCCGGGCGGACGTGTCCGGCGCGCGGAGGGACGAAGCTAGGGTTTTGACTGAGAATGGTATTTCGGGATGCCCACATATTTATAGGTAGAGGGAGCTAGGAGGCTCCAAATGAGATGCGGTTTTCTCCCACACGATCGTGATCGAACGACCTAGAGCATGGAAGGGAATTTGGTGGGTTTTGGGCTGGTTTTGAGGGGGGTTTTTACAGGACACTCAAATGGACTTTGCGGATGCCCGGTTAACCGTTGGAGTACCAAACGACCTCCAACTGGCACGAAACTTGACCGGTAGTCTCCGGGTGGTATAATAAAGCCACTTGACAAGCCTCGGCCCATTCCGAGAAAGTTTGACACACGCACATGAAAGAAAACAAGAGGGGGGCACCGGAGAAGATAGGAGCGCCGGATTGGAAAACGGACAACGGGGAAAATGCTCGGATGCATGAGACGAACACGTATGCAAATGCAATGCACATGATGACATGATATGAAATGCATGACATGAAAAAATGCAAAACGAAAGACAAAACCCGACCACGGAGGAAATATCATAACACATAGCCGGAAATGGCAAGAGTCGGAGTTACAAATATGGCAAGTTACATCCGGGGTGTTACACCCTCCCCCTTCTTCCAGGACTCGCCGTTGGTCTTGACGTGCTCGAGGGTCGGATGAAGCCATCGATATGTCGTAGGGTTCTTGGTCGCGTGGCTTTGGTTGCGGCCCCTAGACTGGCTGCCGCGGAGGGGATTGCACCATGGGGGTGGCCCCTTCGGTACGGCCAGCGGCTCGGGCCGTTGTCGCCACCTGTTGAGGCCATGACGGGCCTGCTCGCTGTGATCCTCCCGCCTCGGCGAAACCAATCAGGCGCTGAATGGTGGCTCTCCACTCATCTATCTGATCGGCCACCGCCGGGAATCGCAATAGGAGTTGGGCCCATGCCATGGCCTCCTAAGCAGTGCTCGGCATGGATGACGACGTAGACCGTAATGTCGCCTAGCTTCTGACGGTGCCGAAAGTGGCAGCACCGTGTTCTCGTCGTCGTGAGCCAGTTGCCAGGGTGGCGTGGTGATGAGGCAGATGTGCTTGGGGAGCGGCAGCTCCGTTTGGCGCATCGGCTCGGCTAGCTCGTTCCGGGGGTGGTGCATGCCTTGCGGCCGCGCCCGCAGCAGGGGCGGCCGGATGGTTGCGGTTCGCCCCAGAGTGAGCACCATCATTGTGGCTGCGTCCTTCGGTGGGGCGGGGAGGCCCGGGCGGAATGATCTCTCCACCCGCACCTTGTGGAGCGTGGCCGCTGGGATTTTGCTGGCGCTGTCCTTCTCTGGTGCCGCCTGCTCCTGCTTCGGCCGCAGGGGAGGTGGTGACGACGCCACCTGCGTCAGCCACGTCCCCCGCGACATCCACGTCCTCGTGCGTCCCCGTAGCCCCCGCAGCATCGCCGACCGCGTGCGACGGGGCCTTCAAGGTGGACAAGTGAGCTGCAGCACCAGGCTTCTTCTTGGGCGCCAAGCTTCCTCTCGGGTTCGTGCAAGCTCTTCCCCCTACCTGGCGCGCCAAAGCTGCCATGGGAAAACACGGCCACCTATGGGGCCATCAGCACCTTGTGGTTCGTAGGGGGAAAGAGCACATTGCACAAAGAGCGAAGGGCACAGAGCAGCACGGCAGAGATAATACAGGCAGTTTTTACCCAGGTCCGGGCCGCTGCGAGGCGTAAAACCTTACTCCTACTTTGGGGGATTGATGAGAGGACCGTGGTGGAGATACAACGCTCTAGCCCGGCAGGGTTGCCTTGGGGCGAGAGCAGCTATGCGCGTATGAGTGTACAAGGGTCCAAATCCTTTCTAAGGTTTCCACGACCCTCCTTTTATAGATCAAGGGGTCACCACAAGGGAAAATCAGTCATTGTGCACTGATTAGATAGCAAATAGTGCTATCATACCTAACTCTGTACATAGGACAAGGCGCATTAAATGCATCGCTTTGTGTCACATCATAGCACAGCCCGACAAGCCTTGCCGGGCCGTTCAGCCACCTTCTCGCCTATCTGCGTGACACGTCTCTGGACGGGTGTCATTTGGAGGTGATTTCCTTAGGAAGCGGCTACCACATGCCAAATAACAGCCACTTAGTCACTTGGGGGCTCGATACCGCACCGATCAATGACTTGCGTTGCTGTGAGGTGGAGCGGTGGAGTCTTGGCGGGGTAGTCCGCCCTCATCGGGCCCGGCAGGCCTGCCGGGGCAGTCTTGAGACTTGTCTTCGGGGAAACCTCAACCTCGCCAGGCTCGAAAGCCCAGCAAGGGAGGTTTTTCCTTAGTGGTATCTTGCTCCTTTAGCTTGACTTGGTCTTCTTGATACACTGATCTCTTCTACTTGGTCTAGTCTTGGACGTTGTAACCTTGCTCTTAAGCCTATGTACTGTCTGGGCAACATGCATGGGGTTTGTTGCACCGACGATATTGCAAAACTATTGCAAGGAATAAAACTTATCATATTCAGTGATCTACATGAAAGTTTTTATTATATCCTTCTTGAATACCTATCATATTAGGACTGTCGGCGTCCTGGGAACGGGGGTCCCCAGACTTGCCTGCCTGCGGCCCACGGCGTGGCTCTCCCAGCGGCCCCGTACGGCCCATCTTCACCAACCAACACTCAAGACCCTCGCGAGGGGCCAAGCCTCGCAAGGTGGATGACACAAGACCTCCTCGGGAGCGGCCTTACCAGGCTGGCTCGCGTGGGGCGGAGAGATAAAGGCAAGGGACACCTCGCGAGGTTCAAGTGACGCAAGCCATGACGACTGGTCCCAGGCGGGCGCCAGCTCGCGAAGTGTCCTCATTTCCTCTTTGGTGCTAAAGGGGCAAGTGCAGGCGAGGAGTCCCGAGGCATCAGACAAAGGTTTCCATATCGGTGCAACGAGACTAAGACCAGCAGGATGGCAGGACGGAGGTCACCGTGGAGCACAAGACGGCGTCACCACCAGAGCCTTTGGCAGGTTAAGACTACTTTTGTCAGGATAGCTTGTACTAGTTGTCCCCCTTCAAACTGGCCGTTGTGGCATCCCTTCCAGCTCAATATTTGGGAAGAGGACCAAGGCCTCTATAAATAGGACTAGACACCACCATAGGAGGCAACTCATCTTGGACAGTATCCACTCCATCCTCACACCCACCAAGCACAAGAACACCTCTACTCAGGAGGCTGTTCTTCCCCTTGTACTGTTCATCCTCAGCCCGAGAGGCAATCCACCACCACCACACTGGAGTAGGCTATTACACCACATCGGTGGCCCAAAACAGTATAAATCTTGTGTCTCTTGTGTTGCGAGTTCATCGAGCTAGGCTTTAAGATCGCGGTGAGGGTGAGGGCGTGATTAGGTAGGGAGAGATCTTCGCGTGCACCCCAGTGTTCGAGCCTCAAGGGTTTTGCCGGAACCCGAAATCCGACATTTGGCGCGCCAGGTAGGGGTGCGCTGAAGCTTTCTTTCCGCCGATCCGCGTCCCGTCGCTTCATCGTCTCCATGTCGGACGCCCGTCGAGCCCGCGCTGAGCGCAGGGCCGCCCTCGCCGCCCGTGTCGCTCAGACGGCTCTTATCGGCGGGCCTCCCCGTCGTTCTCCGTCGCTTACAGCCAACGCCGCCACCGGCCCAGTGGGGAACGTGCAGCAAGCATCCTCGCTGCACCCCTTGGTGCGGTGGGACGGCCGCACCCCCACCCCATCGCTGTCTCTGGCCGGCTCATCGTCTCACGCTCGTCGCGCTCCCACAGACGCGCAGGTCGTGCTGCTCATGGCACGCGAGCTCCTGCGCTACCGCCCTATCGACGACCTCTACGAGGACTGGCTCGACCGCATCGCCGAGCTCGTCAGTGCCGCTGGGGGCTCTCCTGTGTCATCTCTCTCGCTGCCTCGCCCTCTGCCAGCTGCGGGCGATGTGGCCCATAGAGCGCCTCCACCACCTCTGCCCCAAGACAGCGTCCTGGTGCCAAGGCGCGCAGCCCCTCGGCGCGACCCATCGCGTTCGGCGCCCGCGCGAGAGGAAAGAAGCTGCCAAGAAATCCCTCGGCCGCGAGAGAACATTCCCGTGCTCCCCGCTCCACCACGGCAAGACCGTGCGCCGCCTACGGTGGTGGTGCGCAGACATCAAGGGCAGGCTCCACATCAGCAAAGGGTCCCGGTGGCCACTGCGGGCTGCCACGCCTTCACCCCTGAGCTGCGTAGCGTCGCATGGCCGGGCAAGTTCAAGCTAGACCAGCCTCCTCGCTGCGACGGCACCCCCGACCCTGCTGAGTTCCTTAAGCTCTACGAGCTGAGCATCGAGGCAGCCAACGGTGACGAAAAAGTCATGGCGAACTGGTTCCCCATGGCTCTCAAGGATGGTGGTCGCTCATGGCTCCTGAACCTGCCCCCAGGCTCCATCTCCTCCTGGAACGGGATGCGCGACCGCTTCGTCGCCAACTTCCAGGGCACTCGCGACCGCCCTCCGGCCGCGGGTGACCTGCGCCGCATCAAGACGCAGCCAGGGGAGACCATCCAGAAGTACATCCAGCGCTTCAACAACGTTCGCCTCAAGATCCCCAAGGTGACGGACAAGGCCATCATATCCGCGTTTTCTGATGGCGCCCGTGACGTCAAGATGAAGGAGGAGCTCGCCATCCATGAGGAGTTGTGCACGACCTTGGAGCTGTTCAACCTGGCGACCAAGTGCGCAAGAGCTGAGGAAGGGCGCCTTTCCCTCCTCGAGCTCCCAGATGCTGACCCCGAGGAGAAGAAGGCCAAGGCCAAGGACGTGAAGCGCAAGGGAGTGGCCGTGCTCATGGCGGAGCCAGACACGAAACGCGGCCGAGACCAGCCCGAGTCATCCAAGAGCAGCCGACCATTCTGCGCCTTCCACAATGTTCACTGCCACAACACCAACGACTGTCAAGAGCTCAGGGCCATTCGAGACAGACGCTTCGGTCGATGCTCTGAGCGCAACGACCGGGGCTACGGCCGAGGAGGAGGACGTGGCGGAGGACGGAGGGACGATCGTGGCCCACGCCAGGAGTGGCGCGACCGGCCTCGCGAGGACCACTGGCAGGACCAACCTCGCGAGGGAGCCTGGCGCGATCAGCCTCGTGAGGATCGCCCTCAGGGAAATGCTGGACTTCCACCACTGCCGCCACCGCCAAGGAGGAACGACGACCACCATCAGGACAAGGGGGCTGGGGGCTGGGGGCTTCCAGGAGCCGCGTGCTATCACCTCCATCTTGGGCGGAGCTCAGGCCCTAGCCTCTCAGTGTATCTTCAAACAGTTTGCTCGTGAGGTGAACGCAGTCCTCCCGAAGCTTGAGGCCACGCACCCGCTCAGGTGGTCCAAGTGCGCTATCACCTTCAGCTCGGTAGATCAGCTCAAGTGCGCGGCCACCGCTGGCGCCCTCCCGATGCTTTGCTCGCCCGTCATCAGCAACGTGCAAGTCACCAAGACCCTCATCGATGGCGGCGCAGGGCTTAATGTCCTGTCCGTTGAGACGTTTGACAGCCTTCAAGTGCCCTACGATTAGCTCCATCCTACCAAGCCTTTCTCAGCAATAACCGACGGTTCCACCACCCCGATAGGGCAGGTCCGCCTCCCTGTCACCTTTGGACAGCGCGACAACTACCGCACCGAGCCCATCGACTTCGACGCCGCCCACATCCGTCTGCCATACAACGCCATCCTCGGGTACCCGGCCCTGGCAAAGTTCATGGCAGTGACACACCATGGCTACAACATCCTCAAGATGCCAGGAAGCGGCGGGATCATCACAGTCCCCTGCGAAGAAAGAGATGCTGTGTGCTCCCTCGAGCGCGCCTTCCAAGCAGCGTCAATCGAAGACCTTGACAACAATGCAGCGCAGTACCCTCCTGAGGTCGTCCCCAAGAAGAAGAAGCAGCTACTCCGCACCGGGCCTCGAGAGAGCGGCGCCGCAAGTGGCGCCTCGTTAGGATCAGCGCCCATGCCTGGGGCGCCTCCATCCCTCGCATAGGAAGGCGCGCCCAGCGCCCTCCTTGGGCAGGGCTCATGGGCTCTCTTCTGGAGGGCCTCCAACCTTGCCAACAAAAAGAGGGAGGCGCTCGGGCACCACGTGGAGGCGTGCTTCGCAGCACGCTTCCCTCAGGAATACACCGGGCGAGGAGCGCCCAGCGCTCGGGAGTTCATTGCCAAGACCACTCACGAACTGCAAAACATGAGAGCCATGCGCGACGACCGCCGCTCACCTGGCGCGGCTCCCCATCCAGGCGAGGATGGCGGGTTGCACGTCTGCATCGACATCCCAGGGCTCAACAGAGCCGCGTCTCAGGAGCTCTTCTGGCCTTCCCGCGTGGGGCGCTGCGAGGGTCCACCTCACAACTATGTTTGCATGCCTTTTGGCCTACCGAGCGTGGCGTCCGCCTTCCAGCGCAACCTGTGCACCCTGGCGGCTCAGGAGGCCAGGCACCACACAGTCCTGGCGGAGATGGAGACGGTCCTCAAGGAACCGCCTGGACCCCCAGAGCCTCCCGAGGCTCAGGATCCCGGTGGCTCGTGAGGAGCAACCCCTGCACCACGCATCTTCAGCTGCCCCGACATTCCTTCAACAACAGAACCAGGTGACATTTTCCAAGTTCGTTTAGCTGGGAGCGCCCCTCGGGCTGCATCATTCCCAGGCCGCGTGGGCCTGTCCCTGTGGTATGTATCCCTTGACATCTTTAGCTTACCTTACTGGGGGCACCCCCCGGGCTGCATCATCCCCAAGCCGCTCGGGTCTGACCCAGTGGCGGGTATCGTTCTTGCATTTACCTAAGCTAGGTCACCTTGCATGCATAATCTATCCATGGCTATCACTTGCTTGATTGACACCTACCACGGGAGCTGCTCACGCTGGCACGGCGCTTTTGCTGGGGTCCGTCCCTGCAACGTCGACAAATCTGAGCGGTCAAGCTCTGACCCGCGGCACGCCCCGCGTGCGTCACCTCACCAGGCCCTCAGTGCCTTCATCCTCTTACGGAGCGACCAGTGGTCGGCCGACATTTACAGTGGCAGTCTGCGCCCCTCCTCGTGTTGACTTGCAGGAACCTCCCGAGGACAACAGCGGGCGGTACCGCGGGCTCCCTCTTCTCCCATGCGATTCGCTTGCGCATTAAAAGGGGGGCTCCTGAGCATCGCGAGTCAGAAGCCCTCACCCCCTATCCTTGACCATGGCATCACGACCTAGCATACCAACGGTGGCTGAGCTCGCTCGAGGGCTGGGACCTGAGGACGTTGAGCACAAAGGAGAGCATGGAGAAGAGGGGGAAGCACGCACGGGCCTAACCTAGCTGTGCCACGGCCGCCGACGCAGGAGTCTGGCGCAACGCAAGGAAACGACTCCAGACTACCAAGATAAGTTTCGCGCTCGAAATCCACCAATCGCTACGACACGGGATCCTCACTTGCTGCAACCCTGTCATGGCAGCGTCGCCCCCTTTCTTACCTCTCGATGGCCGCTTGGGCGCTAAGGGGGGCCTCCTGAGAATCGCGTCTCAGGAGCTCTTACTGGACCTTGGGCCGCTCACCTCCTGGCCTTGACCACGGCATCGCGACCTGGCATACCAGCGATGGCTGAGCCTGCCTGGGGACCGGGACCTGTCAGCGTAGAGCACCAAGCCGTCGCGAGGATAGAAAGAGGAGCCTAAGCCAAAACAGGACGCGCGCCCGCACAATTTCATGATAAGGATAATATCAACAAAAGACATTACAGGCCCTTTACACACCCCCGCGGGGCTCTTCTTGATTCCTCGCAGGGAACAAAAGAAAGGAAATTCAAGGAGCCCTATCTACACACACCAGCGCGGCCGACGCCATCATCAACAGTGGGCCATCGGAGGCCGGCGCCAACCCCATCCAGATCAGCGACGGCGGTGGCCGGACGCTGCGGCCTTGCTCCAGGCGCGGCGAAAACTCGGGGGCACGTAGCTGTCGTCGCTCGTCTCCGGAGTCTCGTAGGGCTCGGGAGAGTCGGTGGACTCCCAAGCGTCATTGCTGCTGCTGGAGGAACCGCTGGCGGGGCAGTCCTGACGGCCTTGTCCCGGGCAGCACTCCAAGCGGCGGCCTTCCGCGTCGAAGACCTTGAAAAACATGGTGGAGGCGCCGTCATACTCGAAGTGGATCGCAAGGGCTCCTTCTACACGGCAAACCTGGGCGACCTCACCCCAGCGTAGGGTCATGAAGATCTTGCCCGAGGAGATGACTTCAACTTCCGCTCCGGCCGTCGGGGCATCGCAGTCGGCGGCATCTCGGCGGAGAAGAACTGGGGGAAGCGGATCCAATTGCGCGGAGGCATCGCCGCCCACAGCACGAGCTCGCGCGAGGAGTCCTGTAACGCCCACGATGCGGCTATATCGTCGAACATTTTTATTCTAGACTCAACAACGCCAGCGATTCGATCAAGCAGGGGGCTCCTAAGTCGGGGATGGCTCTGATTACCAACTTGTAACGCCCACGATGCGGCTATATCTCCCACGTGTCGAGGCGCGACTTAGAGGCATAACCGCATAGTGGTTTTATCGCAAGAAGGGTCATCTTCACACAATCCCATGTAATGAACAAGAATGGGATAAAGAGTTGGCTTACAATCGCCACTTCACACAATACATAAATATCATTCATACATCATCCAAAATACAATCATATAGACCGACTACGGTCAAAATCCAGATGAAAATAAGACAACCCCAAATGCTAGATCCCCGATCGTCCCAACTGGGCTCCACTACTGATCATCCGGAAAAGACACATAGTAACGACCACGTTCCTCGTCGAACTCCCACTTGAGATCGACGCCATCATCTGCACTGGCATCGTCGGCACCTGCAACTATTTTGGTAGAATCTGTGAGTCACGGGGACTCAGCAATCTCACACCCGCGAGATCAAGACTATTTAAGCTTATAGGACAAGGAGGTGGAAAGAGGTGGAGCTGCAGTGGCAAAAGCATATATGGTGGCTAACTTGCGCAAATGAGAGCGAGAAGAGAAGCAACGGAACGGACGTCATCTAGCAATGACCAAGAAGAGGTCCTGAACACCTACTTACGTCAAACATAACACAGACCGTGTTCACTTCCCGGACTCCGCCGAGAAGAGACCATCACGGCTACACACGCACTTGGTGTATTTTAATTGGGTCCAGTGACAAGTTATCTACAACCGGACATTAACAAATTCCCATCTGCCTCATAACCGCGGGCACGGCTTTCGAAAGATAATACCCTGCAGGGGTGTCCCAACTTAGCCCATCATAAGCTCTCACGGTCAACGAAGGATAAACCTTCTCCCGGAAAGACCCGATCAGTCTCGGAATCCCGGTTTACAAGACATCTCGACAATGGTAAAACAAGACCAGCAAAGCCTCCCGAATGTGCCGACAAATCCTGATAGGAGCTGCACATATCTCGTTCTCAGGGCACACCGGATTGTCCAAGCTTCCAATAGGCCAGCCCAGAGTTGCCCCTGGTGGCCACCAGTGACTGACAGTTTGGACCAATACTCAGAGGAGCACTGGCCCGGGGGTTTAAAATAAAGATGACCCTCGGGCTCTAGAAAACCCGGGGGAAAAAGGTATAGGTCGCAAATGGTAAAACCAAGGTTGGGCCTTGCTGGAGGAGTTTTATTCAAGGCGAACTGTCAAGGGGGTCCCATAAATCACCCGACCGCGTAAGGAACGCAAACTCAAGGAACATAATCCCGGTATAACAGTAACTAGGGCGGCAAGAGTGGAACAAAACACCAGGCATAAGGCCGAGCCTTCCACCCTTTACCAAAATATATAGGTGCATTAATTAAATAAGAGATATTGTGATATCCCAACATATCCATGTTCCGACATGGAACAAACTTCAACTTCACCTGCAACTAGCAACGCTATAAGAGGGGCTGAGCAAAAGCGGTAACATAGCCAAACAACGGTTTGCTAGGAAAGGATGGTTAGGGGCTGACATGGCTAAAAATAGGAGACATGATATAGCAAGTGATAGGTAGCGAGCATGGCAATAGAGCGAACAACAAGCATAGCAAAGATAGAAGTGATTTCGAGGGGTGGTCATCTTGCCTGCAAGATTCTCAGAGTTGTCGAAAGCTTGATCCTCGTAAGCGTACTCGACAGGTTCCTCGTTCACGAACTCGTCTCCCGGCTCTACCCAAGACAAGAACACAAACAAATGGAACCACAATCAACAACGAGAAATGCACAAGCAACATGATGCAAGACATGTATGATATGCAAGATATGATATGCGATGCGTATGCGTGCTCCGGAAGGAAAATGATGAACATGGCAGTAACTTGGCAAACCAAGCATGCCACTGGAAATATGAGATGATTTCAGTCGATATCGATATAAAGATCACCGGAATCGGATGCATGGTTTGCAAATGGCAAGCAAAACAAGAATGACACGAATCTGCGATAAACAGCAAGATAGCACATAAATGCAACAAGCAACAAGGATACAGCACCCCAACATAGCAACAAAGCACATGGCAGTAATCTAAAGGAGATGCTTGACAAAAGATGAACACTGAGCTACGGCTAGTTCACAACATATCAAGCTCAAACAAGCATGGCAAAAGTGCAAAATATTACAGGTTCACAGACTTGGTGAAAAACTGGACATGGCAGAAAACAGCATCAGGTAGCAATGTTCAGAGCATGAAATCAGCATGCTACAGGAACTTAACATAGCAAAACAAGGCATGGTAGTGTTCTACTAAATGCACATGACAAAAGTCTCTTACTGACCATAAGCGAAAAAGGACAAGAAGATATGATAGCAAGCATGTAAACATAGCAAGTTTCGTTATCAGGTTTCAGACTTGGCAGAAAACAGAGCATGGCAGAAATATTAATATGTAGGCCTCTTTGTGAGTTTGATGCACTCACTACAGAGCAATGCATGACAAACCAAGCATACCTACAGTAATATGGCATGTTTATGAAGCTATACATGGCAAGAATAATTGCATAGTATGTATGGATCAACTACAATAAGCTTGGCAAAAATGCATGTCATGTTAAGAATCTGCCAGAAATATTTTATAGCAAAAGTAGAGTAAGATTGAGTCATGCTATGTTATTCTAAAATTTCAAGAAATTGCAGGAATGGATCAACTACAACTATAGATACAAACCATCCTTACTGAACATCTCCAAAATATGCATGGATCTCTCTGTAGCATCAAGTTTACATGGCAACAAAAATTACAGCAGACAAAAACTTAGAGAAATCACCAAGTCCCGGAAAACAGAAATATTACGGGACCTACTTTGCATGCTTGTGCTAGTCACCACAGAGATCACAAAAATACATGGACTATACTACTGGAAAGATGGCATGGCATACTTCAAAACACATGTAGAGCTCATGCTCAAAAGATGCACAGAATAAATGTTACAAAAATGACAAATCTCCAAGTTCTGATAAGAACCCGAGATTAACAGCAACTAGCCCTCTTCCAACGAAGATCTGGGCATCAAGATGACCTCTAATGAACATGGTGCAATTGAACAAAATGAAGAGCATCACGAGGCGAACAATTTGACATATTATACGCTCGAACCGGAGCTACATGCACAAAGTTATCGCATCGGGAATAGGAGCACTTGCTGAGAAAATTTATGGACTTGGAAGATTTCGAGGGGGATTCGAGAGAAGTCAACGGGAGGCTCCCATACCAGATCCGATCGGAGGTCGCCCGAGCTCCTCGAGCCCGAGCTCGTCGGCGGCGAGGCAGGGGCCGGCGGGCCTGGCCGGAGGAGGAGAAGGCCGAGGGAGAAGAGGCAGCGCCGGAGGAGGGGGTCGCCGGCGGGGGCGGCGAGCGCCGGCGGCGGGGACGGGCGCCGCGGCGGCGCACTGGCCCGCGGCGGGGAAGGCGCGCGGGCGTGGAGGCGGCGGGCCGCGGGGGCCGGCGATGGGCCTGCGGGCCGGCGGCGGGGCGAGGCCGGAGGCGGCCACGTGGCGCTCGCGGGTTGGCCGGGCGGACGCGTCCGGCGCGGGCGGACGTGTCCGGCGCGGGCGGACGCGTCCGGCGCGGGCGGACGCGTCCGGCGCGGGCGGACGCGTCCGGCACGGCGTGGAGGGAGAGGGTTAGGGTTCGTCTGAGATTTCGTTTTCGGGATGCCCACTCATTTATAGGTAGAGGGAGCTAGGAGACTCCAAATGAGGTGCGGTTTTCGCCCACACGATCGTGATCGAACGACCTAGAGCATGGATGAGAGTTTGGTGGGCTTTGGGCTGGTTTTGGAGGGGGTTTTAGCTGGACACTCAAATGGACTTTGCGGATGCCCGGTTAACCGTTGGAGTACCAAACGACCTCCGAATGGAACGAAACTTGACCGGTAGTCTTCGGGTGGTATATTAAGACCACTTGACAAGCCTCGGTCCATTCCGAGAAAGTTTGACACACGCACACGAAAGAAAGCAAGAGGGGTGCACCGGAGGAGATAGGAGCGCCGGATTGGAAAACGGACAACGGGGGAAATGCTCGGATGCATGAGACGAACACGTATGCGAATGCAATGCACATGACGACATGATATGAAAAAGCATGACATGACAAAACACAAAATGAAAGACAAAACCCGACAATGGAGGGAAAAACATATCACATAGCCGGAAATGGCAAGAGTCGGAGTTACAAATATGGCAAGTTACATGCGGGGTGTTACAACACTCCACCACTACGAGAGGATCTCGTCCCGAGATCTAGGACTGAAAGAACTCCGGATATTCGGAACGGAGATGGTCCTCGCGTTCCCAGGTGGCTTCCCGGTCGGAATGGTGCGACCACTTCACTTTCAGGAATTTGGTAGACTTGTTGCGAGTCTTGCGCTCAGTTTCTTCAAGAATAGCAACTGGGTGCTCATGATAAGACAAATCTTCTTGAAGGTCAATCTCTTCGAAGTCGATAGTGCGCTCAGGCGTCTTGAAGCACTTGCGGAGCTGTGACACGTGGAACACATCGTGCACGTTCGCGAAGTTGGAAGGAAGCTCAAGTTGATAGGCGAGGTCGCCTCTTTTGCCAATGATCTTGAAAGGACCCACGTATCTAGGGGCAAGCTTCCCTTGATACCGAAGCGATGAGTACCTTTCATTGGAGAGACGCGGAGGTAGACATGGTCTCCGATCTCGAAAGCCAAATCACGATGCTTACTATCATAGTAACTCTTCTGGCGCGATTGCGCGGCTTTGAGATTATCACGGATGACTTTACACATTTCTTTAGCTTCAGTGGTTAAGTCATTGCCAAGAAGTTGGCGTTCACCAGTCTTTGACCAATTGAGAGGAGTATGGCACTTTCTTCCATAGAGAATCTCGAATGGGGCTTTGCCCGAACTCGCTTGGAAGCTGTTGTTGTAGGAGAATTCAGCATAAGGAAGACAATCTTCCCATTTCATGCCAAAGGAAATGACACAAGCCCTGAGCATATCTTCAAGAATTTGATTGACTCGCTCGACTTGGCCACTAGTTTGAGGGTGAAAAGCTGTGCTGAAGCGAATGTTTGTGCCCATGGCCTTCTGGAAGGAGTCCCAGAACTTAGAGGTGAAGATGCTTCCACGATCAGAAGAAATCAATTGTGGAATGCCGTGCAAAGAGACAATTCTGGAGGTGTAGAGCTCTGCCAGCTGAGCTGCTGTGATGGATTCTTTGATAGGAAGGAAATGAGCCACTTTAGAGAGCTTGTCAATGACAACGAAGATAGCGTCATTTCCGCGCTTGGACTTGGGAAATCTAGTCACGAAGTCCATTTCGATATGATCAAACTTCCATTCCGGAATAGCAAGAGGTTGGAGGAGACCAGCTGGTCGTTGGTGTTCTGCTTTCACTCTTCGGCAGACATCACATTCATTCACGAATTGAGCAATTTCTCGCTTCATTCGAGTCCACCAATACGACTGCTTGAGGTCATGATACATCTTCGTACTTCCAGGATGAATGGAAAGGAGAGAATTGTGCGCCTCATTCATAATGACTTTCCGTAGATCACCTTTAGGAACCCCAATCCGGTCCTCGAAGAACAAAGTGTCTCTGTCATCAATGCGATAGCACTTGTATTTGGAAAGACCCTTGTCGATACCACGTTTCACCTTCTTCACCATGGCATCAAGGAGTTGTGCCTCACGAATTTGATCTTCCAAAGTAGGAGATACAATGAGGTTGGCAAGGACGCCTTGAGGAACAACTTGGAGATTCAGCTTGCGGAAAGCTTCACAAAGATCCGGCTGGAAAGGCTTCAGAATTAAGCTGTTGCAATAAGCTTTCCTGCTTAAAGCATCTGCAATGACATTTGCTTTGCCTGGAGTATATTCAATACTCGGATTGTACTCTTGAATCATTTCGACCCATCGAGTCTGCCTGAGGTTGAGGTTGGGCTGAGTGAAGATATACTTGAGACTCTTGTGATCAGTGAAAATGTCCACTTGTCTTCCCAACAAGAGATGTCTCCACGTAACCAAAGCATGGACAACTGCCGCCAACTCAAGATCGTGAGTGGGGTAGTTCTTCTCGTTGGGCTTCAACTGCCGAGAGGTATAGGCCACAACTTTCTTCTCTTGCATTAACACAGCACCGAGACCTTGGAGAGAAGCATCACAGAAAACTTCATACGGCTTGGATTCATCAGGAGGAGTCAAGACAGGAGCTGT
This sequence comes from Aegilops tauschii subsp. strangulata, assembly GCF_002575655.3. Lineage (NCBI taxonomy): Eukaryota > Viridiplantae > Streptophyta > Magnoliopsida > Poales > Poaceae > Aegilops > Aegilops tauschii. The sequence goes on along the minus strand of NC_053041.3, from coordinate 303,308,473 downwards.
GACTAGTTTCTGTTTGAGAGTGTTGAAAGCAATGTCACACTCAGGAGACCAGACATACTTCACATGCTTCTGTAGGAGGTTGGAAAGAGGTTTTGCAATCTTGGAGAAATTCTCAATGAATCTTCGGCAATAGCTTGCAAGACCCAGAAAACTTCGAAGCTGCTTGACATTTGGAGGAGGTTCCCAATCCAGAACTGCGGACACCTTCTCGGGGTTAACAGCGATGCCCTTGGCAGAGATGATGTGACCAAGGAAAAGAACTTCCTCGAGCCAAAACTCACATTTGGAGAACTTCGCATAGAATTGATACTCTCTGAGCTTGTCGAGCACCAATCGCAAATGTTTGGCATGATCCTGCTTATTCTTGGAGAAGACCAAGATATCATCGAGATACACCAGAACGAATTCATTGGTATAGGGGTTGAAGATGAAATTCATCATCCGAGAGAACACCGGAGGAGCATTGACAAGGCCGAAAGACACGACAGTATATTCATAAGAACCAAAGCTTGTTCTGAATGCTGTCTTGGGAATATCTTCTTCACGAATGCGAATCTGATGATAACCCATACGAAGGTCAAGCTTCGAGAATACTTTAGCGCCTTTGAGTTGCTCAAAAAGCTCATTGATGTTGGGAAGTGGGTACTTGTTCTTGATTGTCTTCTTGTTCAATGGACGGTAGTCGACACAAAGTCGGTCCGTGCCATCCTTCTTCTTGACAAAAAGAACACCACAACCCCATGGAGAAGAACTCGGTCTGATCAAACCCAGACGTTCTTGTTCATCGAGCTGCTTCTTCAATTCCTTCAGCTCGTTTGGTCCAAGCTTGTATGGACGCTTGCAAACGGGTACAGTGCCAGGCTCTAGTTCGATAACGAACTCAACTGGCCGATGAGGAGGCATACCCGGAAGCTCTTCTGGAAAGACATCTTGATACTTGCAAACGACTGGAATTTGAGAGATGGCATCCAATTCGCCCTTCTCGTTGAGAGAGTAAAACCGAATGGTTTCATCACGAGCGGCAAAAACAATCACATCCTCAGACGAGTGTGTCAATTGAATTTCCCTGGCAGCACAATCAAGTTGAGCCCTGTGCTTAGAAAGCCAGTCCATCCCGAGAATAAGATCAATATCCGAGTCACCAAGAACAATTGGAGAAGACTGAAATTTATAGTCGCCTATCTTGATGGAAACATCCGGGACACAATTATTAGAACTCATTTGCTTGCCCGGAGACACAATCTTCAACGGGATAGGGATCTTTTCCGTCACAAATTCATGCTTGGCAACAAAAGGTCTTGAAATGAAAGAAAGAGATGCACCAGTATCAAAAAGAACTTTTGCAGGAATATCGTTAACAGGAAGATTACCCATTATCACATCAGTAGATTCCTCCGCTTGAGCTGCATTCAACATGTTCACCTTTGCAAACTTTGGATTATGCTTGACCACTGCGTTGCTGGAAGATCTGACAGGAGGAGGAGGAGGAAGACGCCTCTGGTTGAAGCACTTGTTAGCATAGTGACCTTTCTGCTGACATTTGTTGCAAGTCACCTCAGAGAGTGGACGGTGATAAGGAGCATTGGACTTTGGAGCTTGATTCTGAGACTTGTTCTGATAGCCAGAGTTGGAAGAATTGGAAGAACCATGGCCACCTTTGTTCTTCTGCTGGTAAGGCTGACGAAACGGAGGAGGAGGAGGAGGCAACCAGAACTTCTGTTGCTTAGCTGTCACAAGTGAGGAAGAAGAAGACTGAACTGCGTCCCTGACTCTTTTCTTAGAAGCCTCACACTTGAGCTGAGCAGCCTCTTGCTTCAGTGCCATATTGTAGAATTGATCAAACTGAGTAGGCTCAAAAAGAACGAGAGCTAACTGCAGATCCTCTTTAAGGCCACCTCTGAAGTGATAGATCATACTCTTCTCATCAGGAACGTCTTGTTTAGCAAAGCGAGCAAGTTTCTGAAACTGAATGTTGTATTGATACACAGACATGTTCCCTTGCTTGAGATTGCGGAACTCCTCACTCTTGCTCTCAACAACACTTTGTGGAATGTGGTGCGCTTTGAAGTCCCGACAGAAGTCAGTCCAAGTGATCACACGACCTCCTCTGGAATCTTTGTATTGCTGAAACCAATCAGCAGCTTGGTCCTTGAGCTGGAAAGAAGCGAACTTGACAAAGTCCTCAGGCCTGACATTGCTACATTCAAAATGCTTGTTGATGTCCACGAGCCAATCATCGGCATCCGTGGCCTCGGCACAGTAGCTGAAAGACTTGGGCTGATTTGCGAGAAACTGGTTGAGAGTGGCAAAGTGAAACTGATTGTTGCCTTGACCTTGATTGCCTTGCCCTTGAGTACGTTCTTGCAAGAGTTGCAGAATCATCTGAGCATTGGCGTTGGTGGCTGCCATGATTGCTTGCCATGCCTCCGGAGGTGGAGGTGGTGGCGGAGGGTTCGGTTGACTCCCTTCATTGCGATCCGGATTCTGACGCGTTGGCGGAGCCATCCTGAAGAGGGTGACATCCGTTAGCATCTTGATCGATAAAAGATAAGTAGAATCAACGGATAGAAATTGCAACATATAGTCTTCACAATAAACATTCGAACGAAGATGAACGAATGAATTCCGTGGTAAATCATCACACTTCCATAAGTTGAGAAGCCACTTGAAAAAGATATGGAATGAACAAATGAATTCGAAGCAACTCGAATACCACAATACAAAATAAAACAAGTATTGACTTGCAGAATAAGCCGGAACAAACATATGATAGATATTTCTTCCGAAGTTTTCGTGGTGGGGCCCACACGGGCTCAATCGTACAGCACCATCATCTACAAGGCTGTGCACATGACATACGAAGTGTCCCCGAGTCGGCAAAGCCATGGACTCTTTAAGACACAACGAGACCACTGTAAAATCAACCGTATACAGGCGGACCACTAGACGTCGAACCCCAATCTCATATCATGCATCTGTCGGAAAGATATCCTAAGGCTACTAAAATTCCCACTTATAAACTCCCGAAACTTTCTGGTTATGCAATCTGGTGTAGGGGATACAGGGGACACAAAATATATATCACCCAAACTAGCAATCCCTAGATCCAGCTGTATCCATCCGTCAACACATAACCAAGAAATCTTCGGAAATCGTTTACCTCAACCTTCGAAAAACATCCGTTATACAAGTTATGGCAATACTCCCGAACTCCCGCCCCAGTACTGGGTGGCGTCGAGGTGATCTCACCAACAACTTCATAAAAGAGATTTCGATGTCGGCGAAACTCAGGTATTCCAGAACTGCAACGATAAAATTGTGACGACAACACCTCGGAGCTCAACTCCCCGGGACACTGCCACAACCCCTAAATGACAGGAGGCACCAAGAACAATGTTCTCATCACAAATCGATCGGAACGATTCCAAGATACCCGCGTGATCCTAAAAAAAAATTAGTGAAATTTGAAGAGAGAATAGTCAAAACTTCTACGTCAGGAGACCTCACCAGAGCGACGAAGGGACTGAGGAGTAAAAAGAATCCTACTCGCCGATATATATAATCCTAAGACTCAAAACATTTTTATTCTAGACTCAACAACGCCAGCGATTCGATCAAGCAGGGGGCTCCTAAGTCGGGGATGGCTCTGATTACCAACTTGTAACGCCCACGATGCGGCTATATCTCCCACGTATCGAGGCGCGACTTAGAGGCATAACCGCATAGTGGTTTTGTCGCAAGAAGGGTCATCTTCACACAATCCCATGTAATGAACAAGAATGGGATAAAGAGTTGGCTTACAATCGCCACTTCACATAATACATAAATATCATTCATACATCATCCAAAATACAATCATATAGACCGACTACGGTCAAAATCCAGATGAAAATAAGACAACCCCAAATGCTAGATCCCCGATCGTCCCAACTGGGCTCCACTACTGATCATCCGGAAAAGACACATAGTAACGACCACGTTCCTCGTCGAACTCCCACTTGAGATCGACGCCATCATCTGCACTGGCATCGTCGGCACCTGCAACTGTTTTGGTAGAATCTGTGAGTCATGGGGACTCAGCAATCTCACACCCGCGAGATCAAGACTATTTAAGCTTATAGGACAAGGAGGTGCAAAGAGGTGGAGCTGCAGCGGCAAAAGCATATATGGTGGCTAACTTGCGCAAATGAGAGCGAGAAGAGAAGCAACGGAACGGACGTCATCTAGCAATGACCAAGAAGAGGTCCTGAACACCTACTTACGTCAAACATAACACAGACCGTGTTCACTTCCCGGACTCCGCCGAGAAGAGACCATCACGGCTACACACGCACTTGGTGTATTTTAATTGGGTCCAGTGACAAGTTATCTACAACCGGACATTAACAAATTCCCATCTGCCTCATAACCGCGGGCACGGCTTTCGAAAGATAATACCCTGCAGGGGTGTCCCAACTTAGCCCATCATAAGCTCTCACGGTCAACGAAGGATAAACCTTCTCCCGGAAAGATCCGATCAGTCTCGGAATCCCGGTTTACAAGACATCTCGACAATGGTAAAACAAGACCAGCAAAGCCTCCCGAATGTGCCGACAAATCCCGATAGGAGCTGCACATATCTCGTTCTCAGGGCACACCGGATTGTCCAAGCTTCCGATAGGCCAGCCCAGAGTTGCCCCTGGTGGCCACCGGTGACTGACAGTTTGGACCAATACTCAGAGGAGCACTGGCCCAGGGGTTTAAAATAAAGATGACCCTCGGGCTCTAGAAAACCCGGGGGAAAAAGGTATAGGTCGCAAATGGTAAAACCAAGGTTGGGCCTTGCTGGAGGAGTTTTATTCAAGGCGAACTGTCAAGGGGGTCCCATAAATCACCCGACCGCGTAAGGAACGCAAACTCAAGGAACATAATCCCGGTATAACAGTAACTAGGGCGGCAAGAGTGGAACAAAACACCAGGCATAAGGCCGAGCCTTCCACCCTTTACCAAAATATATAGGTGCATTAATTAAATAAGAGATATTGTGATATCCCAACATATCCATGTTCCGACATGGAACAAATTTCAACTTCACCTGCAACTAGCAACGCTATAAGAGGGGCTGAGCAAAAGCGGTAACATAGCCAAACAACGGTTTGCTAGGAAAGGATGGTTAGGGGCTAACATGGCTAAAAATAGGAGACATGATATAGCAAGTGATAGGTAGCGAGCATGGCAATAGAGCGAACAACTAGCATAGCAAAGATAGAAGTGATTTCGAGGGGTGGTCATCTTGCCTGCAAGATTCTCAGAGTTGTCGAAAGCTTGATCCTCGTAAGCGTACTCGACAGGTTCCTCGTTCACGAACTCGTCTCCCGGCTCTACCCAAGACAAGAACACAAACAAACGGAACCACAATCAACAACGAGAAATGCACAAGCAAAATGATGCAAGACATGTATGATATCCAAGATATGATATGCGATGCGTATGCGTGCTCCGGAAGGAAAATGATGAACATGGCAGTAACTTGGAAAACCAAGCATGCCACTGGAAATATGAGATGATTTCGGTCGATATCGATATAAAGATCACCGGAATCGGATGCACGGTTTGCAAATGGCAAGCAAAACAAGAATGACACGAATCTGCGATAAACAGCAAGATAGCACCTAAAATGCAACAAGCAACAAGGCTACAGCACCCCAACATAGCAAAAAAGCACATGGCAGTAATATACAGGAGATACTTAACAAAAGATGAACACTGAGCTACGGCCAGTTCACAACATATCAAGCTCAAACAAGCATGGCAAAAGTGCAAAAGATTACAGGTTCACAGACTTGGTGAAAAACTAGACATGGCAGAAAACAGTATCAGGTAGCAATGTTCAGAGCATGAAATCAACATCCTACAGGAAATTAAAATAGCAGAACAAGGCACGGTAGTGTTCTACTAAATGCACATGACAAAAGTCCCTTACTGACCATAAGCCAAAAAGGACCAGAAGATATGATGGCAAGCATGTAAACATAGCAAGTTTCGTTATCAGGTTCCAGACTTTGCAGAAAACAGAGCATGGCAGAAATATTAATATGTAGGCCTCTTTGTGAGTTTGATGCACTCACTACAGAGCAACGCATGACAAACCAAGCATACCTACAGCAAGATGGCATGTTTATGAAGCTATCAATGGCAAGAACAATTGCATAGCATGTATGGATCAACTACAATAAGCTTGGCAAAATGCATGTCATGATAAGAATCTTCCAGAAATATTTTATAGCAAAAGTAGAGCAAGATTGAGTCATGCTATGGTACTCTAAAATTTCAAGCAATTGCAGGAATGGATCAATTACAACTATAGCTACAAAACATCCTTACTGAATATCTCCAAAATATGCACGGATCTCTCTGTAGCATCAAGTTTACATGGCAACAAAAATTACAGCAGACAAAAACTTAGAGAATCACCAAGTCCCTGAAAACAGAAATATTACGGGACCTACTTTGCATGCTTGTGCTAGTCACCACAGAGATCACAAAAATACATCGACTATACTACTGGAAAGATGGCATGACATTCTTCAAAACACATGTAGAGCTCATGCTCAAAAGATGCACAGAATAAATGATACAAAAATGACAAATCTCCAAGTTCTGATAAGAACCCGAGATTAACAGCCACTAGCCCTCTTCCAACGAAGATCTGGACATCAAGATGACCTCTAATGAACATGGCGCAATTGAACAAAATGAAGAGCATCACGAGGCGAACAATTCGACATATTATACGCGCGAATCGGAGCTACATGCACAAAGTTATCGCATCGGGAATTGGAGTACTTGCTGAGAAAATTTAGGGACTTGGAAGATTTCGAGGGGGATTCGAGAGAAGTCAACGGGAGGCTCCCATACCAGATCCGATCGGAGGTCGCCCGAGCTCCTCGAGCCCGAGCTCGTCGGCGGCGAGGCAGGGGCCGGCGGGCCTGGCCGGAGGAGGAGAAGGCCGAGGGAGGAGAAGGCCGAGGGAGGAGAGGCGGCGCCGGAGGCGGGGGTCGCCGGCGGGGGCGGCGAGCGCCGGCGGCGGGGACGGGCGCCGCGGCGGCGGCGATGGCCGGCGATGGCGGCGCACTGGCCGGCGGCGGGGAAGGCGGGCGGGCGCGGAGGCGGCGGGCCGCGGGGGCCGGCGATGGGCCTGCGGGCCGGCGGCGGGACGAGGCCGGAGGCGGCCACGTGGCTCTCGCGGGTTGGCCGGGCGGCGCGGCGGACGTGTCCGGCGCGGCGCGGAGGGAGAGGGTTAGGGTTCGTCTGAGATTTCGTTTTCGGGATGCCCACTCATTTATAGGTAGAGGGAGCTAGGAGACTCCAAATGAGGTGCGGTTTTCGCTCACACGATCGTGATCGAACGACCTAGAGCATGGAAGAGAGTTTGGTGGGCTTTGGGCTGGTTTTGGAGGGGGTTTTAGCTGGACACTCAAATGGACTTTGCGGATGCCCGGTTAACCATTGGAGTACCAAACGACCTCCGAATGGAACGAAACTTGACCGGTAGTCTCCGGGTGGTATATTAAGACCACTTGACAAGCCTCGGTCCATTCCGAGAAAGTTTGACACACGCACACGAAAGAAAGCAAGAGGGGTGCACCGGAGGAGATAGGAGCGCCGGATTGGAAAACGGACAACGGGGAAAATGCTCGGATGCATGAGACGAACACGTATGCGAATGCAATGCACATGACGACATGATATGAAAAAGCATGACATGACAAAACACAAAACGAAAGACAAAACCCGACAACGGAGGGAAAAACATATCACATAGCCGGAAATGGCAAGAGTCGGAGTTACAAATATGGCAAGTTACATGCGGGGTGTTACAAGTCCGCGGCGTGGACTCCTGGGGCGACAGCGTGCGTCACTGCGGCGCAGCCACCGCGGCCCCGGTGCGGGTGGCGACGCTCGCCGCCTCTTTCTCCTGAGCCCTCGGCCTGGGCGTATAAAGGCAGCGGATACCCGGGAGGTGTCCGCTCGTACCAAGGCCTCATCACCTCTGGCCTCACGACCACGTCGCGGCGGTGGCTCGGCCTCTTCTTTGGCGGAAGCGGCCCAGGCTCATCGTGGGGGGTTTTCCCCTTCTCTGCGGCCGAAAACCTCCGAATAGGCGCCATTGGTGTCACTACTAGCAATGGAGCAAGGAAGAAGAAGCGAGCGGAGCAGGAAGAGATGGGCAACGGGGGCTCCGCCTCCCTCCTCATTTATAGCCCAAGGGAGGCCAACTGTCGACCTCCACGATTGCAGGCAATGATCACCCTTTTTTGCATGCAGCAATGACTCGTCAAGTCGGGCAGTTGCCGAGGCAGCATGGAGAAGCGGAGATGCTCATGTCCAATCAATTGCCACGCGTCGACCAAGGCCGCAGGCTGTTGGGGCCCGCGCTCCACACTTGCCCTTTGGCTTCGCCTCGAAGCCAAGTCCGAGCGCCCCTTGGGCTAGGGGGCTACTGTCGGCGTCCTTGGAACGGGGGTCCCCAGACTTGCCTGCCTGCGGCCCACGGCGTGGCTCTCCCAGCGGCCCCGTACGGCCCATCTTCACCAACCAACACTCAAGACCCTCGCGAGGGTCCAAGCCTCGCGAGGCGGACGACACAAGACCCAGGCTGGCTCGCGAGGCGCGGAGAGATCAAGGCAAGGGACACCTCGCGAGGTTCAAGTGACGCAAGCCATGACGACTGGAGCCAGGCGGGCGCCAGCGCGCACAGTGTCTTCATTTCCTCTTTGGTGCTAAAGGGGCAAGCGCAGGCGAGGAGTCCTGAGGCATCAGGCAAAGGTTTCCATATCGGTGCAACGAGATCAAGACCAGGAGGACGGCGGGATGGAGGTCAACGTGGAGCCCAAGATGGCGTCACCACCAGAGCCTTTGGCAGGCGAAGACTACTTTTGTCAGGATAGCTTGTACTAGTTGTCCATCTTCAAACTGGCCATTGTGGCATCCCTTCCCGCTCAATATTTGGGAAGAGGACCAAGGCCTCTATAAATAGGACTAGCCACCACCATAGGAGGCAACTCATCTTGGACAGGATCCACACCATCCTCACACCCACCAAGCACAAGAACACCTCACCTCAGGAGGCCGTTCTTCCCCTTGTACTGTTCATCCTCAGCCCGAGAGGCAATCCACCACCACCACACTGGAGTAGGGTATTACACCACATCGGTGGCCCGAACCAGTATAAATCTTGTGTCTCTTGTGTTGCGAGTTCGTCGAGCTAGGCTTTAAGATCGCGGTGAGGGTCAGGGCGTGATTAGGTAGGGATAGATCTTCGTGCGCACCCCAGTGTTCGAACCTGAAGGGTTTTGCCAGAACCCGAAATCCGACAAGGACCATATTCATAACTTGTGCATCAACTCGCAAAATGATATAAGTGAAGCATGAGAGTGCAAATATTTCCTTAAAATATAACCACCGCCATGCTCTAAAAGATATTCCCTCCGTCCCACAATATAAGACGTTTTTGCAAGGTAAAACTGCCTGCAAAAACATCTTATATTATGGGGTGGAGGGAGTATAAGTGAAGTACTAGAGCAACCGCCTAGCTCAAAAGAGATAAGTGAAGCATAAATAGTATTCTAACAAGTCATGAATAATGTGTGTCCCTCTCAAAAAGGTGTGTCCAGCAAAGATGATTGTGGCTAACTAAAAAGCAAACAAAGCAAAGACTCATATAATACACGATGCTCCAAGCAAAACTCATATCATCTGATGAGTAAAAATATAGCTCCAAATAATTGACCGATAGTTGGTAGAAGAAAGAGGGGATGCCTTCTGGAGCATCACCAAGCTTAGATGCTTGGGTGTCCTTGAATATTACCTTGGGGTGGCTCGGGCATCCCCAAGCTTAGGCTCTTGCCACTCCTTATTCCTTCCTCCATCGTCATCTCACTCAATACTTGAAAACTTCAGCACACAAAACTCAACAGAAAACTTGCGAGATTCGTTAGTATAACAAGCAAATCACCACTTTAGGTACTGTTGCAAACCCATTCATATTTTGTTATTGCATAATACCTACTGTATTCTAACTTCATCATGGCTTATACCCCCTGATACAATCCATAGATTCATCAAAACAAGCAAACAATGCAACGAAAACAGAATCTGTCAAAAACAGAACAATGTGTAATGATTCGAACAATGACCATACTTCTGTAACTCCAAAAAATCTAAAAAATTAGGACAACATGGCCAATTTGTATATCAATCAGGTGTAAAAGTCAGAAATTTATCACGTTCTAGTGAATCTCAACAATTCTGCTACTCGCGCAAAACTTTCTGATTTCTCACAGAATCAAAGCAACTATCATCGAAATCATCCCAAAGGCTTTACTTGGCAAAAACACTATTTCAAACACAAAAGCACAACCATAACAGTAGCATAATTGTGTGCACACTATAAAAAATAGGAAAAATTACTATTGGGTTGTCTCCCAACAAGCTCTTTCTTTATAGCCATTAAGATAGTGAAAGTGCAACTAATCTCTGGCTGGTTTTGGTAATTCATAACAACATATAGCTCATTGAACTAATATCCATTCAAGTTAAATATTTCAGAAAGTTCAATGATTGGCATGGCATGGACTAGAGAAGTGGACCCCTCAAAATGCTAAGGACAAAGATTGGCAAAAGCTCAAGACTCTTCATTTCTATTTTAGTGATCCAAGATCACATTGAGTCCATAGGAAAGCCAATACTATAAATAGGGATGAAGTGTTGCTTAATGGTCTACTTGCTCAAAGTGCTTAGTGATATTGCTCCAAAACCCTCAGCCACTTTCTCATTTCCAAATATGTCCAAAACTCAAAGTCAAACTTGGCCCCACCAATTTGATCTATCTGGCGCCACCAAGTTTAGTTGACATAGACACTGCCAGAAACCCTAGACAATTCGGTCACACCGATACGGATCTTGGTCTCACCAAGATGGCCTTGCAAACTCTCTGTTTCCTGTTGTAATTATTTCGGTCTCACCGAAATGTGCAATCGGTCCCACCGAGTTTGCTTGACCAACTCTCTGTTTGCTCTTTGCTCAAATCGATCTCACCGAGTTCATGCAATCGGTCTCACCGAGATGAGGTTTTGCCCTAGCCCTAGCACATCGGTCCCACCGAGTTGTTCCAATCGGTCCCACTGAGATTCCTAACGTTCACATTTTGAACTAAATCGGTCTCATTGAGTTCTTCTATTCGGTCTGACCGAGTTGGGTCAAATGTGTGTAATGGTCGCATTTTGTGTGGAGGCTGTATATACCCCTCCAGCCCCTTCTCCATTTGTGAGAGAGCCATCAGAACGTGCCTACACTTCCACTGCTCATTTTCTGAGAGAGAACCAGCTACTCATGTGTTGAGACCAGGACATTCCAATCCAACCACAAGAATCTTGATCTCTAGCCTTCCCCATGTTGCGTTCCACTCAAATCATCTTTCCACCATAGCCAAATCTGTGTGAGAGAGTTGAGTGTTGGGGAGACTATCATTTGAAGCACAAGAGCAAGGGGTTCATCATCAACACACCGTCTATTACCTTTTGGAGAGTGGTGTCTCCTAGATTGGTTAGGTGTCGCTTGGGAGCCTCCGACAAGATTGTGGAGTTGAACTAAGAAGTTTGTAAGGGCAAGGAGATCGCCTACTTCGTGAAGATCTACCCGAGTGAGGCAAGTACTTCGTGGGCGATGGCCAGGTGGGATAGATAAGGTTGCTTCTTCATGGACCCTTCATGGGTGGAGCCCTCCGTGGACGCGTGCAACCGTTACCCTTCGTGGGTTGAAGTCTCCATCAACGTGGATGTACGATAGCACTACCTATCGGAACCACGCCAAAAATCTCCATGTCTACATTGCGTTTGCCTTCTCCAAACCCTTCCCTTTACCTTCATATGAAATGTTTTACTTTCTACTGCTACACTCATAGAATTGCATGTGTAGGTTGATTGCTTGACTTGTACTAGTTGCTAAAATTTGCCAACACTTAAAATTGGGAAAAGGTTAGATTTTTATTTGGTCAAGTAGTCTAATCACCCTCTCTGGACCTACTTTCGATCCTACAAGTGGTATCATAGGTTTGGTCTCCCTTTTCCTTGATTTCCATAGCTTTTGTGATCATAGCCTTGGTTTCACAACCTAGGAGAGTATGGCGTCTAGCGAGGAAAATGATCACCATAGAGGTCCTTACTTTGATGGTACTAATTTTGCTAGTTGGAAGCATAAGATGAAAATGCATATTCTTGGTCATAACCCCACCATTTGGGCTATTGTGCGTATTGGCTTGCAAGGTGAATACTTCGAGGATGGAAGAGAACCGGATCGTGAAGCATCCGCGGTAGAATTGAAGATGTTGCAATATAGTGCTCAAGCTTGCGATATTCTCTTCAACGGATTGTGCCCCGAAGAATTAAACAAAATCAGCTGCCTTGAGAATGCAAAGGAAATTTGGGATACTTTGGTTGATATGCACGAAGGTACCGGGTCCGTCAAGGAATCCAAATTGGATGTGCTTCAAAGTCAACTTGACAAGTTCAAAATGAAGGCTGGTGAAGGAGTCGCTGAGATGTACTCTAGGCTTGCTCTCATGACAAATGAGATTGCCGGCTTAGGAAGCAAAGAGATGATCGACAAATTCATCATCAAGAAGATCCTAAGAGCCTTTGATGGAAAATATGATACCGTGTACACCTTGATCCAAATGATGCCCAACTACAAAGATCTCAAGCCAACAGAAGTAATTGGTAGAATTGTTGCTCATGAGATGTCACTCAAGGATAAGGAAGAGCTCCACAACAAGTCTAGTGGTGCTTACAAAGCTTCATATGATGCTCCTACAATATCAAGTGTGTCAGATTTTGGGTTCCGCAAACCCTTGAGAGGTTTGAACTCTGGGGTGCGTGCGAATAACTCGTTCTCCCTAGTTTGCCTACTCGCTAATCTCACAGCCTAGCTCGAGGAACTGAATGGAAAAGAGACACTATAGTTTACCAAGGTTTGGGCCACCTTGAAGTGTAAAACCCTACTCCCTTTGTGGTGGATTAGCCTCGAGGGGCTGAGGATGAACTCGTACAATGGCGAACAACCTTAGGAGGAGAGGTGTTCTTGGGCTCGAGTGAGCTGGTGAGGGAGAGGATGATCTGAATGATCCGTCCCCTTCTATGGTGGTGGCTAAGTCCTATTTATAGTAGCCTTGGTCCTCTTCCCAAACGAAGGTGGGAAGGGATCCCACAATGGCCAAATTCAAAGGGAGACAACTAGTACACGCTATCCTGACAAAAGTAGTCTTCGCCTGCAAAAGCCTCTGGTCGTAACGCCGGGGTGGGCTCGGCGATGACCTCCGTCCTGCCGTCCTGGCGGTCTTGCTCTTGTTGCACGGGAATGGAAACTTTTGGCTGATTCCTCGGGACTCCGTGCCTGCGCTTGCCTCCTTAGCACGAAAGAGGAAACTAGTACACTGCACCCACTGGTGCCCGCCTGGCCTTGGTCGTCATGGCTCACGTCATCTGGACCTCGCGAGGTGAGGCTTGCATAGAAATCTCCGCTCCTCGGGAGCCAGCCTGGAGAGACTGCTCCTCGTGGAGGTCTTGGTGTCGTCCGCCTCGCGAGGCTTGGCCCCTCGCGAGGGTCTTGAGCTGTTGATGTTGAAGCTGGGCCGTACCAGGCCGTCGATGTAGCCAGGCCGTGGGCCGCAGGTAGGCAAGTCTGGGTAGCCCCGTTCCCAGAACGCTGACAGTAGCCCCCGGGCCCAAGGCGCGCTTGAACTTGGCTTCAAGGCGAAGCCAAAGGGCAAGTGCGGAGCACCGCAGGCCCTAACCGCATGCGGCCTTGGTCGACGCATTGCGATTGATGGTACGTGGGCATCTCTGCTTCCCCATGCAGCCTCAGCAACCATTCCTGGCTGACAAAAAGGCTGGTGCCTACTGTGGAGCCTTCATTGCCCTTCCTTTGTCTTGCTCCAGATCCCCTTCTCCTTCTGCCCAGAAAACCTCCAGATCTACTGAATCTCTCCCCCAAGCCTTGCGATTGATGGTACGTGGGCATCTCTGCTTCCCCATGCAGCCTCAGCAACCATTCCTGGCTGACAAAAAGGCTGGTGCCTACTGTGGAGCCTTCATTGCCCTTCCTTTGTCTTGCTCCAGATCCCCTTCTCCTTCTGCCCAGAAAACCTCCAGATCTACTGAATCTCTCCCCCAAGCCCGCGACCGATGGCCACCAACAAGGCGAAGTCTTCTGCCATGGTTGTGCGCCCAGCCTCTTGGTTTGAGCCGGCCCTGAGTGCGTCCACCATCACTGAAGAGAAGCACCTTGCCGCCATGCTTCCGCTGACCGCGCGCAGCGGCAGTGAGGGGGAGAGACGGAGCTTTGGGTCGGCTCTGCCAAGCCGGAAGCCTTGGGTGACACCGTTTACACCTTCTTCCTGCACAGCGTCCTTGCCGGGTTGGTTCCCCTTTCTCCAATTTCTTCTATGTCGTCCTCCGCCACTACGAGCTCCACGCCCTCCATCTTCATCCCAACTCCATCCTCCTCCCGTCGATCTTCACCTTTTACTGCGAGGCGTTTGTGGGGGTGATGCCCTCTGTTGCGCTGTTCCGCCACTTCTTCTACCGCTGGATCAATGGCTGCCAGTGCTCGGTGTGCGCTTGCTTCATCGCGGCCAATGGCAGCAACGCGATCTCACGAACCGGGAAGAAGGTCGAGGGCTTCCGGAACAAGTGGATCTTCCTGGACGCCAAGCGCACCCACGCCCAGCTGGAGCTGCCGACCGTGTCGCCAATGCCCCTGGAAGGATGGGCTCATGAGAAGCTCACCGATCCCCGGGCGGCGCTATTGTTGGAGAAGATGACGGCTGACCTGAAGCTGGAGAAGCTGACGGGGGCTATGATTGTCAAGGAGTTCCTGACGTAGCGCCTGGCTCCGCTCCATGCGCACTCGCGTCCCCTGTGGAGATTCAAGGGCACGGAAGACAACCTTCGGCTGCACCCGCACAACTTGTCCGACGAGGAACTGAGCAAGGTCGTGCGCACCTTGCTCAGGAAGGACCAAGGTTGCCCTCCGGACACCCATCTCCCGTTGTACCACCGTGTCGATGGGGAGAAGATTGCCGACGCCATGCCTGTCTTCAACGAGCGTGGGCTCGTGCCGCTGGAGCCTTCCCGGCCCCTGGGCTCCCCGGTGCCGGTGTCCTCCAGCGAGTCTGAGGAAGAGGAGAAGGCATACTCGGAGGCGACCTGGGAAGGTGTGGGGGAGACCTCTCCTCTGTGCCAGACCGATCTCCTCTGCGTCCTTTCCGATGATGACGATGCCGGCGAGCACCCAGTCAGGGAGTCGCCGCGCTCCGCCGGGGTCACCACGAGGTCCAGGGGCACTCCTCCGAAGAAGCTGAAGCTGGGGGTCCCGAAGAAGGGCAGGTCAGCGCTGCTTTCCCGAGGCGACGCCTCTGCCCCGTCACTGGCCGGCGCTGCCGCAGATCCCGGCACCGCGCACTCGTCTGCCCCCGAGAGCGTGGTGGGGCTCATGCCCCGGAAACCTGCGGGCATCGCGCTCCTGAAGAGGACGTGGGATTATGTCGCCACGGACCAGTAAGTGCATTCCCCTGCGCTTGTTCTTTGATCTTGAGGCCGTATCCAATATCTCCATCTTGATGCCAGGCTGACGCCGAGGGTGAAGAGGAAGAAGGAGGACGCCAGAGTCACCGAGGCCAAGCAGCCTGCCACGGCTGCGTCGCCTCCGGTACAGATCTACGAGGCCGGCTCGCGTGCTCCCATGGCAGGTTGCCCTCCCGAGGCTCTAGGGCCCAGCCTCAGGAGAAGACAATCCCTGCGGCTGAGCCGACTCTGGAGGCGCTCGCCCCCAGCTCGCCGGCAGAGGACACGAAGGGTCCGGAGCCCCCGGTCCTCTCAGCTGCCGCTGCTTCGCCTGTCTTGATGCCGGCACCGCTTCCTCCCTTAGCCATCACATCAACGGGCCATGATTCCTCTGCCGCGCCTGGTGCTCTAGAGCAGGCCCTCTCCACGTTGGATTATCTCCGGAACGATCTTCGGGGCTCCGACCGGCGCCGGGCGTCGGGGCGCCTGGAGCTAGTCACGGGGTGGCTGTAGGCTGACTCATCCATCAGGGCGGCCTGGGCCCAGGTCGAAGCAGCTGAAGAGGAGGGCCGGAAGGTGGCCGGCCTGCCCGCAGCCGCCCGCGACGTGGCATCAAAGGCAGCCGAGGAGTGCTGTCGCGCAGTGGAGGCCGAGCTGAAGACCCTCCGTGACAAGCAGGCCCACCAGCTCGAGGTGCAGGAGGAGAAGCTGAAGGCCTAGGAAGCTGTAGTTGTCGATCGTGACACCGAGCTAGAGCAAGCGGCCCGGGAGCAGGCCATGGAGCGCGGCCGTCTGGAGAAGTTGAAGGAGGAGGTGGAGGCGGAGAGGGCCCAGCTGGAGTCCAAGAAGAAACTCCTTGCTAAGGCTGAGGAGGCAGCCACTGCGGGGTGCGATGCGTTTGACTCCCTCGAGTAGAGGTCCCACAAGGCACTGCAGAATCTCTACGGGAGCGAGTACAAGGAGCCGCTGGTGACCCCGTAGGAAGCCCCGCTGGGCTGCTCCTCAAGCTCGTTGCGGTGCTCGAGGACATCATCGTCGGTGTGGGCCCCATGGTGGAGGGAGAAGCCCGCGCGCTCTCCACCTCGACTGTGATGCGTGCTTTCAGCCACCTCTATTTTCGGGACCCCAGCTTCGACCTTGGTGCCCTGCTCGAGCCCGTGGACCCCGAGCTCCAAGACGCTGCAGCCAAGGCCGTGAAGGATCAGGTGAAGGCCCTGCTGCGGAAGTTCCTCGCTATTGAGCCCGTGCCTACGGCTGACGGCCAGGGCAACAGGGACGTCGTTGGTGACAGGGCTCCTCAGGCGGGCAACAGTGGCATCCAAGGCTGAAGAAGATGCTCGGTGACTGCGCTACCCCTTCTTTGACTCCTGCAACATGTATCGTGCCTCGTGGAGGCGTAAGACCTTATGCCTGGTACCTTTATGAGACAGTATGTTTTGTAATAATTTGCTAGGTTTCTGCGGTCTACTTTCTATTTGCTTTAGTATTCTGCGTCGGCAGGGCCCGGCCCCGCGCATACCTCAGCCGGTGTTGGGTCGTCCGGATCACTAGGACGAGACCAAGGGGTGAGGGGCTACGTGACCAATCAGGCTCCTGATCCGCGATGCTCAGGAGTCCCCCTTGACGTACAAACAGCCCTCGGGAAGTAGATGCGAGAGTAGGCCTTAGCGTTTTGTGTCGGCAGGGCTCGGCCCCGCGCATACCTAAGATGTCGGTGGGTCTTCCGGATCACCAGTACAAGACAAAGAGGTGAGGGGCTACATGACCAGTTAGGCTCCTGAGTTGCGATGCTCAGGGGTCCCCCTTGACGTACGAACAGACCTCCATACCTTTCCTCGCCGGGGTCCCGCTCGGGAGGGGCGCGCGAAGACCAGGTCTGAGGGACCTGGCAGGGTGGTGTACGCTGGGCGTGACCTGAGCATAGCCCAGACCCCTCGCGCGACTCTCCCGAAGGGAAAGCGTTGCGGTGAGGTTGAACACCGAGCCTCGTGGCTCCCTGAGGTTATTGCGGCCGTGAGGCCGCCCTCAGTTTTTTATCACCAGCGCGGAGCATGGTGCTTCCACTGGTGTGTGGGTCGGGGCTCCCTCTGAGTGGAGCCCCCGGGGCGTGTACAGCGCCACCCTAAAACGTGGCTTGCACGGCAGGTCAAGAGGAGGTGTGCATGGGCACTCATGAGCCGGCGTGGGACTCACGAGGCCCTACCTCAAGGCGGGTTGCGCCTGAACTTAATTCGGAACACTTTTGATAGCCCTGCAAGATGGTTAGGCGACCTGCACGGAATGAATCTCCTAAGGTTATCGCATGAGAAGGCCAAGACACCAACGACCCTAGGAGGTGACATGAACGGGGCCGACCCACCAGACAGAGCTCAGCCGTTGGGTTTGTCGACGCTGGAGGGATGGACCCGAGCACGGACGCCGTGCCCAGTCTTCTCATGTGAATGTCCTGAAGAAAGACAACCGGCGCGCGGCTCCCGCGGTGGCGAGGCACCGGATCACGCACCCTAACTTACCCGCCCCCGATTAGCTCATGCGAGAACAAGGCACCAAGGACCATGGGAGGTGATGTGCATGGGAGCTGGCCTGCGAGCCAGAGCTCAGCCACTTGGGTTTAGCAACGCTACAGGGACATACCAGAGAATAGACGTCGTGCCAGTCCTTAATCATGAGGCGGTCGTGGGTGGGCTTGCAAGGGCGTACGACGTTCATGGTGATGAAGCATCGGACAGAGATACGATAATCATAAATCAATTCATGGATAGGGTAGAGCTAGTTCTGATAGATGCAAAACAATACATACTGCAGGGACGGGCCCACGCGGCTTGAGGATAATGCAGCCCGAGGGGCGCCCCCAACTGAATAAACCAGAAGATGTCACCTAGTAGCATTGCTGAAGAGATGTTGAAGTAGCTGAGGATGCGTGCCGCAGAAGTCGCTCCTCATGAGCCGCCCAGGCCCTGAACCTCGGGAGGCTCTGACGGCCCGGGGGGCTCAACAGGATCCGTCGCCATCTCCATCAGGATCGCCTGGTGACTGGCCTCCTGAGCCACCATGATGCTTCGCATGTGACGCTGATGCACGACAGCCCTGCTCAGCAAGCCAAAAGGCATGCAAATGTAGCTGTGAGGGGTGGCCTCACACCGGCCAGCGCGTGATGGCTAGAAGCGCTCTTGAGATGCGGCCCTGTTGAGCCCTGGGATGTTGACGCAGACGCGCAGCTCGCTATCCTCGCCGGGACAAGGAGCCGCGCCGGGTGGTGGACGGCGGTCGCCGCGTATAGCTCTCGCCTCTTGAAGCTTCTCGGTTGCCTTGGTGATGAACTCCTAAGCACCTGGCATCCCGTGCCTTGTTCCCTCCTGGCAGAAGCGCGCGCTGAAGCACACTTCCACGTGGTGCCCGAGCGCCTCCCTTGTGACGTTGGCTAGGTCAGAGGCCCTCCAAAGGAGAGCCCCGAGCCCAACCTGAGAGGGGCGCTGATACGTCTCCACCGTATCTATAATTTTTTATTGTTCCATGCTATTATATTACCCGTTTTGCATGTTTATGGGCTTTATTATACACTTTTATATTATTTTTGGGACTAACCTATTAACTGGAGGCCCAGCCCAAATTGTTGTTTTCTTGCCTATTTCAGTGTTTCGAAGAAAAAGAATATCAAACGGAGTCCAAACGGAATGAAACCTTCGGGAGAGTTATTTTTGGAAAGTAAGCAATCCAGGAGACTTGGAGTAGACGTCAGGGAAGCTTCGAGGTGGCCACGAGGCAGGGAGGCGCGCCTGCCCCTGGGCGCGCCCCCCACCCTCGTGGGCCCCTCGTGGCTCCCCTGACCGACTTCTTTCGCCTATATATGTCCATATACCCTAAAAACATCGGAGTGCAGAATAGATCAGGAGTTCCACCACCGCAAGCCTCTGTAGCCACCAAAAACCAATCGGGACCCTGTTCCGGCACCTTGCAGGAGGGGGGATCCCTCACCGGTGGTCATCTTCATCATCCCGGCGCTCTCCATGACAAGGAGGGAGTAGTTCACCCTCGGGCTGAGGGTATGTATCAGTAGCTATGTGTTTGATCTCTCTCTCTCTCTCTCTCTCTCGTGTTCTTGAGGTGGTACGATCTTGATGTATCGCGAGCTTTGCTATTATAGTTGGATCTTATGATGTTTCTCCCCCTCTACTCTCTTGTAATGGATTGAGTTTTCCCTTTGAAGTTATCTTACCGGATTGAGTCTTTAAGGATTTGAGAACACATGATGTATGTCTTGCATGTGCTTTTCTGTGGTGACAATGGGATATTCACGTGATTTACTTGATGTATGTTTTGGTGATGAACTTGCGGGTTCCGTAACATTGTGAACTTATGCATAGGGGTTGGCACGCGTTTTTGTCTTGACTTTCCGGTAGAAACTTTGGGGCACTCTTTCAAGTTCTTTGTGTGGGTTGAATAGATGAATCTGAGATTGTGTGATCCATATCGTATAATCATACCCAAGGATACTTTTGGTGACATTGGAGTATCTAGGTGACATTAGGGTTTTGGTTGAGTTGCATCTTAAGGTGTTATTCTAGTACGAACTCTATGATAGATCAAACGGAAAGAATAGCTTCGTGTTATTTTACTACGGACTCTTGAATAGATCGATCAGAAAGAATAACTTTGAGGTGGTTTCGTACCCTACCATAATCTCTTCATTTGTTCTCCGCTATTAGTGACTTTGGAGTGACTCTTTGTTGCATGTTGAGGGATAGTTATATGATCCAATTATGTTATTATTGTTGAGAGAAATTGCACTAGTGAAAGTATGAACCCTAGGCCTTGTTTCAACGCATTGCAATACCGTTTACGCTCACATTTATCATTAGTTACCTTGCTGTTTTTATATTTTCAGATTACAAAAACCTATATCTACCATCCATATTGCACTTGTATCACCATCTCTTCGCCGAACTAGTGCACCTATACAATTTACCATTGTATTGGGTGTGTTGGGGACACAAGAGACTCTTTGTTATTTGGTTGCAGGGTTGCTTGAGAGAGACCATCTTCATCCTACGCCTCCCACGGATTGATAAACCTTAGGTCATCCACTTGAGGGAAATTTTCTACTGTCCTACAAACCTCTGCACTTGGAGGCCCAACAACGTCTACAAGAAGAAGGTTGTGTAGTAGACATCAGGCGCTGGGGGCGCCTTCCTATGCGAGAGAGGGAGGTGCCCCGTCCGTGGGCGCTGGCCCTGAGGTGGTGCCGCTGGACACCCCTCTCTCCTGAGGTCCTGTAGGATCGAAAGTATGTCTAAAGGGGGGTGATTAGACTACTTGACAAAATAAAAATCTAGAATTTTCCCAATTTTAGTTCTTGGCCGATTTTAGCAACTTAGCACAAGTCAGGCAATCAACCTACACATGCAATTCTAAGAGTATAGCAGCGGAATGTAAAATAATTGCATATGAAGGTAAAAGGGAGGAGTTTGAGGGAGCAAACGCAATGTTGACACGGAGATTTTTTATCTGTGGTTCCGATAGGTGGTGCTATCGTATATCCACGTTGATGGAGACTTCAACCCACGAAGGGTAACGGTTGCGCGAGTCCACGGAGGGCTCCACCCACGAAGGGTCCACGAAGAAGCAACCTTGTCTATCCCACCATGGTCGTCGCCCACGAAGGACTTGCCTCACTAGGGTAGATCTTCACGAAGTAGGCGATCTCCTTGCCCTTACAAACTCCTTGGTTCAACTCCACAATCTTCACGGAGGCTCCCAAGTGACACCAGCCAATCTAGGAGACACCACTCTCCAAGAAGTAACAAATGGTGTGTTGATGATGAACTCCTTGCTGTTGTGCTTCAAATTATAGTCTCCCCAACACTCAACTCTCTCTCACAGGATTTGGATTTGGTGGAAAGAAGATTTGAGTGGAAAGTAACTTGGGGAAGGCTAGAGATCAAGATTTATGTGGTTGGAATGGGATATATTGACCTCAACACAAGTGTAGGTGGTTCTCTCTCAGAATATATGTGTTGGAAGTGTAGGCATGTTCTGATGGCTCTCTCCACGAATGAAGAGTGGGTGGAGGGGTATATATAGCCTCCACACAAAATCTAACCGTTACACACAAATCACCAAACTCGGTGGGACCGATTCAGAGAACTCGGTCAGACCGATTTGG
This sequence comes from Aegilops tauschii subsp. strangulata, assembly GCF_002575655.3. NCBI lineage: Eukaryota > Viridiplantae > Streptophyta > Magnoliopsida > Poales > Poaceae > Aegilops > Aegilops tauschii. The sequence goes on along the minus strand of NC_053041.3, from coordinate 303,286,708 downwards.
TTCATAATGTGACCGTTAGGCATTTCGGTGGGACCGACATGTTAACTCGGTGGGACCGATTTCGTTAGGGTTAGAGCATAACGTAATTTCGGTGAGACCGATTACACAAACTTGGTGAGACCGATTTTGGTAACAGACAAACAGAGAGTTGGTCAGGCAAACTCGGTGGGACCGATTCGCTCATCTCGGTTGGACCGAAACGTTACGAAAAGGAAACAGAGTGTTTGCATTGCAATCTCGGTGGGACCGATCGCTCATCTGGGTTTGACCGAAAACTTACGAAGGGAAACAAAGAGTTTGCAAACCCATCTCGGTGAGACCGAGATCCCTATCGGTGAGACCGAAAAGACTAGGGTTTCTGGCAGTGGCTATGTCAACTGAACTCGGTGGCTCCGGATATGAAATTTCGGTGGGGCCAAGTTGGACTTTTTGGTTTGGGACATATGTGGATGTGAGAAAGTAGTGGAGGGTTTTGGAGCATATCACTAATCATTTTGAGCAGCAACCTCATTAAGCAACACCTCACCCCTTCTTAATAGTATTGGCTTTTCCTATAGACTCAATGTTATCTTGGATCACTAAAATAGAAAATGTAGAGTCTTGTGCTTTGATCTTGAGCCAATCTTCTGTCCTTAGCATTTTGAAGGGTCCACTTTCTAATCCATGCCATGCCAATCATTGAGCTTTCCTGAAATATTTATCTTGAAATAGTATTAGCTCAATGAGCTATATGTTGTTAGGAATTACCAAAACCACCCAGGGATAGTTGCACTTTCAATCTCCCCCTTTTTTGTAATTGATGAAAACATATAGATCAAAGCTTCGACAAATGATAATTAGACCTAAAAAACATCGTCGCTGTGAGAAGTATGTGATAAGCAAGAGCTCCCCCTAAATTTGTGCATTATTTAAAATTTGCTTTTGAATGCAAATGCACAATCGATTAGGATTATGGGTTACTCTTCCATGTCACATACATCTTGGTGGAGCGCTCAAAATGATAGAAATTAAAAACATGCACTCATCACCAAGCAAAGTGAATGATCATAAGAGGATATGAAAGATAATATCATCCAACAAGCATTAAGGTAGCATATGATCAAACACATGATCAAACAAGTATCTCACAAGGACATAAAGTATCTCACACAAGCAAACAATAAGGAAGTTCAACCAAAATAGCAAGAGAGATAAAAAAGCAACACTCTCTCTCGAAGCCTATGATCTATATATTTTTCTCCCCCTTTGGCAACAAGTTACCAAAAAGTTCAAAAAAATGCATAGTGCTAAACGACTCTCAGGCTTGATCTTCAGTCGGAGGTGTTGAGATGAATCTAAGGACGAAGGCTTCAGATGAAGTAGCTGGAGCTGGTGGAGTAGCTGCTGGAGGTGGAACTGGAGCTGTAGCTGCTGGTGCTGATGTTGTTGCTCTTGTGTCAGGAATTGGCACTTCAGCATACCTCTGTCCTCTGGGCACTCTAGCAAAAGCATCTGTGGTAGACTTTCCCTTCTTCTCCTCTGCTTCCTCCTGGAGCTGCTCAACTGCAGTTTGGATCTCTGTTACTTTGACATCAAGGTCATAGAACTTCTGCTCAATGATCCTCTCCAAACTCTCCTGGTTCTTGGTCAGGGTGGCCAAGCCCTTCTCAATACTCAGGGTGGACTGGATCAGATATCCAAGCTGGTCTTGCTTGCTCTTCAAGAATACCTGAGATGCCTCTTCTACAGTTGGCATCTTTGCAGCTTTCTCAACTTTAGCCTTCTCTCTCTTCTCATGTGCTTGAGCTGAAGATGGTTCATTCTCATTCATCACCACTGTGTTGTCTTCAAATTCAGGGTATATGGCCAGATGTTCCTTATCCAAAAGATATGTGCCTGTGCCCATCTTTGAGTTGATGAGCTCCTGAATTTGTGGGGCATACCCATAGCTTCTCTTCTGGTCAGCAGCAGTCCTCTTGATTGTCTCAACAATCAAACTCATGACCTTGAACTTCTGTGGGACATCAAATATATGCAGCAAGTTTATTGCATGTCCTCTGATCATCTTGTGATCACCTGACTTGGGTAGCAGTGTGTGCCTTAGAATCCAGTTTATGGTAGGCAGACGAGATAGCAAGAAGTGGACAGATCCAAACTTATGTGTTTCCAAAGCAGCATCTGGTATCTATTTGTACATGTTGGCCATTGTATTGTGGTCTTTCTTCTTCTCTGCGTAAATGTCCAAGTCATCCTCATGTTCCTCAGGGGCATTGATAAGCTTGGCCCACTCATCAACTGTAGACTGGTATCTAGTACCCTCAGACATCCATACTATCCTTCCATCTGGATAGAAGTGGGCAGTGGAGTAAAACTGCATGATTAACTCGTCATTCCACTTAGTGAGCTTCTGGGCAACAAATGTGTCAACTCCACATGCCTTGAAGCTATCATACACACCAGGGAAGTGATCCTCGTTCTCCTTGATGAACTCCAGTCAACCCATCTCATGTCACACACTATGGGCTTCTTATCAAGCAGAATTGTCTCATAGAAGTCCTGTTGTTCCTTAGTGTGAAACCTGTAGTCCACACCAGTTCTCCTCCTGATACCATATGGATCAGACTGTCTCCAGAGTCTCAATCCTACATCCTTCCTGATTTTCATGTTTTCTGCAACTGGGTGTGCATCATTGTGGTCAGGGATCTTGGGTTTCAGCTTCCTCAACACTTGAGCTTCATCTTCTTCAGCAGCTTCAGGCACTGGGGCCTTGTTCTTCTCCTCAACAGGGATGTTTCTAGTGCTTCTCTTGGGTTTATGCTTTGGAGCTGGAGCAGCAGCCTTGGGAGCAAATTTGGGCTTAGATGGAGCAGCCCCTGATCTGATTGCATCTCCCATGATCTTTTGAGTTTTGGGTGCTGGTGCAGCATCCTCTTCCTCTTCTGAATCTTTCCTCATTGAGGGCTTGCCAAGAACTCTGGCAGTAGTGGTTCTGGCCCTCTTCTTCTTCTTATGCTCACCAGCTGCTTCTTCTTCAGATTCAATGGTGAACTTCATGGTTTCACCCATGGCAACTTTTCTTGGCTTAGACATGGGCTGTCTTCTTGCTGGAGCCTTTGTTTTTAGTCGAGGCTTTGTTGAAGTAGTTGTGCCATACTCTTTCTTTAGCACCTTTTTCTTTGAAGTGGCTTCATCTTCAATAGCCACATAGTCTTCATCCTCTGAATCAGAAGTTCTCTTCTTCCTTGTCCTAGTAGCAGCCTTTGGCAAGTTACTTGGTGTGCTCCTACTACCATCATCATAGCTGCTAGAGGGATCTGAACCCTCACTCATCTGCACCTGTTGCTCAAACCTATTCTGACTGTCACTTTGATCAGACATCTCTGCAAAGACACTGACAGCAGACCCTGTGAATAGGTTATATATGAGGTAGAGTAGATGAGCATCACAAAGTACAGGAGTTTTGTAAAACAGATGACTTAAAAACTTAGTTTTAGTTCTTCACAGAAAGCATTTCGGATGTACCGATTTGTAAACTCAGTGGTACCGAAGCAGCTTTTGGAACGTAAACTAGTGAACTCGGTCAGACCGAGTCACAGTTTGGTGGTACCGAGACTGCTAGGGTTTCACAGAGAATCGAACTCGGTCACACCGATTTGCAATTTTCGGTCAGACCGAAAACGCATGTGCTCTGGCCTAAGCCAAATCGGTGAGACCGATTTCTACAACTCGGTCGGTCCAAGATGAATTCGGTGGAGACCTAACCCTAAATTTTCAAATCAAAACTAATCTACGGGACGTTTTCGCTGGACAGGATGATTTCAATCATGGCAAGAATCATGGCAACGCAATGTGCTAAGAATCAGAGTTATGGATTAGCACAAAGATCAAGTTCGTACCCTAGTTCAATGGCGAACTTGCTACAGCGGCAACGGCAGGGCAGATTGCCATTGACGGCGGCGGAGACCAGCGGCGGGAGGTCGTGGGCGGCGAGAGGACGATCCGGAGACCCGAGGAGGCAGAGCAGGTTACGCGCGGGCGAGGAGGTTCGGAAAAATTTCCAAAATTTGGCCCGTTAGTATATATAACCTGACCCCGTCGGTGTGACCGAGTGGAACGACTCGGTGGCACCGAGATGCAAAACTACAAGCAGTTACTGCAACTCGGTGTGACCGAAAGGTTCTAATCGGTTGCACCGAGATTGAAAACCCTAGATCAACTTAGTGATCTCGGTAGGACCAAAAGGGATGAATCGGTCAGACCGAAATACACAAAGAGGTTTTGGAGGTTTAAGTGTATGACGAATCGGGGACTCCAAGTGCTCCTCACACAGAGTGGTTCAAATCTGACTTGATCAAACTTTGTGATGTAGCATGAATAGAGTTTGAGACGAGAAAAGCATAGATAGCTAGAGGGAGTTCTTAGGCATTCTTGTCCATCCATTTGGCAAAATAGAAAGAGCCAAACAATCAAAGCAACAAATGGATGTCCTTGAATGAGTAAAATATGCATCCAACATGCTCACACAATTAAAATGGCAAATGAAATATGTGACAAAGCATGCACAAACACTCTAGCATCTATCAAACAATTGGCGATGACTAGGTCATCTATATATGAGTATATTGACTTAGGAGTCAAATGAGAACATCTGATCATAGGTCATACTCATCGTTTAAGCACAAGTGGGGTTACCACTTTTACATAAAGCATTGTTGTGTTCACACCATTTGAGTTGCTTTAGCTCAATTGATTAGAGTAAAGCTCCCCTAGATGTGATATCCCCCCTAAGAGGGATGAACTAACCTTGGGTTTTGTCGATGATGACTTCATGTAGGTGTTGAAGATGTAGATGCTCAATGTTGATGTAGATCATTCGGAGCAATCCTTTGGAGTGAGTTGCACTTTCAATACCTACACGCGTTAGTCCCACAAGGAACAAACAAGGATATCCATAGACATAGAGTGATGTGTACACAAGATGTTGTCCATGAAAGCATTAGGTTACCTTGTCCCTTGTCTTACCAACAAGAGGGTTTGTGACTCCTTGAACTAGTGCAAGATATGGAAGTTGTTTGCACTTGTCCTTGACAAAATGATAAGAGTGAAGTATGTTGGCGGAGTCACCCCAAGAACTCTCTAGTTCTTCTTCTTCGGGATCCATGCCATCTTGATGGGAATCCTTGGAGTTGTAGTCGTACTTGATGAAGTAGAACTTGATGTAGTCTTGGGAACACACTTGACCATGGCCTTAGGTGCTTCTTCAAATGCATCAATTTCCTCTTGAAGCTTGTCCTTGCCTTTTAGCTTGTGGTCTTGTGGTGGAAGATCATCCTGAGCTTGTGTCCCTTTGAAAGAAGTAGGATCCTACTTCTCTTGTTGAGGAACAAACTTCGTCTTGGGGTATTGATCTTCTTCCCATTCAACTCCATTGGCATTGAACTTTCGTTCAAAACCAACACCTTGATTCTTCTGGTGTCTTGCTTGCTTGCGTACAATTTCCTCAAATTGCTTACTTCCGGCAAGACTCTTGTAAACACCTTTCTCTATAATTCCCTTCAATAAGCTATTTTCTTGCCCAAGTGTAACATGGCTAAGAGAATCATTAGTGGAATCAAGAGAACTACTAGAAGCAACAACATTGGATTTAGCATGATTGTTGTTACTACTAGATGAAGCATCTTTCTTGTTCTTGTTGCTAGATTTAACTTGTGGCATGCAAGTAGACAAGAGTAAAGGCTTGGCAATGTAAGAAGAACTTTTCTTGCGAAGATCATCATTGTTTGCCTTTAAAAACTCATGTTCTTGCTCAAGGTTGAGCTTTTCAAAGCGTAGCTTGTCATGAGTCTTTAAAAGTTCTCGATGATCTTCCAAGGTAGTTTCATGAGCTAACTTAAGAGTGTTTAGTTCTTTAGTTAGATGCTCAATCTCCTTCTTATCATCGTCATTCGTTTTATCTTGATTAGCATGATTAATTGACGTTTCATTATAGTTTTCATCACTAGAGTTGTCAACAAGTAAATCATCATCACCTAGCAAATCTTCTTCATCACTATTGAAATCAACATACTCCGGGTGTGTTACCTTTGGACCTTTAGCCATGAAGCATCTTCCAATTCCTTCATTTGGTGAGTCAAATATGTCATAGGAGTTGGTTGTCACAAGTGCTAGTCCGGCAACACCTTCATCTTGAGTATATTCGGAGTCGGAGTGATAACTTCTTTCGGAGTGATGGTCGGAGTCAGAACCGGATACCCATTCACCAACATGAGCTTGATGTCTTCTTTTTGTGTAGCTCCTTGATGACTTGTCCTTCCTTTCCGAATCTTTGCTTCTCTGAGAGGGTCTTCGTTCATAACGATCATCTCTGCTCCTTTCTCTTGGTGGTGATTCTTCTCTTCTACTTCTTCTTTTAGGAGAATCTTCTCTTATTTTGTAGGGAGCCGTACACTCATTGGAGTAGTGTCCGGGTCTTCCACAATTGTAGCAATTACGCTCACGACTAGAAGATCTTTTGTCATTGTAGGACCTTGACTTAGAGCTTCTTTCCTTGCCCCTACTCTTGTAGAACTTGTTGAAGTTCTTCACCATTAGACTCAATTCTTCATTGAAGGTTTGCTTCTCACTTGATGATGTGGGAGCTTCACATGAGGCTTTGTAAGCACCACTTGACTTGTTGTGGAGCTCTTCCTTATCCTTGAGTGACATCTCATGAGCAACAATTCTTCCAATGACTTCCGTTGGCTTGAGATCTTTGTAGCTGGCCATCATTTGGATCAATGTGCACACGGTATCATATTTTCCATCCAAGGCTCTTAGGATCTTCTTGATGATGAATCTATCGGTCATCTCTTCACTTCCTAAGCCGGCAATCTCATTTGTGATGAGAGCAAGCCTAGAGTACATTTCAGCGACACGTTCACCATTCTTCATTTTGAACTTGTCAAGTTGATTTAGCACATCCAATTTGGATTCCTTGACGGAGTCGGTACCTTCGTGCATATCAATCAAAGTATCCCAAATTTCCTTTGCATTCTCAAGACGGCTGATTTTGTTGAATTCTTCGGGGCACAATCCATTGAAGAGAATATCACAAGCTTGAGCATTGTATTGTAGCATCTTCAACTCTTCCGCGGTAGCTTCACGGTTTGGTTCTCTCCCATCAAAGAATTCACCTTGCAAGCCAATACACAGAATAGCCCAAACGGCGGGGTTATGTCCAAGAATATGCATTTTCATCTTATGCTTCCAACTAGCAAAATTTGTACCATCAAAGTAAGGACCTCTACGGTAGTAATTTCCCTCGCTAGACGCCATACTCTCCAAGGTTGTGAAACCAAGGCTATGACCACCAACAGCTATGGAAATCAAAGCAAATGGAGAACAAAGCTCTGATACCACTTGTAGGATCGAAAGTATGTCTAGAGGGGGTGATTAGACTACTTGACCAAATAGAAATATAGCCTTTTCCCAATTTTAGTTCTTGGCAGATTTTAGCAACTTAGCACAAGCCAAGCAATCAACCTACACATGCAATTCTAAGAGTATAGCAGTGGAATGTAAAATAATTGCATATGAAGGTAAAGGGAGGAGTTTGAGGGAGCAAACGCAATGTTGACACATAGATTTTTTATCCGTGGTTCCGATAGGTGGTGCTATCGTACATCCACGTTGATGGAGACTTCAACCCACGAAGGGTAACGGTTGCGCGAGTCCATGGAGGGCACCACCCACGAAGGGTCCATGAAGAAGCAACCTTGTCTATCCCACCATGGTCGTCGCCCACGAAGGACTTGCCTCACTAGGGTAGATCTTCACGAAGTAGGCAATCTCCTTGCCCTTAAAAACTCCTTGGTTCAACTCCACAATCATGACGGAGGCTCCCAAGTGACACCTTGTCAATCTAGGAGACACCACTCTCCAAGAAGTAACAAATGGTGTGTTGATGATGAACTCCTTGCTTTTGTTCTTCAAATGATAGTCTCCCCAACACTCAACTCTCTCTCATAGGATTTAGATTTGGTGGAAAGAAGATTTGAGTGGAAAGCAACTTGGGAAAAGCTAGAGATCAAGATTTATGTGGTTGGAATGGGATATCTTGACCTCAACACAAGTGTAGGTGGTTCTCTCTCAGAAAATATGTGTTGGAAGTGTAGGCATGTTCTGATGGCTCTCTCCGCGAATGAAGAGTGGGTGGAGGGGTATATATAGCCTCCACACAAATTCTAACCGTTACACACAAACCACCAAACTTGGTGGGACCGATTCAGAGAACTCGTCAGACCGATTTGGTTCATAATGTGACCGTTAGGCATTTCGGTGCGACCGACATGTCAACTCGGTGGGACCGATTTCGTTAGGGTTAGGGCATAACGTAATCTCTGTGAGACCGATTACACAAACTCGGTGAGACCGATTTTGGTAACAGACAAACAGAGAGTTGGTCAGGCAAACTCGGTGGGACCGATTCGCTCATCTCGGTTTGACCAGAACGTTACGAAAAGGAAACAGAGTGTTTGCATTGCAATCTCGGTGGGACCGATCGCTCATCTCGGTTTGACCAAAATGTTATGAAGGGAAATAGAGAGTTTGCAATCCCATCTCGGTGAGACCGAGATCCCTATCGGTGAGACCGAAAAGACTAGGGTTTCTGGCAGTGGCTATGTCAACTGAACTCGATGGCTCCGGATATGAAATTTTGGTGGGTCCGAGTTGTACTTTTTGGTTTGGGACATATGTGGATGTGGGAAATTAGTGGAGGGTTTTGGAGCATATCACTAAGCATTTTGAGCAACAACCTCATTAAGCAACACCTCACCCCTTCTTAATAGTATTGGCTTTTCCTATAGACTCAATGTGATCTTGGATCACTAAAATAGAAAATGTAGAGTCTTGTGCTTTGAGCTTGAGCCAATCTTCTGTCCTTAGCATTTTGAAGGGTCCACTTTCTAATCCATGCCATGCCAATCATTGATCTTTCCTAAAATGTTTATCTTGAAATAGTATTAGCTCAATGAGCTATATGTTGTTAGGAATTACCAAAACCACCCAGGGATAGTTGCACTTTCACCTTGGTAGAGCAGTTGCTTCTTCTTCTTGGGGATAGCCTCAGGAGTGTAGACGGTGCCTTGGTCGTCTGGTTTCTTGACTACTACAGCCTAGTTGGTGCGCTCAAGAGAGCATACTACGCCCTCCTCCTCATAGGCGACAGTGATGACGCCGCAGCTCCCTGGCATCTTGAGGACAATGTAACCATGACGAGTCACTGCCATGAACTTGGCCAGGGCTGGATACCAAAGGATGGCGTTGTATGGAAGGCGGATGTGGGCAACGTCGAAGTCGATGAGCTCAGTCCGGTAGTTGTCGCGCTTGCCGAAGGTGACAGGGAGGCGGATCTGCCCTATCGGGGTGGTGGAGTCGTCGATCACTCCTAGGAAGGGCTTGGTGGGCTGCAGCTGGTCATAGGGCACATGGAGTCGGTCGAATGTCTCCATGGAAAGAATGTTGAGCCCCGCACCGCCATCAATGAGAGTCTTGGTGACGAGGACGTTGTTGATGGTTGGCGAGCGGAACATTGGGAGAGCACTGGCAGTTGCTGCACACTTGAGCTGGTCGGACGAGCTGAAGGTGATGGTGCACTTGGACCACCTGAGCGGACGCATAGCCTCGAGCTTGGGGAGGGCCGCGTTCACCTCACGGGCAAACTGCTTGAAGATGCGATGAGAGGCAGGGGCCTGAGCACCGCCCAGGATGCAGGTGATGGCACGAGGCTCCTAGAAGCCTCCAGCCCCCTCGTCCTAGTGGTGGTCGTCATTCCTTCTTGGTGGTGGTGGCAGCGGAGGGAGGCCAACGTTGCCCTGAGGACCGTCCTCACGAGGCTGGTCCCTCCAGGGGCCCTCACAAGGCTGGCCCTGCCAGCGTTCCTCATGAGGCTGATCGCGCCACTCTTGGCGGGGGTCGCGGCCGTCCCAGCGTCTTCCACTTCGGCCTCCTCCGCGGCCGTAGCCTCGATGGTTACGCTTGGGGCGACGATCGAGGCGCCCATCGCAGATGGCCCTGAGCTCCTGGCAGTCATTTGTGTTGTGGATGTGCACGTTGTGGAAGATGTAGAATGGGCGGCTACCCTTGGATGACTCTGGGTGATCGCAGCCGTGCTTCATCTCCAGTTCAGCCATGAGCACGGCCGGTCCCTTGCGCTTCACGTCCTTGGCTTTGGCCTTCTTGTCTTCCGGGTCAGCCCCCGGGAGCTCCAGGAGGGAGAGGCGACCCTACTCAGCTCTCGCACACTTGGTTGCCATGTTGAGCATCTCCAGAGCCGTGCATAGGTCCTCGTGTATGGCGAGCTCCTCCTTCATCTTGATGTTGCGAACGCCATCAGGAATGCCGAGATGATGGCCTCATCCGATATCTTGGGGATCTTGAGGCGAACACTGTTGAAGCGCTGGATGTACTTCTGCAAGTTCTCCCTTGGGTGCTACTTGATGCGCTGCAGGTTACCCGCAGCCGGCGGCCGGTCGCGGGTGCCCTGGAAGTTGGCGACGAAACGCTCTCGCGGGCGGTTCAGGAGCCAGGAGCGTGTGCCATCCTTGAGGGCCATGGGAAACCAGTTCGCCATAACCTTCTCATCGCCGTTGGCCGCCTCTCCGTAGGATCAGGAACTCAGCAGGGTCGGGGGTGCCACCGTAGCATGGAGGCAGGTCGGGATTGAAGTTCCCCGGCCAGACGACGCTGCGCAGCTCCGAAGTTAAGGCGCGACAACCCGCTATGGTCATGGGAGCCCGTCATGGAGGTGGAGCTTGATCTTGGCTCTCGCGCACCACCACCGCAGGCGGTGCGCAGTCTTGACGTGGCTATGCTGGGAGTGCACGAGCATCTTCTTGCGGCCACTGGACCACTTGGCAGCTTTCTTCTTCACATGCCGGCAACTTGCGCGGCTGGTCGTGCCACGGGGCCTCGCGCCTTGGAACGAGGGCGACGTCTTGACAGGGGAGGTGGAAGAGGTGCTCCGTGGGCTGAGTCACCCACAGCAGGCGGCAGGCGAGGCAGCGAGAGAGACGGTGCAGTAGAGGCCCCGGCGGCTCTGACCAGCTCGGCGATACGGTCCAGCCAGTCTTCATAGAGGTTGTCAATGGGGCGATGGCGCAGGAGCTCACGCACCATGAGCAATGCAGCCTGCGCGTTCGGCGGCCCGCGACGAGCATAGGACGACGAACCAGCCGGAGTCAGCGACGGGGTGGCAGTGCGCCCATCACGCCGCATGAAGGGGTGCAGTGTCAAAGCTTGCTGCTCGTGCCCCGCTGGGCCGGTAGCGGCGTTCGCCACTGGAGACAGGGGACGGCGAGGACAGCCATCGCCCGGCGGCGCTTTCTGAGCGACGCGGGCGGCAAGAGCATCACGACGCTCAGCACGAGCTAGACGGGCGTCAGCCATGGAAGCGTTGCAGCGGTGGCGGGTCGACCTGCGGAATAGAGGCTCTAATGCACCCCTACCTGGCGCGCCAAATGTCAGATTTCGGGTTCCGCAAACCCCTGAGAGGTTCGAACTCTAGGGTGCATGCTAAGAACTCATCCTCCCCAGTCTGCCTACTCGCTAATCTCATAGCCTAGCTCAACGAACTGAATGGAAAAGAGACACAACAGTTTACCCAGGTTCGGGCCACCTTGCGGTGTAAAACCCTACTCCTGCTTTGTGGTGGATTAGCCACGAGGGGCTGAGGATGAACTAGTACAGTGGCAAACAACCTCAGGAGGAGAGGTGTTCTTGGGCTTGAGTGAGCTGGTGAGGGAGAGGATGATCTGAATGATCCGTCCCCTTCTATGGAGGTGGCTAAGTCTTATTTATAGTGGCCTTGGTCCTCTTCCAAAACGAAGGCGGGAAGGGATCCCACAACGGTGAAATTCCAAGGGAGACAACTAGTACACGCGATACTGACAAAAGTAGTCTTCGCCTACAAAAGCCACTGGTCGTCACGCCGGGGTGGGCTCGACGATGACCTCCATCATGCCGTCCTGGCAGTTTTGGTCTTGTTGCACGGGAATGGAAACCTTTGGCTGATTCCTCGGGACTCCGCGCCTGCGCTTGCCTCCTTAGCACCAAAGAGGAATCGGGTACACTGCGCCCGCTGGCGCCCGCTCGGCCTTGGTCGTCAAGGCTCACGTCATCTGGACCTCGTGAGGTGAGGCTTGCATAGAAATCTCCGCTCCTCAGGAGCCAGCCTGGAGAGACTACTCCTCGTGGAGGTCTTGGTGTCGTCCACCTCGCGAGGCTTGGCCCCTCACGAGTGTCTTCAGCTATTGATGTTGAAGCTGGGCCGTACCAGGCCATCAATGGAGCCACGCCGTGGGCCGCGGGTAGGCAAGTCTGGGTACCCCCGTTCCCAGAATGCCCACAAAGTGAGAACAAAGTCTTCAATGAAGAATTGAGCCTAATGGTGAAGAACTTCAACAAATTCTACAAGAGTAGAAGGAAAGAGAGAAGTTCCAAGTCAAGGTCCTACAATGACAAAAGATCTTCTAGTAGTGATCGCAATTGCTACAATTGTGGAAGGCTCGGACACTACTCCAATGAGTGTACGAATCCCTACAAGAGAAGAGAAGATTCACCTAAAAGGAGAAGTAAAAGAGATGAATCACCACCAAGAGAGAGATAGAGTAGAGATGATCGTTATGAACGAAGACCCTCTCGTAGAAGCAATGATTCGGAAAGTGTCGTGGTTTTGTCACGGCAGATGTCCTAGTGAAAGGACTTATTCATGGAGCCATCGCGACGGGTTAGCTTAAAGGGGTTAAAGCGGACAAAGGACGCAAGAAGTTTATACTGGTTCTGCCCCTTGCGGTGAAGGTAAAGGCCTAATCCAGTTGTTGTGGAATTGCCAGGGTTTCGATGACCAGGGAGCGAATCCGCTATGCCTGGCTCTCGAGTTGTTGTTTGTTGTCCCTAAACTGCCGCCGGGTCGTCCATTTATATACACAGGTTGACGCCGGCGGTTTACAGAATCTCGAGGCCGGCTCATAAACGTGTCCGACTCGGTTTCTACCTTTCTTATCTTACAACACAAGTTACATATGATATGGCGGTTTACGTGTATAGGCCATAACCCGCCTCTGGGCCATGGGCCTTTGTAAAGCGCCATACTCCTTGTCTTCATGGGCTTCAAATATAAATAACTCATTATGGGGGTAACCCGCCTATCCTGGCCGATTTATACCCAGTAGTACTATCCCCAACATTAGGCCCCAGATTGATTTGAACTGGTTCATGTCAATCTTCAACACTTGAGAAAAATTCTTCCTTCAGCACCTTCGCATAAATCTTGTAAACCGCCATGACGTCATCTTCCAGGATCATGATAAACCGCCATGACATCACCTATTATTAAAAATTGCATATAGCTCACCTTCATTAATGAGCCTCCGACAATCTAGGCGACATCTCTGTCACATATCCAACTTTTGGGCTCCTCGATTTTCACGCATGTCACTTATCCCTTCGCCTTATAAATAAGACCAGGGGGTCCTTTCCATTCCCCCCCCCCCCGTGCCTCTTTGCTTCTTCCTCCTCACACCGACCTAACCCTCACGCGCGGCAGCCATCGTCAAGCTCCGCCCTTGACCTCAACTCCGGCCGCTGCATCAACCTGAATGCACCAGAGAAACGCGGCGCTCCTCAACTGCTCCGTCAACACCAGTAAGTTTTCCTTTCCCTTGCTCTAGATCCACCATTAGGGTTTCGGTGTTCCTCGAGGCTTGAAACTGTTCTTGCCTGTTCTTCTTCATAGCGTGAATGATGACCTCTGATCTGCTATTTTCTTACACAGTTGCAGTTATAATCCCCTTTTTCATCATTAAATCATCTCCTTTGTATAGAAAAAACTCATCTGCATCTGATAAACTGGTGAAGCACCTCTACTTTAGGTCCGAATATATTCTGATTTACTGATACGCTGCAGATCTGGAATCACCATATCAATATGTGAAACTTGTTTTCCCTTAAACTTTTTAGATCTGTACCTTCCATACCAATGTAGGCGGTTTAACTTTAGAAAATGATAATCCGGTAGGTACCATTAGTCCCCTTTTAAACCGCCAAGCCGTTTTATCTTTGTACCCTCTCGAATGTCTGACTCTGGTTTAACAATGTGTATATACCTCTGTCTTCTTCTGATCTTGCGTCGCTTTATACTTGTCCATTATAAATCTTAAACCGGCAATAACCATGTTTCAGCTTTCCATTGAAATGGCCAAACAAGTTTACGAATGCAACTGGGTTCCTTCCCGGGTTACTGAAGAACAACTAGACAGATGTGTCGCAACTGGCGCTTTAGCAAAGAAAGAAGTCATCCACCGGAGAGCCCCTAGTCCGGAAAATCCTCCTGAACCCAAGGACGGAGAAGTAGTCGTGTTCGCTGACCATCTGGGTCGAGGTTTTAGCCCTCCCGGTTCAAAAAAATTCCGAGACGTGCTTGGCAGGTTCTAACTCCACCCTCAAGATATTGGACCAAACTCTGTGTCCAATATTTGCAATTTCCAAGTATTTTGTGAGGTCTATCTTCAAGACGAGCCCACAGTTGAGCTGTTTAGAGAATTTATCTACTTGAACCACCGTACTGAGTTTACAGATGGGCCCAATACTGAACTTGGTGGAATGGCAATTCAGAAGAGGAAAGATGTCAGCTTCCCTCACGCCAAGCTTCATAGTCACCCCAAGGACTGGAATCAAAGTTGGTTTTATTGCCGAGACACGTCTCCAACTGATGAGAATCCTCTACCGGGTTACCGTCCTCACCGGCTTAGCAACACTCATCCATTTCCTCAGAGGCTGACTGCCAAGGAACGGTCCAACTATGCACCACAACTGTCAAAGCTCAGAGCCTTTATGGCAAACGGTTTAACAGGTGTTGACTTTGTTCGCTACTGGATATCTTGGAGCATTCTGCCTTTAAGCCGGCACCCCGGTTTAATGTGCGAGTACACACGGGACTTAAAAGAACCTCAACGACGTATTGACATTCAGCTAACAAAAGCTGAAGTTACTGAGGCTGTCAATAAAATATTGAATGAACCGGAAGCTGTCTGTAGCCAAACCGAGTTAAGTCCTTTCTGCGTTTCCAATAAACCGCCAACTGTACGAATCACAACTTTTTTATTTTAGTTTCTCCTTTTTAAATACTCTCTCAAAATTTTGTCCATCTTTGACAGGGCGATGACCCATTCTGGAAGAAACCACAGGACAAACCGGCCAAGACACCTCGCCCCAAGACCAAGGTTATTTAAAAACCTGCCAAGAAGAGGACCACTGAGTCTTCCGAACCAAATGCTGATGCTGACTTGGCTAATCCGGATTTAGAGGTAGAACTTGACTCTCTTGGTTCATTTTTCATGCACCTCATTAACAATGACTATTATCAGGACGATGCTGAAGGCAGCCAAGCTGATGATGTAGAGGTAATTATCCTTTCCTCCGGTTCAGATCCTCTGCCAACCAAGAAAATCCGTCAAGCAAACCGAAAAGTAAAAATTTTCTCACCCCCTAGCTTACTTGGACCCAAACTTTCTTTTGAAGAAGCAGCAACACGAAGCCTGCCGCACAACCCGGCACATCGGCCACGTAGTTACCTCTGACGGTTTACTGAACACTCCATTTCGGAAACGTCGATCAAAGGTATCTTATATTCTTGACACTTCTTTCCCCAAGGCGGGTTGTTTCCGATAGCCTCTTAATCCGTCTGATTCGAATTATCAGGGAACACCTCATTCATCCTCTGGCGAGTCAACGGCCACGCAACTTCCAACCCTCAAGACGGTTCCTGGGTGAGCTATGCCTTAATTTTATCCTTGATGAGTTATATTTGCATGTTGTACTGATCTTTATGTTTTTTCTTCTCAGTGCTAAGCCCAGACCCAGCAAGAAGGCCCGGTTAAATAAACCGGCTGATGAAAATGTAGTTATTGAACCGGAAAAAACTCTAGAGCCGGAAGAAACCAATGTTGAGATCATGCTTGATGATCTGCCACCATAAGATTATGACTTTGTTAAACAAGTGGAGGTTGACCCAACAGGCCATGCTGATAAAGCGACAAGCCCGGTCTGAGCCACTGATAAACCGTCAAGCCCGGTCCGCCCCGCTGATAAACCGTCAAGCCCAGTCAAGGCTGTGGATGACAAGGCAGATGATGTTATGATTACTGGCTTTGGCCACACCGCTCCTGGTAATCCTATTGCTTTATCAAAGCATACTTCCAAGGACGAGCTTTCTGCTATGGGCAAAGGCAAGTGGAATGCTGATTTATCAAGCTACGCCCACCTCAGCGCTCAAGACATTCATTCTGGCTTCTTAAACCGTCTGTACCGCGACTATGAAGCCGGTTTAGTGAACTTGATGAAGGAACGATATGAGGTAACTACTGCTTAACTCTGCATAACTGTTTCTCTTCTATCCAAATATCAACTCCAGTAGCCCCCAAGGGCCGGTTTATGATATCAATCTGAACCGGGACTTTGGAATATCTCAACTTTGCTTGCGTAGCCCCCAAGGGCCGGTTTAACTTATTAAGATGAACCGAAACTTTATAATAATAATCTTGTCATGTTCGCCTGTGTAGTCCCCAAGGCCGGTTTATCTTTCCTAGATGAACCGGGACTTTTACCATTGTTTATTTTGAGCAAACACAAATTAGCCCCCAAGTGCCAAGAATAATACTTGTATTCTGCTTGGGACTTTGTAAAAATTTCTGATAACAAGCAAATAGGCACTAGCCCCCAAGTATCAAGTGTATAACTTGTTATGCGCTTGGTACTTCCAATATGTGCTACCAACTCACGTTATACCTGTCTCTTATAGGCTGAGCTGAGCAAAAAGGAAGCCCAAACTACTGATCTTCAAGAAAACATCAAGTCCCAACAAGCAGAAACCTCCAAAGCAAAAGATGAGCTGACCAGCGCCTTAGCAGCCATGGAGAAACTGAAGGAGGATTTCAAGAAGGAGCGGGCATATTGGGAGATAGAAAAATCCACCTTGCAGAAGAAGGCTGATGACGCAGAAGGAGCCCTTAAACCGGTGGTATAAGAGCTAACCGGTTTAAAGCGGCAGATAAATGCTATGACCACTGATGTAGTTGGTAATCATCCTCCCTTTAAATTTTCAACACGTATTATCCCATAAGTTGCCGGTTTACTGATGTTCGCAATGATGCAGGAACTCGCATTACTCATCTGGGCTCTGACATGCGGAAGAATTTGAAGGCTGCCTATACTCTGATAGAACAATTATACACCGGCGCGCAACGGATCATCTGCACCGCTTCTCACAATAAGCCGCCCCCAACCTTAATCAAGGAAACCTTAGAAAGGTTGTCAATGCTGCCTACCCGGGTTGAAGAATTAAAAAGATCAGCTGCTAGGGCAGATGCTTTGACCGCGCTAACCTGGGCTAAAGCATGGGTGCCTGATCTTGATCCGATGGATGTGGGTAAAGGGTATCAAAGTTTAAAGGAAGATGGATCAGACTTTGACAACGATGCCCTCCGAGCCATAACCAGAGAAGTACGTCCACTGGATTGCCAACTGGCTGAAGAGACTGATCTGTCATACTATCAGTCGATTTATGATGCTGACAACAAGCGGGTTGCTGCATCGTTCCTGATGTCCAAAATCGCATCCCTCCAATCCGTAAGCACACTTATGACCCTGACGTTGAACCGTCCACACTTATAACTGATGACGCTGTATTCCAAGCCCTAACTGGGATCGATTGAGCAACCATTGACTTCCAGCCACTTGGTAGAGAGGAGGAGGATGAACCGGTGCAAGATGATCCACATTCATCAAGTCAGCCTGGTGACGAGTCATAATCCGGAGGCCGGTTTAGCCTTCTGCATACTGCGATCCTTGGTGAAAATAGTTATACTTTTGGGCATTAAAGCGCCTTGTGATAGGCTAGTTCAAACTCTTGGTCTGCTATGCCATCGCGCATATTTGTTTTGTCTATTAATCCGCCATGCTTAATATATATTATGCTCATAATCCATAGCAGTTTATTCCAGCTGTCCCTGCGTACATAAAGTTTGAAAGTGTCTTGGCGGTTTACCGCCGGACGGGTCATGATGCCCAGATATATAGCCAGGGTGTATAACCAAGGCTTGTATTTGAAAATAAACAAAAAATAGATAATACCTGTGACCTTGAATCACATCGTTGGTTTACCAACTTTTTGCAGTAAGGGTGATAACCCTAATCTTGAGTACTGATAATTCCTTCCGTATATTGCCGATTTATGATAAAACCGTACTGGGTTATGATAAACACCGGATTATCCATATATAATACTGGCGACCAGACCGGATTAATAAGTGCCGGATTATAACTGATCACATACTGGCAACTTATAGTTGAAAGCCAAGCCGGGTCAATGAAAGCCGGTTTATCAAAAAACATTATAAACCTCATCAAAGGAGAAAAAACTTGGCAAATGAAAGCATAAAAGGAACATGCGAGGCTTTTCACAGGCTGCCAGGCACCAAATCGAGGCTTTTCATGGGCTGCCAGGCCACTGAGTTAAACCATTTCACAAAGCCTTTTAAGATGGACCTCAATCTTTAACAAATCGTCGTTTTAACTTTGAAAAGTTCAGGGTCTATGAGATTGACTTTTCAAAAGTTCAGCGGGTCATACCAGGTTTACCTGGACGGAGTGGCTTACTTAAAAAGGCAGGATAACCCGGGGTTTTAGGTGAATACACCTGGCTTCCAAGCCGTGGCTTGATAGCCAATTACAAGTGTAGATTCTTTGTTCATTGCGAAGCAAAGAATCCCCAAGCAATATTTTGAGTTGTGCTCAGTGGGTGCCTATGTTTGAGTTGTGCTTTTGCAACACTCTCTTTGGCCCCTAAGTAATTTTCTTTTGGCCTTGAGCCGATCAAGAGGTGTAGCTATGGTTCAAATATGACCAAGCCCCCAAGTGATTTTCCTGGTGGCCTTGCGCCGATCAAGAGGTGTAGCTATGGTTCGAATACGACCAAGCCCCCAAGTGATTTTTATATATGGCTTTATAAGCTGAATCAAGGGGTAAACCGGACTCCGCTTTATAAACAGAAGCCCCCATGTAACCACGCGTGATGTAAAAAACAACAGATACCCTGCTTTAGCTGAGGCTCTGGTTTATTATATAGATCCTAATAAATACATTGTCATAGCTATGTACATAAGCAGAGCCTGTGGCTCAAGTATAGTAAGGCCGAAGATGAGCGATATTCCACGGCCGGTGGGTCTCCTCCTCCGATTTACGTGAGTCTTTGTGCTCTCGAACATCTATAAGGTAGTATGACCCGTTATGCAAATTCTTGCGGACCACAAAGGGTCCTTCCCAAGGCGGGGATAACTTGTGCATATCAGTCTGATCCTGGATGAGTCCGAGCACCAGATCGCCTTCTTGGAAAGTTCTGGTTCTAACCCGGCGGCTGTGATAATGCTACCTCTTGAGCACTGCGTTAGTTTTCCCTTGAAGAGGAAAGGGTGATGCAGCAAAGTAGCGTAAATATTTCCCTCAGTTTTTGAGAACCAAGGTATCAATCCAGTAGGAGGCTACGCGCGAGTCCCTCGCACCTGCACAATACAAATAAATCCTCGCAACCAACGCGATAAGGGGTTGTCAATCCCTTCATGGTCACTTACGAGAGTGAGATCTGATAGATATGATAGGATAATATTTTTGGTATTTTTATGATAAAGATGCAAAGTAAAATAAAAGCAAAGTAAAAAAAGCAAAGGCAATAACAAAGTGTTGGAAGATTAATATGAAGAAGATAGACCCGGGGCCATAGGTTTCACTAGTGGCTTCTCTCAAGAGCATAAGTATTTTACGGTGGTTGAACGAATTACTGTTGAGAAATTGATAGAATTTAGCATAGTTATGTGAATATCTAGGTACGATCATGTATATAGGCATCACGTCTGAGACAAGTAGACCGACTCCTGCCTGCATCTACTACTATTACTCCACTCATCGACCGCTATCCAGCATGCATCTAGAGTATTAAGTTCATTAAGACAGAGTAACGCCTTAAGCAAGATGACATGATATAGACGGATAAATTCATGCAATATGATAAAAAAAACCCATCTTGTTATCCTCGATGGCAACAATACAATACGTGCCTTGCTGCCCTTACTGTCACTGGGAAAGGACACCGCAAGATTGAACCCAAAGCTAAGCACTTCTCCCATTGCAAGAAAGATCAATCTAGTAGGCCAAACCAAACTGATAATTCGAAGAGACTTGCAAAGATAACCAATCATACATAAAAGAATTCAGAGAAGATTCAAATATTGTTCATAGATAATCTCGATCATAAACCCACAATTCATGGGTCACAACAAACACACCGCAAAAAGAAGATTACATCGAATAGATCTCCACGAGAGAGGGGGAGAACATTGTATTGAGATCCAAAAAGAGAGAAGAAGCCATCTAGCTAATAACTATGGACCCAAAGATCTGAGGTAAACTACTCACACCTCATCGGAGAGGCTATGGTGTTGATGTAGAAGCCCTCCGTGATGGATGCCCCCTCTGGCGGAGCTCCGGAACAGGCCCCAAGATGGGATCTCGTGGGTACAGAAGGTTGCGGCGGTGGAATTAGGTTTTTGGCTCCGTATCTGATCGTTTCGGGGTACATAGGTATATATAGGTGGAAGAAGTACGTCGGTGGAGCAACGTGGGGCCCACGAGGGTGGAGGGCGCGCCCCCTACCTCGTGGCCTCCTGGAAGCTTCTCTTACGTAGGGTCCAAGTCTCCTGGATCATGTTCGTTCCAAAA
This sequence comes from Aegilops tauschii subsp. strangulata, assembly GCF_002575655.3. Lineage (NCBI taxonomy): Eukaryota > Viridiplantae > Streptophyta > Magnoliopsida > Poales > Poaceae > Aegilops > Aegilops tauschii. The sequence goes on along the minus strand of NC_053041.3, from coordinate 303,265,921 downwards.
ATCACGCTCCCGAAGGTTTCATTCCGTTTGGACTCCGTTTGATATTCTTTTTCTATGAAACTCTGAAATAGGCAAAAAACAGCAATTCTGGGCTGGGCCTCTGGTTAATAGGTTAGTCCAAAAAATAATATAAAAGTGGATAATAAAGCCCAATATTATCCAAAATAGTAGATAATATAGCATGGAGCAATCAAAAATTATAGATACGTTGGAGACATATCAAGCATCCCCAAGCTTAATTCCTACTCGTCCTCGAGTAGGTAAATGATAAAAACAGAATTTTTGATGCGGAGTGCTACTTGGCATAATTTCAATGTAATTCTTCATAATTGTGGTATGAATATTCAGATTCGAAAGATTCAAGATAAAAGTTCATATTGACATAAAAATAATAATACTTCAAGCATACTAACTAAGCAATTATGTCTTCTCAAAATAACATGGCCAAAGAAAGTTGATCCCTACAAAATCATATAGTTTAGTCATGCTCCATTTTCGTCACACAAGAATGCTCTCATCATGCACAACCCCGATGACAAGCCAAGCAATTTTTCATACTTTAGTAATCTCTAACCTATAAACTTTCACGCAATATATGAGCGCGAGCCATGGACATAGCACTATGGGTGGAATAGAATATGATGATGGGGTTATGTGGAGAAGACAAAAAAGGAGAAAGTCTCACATCAACGAGGCTAATCAATGGGCTATGGAGATGCCCATGGATTGATGTTAATGCAAGGAGTAGGGATTGCCATGCAACAGATGCACTAGAGCTATAAATGTATGAAAGCTCAACAAAAGAAACTAAGTGGGTGTGCATCCAACTTGCTTGCTCACGAAGACCTAGGGCACTTGAGGAGGCCCATTGTTGGAATATACATGCCAAGTTCTATAATGAAAAATTCCCACTAGTATATGAAAGTGACAAAACAAGAGACTCTCTATCATGAAGATTATGGTGCTACTTTGAAGCACAAGTGTGGCAAAGGATAGTAGCATTGTCCCTTCTCTCTTTTCTCTCATTTTTTTGGGCCTTCTCTTTTTTTATGGCCTTTCTCTTTTTTTTATTCCTCACTTGGGACAATGCTCTAGAAAATGATGGTCATCACACTTCTATTTATTTACAACTCAATGATTACAACTCGATACTAGAACAAAGTATGACTCTCAATGAATGCCTCCGGCGGTGTACCAGGATATGCAATGAATCAAGAGTGACATGTATGAAAGAATTCTGGACGGTGGCTTTGCCACAAATACTATGTCAACTACATGATCATGCTAAGCAATATGACAATGATGAATGTGTCATGACAAACAGAATGGTGGGAAGTAGCATGGCAATATATCTCGGAATGGCTATGGAAATGCCATAATAGGTAGGTATGGTGGCTGTTTTGAGGAAGATATAAGGAGGTTTATGTGTGAAAGAGCGTATCATATCACGGGGTTTGGATGCACCGGCGAACTTTGCACCAACTCTCAATGTGAGAAAGGGCAATGCATGGTACCGAAGAGGCTAGCAATGATGGAAGGGTGAGAGTGCGTATAATCCATGGACTCAACATTAGTCATAAAGAACTCACATAATTATTGCAAAAATCTACAAGTCATCAAAAACCAAGCACTATGCGCATGCTCCTAGGGGGATAGATTGGTAGGAAAAGACCATCGCTCGTCCCCGACCGCCACTCATAAGGAGGACAATCAAAGAACACCTCATGTTTCAAATTTGTTACATAACATTTACCATATGTGCATGCTACGGGACTTGCAAACTTCAACACAAGCATTTCTCAAATTCACAACTACTCAACTAGCACGGCTTTGATATTATTACCTCCATATCTCAAAACAATCATCAAGCATCAAACTTCTCTTAGTATTCAACACACTCATAAGAAAGTTTTTACTAATATTGAATACCTAGCATATTAGGATTATTTAAGCAAATTACCATGATATTTATGACTCTCAAAATAATCTAAGTGAAGCATGAGAGATCAATAGTTTCTATAAAACAAATCCACCACCATGCTCTAAAATATATAAGTGAAGTACTAGAGCAAAACTATATAACTCAAAAGATATAAGTGAAGCACAAAGAGTATTCTAATAATTTCCAAATCATGTATGGCTCTCTCAAAAGGTGTGTACAGCAAGGATGAATGTGGTAAACTAAAAAGCAAAGACTCAAATCATACAAGACGCTCCAAGCAAAACACATATCATGTGGTGAATAAAAATATAGCTCCAAGTAAAGTTACCGATGGAAGTAGACGAAAGAGGGGATGCCTTCCGGGGCATCCCCAAGCTTTGGCTTTTTGGTGTCCTTACATTATCTTGGGGGTGCCATGGGCATCCCCAAGATTAGGATCTTGCCACTCCTTGTTCCATAATCCATCAAAATCTTTCACCCAAAACTTGAAAACTTCACAACACAAAACTCAACAGAAATCTCGTGAGCTCCGTTAGCGAAAGAAAACAAAAGACCACTTCAAGGTACTGTAATGAACTCATTATTTATTTATATTGGTGTTAAACCTACTGTATTCCAACTTCTCTATGGTTTATAAGCTATTTTACTAGCCATAGATTCATCAAAATAAGCAAACACCACACGAAAAACAGAATCTGTCAAAAACAGAACTGTCTGTAGTAATCTGTAACTAACGCAAACTTATGGAACTCAAACAAATCAGTAAAAATAGGACGACCTAAGCAATTTGTTTATTGATCAGAATCAATTGGAATCACTATTTTATCACGTTCTGGTGATTTTTAACAATTGTTTTCGTGAACAGAAAGTTTCTGGAAATTTCTGCAAGATCAAATAACTATGATCCAACAAGATCCTATAGGTTTTACTTGGCACAAACACTAATTGAAACATAAAAACACATCTAACCACAGGCCAGAAAAAAGATTTATTCCTAAACAGAAGCAAAAAGCAAAAAAACCTAAAAATAAAATTGGGTTGCCTCCCAACAAGCGCTATCGTTTAACGCCCCTAGCTAGGCATAAAAGCAAGAATAGATCTAGGTATTGCTATCTTGGGTAGGCAATTCTTCAATGATACATCTATCATCCTTAGAAATTTCCTTATTTTTAGTAATTAAAAAACTTTTAGGCACAAGATCGAAAAATTAATTTGTAGCAAATGGTTCCTTAATGATAGCAACAAGATTGGGATGAATACTTATAGATTTGAGATCCGCAGTTTCCTTACTAGAGGATTCACCCTTATTTTTAGGAACATACATAAGCTTGGCAATTTTAGTAGGAGGACTTGGAGTATTCTTTATGGAAGAAAAGGCGGTTCCCAAGTTGGTAATGATATCTTCAAGTTTATCGATCCTAGTGGAATCCTGATTTATTTTCTCATTAACTATGGGTTCCTTCTCTTTAATATTTTTCAAAGTGACTCCTACTTTAGATCCATATTGAGAGATTCGACTGTGGATCTTTTTATCCAAATTTTCCATTAACTCTATGGTAGCAACCTTATTTTCAATAATTTCAAGTCTTTGCATTACATGCTCCAAAGTTAACATAGTTCCTTTAACCAAAAGAGGGGGTGAGCCAAACAAATCTATCATAGCATTATAGGAATCAAAAGTATGGCTACCTAAGAAATTCCCTCCGGTAATGGTATCAAGGATATATCTATACCAAGGATTAGCACCTACATAAAAATTGCGGAGAAGAACAGAAGTAGATTGCTTCCTGGTAGATCTATTTTGAGCATTGCAAATTCTATACCAAGCATCTTTTAGATTTTCTCCCTCCCTTTGCTTAAAATTTAGAACTTCATTCTCGGGAGACAACGGAGAAGATAGAGGACTAGCCATAACGACAAGCAAGTGAAAAAGAGGCGAACGAAAAAGAGAGGGCGAATAAAATGGCAAGGGTGAAGTGGGGGAGAGGAAAACGAGAGGCAAATGGCAAATAATGTAATGCGGGAGATAAGGGATTGTGATGGGTGCTTGGTATGTTGAGTTTTGCGTAGACCTCCCCGGCAACGGCACCAAAAATCCTTCTTGCTACCTCTTGAGCACTACGTTGGTTTTCCCTTGAAGAGGAAAGGGTGATGCAGCAAGGTAGCGTAAGTATTTGCCTCAGATTTTGAGAACCAACGTATCAATCCAGTAGGAGGCTATGCGCGAGTCCCTCGCACCTGCACAATACAAATAAATCCTCGCAACCAACGCGATAAGGGGTTGTCAATCCCTTCACGGTCACTTACGAGAGTGAGATCTGATAGATATGATAGGATAATATTTTTGGTATTTTTATGATAAAGATGCAAAGTAAAATAAAAGCAAAGTAAAAAGCAAAGGCAATAACAAAGTGTTGGAAGATTAATATGATGAAGATAGACCCGGGGGCCATAGGTTTCACTAGTGGCTTCTCTCATGAGCATAAGTATTTTACGGTGGTTGAACGAATTACAGTTGAGCAATTGACAGAATTGAGCATAGTTATGAGAATATCTAGGTATGATCATGTATATAGGCATCACGTCCGAGACAAGTAAAACGACTCCTGCCAGCATCTACTACTATTACTCCACTCATCGACCGCTATCCAGCATGCATCTAGAGTATTAAGTTCATGAAAACAGAGTAACGCCTTAAGCAAGATGACATGATGTAGAGGGATAAATTCATGCAATATGATAAAAAAACCATCTTGTTATCCTCGATGGCAACAATACAATACGTGCCTTGCTGCCCCTAGTGTCACTCGGAAAGGACACCGCAAGATTGAACCCAAAGCTAAGCACTTCTCCCATTGCAAGAAAGATCAATCTAGTAGGCCAAACCAAACTGATAATTCGAAGAGACTTGCAAAGATAACCAATCATACATAAAAGAATTCAGAGAAGATTCAAATATTGTTCATAGATAATCTTGATCATAAACCCACAATTCATCGGTCTCAACAAACACACCGCAAAAAGAAGGTTACATCGAATAGATCTCCACGAGAGAGGGGGAGAACATTGTATTGAGATCCAGAAAGAGAGAAGAAGCCATCTAGCTAATAACTATGGACCCGAAGGTCTGAGGTAAACTACTCACACTTCATCGGAGAGGCTATGGTGTTGATGTAGAAGCCCTCCGTGATGGATGCCCCCTCCGGCAGAGCTCCGGAACAGGCCCCAAGATGGGATCTCTTGGGTACAGAAGGTTGCGGCGGTGGAATTAGGTTTTTGGCTCCGTATCTGATCGTTTGTGGGTACGTAGGTATATATAGGAGGAAGAAGTACGTCGGTGGAGCAACATGGGGCCCACGAGGGTGGAGGGCGCGCCCTGGGGGGGTGGGCACGACCCCCTACCTCGTGGCCTCCTGGAAGCTTCTCTTATGTAGGGTACAAGTCTCCTGGATCATGTTCGTTCAAAAAATTATGCTCCCGAAGGTTTCGTTCCGTTTGGACTCCGTTTGATATTCTTTTTCTGCGAAACTCTAAAATTGGCAAAAAACAGCAATTCTGGGCTGGGCCTCTGGTTAATAGGTTAGTCCCAAAAATAATATAAAAGTGGATAATAAAGCCCAATATTGTCCAAAACAGTAGATAATATAGCATGGAGCAATCAAAAATTATAGATATGTTGGAGACGTATCAGATAACGACGCAGATCTTGCTGATAAATGGCCGAACGGGCTGCTACAATGCCACGCTCCTCATCTAACAGGTCAAGTGCTTCCTGTCGTGCCTTCTCATTGTCAGCTTCAACATACGCCGCTACACGAGGCGAGTCATGACGGATGTCACTAGGGTGAACCGCCTCTGCTCCATAAACCATGAAAAAAGGCGTGTAACCCGTAGATCTGTTGGGCGTGGTATTGATGCTCCATAACACAGAAGGTAAATCGTCCACCCAACAACCCGGCGTCCGTTGCAAAGGAACCATAAGCCGGGGCTTGATGCCTCTCAAGATCTCTTGATTGGCTCTCTCCGCTTGACCATTAGATTGGGGGTGAGCCACTGATGATACATCAAGCCAGATGTGCTCAGGTTGACAGAACTCTTTCATAGCACCTTTGGACAGATTGGTACCATTATCAGTTATAATGCTCTGTGGAAAGCCAAACCGGAAAATCACCTTCTTGATGAATTGAACCGCCGTAGCTGCATCACACTTACTGACTGGCTCCGCCTCCACCCACTTAGTGAACTTATCAACCGCCACCAAAAGGTGGGTCTTCTTGTCCTTGGATCTCTTAAAGGGGCCAACCATATCCAGCCCCCAAGTCACAAACGGCCAAGTGATTGGAATCATCCTCAACTCTTGAGCTGGTACATGAGCGCGTCGTGAGAATTTTTGACAGCCATCACACCTTTTGACCAAGTCCTCAGGATCGGTATGAGCCGTCAGCCAATAAAAACCATGACGAAAAGCCTTGGCTACCAGAGACTTTGAACCGGCGTGGTGACCACAATCTCCTTCGTGGATCTCACGCAAAATCTCACAGCCTTCCTCAGGAGACACGCAACGCTGAAACGCCCCTATCACACTGCAATGATGTAGCTCTCCATTGACAATAGTCATGGACTTGGACCGCCGGATTATCTGTCTGGCCAAGGTTTCATCCTCCGGTAACTCGCCCCGGTTCATATACGCCAAATATGGGACCGTCCAATCCGGGATGACATGAAGAGCCGCCACCAACTGAGCCTCTGGATCAGGAATAGCCAAATCCTCCTCTGTAGAGAGCTTGACCGACGGATTATGTAGCATATCCAGAAAGACGTTGGGTGGAACCGGTTTACGCTGGGAGCCTAAGCGACTTAAAGCGTCTGCTGCTTCGTTCTTCCGCCGGTCCACATGATCGACCTGATAACCTTTGAAGTGACCTGCAACAATGTCCACCTCTCGACGATATGCTGCCATGAGTGGGTCCTTGGAATCCCAAGTACCAGACACTTGTTGAGCCACCAGGTCCGAGTCACCGAAGCACTTAACTCGGCTTAAATTCATCTCCTTAGCCATCCGAAGTCCATGGAGTAAAGCCTCATATTCAGCTGCATTGTTAGTGCAAGGGAACATTAAACGGAGAACATATCAAAACTTATCACCTCGTGGGGAAGTTAATACGACTCCAGCCCCCGAGCCCTCCAATTGCCTGGACCCGTCGAAGTCAATAGTCCAATAAGTATGATCCAGCTTCTCTTCTGGCGCCTGTAACTCTGTCCAGTCATTGATGAAATCCACCAACGCTTGGGACTTGATTGCCGTCCGAGGCATATATGTTAACCCATGAGGTCCAAGCTCAATGGCCCACTTGGCAACCCGGCCAGTTGCTTCCCTGTTTTGGATTATATCCCCCAAAGGAGCAGAACTGAGCACAGTGATGGGATGACCCTGGAAATATTGCTTAATCTTCCGGCTAGCCATAAAAACTCCATACACCAGCTTCTACCAATGTGGGTACCTTTGCTTGGACTCAATAAGTACCTCACTGATATAATAAACCGGACGTTGAACCGGATAATCCTTTCCAGCCTCCTTGTGCTCCACCACAATAGCCACGCTAATAGCCCGGGCATTAGCAGCCACATATAACAACAAGGGCTCTTTATCAACAGGAGCAGCAAGGACAGGCGGCTCGGCTAGCTGCCGCTTTAAGTCCTCAAATGCTTCATTGGCGGCGTCACTCCAGACGAAGTCATCCGTCTTCTTCAGCATCTGATATAAAGGGATAGCCTTCTCCCCTAGGCGACTGATAAACCGCCTCAAGGCTGCAATCCGGCCTGCCAGGCGTTGAACATCATTGATACACTTCGGTTTAGCCAAAGAAGTTATAGCCTTGATTTTCTCCGAATTAGCTTCAATGCCCATGTTAGACACCAGAAAGCCCAAGAGCTTGCCTGCCGGTACACCAAAGACACATTTGGCCGGATTACGCATCATCTTATAAACCTGGAGGTTATCGAAAGTCTCCTTCAAGTCATCTATCAATGTCTCCTCCTTTCTAGACTTCACCACAATATCATCCACATAAGCAGGAACATTGCGCCAGATCTTGTCATGAAGACAATTCTGCACACAGCGCTGAAAAGTCGCCTGGGCACTCTTGAGACCAAAAGGCATAGATACATAGCAGAAGGCTCCAAAGGGAGTTATGAAGGTTGTCTTCTCCTGGTCCTTAACTGCCGTTTTGATCTGATGGTAACCAGAAGATGCGTCCAGAAAACTCAAACGCTCACAACCCACCATAGCATCAATGATTTGATCGATACGAGGGAGGGCAAAGGGATCTGCTGGACAAGCCTTGTTTAAATATGTGTAGTCCACACACATACGCCAAGTGCTGTTCTTCTTGAGTACTAACACCGGATTGGCCAACCACTCAGGATGAAATACCTCAATGATAAATCCAGCCGCCAAAAGCCTGGCTACCTCCTTACCAATGGCCTTGTGTCTTTCTTCATTGAACCGACGAAGGAACTGCTTGACCGGTTTATACTTGGGATCGACATTAAGAGTGTGCTCAGCGAGTTCCCTCGGTACACCTGGCATGTCAGAAGGCTTCCACGCAAAGATGTCCCAATTCTCACGGATGAACTCGATGAACGGGCTTTCCTATTTCCGATCCAAGTCAGCGCTGATGCTAAACTGCTTGGATGAATCGCCAGGAACAAAATCAACCAGCTTAGTCTCATCAGCCGATTTAAACTTCAAGGCCGGATCATGCTCCGTAGTTGGCTTTTTCAAAGAAGTCATATCCGCCGGATCAACATTGTCCTTGTAGAACTTCAACTCCTCTGTTGCACAAACCGACTCAGCATAAGCTGCATCACCTTCTTCACATTCAAAGCGATTTTACGGCTCCCATGAACCGTGATGGTCCCCTTATGACCCGGCATCTTGAGCTGCAGATAAACACAACAGGGACTTGCCATGAACTTAGCATAAGCCGGCCGTCGAAACAGGGCATGATACGGGCTCTTGATTTTCACCACTTCAAAAGTCAATGTCTCTGATCTTGAATCATGCTCGTCTCCAAAAGCAACCTCCAAAGCTATCTTACCAACTGGATACGCCGATTTACCAGGCACCACACCATGAAAAACGGTGTTTGACGGTTTAAGATTTTTATCTGTTAACCCCATGCGACGGAAGGTTTCATAATAAAGGGTATTGATACTACTCCCTCCATCCATGAGTACCTTGGTGTACTTATATCCTCCAACCTGAGGTGCCACCACTAATGCTAGATGACCCGGATTATCGACCTGAGGTGGATGATCCTATCGACTCCACACAATGGGCTCTTCCGACCAACGCAGGTAACGGGGCACCGCCGGTTCAATGGAGTTTACTGCCCGTTTGTGAAGCTTCTGATCGCGCTTGCACAAGCTAGTGGTGAAGACATGATACTGCCCACTATTCAATTGCTTCGGGTTGCTCTGATAACCCGACTGCTGCTGCTGCTGATTCCCCTGATGATTATGAGCATGATTGGTTTGATGCCAAAAGTTGGCATGCCAATATTTGGCAAATGCCAAATGTTGGCTAGTGATTGGTTGGGTACCAACTTTTCTTCTCAACCTCACAAAAAGTTGCCAACATTTGGCAAATTTTGATTTTGCGAAATGTTGGCTTGCCAAATAATGGCAGTGCCAATTGTCGGCATCAAACCAATTATGTTCTATAACCACCCTGGTTGCCCTGATTGCCTTGGTCACCATGTCCGCCGTGATTGTCGTGAAATCCTGAACCGGAACTGCCTCCACCGTAACCCGGCCCATGAGATCCGGGGCCTGAACCGCCTGCCGGTCCATGATCATACCAAAAAAAATCTGAATTTTTGAACTCCCGCATAATATAACAATCCTTCCAGAGGTGCGTGGCCGGCTTATCCCGTGACCCGTGCTTTGGGCAAGGCTGGTTTAACAGGTGGGAGAGGTGCTCAGGATTGGGACCTGACCCGCCTCCACGCGGGGGTGGTTTACCCTTACGACGCTGGCCATTATCCCGCGTGTTGGTATTAGCCACAAAAATCTAAACTGTTATCCGCTTTACGCTTACCGCTGTTTCCCTGACCCGCCGGGTTATGCTGCTGCCCTTTGGTGCTGCCACTCTTCTTTCCCTTTGTCACGTCCCTAGTTCTGGAATGACCTAGACTAGCTAGTCATGTGTGCATCATGTCTAAATTTCATTTAAATTTCAAATGGGGATCTGTGAAACCCTCAGAATCATTTCTGGAAATGACCCAGATAAAAATTGCTCCAAAAGGGTCCAAGAAAATGTTCATGTTGCTCTCTGAAAATATTGGACAGAGATAAAAACCAAACCAATATTTTTAGGAGATCATAAATATTTATGTTGGGCATTTGGAATTAATGCAGTAATTATTTGCTTTGGATATATATTGTTATATATATAAAATATTGTCCAAAAATTATGCCATTTGTTGAGGAGTTCTAAAATAATACCACTAGCCCCTATAAAAATTGGCATAAGTAAATAAAATGGTTTAGTATTTTTATTAAACCAAACAAATGTCAGAAAATTAGGAAAGAAAAAGAAATAGGAAAAGGGAGCTTACCTACGGCCTGGCACTGTGCGGCCTGGCCTGGCCCAGCAGGCCGGCCCAGCTGACTGGCCAGTGCCAGTCGTCCCCTTCCTCGCGCCAGGAGGACAGGGGCACGCGCTCGCCGCCCGCGCGCATGCGCGCCACCTCCTGCTTCTCCCCTCGTCGCCTGGATCGCCCGAACGACGCCACGCGCCGCCCCGCACCTCTCTCGCTCTCTCCCGTGCCCATTCTCTCTTCCCCCTCGCTCTCTCTCTCACGGTCGAGCGCTGCCGTCGCCACCGGCCACCGTTGCCGTAGCCACCGCCACCCCCTCGCCTCCCCGGCACGCCCAGAAGGTCCGCCACGTCGCGGGCTACCTCTCCGTGGAGCCACACGCCTCGGGAGGCCCTGGAGCGCCGCCATCACCATCGTCTTCCTCCTCGGGCTCCGCCGTCTGCCGCCGTCGATTCGCCGTCACCAGGTCTCCCCTGAGCCCGCTGTGCTGCTCCGCGTGATCGCCGTGAGCACCTCCCCGTTTCCCCCTCTTCGCCCCGTCGTTCCCGCGTCGTAGCCGTCGTTTCCTCCACGGCCGTAGCTCCTCGCCGCCTTCCATGTCGCCGCCGTCGCTCAAACCACTGCAGCCCACAACCACACGCGTCACCGTGTTCATGGTGACGCCAGGAGGCTGTAGTGCCTCCCCGCTCGCTTCCTCGTGCTCCGTAGCCCCGCAGCCGCTCGAGCACGAGCTCCGGCCGCCGCCGTGAGCTCCGCTCCGGCGAGATCCGCCGCCCCCGCAGCCTCTCACGGGCTCCCTTGGATGCGCGGGAGCGCGGGCAACCTCCTGGTGCCCCCAGGCGCCGCTCCCGTGGCTTCTAGTGGGGACTCCGCCGTGGCCAGTGGTCGCCGGCGACGAGCCCTGTCGCCTGAGCCTGCCACGTGGGTCCGGCCTATCAGGTGATTAGCTTAGTGCTAATCACCACCTAACCTAACCCCTGACACTGACCAGTGGGCCCCAGCGCCACTAACACTGTAATTAGGATAAACCAACCCTCTGTTTAACCCTGTGTCACTGACGTGTGGACCCCACACGTCAGGTTTGACTTGGTCAGGACCGTTGACCCGCTGACGTCATGATGACGCAGTGCTGACGCAATATACCCCTTTTCTGGATTTAAAATTAAACCAGGAAATTCCAGAAAATGTACAAAACTTCTAAAATTCATAGAAATTCAACCGTAGCTCAGATTTAAATAATTTATATATGAAAAATTATCAGAAAAATGCAATCTATCCATCTGTACTAGTTTCATGCATGACAAACCAACTTATACCTACTGTATAAGTGAAAACATATAAATGGCATATATAAGGACTTAAATTAGAGTTGCATTTGAACCTTTGGTTCAAATGGATCTCTTCCAAGTTGAATGCTAAATGCATTGGCTCAAAATACATCACATATTCATGCCATATTCATGCATCATATTGTTGCATATGATTGTGTTTTGACTGTCGACATCGTTCCCTCTCGATAGGTCCTGCTCCGGAGAGTGTTCCAGATTACCTGTCTGAGGAGCAGTGCCACCCTGTTGATCTACCAGGCAAGCAAACCCCCTTTGTTCATTCCGATACAAACCTACTCTCTCGCTCCTGCTCTCTTTTACTGCATTAGGACAACAGCGATTCAACTGCTACTTTATGCTGCGGTAGTCGAACCCATTCGTCTGCATGACCTGTCATTGCCACAGTAAATAGTTGAAACCCACTAGCATGTGTAGGAGTTGATTGAGCCATGTTGTGTTCCTACCATGCCTTGCCTGCTATTGCTTAGAGTTGTGTCAGGTCTGGTTCATTGGGAATGAATTGGAGTGTTACAATATGTTCTGGTGCCGAGAGTTAAGCGTGTGAACACGATTTGGTAAAGGTAGCGGTGAGAGGCCATGTAGGAGTACATGGTGGGTTGTCTCACTGGAACCATCCTTAAGCACTGAGTTCTGTGTATGTTGTCCAATGACTAGTTACTACCACACATTGGAATGCTTAAGTGCCCCTCTCGACTTATTAACCAACTTGGTCTCTGTCCAGGAGTTGCAACTAGTTTCTGGTGTTTGTAGGTAGTGCTATTTTTCTACCGAGTGGCACCCGGCAGGGTGGGCTTGGGACAGACTAGGCACACGTGGCCCGGTGTACCGAGTGGCACCCGGATGGTGGGCTCGGGAACCCTGTACACATCGTTTGGGGCCGTGAGCGACACCCCGGCCGGATCTCCTTGCAGATGGAACCCGAATAGACGATAAACCTGGACTAGACTCTTGTGTGGTTAGTCAGGTCGTGGCCGACACCCTCGCCAGGCTTCCGCTTGAAGGTTGCCGAGGTACATGACCTGTACATGGCGGTAAGTGGCGAGAGCGTGTGTGACGCAGTACACCCCTGCAGGGTTATCATGATCTATTCGAATAGTCGTGTCCTCGGTTATGGACTTCTTGGATGCTTACGTGGTACATAGACAAATTGAAGTGGATACTCTAAAATGCTCAAGATAAGTGTGAGTGCTATGGATGGCTTCTCGTAGTGAGACGGGAATGAATCCATAGTGGTGTATTGAGGTGGTGATTAGTGGACTCGTGTGCGCCTTCTTACCTCAAAGAAGATTCTCGCAGTCGTAGAACAGGATAGCCACTGAGTCAAAGCTGGCTTGCTGCAACTAAACCCCACCCTACCTTCTTGATACAAATGCATGTATGACAGGATCTGATGTAAGTCTTGCTGAGTACCTTTGTACTCATGTTGCTTTATTTATGTTTTGCAGCGGAGACTTCAGTCTTACTAGTAGTTCCGCTTGGACTTCGACGAGTAGCTTGTACCTCAGCTACGATCTTGAACCCTTGGGAGGGTCTTGTAGATAGTCAGGCTTCTCAGCCTTTTTCTTTTGTAGTTGTCTGTACTCAGACATGTAATGCTTCCGTTGCTTGTATGCTCTGAATGATGGGTCATGTGACCCCTGTTTGTACTTAATGCTATGTGGCTCTTCTGGGCCTTTTATCTATATGAGTTTGCGTTATGTTGTGATGCCATGTTGTACAACACATACTTGCATGTTATGCGTACGTGTAACGTGTATTGCTATGTGTGGGATCCGACAATCTAGTTGTTTATCTTTGGCAGCCTCTCTTATGGAGAAATGTAGTCTAGTGCCTCCTTGAGCCATAGTAGTCCGCTACAGCCCGGTTCACCGGAGTCCTGCTAGCCCAGCACTACTGCTCTGGACACTTGACTGGCCGGCATGTGTTTCACATCGTTCCTGTGTCTGTCCCTTCGGGGAAATGTCACGCGGTGACATCCGGAGTCCTGCCTAGCCTGCTACAGCCCGGGTTCCCGGAGTCCTGTTAGCCCAGTGCTACAGCCCGGATTCACACGCTGCTGACCGACGCGTTCGATGTTGATTCATGTATGCCTGTCCCCATACGTTAGTGCCGCTTTGGGTTCACGACTAGCCATGTCGGCCCGGGTTCTCTGTCATATGGATGCTAGCGACATTGTCATATACGTGAGCCAAAAGGCGCAAACGGTCCCGGGCCATGGTAAGGCGACACCCGTGGGAATACCGTGCGTGAGGCCGCAAAGTGATATGAGGTGTTACATGCTAGATTGGTGTGACTTAGAATCGGGGTCCCGACAGCTTTGGTATCAGAGCCTGACTGCCTGTAGGATTTCCAAGCCAACCTGGTCGAAGTTGAGTCTAGAAATTCTTTAGTTATGTGAGGGAATTGATTGTGGAAGGGAACGTAAGGCTCTTTTACTCCTTTTACCTCATGCCTTCTGATCTGAGTCATCCTATCTTTCCTACGGGGTTAAGGAACTAGGCTTTCTCTTCTGTCTATCAGGATCACGTGTTACTACTCTGTAGTCTCTTAGGATTGGTTGATCAGAGTCATATCCCAGCTTGAGTACCCCCAGTGTAGGCTGTTTAGTAATATCTCAGAACCTTGAGTGATGATGTTGAGTAAGGTGCTACCCCGTCCTTTGCAGAATGTCTCATTTTGAGCATTTTACTGCCGTTATGCTGCCAGATTTGTCCTAGGAGTTTGAGAGGTACTAAATTTTCTTATGCTACATGTTGCATCCTATAGTTTTTGTTGACCTCGTCCTTGGTTCCGCTTCTCAGGATGTCGTCAGTTAACCGAAGTTATGTTGCTCTATGCCTGAACCACGGAGGTGGTAGGGATGAGGAGGATCCTCCCGACCAGCCCTCGTTGGCAGAGTTTATGTTAGAGATGGAGAGGAACAAGCACGAGTCTAACCGCTTGTTAGCATGTATCGAGGAGAACACCGCACCCCAGTGCAAAGAGTCAGCGACCATCTATGATTTCATTGGATTGAAACCACCTACCTTCCATCATTCTATTGAGCCACTCGATGCAGATGACTGGCTCCGTAGTATCACACACAAGCTGCGTTCTGCGAACGTAGCTGAAGGTGACAAGGTCACTTATGCGGCATATCACCTGGAGGGTCCTGCTAGTCTTTGGTGGCAGAACTTTGAGGCTATGCTTCCAGCTGGCCAGATACCGACCTGGAGAGATTTCACTGAGGCTTTTCGCGAGCATCACATTCCTCAGGCTCTCATTGACCGCAAGAGAGAAGAGTTCTGTAGTTTCACCCAGGGTAAGATAGCTGTTGATGCTTACAGTAGAGAGTTTGAGAACCTCGCCCGCTATGCTACAGAAGAAGTGTCCACGGACGCTAAGAAGCAGGCTAGGTTCCGGAAGGGTCTCAACCCCAAGTTGCGTTGTGATCTCCACTTGCACCATTGCAATACTTTCCAGGCTCTTGTGAACAAGGCCATTAATGCGGAGACAGCTCAGCTCACATACGAGGAGTCTCGTAAGCACACCCGTGATTTGGTTTCTTCCTCTGGCTCTAGTTCTCATACGCGCCGGATTTGGGTTCCGAACTCCGCTCTTCCACCTGGATATGCACCGAGGCCATCTTATGTGCCGCCTCACCCAGTTCAGCAGTATGCTCCACCCAGGCCTATTGGTAGACCGCTTGTCAATGCGGGTCCACATCCAACTTCAGGGACTTGCTTCACATGCGGGAAGCCAGGACACTATGCACGTGACTGCTCTCAAACTAACTATGCCCCACCCCTGCCTGAGAAGTCTGTTGGCAGTGGTAAGCCATCACGCAAGATGATCAGTGTCAAGTCAGCTCCCACTGAGCGTGGACGTGTGCATCACGCCTCAGCTAAAGACGCTCATGATGATCCGGATGTCGTTCTTGGTACACTCCTTGTCAATTGCCATCCAGCTTCGGTTCTATTCGATACTGGAGCATCTCACTCCTTCATCTCTGAAGGCTATGCCCGTTTGCACGACATGTCATTTTGTGATATGCCAACTCCACTTGAAATCCAAACTCCAGGGTCTAGATGGCAAACTACCAGAATAAGCCATGGTAACGAAATCCTTGTTGACAGGCTTGTATTCCTTGCCTCACTTATCGCCCTCAAGTCCACAGATATTAACATCATCTTGGGTATGGACTGGATGACAGCTCATCATGCCAAGATTGATTGTTACACCAGGTCTGTTCAGCTCACACACCCATCTGGTAAGTTAGTCACTGTCTCCACCAGAGTTGCAAAGCGTCAACTCTATTCTCTTAATGCCAGTCCTCTTCCAGACCTTGAAGATATCCCGGTAGTCCGTGACTTTCCGGATGTCTTTCCAGAGGAACTGCCAGGTATTCCACCTGACAGGGATGTAGAGTTTGTCATAGATCTTATCCCAGGAACCGCCCCAATTTCTAGGAGACCTTACAAGATGGCACCTTTAGAACTAGCTGAGCTTAAGAAACAACTTGATGAGTCCTTGCAAAAGGGTTTCATCCGTCCTAGTTCTTCTCCTTGGGCTTGCCCCGTCCTCTTCGTCAAGAAGAAGGATGGTACGGACCGGATGGTTGTAGATTATCGTCCCGTTAATTTGGTCACGATAAAGAACAAGTATCCGCTCCCCAGGATCAACGACCTGTATGATCAACTCGCTGGATCCTCAGTCTTTTCCAAGATGGATTTGAGGTTAGGCTACCACCAAATCAAGATTAGAAACGGGGACATTCCTAAGACGGCTTTTGTCACTCGTTATGGCCAGTACGAGTACACCGTCATGTCCTTTGGTCTAACCAATGCTCCAGCTACCTTCTCCCGCTTGATGAACTCGATCTTCATGGAGTACTTAGACAAGTTCGTCGTGGTTTACCTCGATGATATTCTTATCTACTCGAAGAACGAGGAAGAGCATGCCGAACATCTTAGACTTGTGTTAGAAAAACTCAGAGAGCACCGCCTTTATGCCAAGTTCTCCAAGTGCGAATTTTGGTTGCCAGAAGTGACCTACCTAGGCCACGTGATCTCTGGTAAGGGCATTGCTGTCAATCCTGAGAGAGTTCAGGCCGTTCTTGATTGGACTCCACCTGAAACAGTTAAACAAGTTAGGAGTTTCCTTGGTCTAGCCAGTTATTGTCGCCGCTTCGTTGAAAACGTCTCCAAAGTAGCCAAACCCCTCACGGAACTTCTCAAGAAAGATAAAAAGTTTGAGTGGTCCCCACAGTGTGAATACAGTTTTCAGGAACTGAAAAGATGCCTGACTTCTGCTCCCATACTTGTGCCACCGGATTTCACTAAAGACTTTGTTATCTACTGCGACGCCTCACGACAGGGACTAGGCTGCATTCTTATGCAGGATCGTCATGTGATTGCCTATGCATCTCGACAGTTGCATCCACATGAGGAGAACTATCCTACACATGATCTAGAGCTCGCAGCCGTAGTCTATGCTCTTAAGACATGGCGACATTACCTTCTTGGTAAACGTTGCGAGATTTACACCGATCACCAGAGTCTCAAGTATATTTTCACCCAACCAGATTTGAACCTTAGGCAAAGACGTTGGTTGGAGTTGATCTCAGATTACGACTTAGGGATTACCTACACCCCAGGCAAGGGCAATGTCATGGCTGATGCGCTAAGTCGTAAGTCCTATTGCAACAACCTTATGTTGCAGCAGGGCCAACCACTTCTCCATGAGGAATTCTGTAAGCTTAACCTTCACATTGCTCCTCAAGGATTCCTTTCTACCTTGGTGGCGAAACCTACCCTTGAGGATCAGATCATTTCTGACCAGAAGTTTGATAGGGGTGTTACCCGCATCAGGAGAAACATTAAGAAGGGAGTTGGTGGATGTTTCTCTATGGATGATCGAGGTGCTGTTTTCTTTGAGAATCGTTTGGTGGTTCCCAAGAATCAACATCTGCGACAATTGATCCTTAAGGAGGCGCATGAATCCCCTCTCACGATTCATCCCGGTAGTACTAAGATGTATCAGGACCTACGCCAGAGGTTCTGGTGGGCTAGGATGAAGAGAGAAATTGCTGAGTTCATAGCTAACTGTGATGTTTGTCGTCGTGTTAAGGCAGAACATCAAAGACCTGCTGGCACCCTTCAACCTTTAGCCATTCCTGAGTGGAAATGGGATAAAGTTGGTATGGATTTCATCACCGGTTTTCCCAGGACCAAGAAAGGGAATAACGCTATCTTCGTAGTCATTGATCGTATTTCCAAAGTGGCTCACTTCCTACCTATTCGAGAGGGTATCACTGCTAGTCAGCTTGCTGACTTATATATTTCTCGAATAGTGTCACTTCATGGTGTTCCACTAGAGATCAATTCAGACCGTGGTAGCCTCTTCACTTCTCATTTCTGGGAGAGTTTCCAAACTGCCATGGGCACCCATCTTTCCTTCAGTACCGCTTTCCACCCTCAATCAAGTGGTCAGGTGGAAAGGGTCAACCAAATTCTTGAAGACATGCTTAGAGCTTGCGTTATCTCATTCGGTATGGATTGGGAGAAATGCCTACCTTTCGCCGAGTTTGCTTATAACAATAGCTATCAATCCAGTCTTAAGAAAGCTCCTTTCGAGATTCTGTATGGACGAAGATGTCGAACACCTTTGAACTGGTCAGAAACCGGTGAAAGACAATTCTTTGGACCGGACATGATCCAGGAAGCAGAAGAGCAAGTTCGCATCATTCGTGAGAATTTGAAAACAGCCCAATCTCGCCAAAAGAGCCAGTATGACCGTCGTCATAGGGAAGTGGCTTATGGAGTTGGCGACAAGGCTTACCTTCGGGTTACTCCTCTAAAGGGTACCCATCGATTCGGTATCAAGGGCAAGTTGGCTCCTCGTTACATTGGTCCTTTTCGCATTCTCGCTAAACGAGGAGAGGTTGCCTACCAGTTAGAACTACCCCCACATCTATATCGAGTCCATGATGTCTTCCACGTCTCTCAACTCAGGCGTTGCTTCTCGGATCCCATCCGCGGAGTGGACCATGAAACGCTTGATCTCCAAGATAACCTCACATACCGAGAGTACCCTATTCGCATTCTTGATCAAGCAGAGCGTGTCACCCGACGTCAGAACATCAAGTTTCTCAAGGTTCAGTGGTCTCATCATTCTGAGAGAGAAGCTACTTGGGAGCGAGAAGATCGTCTTCGGCTGGAGTACCCCACCTTCTTTCCGTCGACCCCTGAATCTCGGGACAAGATTCTTGCAAGTGGGGGCGAGTTGTCACGTCCCTAGTTCTGGTATGACCTAGACTAGCTAGTCATGTGTGCATCATGTCTAAATTTCATTTAAATTTGAAATGGGGATCTGTGAAACCCTCAGAATCATTTCTGGAAATGACCCAGATAAAAATTGCTCCAAAAGGGTCCAAGAAAATGTTCATGTTGCTCTCTGAAAATATTGGACAGAGATAAAAACCAAACCAATATTTTTAGGAGATCATAAATATTTATGTTGGGCATTTGGAATTAATGCAGTAATTATTTGCTTTGGATATATATTGTTATATATATAAAATATTGTCCAAAATTATGCCATTTGTTGAGGAGTTCTGAAATAATACCACTAGCCCCTATAAAAATTGGCATAACTAAATAAAATGGTTTAGTATTTTTATTAAACCAAACAAATGTCAGAAAATTAGGAAAGAAAAAGAAATAGGAAAAGGGAGCTTACCTGCGGCCTGGCACTGTGCGGCCTGGCCTGGCCCAGCAGGCCGGCCCAGCTGACTGGCCAGTGCCAGTCGTCCCCTTCCTCGCGCCAGGAGGACAGGGGCACGCGCTCGCCGCCCGCGCGCATGCGCGCCACCTCCTGCTTCTCCCCTCGTCGCCTGGATCGCCCGAACGACGCCACGCGCCGCCCCGCACCTCTCTCGCTCTCTCCCGTGCCCATTCTCTCTTCCCCCTCGCTCTCTCTCTCACGGCCGAGCGCTGCCGTCGCCAACGGCCACCGTTGCCGTAGCCACCGCCACCCCCTCGCCTCCCCGGCACGCCCAGAAGCTCCGCCACGTCGCGGGCTACCTCTCCGTCGAGCCACACGCCTCGGGAGGCCCTGGAGCGCCGCCATCGCCATCGTCTTCCTCCTCGGGCTCCGCCGTCTGCCGCCGTCGATTCGCCGTCACCAGGTCTCCCCTGAGCCCGCTGTGCTGCTCCGCGTGATCGCCGTGAGCACCTCCCCGTTTCCCCCTCTTCTGCCCGTCGTTCCCGCGTCGTAGCCGTCGTTTCCTCCACGGCCGTAGCTCCTCGCCGCCGTCCATGTCGCCGCCGTCGCTCAAGCCACTGCAGCCCGCAACCACACGCGTCACCGTGTTCATGGTGACGCCAGGAGGCTGTAGTGCCTCCCCGCTCGCTTCCTCGTGCTCCGTAGCCCCGCAGCCGCTCGAGCCCGAGCTCCGGCCGCCGCCGTGAGCTCCGCTCCGGCGAGATCCGTCGCCCCCGCAGCCTCTCACGGGCTCCCCTGGATGCGTGGGAGCGCGGCCAACCTCCTGGTGCCCCCAGGCGCCGCTCCCGTGGCTTCTAGTGGGGACTCCGCCGTGGCCAGTGGTCGCCGGCGACGAGCCCTGTCGCCTGAGCCTGCCACGTGGGTCCGGCCTGTCAGGTGATTAGCTTAGTGCTAATCACCACCTAACCTAACCCCTGACACTGACCAGTGGGCCCCAGCGCCACTAACACTGTAATTAGGATAAACCAACCCTCTGTTTAACCCTGTGTCACTGACGTGTGGACCCCACACCTCAGGTTTGACTTGGTCAGGACCGTTGACCCGCTGACGTCATGATGACGCAGTGCTGACGCAATATAGCCCTTTTCTGGATTTAAAATTACACCAGGAAATTCCAGAAAATGTACAAAACTTCTAAAATTCATAGAAATTCAACCGTAGCTCAGATTTAAATAATTTATATATGAAAAATTATCAGAAAAATGCAATCTATCCATCTGTACTAGTTTCATGCATGACAAACCAACTTATACCTACTGTATAAGTGAAAACATATAAATGGCATATATAAGGACTTAAATTAGAGTTGCATTTGAACCTTTGGTTCAAATGGATCTCTTCCAAGTTGAATGCTAAATGCATTGGCTCAAAATACATCACATATTCATGCCATATTCATGCATCATATTGTTGCATATGATTGTGTTTTGACTGTCGACACCGTTCCCTCTCGATAGGTCCTGCTCCGGAGAGTGTTCCAGAGTACCTGTCTGAGGAGCAGTGCCACCCTGTTGATCTACCAGGCAAGCAAACCCCCTTTGTTCATTCCGATACAAACCTACTCTCTCGCTCCTGCTCTCTTTTACTGCATTAGGACAACAGCGATTCAACTGCTACTTTATGCTGCGGTAGTCGAACCCATTCGTCTGCATGACCTGTCATTGCCACAGTAAATAGTTGAAACCCACTAGCATGTGTAGGAGTTGATTGAGCCATGTTGTGTTCCTACCATGCCTTGCCTGCTATTGCTTAGAGTTGTGTCAGGTCTGGTTCATTGGGAATGAATTGGAGTGTTACGATATGTTCTGGTGCCGAGAGTTAAGCGTGTGAACACGATTTGGTAAAGGTAGCGGTGAGAGGCCATGTAGGAGTACATGGTGGGTTGTCTCACTAGAACCATCCTTAAGCACTGAGTTCTGTGTACGTTGTCCAATGACTAGTTACTACCACACATTGGAATGCTTAAGTGCCCCTCTCGACTTATTAACCAACTTGGTCTCTGTCCAGGAGTTGCAACTAGTTTCTGGTGTTTGTAGGTAGTGCTATTTTTCTACCGAGTGGCACCCGGCAGGGTGGGCTTGGGACAGACTAGGCACACGTGGCCCGGTGTACCGAGTGGCACCCGGATGGTGGGCTCGGGAACCCTGTACACATCGTTTGGGGCCGTGAGCGACACCCCGGCCGGATCTCCTTGCGGATGGAACCCGAATAGACGATAAACCTGGACTAGACTCTTGTGTGGTTAGTCAGGTCGTGGCCGACACCCTCGCCAGGCTTCCTCTAGAAGGTTGCCGAGGTACATGACGTGTACATGGCGGTAAGTGGCGAGAGCGTGTGTGACGCAGTACACCCCTGCAGGGTTATCATGATCTATTCGAATAGCCGTGTCCTCGGTTATGGACTTCTTGGATGCTTACGTGGTACATAGACAACTTGAAGTGGATACTCTAAAATGCTCAAGATAAGTGTGAGTGCTATGGATGGCTTCTCGTAGTGAGACGGGAATGAATCCATAGTGGTGTATTGAGGTGGTGATTAGTGGACTCGTGTGCGCCTTCTTACCTCAAAGAAGATTCTCGCAGTCGTAGAACAGGATAGCCACTGAGTCAAAGCTGGCTTGCTGCAACTAAACCCCACCCTACCTTCTTGATACAAATGCATGTATGACAGGATCTGATGTAAGTCTTGCTGAGTACCTTTGTACTCATGTTGCTTTATTTATGTTTTGCAGCGGAGACTTCAGTCTTACTAGTAGTTCCGCTTGGACTTCGACGAGTAGCTTGTACCTCAGCTACGATCTTGAACCCTTGGGAGGGTCTTGTAGATAGTCAGGCTTCTCAGCCTTTTTCTTTTGTAGTTGTCTGTACTCAGACATGTAATGCTTCCGTTGCTTGTATGCTCTGAGTGATGGGTCATGTGACCCCTGTTTGTACTTAATGCTATGTGGCTCTTCTGGGCCTTTTATCTATATGAGTTTGCGTTATGTTGTGATGCCATGTTGTACAGCACATACTTGCATGTTATGCGTACGTGTAACGTGTATTGCTATGTGTGGGATCCGACAATCTAGTTGTTTATCCTTGGCAGCCTCTCTTATGGAGAAATGTAGTCTAGTGCCTCCTTGAGCCATAGTAGTCCGCTACAGCCCGGTTCACCGGAGTCCTGCTAGCCCAGCACTACTGCTCTGGACACTTGACTGGCCGGCATGTGTTTCACATCGTTCCTGTGTCTGTCCCTTCGGGGAAATGTCACGCGGTGACATCCGGAGTCCTGCCTAGCCTGCTACAGCCCGGGTTCCCGGAGTCCTGTTAGCCCAGTGCTACAGCCCGGATTCACACGCTGCTGACCGACGCGTTCGATGTTGATTCATGTATGCCTGTCCCCATACGTTAGTGCCTCTTTGGGTTCACGACTAGCCATGTCGGCCCGGGTTCTCTGTCATATGGATGCTAGCGACATTGTCATATACGTGAGCCAAAAGGTGCAAACGGTCCCGGGCCATGGTAAGGCGACACCCGTGGGAATACCGTGCGTGAGGCCGCAAAGTGATATGAGGTGTTACATGCTAGATTGGTGTGACTTAGAATCGGGGTCCCGACAGCCTTCCATGTCTTGTCATCGTCAGACTCGGGGTCCTTGGTACTATCAGACTCGGCATACTTTACCAGAGCTGCCATAAGTGTCCCCATGTCATTGCAGTGATGTTTGAGCCGTCCCAACTTCAACTTCAGAGGTGCAAACCGGCAGTTGCCTTCCAACATTAAAACTGCTGTATCAGCGTTGATGCGGTCAGATGAATGCAATATTTCTGAAACCCGACGCACCCAATGGGTTGTTGACTCTCCTTCCTCCTGGACACAGGCAGCTAAGTCCACAATTGACATGGGCTGCTTGCACGTATCCTTGAAATTCTGGATAAACCGGGCCGTTAACTCGGCCCATGACACAATGGAGTTAGTTGGCAGGTTTTTCAACCATGTGCGAGTTGTTCCCTCCAACATCATGGTGAAGTATTTAGCACACGCCGCATCATCCACATCCAGCATCTCCATTGCCATCTCATAGCTTTCAACCCATGACTCGGGGGATAAATCGGTAGTGTAATTCGGCACTTTACGTGGGCCCCTTGGGCAGCCGTATATTGTGCAGCGCTGGGACGAGACACGGCACGCCCAAAGAACTGGAGGTAACCCCTGGTTCCACTGAAGTTGTTGGACGAACCGGAGTAAGTTGGCGGGCTTCATGCTGTGCCGCTAACTCGGCCTCTTGACGTGCCCTAGCATGATCCACCACATCCTGAGCATCACCACCGCCACCTGCCGGGTTATGGCCACGAGGCGGATTACGATTCCGTGCACTGCTGGATACGGCCGGTTCATCCATATGCCTGCTGTAACTCCGGCTCGGGCGGGGAGTAGAATGAATACTTTCGCGGCTGTATGAATAAGCCTGCTGCTGAGTCAAGGCTGCCTGAAGGAGCTCTCTAGCCCGTCGTGTCTCGACTACTACTTGGGAATCGCCTTCGATCGGGAGAGCTGCCAATCGCGAAGCGGCAGCAACAATGTTATCCAACGGGTTAGAGTAATGACCCGGTGGTGTTGGGACGTGCTGTGACAGGACGTTGTTCTGACGAGGCGGATCTATTGGATGTGGCTGAACCGATGCCCCCGTTCCAGGTGCCTCCACCCGGTTTACCACTAGTGGATTACTGGTTCCTGCTCCTGGGGTGTCAAAGAGATTCCTGGCCTCATAAACCGGAGTTAGGTGAGACTGGTACCTTCTCCTCATGACATCGTTTGACGCGCTGTGATCCAACATAAGCCGGTAAGCCTGTGCCTCCAACTCGGCCCGTTCTGCAGCCATCCTGGTATCCTCGGCTGCCAGGTCCGCCTTGGCCTAAGTTATCTGATCCTTCACCTTCGCGATCTCCGTGTTATGCTCATCCTGGTTCGCCGGGTTAACTTCCGCCAGCAGTACTGCCAACGCGTCAAATAAGTCAGATAAACCTGAGCCGGCCATCGCACATGCCCTCCTACCCCGGCTGCTATCGCCGCTACTGATCCAGAAACCATCGTCGCTGCGGTCGAAGAGCGGTGCGCTGGCTGTGTACCGGCCATGAAGATCGCAACCCGGCTTGGCGGATCGAAGCGGTCTGAAATACTGTCGCCATCGGAACAACCCCCAATCCGGCCATCTTGTAACTGGTACAATGATTCGGTCTCTCCGGTCGATGACTCGTCATCAGAGTAAACGACGGTCTCACCACCAGATGCCGATCTAACCTTAGATTCCGCTCCGTGGATGACTCCCACGAAGGCATGCTGGCAGGCTGAACCCGGGCGGGTCTCGCACGCTGAGCCATTTCGACGATGTCGGTGCAGATGTCCGGCTCAGGGCCCGGTTCGCCAATCTTGCCAATGAACACGTGAATGCCGCCGAAGGGGACCTGGTACCCGTACTCAATTGAGCCAGCCTCGGGGCCCCAGCCTGCATCGTCGATGTAGAGCTTGCCGCGACGACTCTTGGTCATCCGGCCCACAACATATCCCTTGAGCCCTTCGAAGCTGGCCTCTAAGAACTCGAAACCATCATGCGATAGCCCCACGGTGGGCGCCAACTGTCGTGGTTTTGTCACAGAAGATGTCCTAGTGAAAGGACTTAGTCGTGGAGCCATCGCGACGGGTTAGCTTAAAGGGGTTAAAGCGGACAAAGGACGCAAGAAGTTTATACTGGTTCGGCCCCTTGCGATGAAGGTAAAGGCCTAATCCAGTTGTTGTGGAATTGCTAGGGTTTCGATGACCAGGGAGCGAATCCGCTATGCCTGGCTCTCGAGTTTTTGTTTGTTGTCCTTAAACCGCCGCCGGGTCGTCCCTTTATACACACAGGTTGACGCCCGGCGGTTTACAGAATCCTGAGGCCGGCTCATAAACGTGTCCGGCTCGGTTTCTACCTTTCTTATCTTACAACACAAGTTACATATGATATGGCGGTTTATGTCTACAGGCCATAACCCGCCTCTGGGCCCTGGACCTTCGTAAAGTGCCATAATCCTTGTCTTCATGGGCTTCAAATATAAATAACTCATTATGGGGGAACCCGGCCTATCCTGGCCGGTCTATACCCAGTAGTAATATCCCCAACAGAAAGAAAGGAAAAGTCATCAAAGAGCTACACAAGACGAAGACATCAAGCTCACATTGGTGAATGGATATCCGGTTCCAACTCCGACAACTACTCGAGAGAAGCTACCACTCCGACTCCGAATATACTCAAGATGAAGGTGTTGCCGGTATTGCACTTGTGTCATGCAATTCCTATGACATATTTGACTCACCAAATGCAGGAATTGGAAGATGCTTCAGGGCTAAAGGCCCTAAGGTATCACACCCTGAGTATGTTGATTTCAATAGTGATGAAGATGATTTGCTAGGTGATAATAATTTACTTGTTGAAAACACTAGTGATGAAAACTATGATGAATTTGCTATTAATCATGCTAATCAAGATGGAACGAATGACAATGATAAGGAGATTAAGCGTCTAACTAAAGAACTAAACACTCTCAAGTTAGCTCATGAAACAACTCTAGAGGATCATCGAGAGCTTTTAAAGACTCATGAGAAGCTACGCTTCAAGAAGCTAAATTTGGAACAAGAGCATGGGTTCTTAAAAGCAATCAATGATGATCTTCGAAAAAAAAGTTCTTCTTACATTGCCAAGCCTTTACTCTTGTCTATTTATATGCCACAAGTAAAATCTAGGAACAAGAGCAAGAAAGATTCTTCTTCTAGTAGTAACAATAATCATGTTAAATCCAATATTGTTGCTTCTAGTAGTTCTCTTGATTCCACTAATGATTCTCTTAGCCAAGTTACAGTTGAGCAAGAAAATAGCTTATTGAAGGGAATTATAGAGAAATGTGTTTACAAGAGCCTTGCTGAAAGTAAGCAATTTGAGGAAATTGTACGCAAGCAAGGAAGGCATCAGAAGAATCAAGGTGTTGGTTTTGAACGAAAGTTCAATGCCAATGGAGTTGAGTGGGAAGAAGATCAATACCCCAAGACGAAGTTGTTCCTCAACAAGATAAGCATGACCCCACTTCTTTCAAAGGAACACAAGCTCAAGATGATCTTCCACCACAAGACCAGAAGCTAAAAGGCAAGGACAAGCTTCAGGAAGAGATTGATTCATTTGAAGAAGCTCCTAAGGCCTTGTCCAAGTGGGTTCCCAAACTACATCAAGTTCTACTTCATCAAGTACGACTACAACTCCAAGGATTCCCATCAAGTTGATGTGGCTCCCAGAGAAGATGTTGGGGGTTGGGTGCGACATATGCCAATGGATGGCTTATCATGGTGGGAGCGAGTAGAACTTCGCCGGTGCCTGGAAGCGGGATGAGGCGTAGACATGAATGCCGTCGCACTTTACCCAGGTTCGGGGCTCTCCTAGGATATAACACCCCTAGTCCTGCTCTGCGGGGTCTCCGCAAGATCACTAAGGCACTAGTGAATACAATCGTGCTCCTCGAGCTGTATGCTCGAGGTAGAAGAAAGCAAGGCTTGCTCTCCTCCCCACTAGGTGTGTCTAACTCTAACAGGTTCGAACCCTTTGCATGGGTGCCCTGGGGGTTTATATAGGCCTACCTCCCAGGGGTACAATTGTAATCTGGCCGGGTGTAGGACCCGTCTGTCAGTCTCTCTGGTCGCCTGCTTCTCCGCTGACTGCTGGGGCCCGCCGCCTTGTGGGCCCCGCCAACTGGTCTGGTACGGAGCCGACAGGCCGCCCCCGCCACTCGCGGGTCTTGCCGGCTGAAGATTACTGTAGTTGTGATGCTAATGACGCTTGCTTGGTCAGGGGAGCGTGGCTACAGTCCCGCCGCCTGGCAGGAGATCACTGTAGCCACTCCGTGTCCTATCTGGTTAATGGCGCATGGGGCCCGGGGAAGGAGCGGGCCGCCTGCTGGGAGCTGGCTTCCCCCGGGTCCAATTGGTGAGGCTTCCGTCGTCTTCTGGGCTCTCACTGACTGGTAGGGCCCGCCGTCTTTGGGCCGTACCGACAAGCGGTCGTGGGAGCAGGGCTCCGCCTGATAGGAGTTATGTCAGGGGTGAGTGGCAACAGTGTCGCGCTGGGCGGAGATCTCCGCCTGTACGGAGGACTGTGGCCACGCCCAGCCCTAGATACGGGGGTGATGGGCTACACTATAGCCTCACCCTGTCTTGTCTTCTTAATCGGGGCACAGATTTTGAGGGCGCCATGGGCCGACTGCTGGGAGCCGCCTGCCAGGAGTCGGCCCGTCTTGGGGCCGCCTTCCTGAGCATGGCCGTCTTCTGGGAGCCGGCCGTTCGGCCAGCCGGCCACCAGAAGGCGGCGTTCTATCTTTACGTCTTGAGGGGCGCAGCTGGCCCCGATGCCTTCAAAGGTTCAAGGACTCGTTTTGGGCTACCCATGGCCCATTACTGCGACAGTAGTCCCCGAAGCTGGTGAGATGCCGCGGCTGAGGAGCCGAGTAGCCTCAACAGTTTCCTCCTCTAGATGTTCTGGAAGGAAGCTTCATCCGACTCCTAGCAAGCCTCAACAGTTTCCTCCTCCAGTCGGGTTTGTGTGAAACTTCGAGCGCAATGGCGGGAACTAGGTGGCGTGTTAGCTAAGCTTCTAGGCCCGCCGCCTGTCATGGGCGTGCCATGTGGCACCAGCCAGCCGAGCCAACCTGTCAGCCCACGCGCGTGATGGGACCCGACGGCAGGCTGGGCCCGCCACCACCG
Organism: Aegilops tauschii subsp. strangulata; assembly: GCF_002575655.3. Classification (NCBI taxonomy): domain Eukaryota; kingdom Viridiplantae; phylum Streptophyta; class Magnoliopsida; order Poales; family Poaceae; genus Aegilops; species Aegilops tauschii. The sequence continues at coordinate 303,237,501 of NC_053041.3, read as the reverse complement.
GGCCTCGGCACGCGAGCAGATCCGCTGTGGCCGAGGCGGGCGGTTGGGTTTCCCCGCGGAGTTACTACACGCAGTAACTCGCGCGGTAAAGGTGGGAACGTGGGGTGATGGGCATAGTTAATCCCACGATCTCACGCCCGCCCCCTCGGCTTCATAGCCCGCATGCTATAAGTAGGGGGAGGAGAGGGAGCGGCAAAGCACGCGCGCCCCTCCATCCCATTTTCCCTCATTCTTCTGCCTCTCGCCACAGCGCCACCGAGCTCCGCCGGAGCGCCGCCGCTGCTCGTCTCTGAGCCCTCTTGGCCCCGCCCCAATCTCAGTTTTCCCGCCGCGCCGTTCTCCTCGTCGAGCCCTCCATGGCGCGCGAGCATGGGGGAGACTGGGACGGGTCGAATTCCATGAAGACCACATCGCTTTCCTTCGTGACACGCGGCGCCTTCCCGGCGCGAACTACGTGAAGGCGCGCGTGCCTCCAGCGGAGGAGATCTCGCTGGCACCGGGGGAGAACGAGCGGGTCGTCTTCCGCTCGCACTTCATCCGCGGCTTCGGCTTGCAGGTGAGCAGCTTCCACCGCTTGTTCCTCGAATTTTACCATCTCCGACCTCACCACATCACGCCCATCTCCGACCTCCCCACCATCAAGCTGTGGGGAGCATTCTTCTACACCAAGCTGGGCACCTCCGTCCGGGAGGTGGTTGCCCAGTGTGGTGCCTTCATCGTGGTGCGCCGGCCGTCTTCGAAGAACGCCTTCCCCACCATCAAGTTGCCATAGTCGGTCAAGATGTGGCAGCAATCTTACTTCTACGTGGAGAATGTCAACCCGGCAGTTGACTTCCTCAACCTGCCGGCTTATGCAGCCGGCCCGCCGGCCGAGCCTCAAGCCAGCTGGGGCTACAAGCCGAAGCCGGTGTCGGCAGACGGCGCCGCCGCCATCCAACGACTCCAGGAGCTGACCAACACCGAGGGCCTCAAGGCGACCGACTTATCGGTTGCCTTCGTCACGCGCCGGGTTCTCCCGCTCCAAGGCCGGCTGCACCTGATCAGCGGATGAGCGGGCATCGCGACCCATGCCGGCTGAGAACCAAGGAGATGCCGGCTGCCGAGGTGGCCAACTTGGTGAACGAGATCTCTGGCTTCAAGCTGGAGGGGTCCTGGCGGATCGGCAAGCCGTCGTACTCCCGTGTGGACCCGCCACCCGCTGTAAGTCTTTCAGTCTCTCCTTTCTTTAATACCTCATCTTGATTCCGTCTGGTGGTCTTGAGCAGTCGGACTTTGGGATGCAGATATACATGTCTCGGGCGACGGCTGCTGTCGTGGGGCCGGGTGGTGACTACGCGCTGGACCGGGCCGTGAGCGACGTGGACGACCCCGACTTGGGGGCGGCCGCCTTGGAGGACACTGCAACAGGCGGTTTCTATGGAGCCGGTGGCTCCGAGGAAGGCTGCATCGAGACCTGGCCCGACGACGACGACAAGGAAGACGAGCTGCGCTCTTCACGAGGCGCGGGCAAGACGGACGCGGGCCCCTCCGCCGAGCCGACTGCTCGAGGCGGCACGCGGAAGCGAAAACAGGGCGCCGCCTTGTTCAGTAGCACGCCGAAGAAGGCCAAGAACCCGACTGCCACGACCCGGCGGAAGGAGGCTGCCGCGAAGGCAGCCAAATATCAGAAGCTCCCGAAGGCGCCTCCCATGGTGTCGGCGTAAGTATCTTTTCTTGTGCTTTTCTTTCTCGTTGATTCTTTCTGGGTTTCCTTTGCTCTGTTTTCTTGATTTTAGGGCTCCACTCTCTCTCGAGAAGTCGGCCGCCGCCTCCATCGTTGGGTCGGCGGGGACCTCTACCACCACCCGGCGAATCGATCCGGCCGCCGACCTCCGGGAGGCGACGGAGCGAAATGCGCGGGAGGCGCGCGAGGAGCAGGAAGGCGCCCGCCTGGAGAAGGCGGAAGCGGAGAAGGCGGAGGCTGCCGCCCTGAAGAAGCTGGCGGAGGCTGAGGCAGCTGCCGCGGCGAAGAAGCAGGCTGAGGAAGCCGCGCGCCGTCAGTCGGCGATATTCGTCACCCCCCTGAACTCCGCGCCGCCGCCACCAGAATTCGCAGCGCCGACTGGGGGAGCCGGCGACGAGCACCCGATCATGGATAGGGAGGGTGGCGACATCGCCATGCCAGACGTGATCGTGCCTCCGCCACCGCCGACTAAGGAAGCGCGAGACAAGCAGCCGGCTCATCCGCCGGTGCCACCAGCAGGAAGCGAGATGGTGACGGGCCCAACTCCTGAGGTCCGCACCCCGTCGCGCCGCCGGATGGCCAAGGCGGCCTCGGCGCCATGCCCGCTGGAGGCCGCAGCCGCGAGCTCTTCGATCTCAGACGCCGAGGCGACTAGCGCTGCGCCCGCCAACTGGATGCGGGGAGGCGGGACGGGCCCTTTGAACCAGGCGATTCTGGACGTCCAAGGCAAACTCCGGGCCGAAGCTGACGCCCTGAAGCGGTGCAACCAAGCGTTCCTGGAGTCGCAAGCCGCCGTCCGGGTATGTTTCGTTATCTTTAACCCTTGTATTTCTTATACTTCTCTGTGGGGGCGCGCCAACGCACCCACTGGGTGTAGTCCCCGAGTTTCGGGCCGGCTGTTGAGCAGCCAACTCGGAACTTTAACTCGCAAGCTCCGAGTACTAACATTTGTCTGATATCTTCGCCGCAGGATTATCACAACCTCCGCGCGGTCATCTTCAATGCTAATGTCCGAGATCTGGACAAACGGACCGCCGACCTGTCGGAGAGCCGGAGTAAGTCCTTGTTTTCTTTCTCTCCGGGGGCGCGCTGGCGCACCTGCGGGCTGTAGTCCCCGAGATTCGGGCCGACTGCTGAGCAGTCGGGCCGGATCTCCCCGGCAACTGTTCTTCTTGTCTGTTGATATTTGATAACTTCCTTCTCCGCGGGGGCACGCTGGCGCACCCGCGGGCTGTAGTCCCTGAGATTCGGGCCAACTGCTAAGCAGTCGTGCCGGATCTTCCCGGCCACTATATCTCTCTTTGTTGATTGTTTGATGTCCTTTTCTTCTTCTACTTTTGCAGAGGCCAACACCGCCCTGCAGCAGCAGCTGGGCGAAGCCAACACCGCGCTGCGTAACAAGGAGGCGGACTGCAACAAGCTAATCGATGAGCGTGACCAGCTGGTCACGCAACTGGCGGAGCAGGCGGAGCTTCTCGAGAAGGCCCAGAAGGAGGCAGAGGACAAGGAGACTAGCCTCCTTGCTGAGTTTGAGACCGAACGCTCCGCCTGGTCCGACAAGGAGGCAATGCTGACTGCCAGCTTTGGCGATGTTGAAGACATGGTTGATGGTGAGCTTCCTTCTTTACTCTTTCTTCAGGCCGCCAGCTTCTGATCAGGCCGGCTGCTTGTTTCTAACTTTGGCTCTTTGCTTTCTGTTTGAGTAGACTTCTTCCCCGGTCACTCTGGTGCTGCCAATCAGGCCATCGAGGCTGATCATGAAGGGCGGAGGGTGGAAGGTGCGGAGATTGCTGCCGACGCCCCCCGGACCCTTAGCGAACAGCTTCTCAGCATCCAGGCCCGTCTTCGGCCGGCTCATCGGATGCTACGCCGTCTTCATCTTGTTGGCGCCCAGGCGATCGCTGCCCTGTGGTCGGACATGCTGGCTCCGCGCACACCCAGCCGGACTGTTGATTGGCTGGAGGTGGCGGCCGACCGTCTTGAGGCCTGGAAGGGCTCCTCGGCCCGAGCTGGAGCACGCTGAGACTTGGAGTTCGTCAAGGCATGGTACCCTGGGCTGAATCTATCCCAGCTGACCATGTTTCGACAGGAGGCCTAGGAAGAGCTGGTGGCGGTGGAGGATGATCTTGTCAAGGGGGCGGCGGCAATCGCCGAGTACACCAACACCAGCATCTTCATCCCGGAGCGGGCCGAGAACAGCGCCGAGGCGCCACCAGAGTGGTTCGGGCTGAACCCAGAGGACGGCGAGGACTCGTCCGAGGTGATCGACTCCAGCGGCGAGGAAGAAGACGAGGAGTAGGAGGAAGGTGAAGAGGAGGCGCCAGAGGTCGAAGCGGACGGCCAGCCCCAGCTCGACCGCGCCTCCAGCAACGAGCCACGCCCGAGCGAGCCGGCTGCTACTGAAGGCGACCAAGCGGAGACTGACCAGCCGGCCGCTCCACCAACCGGCACTACCGACCCCATTGTTCCACCGAACCCGTCTGCTGCTTCCTAGGCTGCCAACTTATCTTTGTTTTTACCTGCTTATAAGTCTCGATAAACTTTGTTAACTTTGCACAATTCCACCCGTGGGCTGTATTTCAAACTTCTTTTGAATGCTGGCCAAGGGCCTTTTGATGTGTAAATATATTTGCCGAGTTCTATCTTTCCTTGCTTTCTGCTCTTTGGCTTTTTTCCTTTGCCGCCTTCCCTTGGTTGATGTCTTGCCAGCCGAACAGCTGCTCTGCGGACTGTAGCTGGGCAAAGTACTTAGCCATTTTCAGGAAGGCAAGTACTTAGCCGGTTAGACTTTTCTAGCAAGTTAAGTAGAAGCCGGCCGGCCGGCTGCTCAGCAGCTGGTCGGCGATGCGGGAAATGGTTTGAACTATGTGCATGCTTTGGGTCCTTAGCCATTTTTCACGCGGACATTCTTTCTGCCTTTACTCCTGCCCGTCGGATAGCTGCTCTGCGAGTTGCGGCTTCTGGCAGGAGATGGCTTAAGTGCCAACACATTACTTGTCCGGCCGTAGGAAGCATTACATAGCACAAGGCGGCAAGTCCCCGGGTCAACTGGTCAAACCCGGTGCCAGACGAACTTATGAAATAACAAAATGACAGGCGTAATACTTATCATATAGATAAAAGGGGGCAGTCCCCGAGCTCTTCTCGGGGGACCCGGAGTCTTCGTACTTAATCCAGAAGTTGGCGTAGTACATACTGCATCAACTGTAAAACCTTCGGAGGAGGTTTGCATTCCATGGTCGCTCTGTCTCCTTGCCAGAGTCATCTCTTTTGCGTGCTCGAGGCTTCTGAGCATCGATAAGGTAGTAGGAGTCGTTGCCCAACACCTTGCTAATGATGAAGGGGCCTTCCCAAGGTGCCGAGAGCTTGTGCTGGCCGGCTGTTCGCTAGATCAGCCGGAGCACAAGGTCTCCCTCTTGGAAGGATCTTGGCTTGACCTTTCGGTTGTAGTATCGGCGCAGGCTCTGCTGGTAGATGGTGGACCGGCTGAGTGCCAACAGCCGGCCCTCTTCCAGCAGATCGACGCCGTCTTGTCGTGCTTCTTCTGCCTCCTCTTCGGTGTACATGGTGACTCGAGGGGAGTTGAATTCTATGTCCGTCGGGATGACGGCTTCGGCACCGTAGATGAGGAAGAAAGGCGTGAAGCCGGTTGACTTGTTCGGAGTTGTGCGCAGGCTCCAGAGGACGGCTGGCAGCTCATCGAGCCAGCAGCCGGCCGAACGCTCCAGAGGCTCGACCAGTCGGGGATTGACGCTGGACAAAATGAGGCCGTTTGCTCACTCCACCTGGCCGTTTGACTGTGGATGGGCAACGGACGCCAGGTTTGTGCCGTTGTCGGTGATGATGCTGTCTGGTATGCCATACCGGATGGTGATGTCGGAGATGAAAGTTACAGCAGTAGGACCATTCAATTTCTTAATTGGCTTTGCTTCTATCCACTTGGTGAACTTGTCCACCGCGACAACCAGATGAGTCATGCCGCCGCGCGCCATCTTGAATGGTCCCACCATGTCTAGGCCCCAAAAAACAGCAAAGGGCCAGGCAATGGGGATGGTCTTGAGTGCAGAAGCCGGTTGATGTGGCTTGGAGCGGAACTTCTGACACCCTTTGCATTTCTGAACCAAGTCTTTGGCATCTTCTAGAGCAGTCGGCCAGAAAAAACCGTGGCGAAAAGCTTTGGCCACTAGTGCTCTTGAGGCCGCGTGCTCACCGCACTCGCCTTGATGGATGTCTTTGAGGATTGCTTGGCCTTGCTCCGGCTCTACGCAGCGCTGGTAAACATCAGTGAAACTGCGCCTCACAAGTTCTCAATTGACGATGGTGTACGCTGCCGCCCGGCATTGCACTTGTCGGGCCGAGATCTCATCAGTCGGCGGCTCTTTGTTCACCAGGAAGTTGAGGATGGGCTGGGCCCATGAAGGTGCTGCAATTTCTTTTACTGCTAGGACTACTACTTGCACAACGGCGGTTGGGTCGGGAGGCGGCGGCTTGGAGTCAGCTGCCGCTTGCTGAGTCGATGAAGTCCCCAAGCTGACTGCTACAGTCCCCGGGCCGGGTTCTGAAGTCCCCGAGCCGGGTGCGGCTGCTGTAGTCCCCGGGTCGCCTTCCGAATTCCTCGTGCTAGCTGCTGGGGTCCTCGAGTCGGATCCGACTGCTTCAGGAGGAGCCAGCACAAAGATGGAATCCGACTCTGGCGACGGCTTGACAGACGGCTTGAGGAGGCGTTGCAGGGCGACGCCGGCTGGTATTGCTTGACAGGTGGAGCCGATTCGTGCCAAGGCATCTGCTTGCTCATTGTCATTTCTTGGCACATGGAGGAACTCGCACCCCTCAAAGTATCCACTGAGCTGCTGTACGAGGAAGCGGTAGCTCGCCATATTTGCTGGCGTCCCAGTCACTAGACGACTGCTGGACCACCAAGTCAGAATCTCCATAGCACAGGATCTGGCGAATGGCGAGTTCCTTGGCAAGCCGGAGCCCATGAATGAGTGCTTCGTATTCAGCAACGTTATTGGAGGCGGCAAAGTGGATTTGCAGCACATATCTGAGCTTGTCACCTTTGGGAGAGGTGAGGATGATGCCGGCTCCCAAACCGGTGCGCATTTTGGAACCATCAAAGTGCATTCGCCAATGGGTGGAGTCTGGCGCTGGCGGCAGGTACTGGGTCTCGGTCCAGTCGACGAGGAAGTCGGCCAATGCTTGCGACTTGATGGTGGTGCGAGGCTGGTAGTAGATGGTGTAGGGGGCCAAATCTATGGCCCACTTGGCCACTTGGCCTGAGGCATCTCGGCTTCCAATGATCTCGGCAAGTGGAGCTGTGCAGACCACAGTGATTGGGTGCTCTTGGAAGTATGGCTTCAGTTTCTTGGCGGTCAAGTGCACTCCGTAGCACATCTTCCGGTAGTGGGGGTAGTTTTGCTTGGAGGCAGACAACACTTCACTCAGGTAATACACCGGCCTCTGGATTGTAGTGCTTTGCCTTCTTCCTTGCGTTCCACCACTATGACTGTGCTGACCACCCGGCTGGTGGCGGCGATGTAGAGGAGCATGGGCTCCTTAGGAGTCGGAACCGCCAGGACAGGCGGAGTGGTCAACATCTTCTTGAGCTAGAGTAAAGCTGGTACAGGGGAAGAGCCTTCTCACCCAGCCGACTGATGAAACGACTGATGGATGCCAAGCAGCCGGTGAATTTTTGCACATCCAGCAGTCGGGTGGGCACCTCCATCCTCTTGATGGCCTTGATCTTCACAGGGTTGCACTCTATGCCGCGCTCTGAGACCAGAAAGCCAAGAAGCTGGCCGGCTGGCACTCCAAAGACGCATTTCTCCGGGTTGAGCTTGATCTGAAATCGGCGCAAGTTCTCAAAGGTCTCCTTGAGGTCTTCTAGCAGCGTTCCATGCTTTTCCGTCTTCACCACCACATCGTCCACATAGACGTGGGCGTTTCTGCCGAGTTGCTTGAGGAGACACTTCTGCATGCAACGCTGAAACGTGGCGTCGGCATTTTTCAAGCCAAACGTCATGGTCAGGTAGCAGAAGGCTCTGAATGGCGTGATGAAGGCGGTCTTCAACCTGTCGGCTGGGTTCATCTTGATCTGATGATACCCTGAGTATGCATCCAAAAAGCTCAACAGCTCGCATCCGGCTGTGGAGTCTATCACTTGGTCAATCCTTGGTAAGGCAAAGGGATCTTTGGGGCATGCTTTGTTGAGGCTGGTATAATCAATACACATGTGCCACTGCTTGTTCTTCTTCAGCACTAGGACCGGGTTGGCTAACCACTCTGGAAAGAATACTTTCATGATGACGCCGGCTGCTAGAAGCCGGGCTATCTCTTCTCCAACAACTCTTCTCTTCTCCTCCGACAGGCGGCGCAATGGCTGCCTAACTGGCTTGGCATCGGACCGGACGTGTAGCTTGTGCTCGGCGAATTCCGTCGGAACACCCGGCATGTCCCTGGGAGACCACGCAAAGATGTCCCGATTCTCACGGAGGAAATCGACGAGCTCGCCTTCCTATTTTCTGTCAAGGTTTGCACCTATGACTGCGTGCCTCTCCGGGTGCTCCGGGTCCAAGGGTATCTTCTTTGTCTGCTTCGCCGGCTTGAACGAGCCCTCAGCTTCCGACTCCTTGGGATTGGGTGACATTTCCGGCTGCTTGCCGGCTATCGCCACAACCTGGTCAAGGAGTCGCTTTTCAGCCGCGATCACGAGGGACTCAGCTAACCAGCTGCTCTCTGCTGCGCAGGCGGACGACTTTTTGTAGTCTCCTGCTATGGTCAGGATTCCCTTGGAGCTCGGCATCTTCATCTTCAAGTAGGCATAGTGGGGGACCGCCATAAACTTCGCCAGGGCTGGCCGGCCAAGCAATGCGTGATAGGGGCTCTCAAGGTCCACCACCTCACACCAGACTGACTCTCGGCGGAAATGGTTTTTGTCCCCGAAGAGGACATCTATCTGAGTCTTGCCGATTGGTGAGCAGGAAAGGCCTGGAACGATGCCATGGAAAACAGTTCGGTTGGGCTGAAGATGTCTCTGCTTGATTCCCAACTTCTCCATGGTATCTTTGTATAGGATGTTGATGCTGCTGCCGCCATCTATCAGAACTCGGGAGAAGCGAGCAGCTCGCCTCTCTGTGGCAAAGGTGGCATCCAACACCAGAGCATAGGAGCTAGGATTAGGCATCACTTCCGGGTGGTCGGCTCTGCTCCAGCTGATGGGCTTCTCAGACCAATGCATGAATTCGGGGCTCTCTGATTACTTCTTGTTGCTGCTGCCGTCTGTTGCGCCTGTCGTCAGCCACACTGGTGAACATGACATAAGCTCCATGCTCTTTAGGGTATTCATCTTGTATCGCGCCGACTGGCCGAACCGCCGACTGCTGAGGAGGAGGAGGAGGCGGCGGGCCGGCAGGCGGAGGGGGCTGGAGTCCATCACCCTTGGCGATCCTGTTGAGCCAATGGCACTTCCGAGTGGTGTGGTTGGACGGCTTCGCGCCGCTGTGGAACTTGCAGGGTGCATCAAGGGTCTGCTCGTATGAGAAGGTGGGCAACCAGTTGGGCTTGCCACCCTTCTGGCGCTTGGGAGGAGGCTGCCATTCCGGCTGCTGATCTTCGACTGTTGCCACCTGCCGGCTTGTGGAAGCCGGCTGCATGGCCTTGCGCTTGTTGTCGTTTGGTTGTTGTCGTTGGCTGGTGTCTCCAACCGGGTCCGAGGAGCTTGGGGGGCCACCTTGCCCGACGCGTTAACTTGGATCTCTGCCTTCATGGAGGAGTCGGCCGTGGCGTACTTGTCTGCTATGATCAGCAGTTCGTCGAGGGTTGCCGGCTCGTCGCAGAGAAGCTTGTGCTTGAGGAGGGTGCCCTCTCGGCACCCGGCAGTGAAGTACTCGATGGCCTGCACCTCGTGCACGCCCTAGCAAGAATTGCGCAGCTCGGCCCAGCGCGTGAGGTAGTCGCGAGTTGACTCGTTGGGGCCTTGGACGCACAAGGAGAGCTGACGAGGCTTCGGCAGCCACTTGTACGTGCTGGTGAAGTTGCGGATGAACGCTTCAGTGAAGTCAAATCAGCTGTTGATGCTTCGGGCCTTCAGGCTGTTCAGCCATGTCCGGGCCGTGCCCTGGAGCATTAGCGGAACGTACTTCACGGCAACGCGCTTGTTGCCATTCGCGATGCTGACGGCTGTGGAGTAGTCGACCAGCCAGTCCTCCGACTTCACAGAGCCGGTGTACTTGGGTGTATCTCTCGGGAGTGTGAACCCTTTGGGGAAAGGTTCGTCTCGGATGCGGGGGCCGAAGCAAGGCGGACCCAGCTCTTCTTCTTCTTCTAGCGCCAGGGATCGGTTGAGGCGATCGATCCGGTGGCGGGCATCATTTTCTCTGATTCCTTCTCGGCGGCCAAGGCGGTCGCCGAGTGATGGGTGATCAACAGGCGGTGGGGAAATGCGCCTCTCCCTACAGGGAGGAGGAGGCGGACAGTCGTCTCGTCGCTGCACTTCTCTTGGGCGGCCGTCTTGGTCGCGCTCGATGGTGATGCGAGTCCGGCTGCGGCTAGCAGCCGGCTCCTTGTCTCTTCTATCGCGGACGCCACCAGTCGGCGTCCAGGATGTCTCGCCTTGGTCTCGGCGAGGAGGCGGGTCGTCGTTTCGCTGGTTGGGCACTTCAGTGCGGCACCCAGCATCTTGCTGCTCAGCAGCTGCGTCGAGGAGCTGCTGGACTCGCTCCGTCATGTGCCGACGCTTGTCGCCCTCGAGCTTGTCTAGCTCGTCGGCTGCCGCCTGGGCAGCTCATACGTTCTCTGCAGGCGTGGCGTAGATGGGACAATCTGTCCCGAACATGCTGGCGATGGTCACGCCACGCTGCCGGATCTGGCCAATGCGGCTAGGCCCACCAGGAGCCGGCGTGCCTCCGACGGCATGGTCCATCTCCCGCTGGTAGGCCTTCGAAAGGCGCCTCATGCTGGCCAGCCGGTTGGCGCTCTCGACGAGCTGGACGCGGCATGCTTCCAGCGTCTCGGCGTCGGCGTCTTCCGAGATGGGCGCAGTCAGGTCTTGTATCACCGCCTGCAACGGATCCAGGCCGCCTCCGCCAGAGTGCTCGCCGTGGTTGATGACGAGCACTTCCGTGACGGTGCTGCCGCCGCTGTCCGCGCGAGGAAGCGGCTCGTCGTAGACCACCACGTTGGTGGGGAACGCGTCGAGTGACGCCGTGTCGGAGTCGACCAACATCGGGTTGGTGGAGCCGACCGACTCCAAGTCAACAGTAGGCTCACTGGTGACATGGAGCTGATCGATGAAGCTCACAAGGCGGCCTTCGGGGCCATCGGTGCCCGCATCTGACGCGGGCTCGTCGGAGAGGCGAATCTCGCCAACAAGATCAGCAAAGCAGCTCGCCCGCAGGCGACCTCCGCTCCGTGCAGCGCGTCGGCGCAGACGCCGTCTGGCGTGCCGGGCTGGCTGCACTCGCCAGGAAGGAACAGGGTTCCCATCCATAATAGGTCTCCGGGAGACAGTGCACCTTGCCCCACGGTGGGCGCCAAATGTGGGGGTTTGGGTGCGACATATGCCAATGGATGGCTTATCATGGTGGGAGCGAGTAGAACGTCGCCGGTGCCAGGAAGCGGGATGAGGCATAGACATGAACGCCGGCGCAATTTACCCAGGTTCGGGGCTCTCCTAGGAGATAACACCCCTAGTCCTGCTCTACGGGATCTCCGCATGATCACTAAGGCACTAGTGAATACAATCGTGCTCCTCGAGCTGTATGCTGGAGGTAGAAGAAAGCAAGGCTTGCTCTCCTCACCCCTTAGGTGTGTGTCTAACTCGAACAGGTTCGAACCCTTTGCATGGGTTCCCTGGGGAGTTTATATAGGCCTACCCCCCAGGGGTACAATTGTAATCTGGCCGGGTGTAGGACCCGGCTGTCAGTCTCTCTGGTCGCCGGCTTCTCCAGTGACTGCTGGGGCCCGCCGCCTGGTGGGCCCCGCCGACTGGTCTGGTACGGAGCCCACAGGCTGCCGCCGCCGCTCGCTGGTCTTGCCGGCTGATGATTACTGTAGTCGTGATGCTAATGACGCTTGCTTGGTCAGGGGAGCGTGGCTACAGTCCCGCCGCCTGGCGGGAGATCACTGTAGCCACTCCGCGTCCTATTTGGTTAATGGCGCGTGGGGCCCGGGGAAGGAGCAGGCCGCCTGCTTGGAGCCGGCTTCCCCCGGGTCCGACTGGTGAGGCTTCCGCCGTCTTCCGGGCTCTCGCTGCCTAGTAGGGCCCGCCGTCTTCGGGCCATACCGACAGGCGGTCGTGGGAGCAGGGCTCCGCCTGACAGGAGTGATGTCAAGGGCGGAGTGGCAACAGTGTCGCGCTGGGCGGAGATCTCCGCCTGTACGGAGCACTGTAGCCATGCCCGGCCCTTGATACGGGGGTGATGGGCTACATTGTAGCCTCGCCCTGTCTTGTCTTCTTAATGGGGGCGCAGACTTTGAGGGCGCCATGGGCCGACTGCTGGGAGCCGGCCTCTCTGGAAGCCGCCTGCCAGGAGTCAGCCCGTCTTGGGGCCGCCTTCCTGAGCATGGCCGTCTTCTGGCAGTCGGCCGTTCGGCCAGCCGGCCACCAGAAGCCGGCGTTCTATCTTGAGATCTTGAGGGGCGCAGCTGGCCCCGATGCCTTGAAAGGTTCTGGTACTCGGGTTGGGCTACCCGTGGCCCATTACTCCGACAGAAGAAGAACTAGTGAGTTCTTGATGGTGACTCTGCCAACATACTTCACTCATATTCATTTTGGCAAGGACAAGTGCAATCAACTTCCATATCTTGCACTAGTTCAAGGAGTCACAAACCCTCTTGTTGGTAAGACAAGGGACAAGGTAACCTAATTCTTTCATGGACATCATCATATGTGTATTTCACTATATGTCTATGGATATCCTTGCGTGTTCCTTGTGGACTAACCTATGTAGGTATTGAAAGTGCAACTCACTCCAATGGATTGCTCCAGATGATCTACATCAACATTGAGCATCCACATCTTCAACACCTATATGAAGTCATCATCGACAAAACCCAAGGTTAGTTCATCCCCACTACTATAGGATGTTGCTAACGCGACACTACGATCAGAGACCCTTCGACGAGACTATGTGCGATGCCATAATCGTAAACGGTGGTGTAAAAAACCCGTCAAAAGGTGCAAAACGTTTGCGATGGAGGATGCATCAAACATGGTTCATATTTTAGTTGCGTGTGCGATCCAGGGCATACGGTTCAGTCCAATGAACTGTTTCCAATGAGGCGGAACAAAAGAAACGGGCAGCCTGATGAAGGCGTGTGCGATATAGAGCATACGGTTCACTCGGATGAACTATTTGTTATTAGGCAACAAAAAAGAAACGGTCAGCCCGATCAAGGTGTGTGTGACTGAGGGCATACGCTTCAGAAGGATTAACTGTTTGCGATTAGGCAACAGAACAGAAACGGGTCAGCCAGATCAAAGTGTCTGCGATTGATGGCATACACTTCACATGGATGAACTATTTGCGATTAGCCACAACAAACTGAAACAGTTAGATAGATCAACATGTGTGTGCTAGAGGGGCACACACATTCTAATTAAAAGAAGCGTGCGCGATGGTAATAACGAGCGCGCACGGTTGTTGGAACAAGACGTGTGCTAACATTGCCTATTGCGGTGCACCCTATGCTGCAAACGCCACGTACGCGGCCGAGAAGGCGTACGTGCCCACGTTACGCCTTCCGGGAATAGTGTCGCACTTATAACCGTCAGTTAACTTTGAGCATGCATCCCGTCACAATTTTGTTTAGAAGAACAGGGAGGCCGTGTCCTATCGTATTTCAAATTGCAAACCTGTTCACACCGATCAAAACCTAAACGGTTTCCCACTTAGGAGCGTCTTACTACTCGGTTATAAATACTACTACTCCAAGATGACTGCACATTCCTCCTCTACTCCTCATCCACAAAAACAAACAAGTCATTCATCATCGTTCCCTTGCGTCTGCCATGGCCAGCATGAGTTCTTGGTTGAGAGATTGCCACCAGGGAGAGGCGAGCCTGGAAGCGGAAGCACGAGAGATGCCCCGCCTCGCCGCGAAAGCAGCCAACATGTCCCGCCGCGCGGCTGTAGCAGCAGAGAGGTCCCGCCGCGCCACCGAAGCATCACGGAGGTCCCACCGCACCGTCGATGCAGCAGACTGGTCCGGCCGCGCTGCGGAAGTAGAAGAGATGTCCCGCCGCACCGAGAATGTAGCAGAGATGTCCTCTCGTGCCGCGACGGCCTGGAAAAATGTCTCAGGGGCAGGCGAGGACTCTTACAGGTGCAAGCATGCCCTCGTCCTTAGGCAGATGGATCAGATCTCCAGGTGGGCGAGGTTACAGGATGACCTGAAAGCCTTGTTTGAATAGTCTACCGGCGTCATCCGGCAACTAAATGAGAGCAATGCAAAGCTCTAGGCCGAGCGCGACCTGCTGAGGGCGAAGATCGTCAGAAGTGCGGGGCAGCAGGAGCAGACCACTGCCTTGTTGAAGAGAACCGGCGTCATCATCGAGAAACTTATGGACGAGAATGCCATGCTGCGCATCGAGCGCAGAAGGCTGGTGGAGGAATCCTTGGATGCTCTCAAGCAGCATCTTGAGAACAAGAAAGAGCTCATCGCCGCTCACCACGAAGAATAGTTCCCGCGGCCTACAGCAATGCATCAACAAAGTAGAGATCAGCGAACCAGATCGTTGTCTTCCTTCTTCTTTTGCCCTTGTGTATTTCGGGCATTGCCACATGTGGCTTTTTTAATTATGTTCCTAAATATGCAAGACAATTATTATCCACTGACATCGTCCTTATATTCATCATGCTTGCTATAAATCAAAGTCGATGCTATATAGGTCCGTCGGATCTTACATCAAGATCTATGCAAAAATTTCTTTTGAGATTTTCATTTTTCTCTCTTAAATCTCAGTCCAGTGAGACATATAGCCACGCCATAGAACAGGTGCTCAGGCGCCATTAATGGGGACGTTGGGAGGGAGGTGCGCTGCGGGTAGCGTTCAAACGGCTCTCCTCCCGATGAGCACGCGCAGGGGTCTGATCGCACGCCTCCCATACTCAAATAGCTACCCCGCATAGCACCTCCTAGCTAATAAAAAAAGGGACACGTGGCGTCACGTAATTGGTAAGTAGAACGCCCACGGTTTCAATAATACTTGTGTTTCCGATTTGTAATGTGACATCACTTGTTCCAAAATGACTTTATTGATTGTTAATGTGTGCACCTTGGCAAATCGGACAGCAAAATTACCACAGCATGTCGGTGCCATGTCATGACACCATGCCAAGTTTCATGATTTTCAAGCGTGTTTTGGATTTACAGGAATTAAAAACCAAGTTTCTCAATCTTTCAGGCCGAGCCACGATGCCCAGATGTTTGAATTTCATTCCCATCTCTGGCATAAGACGTAGAAATTCACCTAAGGACACGCATGTGGTTTTTCAAGCAACTTTGGTGCACTGGAGCCTGTGCTTGTAGTTTAAATTTGAATTATGCACATTAAATGTGCTGAAACTCAATTAATGTATAAAAAAGGCCAAATGAACCTGGAATAATTCCAAAATTTAGCACGATACTTATATTTGGTCTAATCTGCCTGTGTAAAAAAATTAAGGCGGCAGAAGGCAGTGTACATATGTCGTTTCGCACACGGAGGTGGCACGTTCCCTCTCGGAACCACGAGCCTTCTTGACGGAAGCTCCGGTTTGCAAGAAGCTTACACCAAAGCTTGTCCCAATTCGGCCAAAAAATTACCACAGCATGTTGGTGCCATGTCATGACACCATGCCAAGTTTCATGATTTTCATGCGTGTTTTAGATTTACAGGAATTAAAAAACCAAGTTTCTCAATCTTTCCGGCCGAGCCAGGACGCCCAGATGTTTGAATGTCATTCCCATCTCTTGCATCGGACCTATAAATTCACACAAGGACACACATATGATTTTTCAAACAACTTTGGTGCACTGGAGCATGTGCTTGTAGTTCAAATTTGAATTATGCACATTAAATGCCCAGAAACTCAATTAATGCATAAAAATAAACGAACCCGGAATAATTCCAAAATTTAGCACGGTATTTATATTTAATCTAATTTGCCTGTGTAAAAAAAATTAAGGCGGGAGAAGGCAGTATACGTATCTCATTTCACACACGGAGGTGACACGTTCCCTCTTGGAACCACGAGCCTTCTTGAGGGAAGCTCCGGTTTGCAAGAAGCTTACACCAAAGCTTGTCCCAATTCGGCCAAAAAATTTACCGCAGCATGTCGGTGCCATGTCATGACACCATGCCAAGTTTCATGATTTTCAGGCGTGTTTTGGATTTATATGAATTAAAAAAACCAAGTTTCTTAATCTTTCTAGGCGAGCCACGATGCCCAGATGTTTGAATCTCATTCCCATCTCTTGCATGTGACCTATAAATTCACCCAAGGACACACATGTGATATTTCAAACAACTTTGGTGCACTAGAGCATGTGCTTGTAGTTCAAATTTGAATTATGCACATTAAATGCCCAGAAACTCAATTAATGCATAAAAATGCCAAACGAACCCGGAATAATTCCAAAATTTAGCACGATACTTCTATTTGGTCTAATCTGCCAGTGTAAAAAAATTTAGGCGCGAGATGGCAGTGTACAAATGTCGTTTCGCACACGGAGGTGGCACGTTCCCTCTCGGAACCATGAGCCTTCTTGATGGAAGCTCCGCTTTGCAAGAAGCTTACTCCAAAGCATGTCCCAATTCGGCCTGAAAAATTACCGCAGCATGTTGGTGCTATGTCATGACACCATGCCAAGTTTCATGATTTTCAGGCGTGTTTTGGATTTACAGGAATTAAAATACAAAGTTTTTCAATCTTTCCGGGCTAGCCACGACGCCCAGATGTTTGAATTTCATTCCCATCTCTTGCATGGGACCTATAAATTCACCGAAGGACACACATGTGATTTTTCAAACAACTTTGGTGCACTGGAGCATGTGCTTGTAGTTCAAATTTGAATTATGCACATTAAATGCTTAGAAACTCAATTAATGCATAAAAATGCGAAACGAACCCGGAATAATTCAAAAATTTAGCAGGATACTTCTATTTGGTCTAATCTGCATGTTAAAAAATTAAGGCGGGAGAAGGCAGTATACGTATCCCGTTTCGCACATGGAGGTGACACGTTCCCTCTAGGAACTACGAGCCTTCTTGAGGGAAGCTCCGGTTTGCTAGAAGCTTACAACAAATCTTGTACCAATTCGATCAAAAAATTTACCGCAGCATGTTGGTGCCATGTCATGACACCATGCCAAGTTTCATGATTTTCAGGCGTGTTTTGGATTTACAGGAATTAAAAAACCAAGTTTCTCAATCATTCCGGGCGAGCCACGACGCCAGATGTTTGAATTTCATTCCCATCTCTTGCATGTGACCTATAAATTCACCCAAGGACGCACATGTGATTTTTCAAACAACTTTGGTGCACTGGAGCATGTGCTTGTAGTTCAAATTTTAATTATGCACATTAAATGCCCAGAAACTCAATTAATGCATAAAAATGCCAAACGAACCCGGAATAATTCCAAAATTTAGCACGATACTTCTATTTGGTCTAATCTGCCAGTGTCAAAAAATTAAGGCGGGAGAAGGCAGTGTACGTATGTCGTTTCGGACATGGAGGTGACACGTTCCCTCTCGGAACCACGAGCCTTCTTGAGGGAAGCTCCAGTTTGCAAGAAGCTTACACCAAAGCTTGTCCCAATTCGGCCAAAAAATTTACCACAACATGTTGGTGCCATGTCATGACACCATGCCAAGTTCATGATTTTCAGCCATGTTCTGGATTTACAGGAATTAGAAACCAAGTTTCTCGATCATTCCGGCCGAGCCACGACGCCCAGATGTTTGAATTTCATTCCCATTTCTTGCATGGGACTTATAAATTCACCCAAAGACACACATGTGATTTTTCAACAAACTTTGGTGCATTGGAGCACGTGCTTGTAGTTCAAATTTGAATTATGCACATTAAATGCCCAGAAACTCAATTAATGCATAAAAATGCCAAACGAACCCGGAATAATTCCAAATTTAGACACGACACTCATGTACTAGTTGCATGTTCACTGTACGTAAATGTTCTAGCAATTCAAACACCATCCTTTCCTCCGTAACACCATTTTGTCTTTAAAAACATAATGAAAAAAATCAGGTATACCACAAACAGTTTACTAGAAAGAATCGTGTGGGATGCGATATAAGTATCTTGGCGCACCGTCTTGTCTGGCTTACGCAGGAAGCTTCGTCGTCTACAGTCCACCGCCCCCGCTTGAACCACACTTGCACGCCAGTTTCTCGCGGCACCGAGTGAAATTTTTTTGCCACCGCGGAAATATCTATCTCCCCGCCCCCTCCCTCCTACCAAAAAGCCACATTCCATTGTTCCTCCCTGCTTTCTATGTTTAAACCTTCACTGCTCCTTACTGGCAGCTCAACCTCCTCGCTGATGACCCTTCTTCTTGCAGCGCCGCCTCTTCGCTGGCTACCCTTCTTCTTGCAGCGCCGCCTCCTCGCCGGCTACCCTTCTTCTTGCAGCGCCGCCTCCTCACCGGCGACCCTTCTTCTTGCAGCGCCGCCTCCTCGCCGCCGACCCTTCTTCTTGCTGCGCGGCCTCCTCGCCACCGATCCTTCTTCTTGCTACGCGGCCTCGTCGATATGGTCAGGTAATCCACACCCCACCCACACCGTCCTCTTCCTTCCCCGTCCCACATGCCCCGACCGACGGAGCGACACCTTCCACCGAAATCACTGCCCCCTACTCCAATTAAGCGCCGCCCACAGCCATTTTGCACGCAGTATAACGTGGAGCTCAGTAGCATGCGGCCGCATGGGCGAATGAGGTCGCTATGGCTGCCATGCGTGTCGACCGCCAGATCTTGGAGGAGCACCTCGCCTTCGGGGCCACCGTCGACACCGCCATGCAGTTGTCTACTTTAAAATACAGTTTGTGATGTTTTCTCGAGGCCACCGCCAGTGCCTTCTAGTGATTTGTCCTCTGTAATGTTAATATGCAATCTGATGTTCAGTTAATAGTTTGGTCCTCTGAAATGTAATGTTCAGTTAACACTTTGGTCCAACAATTTCTACATTTCGTAGTACTATTCTCAAGCATTCTTTGTTTTGTTAACTGTCTTATCCTCTCATACATGTTTCTATTCTACAATGTCGTGCTCAGTTAACTATTTTGGTTCATTTGGTCTGCTGTCCATTTAACTTTTTGGTTCAGTTCTGCAATTTGATTTTCATTTGCTGTGGGTACAATTTTGTATTGTTATGCATGTGACACCAATTGAATTTGGCTGTACTCAATACATATTCTACTGATAGTATGGCAACTCTCAGTTAACCTGATCAAGATCTTCCTTATGTGTGTTGCAGGGAAACAATGTGAGACACCGCGGTTTACCATCGAGGTTTGTTCAAGCAGGGTCCTTTGGCTAATACCACATTATTGTGCAGTTGCAGGAATCATTCTAATATTTAGGTTTCTTACAATTTGGTCTTGCACATGTAGGTCCTACTGTCAGAGGCTTAGACCCACTTTTCGACCCATTTTGCATATGGGGAAATGAGATGTCCATGAATATCAGTCAAGTCAAGAAACTCAGAAAGATTGTTAGGATGAAGAAACTTGCGACGAATAATAGCAAGATCTTTGTTTGCACAATGAAGAAGACAGCAGTCAACTATAGGATGGTACCAACTCTTTTACCTTCTTTTTACCCCTTGCGCCATTTCAAAATTTACAACAGCGATTTATGCATAGCTTTGTTTTCAGTACTTTTCAAAGCAGTTCACCGACGATTACCTCTCAAACCACCTGCATGGTCAAGAGGCGAGGAAGGTATTCATTCAACACCAACGATACAATATTGAAGTCTTGCTGAAGAGGATGAAGGTTGGGCGGGCAATTATCCATATCCACTGGCCTAAAGTTGCAAGGACACTCAACATCACTGAAGGCTCAATATTTGCCTTCCGCTTCCGCAGTTTCCCAGATGAGATTCATTTGTCTATTTACCATGTACGATGCTACTTTCCAAAGGTTTTTGATGCTGCATGTGAAACTTGGTGCTGTTGTGTAATGGCGTAACTGAGTGCCGAAGCTATCTGATATAATTCGATTATGAAATCCTGGTTGCTTTTATATGGATATGAAATATCTGGCGTGTTTTATCAGAAATATCAGTTTGATTAGTACATGGATTATCAATAATAGGCTAATTACCCTGCTTATTGGGGTTTTCTATTGCAAACGGTTACTCGGACAACACCGTGGGCGATGAACTCAAACAACCCGCACAATTTCTAGCAAGTAGGCGTGTTCGATCAACTAACAATCACACACGGCTTCCGGCAGCGAACTGTTTGCGTTAGGCCACCTTGCACAAACGTTTCCACACAAAGAACTGTGTGTGTTATACATACCTACGGAAATGTTTTTCTAGGATTCACCGTGTGGGATGTACATACCTACGGAAATGATTTTCTGGGATTCACCGTGTGGGATGTACATACCTATGGAAATGATTTTCTGGGATTCACCGTGTGGGATGTACATACCTACGGAAATGATTTTTTTGGATTACCGTGTGGGATGTACATACCTACGGAAATGATTGGGTTTCGATGCCTCGCCCGATCGCACACGGCCCCAGCCTGGGTCCCAGGAGGGCCTATCCCCGACGATTTCTGGGTCGTGTGGGAAGGACCCCCCTATCGCTACATTCACTTGGCGACGGTTCCAAATGTCGTCGCGGAAAGGGGTTAAAAACCCTTTGTTTAGCACGTCGATGTACCAGTGTGTAGTAATGATCGTAGATATTGATTTTTGTAATAGGAAAAATAAAAAACAGCAAGGTAGCAAATAACAAAAGTGAGCACAAATGGTATTGCAATGCTTGAAAAAAAGGCCTAGGGTTCATACTTTCGCTAGTGCAATCTCTCAACTATGCTAACATAATTGGATCATATGGCAATCCCTCAACGTGCGATAAAGAATCACTCCGTAGTTCTTATCTAGCGGAGAACATGAGACAAAATTGTTTTGTAGGGTACGAAACCACCTCAAAGCTTTTCTTTCCGGTCAATCCATTGACCTATTCCTATAAGTGTCACAAAGAACCCTAGAGTTTGTACCAAAATAACACCAAAACAAATTCGGATTCATAATACTCAATCCAACACAAAGAACCTCAAAGAGTGCCCCAAGATTTCTACCGGAGAAACAAAGACGCCCCCTATGCATTGCTCCTATCTATTAAATGCACTACTAGGTGTCATGTTGAGCAGGCAGCCCCGCAAGCCTACCTTGCTGCTTAATCATCTTCTTCTTATCTGCTTGACACGCCTCTGGACGGGTGTCATATGAAGGTAATATGCCTTACAAATGGCTGCCACATGCTCAGTGGAAGCCACTTAATCACTTGGGGGCTCGACACCGCACTGATAACTGATTTGTGTCATGGTGCAGTGGAGCAGTGGAGCGGCGGTGCCTTGGCGGGGATTTTCCCTTGGCGGACTCGGCAAGCCTGCCAGTGAAATCTTGGACTTGTCCTAGGGGCGGCCTCGACCCGGCCAGGCTCTCCTGCCCGGCAAGGGAGGCTTTCCTAAGGTGACATCTTGTTGTCTTGGTTTGTCTTGGTCTTCTTGATCTGCTCTTTGATCTCTCAAAGAGCTGCTTCTCTGGCTTGGTCTCGCTTTGGATGTTGGTGTAGTTGTGGGATGCCAACACGCCTGTGTATAGTCCGGGCAACATACGTAAATGTTTGTTGTACCGACACCCTCGTAAAAGCAAGGATTCGGAAAGGAAGGACAAGTCATCAAAGAGCTAAACAAGACGAAGACATCAAGCTCACGTTGGTGAATGGGTATCCGGTTCCGACTCCGACAACTACTCCGAGAGAAGCTACCACTCCGACTCCGAATATTCTCAAGATGAAGGTGTTGCCAGTCTTGCACTTGTGTCATCCAACTGCTACGACATATTTGACTCACTAAATGCAGGAATTGGAAGATGCTTCATGGCTAAAGGCCCTAAGGTATCACACCCTGAGTATGTTAATTTCAATAGTGATGAAGATGATTTGCTAGGTGATGATGATTTACTTGTTGACAACACTAGTGATGAAAACTATGATGAATTTGCTATTAATCACGCTAATCAAGATGAAATGAATGACAATGATAAGGAGGTTGAGTGTCTATCTAAAGAACTAAACACTCTAAAGTTAGCTCATGAAACAACTCTAGAGGATCATCGAGAGATTTTAAAGACTCATGAGAAGCTACGCTTCAAGAAGCTAAATTTGGAACAAGAGCATGGTTTCTTAAAAGCAATCAATGATGATCTTCGAAAGAAAAGTTCTTCTTACATTGCCAAGCGTTTACTCTTGTCTACTTATATGCCACAAGTAAAATCTAGGAACAAGAGCAAGAAAGATTCTTCTTCTGGTAGTAACGATAATCATGTTAAATCCAATATTGTTGCTTCTAGTAGTTCTCTTGATTCCACTAATGATTCTCTTAGCCAAGTTACACTTGAGCAAGAAAATAGCATATTGAAGGGAATTATAGAGAAATGTGTTTACAAGAGCCTTGCCGGAAGTAAGCAATTTGAGGAAATTGTACGCAAGCAAGGAAGTCATCGGAAGAATAAAGGTGTTGGTTTTGAACGGAAGTTCAATGCCAATGGATTTGAATGGGAAGAAGATCAATACCCCAAGATGAAGTTGTTCCTCAACAAGATAAGTATGACCCCACTTCTTTCAAAGGAACACAAGCTCAAGATGATCTTCCATCACAAGACCACAAGCTAAAAGGCAAGGAGAAGCTTCAAGAAGAGATTGATTCATTTCAAGAAGTTTCTAAGGCCTTGGTCAAGTGGGTTCCCAAGACTACATCAAGTTCTACTTCATTAAGTATGACTACAACTCCAAGGATTCCCATCAAGTTGATGCGTGTCCCAAAGAAGAAGAACTAGGGAGTTCTTGACGGTGACTCCGCCAACATACTTCACTCATATTCATTTTGGCAAGGACAAGTGCAATCAACTTCCATATCTTGCACTAGTTCAAGGAGTCACAAACCCTCCTGTTGGTAAAAACAAGGGGCAAGGTAACTTAATGCTTTCATGGACATCATCATATGTGTATTTCACTATATGTCTATGGATATCCTTGTGTGTTCCTTGTGGACTAACCCATGTAGGTATTGAAAGTGCAACTCACTCCCATGGATTGCTCCAGATGATCTACATCAACATTGAGCATCCACATCTTCAACACCTATATGAAGTCATCATCGACAAAACCCAAGGTTAGTTTGTCCCTCTACTACCTCTCAACATCAGCAACTCTAGCGGAGTCAACGTGCAACCATGGCCAGGGAGCGGTGGACTGTTCAAAGGATTGTCCCATAGAAGAACCTTCTCCTCCAGGACGCAGGGAAGACCAACAAGCATGGCCTTTTCCCAAGCCTATTTAAGCACCGTCTTGAAAAAGTTGGTGCAGGAAGCACCGAGTCTTGCGGTGGTGTGGACTTCGGAGCGGCGTGCGATTTCTCCCAGAGGATTGTCGTCCAAGGTCTCCCAGCCCCGACGAGGAGGAGAACCGCCTGGCGAATCCATGGGAGCAGCGACGAACTGCCTTCTCTTCGGGGGGAGGGGAACTGGCCAGGAGGAGATAAGAGCGTAGTTACTGCGGGGCCTCGTCCCTTCCAACTGTAGCTCCTCGATCGTTCCTTAGCGAAGGGGTGAGGCTATTATTTACTACGTACTCCTACTGTAGCAGTACTAGTACTACTTTCTCAACTAGTAGTGCGATGGACTGTGCTTCTAGTATAGTGCACCAGTTTTGCACTGTTAATCTCAGCGCCAAGGAGCTACAGTTGGAAGTGGAGGGTAGTACTGTTCTCTAGAACCATCGTTGTACCATTAATGCAGGGAAAGCACATGTGCGTAGTGGGTACTCTCGGTGCTCTATTCAAGCGCGTAGCAGGCCTACTCAGCCGCTCCTCTCACGCACACACTACCAGCCTTTTTATCAGCGACAGTTACTACGGGGGCATAATATTTGAGTTATTTGATATAGCGAGACTAAGCTTTTCGCTTTCATTTGTGAAGGTGTAATGGATCTCGTCGAACTTTGTTAGTAGTTCCTTCTTTATGAATGAGATGAGGCAAAGCTTTTGCCTCCGTTTCAAAAAGAAATCACGTCAAGAGGAATTTCTTTTATAGAGCCGATAATGGAGTGAAGTCCATGCGTGCAACACCACAAGCTACAGAGTACTAGTAGAGTACTAGCACTTTACGTACAGAGCCATATTGCATAGTTCCCAATGCCACGCCAGGCTTTTCTGGCTCCTCGGGCTTAATTGGGAGGCACTAGTTTAAATATGCTACTAGCTAATGAGGAAGCTGCAAGCGAGGTGCGGCTAGGGCGAGCACGCGAGCCACCAGATGATGGGAAGGAAAACCCGTTCACGTGGCCGGGCTATCCAGTGCACCCAGATTGTGGTGCGACACGTCCGTTCGGCTTCAAAACAAGAACTACCCGTGTACAATATTGGCTCGCAGCGAAGTTACTATTTAAAAAAAGGCAGCCGTACGTTCGGCCAGGATCGAACCCACAAAACGAGGAATACACTCCCGCGACCACTAGTAGTACTCGTTGGAGTACAACGCAACCTAGAATCGCCTTTTGTCGCTAGTAGTACATTGTTCCTTACAAGAAACCACTAATAATGCAAAGAAACCACTAAGGCCTTCCACTATGTGGGCCAAAAGCAATGCCAAATTGAATTTTGGAGTATTTGGCATCGGTGCCCTCCATTGCCCAGCAGGTGCCACAAATTTTTTTGGGGGCACCGGAGCACCTACTTGCTCCGGTGCCAAATTCATCAAGCGAATAAAAAACTGATTCCATGACTTGTCTCTCGTCCTTCTCGCGTGAATCAATTGCCATGACTACCTCCGCTTCGTCCACCACCTCAGGGGAGCTCTTCTCTGCTTGCCTCCAATGCTGGACCACCACCCTTTGGCCATGACCTCCACCCCAAGATGCGAGCTTGGACAGCCTGCACAACACCTGTGTGTGGCCTGGCGCTGACAACTCCGGCCGTCAGCCTGGCCTGCCCACAACCAGAACCCTCTGGCCACGACCTCCGTCGTTGGATGCGAGCCTGGCCAGCCCGCAGAGCTAGGCAGCCCGACACCGGTAGCCTCCGTCGTGAGGTAGTCCAGCTCAGACCGGTCCTATCTCCTCCGCCACATTGTATCCTGCTCGCGACCTCCACCCGCTTCGGCCCATTGACTTCCTCCACCAGTTTCTGGTTGCACAAGCTTGGATTTGGAAAGAGGGAGGATACAATTTTCTGATTTGATTTGGATAAACAAAGGGGGTCTTTCGAGGGAGAGGAGGAAGAACTCGGCGAGGCACTCTGAAGGCTAGCTCAATGATTTTTTTACGTGGGGTCATCTACTTTTAGATCGAGCGGTGCCCTCCGTTGTGAAGCCGGTGCCACAAAATTTTCATTTGGCATCAGCAGTGACGTGGCACCCTTTTAAGTTATTTGGCACCGGTGACATAGTGGAGGGCCTAATAATGCCAAGAAACTACTACCACTTGCATACGTGGCAGACTTAAGATAAGACTACCTTATTAACCATTGTACATGCCCTTACCAACCAGCCCTACCAAGAAACGACTACTCTAAAAAGTGCCGTTATAGGCATGTTTCAACCCATGTCGCCCCTTAAGTCAACGCCTTCTATTCGACCGGCAAGTTAGAGCACCTCCAGCCATTGGCCCCCCCAGGACGCATAAAAATCGCCCCCTGGGGGCGAGTCGGTGATACAATCGGCGCTAGGGCGGTTTTGCGCCTAGTCGGCGCCCCCAGGCACCAAAATTGGCCCACTTTTCAGCCCCATTTTGGCGAATAAAGGGCCCATATGGGCGAGAATAGGCCCATATTCGGCGTGGTTCGCCATGTCTCGGCGTTCAATTATCAACATAATATTTTTCTTATCACATATTTCATCACAAAAAATCAAATACTTCAACAAAATAGTACAACAACAAATAGTTCAATACAAATTATATAGTTGAACAAATAAAAACTCATATTTCATCACACGTCGCGCCCGGCGTCCCCCTTGAGCCTCCATAGGTGCTCAATCAGATCTTTCTACAGTTGATGATGCACTTGTGGGTCTCGGATCTCCTGACGCATACTGCGATAGGCAGTCCAGGTTGCCGGTAGCTGGTGATCAACTTCGGCTAGAGGACCCTGCCTGTAGTATGGTTCAGTGTCAAACACTGGGTCTTCTTGCTCGCTCTCGATGATCATGTTGTGCAAGATGACACAACAAGTCATAATCTCCCACATTTGATCTTTGGACCAGGTCTGAGCGAGGTACCGGACAACAACAAATCGAGATTGGAGCACCCCAAATGTCCGCTCGACATCCTTCCTGCAAGCCTCCCGAATCTTCGCAAACCAGGCGTTCTTGCCTCCGGGCACAGGCTTTGAGATCATCTTCACAAATGTCGACCATCTTGGATAGATGCCATCAGCTAGATAGTACCCCTTGTTAGTGCCGCCCATTGATCTCGAAGTTCACAGGAGGAGAATGACCTTCAACAAGCTTGGCAAAGACAGGAGAGCACTGCAGCATGTTGATGTCATTATGAGTTCCTGGCATACCAAAGAAGGAGTGCCAAATCCAGAGGTCCTATGTGGCCACCGCCTTATGTACCACACTGCAACCGCCTTTGGCGCCTTTGTACATCCCATGCCAAGCAAATGGGCAATTCTTCCATTTCCAATGCATGCAGTCGATGCTTCCAAGCATCCCAGGAAATCCTCTTGCTGCATTCTATGCTAGGATCCGAGCAGTGTCTTCCGCATTGGGTGTTCTCAAGTATTGCGGTCCAAACACTGCCACCACTGCCCGACAGAACTTGTAGAAACACTCTATGCTGGTGGACTCGGCCATGCGCCCATAGTCGTCGAGTGAATTGCCGGGAGCTCCGTATGCAAGCATCCTCATCGCTGTCGTGCACTTCTTGATCGAGGTGAATCCAAGTTTGCCGTGCAATCCATCTTGCACTTGAAGTAGTTGTCGAACTCCCGGGTGGAATTCATAATTTTGAGGAAGAGCTTTCGGCTCATCCGATAATGGCGCCGAAATGTTTTGTCGTCGTGAAGTGGAGCATCGGCGAAGTAGTCGGAGTAGAGCATGCAGTAGCCTTCGAGACGATGTCGGTTCTTTGCTTTCGCCAGCAGCTGGGCGAGGGCGGCGAGCACCATCAGATGCTCTTCTTCCTGGACGTCGGCCTCAACTTCCTCCTCCAGCAGCGCGGCAAGCGCTTCCTCGTCATCCGAGTCCATCGCCGAGGAAGGCAAATCGCCGAACACCTTGCGCCCGGTGGGCGTGCACCCGCCGCTAAACTGCCCCTCCGCAGCCGGAAACGGCGGCCGGAAACGCCCAGCTGCTGTTGGAGGGGCTGTCTCGGCGAACCTCTGCTATTTTTCTAGCGGGGAATGGCTATCTAGTGGTGAAAGGCGGCGGCCGGCGCCGGGATATAGCTAGTGGCGGCCGAGGGCGCGGGGGCTGGAAGGCGAGCCGGGGAAGAAAATCTTGACTTTTCACCTAAGGGTGTGGGCCAGCCGCGCTTTTCCCTTGCGCCGGAGCCCCCGGTCGCCCCCCAATGCGCCGGGTTCGGCCTGCGGTCGCCGGGCGGAAAAAAGGGCCGAACCGGCACTTTTCGTCGTCCTGGGGGCGCGACTGTGGCATTTTTTTGGCGTCGGCGCTGAAAAAGTGGCCTGGGGGGCCTGTTGGGGGCGCGGCTGGAGATGCTCTTAGGCGTTATGACTTGTGGGACCTACATGTCAGTCTACACAAAAATCCCCGAGTGACCTCCTACCTCCGGCGCGTCCACCTAGTCATCCTCGGCCATGGGACGCAGCTACCGCCGCTGGCAGAACGCAAGGTCGAAACTGCCGGCAATGCGGAGCCCATCTTGTGGCAGCCCGGATGCCAGCTCCGTCCGGCGCTCGCGTCGCCTAGCTAGCCAAGATAGCTCCGTCCAGCTGCTTGTCTGCAAGGTTTGCTAGCTAGATTGGCACGGCGGCTTGCTCGTGCGCGCAGTGCTAAGGCCAGCCATCTGGCTCGAGTGAAGGCCAGCGCGGCGGCTTGCTCACACGTGAGTCACGCTCGGGCCAGCTTGCCAACCCGTGCGGAGGCCAGCGCGGCATCCGGCCCGTCCGGCGGAGCGGCGGCCAACTACCTCAACACCGGCGCCACCGACGAACATGCATCAATACTGTTTGAAGTAATGTTCAGGCAAAAATAATGATTTGAGGGGAATATAACAGGATAGAAGGTCAGATGTGGGTCCCTTGTGTCAACGGCCAAACAAAATGTGTTGGTTTAAGCTGCCTCGTTAGCACGGACGTGTGGGCCAACCCTGTCATAAACGGGTTTAAACGAGCCTAATCAGCACTAAGTAGTAGTTATTGGCACGGATTAAGAAATTTTGGGTATGTTTTTGCTATTTTTTGTACAATAGTTTCTTCCTAGGGCTGGTTGAAAGTGGTAGTTTTTTTGTTAAATACTCTACATATTGGA
The DNA here is from genome assembly GCF_002575655.3 of Aegilops tauschii subsp. strangulata. NCBI lineage: Eukaryota > Viridiplantae > Streptophyta > Magnoliopsida > Poales > Poaceae > Aegilops > Aegilops tauschii. The sequence continues at coordinate 303,209,045 of NC_053041.3, read as the reverse complement.
AGCCAATAAGCAAGGCTAGTTACGTAGTGCCTATGTGTACGTGATTGAAAGTAAATATCAACCATGGGTGACTAATATCTTGATGGAAAACTCGAAACTATGGAAATACTAGCATTTTTTGGAATGGTTGGAAATACTAGCAATGTTCACGTGCGTTGCAACGGATCATAATTAGAATAATACTTATTCACAAACTTTATGCAAAACACTCTAATTTTGATATACGCACTAGCAAGAGGCCCATGCGTTGCATGGAACATCAAGATGCATTTATACGAGCTATTTATCTCGTGGGAGACGAAGATGAATGAGGGAAGTCCTTATCTGCAAATGTGGAGAGGGGTGCGGGTATCGTTTTGCAAAATTGTCATAGTTTGCTTTCTATTCGTCAGATATAGATCGGACGGTCTATATTGCAGGATGGCAGGCACACCATCATCACCAACTCAGTTTTTTATAAGAGTGTAGATACCACTAGAGATATATTATGTTTCAATCCGAAAATATTCCTTGGGCTGTTTTGGTGAGGTGAGGGAGGGGTGTGGTTGGTTTTAAGATACTAATTATGGGCTTTTCTGCAAATTGGTAGATAAGTGGGATGTTGGTGAGAAAAGGAAACAACTTACCTCATAGTCGTTAGATGTAGATCGAATGGTCAGAAATGACGGATGGCAGACACACCATCATCACCAACTTAGTCTTCTGTAGGAGTACTAGCAAGATGTCCGTGCATTGCACAGAACATCAAGATGCATATTTTTATAAAACACTTGTTGTGATTGACCCATGTAGGAGTAATCCCATGTGTAAAAACGAATGATATCTCGTGAAAGAGGAGATAAGGTGAAAAGTTGTGGGGCGTGGCGGTGATTGGTGGTCGGACTGAGTGGAGGCAAGGGGATGGACGACGCCGACAGCGGCCACCAGGCCAGTTTGTTCCAGAGGCTTCCTTTTTTAATTGCTCAACAATGAGGTTGTTGGAGATAAGGATGAACGAGGGAAGGCCTTGTCTGCAAATGTGGAGAGAGGTGCGGGTATCTTTTAGTTTAATTTCCATAGGTTAGATATAGATCGGACGGTCTATTGCAAGATGGCACGCATACCATCATCACCAACTCGGTTGTTTTATAAGAGAAGAAATATAAGTATGGAGATACAAATGTATTATTGATACTAGCTTGTTTCCGTAAACTAGGATCTACATTCTATTCAACGGCTCAGCATGTGGGGCCTTAGCACAATGACTTCTCGAATATGTAAAACAAAGGTTTTCCCGTCGCTGATAAGGAGGGGGTGACGGCGGCGCGCTTTCGGCTTGATCTAGTCCTAGTAGTCATACTAGGTGGTCTACGCACGTGTAGATTTATTCTTTTTCACGTCTCGTGTTCGACGTACTGCCACAACTGATGATGAATAGACGGTAAGTTATTCACGGGGAAACCCTTGTTGAGCGTGTTTGCGAGAGAGAGAGAGATAGTGTGCGTGTGTGATATGTCTAGAGACTGAGGCAATGATAATAGATTCTTTGTGTCTATGTGTGTGGAGGATAGAGAGAGACATGTACATGGGGCTTTGTGTTGTGCAACGTGGAGACACATAGACATAATCAGAGAGTGAGTGTGTGAGATACAATGTGGGCATGGGGAGAGATGTGTGAGTCAGAGAGATGGATAATTTTGGTGTGCATCTGAGCTAGAGAGGGGGGTATATACATATCTAGAGCTGTAGAGAATATGCAAGGTGTGTCTCTTAAAAGAAGGATCCAGATTGCTAGATGGGTGTTTGTGTGTGTTTGTGTGCGCGTTTGTGTGTGAGAGGGAGTGTGTGTATGTGGAGTAGAGAGACCACTAATGATGTAAACCTAGTATAAGGGAAGGGGGAATGGTGTGACATGTGTGTCAAAGAGAGACAAAGGCATGTGTAGTAGCGGGATAGCATGCATGGGTGCGTGCGGGGAGCAGACTAGTTGGAAGAGACATCGAGTGTGTGTGGGAGAGGGGTGTGAGAGCGAGAGCGAGAGAGAGATAGACAGAGCTAGCGACGGAGACAGAGAGAGAGAGAGAGAGAGAGAGGGGGGGGGGAAAGAGGGGGAGAGGGGTCGTTTGTGTCCATAAGTGGCGTATAGATAGGGAGACAATGTGGATGTTGTTCGAAATTGGCCTATGTACGGAGACTCAAGGGAAGCGAGTCATCGTGTGTGTGATAGGGACTTCATGAGAGATCAAGAATAGATGGTGTAGAGAACAACGTGCGAGATTGAGAATGATGATACATTAGGGAGCTATGGAAAGAGTCATGGCATATATGTATACGGGGAAGGAGCTGGGGCGGGTCCGCATGTGGGAGAGATAGAAAGAGGAGAGCGGTGCACAAGGAGACAAAGTGTGCTTGTTTGCAGTGGGGGTGGTGTGTGAGGTGAGTGTGCGAGAACCACATAAATAGGGAGATAGACGTTTGGGGGCGACATTTTGTGTGTATGAGAAAGATACACTCTACATAGTGCGTGTGCTTGGGAAAGAGAGATGCCGGGAGACCTGGAGAGTGGGGGAAGAGATGTGTGCATGCCCGAGAGACAAAGTGATAAGAGACCTATATTGGAATGTGTTGTTCGTGTCTGGGGGAGAGAATGGTGTGTGTGGGGGGCGTTGGAGGGGGTGGGGGTGGGCCGGGGGGCGTCGGAGCGGGTGGGGGTGGGCGGGGGGGGGGGGGGGGTTGGCTTCAGATAATGAGTTAGGTGTCCATATTTGAGGGACTTTAGCGTAATTGAGAAATATATGGTCAATAGTGTGTGCACTCATCGTTGATCAATTTGTTTCACAGTTTGGACTATGAGATAACGATACTTTTGAACATGCGTGATATACCTTGATGTACTAGAATTACAAACCTAAGATTGGAATTTTGGAATTCGACTCCATCATTAGCTTTTGTAATTCATTTAAAAAGAGGTACATTTTTTAAGCCAGGATTTCGTGATTTCTAGTTCATATATCAAACCTAGAGATATACACATACGGGCATGTTCAAAGTTTATAATCATCCACTTTATTCATACACATCACATTTTTGCTTTTGTCATCATATTTAGGATAAACACATTTGGAATTTCATTTGAATTGGACTATATGATGGTATTTACTTGTACTAGCTCAATGATCCATATTTGAATTGAATGGACAATCTAAGTTTCGTGTTGAGACATTGATTTTCAAAACTTGCACCTTTTTTTGGGTGCAAAACAAATAAATTCTCGGCCATGATATCATAGTAGGCCGTACAAGAGCAGAACACTTATAATTTCAGGCACCAAAAGCTTTCAAACTTCCTGCTCACATCAAAATATCTCGCGCCCGAAAGTTTAGCCCTACGATATTCGTGTTTTACCCCTGCCACATGAACGGAAAAGGGCTGCTTTGGTAACTCCATTGTTTTCCCCACTTTGCCACCAACATTCTTCCCTAGAGCCCCTCCCCTTCCCCTCCCCGACCCCATCCCCAACCACGGCAAGCCGCCGAATCTAGTCCTCCGCCGCAGCGGTGGACCTCACGCCCCACCGGATTTACCTTCCGCACCTTGGAACCCCCAACTACCAACTCACCACTTCACCGGAGCCGCTTCACCGATTGGCTTGTCCACTGCTCCAATCCCCTTGACCGCCGTCATGGTCCACCGCACCGGATCTGCTTAACCGGAGCCCTCGTCCACCACAGTGTAGGCCCTTCACTGACTCCCTCGTCCGCCCCATCGCTGGCCCTTCATACAAGCCCTCGTCCGCCGTAACAGATCCGCCTCACCGAAAGCACTGTACACCGCGCCCGCCGAAGCCTTCGTCCACTGCACCGGACCCGCTCCACGGACGCCATATTCAACTCCACCGGCCCTGCTTTACTGACGCCGCAGCCTCATCAGGTTATTTCGATTTGTGCTCCTTCGGTTTTTCTCTTCTTTATCATGCAACTATTCACTTACCACAGATGAGCTTTCTTGTATGTCAACAGGCGCCGCAACCGAAGCACCGGGGCCGCTTCAGCGACGGTGACAGCCTGCCCAAACTCAACCGCAACACGAGCACCATCGGCGATCCTTAGCTATCAAGTATGACAACGATACCCATACGCCGCCGAGAATCAGGTACTATTATCCAACGGCCGGCGCCTACGTTCACTTTCTTAGAATAAGCACCGCACCTTTGAATTTCTTCAGGACATCATTCAATTTTTCATGAGACGCGTTATTCTGCTTGCACCTGTAGGGCCATACTTCTGGCTGTGAACATGTTACATGTGCTAAATTACATACCAGTGCACATATAGTTAATATGATTTAGTTTTGTCCTAAGTGTTACTGTACTTCCTAGATATCACTGCCTACTGTTTTACTTCTTGCATACTATATTTATGATAATGGTGTTGTCCTGATGCCACCTGTTGGTTCCGACTGCTTCAGGTTCTCTATGCTTAATTACACATCAACAAACTAGCATGTGGTTCCGCTCTTTTTTGTTCGTTCTACCCTACATTTTCTGATGCTAGCTATTACATCACTGCTCCGAGCCTCTGTTCATTACTTTTTTGTGTGTTCTTGATCTTCCCAAGTTGCATGACTAATTAAAAACTATCCAGTCTTTTGGGTATGAAACCCATTTGGGCGAGAGTAGTACTAAGATGGTGACCTCCTGGGAAGTCCTCGTGAAAGGGTTTCATATCTAGCCTACTCCAACTTGTTTGGGTTAACAGGCTTCATAAGTAAGGATTAATTATGGAGCTGCCAACCCCATCAAGCAAAATATTTGTTCTTTTGGGGCTGGCACCTCGTACAAGCATAAAAATATAGTGAAGCAGATATATTGTCGTGTAAGCACACACCATTATTTCATTAGTTTAGATGAACCATTGATGATCAATTTGAACCAGTGCATGCGATCAAAATTAATTTTACCTAAATGGAGGGTGCAGAATAAACTACAACAACTAGATTTGCAACCACGGGATGCTGACGATATCTTCATAGAACATTGCAACAGCAGCGAGGCTTCACAGTAACATATGGTAAGCCAGTGTGTTTTAGTAGATGTTGAATGTAATGCGTGTGGGCTACTTTCTTGGCTTGTGCCCTCAACCTGTAATCCTACAGAATTACAAATAGTTCAGTTGTCTGCTTTGTTGTATTGCTTGATTCGAATGCTTGTTTGTTACTTGTTAGGCTATACCTGAGTTGGCCAATATGTCAGCAGTGCCTGATGTACTACCGTAAGAAATGCATGCCTAGTTCATTTGAGTCCTTAACTTTTCCTTTGAACTTTATCACAAGAGTGTCTTCATAGGTTATATGAGGCTACACTGTTAAGTGCTTTCTCAGATTATTTGAACTGCTTAGATGCCTTGGCAACTTAAATATAGCGGTGGTACACTCCCTTTCAAGTTCCATCTTACCATTTTAATTTCTTTTCGGCTGATGCTGCTTTGAACCATTTAAATATAGCTTGCCATGCTTGGCAATAATTCGTATGTCATTTACCATGTAAGCTTACAGGCTTAGTCATGTGATAACTATCTCTTACTTATGTCCAGTGGAAACCTTTCAGGATGTCGTTCACACTAGGACACAATGCACAACCCCAGAATCTATTTGTGGAAGCAGTTCGCCATCCATGTTACCAGATGGTAGCAGTTCAGAGGCAACACCGCCGGAGAGCAGTCTGAGCACAGATATTATAGTTCTTGAGGCTCCACTAGAGGCAGAAAGAGATGGTGTGGCTGCCATGAATGAGGTAATCTTGATCTTGAGGCTGGAAATTATGCAATTAGCTGCACACAATATGCAAGCAATCCAAGAATTGGAGGAAGTAAGAATGCTGCATTTGAAGACGGAGGAGGTCCTGCTGTTTCTGCTATCTGAAGCCCAGGGTAATACCAGTTCTTCTTTAGATACCAGTTGAAATTGTCAATAGATTATTGTACTTGCATGTTGTGTCATGTCTCTGAATGCATTATGTTGTAAGACTCCCTATGTTGTCCATGTGTTGTAATGATCCGAATTTTTTAGGCGAGGTAATCCTCAATACTTGTATGATTGACATAAGGTGAACTGTTTTTCGTGTGAGCATATTGTATTGGATGAAATAACTGTTTGACTCAAAGAGTATCCAACCTACTGAATTCGAAGATCAAGACATTTCTAAATCATAATCATATATAAAGGTGGAATAAATCTTTGTTGTGGTTTTGAAGAAATAAATAACAAAACGTAGAATTATCGGTGGATATTCGTAACTGAATACAAATTGGATTTGAATTTAGTTGCCAGGGCCCAGGGCAAACGTGAATGCTAATTCTCCCAAGTTTTGAACGAAGCGGCTAAACACACACTATCATTTGTGGGCTTCCCGAAGCAAGTGTTTGCGAGATGGAAATTACTGTCTACCCTAGACACTTTGACATCCTTATCGACCGGATTTACACTGCTATCGATAGGGGTAGACTAGTAACTTCAATTAGACGTGACACGTCTGCCTCTGAGCCAATTCCGACACGGTGGGCGCCAAACATGGGCGGCAAAACACATTTGATTCAAGCTCGTCCGAAAGACATGTGTCTCTCCCTCCATTTCCCCATTCATACACGGTGGGCGGCAAAAAAACTCTCCTCGCCCAAAATCGATGTAGGCAAATATTTTAAATAGGGGCAGATGTGTAACTTCCCTCAGACGTGACACAACCGCCCTACCTGGCAGCCCCGTTCATACACCGTGGGCGCCAACCGTGGGTGGAAAAACACCCTCTCCTCGCCCGAAATCGCTACCGGCAAATATTTGGGAGATGCGAGATTACCGTCCTATCCCCAACCGACGTGATGTCCGAAATTTTAAACGGGGGATAAGTTCGTAACTTTCCCACATTCACACAAGCGCGGCCCAAAGTTTGAAATCCCCCTCCCCCTCCATTTCCCCATTCATACACCGTCAGCGCCACAACAACCTCCCCACTGCGGCCAGCCTCCTCCGTCCGCCACCCCATCCTCCACCTTGCCGGAGCCGATACCCCGTCATCCACTTCAAGAGATGGACGTCTCTCATCCACGGCGCCGGACCAGGATCCTTTCATCGCGTCCTCTCGCTTCATCGGCACCGTCGTCCACCTTGCCGTTGCCGCTCCTACGACCGCCTCGTCCAAGGCAACATGATTTATCCCCCGACCCAGCCGTCTGCCGTCTAAAGTCTTCTTCCCCGCCGCCGACAGCCATCGCACCAGCAGCACCCTCAACATATCAGCAGGGGCCTACACGGCGTCGAAAGAGAGGTGGTACTCTTCCATATGTGCTTAAATAATTGATCTCACCCGGAAAATAGATCGTAAATTGTTTACTGTATTTTTCTTGTCCGTACCAAATCTTAGTGGCTAGTTGAAAGCAAACATTGGTTGCGAAGTAGCTTTGTCCGGTTTGCACCTTCAGATCCGCCATGGCATGGTCACTATACTCGTAAAGCTTATGGTTTTCCCCTTTATATTCACTACCATCATCGTAGGTGCTTCGTGTCGTGCTAGCACTGCTCCTCAAGACCTCAACTCATCAAGCAAAACAACTTGCCACTCAAAATTCCAAAGCTTAGGTGTTGAAATACGAATCTGATATGATGCTCATATTACTAAAATAGATAATGTTTAATTGGTCACCTAATGTTCCTATATTCGTTTCGAAAAGCATGTGCGCCACCCACTGGTACAGCTAGTTCCACTTTCCTGATTTTACTCTTGATGCTTACGGTTTTCCCCTTTTATCTACTCTACTATGATCTGCGTAGGTGCTTTCTGTCGTACTAGCATGATTCCACCCATCAAGCTAAACAACACAGGGCTTAGTTGTTCAAATATGATTGTGATATGATACTGATATTAGTTAACAGACACATTTAATTAGTTAGCTAAAGGTCCCAATTGAGTTTCCAAATGCATGTCGCGACATATAGAGAGACAGCAGAATTGCATTTCTTTGTCACTTGTTGACTGTACTTTCTTGTCCATACCAAATCTTAGTTGTTATTTCAAAGCAAAGATCGGGTTCTAACTACCCTTTGCGCAGTTTGCAGCTTCAGATCTGCCATCCCACTGCCACGGTCAACACTATACTCATCATGCTTACGGTTTCCCCATTTTATGATGACCACGATCAACCTACGTGGTTCGTGTCGTAATAGCACTTCTCCACCCATCGAGCTAAACAAGCTTAGTTGTACAAATTCAAATATGATATTATGCTGATATTAGTAAAACTGAGAGATGTTTAATTGGTCAGCTAAATATTCCTACTTTAGTTTCGAAATGCATGTGAGCCACATATGGAGAGACCGGAAGGAATACTATTTCTCTGTGCGCTTTGGTTCATCATGGGTCGGAAACCGACATTGTATAGAAAGACTTGTAATATCTTCAATCCTGCTTGCTCTTCTGCTCTTCTTTAAGATGATCCTCTTCTCTTCTTTAATAAGTATGTTCCTTGTTGGGAAGAGTAGCAGAGACATTTGCGGTCGACTGGTCAGGTCGAGTTCTTCTCCCTTAGTATATTTTGAATCTGTCAGGTCAGGTCGACTTGTTCTTCTTTACTATTTGTTGAAGCTGTCATCTGCGAAGTGTCATCACTTTTGGAGCTCTCATAGTTTGAGTAGTAGGCCACATTATATTAATGCACACACCAAGTTACAGCATGCATGGCATCTCTCAGAAGAATTGCAGAGATAGCACAAAGGGGTTTATGGGGAGGCAATATTGGATTAGAATCACTTCTGCATTACAAAGATAATCTCGCTTGTTTTTATGTTTTCATGCATGTCAGGTACTGAACATTATCAAAATGAATATGAGAATGGGAGCACGAGAGGAATATTGCGGAACAATCCACTGACTAACAAACTTGGCATGGTGGAGGATGGCCTATCTTATTCACCCATCAAGGTGCTTGCTCTAACTTGGCAAGGTTGTATTGGTCGCACATATTTTGCATCTGACCTCTTGCATTACTTCTACTTTGTTACACCATCTGCTTAGTTTAAGCATCATATATGAGTATATGCCATACCTATCCATTTTCTGTACCTATTCCATGTGTCGTCATACTATGTTTTTCTAGTCAAATGTTGTTCTTTCGTAATAGATGTCCAAAAGGAAGAGGGTGAGTGCAGTTCCTCAAGGAGTACAAACTAAGTATTTGGAAAAGGTAGTGATACCTGATAAATCAGATAGATAAGTAGCCACGGAAAACACAGGCCCAACTGTACCACACTCCACCCCAACTCCACTGGCCAAACCCCTATCAGAACTGCTGACAGCCGAGCGTCAGGTACTGTCTATGATATCAATTCAAAATTTGAACTCCTAAATTTCTGCATGTGCCTTACCTTCTCTCTTGTATGAAAACTAATTTCAGATGAAGCTCCTTGCTCAAAGGATCATAGGATCTCACAACAATAATGGGCTCTACATTGCTCTTGTCAGTACCTCTTGCCCTTTGTCAGCATACGTACACTCATTGCTGTTTGATTATGTAGCATCACTGTAAACGTTCGCTTCTTTATCCTCCCTTTGCTTGAAATTATAAGATCTATATTTTACTCTTAGATAAATGTAGAATTAACACAATGGTTATGAAGTTTTGGATTGCTCATGTATGTACCTGTTGTCATGTACTCCCTCTGTATCAAATTAATTGTTGATCAATTTGGATGTATTTAGAACTTAATAGTGCTAGATACATCCATTTGAGCGACAAGTAATAACGGACGGTGGTGGTATTACTGTACTTGCATCGCGAGACAGTTGATTGTCTAGCATTAGTCCGCATCTTATCTGCCCTGCCCTCCACTTTGTCCAAATTATCATATCTACATTTACTCTTACCAAAATGTTGAATAAAGCCAATGCCATTGCACACGTTGATGTCCGCATTCCTCTTGTCAGTACCTTTTGCCTTGTAAGCCTGTACTTAATTAATTGCTATTTGATTATGTATCATCAGTCTCCACCTGAGCTTCATTATCCTCTATTTCTTCCAATATTATTTGATCTATATTTACTCTTTGCAAAATGTAGAAAAATGGCAACGCTTATAAAGAATTTTCTTTGGGGAATTTATTGAATTATCCTTCCATCAACATGGACATGGGCTTTGTCCAGCCCGTGTTAACATGTAATGTAAGTTCATCCTTCTTAAGCCTTCAAACTTTGTTCTAGTATAGAGTTGAATAGGCATCATTTCCTCCACTGCAGTTTACTTTGCTGTTTACATCTGATTGGATGTTTGCAAAAACTACCAGTTTTAAATTGTAGTTATAAAAGCATGTTCCTTATGCAGAACAGATCCATTTATTTGCTTATATAATTGTGAAACCTGTTACGTGTCTCCTTGTTTCTCTTTCAGAGTCGTATCTCTTATGCCAGGCATAACTTTAGGGAAGATAGTGAGCCAAATCATATTGAGGACAGCGAGATGACCCCAAGGTCCTGTCTTGATGAAGACAGTGAGTTGAAGCTACTCACCAGCAGGTGTGAGACAACGTCTGTGCAGTCTCTGTCTCAATTAGTTCGACTGCTTCGGTCTCAACTTAAAGCGGAAAGGCTTGCTTCAGCTCAGCTCCGACTTGAAGTCAAAGATGCAAAGAAGATGTCAGAGGACTGCCATGCGCACTATCGTGCCATACAGCTAGGGATGGAGCATCTATCGTTGACACAACTGAGGTCTCATCACCTTGTTCGGCTGCTTGCGGGGCCCGTCCTGTAAAGGCCTAGTGCCTTCTGAAGTGCTCTCGGTTTTGTATATTCTTTTGTCGGTGCGTTTATATGCACTGGTGGCGACCTTTGATGCCCAGTGCATGTTATCCGCGACCACGTTGCGCTTTATTATCACCGGTAGCGAACTTCAATTCCCAGTGGATGTAATATGCCGTAATTTCTTTATTGTATAGTCTAGGTTTATTCATCGGTCGGTATGCTGTAATTTGGGCCGGAAGGTTCAGTGGATCTTAGTGTTGTCGGTCTTCAGGCCGGCCTGTTACTTATATGGGCCAAAACGTGGGCCTATAATCATCTTGGGCCATTAGCAGGTCTAAACCTATAGTAGTTTCCCGCCTTTAACAGGCCGAGTAAAGTTCTAGCCAGCTGGGCCAGAGAACACCATGGACTTTTAACAGGCTAAAACCTAGATTGGGCCAGCGTTGGGCCGAAAATTCACGGGCCAATACAGGCCGAAACTGCCTAAGGCCCATGTTTGGCGCAAATAGGACGAGTAGTTAACAGGCCAAAAAATATCTCGGCCAGTTTGGCCCAATAAATTATGGGCTTTAAGCTGGCCGGTATCCACGCGGGCCATAGGCCCAAAAGTTTCATGGGCCATTATCGGATGGGTTGTAAGCAGGCCTGATTCAATGCGGGCTGTAATTAGGCCCACTGTTCCACGAGCCATTAACAGGCCGATAGGCCTTTGGGCTGAAATTTATCCACGAAGACTACGGGCCGTTAAGAGGCCTAAAGTTACTTCGGGCAAGAAATAGTGTAGTTTCTGCATGGTCCGTTAAAGGGCCTAAAGTTAAACCGGGCCGACAGCGTCCCAGATGCACCACGAGCCACTAACAGGCCGAAACTATTATCGGGCCGAACTGGTTAATGGGCATTTAACAGGCTGAAATAGAAACATGTCTTAGAATGGGCCCAAAAGAACAGTGGCCTGTTAACGGGCCTGATCTGATATGGGCCGTAATTTGGCCCAAAACACGGCAGGATGTGAACGGGACTGATCTGCTATGGGCCTCAATCTGGCCCAAAAGATGGCGGGCTGTTAACGGGCCAACCCACTAGTGTCTGAAAAAACGTGGTGGGCCTTTAGCTGGGCTAGCCTTTTCACTGGAATGGGCCTCTGTTGGGCCGTGCCATGTGTCGACGTATCATAGGCGCCTCCTGTCCAATGAGTGGATGACATCTGTCCGAACATTGAGCCAACACGTGTTTCCTCCGGCCAATTAGAATTTTACATGTGGAAAATCCCCATTGGTCCGGGCTGTTAACGGGTTATCAGATCCAAAACTGGACCTGATAGCTTAACGACGACCCGTTACAATCGATGCCACATGTCGGTCACCCTTGACGAAAGCACTTCTATGACGCGCGATTTATCGTCATGGAAGTGGACACTTCCGTGATGATAATTTTGGTAATGTCATGGAACACTTCTACGACAACACAGGTATGACTATCTTAATTCCGTCATAAAATTGTCATGAATGTACATGCGTGACACAAAACGTGACCTACTGTGACAAACACGTATCATCACGGAAGTGTCTGTTTTTTGTAGTGCTTGGGCAGAAATGAAGAGAAGAGGAGGGCCAAATCATAAAAGTGGCAGATCAGAGGAGGGGATCAAAATACCTAGCATGTGCCTCATTCTTCTTCGGGCCTGGCATCTCATCTCTCTCCCTCTCCCGATCTTCTCCACCTTTGGCCAGCACCACGGCCAGGCCAGCATGGTGGTGCGCCTCACAGCCATCCATATGCGCCATCCCTACCAGGCTACCACACCCAACGCCATAAGCACCACCGCGCCAACAACACCACTTCATCACCACCTCATGCCACCCAGCACCTCCACCCGCTCCACAACACCGCCACATCACCACCTCGTGCTACCACACCATCCATCAGCCCATCACTACCTCCTCCATCATCACCTCGCGCGCCCTACCAGACTAGGGGCCGCGGTTGTCTGGTGCTGTGCGCGCCTCTCTCCTCCTTGCTCCCCGATCTTGCTCATCTTCTCTCTCACCGTCCCCTGCTGCTGCTCCTTCTTCCATGCAACTTGTTATTGCTCCTTCTTCCTATGCGCCCCTGCTACTCTTCTTGCGCCCAAGCTGCTGCTCCTTCTTCTCTTCCTCTGCTGCTGCTCTCTCAACCCTCCACGCTGCTGCTGCTCTGAACCGCAACTGCTGCTATTCCCCTCTGAACCTCAACTACTGTTGCTCCTCCTCTCAACCTCTTTGTTGAACTACTGTTGCTCCTCTCTCTTACTGCACCTTCTCTGGTTGCGCCCCTGCTGCTTCTTCTCCTCCAACCTCCTGGTCTCTCTCTCTCTCTCTCTCTGAAATATCCGTGTAATTGAGATGTTTGAGACCTTGTAAGGTTCAGGCTTTGTAAAATTCAGAATTGAGATGTGTATGGCGTTTTATTGTTTACATGACTAGTACTTAAATTGCTATGTGTTTAGTTTCGTACTTTTAAATATAGTGCATCTTTTTATGTGTTCTTACTAGTTAATGTCCAGTTGATCAGAGAATGTTAAGTCAGTGTGATTTTGCTCTGTGAATTAGTATTCTGCCATCCTATATGTGTATTCATGCATGTGTGTTTGTCCCTGTACTAGTTAATTCCTAGTCCTAGTTATTGTTATCCCGACATTTTATTTCCTGTTAGTAGTCCCTTTAGTAGAGCTCAATCATCTATAGTAAGTCCCGCTTTGTCCTGCTGATTGGTTGTGTGCCTTATTAAAAATACAAAAATACCAGATCGACGGTGAGTGAATTCTGAACCTCCCTTTGCTATTTTGCATTGTCTGTGTGGATTATCTTCGAGAACAATCTTAAATAGTTTAGGTTTTTTTTGCTGTTTTCATCACTCAAAATTGTGTGATCTAGCTTTAGTCTTGCACGATCGTCGTCGCCTAGTCCCTGAGGAGAACATGACATCCGTAGTTTGGGCGTAAAAACCCACTGTACTTACAATCGATCATTTTGGCGCCGTTGCCGGAAACTAGCATCGAGCGATTGTGTGAAGCTATAGACTTGGCTTAGTATAGTTTTTGTTTAAATTTCTAGTCAAACTTATTTCTGTGTTTCTTTTACCTTTTTACTTTTTGTTGCTTCGGCTTATTAGGGTACTAACCCTCTCACCAGTGTTTGATGTTTGTGAGCGTGTGTAGGATATCTTACTATTTGTAGGCTGATTGACAGTTGCACTTGAACATATGGCTTTAGTACGTGATCTTTGGTTGCCAAGTAGTTTGGACACGATGACAGGGCCAATTTGGCCATCTATTGAGGCCGAAAGTTTTTAGTTGAGGCCTGGACTTGTTGCTCTCGTCTTGCAGAATCAGTTTAGAGCATTACCCAATGAAGACCCTCATGAGCACATTTGTAATGTCCTGGAGTATGCCAATAAAGTCCAGTACCATGGCGTTTCCCAAGATGCTATTAATTGTATGTTGTTCACATTCTCTCTCAGAGATGTCGCTAAGGACTGGTACTATTCTTTGCCATCAAGATCATACACTTGGGGTGATATTTCGCAAGCTTTCTTGCACAGATATTTTCCACTTTACAAGCAAGCTACAATTCGTGACCAGATCCTCAACTTTGCACAAGATGGAAGTGAGAGCTTGTATGCAGCTTGGGAAAGATATAAGTATTTGCTTAGAAAATGTCCTAATCATGGGCAAAAGGATTGGTTAGTGCTACAAATATTCTATAGAGGGATGACACATGCTTCAAGAGATCTTATTGATATGTCAGCTGGCGGAACAATCATGAACAAGACCGTTGAGTGTGCAATTATTCTCATTGAGAGCATTGCCTTCCATCAAATGCAATGGAGTTATGAAGGGCCTAGTTCAAATCTGAAGGTTGCAAGTTGTGTGCAATCAGAAGCTGTGTGTTCCATAAGTGAACATAAATCATTCATGGTGCCTAATATTCAAAACCAGCATGTTTCATTCCGGGGACAACAACATTTTAGAACTGAATTAGAGCCTCCATATAGAAACATTGATCTTACTTCAATTATCCTTGATGATGATTATGATATTTTCCAAGATGATGCAACCACTGTATATCAGATGGATACCACAGTAGCAGATCCAATACCTCATGGCAATGAAACTGTTCAGAATGAGTCAAAGTTGCAAGAAGAGGTTTATGAGGAACCTACTCTGATTGACGCTAAGTTGAGACAGCAAGATATGGAGAAATTCACTTGTGTTAGTCAGCTATGTGACTTGTGGAATTTAGTCGTGTCACCAATTGCCCACACTTGTGTTACAACTGTATCTGGACTATTTGTCAAGAAGAAATCATTAGCTCCACCAGTGGTTACCTATATCACAGTTAAAGAGAGTATCTCAGAGAAGAATAGTGAAGATGAGATTCCAACTCCTTTACATACAATTAAGCAAGTCGGAGACATTCCAAGGAGAGAGATACAAGAGGTTGAGTCAAATTTAGAAGAGCTAATACTTCAATATTCTGAGAAGATCCCACGTGTTATTGAGCTGCATGACTGGTGGAAGTCATCGGTGTCACTGTTGAAACTTAACAGTGATGGTGATGAGGAGAACATTGCGCAGAAAGATAGCGAGGTAGTGATCTCAACACCCCTACCAGATCATGTTAGTGAATATTCACAGATGGGGACACTTCAGACTCAATTAGGTGTTGCTGGTAGTAGGACCATAGAAGATCCAGAGGAAGAGAGACCTCAACTTGAAGAAGAAATGCTCGAAGACAAGGAACAAGATGATCCAGAGCTCGAATACCAAATGAACAAGTTGAAGATCCAATGTCTACCACTCCCGAAGAAGTAGAGGAAGCTGCTGTAGATGAACTTGAAGAAGCATAAATTCATTTGCCTATTGTCATACAAGAGCGTGATGTAGCAGGTTTATCTAATCCTCTTGATGACATGCATCCTTATGACTTATTTGCTTCTACCTTGCATTACATGATACTATCAAATAAGCTAGATTTGAGAAAGTATTTGCTTGGATATGATGATATAAACCCTGTTCATGGCATTGCTCATATTTGTTATGATGACACTCATTTTCCTCATGCTAGACCTATGCTTAATGAAACATTTCATTCTCATGCTAGAATTATGCTTAATGAAACATATCATCCACATGCTAGTACTGAGCTTGCTAATTCCTACCATCCTAAACATGTGCTTTATTGCTATGCTTATATAATTGGATACTCGATTGACGACCTAGATGGCATCAACCCTATCACTTGTATTGTCTCTTTTGTTGGATGCCTTTTCAGGTTTTTTCTTGTGCACAAATCAATACATGCTGACCAGGTTCGAGGTGACATTCCTTGGGAGCCCGGTGGATTCAGAGCATGGTAAAGGGGGAGAAGGATTGAAAAAGTCAGTCATTCACAACCACTGATGAAGGATTCCGCGAAAAGTTAAGGATTAGTAGTTCTTTTTCAAAATCGATAGAAGCAATGGACACACACGATGAAGGGAGAAGCTGGAGCATGCACGAGGATAGAGAGCAAAATGAGAAGAGCTGCAGTTTGTGGAAATTTGGAGAGTGATTGAGTGAATACGTCGTTATAAGAGCCCGGTGAGCTGTTTCATGACTAAATCTGAATACTATCGTCCATCGATACATGCTGA
The DNA here is from genome assembly GCF_002575655.3 of Aegilops tauschii subsp. strangulata. Lineage (NCBI taxonomy): Eukaryota > Viridiplantae > Streptophyta > Magnoliopsida > Poales > Poaceae > Aegilops > Aegilops tauschii. The sequence continues at coordinate 303,192,613 of NC_053041.3, read as the reverse complement.
AATAATTTGATATGGGTAGCTAGAACCATTTCTTAAATGTTGCCATGCTAAATTTCACCTTCGACATATTGAGCTTGATGTGAATTAGTGTAACATGATTTCGGAATGTCTTGTAAACCAGTGATCTACAAATGCATTCTTTGCGGAAAGTAGTGAAAGTTATTAGTTTTGAGTGGTCAAATCCCTAGTACACTAGAAAACTTCATCATTTTCTGCTTTTACCTTGATACACCCAGATCACTACGTTTAGATGATGATTTTGTGCCTATTGTGTTCCCATTCAGAGCAATCATTTCACCACTATGGATTAGCATGCTATGTTCTCTGGATCGGTAGCATGTGAACCAGACTTGGTTGAGTGATGATTCTTATTTTTGTTCATTTAAAAAAAGTATATCTTATAATGAATAATTATCTGATCAACCTAACAGTAGCATGTCATGTTCCCTGGATCGGTGGCTTGTGAAATCTGGTTGGATCGGATAGGAGTTAACTATATTAATAAATTGTAATTGTTGAACCAGGTGTATACCATGTTCTCTGGATCGGTGGTATGTTCCTTTGGGGAGACAAACAAAAAACTAATAATTGGTCGTGCCAGGTGTATACCATATTCTCGGGATCGGTGGTATGTTCCTTTGGTGAGATCGATAAAATATTATCATTACATCCTTCAAATTCAATAGTGCTTCAATCACAATGTTGTGTTCCTAGTAATAAGTGATCTTATCACAATTTAAATTCTTTTTGTTTTTGGGATCATGCTCTCTTTAGGAACCTTTTGGCACAATCATCATTTGAAATAGTTGATCTTCTCTTATCATTGTAAAAGTTTAATATAATTGAGTCCACTAGTATCCTATTGCTTTGTAGAACTCTTAACCATTGATTTTCACTAGCTAAGTCCAAAGCATGCATTGTTTGGAGATCTGCTTCACTGGGACATTCTCTAGTCAGCTCACTGTTCACTATCTAGCTCTTGTCATATTCCTTTACTTGAGGACAAGCAAAGATTTAAGTGTGGGGAACTTGATAAGCAAATTTCATATATATAATTTGGGCACACGTAGACACCATTTATTAAGATATGTCAATCTATTCTTGCTTAAAATTATCTAATATTCGAATGATATTCGTGAAAGAGCTTGTGACTAGTTATTTGTTTATTTTGCAGAAAAGTGTGCAAAGGCACTATAATCGTCAAGATTCTGACTATATGGCTAATGAGAAGAGAGAAGGGCATGAAAGAAATACGTCAAGGACTTCAGTGAGAATAAACGAAGTATCCAGGGGAGCAAACTAAAAGAAGAAGGGGATCTTCTTGGGTAGAAATGAAGAGAAGAGGAGGGCCAAATCGTAAAAGTGGCAGATCAGAGGACGGGATCAAAATCCCTAGCGGCTGCCTCATTCTACTCCAGGCCTGGCATCTCATCTATCTCCCTCTCCCCATCTTCTCCACCTCCGGCCACCGCCACGGCCAGGCCGACGTGGTGGTGCGCCTCACAGCAATCCATATGCACCATCTCCACCACACCCAGCACCACGAGCACCACCGCGCCAATAATACCACTTCATCACCACCTCACGCCACCCAGCACCTCCACCCGCTCCACGCCGCCGCCGCATCACCACCTCGTGCCACCGCACCATCCATGAGCATCATCACCACTTCCTCCATCATCACCTCGTGCGCCCTACCAGACTAGGGGACGCGGTAGTCTAGTGCCCCACGCGCCTCTCTCCTCCTTGCTGCCCCGATCTTGGTCCTCTTCTCTCTCAACGTCCCCTGCTGTTGTTCCTTCTAACACGCAACTTGCTGTTGCTCCTTCTTCCTATGCGCCTATGCTGCTCTTCTTGTGCCCAAACTACGGATATCGTGGTCTCCTCAGGGACTGGGCAACGACACTCGTAAAACACTAAACTATTTAAGATTGTTCCCGAAGATAATCCACAAAGACAATGCAAAATAGCAAAGGGAGGTTCAGAATTCACTCACTGTAGATCTGGTATTTTTGACTAGAAATTAACTAGTACATGGAAAAATGCAGATGCATGAATACACATATATGATGGCAGAAACAGAGCAAAATCACACTGACATAACATTCTCTAGTCAGCTCACTATTCACTATCTAGCTATTGTCATATTCCTTTACTTGAGGACAAGCAAAGATTTAAGTGTGGGGGAACTTGATAAGCAAATTTCATATACAAAATTTGGGCCCACAAGCCTCTGTTTGACCTAACTCTGCCTCTATAAATACTCTAAAATCAGAAAACCTACAAGGGAGTCCACCAAATACTTTTTCCGCTGCCGCAAGTTCCAGAACCACGAGATCACATCAAGTGGTGTTTTTCGGTACCCTTCCCAAGGGGGAAACCATCACGGAGGGGTTCTTCATCATCCTTACTGCCCCTCCGATGATGTGTGAGTAGTTTACCACAGACCTATGGGTCCATATTTAGTAGCTAGATGTCTTCTTCTCTCTTTTTGATCTTCAATACAATGTTCTCCTTGGTGTTCTTGGAGATCTATTTGATATAATGACTTCTTGTGGTGTGTTTGTTGGGATTTGATGAATTGTGAGTTTATGATCAGATCTATCCTAGAATATTATTTGAGTTTTGTCTGAATTCTTTTATGCATGATTATTATAGCCTTGTATTTCTTCTCTTATATATTGGTTTGTTTGGCCAACTAGATTGATTTATCTTGCCATGGGAATAAGTTCTTTGTGATGGGTTCGATCTTGCGGTGCTCAATCCCAGGGACAGAAAGGGACATGACACGCATGTATCATTGCTATTAAGGGTAACAAGACGGGATTTATTTCATACGTGAGTTTATCTTGTCTAGATCATGTCATCTTGCTTAATACACTACTCTGTTCTTCCATGAACTTAATACACTAGATGCATGCTGGATAGCAGTCGATGTGTGGAGTAATAGTAGTAGATGCAGAATCATTTTGGTCTACTTGTCTCGGACGTGATGCCTATATACATGATCATTGCCTTTGATACTGTCATGATTATTTGCCTTTCTGTCAATTGCCAAATAGTAATTTGTCTACCCATCGTATGCTATTTTTATGAGAGAAGCCTCTAGTGAAAACTATGCCCCCGGGTCTATTTTCTACTCCCTCTGTCCCATAATGCAAGACATTTTTTGACACTACACTAGAGTCAAAAAACGTCTTACATTATGGGACAGAGGGAGTATCATATATTAAAACCCATAATACGTTGCTGCAATTTTATTTTATTTTGTATTTTTGTTTATCTATCTATCAAAAACTATATCTTTTAATCTTGCTCGTAACCGTTGAGGGATTGACAACCCCTCTAGGTGTTGGGTTGCAAGTATTTGTTGTTTATGTGAAGGTGTTGTTTACCCTACTGGATTGATAACCTTGATCCATAACTGAGGGAAATACTTATCTCTACTGCTCTGCATCATCCTCTCCTCTTCGAGAAAATCCCAACGCAACACACAAGTAGCAGACCTCTCCAAACCCACTTTTATCAAAAAAATGTCACGGGATATCCGCGTCCACCTATGGGACCGGGTGGCACCTTGCTGATTCAGCAGGGGGATGTCGCGTTGCACAAAGAGCAGATCGGCGTGTGGTAGCACGACAGAGAGCACACGAGCAATTTACTCAGGTTCGAGCCGCCGCGAGGCGTAAGACCCTACTGCTTTGGTGGATTGATGATGGAATGAGTGTGGTGACGCATAGTACACTTTCCCGGCAGGGTTTGCCTCGGGGCCGCGGCGACTACACCCGTATGGTGGCTTGGGTTCATCAACTTTACAACCCCTCCTACGAGTGCCATGGGCCTCCTTTTATAGATTAAGGGTTCACCACAGTGGCAAAGTGGTCATTATCCACTGATATGATTGTGAACAGTGCTATCATACCTAACTCTACAGGCTGACAGGGTGCATTAAATGGGATGCTTAGTGTCACATCACTGGTCGCCCGGCAAGGCCTGCCGGGCTATCTTGCCAGCTCCGCATCTGTTCTCTTGACACGTCATAGGACGGATGTCATCCGCGGGTTTCTTCTGTAGGAAATGACTGCCATGTGGCAAATGGCTGCCACTTAATGATCTTGTGGCTTGACACCGCACTGATTGACGATGCGAGTCGTGTTTGAGTGGTTGGTGGGGTGGTTCTGCCCCTGTGAGCCCCAGCAGACCCTGCCGGGTAGCCTTGATTGCTTGCTTCTGGTGGTGGCCTCGCCCCTTGCCAGGCTCGCCTGCCCGGCATGGGAGGCCCTTCTCTTGCCGATATCTTGCTCCTCTGGTTCGATCTTGGTCTCTCTGGGCTGCGTGTTGGTTCTTCAAATCTCTTGGTTCTTCAATCTCCGTCTTAAGCTGGTGCTTCAATCTTGATCTTGTGCCTGTGCACAGTTGGGCAACGGACCCAGGGTTTGTTGCACCGACAGAAGCCCCCGGGCCTGCCCCGAACACGCTGCTGAGCGTCGTCGGGGTAGGGCCTAATAAGTGCACATGCAGGATCGCTGAAGGGGTTGGCCCCTTGAGGTTTCCATTGCTGCTTCATTAGTCTTGATTTTGGGGCAGTTTCTGGTTTCCCCGCGCGTGGTGTAAAGCCAATAGTGGTGGGGCCGCTCCAATGATGGCCTGTGAATGACTTTAACGCACGGGGTAGAAACCGCCAAATTACTCTTCCCACAGTGCGCCCTTATCCTTAGCCACGTATGCTGCATGCATCACAGGGGGTAGGTAACGGAGGCGCGTGGCGTGGGAGAGAATCAAGGTGAGGGTCCGCCCGCCTTGAATTGGCGGAGGAGGGCGGTGGTCACCCGTTGATGGAGTAGCTGCCCTTCCCCGCCCGGCCTATAAAAGGGAGGGGCAGAGGAGGGCGGAGTCATCCATCTTCGCGTCCCCCTTCTTCTTCCCTTGTTCTCTACTTCCACCGGTGATGCTGAAGAGAAGAGCCTGGGGCCAGCCCCCGGGCTCCTGTTTGGGATTTCCCTTGGATCTGAGAGGGAGGTTTGGGTGGCGCGGCGTCGACACCAGGAGTGGCAACCTCGGTGTGCTTGCCGCTGGGTCGCCCGTGGCCTTGACTTCAATGGGAGGGGACGCGAACAACACCATATCGCGGCTCAAGATGAACACGACGTGTGGTACTCGACCGCTCCCCATTCTCCCTCCTTCCGCGGCATCCGGGAGGAGCCGTAGGACTGATTCACCGCTAACGGGGGCAAATCTAGCTCCTCCTGGGCGTGATCTTCTCGTCGAACAGGAAGGCTCCTTGCTTTGTCACACGTCTTCAGGACGTGCGGTGACTTCGAACGCCAGGGCTCCTAGGGACGACCATGCTCTTTGTAGAAGGGCTTAGAGAGCATGGTGCCAAGCGTGGTGGTTGTGCCGAGGTCTTCGAGTGGTAGTGATGCGGACGGCAGCGGCAACCCAGGACGCGCCAAGAATGGGGACGACCATTTCGACGAGTCGTGTTTGCCAGTGACTCCATACCTCCTATCTGGTCCTCCGGCAGTGTCACCATCCACGCCTGCCCTCCGGTTTCTTCCTCCTAGCTGGGGAGCAGCGCCGTCCTGATCCTGGGGAGGCATCGAATCCCAGCTGTGTCCGCCTCCGGCCCCTTCGACCTCTTCCTGCAGGGGATGGACAGGGGCAAAGGCGTAACGGGGCACTTATCTTTTTTTAATCCTAAACTAGTCCGGCAATTGCCAAATTTTAATTCAAATAATGTAATCTCTTGAGTCCATCTTTGTGTTCTGTAATGCTTGTACTTGTGTTAGCATATAAATGAAAAAGATGAACCTTGCCGGAAACCCGTGCATGTGTATGTCCATGCAGAGGAGGAGTGCCTCTTTAATAAAAATAAACGAGTTTTCCCCGGCAGGATATCCTGTCAGCACCCTCCTTGTCTGCCGGAGAGCTCCGTCTGTCGGGGAACAGACAGAGGGGCTAGCCCCCCCGCCAACTCCTTTTCATCAAAGGCTACTGCGTCCATCCTAACTGAAGCAACGTTCAAGTCATAGATGGGAGCACCTAAGTGTCAAAAGAGAGGCGAGGGTTGCCCATGCAAACAGAACACTAATGGAAAAGAGGTAAAACTTATTTGTTTGGCTTTGCCGGGGATCACTGTGCTATGTAATCTTCTCGTCCTTGGTCGAAGCCAAGTTCACGGCAGGAACCTGCAACTCCATGTAGATGAGAATGAATGCAGGATGCAATCCTATCTATATGCACATGCATATGCAAATGCTCATGAAATGCTTATGCAGTGATCTGGGTATGCTCGTGCATGCATGCAATCTTAGTTGGGGCCCCCTACAACGCTTCTATATTTTCTCTTGCACGGGTTCATCGCCCCGGCTCTGTACAAGGGGTTACATGCAGCGGAGGCAAGGCCTTTACAAAAGGGTGGCTGCCGGGCACTGCCTTACGGGTAGTACTTGCGGATATGCTCAATATTCCATGAGTTTTGCAACTGAGTGCCATCTTCGGTCTCCAGACGGACTGCGCCGGGTCTGGTGACTCGTACCACCCGGTAAGGGCCTTCCCACTTCGGTGATAGCTTGTTTGTACCCTTGGCGAACTGAACGCGCCTAAGGACAAGGTCACCTTCCTCAAAACACTGGGCATGAACCCTGCGGCTATGATAGCGACGCATGGCTTGCTGGTAGCGTGCAGCACGCGTAGCAGCACGGAGACGGTTCTCCTCGAGTAGCACATCATCGTCACGCCGGTGCTGATCTTGTGCAACTTCATCATAGGCAAGCACTCGAGGGGACCCGTAAATGAGTTTCGTGGGGATAACTGCTTCTACCCCATAGACTAGGGAGAAGGGAGTCTGCCCGGTAGCTCGGTTAGGTGTCGTTCTGCGAGACCAGAGAACTACCGACAGCTCCTCGATCCACCGCCTGCTGTGCTTCTGCAGCGTATCGAAAGTTCTTGTCTTGAGTCCATGAAGCACTTCAGTGTTTGCCCTCTCAGCTTGTCCATTGCTCCGGGGGTGTGCCACATAAGCGAATGAGATCTTGCATCCGAGGGCATGAACGTATTGCATGAAGGCGTGGCTCGTGAACTGGGTGCTGTTGTCAGTGATGATCCTTGCCGAAACTCCGAAACAACACACCAATTCTTTCAAGAACTTGATAGCTGACTGAGCAGTCACCTTTCTCACGGCAGTCACTTCTAGCCACTTTGTAAACTTGTCGATGGCAACGAACAAGAATTAAAAGCCCCCGATTGCTCGGGGGAAGGGGCTGAGGATATCGAGCCCCTAGACCGAAAATGGCCATGATAGAGGGATTGTCTGAAGGGCTTGGGCAGGCAGGTGTGTTCTGTTGGAATGGAACTGGCAGGCTTCACATGTCATGACGAGCTTGACTGCATCTTGGAGGGCTGTGGGCCAATAGAATCCTTACCAGAATGCTTTCCCAACTAATGCCCTTGATCCAATGTGTGAGCCGCACATTCCTCTGTGAATCTCAGCCAGCAGTTCCTTTCCATCCTCCCGGCAGACACTTCAATTTCACTCTGTTGGGCCTCCTTCTGTACAGAGTGTCATCGACAAACCGATACATACTGGCCCTCCGGGCTACTTTCTCAGCTTCATCTTGGTTGCCGGGAAATTCTCCGGTTTGGAGGAAGTGGACAAAGTGCCTTGCCCAAGTTGGAGCCTGGGGCTCGGCAACAAGGACTAGTGGCACCTCCTGTGATGCGGGAGCACCAGCCTCGTTCGTGAGGTCCATAGGCCTGGATGGAGGGGGTGGTACGGCAGGCTGTGAGGAGTTGTTTCCGACAGGGTCTCTGCCGGGAGCGGGTGGCTCGACCGGGAGAGGCTTACCGTAGTCCAACTTTCTCCTTTTCCGGGGCATTGTGGCTGGTGATACGGAGGGCTGAGAGAGATGGAGAACAAAAGTTCCTGGTTCCACAGGAAGCTTCTACACAACACACTTTGACAGGTGATCAGCCATGCTGTTGTCGGATTCTGGGTTCCGCAGACCCTTGAGAGGTTCGTACTCTGGGGTGCGCACGAAGGACTCTTTCTCCCCAGCCTGCCTACCCAACGATTCCATGGCCTAGCTCGATGAACCCAAAGAACACGAGACACAGAGGTTTATACTGGTTCGGGCCACCGCGTGGTGTAATACCCTACTCCAGTGTGGTGGTGGATTGCCTCGAGGGCTGAGGATGAACTGGTACAGTGGGTGAACTGCCTCCGGAGGAGAGGTGTTCTTGAGCTCGATGAGCTGGTGGGTGTGAGGATGGAATGGATCCAATCCAAGATGAGTTGCCTCCTATGGTGGTGGCTAGTCCTATTTATAGAGGCCCTAGTCCTCTTCCCAAATGTAGGTGGGAAGGGATCCTACAACGGCCAATTTTGAAGGGAGACAACGAGTACAAGCTATCCTGACAAAAGGTGGTCTTCGCCTGCCAAAGGCTCTGGTGGTGACGCTGTTGTGGGCTCCGCGATGACCTCCGTCCTGCCGTCCTACTGGTCTTGGTATCGTTGCAGTGATAAGGAAACCTTTGCCCGACGCCTCGGGACTCCTCGCATGCGCTTGACTCTTTGGCACAAAAGAGGAAACTGGTGCACTACGCCCACTGGCGCCTGCCTGGCCTTGGTCGTCATAGCTCACGTCACACGAACCTCGTGAGGTGCCCCCTGCATAGATATCTCCGCTCCTCGGGAGCTAGCCTAGCGAGGCCGCCCCCAGGGAGGTCTTGGTGTCGTCCGACTTGCGAGGCTTGGCCCCTCGCGAGGGTCTTGAGGTGTTGCTGCCGGAGCTGGGCCATACTGGGCTGTTGGTGGAGCCACACCGTGGGCCATAGGCAGGCAAGTCTGGACACCCCCGTTCCCAGGATGACGACAGTAGCCCCCGGGCCCAAGGCGCGCTCTGACTTGGCTTCGAGGCGAAGCCAAATGGCAAGTGCGGAGCGCCGCGGGCCCCAACCTCTCGTGGCCTTGATTGACGCATGGTGATTGACGAGACGTGGGTGCCTCCGCTTCCCCATGTTGCCTTGATATCCGCCAGGTTAGGCGGCCGCCGTTGCCAACACAGCCCCGCCTCCATTGCCGGCAGCGCGCTTCCACAGCTCCTCCGTCTTCCAGAAAGCATCGGTTTCCTCCCCTGGCCTGACCCGGCTCCAATCCTCTCCGCTGCCATGGCGCCGAGCCAAAAGAAGAAGAAGGGAAAGAAGAAGACCCATACCTCAGCCCAGGCGCCGCTGGTCCTTGAGCCCGCCATTGAGCGGTCGGTGGTACTCAAACAGGAAGCGATGGACAAGGTTCGCCCCGCACTCGCCGTAGATTCCAATGAATGGAGGGTGACTGTGGCTTGGCCCGCATCCCGCACTGTGGTTGATAGGGCAGCCACCGATATCCCCATCCATCTCCATGCCCTCTGTGCTGGCCTAATTCCCACCTTCTCCGAATTCTTCAGCACCGTGCTCTCGCATTATCAAGGCAATGCGCTGCACCTGGACCCCCAGTCCATCATCCTCCTCGCCGTCTTCGCCTTCGTCTGTGAGGCAACGGTGGGCATTTCCCCTTCCGTGGCTTTGCTTCGCCATTTCTTCTCGCTGCACCTGACAGATGCCCGCTAGCGCTTGGGGTGCGTGACATTTCAGGCTGTCGCGGCGACGGCCGGCTCGGGGATTGACTTAGAGCTCTCACCAGTTGTGGATGGATTTCGAAAGCGGTGGGTATTCGTGGATGCTGGCGTGCTCAGCCCTCTGCTCCTGCTCCCACGAGTGCCGGCCATCCCGAGCTCTGGCTGGGGGCACGCGAGGCTCGCCGACCGGCAGCTCGCCCACGTCTGGTGTCAGCTAGCCAGGTTGAAGGACCTTGGGGTGACGGCACCCATGGTGGTGAAGGAGTTCATCCGGCGCCTCATTGCTCTGCTCCGACGTCACTCGTGACTGATGTGGACCTTCTCCGACAGCCGGGACTCCATGAGGCTCCATGCGCCCGCGCTCCCTCCTGCAGCATTACGGACGGTGCTTGAGCTCTTGACGGGCGACCCGGCACCAGCCGACCTGCCGGAGGAGGGATGCCTCTTGTACTGCTGCTCAAATAAGGTGGACTTCGTGAGGCAGATGCCCCCCTTCGACGAATAGGGACTGCGCCCGGCCGGCCTTGAGAGGCCCCGCGAAAGCCCCGTTCTTGTGGTTCCCTTGTTTGTTGTCACCTCGGCGCTCACCCCGGAAGTGGGTGCAGGGGGGCGAGCACCACTGAATGGCGGCGAGGTGGCTGCCAAGGATGCGGCGTTGATCGTGGCTCCCGAAGTGGCGGCTCCCGATGTTCGGGTGAGCTGCCTCGAGGTGGTGACCGGAGGGCCGACGCGATCCGAGGCTCCTGAGGCAGAAGCCCTGAGGCCCAGGTGAGCCTTCCTGAGGCGGAGGCTGAGGGGTCGACGCAGCCTGAGGCTCCCGAGGTTGGCCCCTCACGACCTTTGCCGGCTGCCCCAGGCGACGGCAGGCGCGCCCAGGGCTTCGGCCAGCTTCGTCTGAACTTCGAAGCACTCTGCAGGAGGAAGGTGCCTCCAAGCTGCAATGGTGGTGCCTACCCACCGTTTAAGCAAAGGAAATACATCGCCAAAGATGAGTGAGTACCTCTTCTGTGTGATTTCGTGGGTGCTGCATCCCCTCCTGACCATGACTCTTCAGGGTTCCTTCGGCTAGAGCTGCGAAATCTCTTGAGGGGCGGCCTCCAGCCCCCTGCTAGGAGCGGGCGAGCCACTTCAAGCTTCCCCGACGATTCCCCGTGCGGAGGATGGACCCGGCCGCGCGTTTGAGCTTGCGCGCAGGCGCGGCGCCATCCGCCACGAGCTCTTCCGGGAGGCGATGGGCGCGTTGAGCCGGCTTGGGGAAGAGCTTGTCGATGTCGACGCCCGCCTAGAGGCAGAGGGCCTTCGGCTGGCGGACGAATGGCATCAATTGAAGGTGGACATCAACCTCGGGCGTCTTCAGCACGAGCGCGACAGTGCGAAGGCCGAGGCATCCCTCGCGATCTCACGCGAGGCAAGCGCCCGAGCCTTGGAGGAGGCCAGCGAAGCTGATTGCCGCCGCGAGGTCGTTGAGGGGCGCAGGTGGGAGCTCCAGTCCTTGAAAGCTGCCCTCGAACAGCAGATCGAGGCGCGGCGGGCTGTTTTGGCGTTAGTGAGGGGGGCGCCTTCCGAGGAGAAGGAGATCTAGAAGCGTGAGGAAGCGCTAATGTTGGAGGCCTCAGAGCGCAGCCTCGAGCTTGAGCGACTAGAGATGAGGGAGCGCCATGTGGCCATGGTCGAAGATGCCGTGACCATGCGCGAAGCCAAGATCCAGGAGGAGGTTGACCGAAGGGTGGCGAAGGCTCATGCAGATCTTGCCAACGAGTACGACCTGAAGCTGAAGTTCTCGGAGGCCGAAGCTGAGGGCAGGACCACCACCCTTATGTCACGGCTGGACGAGGCGGAGCAGCACGAGAGGACCGCTGCGGTGGCCCAGACCTCTGGCCAGGCCGACTTGGCCGAGGCTCACGCTGATCTTCTCTCGCTTTAGCAGCAGATTGATGACGCTGCGTCCCTCGCGCAGCAGAATAAGGAGGAGGCGTGTCGTCGGCAGACGCTGCAGCGTTTGCACGCCCCCATGCTCCAGGCCCTTAGAGTGAGGGCCAACCGAGCACTGGGCGTCATGTGCAAGGAGAGCATCCCTCATCCCCGCATAGAAGACTACGCCAGTCACCTCCGGTTCTTCACCGAAGTCGTGGCAGGCCTGGAGGACCGGGCCGCGACGGCCCGCGAGCTTGTTGAGGAAAGGAGCCGAGGCCTCCTTGGGCGCGCGTTCTCCCACGTCTTGAGTCATCTCCAGAACCTCGACCCCCACTTCGACTTCAATGCCGCTATCACCCTAGTGCCCGGGACTATCCTCGACAACCTGGCGCGTTGGGTGGATGGTAATGTGGACGCTCTGGTCAGGGCTTTTGCCACTGAGGACGACGTGGTGGTGGTGCCGGCGGACGAAGACGACGTGGTTGATGATGGTGAAGACGACGCCAGCGACAGTGCCACCAGCGCACACGAGAGCGACCAGGACGACACTGCGAGCGACTTGGGGACTGCCCTGCAAGCCGTAAGAGTGAGGGAGTCCTTGACTAAGGGGTCCTCGGGCGTCCGGCCTGTTAGCCATGGGCCGGACTGATGGGCTGTGAAGACATGAAGACCGAAGACTGCGGCCGTGTCCGGATGGGACTCTCCTTGGCGTGGAAGGCAAGCTTGGCGACCGAATATGTAGATTCCTTTCTTTGTAACCGACCTTGTGTAACCCTAGATCCTCCCGGTGTCTATATAAACCGGAGGACTTAGTCCGAAAAAGGGGATACTCATTACCATAGTCATACAGGCTAGACTTCTAGGGTTTAGCCATTACGAACTCGTGGTAGATCAACTCTTGTAATACTCATATCCATCAAGATCAATCACGCAGGAAGTAGGGTACCTCCATAGAGAGGGCCCGGACCTGGGTAAACATCGTTTCCCCTGTCTCCTGCTACCATCGACCTTAGATGCACAGTTCGGGACCCCCTACCCGAGATCCGCCGGTTTTGACACCGACATTGGTGCTTTCATTGAGAGTTCCACTGTGCCATCGACGAAAGGTTCGATGGCCCCTTCAATCGTCGATAGTGACGCTGTCCAAGGAGAAACCTTCCTCCCCAGACAGATGTTTGTGTTTGGCAGCTTCACACTGCGGGCCAACTCGTTTGGCCACCTGGAGCAGATCAATAGCTACGCCCCTGGCCATCAGGTTAGATTTGGGAGTTTGAACTACGTTGCAGACATCCGTGGAGATTTGATCTTCACCGGATTCGAGACCGCGGCGACCGCTCCTGGTCACCTTGACGAACATGACCTAAATCTGTCGTCAGATTGCATCCAGGTGATAGCTCGTGTGACCACTACGGCCTTAGATCCAGAGCACACTGTGGCATCCAAGGATTGGAGGTTCAACCCCACCACGGAGGCCACAGATTCTCCGATGTTGGAGCCGCACATGGAGTTAACCTCATGCAATACTCGTGTCACCGGAACTCTGGACTCTTCTCCGGGTATAAGTTCTGAACCATGTGAGTCCGCGGATACCGAACTTGATCGCTTATCGATCTTCGAGTTCAGCGCCGCAGACATCTTCCAGCACTCGCCCTTGGGCGATGTGCTGAACTCATTAAAGAACTTGTCCTTGGTAGGGGACTCACAGCCGAACTATGTACAGTTTGAACTAGAGGCTGATGATGGGGAATTTTGCTTCCCGCCCGCCACCCACTTCGCAGCCACTGTCGAGGACTTAACTGACATGCTTGACTATGGCTCCGAAGATATCGTCACTATGGACGATGATGCTGACAAGGGGCAAGGCCAAAACCCGCCATTCACTTGACGACGGACGGCCACTCCTTCCTACGACGTATATATGGTGGACACGCCTGAAGAAACTAGTGACGATGACAAAGATGATCTAGTTGAGGATAAACCTCGTGAGAGACAGCCCAAGCGCCAGCTTCCTTGACGCTGCTCTAAGTCACGTCGTTCCAAAGACTACAATACGGGCACCGGAAAAAATAATACTCCGGACGATGCCGGAAACAACGAAGATCCCATCAAGGTAACCTCCGAATAGGAGGAACAGGAAAATGGGCAAGTTAGCCCTGATGAACAGGGCATACACGGAGACTCGAAGGACAGTGATTATCTTCCGCTCTCCGAGGAAGAGGAGAGCCTCGGCAACGTGGATTTCATTGTGCCTGAAGAGCAAATCGAGCAGGAGCGCTTCAAACGCCGGCTAATAGCCACTGCAAGAAGCCTGAAAAAGAAGCAGTTGCAGCTTCAAGCGGACCAAGATCTGCTCAATATAGATGGACCGAAGTCCTGGCCGCCGAAGAATACGGCCTTAGTGCCCCAGGAAAAAGCTACCCGAAGCATAGATTGCTACCTCAGTTCGATGACGAGGCGCTGGAGCCAGTACCAACATCGCACAATGCGGCAGGCCAATCACAACTTGGTCCGGATAAAGCGGCAACTCAAGCCGAACACCAGATCGCCCCACCTCGCTGTAAAGGCAGGAATAAAATAGCTCGGGGTTGTACATACGACCTTCGACAGGACTTGGACAGTAGAGCAGGATACGCAAGATCGATCTACGGATCGCGAGGACGTGCCTCGACACGCGACGTCAGCTACCTATTCGGACGTGACAAACCTAGCCACGTCCGGGCCGAAACCCGCAAATGGACTCCATCGGAGGTACGTCGCAGTGTGGCCCAACATAGAGGCACCGCACACCCTCTTTGCTTCACAGACGAAGTAATGGAGCATGAATTCCCAGACGGGTTCTAACCCATGAATATCGAATCATACGACGGAACAACGGATCCCGCAGTATGGATCGAGGACTTCCTCCTCCATATCCACATGGCCCGCGGAGATGACCTTCATGCTATCAAATACCTGCCACTAAAACTCAAAGGACCAGCTCGGTACTGGTTAAACAGTCTGCCGGAAAATTCTATTGGCAGCTGGCAAGATTTGGAAGACGCCTTTCGCGACAACTTCCAAGGAACATATGTCCGGCCACCGGATGCCGATGACTTAAGTCACATTGTCCAACAGCCCGGAGAGTCAGCCAGGAAGCTCTGGACTAGGTTCTTAGTTAAAAAGAACCAAATCGTCGACTGTTCGGACGTGGAAGCCCTTGCGGCCTTCAAACACAGTGTCCGGGATGAATGGCTTGCACGCCACCTCGGCCAAGAAGGACCTAAATCCATGACAGCCCTTACCGCTCTAATGACCCGCTTTTGCGCAGGAGAAGACAACTGTCTCGCTCGTAGAAGCAACAGCGCCAGCGACTCGGGCACTTCCGAAATCCGGGACGGCAATGGCAAGCCACGACGAAGCAAACACAACGGTCACAATGATAATGAAAGATCATGCGACACAGCGGTCAGCGCCAGATTCAGCAATCCCAAACCCGGTCAACGGAAAAAGCCATTCAAGGCGAACTGAGACGGACCATCCAACCTAGATAGGATATTGGACCGACCCTGCCAGATTCACGGCCACCCCGATAAACAAGCTAATCATACCAACAGAAGTTGTTGGGTCTTCAAGCAGGCCGGCAAGCTCAACGCCGAACACAAGGGGAGGAGGCCGCCAGGCAATAGGGATGACGGAGAGGTTCACCAACCAAATACCGGGGGTCAGAAGCAATTTCCCCCAAGTATCGACCAACCCCGGAGCAGAAATAGCAGTTCGGCTTCCGCCGCCCACCTCATGTACCCGCAAAATTTGTACCGCGCATACATCACTACGCACTCAAGATACCATGGGCATTGGCGGAAGCACAATACGGCCAAACCTGCAAGCATTCCCGTAACATTTTCTATCTATTTTCATTTTATTTCTTTCTTCATTATCTCTTAAAACAGGTGACGCAAAGGACCAACATCTAAAACTGACTCTATCGGAGTTCGGATCCGTACGCTCACCTAAGGGGCTACTTCCGTCAAGGATTCCCCCCGCCGAGGACAGGCGGCGTAGACGTGCGATAGGAGGTCCAAACTAACTTTTTGCAGACCGCACTCTTTATTTCGAGCCTGTAATATGCCTTTTTCCTCCGCCTTCGACCCCGGGCATGTCAAATAGTCGGGGTTGTGGTCTTTATATATATAAAGTAATCATTGGCATATCGCTCAGGTCCCAGTAAACATTATCCGAATTAATCATCCGCGTCTTTTCGCCAATGAATATGGCTCCTATGGTTGTTTCACAGATACACCTCGGCATAACCTGCCAGGGGCTTGGTATGGGAACAAATGAGTTGCCAACAAAGTCCGAACAGCTTTACAGCGTACTTCGGCGTCGCGAGTTTGGCCTTATATGCATCAGCTCCGAATCATGTCTTGGGTCAATGGTTGGGTTGCCCGGCTCATGTGCTTGCTACCTTACGTTCCGCTGTATCGGCTAGGGTAGTAAATGGAGAACTAATGCGATTGTGCTTCCGGTTCATCTGGTCAAGCACCTCGGTAGAGAAAGCCGAAAACCGACTGTCATGATGCTGCGAGAGCTGGTCAACCACTCGATGACTTATCGGAATCTGTCGCGATTCCCTCCGTGTCACACGAAGGACCCTTTTTTCTTCAGGTCATATATGTAACGCACCATATTGGAATAAGCCGTACACATACCAGGGGCTATATCGTAGCCCACAACTATAAAACTCCTATGGCTAAGTGTAAGTGTTAACGCCCTATAGTCTGATTGCCTGGTTCGCCGCATTATCACCTCCTTCATGGACCAAGACGTTGGATCAAGAGTGATTAAAATGCTTTTCCGAACACCCCCGTACTTCCTACGAGGGGGCTGAAGCCGACGACTAGAAAACTTTCAGATTATATTAAAACGACCGCACAGGAGGAGCACAAGCTTTCGAGCAAAACATAAAACTAGATTAACTATAAAATTGTCTTTTACAATTCCCATACACCTCACTCGAATATTATGTTTTTCGAGCATTGACCCTCTATTAAGCGGGCGGCCTCTAAGACGTCTTCAAAATAATACTCTGGTGTGTAACGGTCCTTGCCCTCGGGTGGACTCTTCGACGCAACTTCGATGGCCTTCATCTTCTCCCAGAATGTCTTGACTCGGGCAAAGGCCATCTGTGCACCCTCAATGCACACCGACCACTTCACAGCGTGCATACGTGGCACCGCACCAACAAGCCGCTGCTCCAAGCCAAAGTAGCTCTTCGGAACAGGCTCAGTTGGCCACAACCGGATTATGACGTTCTTCATGGCAGAGCCGAATATCCTATGAAGCTCGGCCCATTGGGACATCTGTTCATTCAGCAACAGAGGGCGCTTTGATGCGCCAAATTCTAACCAGAAAAGCTTCTCCGTTGCATACCCCTCTCGCACTTGGTAAAACTGCGCTGCATCAGAAGAACACTTCGGCAAGTCTAAAAACTCGTCCGGAGTACTCCACGCTTGGTTAAGCTGAGCATAGTTCGGATCGCCGAACTTAGTCTGTAGCAAAAAGGGCTTACCGGCGCAATCTCCCCAGCTTGCCGGATCTCCTCACGGGCTGCTCTCGATTCAGACCGCGCTTCCCTCGCCTCTTGTAAGGCCTTGTCAAGTTCAGCCGTTTTGGCTTCATTTTCCTTCTCAAGAAATTCACAGCGGCTAGCAGCATTTTTTAATTCAAGCGCCATCATGGACATCTTCTCCTCGTCCTGGCGCCGAGCAGCCTGTTCGGCTCTTAACTCAGCCGATGCCTTTTCGGCAGCTGCATTACTAAACCGGGCCTGCTCCTTGGCCCGGGCCTGCTCCGCCCGAAGAATTTCAACGGCGGCAGCAACATCTGCAGCCATGCATATTCCAGTATATAACCTTCAGCGTCATGCTTATATCACAAAAATGTACATGAAGGGACTGCCCCGAATACATACCTTGTGACTCGTCAAGACGCATATTGATTAACACAATGTCATCCCCTTCCTCATCAAGCTTCCGCTGCAGCTCGGCAATATGCGTAGTCTGGGAAGTAGCAAGGGGGGAAGCAGCCTGTGTTCCAGTTAATCAGATTAGTCCTTGAGTATTTCTTCTTGATCCTCCGTTCGCCTCCCATGGGAAGCCAACCCGAGTCTCAGGGGCTACTACCTATACACAGGTGCATCTTTGCAAATAAAATATAGTTGAAAACATTACATTATAAACCTCGAAGCCTCTTAGCAGGCTCATGAAGGCTTCATTCAATCTGCTCTTCGCGGACAGAATCTTCTCAACCACCGTACCCATCAAGGTACGCTGTTCCCCCGAAACAGATGCTTTTCGTAGCATATCCCTCAAGATATCTGGCGCCGCCGGGTCTCCGGAAGCTGCTATAGGAGCACGACCATCCTCTGAAGGAACCCGTTCACCCGTCTCCAGAGTCATTGTTGGCTGAAAACCGGACAGTTCGGGGCCTTCATTATCAGCCCCCGAATCCCGAACGATTGGAGGTCCACCTTCGGGTACTTCCTCCTTCATCCCCTGCACTGCTTGTTGATCAAGAAGAACCCTCCAAGATGACACTTCGGAGTCGTCCGCCTTATTGGGCGAGGAGGTTGTGGGAGGCATCTCGCTTTCCATCATCTCTTGGAGGAGATCTCCCGAAGAAGAGGATTGCCCAGAAAAACTCTGTGCCAAACTGTAAAAATACACGGGCATTTTATGTATCTCTTCGGTAATAGGAGAGAAGCGAGACGCTATCAAGGCACCCCGGATTCACTTACGGTTTGGTTGAGGGCTTGTCCTCAAGACGGAGCGGTTCACTGGCGCCGCCTTCCAATCCCAAGCCGCTCGATGGTAGCATCTTGCCTCTCTTAGGAGACCGCCCCTCCCAACCTTCGGAGGCATCCCTTTTCTTCCTGGATGGAGAAGGGATACTGGCTTCTCTTTCGCCTTCGTCTTCGGGCAAGGAAATGTCGATTTCTCCAGACTCGGTATCTAATTTACCTCCGAAACAAAGGTCACCCCGGGTCTTCTCACTCTCCACCTTGCCCTCCCCTGCCCGCGCCTGATACGGTGCCGGTGCCAGCATCCTTGTTAACACGGGGTCCGTTGAGTCTTCGGAAGAGGGGCCGGACACATAATCTGTTCCGCTTTCTTTATCCAGCCCTGGAAAAAGATGGTTTGCTCAGTGTCTTACCACAGAATATCTGATTATGAGGTGTTCGGCGGACGAGTAATTACCGGGGTGTCCGGATGGTTACAGTCTAGGCCGGTATCTTCGGTGGTGTCCGGCCATTGTTTTCATCTCCCGAAGAATAATTTCCACATTCCTTCGTGCGTAGTGCCGAAGAAGTGCTGAAGAGTCCGTGGCCCTTCTGGGTTAAACTCCCACAGGCGGAGAGGCCGTCGCTGGCACGGCAGGGTCCGGCGGACCAGCATTACCTGAATAACGTTGACAATATCGATATCCTTCTCAATGAGGCTTCATATGCGACTTTGCAGAGTCCGCACCTCATCAACTGATCCCCAGTCCAACCTCTTATTAATCCACGATGCAAGCTGAATTGGGGGGCTGGATCGAAACGTAGGCGCAGCTGCCCACTTGGAACCACGGGGCTCGGTGATATAGAACCACTCCTGCTGCCATAAGTCGGAAGATTCTTTGAAAGATCCTTTTAGCTAGATAGCGCTAGTAAGCTTGCTCACTAAGGCGCCACCGCACTCCACCTGCTCCCCCTCTATCATTTGCGGTTTCACATTGAAGGTCTTGAGCCACAAGCCGAAGTGTGGAGGAGTTCGAAGGAAGGCTTCACACGTGACGATAAACGCCGAGATGAGAAGAACAGAGTTCGGGGCGAGATCGTGAAAATCTAATCCGTAATAGAACATGAGCCCCCGGACGAAGGGATTGAGGCGAACCCTAATCCTTGGAGGAAGTGGGAAACGAACACGACCCTCTCACCGGATCTGGGGGTAGGGATAACCTGCCCCTCCGCGGGAAGCCGATGGAGGATTTCAGCGGTCAGGTATCTTGCCGCCCGAAGCTTTGCGATATCCTCCTCTGTGACAGAAGAAGCCACCCACCAGCCTTGAGGGCTGGATCTGGACATGACTGAGGCTTACGGAGGGTGAAACCTAGGTGTTGGAACTCGAGGTAGTAAGAGTCAAGGAAGAAGCAAGCATGGAGAGGAAAGGCGGGTCTATCCCCCTTTATAAAGGCCGAGAATATCGAACGCCTCCTCCCGGGCCTTAAAATTTTCCTATTCCCAAGCAGTTGTACCCTAAGGACGGTTTGGTTACCAACGTCCGTGTCGATAAAAGAATCCCTCAATAAGGGGACACGATCTCTGCTTGGATAAGACGTGTCAATGACAACCACATTCGGAACGTGGGGTCGCAGGCGAAACAACGGTTCGAAATAATGACCGGACTGACATAATGTCATGTTGTAAAAAAAGGGGGTTGCCAGAGGATTGTGCTTATAAATTATCATGCCCTCTGTGGAAGTGTATGCTGCTCGTGCTCCCGAGCCGAACTCAATCGTTCGAAGACCATTGGGAAGTATCTGGAAAGAAGGGAACCCGCCTTGCAATGCCGAAGACAAATCTGCGCGCCGGACTCCTCGTCATTGAAGCCAGGTTCAGGGGCTACTGAGGGAGTCCTGGACTAAGGGGTCCTTGGGCGTCTGGCCTATTAGCCATGGGCCAGACTGATGGGCTATGAAGACATGAAGACCGAAGACTGCGCCCGTGTCCGGATGGGACTCTCCTTGGCGTGGAAGGCAAGCTTGGCGACCGAATATGTAGATTCCTTTCTTTGTAACCGACCTTGTGTAACCCTAGATCCTCCCGGTGTCTATATAAACCGGAGGACTTAGTCCGGAAAAGGGGATACTCATTACCATAGTCATACAGGCTAGACTTCTAGGGTTTAGCCATTACGATCTCGTGGTAGATAAACTCTTGTAATTCTCATATCCATCAAGATCAATCAAGCAGGAAGTAGGGTATTACCTCCATAGAGAGGGCCCGAACCTGGGTAAACATCGTTTCCCCTGCCTCCTTGTACCATCGACCTTAGACGCACAGTGCGGGACCCCCTACCCGAGATCCGCCGGTTTTAACACCGACAAAGAGCATTTTAGAGGGGGAGCCCCTCGTCTATGTAAATTAACATTCTAGTTTTTAGGCCAAGCTATAAGCGTGCTTTTGCGAGCTCACGAGCCGCCCAGCAGGCTCGCTGCTATGACTTACGTTGATCCAAGCAGGCCTTGAGCTAGTTTTGTGGTTGCTGATGTGCTTTCCTCCTGAGGGGAGCCTTCCACGGGCTCGTGAGGTTCTAGATTTCCTGAGGAGCCTGCTAGTCCACCCGAGAGGGCCTCGCGAGGGGCGAACGCCAGACTATGGCAGAGTGTGCGTGTGGTGGTCCTATGGCGATTATGCTCTTGGTCTTGGGGGGGGGGGGTCTGCCGCCACTCAGGCTTGCCCGAGCACGGTCGATGTGCGCACACCATGCCCAGCCCCTGCTCGCGAGGCGCTCGCAAGGAGAGTGGGAGCAGGCGCGAGTCTCGAAATAAAGCATGCAACTAAAACGCAGGAAATCAACGCGAACAAGAAAAGACTCCCCCATGCTTGTCAAGAAAAATAAAGCTTCAAGTTCAGCTCAAAGAAGGGGCAGCGAATCGAGTTACAAGAAAAAGGAACGAAAGCAAATGGTTGCGTCCGGCACCTAGCTAGTCTTCTTGTCTTCCGACCAGCGCGGAGCTAAGTGCTTTCTGGCTGTGAGCATAGTCATTTGGGGACAGTGTCGACGGCCAACGTGGAGCATGGTGCTTCCACTAGGACATGGGCGGGATCCCCCGAGGCCCGAGGGCGGCACTCCGGAGACTCCGGGGCGTGTACAACCCCACTCATTATTACGTGAGAGTGTCAAGGGTGGAGACCTTCACAGGCGCGAGCCTTGCTTCATATTGCCAGATGAGGGCCCCGCCCTGCGCCACCCCTGACCACCATTGGGGTGTCCGGAAACCAGGACGAGACCAAGGGGCAAGGAGGACGCTAGCGGCGCCCTCGGCCACCACGGGCCCTCTGCCGGGGGGAATGGGCTCACCGGCGCTTCCCCCGGCAGAGGACCTACCTCCGTGCAGCGCAGGGGAGGGCCTGGCTCCGGGCCTCCCACACGCAGCCCCCAGAGCACCACTCCCGCTGGGGGCGGAGCCGCCGCCCTGGGGTCTCCAACTGCTACCACAGCTCGATTCACCTGCAGCTCATGGTTAGCGTAAGCTTGCTCCTGAGATATTGGATGTACCCTCCGTCGTCGTTGCTGAAGGGGTCAGTGAAGCCCCCGGGCGGCTCGTGGAAGGCCCCCGCTTCGGGCGTTCCGCCGACCCATCCTGGCCAGGGGAACGAGTCGGGGCCTTCCACCGGCATGTACTCCAAGTTCACCATGCGGGGCACGTAGGCGTCCGTGGTCGCTCCGCCTGAGCCATCACCTGGGTGCCCGGCGCCTTGAGCCACTAACTGCGACACGTGGCCCTGGTGCCCGCTGGGTGGCATTCCAGCGCGTCCTCGAGGCGGACTGCCAACGCTTGCCTCTCGTGGTGACGGCGCTGTAGCGGCAGGACAGGTTGCGCCAGGGTCCATGTTGGTGTTGTCGGGTCCCCCTAGCGCCCCAGGGGACGCGCGAGCTCGCCGGGGTCTCGCGCGCGCTTCTGCCACAACCTGAGGCATGGACAAAGAGCATAAGGGCGGCGTACCACTGCAGGCGGCGCCCGGTAGGTCGGCGACGCGCTCCAGCTGCGCATCGCGGCTGCTCTCTGCCAGCCTGCATCGTAGTAGCTCCCGCGCCACGATGAGCGCGGCCCGCATGTTCGCCTACTCCCGTCGGGTGTGCGGTGCCGTTGCCGCAGTGTAGCTTGAGGATCGTGTGGCGGCGCGCGTGCGCCATGGCGCGAGGGTGGAGGGTGCCGGTTCGTGCCGCCCATGCCTGGGGGTGTTGGGCGGTGCGCGGGCCACCTGGAGTGCGGAGTTGAGGTCTTCTTGAGCGGACGGTGGCGCCCGGGCGGGCCAGGCAGCCTAGTGGTCAGCATGGGTCCCCGGATCATCGGACATCGGAACCACGGGGTGATGGCGGGTCGACCGATGGAGGAGAAAGCTTTGGCGCACCCCTACCTGGCGCGCCAAATGTCAGATTCTGGGTTCCGCAAACCGTTGAGAGGTTCGAATTCTGGGGTGCGCACAAAGGACTCTTTCTCCCCAGCCTGCCTACCCAACGATTCCATGGCCTTGCTCGATGAACCCAAAGAACACGAGACACAGAGGTTTATACTGGTTCGGGCCACCGTGTGGTGTAATACCCTACTCCAGTGTGGTGGTGGATTGCCTCGAGGGCTGAGGATGAACTAGTACAGTAGGTGAACTGCCTCCGGAGGAGAGGTGTTCTTGAGCTCGATGAGCTGGTGGGTGTGAGGATGGAATGGATCCAATCCAAGATGAGTTGCCTCCTATGGTGGTGGCTAGTCCTATTTATAGAGGCCCTGGTCCTCTTCCCAAATGTAGGCGGGAAGGGATACCACAACGGCCAATTTTGAAGGGAGACAATGAGTACAAGCTTTCCTGGCAAAAGGTGGTCTTCGCCTACCAAAGGCTCTGGTGGTGACGCTGCTGTGGGCTCCGCGATGACCCCCGTCTTGCCGTCCTGCTGGTCTTGGTCTCGTTGCACCAATAAGGAAACCTTTGCCCGACGCCTCGGGACTCCTCGCCTGCACTTGCATCTTTGGCACAAAAGAGGAAACTGGTGCACTGCGCCCGCTGGCGCCCGCCTGGCCTTGCTTGTCACGGCTCACGTCACATGAACCTCGTGAGGTGCCCCCTGCATAGATATCTCCGCTCCTCGGGAGCCAGCCTAGCGAGGCCGCCCCCAGGGATGTCTTGGTTTCGTCCGCCTCGCAAGGCTTGGCTCCTCGCGAGGGTCTTGAGTTGTTTTTGCCGAAGCTGGGTCATACGGGGCCGTTGGTGGAGCCATGCCGTGGGCTGCAGGTAGGCATGTCTGGGCACCCCCGTTCCCAGAACGCCGACAGTTGTTTTCCGCACGGGGTACGTGCTCTGTTTGCAACCCATCAAAGTGCTCCTCCAGTCTCCTCACTTGCTCGACGTATGCTTCCATCAATGGGCTTTGATAATCCTTGTTGACTTGTCTCACCACAAGTTGTGAATCTCCTCGAATGATCAGCTTCTTAATTCCCAATTCTGCTGTAATCCTGAGCCCGACAAGGAGCCCTTCATACTCAGTTGTATTGTTGGTTGCTTCTTCCCGGGCAAAGTGCATTTGGATGACGTACTTCAAGTGCTCCCCGGAGGGGGCAACAGGAAGCACACCAGGCCCTGCAGCTTGTAGGGAAAAACACCATCAAAATACATAATCCATTCTTGGGGTGATTCCTTGCCGGGGAGAGCTGTTTCTGTCACTTCTTCATCAGGGGTTGGCATCCATTCTGCAATAAACTCTGCTAGTGCCCTGCTCTGAATAGTTGATGTGCTCTCAAACTTCAAACCAAATATGGATAACTCCAAAGCCCACTCCACTATTCTGCCG
The DNA here is from genome assembly GCF_002575655.3 of Aegilops tauschii subsp. strangulata. Taxonomy (NCBI): domain Eukaryota; kingdom Viridiplantae; phylum Streptophyta; class Magnoliopsida; order Poales; family Poaceae; genus Aegilops; species Aegilops tauschii. Next base: position 303,168,495 of record NC_053041.3, on the reverse strand, counting down.
GTGGCCTCAGGGTTTTGAAGTATCCTTTGCAACGGGAAACGAGTGACAACCGTGATCTCATGGGCTTGGAAGTAGTGGCGCAGTTTCCTTGAGGCCATGATGAGGCCAAAGATCAATTTTTGCACGCCAGAGTACCTCGATCTAGCCCCTTGTAACATGGAGCTGATGAAGTATACCGGGCGCTGCACCTCTTTCTTCCATGCCGCGTCCTTTGGGTTGCTCTCGTTGTCGTGCTCATTGTTGTTCTGATCCTTTTCTGACTCTGCCATGACCTGGCCACTTTCTGCCTCATCCACCTCTCGCTGTGCTACCAAGGCCGCACTGACCACTTGGTTGGTTGTCACAAAGTAAAGCAATAACGGCTCTTGGAGTTTGGGTGCAACCAAGGTAGGCACAGACGATATGTATGCCTTCAATTCCTGCAGAGCTACATATGCTTCTGGGGTCCACTTCATAGGCCCTGCTTTCTTCAAAAATTTAAAGAACGGCAGGGCACGCTCGGCAGACTTGGAAATTAATCTGCTTAGCGCGGCAATGCATCCCGTCAAGCGCCTTACATCCTTAAGTGTCATTGGTACTTGGATTGGCTCAATGGCCTTGATCTTGTCAGGGTTGGCTTTGACCCCCCGATGGGACACGAAGAATCCTAGTAGCTTGCCGGAGGGAACACCGAATACACACTTCTCTGGATTAAGCTTCAAGTTGATCTTGCGCAGATTAGCAAATGTCTCCTCCAAATCCTGGATAAGGGTGGTCTTATACTTAGTTTTGACCAGGATGTCATCCATATAGGCTTCTATATTTCTGTGCAACTGTGCCTCAAAACCAATTTGGACTGCTCTTGCAAAAGTGGACCCGACACTCTTTAATCCGAAAGGCACGCGGACAAAGCAGTACATACCACATGGAGTGATGAATGATTTCTTCTCCTTATCTTCCTTGGACATGAATATCTGGTGATACCCGGAGTATGCATCCAGAAAGGAGAGAAAATCACAACCTGAAGTGGAATCCATGATCTGGTCGATGCGCGGCAAGGGGAACGGGTCCTTAGGGCAAGCTTTGTTGAGATCTGTGAAATCAATGATAGCCTCCATTTCCCATTCGCCTTCCGGACCACCACTGGGTTTGCTAACCACGTAGGATGCAGTACTCCTCTGACCAAACCAGCTGCCTCTAGTTTCTTGATTTCCTCAGCAATGAACTGCTGCCGCTCCAAGGCCTGCTTCCAGACTTTCTGCTTGACGGGTCGGGCATGTGGGAAGACAGCAAGGTGGTGCTCAATTACCTCCCTGGGAACACCGGGGATATCAGATGGTCGCCAGGCAAACACATCGATATTCACCTGCAGGGATGCAACAAGCGCGCTTTCCTATTTGTCATCAAGGGTGGCGCTGATAGTGAAAGTACCATCAACGCTAGCTAGCCCTGCCGAGACCCTCTTTACTTGGGGTGCAGTAACCTTTGATCTCTTGCTGTTGGAACACTCCGGCATGTCGTCAGCGGGTGACGTGCACTCGGAGGGAGCACGCTTCCCGGACTCCTTGCTGGAGGTCCTACAATCCCTCTTCTTTCCTTTGCTTTCCTTGGCGGGAGCCGCTGCTACCGCAGCCTCTGCTGCGACTGCATCCCGGTACATCTTGTCCACGCAGATAATTGCATCCTTCTCATATGATGGGATAGCGATGACTCCCAGTGGCCCAGGCATCTTCAAAGTGTTATAAGCATAGTGGGATGCTGCCATGAACTTAGCCAGGTCTAGGCGTCCCAGAATCCCATTGTACGGCAGGGGGAGATCAACCACATCAAACACAATCTCCTCAGTCCGATAGTTTAGTTCTCCCCCAAACATCACCTACAATGTAATCTTCCCCTTAGGATGGCTCCTGCCGGGATTGACTCCTTGAAACATGCCGGTAACCTCTAGTTCTTCTTCTCCTATCTGAAGCTTGTTGATGACTGCCGGGGAAATCAGATTCAACCCGGCCCCGCCATCCACTAACATCTTTGTGACCTTGAGGTTGCAAATTGTTGGGGAGATCAACAATGGCAAACACCCTACCGTTGTGGTGCGGCCAGGGTGATCCTCCTCATCAAAGATGATGGGCGTGCGGGACCACTTGAGTGGCTTCCAGGCCTCTTGCGCTGGTTCCACAGCATTGGCCTCTCATGCCCATCGCTTGGGTTGGCGATGAGAGGTGTGCAAATATGCATCTCCATCAATGCATATGTGGTCAGTGGCCTTCTGAAATTCCTGCTCACTGGTTTCCTCTTCATTCCCTTCATCACTCACATCATCACAGATTTCCTTCTCTTGGCCCCTGGCGGGTTTTCCTTGGTTCTGAAAGGGTTTGCCGGGGCGATTTGCTTCACCGCCTCGGCCCTTACCGCCAGCAGCATTCTGATCTTTTTCCTTATCACGCTTATCATACTCTGCCCTCTGTTTCATGAAAAGCTGCTCAACCTGATAACATTCCTGAAGGTCGTGGCCTTTGGTCCGGTGGATTTTGTAGTATGGCCCATCACCTTTCCCAACTTTTTCCATGGCAGCGGCTTCCCGGCAGGCAGTGCATGCGGCAGCTTCCTTGTCGGGGGCCCTAGCCTTGGCCTTCTTGCCGGTACTAGGCATGCCCGAACCTTCTACAGTCATCACTGCCTTATCTCTTGGCTTCTTATTGCGCTTCTTGCCCTTTCTCTGACTGGTTGATTCATTTTCATCCTCTGAATCAACATTGATGCAATCCTACTCTCCGGGCAACTTCCTTCCTCCCTCCATTCGAGAACACTTATCCACCAGTGTGTATAGCTCCTTCACAATCTTGGGCAACCGCACATTCATCTTAGAACGAATGCGACGGTTGCGCACATTGGACTGGAAGGCTGCTATAACAGCTGCCCGATGGATATTTGGAATATTTCTATGAATTTTACTGAATCTCTATAAATACTTACAGAGGGTTTCTCCTTCCTTCTACTGGAGAAGCTGCAGGTCGCTGGGCTCTTGGTGGCCATCGGTGAAGGCACCGATGAACTCGTGGCACATATCTGCCCATGAAGAAATGGAGTTCTCCAGCAGGTGCATCAGCCAAGACCTCACATTGGACTTGAGGGCCAAAGGGAAGTAGTTGGCAAACACCTTTTCGTCCCTTCCCCCGGCAGCCTGAAGAGCGATGGTGTAGATGCTCGGGAACTCTGCCGGGTTTAGCCTCCCATCGTATTTCTCAGGTATCTCTGGCTTGAACGTGTGAACGGACGGCCAACGGACTTGCCGCAGCTCTCGGGTAAAGGCAAGGAAACCGACCTCGAAAGGTAGGCACCCGCCAACACCGAGCGCATGCTCGTCGATGTTAAGACTGCTGCACCCGTCGGTCTGGCAGAAGTCATCGTGGCGCCGATCCATGACGACGCGCGCGTCTCCCCGCCGCATATCCTCCGGGGCTCGACGTTGGCCTGGACGTGCTCGAGGGTCGGAAGAGGCCATCGAGACGTCGTCGGGGTCTTGATTCAGCTGCGCCCGCGTCGGCTGCCGTGGTGTGGACTACACGGTGGGGAATGCCCCCTCAGTTCGGCCAGCAGTACGGGCGGTTGCTGTCGCTTGGGAAGGTCATGGCAGGCCAGCCTGCCATGAGCCCCCAGCCTTGGTGAAACTAAGCAGGCTCTGGATAGTGGCACGCCATTCATCCATCTGCTCGACTGCTGGCGAAAACCTCAGCAACAACTGAGCTCGAGCCATAGCCTCCGTGGTTGTGCTTGGCATAGATGTTAATGACGTCGACCGCACTGTCGCCTGGCTTCTGATGGTGCCACCAGCGGCGACGGCGGGGGTGTCGCGTACACGTAGCTGTGGGATGACCACCTAGGCAGCGGGGTCCTGCAGCGGTGGTGCTCGTGGTTCAGCAGCTCCGTTGAGCGCAACGGTCTGGTCGACTCGTCCGGGAGGAGGCACGTTGGCCGCGGTCGCTCCCGTGGTGGGGGCGACTTGAGGGCGATGGTTCACCCTGAACCGAGCACCGTTGCCGTGGCTGCGCTCGTTGGTGGGGGAGACGGTGCAGACGAAGTGACCCCCTCGCCCGCAGCTTGTGGAGCATGACCGCGAAGGCATTGCTGATGATGTCCTCCTTCGACGTCTTCAGCCCCCGTGTCGGCCGCAGGTGGAGCGGTGATGGCGCCATATGCTCCAACCACGCCCCTAGCAGCGTTCACGTCCTCGCTCACCCCCGCATCCTCCGAGGCACTAGAGGCCACGGGCGGCAGAGATTTCGAGGTGGACGGATGGGCCGAAGGGCCGGACTTCTTCTTCTTAGGCGCCATGGTCGATGGCGTCGTCAAAGATGAACATGGCGATGAAGATGACGCGCTGCGCACGCTTTCAGGTTCGCGCAAGCGTGCCCCCTACAATCAGGCGTTGGGGATACAGGGGACACAATATATCTCACCCAAACTAACAATCCCTAGATCCAGTTGTATCCATCCGTCAACACATAACCAAGAAAACTCCGGAAATCGTGTACCTCAACCTTCGAAAAGCATCAGTTATATGAGTTATGACAATACTCCCGAACTCCCGCCCCAGTACTGGGTGGCGTCGAGGTGATCTCACCACAACTGCATAAAAGAAGGGTCATCTTCACACAATCCCATGTAATGAACAAGAATGGGATAAAGAGAGTTGACTTACAATCGCCACTTCACACAATACATTAATAAATTCATACATCATCCAAAATACACACATAGTCCGACTACGGACAACCAAATGAAAAGAAGATAACCCAACTTCTAGATCCCCGATCGTCCCAACTGGGCTCCACTACTGATCAACCGGAAATGAAACATAGTAACGACCAAGGTCCTCGTCAAACTCCCACTTGAGTTCGGTAGCATCACCTGCACTGGTATCATCGGCACCTGCAACTGTTTTGGTAGAATCTGTGAGTCACGAGGACTCAGCAATCTCACACCCGCGAGATCAAGACTATTTAAGCTTATGGGTAAGGAAGGGGTAAAGTGGTGAGGTTGCAGCAGCGGCTAAGCAAAGTATGGTGGCTAACTTACGAAACAAGAGCGAGAAGAGAAGCTTAACAAGCGGTCGTCAACTAGTAATGATCAAGAAGTGATCCTGAACTCCTACTTACGTCAAACATAACCCAAAAACCGTGTTCACTTCCCGGACTCCTCCGAAAAGAGACCATCACGGTTACACACGCGGTTGATGCATTTTAATTAAGTCAAGTGTCAAGTTCTCTACAACCGGACATTAACAAATTCCCATCTGCCACATAACCGCGGGCACGGCTCTCGAAAGTTTATACCCTGCAGGGGTGTCCCAACTTAGCCCATCACAAGCTCTCACGGTCAACGAAGGATATTCCTTCTCCCAGGAAGACTCGATCAGTCTCGGAATCCCGGTTACAAGACGTTTCGACAATGGTAAAACAAGACCAGCAAGACCACCCGACTGTGCCGACAAATCCCGATAGGAGCTGCACATATCTCGTTCTCAGGGCACACCGGATGAGACATCCTACGAGTAAAACCAAGCCTCAAGTTTCCCCGAGGTGGCCCCGCAGTCTACTCGGTTCGGACCAACACTTAGAGAAGCATTGGCCCGGGGGGGTTAAAATAAAGATGACCCTCGGGTTGGCCGACCCAAGGGAAGGGTAAAATAGGTTGTTAGGCAAATGTAAAACCAAGGTTGGGCCTTGCTGGAGGAGTTTTATTCAAAGCGAACTGTCAAGGGGTTCCCATAACACCCAACCGCGTAAGGAACGCAAAATCAAGGAACATAACACCGGTATGACGGAAACTAGGGCGGCAAGAGTGGAACAAAACACCAGGCATAAGGCCGAGCCTTCCACCCTTTACCAAGTATATAGGTGCATTAATTAAAAATAAGAGATATTGTGATATCCCAACATATCCATGTTCCAACATGGAACAAACTTCAACTTCACCTGCAACTAGCAACGCTATAAGAAGGGTTGAGCAAAAGCGGTAATTTAGCCAAACAACGGTTTGCTAGGAAAGGATGTTAGAGGCTTGACATGGCAATATGGGAGGCATGATATAGCAATTGGTAGGTAGTGCGGCATAGCAATAGAGCGAGCAACTAGCAAGCAAAGATAGAAGTGATTTCGAGGGTATGGTCATCTTGCCTGAAATCTCGCAAGGAAGAAGAACGAGTCCATGAAGAAGACAAACGGACGTAGTCGAACGAATCCTCACAACTCCGGAACGAAACCGAAGCTAACGAGAGAAGCAAACCGGAAAGAAGCAAACAACATGGTAAACAACCATCACATGACCATGGCATGATGCACAATCGAGTATGATGCATGTCCGGTTTAATGGTTCATGGCATGGCAAAGTGCAACAAACAATACTACAAATTAAGTGGAGCTCAATATGCAACGAGTTGCATATTGACGAAACACAACATTCGAGTTATTTAGTTTTCTCTCATTTATGTACCCAACAAAGTTAAATGTTGATTAACATGGCAAGAAGTGAAGCATAAATAAACTAACTATTTAGGCAAGTTTAAGTGAGGCCGGAACAACAAATAACAATTCCGGAAAAATCCTCATATGTATATTTCGAATTTGCTACTGTTCTGCCCTAAACACAATTTTAATGTTGTTAAACAGCAAAATAAAGTGCACCATGTTAATCTATGCATTTTTCTACCCCATTTACATATAAAGTTTATTTAAAACCGAGCTACGGTTATTTAGTTATGAAATAAATCATTTTAACATGGCATTTATACAAATTTAAACAAACAACAAGTTTAAACATTTTTAACATGGATCAAAGTAGCATATTATGAAACTAGATGAAATTCTAAGCATTTTACATGTTTAGATCATTTTAATCCGATGCACGGTTAATGAGTTATTAACAATTTAAAATGATGGCATTTCCTGTAAATATGCATGCACTTGAATTAGATAAATCGCAGCGAACATAAAAAGAAGATGCGGGCCGAATGCTGCACACTGTGGAAACCCAGCAGCAAATCTGGCCCAAAGCGGATGTGGGTGTGCGCGTGCAACAGTACAGGAAAAACGGAGCAAAAAAATTGGGGCAGCTGGGACGTGATCCCACGACCTCCTGTATAGAGGAGCAGAGCGCGGACCAGTGCGCTGCTGCTTCTTATTTGTGCAAAACAAGGGCATGACTGAAGTTGAACCGAAGCAAAGCCAGGCCTTCTTCTTCGTGGATCACGGAGAAACTGGGTGACGATGCCGGCAAGCAAGACGGCAACCGTGGCGACCACAAGCCGATGGCGGGGGTGCGGAAATAGGTGCAGGTGTGGTGTGCGGCGTGCGGAGTGAGGCGGAAGCAGAGACCTCGAGCTCAAGCGCTTCCTTGGCTCGGGGCCATAGCGAGGTGCTGCGGAGGCACTAGGTGGGCATGCAAGCAATCGGCGACGGATGATGCAATTGACGGGGAAAAGGTATGGGGAAGCATGGCGGCTCACGTAGAGGGGCTTGGGGAAGTCGATCGAGCTCGGGGACGAGGAGATGCGACGAAGGAAGGCGCTGACCAGCGTTGTCCCTGAAGTAGCAGGAAGCAGGGGAGCAATACAACGACGGGGAGGTAGCTGGACTTGGCGATCCTTGGTCGTGGCTCGACGTCAGAATGGATCCGGGGCAGCGTGGAGGTGTTCGGGGACGCAGAAGGGAGGCCGACGACGAGCTCGTGGCCGCAACGGCCATGACTCCGGGAGGCGCGGAAGCAGGTGTGTGGGTGTCCCTTTACCTATGGCGGCGGTGTGGAGGGGAAAGGAGGGAGGAGGAGGAACCCTAGGGCGGATGCTGCGGGATTTATAGGAGGGGACGCGGCTCGGCTGGCTGCCTCGGTGGCCATGTGTGCTCCTCCTCTGCTTTTACTGTGAGGGGGAGGTGGCGAGAGGAGGAAGAAAAAGGCGAAGGGAACGGTCATTGCAGGTGGGTCCGGATGGGTGTCCAGCGTGGATTCACCACGCGAGAGAGCGAGGGGACTGCGCTGAGGCTACTGCTGGGACTGCTGCTGGACCGGCCTGGTAGAAGGAGGCCCAGGTAGGCCGCTCTTGCTGCTGTCTCTTTTCTTTTTCATTTTCCTCAGGCAGAAAATAAACAGAAAAGCATGGGGATAAAAGAGGGGTGTAGGAGAGATATAATAATATCCCCACGATGCTGGAATTATGCACTATTTGAAATAATTGGTTTGGGCATTTTTAGAGAAAGAAAATTATCGCAAGTTTGAACTAAATTCAAACTTGAGGCAATTTTGATTCCAACCAAAACAAGTCCACAAGAGCTGAAAATTGGCAGAGAGGGTTTAGGCATGGTGAACTAGCATCAGGAAAAGAATGAACATTTATGGAGGAGGGGGAAAGGTCACTTGCCAAAATGAAGGAAAAAAGAAGGAAGGAGGAGGAGATGATGCATGATCATATATGGAGCATGCAACAATGTAACATGCATGAATATGACAATGCACATGATGATTATGAGAATGCAAAATGACAAGAGGCACAAATGCAACATGACAAAGATGGGCATGGCAATGCAATATAATCAAATGATGAACATGATGCAAGAAGCAAAATATGACAATGGCACTCATCGCGATCATGGCAACAAACAGTTCAAACACACAACGACAACGAAAAACATGGAAGGCGTCTGAAGCGTCGATCTTCGGGCGTTACAAGCGCGCCCCCTACCTGGTGCGCCAAAGATGTCGCGGGATATCCGCGGCCACCTATGGGACCGGGTGGCCCCTTGCTGGTTCGGTGGGGGGACGTTCTATTGCACAAAGAGCAGATCGGCGTGCGGCAGCACGACAGAGAGCACACGAGCAATTTACCCAGGTTCAGGCCGCCACGAGGTGTAAGACCCTACTCCTGCTTTGGTGGATTGATAATGGAATGAGTGTGGTGATGCATAGTACACTTGCCCGGCAGGGTTTGCCTCGGGGCCGCGGCGACTGTGCGCGTATGGTGGCTTGGGTTCATCAACTTTCCAACCCCTCCTACGAGTGCCATGGGCCTCATTTTATAGATTAAGGGGTCACCACAGTGGCAAAGTGGTCACTATCCACTGATATGATAGCGAACAGTGCTATCATACCTAACTCTGCGGGCTGACAGGTTGCATTAAATGTGCCGCTTAGTGTCACATCACTGGTTGCCCGGCAAGGCCTGCTGGGCTATCTTGCCATCTCCGCATCTGTTGTCTTGACACATCGCTGGATGGGTGTCATCTGCGGGTTTCTTCTGTAGGAAATGACTGCCATGTGGCGAATGGCTTCCACTTAATCATCTTGCGGCTTGACACTGCACTGATTGACGACGCGAGTTGTGTTTGAGTGGTTGGTGGGGTGGTTCTGCCCCCGCGAGCCCTGGCAGACCCTGTCGAGGAGCCTTGATTGCTTGCTTCTGGTGGTGGCGTCGCCCCTTGCCGGGCTCGCCTGCCCGGCAAGGGAGGCCCTTCTCTTGCCGATATCTTGCTCCTCTGGTTCGATCTTGGTCTCTCTATGCTGCGTGTTGGTTCTTCAATCTCCATCTAAAGCAGGTGCTTCAATCTTATCTTGTGCCTGTGCACAGTTGGGCAACAGACTGAGCGTTTGTTGCACCGTCAAAATTCATATGATTGAACACTCTCCAAATATGTGGGATTCTTTTTTACCTAAAGTTGACACTCTTCCAAACCACTTTCAATATTATTGCAAACATTATTATCAATAACATATTCATCATGAGGCTTAAATAAAATTTCAAGATCATAAGAAGCATTATCACCCCAATCATGATCATTGCAATAAGTAATGGACATAACAAACTTCTCATCCCCAAGCTTGTAGCTTCACATATCATTAGCATAATTGACATTAATAGAATTTATAATAACATTATTGCAATCATGCTTTTTATTCAAGGAGCTATCATGAATCACTTTATACATTTCTTCTTCTAACACTTCATCACAATTTTCAGATTCACGATCTTCAAGAAAAACTTCATAAAGATAATCTAGCAATTGGTTCATCATAATTGGATCTTTCGAAAAGATTAGCAAGTGGATGAGGATCCATATGTCTTTACTTTTCCTTTTTCTTTTCTGTGTTTGGTGTGTTGAAATATGAAGGCAATAAAGCAAGCAAAGGAGCAAACGAACAAAAAAGGTTTTTGTGTTTTTGTGAAAATGTTTTAGAAGTGGGGGAGATGAAAATGAGAGGCAAATGGCAAATGAAAGTAAATTCAAGGAGATGAATGTTTATGCCATGGTACTTGATAGATGCTGGTGATGTCTCCCCGACAACGCCGACCGAAATTCTTCCTGCTACTTGTGAGTTGCGTTGGATTTCCCTGAAGAGGAGAGGATGATGCAGCATAGTAGAGATTAGTATTTCCCTCAGTTAAGAACCAAGGTTATCAATCCAGTAGGAGAACCATGCGACACCTCGTGAATAGCACCTACACACAAAATAACAAATACTTGCACCCAACGCAAACAAGGGGTTATCTATCAAATCTCATAGTGATAGATAGATAAGAAAACACAAAAAAAAAAGTAAATAAATTGCAGCAAGGTATTTTTGGATTTTAATATATGATGAAGATAGACCCGGGGCCATAATTTTCACTAGAGGCTTCTCTCTCGAACAAAAAGCATATGGTGGGTAAACAAATTACTGTTGGGAAATTGATAGAAAAGCAAATAATTATGATGATATCCAAGGCAATGATCATGTATATAGGCATCACGTCCGAGACAAGTAGACCGACTCCTGCCTGCATCTACTACTATTACTCCACACATCAACTGCTATCTAGCATGCATCCAGAGTATTAAGTTCATAAAGAACTGAGTAACGCCTTAAGCAAGATGACATGATGTAGACAAAGTAAATACAATCAATATGAATAAAACCCATCATTTTATCATTAATGGCAATGATACAAATACGTGTCATGTCCCCTTCGGTCACTGGGATTGAGCACCACAAACCAAATGGATAGATCGGAGAGAATTACGAAGCTATAATAATCAGGCATAAAATAGTTCAGAGAAGACTCAAATAATGTTCATAGATAATTTGATCATAAACTCACAATTCATTGGATCCCAACAAACACACCAAAAAAAAGGATTACATCGAACGGATCTCCAAGAACATCGAGGAGAACATTGTATTGAAGATCAAAGGGAGAGAAGAAGCACTGGTACATCGAGCTGCTATACAAACGGTTTTTAACCCCTTTCCATGGCGACATTTTAAACCGTCGCCTAGTGAGTGTTGGCGATAGAGCGTTCCTTCCCACACGACCCAGAAACCATCGGGGATAGGGAGTAGGAATGCATACGTTTTCCAGAGCAAAGCGTATGCGATGCCCGCACCTTTCCCAAACGCGATTCTTCACACAACTGTTTGTGATATATCTAATATCCCAAACACTCCATCCTTGCTACCCGTGTGTGACGGCATTACCATCGCAGTCGGACTTCTATGGTTTTACCTAAAACCAGGCGCAACCCAGGCACGTACTGTCGGCCCTCGGTCCGTTGCCCAGACTGTGTACAGGCACGGGAGCAAGATTACAGCACCAAGATCAGGCCAAAGTACAAGATATCAAGATCTTCAAAGGACCAACGTGCAGATCAAGAGGACCAAGACCAAGACGAAGAAGTAAGACACCACCAGGGGAAAATCCTCCCTTGCCGGGCAGGCCAGCCTGGCAAGGACGGGGTCACCCCCGGAAGAAAACCTCCAAGATGCCTCGGCAGGGCCTGCCGAGACTCGCGGAGGCGGAGCCACCTCACCAAAGCACCTCACCACGATGCACATTGTCAATCAGTGCGGTGTCAAGACGCAAAGTGACTAAGTGGCAACCATTTTCCACATGGCAGCCTCTTCTACAGGAAATGCCTACAGACGACACCCGTCCTGCGATGTGTCAAGCGAGCAGGCGCAAAGCTGGCAAAACAGCGCGGCAAGTGGCACATTTTATGCGCTCTATCAGCCTACAGAGTTAGGTATGATAGCACTATTTGCTATCTTATCAGTGGATAATGACTAATTTGCCACTGTGGTGACCCCTTAGTCTATAAAAGGAGGCCCAAGGCAACCTTAGAAAGGGTTGGACCCTGTGTTAGCAAATCCACCGCATCACATTTCATACGCACGTAGCCGTTTCGCCCTGAGGCAACCCTGTCGGGAAAACGTGCTGCGACCACCACCATTTATCCACCATCAATCCAACAAAACAGGAGCAGGGTTTTACGCCTCACGGTGGCCCGAACCTGGGTAAAACTGCCCGTGTGATCTTTGACGTGCTGCCCCATGCTCTTCTTCTCCTTGTGCAACGTGCCATCCCCCCGCCGAACCAGAAGGGACCTTTGGTCCCATAGGTGGCCGTGGTTTGCCGTGACATCTTAGTCGTGCCAGGTAGGGGGGTCACTTGCGCGAACCCGAAAGCATGAGCAGCGTGTCATCTTCATCGCCATCTTCATCTTCGATGATGCCATCGACCATGGCGCCGGAGAAGAAATCTGGTGCTTCAGCTCACCCGTCCACCTCAAAGGCTCAGGCGACCACAACCACCAATGCTACGGGGGATGCGGAGGCACAGGAGGATGTGGACGCTGCTGCAGATGTGGTCGGAGCAGGCGGCGCCGTCACCACCTCCCCCACGGCCGAAGCAGGAGCAGGAGACACCGGAGGAGAGCAGCATCGGCAATATCCGGATGGCCATGCTCCATGAGGTACTGGTGAAGGGGTTATTCCATCCGTTCCTCTTCCTCTCACCGACGGGCACAACCATAGCAGTGGTGCCGGTCCGGGGCGAATCGCCGCCCTCCGGCCGCCCACGCCACGGGCACGACCGCAGCGCGTGCACCTCCATCGGAGCGAGTCGACTAGGTCGCTGTGCCCAACGGAGCCGCTGGCCCCCGAGCACCTTCGCCACGTCACCATGCCACCCAAATGGTCTTCTCGCAACAAAGAGGACATGGTGATATCGTCATTGGCACCATCAGAAGCCGAGCAATGGTGCGGTCCACATCATCATCACCCATGCCAAGCACTGCTACGGAGGCCATGGTGCGGGCTGAGCTGCTACTAAGGTTTCCGCTGGCGGTCGAGCAGATGGACGAGTGGTGTGCTACTATCCAGAGTCTGCTCGGTTTCGCCGACGCTGCGGGCTCACAGCGGGCTGGCCCGCCACGGCCTCCCCAAACGACGTCAACGGCTCGCGCTACTGGTAGTACAGAAGGGGCCACCCTGACGGTGCAGTCCCCACCATGGCAACCAGCGCGAGCACGGCAAAATCAAGAACCTGAGGACATCTCGATGGCCTCTTCTGACTCTCGAGCACGTCCATGCCAATGGTGAGCCCCGGAGGACAGGCGGAGGGGAGATGCACGCGTCGTCATTGAGCGACACCACGACGACCACCGTCGGACCAATGGGTGCGATGGTCCCGACGTTGACGAGCCTGCGCTCAAGGTTGGTGGGTGCCTAGCTTTCGAGGTTGGGTGCCGTACCTTTATTCGTGAGCTTCGGCAAGTCCGTTGGCCATCCGTTTGCACGTTCGAGCCAGAGATACCCTAGAAGTATGACGGGAGACTAAACCCGGCAGAGTTTTTGAGCATCTACACCATCGCTGTTCAAGCTGCCGGGGGAAGAGCTGAGAAGGTGTTTGCCAACTACTTCCCTTTGACCCTCAAGTCCAATGTGAGGTCTTGGCTGAAGCACCTGCCGGATAACTCCATTTCGTCATGGGCTGACCTATGCCATGAGTTCATTGGCGCCTTCACTGGCGGCCATCAAGAACCAGGGCGGCCCAGCGACTTGCAGCTTCTCCAGCAGAAAGAGGGAGAGACTCTCCGAAGTACTTGCAGAGATTCAGCAGAGTCCACAGGAACATCCCAAATATCCATCCAGCAGCTGTGATAGCTGCCTTCCAATCCAATGTGCGCAACCACAAGCTTTGTTCCAAGATGAACGTGTGGTTGCCCAAGACTGTGAAGGAGCTTTACACCTTGGTGGACAAGTGTGCTCAGATGGAGGAGGGATGGAAACTCCCCGAAGAAGAGGATTGCATCAACGTCGACTCAGAGGATGATGACGAATCCATCAGTCAGAAGAAGAGCAAGAAGCCCAGAAAGAGGCGCAAGGATAAGGAATTGATGACTGTCGAAGAATCGGGCACACTTACTACCGGCAAGAAGGCTAGAGCCGAAGCCCCCGGCAAGGAAGCTGTCGTGTGCGCTGATTGCCGGGAAGCTGCGGTTACCGAGAAGGCTGGGAAAGGTGATGGGACGTACTGCAAGATTCATCGGACCAAGGGCCACGATCTTCAACAGTGTTATCAGGTTGAGCAGCTTGTCAAGAGGCAGAGAGCAGAATATGAGAAGCGTGATAAGGAAAAAGGCAGAATGCCGCTGGCGGGAAGGGCCGAGGCGGTGAAGCAAATCGCCCCGGCAAACCCTTTCGTAACCAAGGAAAACCCGCTAGGGGTCGAGAGAAGGAAGCTTGCAATGATAACAGTGATGGAGGGAATGAAGAGGAAACCAGTGAGCAGGAGTTCCAGAAGGCCACTGACGCCCTGTGTATTGACGGTGGTGCATCCCTGCACTGCTCTCACCAACAACTCAAACGGTGGGCACATGCAGTCAATGTCGTGGAGCCAGCGGCAGAGGCTCGGAAGCCGCTCAAATGGTCGCGCACGCCCATCACCTTCGACGAAGAGGACCATCCTGACCGTACCACTGTGGTAGGATGTTTGCCATTGTTGGTCTCTCCAACAATTCGCAACCTCAAGGTCACAAAGATGTTGGTTGACGGCGGGGCCGGGTTGAATCTGATTTCCCCAAAGGTCATCAACAAACTGAAGATAGCAGAGGAAGAGCTAAAGGTCACGGGCACGTTTCAAGGATTTAATCCCAGCAAGAGTCATCCTATGGGAAAGATCATGTTGCCAGTGACATTTGGGGGAGAACTGAACTATCGGACTGAGAAGATTGTGTTTGATGTGGTCGATGTTTGCTAGATTACGTCAGTATTTCCCCAAAGAGGAAGGGATGATGCATCACAACGATGGTAGGTATTTCCCTCAGTGATGAGGCCAAGGTTATCGAACCAGTAGGAGAACCAAGCAACACTACGTAAACAACACCCGCACACAAATAAAAAAATACTCGCAACCCGACGTGTTAAAGGGGTTGTCAATCCCTTTCGGGTAACGGCGCCAGAAATTGGCAAGCGAATGTGAGAAAGTTGTAATAATTTGATAGATATATCTCACGGGAACGCGAGATAAAATACATTGCAGCAAGGTATTTTTGTATTTTTGGTTTAGTTGATCTGAAAATAAAAGCAAATAAAATAGACCGCAATGGCAAATATAGTGAGAAAGAGACCCGAGGGCCGTAGATTTCACTAGTGGCTTCTCTCGAGAAAAATAGCAAATGGTGGGTAAACGAATTACTGTTGGGAAATTGATAGAACGTCAAATAATCATGACGATATCCAGGCAATGATCATTATATAGGCATCACGTCCAAGATTAGTAGACCGACTCCTGCCTGCACCTACGACTATTAATCCACACATCGACCGCTATCCAGCATGCATCTAGTGTACTAAGTTCATAGAGAAACAGAGTAATGCAATAAGAACGATGACATGATGTAGACAAGATCTATTTATGTAGAAATAGATCCCATCTTGTTATCCTTAATAGCAATGATACATACGTGTCGGTTCCCATTCTGTCACTGGGATCAAGCATCGTAAGATCGAACCCATTACAAAGCACCTCTTCCCATTGCAAGATAAATAGATCAAGTTGGCCAAAGAAAACCCAAATATCGGAGAAGAAATATGAGGCTATAAGCAATCATGCATATAAGAGATCAAAGAAGACTCAAATAACTTTCATGGATAAAAAGATAGATCTGATCATAAACTCAAAGTTCATCCGATCCCAACAAACACACCGCAAAAAGAGTTACATCATATGGATCTCCAATAGACCATTGTATTAAGAATCAAAAGAGAGAGAGGAAGGCATCTAGCTACTAACTACGGACCCGTAGGTCAACAAAGAACTACTCACGCATCATCGGAGAGGCACCAATGGACATGATGAACCCCTCCGTGATGGTGTCTTGATTCGATCTGGTGGTTCTGAAACTTGCGGTGGCTGGAATTGATTTTCATCGACTCCCCTAGGGTTTCTGGAAAATTGGGGTATTTATAGAGTAAAGAGGCGGTCCGGGGGGCGTCCAGGCGCACCCTGGCGTCCAGGCGCACCCTGGTGGGTTTTGCTCCCCTCGGAGCAGCCCCTAGGTGCTTCTTCGGCCAACTGGATGTCTTCTGGTCCATAAAAATTCCACAAAAAGTTTTGCTGCATTTGGACTCCGTTTGGTATTAATTTCCTCCGATGTAAAAACATGCAAAAAACAACAACTAGCACTTGGCATTATGTCAATAGGTTAGTACCAAAAAGTGATATAAAATGACTATAAAATGATTATAAAACATCCAAGAATGATAATATAACAGCATGGAGCAATAAAAAATTATAGATACATTGCAGACGTATCAGCATCCCCAAGCTTAGTTCTTGCTCGTCCTCAAGTAGGTAAATGATAAAAACAGAATTTTTGATATGCAATGCTGCCTAATATGTTATATCATATTTTTTCTTTGTAGCATGGACATTTTGACTTTTATATGGTTGAAAGCAATAGTCTAGTTTTGACATAATAATTTAGATACTCAAGCATACCAACAAGCAACCATGTCTTTCAAAATATCAACGCTTAAATAAGTTATCCCTAGCCCATCATGCTCAATCACTGATCCATTCTTGAAACACACTCGCATATTAGCTACACCCAATGCTCAAGTACGATCATAGTGCCCCTAGTTGGTGCTTTATAAGAGAAGATGGAGACGCAAATTCAAAATAAAAATTTCATAAAGTAAAAGAGAGGCCCTTCGTGTAGGGAAGTAGGGATTTGTAGAGGTGCCAGAGCTCAAAGCAAAAATTGAGAGATAAAAACAATTTGAGAGGCATACTTTTCCCACCAACGAAAACGACTTAGAGCTCCCAACACTTTCCATGCTAGATATATCATAGGCGGTTCCAAAACAGAAAATAAAGTTTATTCCTTTTTCCACCATACTTCCACTTTCCATGGCTAACCGAAAGTGCAACTATCCCTGGGTGGTTTTGGTAATTACTAACAACATATAGCTCATTGAACTAATTCTATTTCAAGATAAATATTTCGGGAAAGTTCAATGATTGGCATGGCATGGATGAGGAATGTGGACCCCTCAAAAATGCGAAGGACACATATTGGCTCAAGCTCAAGACTCTACATTTTACTTTTAGTGATCCAAGATCACATTGAGTCCATAGGAAAAGCCAATACTATTAAAAGGGGATGAGGTGCTGCTTAATGGGTTTATTGCACAAAATGCTTAGTGATATGCTCCAAAACCCTCAACCACTTTCTCACATCCACATATGTCCCAAACCAAAACTCAAACTCGGCCCCACCGAAACTTTCTATCTGGCGCCACCGAGTTCTCTTGACATAGCCATTGCCACAAACCCTAGTCATTTCGGTCTCACCGATAGGGATCTCGGTCTCACCGAGATGGGATTGCAAACTCTCTGTTTCCCTTCGCAATGTTTCGGTCTAACCGAGATGAGCGATCAGTCCCACCGAGTTCGCAATGCAAACTCTCTGTTTCCCCTTCGTAACGTTTCGGTCCAACCGAAATGAGGGAATCGGTCCCACCGAGTTTGCCTGACCAACTCTCTAGTTAGCTTATTACCAAAATCGGTACCACCGAGTTTGTGTAATCGGTCTCACCGAGATTACGTTATGCCCTAACCCTAATGAAATCAGTCCCACCGAGTTGACATGTAGGTCCCACCGAAATGCCTAACGGTCACATTATGAACTGAATCGGTCTGACCGAGTTTCATTATTCGGTCCCACCAAGTTTGGTGATTTGTGTGTAACGGTCAGATTTTGTGTGGAGGCTATATATACCCCTCCACCCACTCTTCATTCGTGGAGAGAGCCATCAGAACATGCCTACACTTCCGACATACATTTTCTGAGAGAGAATCACCTACACTTGTGTTGAGGTCAAGATATGTCGGATGTGGGGTTCCGGCAAACCCTTAAGGTTCAAACTCTGGGGTGCGCGTGAAGTCTTTCCCTCCTACCGATCCACACCCTAGCTTACTAAGATCTCGCGGACGAACTCAACGAACTCGCAACACAGAAAGACACGAGATTTATACTGGTTCGGGCCACCGTTGTGGTGTAATACCCTACTCCAGTGTGGTGGTGGTGGATTGCCTCTTGGGCTGATGATGAATAGTACAAGACGAAGAACAGCCTCCTGAGGTTGAGGTGTTCTTGTGCTCGGTGAACTGGTGGATCCGAACTCCTCTCTCCTCTCTGTGGTGGCTAGCTCTACTTATATAGGCCCTAGTCCTCTCCCAAATATTGAATGGGAAGAGAGCCAACAACGGCGGGAAAATTTAAAGGGGGACAGCTGGTACAAGCTATCCTGACAAAAGTGGTCTTCGCCTGCTAAAGGCTGTGGTGGTGAAGTCGTCTCGGGCTCCACGATGACCTCTGTCTTGCCGTCCTCCTGGTCTTGGTCTCGTTCCACCGATATGGCAACCTTTGCCTCATGTCTTGGTACTCCTCGCCTGCGCTTGCCTCCTTAGCACCAAAGAGGAAACAAGGACGCTGCGCGCGCTGGCGCCCGCCTGGTGCCGATCGTCGTGGCTCACGTCACGAGAGCCTCGTGAGGTTTTCCCCGCCTTGATATCTCCGCTCCTCGTGGGCCTGCCTTGCTAGGCCACTCCTGAGGAGGTCTTGTGTCGTCCGCCTCGCGAGGCTTGGCCCCTCGCGAGGGTCTTGGGTGCCTCGTTGATGAAGATGGGTTATACGGCCTGCTGACTTAGCCACTCCGTGGGCCGCTGGTAGGCAAGTCTGGGGACCCCCGTTCCCAGAACGCCGACAGTAGCACTCGGTTGACGCGTGGCGGTTGATTGGACGTGGGCGTCTCCGCTTCACCTAACTGCATTGGCAGGTAGGCAAGTCCCTGCGACATGCAAGGAAAACCATCATTACCTGCGATCGTGGGAGGCGGCGGTTGGCCTTCTTTTGCTATAAATGGGAAGGGGGGCGGAGCCCCCGTCGCCCATCTCTTCCTTGCTTGCTTGCTTCTTCCTCCTCGCTCCATTGCTAGCGACAATGGCGCCTATCAGAAGGTTGTCAGCTAAAGAGAAGGGAAAGGCCCCGCGCGATGATCCGGGGCCGCTTCCGCCGAAGAAGAGGTCGGTCCACCGCCGTGATGAAGCGGCGATGCAGGTGGTGATGAGGCCTTGGTGCGAGCAACCTCCTCCAGGGTATCCACTACCCTTGTATGCCCGTGCCGAGGGCTCAGGAGGACGGAGCGTCGAGCGGCGTCTCCCGCCCCGTATCCGTGGTTGCCGCGCCACCGCGACACGTGCTGTCACCCTGGAATCCACGCCGCGGACTCCTCGCGCGAGCTTGTGCTATGGGCGCTGATGCCTCCAAGCTCTTGGATCCGCTTCCCGCGGTTCTTCTCCGACGTGATGCCGCCAAGGGGGCCTCTCGAGCTCTGGTTGTAGCACGCCGACTGCGACACTCCGGCGACCGAAGCAGAGATCGAAGCGGTCCCCACCAGCAAGATCTTCATGACTCGCGGCTGGGGCGAGTTCGCGCGGGTCTGCCATGCGAGGGGTGCCCTCGCGATCCACTTCGCGTACAACGGATCCTCCATGCTCTTCTTCAAGGTCTTTGATGCGGAGGGCCGCCGCCTGGAATGCTTCTCCGGAGAGAAGCGTCCGGCTGACGCGCGCTCCGCTCGCGGCCACTCAAGCAGCAGCAGCCCTTGGGAGTCCAGTAGCTCTCCTGAGGTATATGAGACTCCGGAGACGAGCGATGACAGCTACGTGCCCCCGAGCTCTCGCCGCGCCCGAAGCAAAGCCGCGGCGTCCGACCGTCGCCGTCGCTGATCTGGATGAGGTTGGCGCCGACCTCCCATGGCCCACTGTTGATGATGGCGTCCGCCGCGGGAGGGTGTAGATAGGATCCCTCTTAGTTCTAGCTTTTGTTTCCTGCGAAGAATCATGAAGTACCCCGTGGGGGCATGTAAAGGTTCTGTAATGTCTTTTGCGCTCAAATTCCCTGTTATGAAAATTCGTTGAGCGCATGTCCCGTTAAGGCTCGGTCCCCCCTTTCTTCCCTCGTGATAGCTTGTTGCTGTACGCTGACAGGTCCCGGTCCCCAGGAAGGCTACAGCCGTCGCTAGTATGCTAGGTCGCGTGCCGTGGTCAAGGCCAGGAGCTGTGCAGCCCGAGGTCCAGTAAGAGCCCCTGAGGCGCGATGCTCAGGAGGTCCCCCTTAGCGCTCAAGCAGCCATGGTAAGGCAAGAAAGAGAGTCGACGTGGCCGCAACGGGGCCGCGGCGAGGGTGACCCTTAGGCCCAACATTTTGCCAATCCGAGAGCGGGACTTATCTTGTTGATTTCGTGGCGATTCCTGGTGGTGCGCTAGGCCTGCGCGCCAGCTTGTGCGGCATAGCTGGGCCGGCCCATATGAGTTTCCCTCCTCCCATGCTCTCCTTAGTGCTCTATGTCCTCAGGTCCCGGCCCTCGAGCGAGCTCAGCCGCCGCTGGTATGCCAGGTCGCGATGCCGTGGTCAAGGCCAGGGGGGTGAGGGCTGGAGAGCCAGTAAGAGCTCCTGAGTCGCGATGCTCAGGAGCCCCCCTTTTAACGCACAAGTGAATTGCACAAGAGAAAAGGAGACTCGCGGTGCCGCCTGCTATCCTTCCCATGGGATCCCTGCGAACATGCACAAGAAGAAACATGGTTTGCCGTTATAGCTGCCAGCCGGCCGCTGGTTGCTCTGAGATGAGGTGAAGGCATTGAGGGCCTGGTGAGGTGACGTGCGCGGGGCGTGCCGCGAGCCAGAGCTCGACCGCTCAGATTTGTCGACGTGGCAGGGACAGACCCATGCACCAGCGCCGTGCCTGTGAGGAGGCTCCATGGGAGGCGATGATTGAGCAGGTGATAACCGTAGGCAGGTTAAGCATGGAAGGAAAATCAGCTTGGGTAAATGCAGGAAGATACATGCCACTGGGTCCGGCCCGAGCGGCTTGGGGATGATGCAGCCCGAGGGGCGCCCCCAGCAAGGTAAGCTAAAGACATAAGCAAAAGGGGTACATGCCACAGGGACGGACACACATGGCCTGGGAATAATGCAGCTCGAGGGGCGCTCCCAGCTAAATGAGCTTGGAAAATGTCACCTGGTTCTGTAGACGAAGTAGAGTTGGTGCAGCTGAAGGCGTGCGTCGAAGGAATGACTCTTCACGAGCCACCGGGGCCCCTGAGCCTCGGGAGGTTCCTTGAAGACCGTCTCCATTTCCTCCAGGACGGCGTGGTACCTGGCCTCCTGAGCCGCCAGGACACGCCGCATGTTGCGCTGATAGGCTGACGCCACGCTCGGGAAGCCGAAGGGCACATGAACATAGCAGTGTGGCGGGCCCTCGCAACGGCCCACACGCGAAGGCCAGAAACACTCCTGAGATGCGGCCCTGTTGAGCCCTGGGACGTCGATGCAGACACACAGCCCAGCATCCTCGCCTGGATGGGGAGTTGCGCCTCGTGAGCGGCTGTCGCCGCATATGGCTCTTGCGTCTTGCAGTTCCTGAGTGGTCTTGGTGATGAACTCCTGAGCGGTGGGCACTCCTTGCCCCGTGTTCTCCTCAGGGAAACGTGCCGCGAAACACGCCTCCAAGTGGTGCCCAAGTGCCTCCCTCGTGAGGTTGGCAAGGTCTGAGGCCTTCCAGAAGAGAGACCCCGAGCCCTGCCCGAGGAGGGCCTCGGGCGCGCCTTCCTATGCGATGGAGGGAGGCGCCCCTGGAACGGGCGCTGATCCTGACAAGGCTCCAGCTGCGTTGCCACCCTCTTGAGGTCCGGCACGGCGCTGCTGCTTCTTCTTCTTGGGGAGGGCCTCAGGAGGGCCCTCACTCCTGCTGTCGGGGTCGTTGATTGGTGCAGCTTGGAAGGCACGCTCGAGGGAGCACACCGCATCTCTTTCTTCACATGGGACCGTGATTATTCCGCCGCTTCCCGGCATCTTGAGGATGTTGTAGACGTGATGTGTGACTGCCATGAACTAGGCCAGGGCCGGATACCCGAGGATGGCGTTGTACGACAGGCGGATGTGCGCGACGTCAAAGTCGATGAGCTCGATGCGATAGTTCTTGCGCTCTCCGAAGGTGACAGGCAGGCGGACCTGCCCTATCGGTGTGGTGGAACCATCGGTCACTCCTGAGAAAGGCTTGGTAGGCTGGAGCTGCTCATATGGCACTTGGAGGTTGTCGAATGTGTCGACGGACAGGGCGTTGAGCCCTGCGCCACCGTCGATGAGGGTCTTGGTAACCTGCACATTGCAAATGACTAGGGAGCATAGCATCGGGAGGGTGCCAGCGGTGGCTGCGCACTTGAGTTGATCTGCCGAGTCGAAAGTGATGGCGCATTGGGACCACCGGAGTGGGCGCGTGGCCTCGAGCTTGGGGAGTACCGCGTTCACTTCTCGAGCGAACTGTTTGAAGATGCGTTGAGAGGCCGGGGCCTGCGCGCCGCCCAAGATGTAGGCGATTGCACACGGCTCCTGGAAGCCCCCAGCCCCCTCATCCTGATGGTGATCGTCGTTCCTTCTTGGTGGTGGCGGCAGCGGGGGAAGACCGGCGTTGCCCTGAGGGCGATCCTCACGAGGCTGGTCCCTCCAGGCGCCCTCGCGAGGATGGTCCTGCAAGCGGTCCTCACGAGGCCTGTCGCGCCACTCCTGGCGCGGGCCACGGTCGTCCCAGCGTCCGCCTCCACGTCCTCCTCCACGGCCATAGCCCCGGTCGCTATGCTCGGGGCATCGACTGAAGCGTCCTTCGCGAATGGCTCTGAGCTCTTGACAGTCACTAGTGTTGTGGGTGTTCAGGTTGTGGAAGGCCCAGCGGTCGGCTGTTCTTGGATGACTCGGGCTGATCTCTACCCCGCGTGGTGTCGGGCTCCGCTGCGAGCACTACCGCTTCCTTGCGCTTCACGTCCTTGGCCTTGGCCTTCTTCTCCTCTGTGCCCGCTGCTGGCAGCTCGAGGAGGGAGAGGTGCCCCTCCTCAGCTCTTGCGCACTTGGTCGCCAGGTTGGACAACTCCTGAGATGTGCACAGCTCCTCATGGATGGCGAGCTCTTCCTTCATCTGGACATCACAGACGCCGTCTGAGAACGCGGAGATGATGGCCTCGTCCGTGACATTGGGGATCTTGAGGCGAGTGTTGTTGAAGCGCTGGATGTACTTCTGGAGGGTCTCCCCTGGCTGTTGCTTGATGCGGCGCAGGTCGCTCGCGGCCGGCGGGAGGTCGCAGGTGCCCTGGAAGTTGGCGACGAAGTGCTCGCGCATCTTGTCCCAGGAGGAGATCGAGCCGTGTTGCAGGTTCAGGAGCCAGGAGCGGGCACCATCCTTGAGAGCCATGGGAAACCAGTTCGCCATGACTTTCTCGTCGCCGTTGGCTGCATCAATGCTCAGCTCATAGAGCTACAGGAACTACGTGGGGTCGGAGATACTGTCGTAGCAGGGAGGCAGATCCGGCTTGAACTTGCCTGGCCAGGCGACGCTACGCAGCTCGGGGGTGAAGGCACAGCAGCCGGCCGTGGTTGCCGGGGCCGCCTCAAAGGTGGAGCTTGGTCTTGATGAGGTCCGTGCGGCGCCACCGCAGGCGGCCCGCGGTCTTGACGAGGCGGCGCGGGGAGCAGGTGCGGCTTCTCGCGACCGAGGGATTTCTTGGCAGCTTCTCACTTCGCGCGCAGGCGTCGAACATGGCGGATCATGCCGTGGGGCCGCATGCCTAGGCGCCAAGGCGCAGTCTTGGGGCAAAGGTGGTGGAAGCGTGCCATGAGCCACGTCGCTTGTGGCTGGTGGAGGGTGAGGCAGAGAGAGGGACGGTGCCGGGGAGCCCCCTGCGGCGCGGACGAGCTCGGTGATGCGGTCGAGCCACTCCTCGTAGAGGTTGTCGACCGGGCGGTAGCGCAGGAGCTCGTTAGCCGCTAGGAGCGCAGCCCGCGCCTCCATGGGAGCGCGGCGTGCATGAGACCAAGAATCGGCCGGGGTCAGCGACGGAGTGGCGGTGCGGCCGTCCTGCCGCACCGATGGATGCAGCGAGCATGCCTGTTGCTCATTCCCCGCCGGGCCGGTGGCAGCGTTGGCGGCGAGAGACGGAGAACGATGAGGTGGCCCGCCGACGGGAGCCGTCTGAGCAACGCGGGCGGTGAGGGAAGCCCGGCGCTCAGCTCGAGCGCGGCGAGCGTCCGCCATGGAGACAACGGAGCGATGGAGCAACGAATCGATGGAAGGGAAGTTACGGCGCACCCCTACCTGGCGCGCCAAATGTCGGATGTGGGGTTCCGGCAAACACTTAAGGTTCAAACTCTGGGGTGCGCGTGAAGTCTTTCCCTCCTACTGATCCACGCCCTAGCTCACTAAGATCTCGCGGACGAACTCGACGAACTCGCAACACAGAAAGACACGAGATTTATACTGTTTCGGGCCACCGTTGTGGTGTAATACCCTAGTCTAGTGTGGTGGTGGTTGATTGCCTCTTGGGCTGATGATGAACAGTACAAGAGGAAGAACAACCTCCTGAGGTTGAGGTGTTCTTGTGCTCGGTGAACTGGTGGATCCGAACTCCTCTCTCCTCTCTGTGGTGGCTAGCTCTACTTATATAGGCCCTGGTCCTCTCCCCAAATATTGAACGGGAAGAGAGCCAACAACGGCGGGCAAATTTAAAGGGGGACAGCTGGTACAAGCTATCCTGACAAAAGTGGTCTTCGCCTGCTAAAGGCTCTGGTGGTGACGTCGTCTCGGGCTCCACGATGACCTCCATCTTGTCGTGCTCCTGGTCTTGGTCTCATTGCACCGATATGGCAACCTTTGCCTGATGCCTTGGTACTCCTCGCCTGCGCTTGCCTCCTTAGCACCAAAGAGGAAACAAGGACGCTGCGCACGCTGGCGCCCGCCTGGTGCCGATCGTCATGTCTCACGTCACGAGAGCCTCATGAGGTTTGCCCCGCCTTGATATCTCCGCTCCTCGTGAGCCTGCCTTGCTAGGCCACTCTTGAGGAGGTCTTGCGTCGTCCGCCTCGCGAGGGTCTTGGGGGCCTCGTTGATGAAGATGGGCCATACAGCCTGCTGACTTAGCCACGCCGCGGGCCGCAGGCAGGCAAGTCCGGGGACCCCCGTTCCCAGAACGCCGACAAGATATTCCATTCCAACCACATATATCTTGATCTCTAGCCTTCTCCAAGTTGCTTTCCACTCAAATCATCTTTACACCAAATCCAATCCTATGAGAGAGAGTTGAGTGTTGGGGAGACTATCATTTGAAGCACAAGAGCAAGGAGTTCATCATCAACACACCATCTATTACCTTTTGGAGAGTGGTGTCTCCTAGATTGGTTAGGTGTCACTTGGGAGCCTCCATAAAGATTGTGGAGTTGAACCAAGGAGTTTGTACGGGCAAGGAGATCACCTACTTTGTGAAGATCTACCCTAGTGAGGCAAGTCCTTCGTGGGCGATGGCCATGGTGGGATAGACAAGGTGGCTTCTTCATGGACCCTTCGTGGGTGGAGCCCTCCGTGGACTCGCGCAACCGTTACCCTTCGTGGGTTGAAGTCTCCATCAACGTGGATGTACGATAGCACCACCTATCGAAACCACAGATAAAAATCTCCATCAACTGATACCCTTCGTGGGTTGAAGACTTGAAATTGGGAAAAGGCTAGGCTTTTATTTGGTTAAGTTGTCTAATCACCCCCCCTCTAGACATACTTTCGATCCTACAAGTGGTATCAGAGCTAAGGTCTCCATTTGCCTTGATTTCCATAGCTTTTGGTGATCATAGCCTTGGTTTCACAACCTAGGAGAGTGTGGCGTCTAGCAAGGGAAATTACCACCGTAGGGGTCCTTACTTTGATGGTACTAATTTTGCTAGTTGGAAGCATAAGATGAAATTGCATATTCTTGGACATAACCCCGCCGTTTGGGCTATAGTGTGTATTGGCTTGCAAGGTGAATTCTTTGAAGGCAGAGAACCGAACCGTGAAGCTACCGCGGAAGAGTTGAAGATGCTGCAATACAATGCTCAAGCTTGTGATATTCTCTTCAATGGATTGTGCCCCGAAGAATTCAACAAAATCAGCCGTCTTGAGAATTCAAAGGAAATTTGGGATACTTTAATTGATATGCACGAGGGTACCGACTCCGTCAAGGAATCCAAATTGGATGTGCTTCAAAGTCAGCTTGACAAGTTCAAAATGAAGGATGGTGAAGGTGTCGCTGAAATGCACTCTAGGCTTGTTCTCATCACAAATGAGATTGTCGGCTTAGGAAGTGAAGAGATGACCGATAGATTCATCATCAAGAAGATCCTAAGAGCCTTGGATGGAAAATATGATACCGTGTGCACATTGATCCAAATGATGCCCAATTACAAAGATCTCAAGCCTACAGAAGTCATTGGAAGAATTGTTGCTCATGAGATGTCACTTAAGGATAAGGAAGAGCTCCACAGCAAGTCAAGTGGTGCTTACAAAGCCTCATGTGATGCTCCCACATCATCAAGTGAGAAACAAACCTTCAATGAAGAATTGAGCCTAATGGTGAAGAACTTCAACAAGTTCTACAAGAGTAGAAGCAAGGAGAGAAGTTCCAAGTCAAGGTCATACAATGACAAAAGATCTTCAAGTCGTGAACGAAACTGCTACAATTGTGGAAGACCCGGACACTACTCCAATGAGTGTATGGCTCCCTACAAAAGAAGAGAAGATTCTCCCAAAAGAAGGAGTAGGAGAGAAGAATCACCACCAAGAGAGAGGAGTAGAGATGATTGTTATGAACGAAGATCCTCTCGGAGAAGCAAGGATTCGGAAAGGAAGGACAAGCCATCAAAGAGCTACACAAAACGAAGACATCAAGCTCATGTTGGTGAATGGGTATCAGGCTCTGACTCCGACCATCACTCCGAAAGAAGTTATCACTCAGACTCCGAATATACTCAAGATGAAGGTGTTGCCGGTCTAGCACTTGTGTCAACCAACTCCTACGACATATTTGACTCACCAAATGAAGAAGATTGGAAGATGCTTCCTGGCTAAAGGCCCAAAGGTATCACACCCTGAGTATGTTGATTTCAATAGTGATGAAGATGATTTGCTAGGAGATGATGATTTACTTGTTGACAACTCTAGTTATGAAAACTATGATGAACTTGCTATTAATCATGCTAATCAAGATAAAACGAATGACGATGATGAGAAGGAGATTGAGCATCTAACTAAAGAACTAAACACTCTTAAGTTAACTCATGAAACTACCTTGGAAGATCATCGAGAACTTTTAAAGACTCATGAGAAGCTACGCTTTGAAAAGCTCAACCTTGAGCAAGAGCATGAGTTCTTAAAATCAATCAATGATGATCTTCGCAAGAAAAGTTCTTATTACATTGCCAAGCGTTTAGTCTTGTCTACTTACACCCCACAAGTTAAATCTAGCAACAAGAACAAGAAAGATTCTTCTTCTAGTAGTAACAATAATCATCCTAAATCCAATGTTGTTGCTTCTAGTAGTTCTCTTGATTCCACTAATGATTCTCTTAGCCAAGTTACACCTGAGCAAGAAAATAGCTTATTGAAGGGAATTATAGAGAAAGGTGTTTACCAGAGCCTTGTCGGAATTAAGCAATTTGAGGAGATTGTACGCAAGCAAGGAAGACACCGGAAGAATCAAGGTGTTGGTTTTGAACGAAAGTTCAATGCCAATGGAGTTGAGTGGGAAGAAGATCAATACCCCAAGACGAAGTTAGTTCCTCAACAAGAGAAGTATGATCCTACTTCTTTCCAAGGAACACAAGCTCCAGATGATCATCCACCACTAGACCACAAGCAAAAGGGCAAGGACAAGCTTCAAGAGGAGATTGATTCATTTGAAGAAGCCCCTAAGGCCTTGGTCAAGTGGGTTCCCAAGACTACATCAAGTTCTACTTCATCAAGTACGATTACAACTCCAAGGATTCCCATCAAGATGATGTGGATCCCAAAGAAGAAGAACTAGAGAGTTCTTGAGGGTGACTCTGCAAACATACTTCACTCATATCATTTTGGCAACGACAAGTTCAAACAACTTCCACATCATGCACTAGTTCAAGGAGTCACAAACCCTCTTGTTCGTAAGAGAAGGGACAAGGTAACGTAATGCTTTCATGGACATCATCATATGTGAACATCACTCTATGTCTATGGATATCCTTGTTTGTTCCTTGTGGGACTAGCCCATGTAGGTATTGAAAGTGCAACTCACTCAAATGGATTGGTCCAAATGATCTACATCAACATTGAGCATCTATATCTTCAACACCTACATGAAGTCATCATCGACAACACACAAGGTTAGTTCATCCCTCTTAGGGGGGATATCACATCTAGGGGGAGCTTTACTCTAATCAATTGAGCTAAAGCAACTCTAATGATGTGAACACAACAATGCTTTATGTAAAAGTGGTAACCCCACTTGTGCTTAAACGATGAGTATGACCTATGATCAAATGTCCTCATTTGACTCCTAAGTCAATATACTCATATATAGATGACCTAGTCATCGCCAAATTGCTTGATAGATGCTAGAGTGATTGTGCATGCTCTGTCACATATTTCATTTGCCAGTTTATTGTGTGAGCATGTTGATTGCATATTTTACTCATTCTAGGACATTCATTTGTTGCTTTGATTTTTTGGCTCTTTCTCTTTTTCCAAATGGATGGACAAGAATGCCTAAGTACTCTCTCTAGCTATCTATGCTTTTCTCGTCTCAAACTCTATTCATGCTACATCACAAAGTTTGATCAAGTCAGATTCGAACCACTCTGTGTGAGGAGCACTCGGAGTCCCCGATTCGTCATAGACTTAAAGTTCCAAAACCTCTTTGTGCATTTCGGTATGACCAAGTCATCCACTTCGGTCACACCGAGTCCACTAAGTTGATCTAGGTTTTCATCGCGGTGCAACCGATTTGAACGTTTCGGTCACACCGATTTGCAGTAACCGCTTGCGATTCTGCATCTTGGTGCCACCGAGTTGTTCCATTGGGTCACACCAACAGGGTCGGGATATATATACCCACGGGTGAGATTTTGGAAATTTCTTCAAACTCCTCAGCCTGCGCGTGTGTCCTGCTCTGCCTCCTCAGGTCTCCGGATCGTCTCCTCGCTGCCAGCGACCTCCCGCCGCTGGTTTCCAGCGCTGTCAACGGAAATCTGCTCCGTCGTTGTCGCCATAGCGAACTCCCGCCGAACTAGGGTATGGGTTCAACTCTATGTGCTATTTCCTTAACTCTGATTCGTAGCACATTGCTTTGCCATGATCTTTACCATGTATGCAAACGATCTGTCCACTGAAAACATCCTTAGATTAGATTTGATGTGAAAATTTAGGGTTAGGTCTCCGCCGAACTCATCTCGGACCGACCGAGTTGTAGAAATCGGTCTCACCGATTTGGCTTAGGCCATAGCACATGCATTTTCGGTCTGACCAAAAACTGCACATCAGTGTGACCGAGTTCGATTCTCTGTGAAACCCTAACACTCTCGGTGCCACCGAACTGTGACTCGGTCTGACCGAGTTCACTAGTTTAGGCTCCAAAATTGCTTCAGTATCACCAAGTTTAACAAACCTGTAGCTCCGAAATGCTTTCTGTGGAGAACTAAAACCGAATTTTTAAGTCATCTGTTTTGCAAAAACTCTGCACTTTGTGATGCTCGTCCACTCTACCTCATCTATATCTATTCACAGGGTTTGTTGTCGGTCTATTTGCCAAGATGTTTGACCAGAGTGACAGTCAGAACAGATCTGAGGAACAAGTGCAATTGAGTGAGGGTTCAGATCCCTCAAGCAGCTCTGATGATGGTAGTAGGAGCACACCTAGTAACTTGCCCAAGACAGGCACCAGGACAAGGAACAAGAGAACCTCAGACTCTGAGGATGAGGACTATGTGGCTGTTGAGGATGAAGCCACCTCAAGGAAGAAATTCCTGAAGAAGGAGTATGGCACAGCTGCTGCAACAAAGCCAGACTTGAACAAGAAGGCACCTGCCAGGAGTATCCCTGTAGAAGAGAAGAACAAGTGTCACGCCCAAGATGCGACCCTATCCTAAAGTAACTCGAAGGTCCCACCAAGGATAGAAGCGCATCTTGAAGACGCTTTTGCAAGGTGGATATCATTACATCAAACCATTACATAATAGTTGGGGATACATACATAAGGCACAAACGCCCAAGAATACATCAACATACATGAGAACTGTAACATCCCAAATTTTCAATTTGGTATGTTATACATAGATCATCATTGCATATCATGTTTTATTGCATTTTCACAAATCCTCGATAAATCCTAAGCAACTCAAGGACCCTCGGAGAGAGTTGGGGATTTTTCTCGAATTTTCATATTTGTTTGTCATCAAATATTAAGACGAGGATTTTGGTTTTAATTATTATTTTTCTCCAGAAAAATATTTCATTTTAAAAATAAACGAGAGGAGAAAATATGAATTCTCCAAAACAATTGAAATACTGGAGGAAAAATGTTAAAATCATTTATTGGAATTTATTTGGACTTTATTGCAATTTTTATTGCATTAAAAATATTGCATGTTTTCAAAATATTTATTTTGTGTTAAAAAAATGTTCACCCTATTCTAGATTTTCTAACTAGACGGGGAAAATTTATTTTATATTTTTCTGACTTTTATTTATTTTTCTGTAAATTATTTTCCGCGATACATTACAAAAAAAAACAGCGCGCGCCCGCTGGGCCGAGCCCAGCCGAACGCCAGGCCGCCGGCCCACCCCGTCGCCCTCTCCTTCCTCCGCACGGGAGAGCACCGCCACCGTGTCCATGGTGGACACGGGAGTCCGACCCCGCCGGAGCTTGCCCCCTCCTCCAAGCTTGCTCCCCCCCTCTTTATATACCCCTCAACCCCCCCCCTCTCTCATCCCGCCGCCGCCGCCGCACTTGCCGCCGCTGCCGCCGCACTCGGGAGCCGCCGCCGGAGCCGCCCCCTTGCACCCCCCCCCCCCGAGCCCCGCACCCCGCACCCCCCTCGCCGCCCCTCGCCCCGAGCGCCGGAGCCCCGCCGGAACCCCCGCCCCGACGAGGTACTGCCTGCCCCGTTCAATGCCGGTTTTGTTTTAAAAAAAAACCCTTCGTTTAAAAAAAAACCCTAGATTGGTTTTTTTTTCGGTTTTATTTTTTTGCGAGCGTTTACCGAACCGTTCGTTTTAACGAACGCGTTCGTCGGTTTTTCTCTGTTAACAAACGTCCGTTCTTTAACCGTTCGTCCGTTTTTCTTTTTCGCCGGATTTTTTTCTACGATTATCTCAGATTCGATTTCTGATCGAATCTTCGTTTCTGTTTAACTTCTCGCTCGTTTATCGGAATCAGGCGATTCAAGCGCCTAGAGTTTCGTCTCGAAATTCTCTTTCCGTTTAACCTGCTCAAACAAGTTTTTGCTACAGTAAAATTTGACCTAGATCCAGATTAGTAAACGAAGCTTCTTTCTTTCGCCGTTTGACTTTCGTTGTTTCTTTCGAGTTGATTCTTTTTGCAAACCGGAGTTCTTAAGTTGAACTTTCTGGTTGGACCTTTCATTCGAGTTTTACCTGTGCATTAGATGAGTACTGATTATATGTTTGTTTGTTTGCGATAGAGTACCCGGAGTGTGCCGCTTGTTACTTCGAATCGCTAGGTTTTGCGGATCATCAGCAAGGCAAGTAACACTTTGATCATACTTTCCATACCCAGTTTTATTGCATTAGATCTATTCCTCAAACAATTGCATGATTAGGATCTGATTAAATTGTGGGAGCTGGGAAGTAGTTGAGGTAGTACCTATTACCTGTTTTCTTATCAAACCCTTGGGAGTTACTTCTACGTTGCTTTTATTATTTCCATGCTATGCTCGTAGACGTGGATTGGGTTTGAGAGATATTCATGACAGATGTGAGATGTTTATTAATGGTTCAACTTAAGGTGGCAACTAAAACTCACATCTGGGTGGATTGAGGCACCTGGAGAACCCAGTGTTGTCTGATTTTATAAGGTCCGCCACCTAGGCTCAAAGGGATCATAAGATTATTCATGCTAGAAACTTCCGTGTGCAGCCACAAGCTATTATGGGCTCTAGCATAGTTGAGTAGGTTACATGATCTCTTGAAGAGGTGGGCTAGCAGATGTAGGGGAAAGTAGGTGTACCGGTCCACCCGGAGTAAAGAGTGATTGTTCCTGAAAGACTGTGTCTCGGTCATCCGTTTCTCAAACATCATGTAGTGCGAGAATCAAGCGGAGGCGATCGAGTCTTGTGGGGAAAAGTGCGCAAACCTCTGCAGAGTGTACAAACTAATCATGGTTAGCCGTGTCCCCGGTTATGGACAACTTGAGTATCTAGTACCTGGATTATCATTTGAATCTCATCACCATGTTACTTTTAATTAATTTTGTTGGGTTAATGATGACACTTAACTGGGATTGAGTTGGAGGTACCTTCTCAATGTTTAACAACCACCATGATAGTTAAATAAAATTATTCCTTTGTAGTAGGGAAAAATTGGCATTTCGCAAAACTTTAACCATAGAGCTTTCCACCAGCCATATATGCATGTAGTATAGCATTATTGTTGTTCATTACTCTTTATGTGTTACTTTGCCAGCATATTCTATGTGCTGACCCGTTCTCGGGCTGCAACGTTTCATGTTGTAGACTTTTCAGACGACGAGTAAGGTGCCTTAGGTCGTGGTCTTATACTCAGTGATGCCGCTGGAGTTGATGGACTCACTTATCTTCCAAGTCTTCCGCTGTTATCGTTATTAGATGGCCTTAAGCCATGTTTATCATACTTAATCTCTTTGGAGATATTCGATGTAATAAGTGTGTGATTGCTACTCTGTTATAAATCCTCCATTTGTACCGTGCGTGTCAGCATTACTGATCCAGGGATGACACTGGTGCACAGCAGCACAGACCATTTGAGGTCTGGTCGCTACAAGAACAACATCCGACTACGGATGAAACATAAACAGAAACTCAAACAATATCCACCCTGCTAGCCCAGGCTGCCGACCAGGAACCTAACCCAAGATCGAC
The DNA here is from genome assembly GCF_002575655.3 of Aegilops tauschii subsp. strangulata. Taxonomy (NCBI): domain Eukaryota; kingdom Viridiplantae; phylum Streptophyta; class Magnoliopsida; order Poales; family Poaceae; genus Aegilops; species Aegilops tauschii. Next base: position 303,135,184 of record NC_053041.3, on the reverse strand, counting down.
AAAGAAGAAGAACTCCAACACAAGTAAACATCGCTCTCGCGTCATGAGCATCGCATAACCTGTACCTGCAACTGTTGTTGTAGTAAACTGTGAGCCACGAGGACTCAGCAATCCCATTACCATGGGTATCAAGACTAGCAAAGCCTATGGGTAAGGAAGGGGTAAAGTGGTGAGGTTGCAGCAGCGGCTAAGAAAAGTATGGTGGCTAACTTACAAAACAAGAGCGAGAAGAGGAGCTTAACAAGCGGTCGTCAACTAGTAATGATCAAGAAGTGATCCTGAACTCCTACTTACGTCAAACAGAACCCAAAAACCGTGTTCTCCTCTCGAACAACCCTGAAAAGAGACAATCACGGTTACGCACGCGGTTGGTGTATTTTAGAAGAGTTTACTTCAAGTTTACTACAACCGGATATTAACAAATTCCCATCTGCCACATAACCGTGGGCACGACTTTCGAAAGTTCAAACCCTGCAGGGGTGTCCCAACTTAGCCCATTATATGCTCTCACGATCAACGAAGGATATTCCTTCTCCCGGGATGACCCGATCAGTCTCGGAATCCCGATTACAAGACATTTCGACAATGGTGAAACTAAACCAGCAAAGCCTCCCGGCGTGTCGACACCCTGATAGAAGCCGCATGTATCTCGTCTGAGGACACGACCGGATGAGCAGTCCATACAACTAAAACCAGGCCTCGAGTTTCCCCGAGGTGGCGCTGCAAGGGGCTCTAGTTCGGACCAACACTTAGAGAAGCACTGGCCGGGGGGGTTAAAATGAAGATGACCCTCGGGTTAATTACTCCCAAGGGAAAAGTAATGGGTTATTAGGAAAATGTAGAACCAAGGTTGGGCCTTGCTGGAGGAGTTTCATTCAACGCGAACTGTCAAGGGGTTCCCATATACCCAACCGTGTAAGGGACACAAAATCCGGGAACATAATACCGATATGACGGAAACTAGGGCAGCAAGAGTGGAACAAAACACCATGCATAAGGCTGAGCCTTCCACCCTTTACCAAGTATATATATACATTAATAATATAAGAGATATTGTGATATCCCAACATAAACATAATCCAACATGGAGCAAACTTCATCTTCACCTGCAACTAGCAAAGCTATAAGAGGGGTTGGGCAAAAGCGGTAACGTAGCCAAACAACTGTTTGCTAGGAAGGGTGACAAAGGTTAGAGGTTCATGGCAATTTGGGAGGCTTGATAAGCAAGTGGTAGGTAACGCGGCATAGCGATAGCATCGAGACAACTAGCATAGCAATGATAGTAATGAGATTCAAGGTGACGGTCATCTTGCCTGAAATCCTGCTAGGAAGAAGAACGAGTCCAAGAAGAAGATGAAGCCACGAAGACGAACCAAGCGTAGTCGAACGAATCCTCACGAACGCAATGAAACAGGAACTATCGTAGAGAAGCACAACCGGAAAGAAGCAAACAACACAGTAAACACTCAACACATGAACAAGACATGATGCACATCCCAGTATGATGCAAGACAAGTCTATAAGAAGCTACTCATGGCAAGAGATGATGCATACAAGAGCCACACATCAAAGCAAGTTTAAATGAGGTCGGATACAATATATAACAATTCCGGAAAGCCCCATATGCAAATTTAGGATTTGGTACTATTCTGAACAAAACATTAATTTAAAGTGGTTAAATAGCAAGTTAAAGAGCACCAAGTCAATCTACATGGAATTCTAGTCAAGTTACATATAAAGTTCATTAGGTTCGGAGCTACGGCCTAGAAGATATGAGCATCACAAGATAAACATGGCATTGATGCAAAATGCATTCAAACATCAAGCACACACCTCAAAACATGGATACAACGAGGTAAGATGAAACTACATGCAAAACTAGGCAAGTTTCATATAGAGCACACTCAAAACGGAGCAACGGTTCAACACATACGCACAATACATGTTTAAAGGACAAGCTGTCCAAAACAGCAACTAGGCATCTTGCAAGCATCAAAACAATAGGCTACAGCACCCCAACATGAAAACAAAAGGGATGGATGTGATGTACAGGTAAAGCATTACAAAACATGAACATTGAGATAACTCTAGAAACCATTAGAACATGCTCAGAAGGACATGGCAAGATTGCAAATAATAACAGTTTCACAGACGACAGAAATTCACTAGACAAGACAGACATAACATCAGGTTGCAATGTTTAGAGCTATCAAACAACATGCGACAGCAAGATATCATGGCAAAATAGAGCATGGAATGCTAGTAATAAAGACAAAGAACAAAACTCCCTTACTGAACTAATTCCAAAGATCAACAGAAAAGATGGTAGGATCCATGCAAACATGGCAAGTGATATTACAGATTCAGACTTGTTGGCATGTTGGGGAGCTCGTACCAGTCACCACAGAGCATTTCATGGCATGTGAAGAAAAACAACAGTAAGAAGGCATAATTATGAAGCTAAGAATGGCAAGATCAAGTCCATAGCATACATGGAACACTAGTTATTCACATGGCAAAACTGAACTTAATGTTAACAGGCTGACAGCAACATTATTTAGCAATTTGAGAGCAAGTTTGTAACAAGCTACAACAGGCTATGAATGCAACCAAGGGCATGGCTGGATAGAGCATAACATGTTTAACAAAATATCCTTAGTTAACATCTCCAGATTATGTATGGAACTCATGGTAGCAGCAGGTTTACATAGCATCACAATGTAACAGACTCAGACTTAGCAGAAATGACCAAGTCATAGAAAACAGCAACATCATGGAGGCTACTTTGCAAGCTTTTAACAATTAACAAATGGCATATCATGAAGAGTGGATTGCACCAAAGCAAAGATGGAAAGTTGTAGCTCATAAAACATGTAGAAATCATAGTCAAAAGAAAATCACACAAAAAGATATAAAAAAACAAATGAGCAAGTTCTGTTAAACTACAGCAGACAACATCACATAGCACTCTTGCAACGATGATTTGGGCACAAATATGGACTCCAACAAGCATGTCACAATGTAACAAAATGAAGAGCATCTCATGACTAACACTTTAACATATTATATGCATGAAATGGAGCATCACACATGAAGTTATGGCATGATGAACATGGGTACGTAATGCAAAAAATCTCAGGGACTTGGCCAAATTTACCCTCTTAGAAAACTGGATGGAGGGGTACGGGATGGCTCGGGGACGCATTTGGATCTATGGATGATGAGATCCGGGGACGGCGGGGTCCGGGCGCGGGCTGGAGGACTCCATGGCCGGAGCTGCACGCCGGCGAGCTCAGCACGGCCGCGAGGACGGGCGGAGGAGGTCGGGGCGACGCGGATCCGCTCCGACCCGACTGGATCTGGCCGGCGACGAGGGGCGGCACAGTCGGGCGCGGACGAGGCGACGGCGGCGACGACCGAACGACGGGGCGGCGCGGGGAACGGCGGGCAGCCGCGCGGGGCTCCGGCGCAGGGGACGGCGAGCGGGGTCGGCGCGCGGGCGCTGGACGAGCACGGGCAGCGCGGGGCGTTGACCCGGCGCGGGGAGCGGGCGAGGCGACGGGCCGGCTTCGGGCTCACGGGCCCGCGCGCCGTTGAGGCTGGCGGCAGCTGCGCGGTGGTGGAGGCGCGGGCGGATGGGCTCATGGGCTGTGGTGAAGGGGTGCTGGGCTGGAAAGAGAGAGGGGTTTCGGGCTACGCGGTTAACCGTTGGGACATCAAACAACCTCCGAATGCGACGAAAATTGACAGGCGGTCTACCTACTCTATAACAACATCGCACGCCAAGTTTCATCCCATTCCGAGAACGTTTAAATGCCACTCATGAAACGAGATCTGATAGGCGCAACGGGTGCGTGCGAGAGTGTCGGATCACGAAATGGACAACGGGGAAAAAGACTGGATGCAAGTTTTGAAAAACATGATGATGCAATGCATATGATGACATGGCAAAATGCAACACACAAGCAAATGACATGGCAAGGACGGCGAATAACTGGGAGACACCTGGCGCATCGGTTCCGGAGCATTACAACAAGGCCCCAGTGCCTCAAGCTGAAGAAGAGGATGATGAGTCTCTTATTTTGAGAAAATTGAAGCCCAAGATTCCAGACCACAACGATGCTCATCCAGTAGCTGAGGACATGAACATCAGAAAGGATGCAGGACTGAGATTGTGGAGACAGTCTGATCCCTATGCTGTGAGGAGGAGGACTGCAGTTGACTACAGGTTCCACACCAGAGAACATCAAGATTTCTATGAGACCATTCTGCTTGACAAGAAGCCAATGGTCTGTGACATGAGATGGGTTGATTGGGAATATATCAAAGAGAATGAAGATCACTTCCCAGGAGTACATGACACCTTCAAGGATTGTGGAGTTGATAAGTTTGTTGGACAGAAACTTACCAAATGGAATGATGAGCTTATACTGCAATTTTACTCCACTGCTCATTTCTATCCAGATGGGAGGATAGTTTGGATGTCAGAGGGTACTAGGTACCAATCAACTGTTGATGAATGGGCCAAGTTGATCAATGCCCCAGAAGCTCATGAGGATGTCTTGGATGTGTATGCCAAGAAGAAGAAAGACCACAACTCCATGGCAAACATGTACAAAGAGATCCCTGATAAATCTTTGGAGACACACAAGCTTGGATCTGTACACTAGCTGTTGTCTGGTCTGCCTACCATCAACACAATCCTAAGGCACACTGTGCTACCCAAGTCAGGAGATCATAAGATGATTAGAGGACACTCAATCAACTTGCTGCACATTTTTGATGTCCCTCAAAAGTTCAAGGTCATGAGTCTGATTGTAGAGACAATCAAGAGGATAGCTGCTGACCAGAAGAGATCTTGTGGGTATGCTCCACATATTTAGGTGCTCATCAACTCCAATATGGGCACAGACACCTATTTGTTGGACAAGGAGCATTTACCACATTATCCAGAATTTGAAGACAACAAGGTTGTGATGGATGAGAATGAACCTTCATCAGTGCAAGCACAAGAAAAGAGAGCTAAAGCAAAGGCTGAGAAAGCTGCCAAGATGCCAAGTGTAGAGGAAGCATCTCAAGTTTTCCTAAAGAGAAAGCAAGATCAACTTGCATATCTGATCCAATCTATCCTGAGGATTGAGAAGGGCTTGGCCACCCTAACTCACAACCAGGAGAGTCTGGAGAGGATCATAGAGACAAAATTTTATGATCTTGATCTGAAGGTTACTGAGATACAAACAGCAGTTGAGTAGCTCCAGGAGGAAGCTGAAGAGAGGAAAGGGAAGGCAACTACTGATGCTTTTCAGCGAGTGCCTAGAGGACAGAGGTCTGCTGTAGTGCATGTACCTGATACAAGAGCCACACCATGTGACGCCCCCGATTTGACCGTACACTAATCATGCACGCAAATGTGTACGAACAAGATCAGGGACTCACGGGAAGATATCACAACACAACTCTAAAACATAAATAAGTCATACAAGCATCATAATACAAGCCAGGGGCCTCGAGGGCTCGAATACAAGTGCTCGATCATAGACGAGTCAGCGGAAGCAACAATATCTGAGTACAGACATAAGTTAAACAAGTTTGCCTTAAGAAGGCTAGCACAAACTGGGATACGGATCGAAAGAGGCACAGGCCTCCTGCCTGGGATCCTCCTAACTACTCCTGGTCGTCGTCAGCGGCCTGCACGTAGTAGTAGGCACCTCCGGTGTAGTAGGGGTCGTCGGCGGCATTGGCGTCTGGCTCCTGGGCTCCAGCATCTGGTTGCGACAACCAGGTAGAAGGGAAAGGGGGAAAAGAGGGAGAAAAGCAACCGTGAGTACTCATCCAAAGTACTCGCAAGCAAGGAGCTACACTACATATGCATGGGTATATGTGTAAAGGGCCATATCGGTGGACTGAACTGCAGAATGCCAGAATAAGAGGGGGATAGCTAATCCTGTCGACGACTACGCTTCTGGCCACCTCCATCTTGCAGCATGTAGGAGAGAGTAGATGGTAAGTTCACCAAGTAGCATCATATAGCATAAACCTACCCGGCGATCCCCTCCTCGTCGCCCTGTTAGAGAGCGATCACCGGGTTATATCTGGCACTTGGAAGGGTGTGTTTTATTAAGTATCCATTTCTAGTTGTCATAAGGTCAAGGTACAACTCTGGGTCGTCATTTTACCGAGGGACACGGCTATTCGAATAGATAAACTTCCCTGCAGGGGTGCACCACATAACCCAACACGCTCGATCCCATTTGGCCGGACACACTTTTCTGGGTCATGCCCGGCCTCGGAAGATCAACACGTCGCAGCCCCACCTAGGCACAACAGAGAGGTCAGCACGCCGGTCTAAATCCTATGGCGCAGGGGTCTAGGCCCATCGCCCATTGCACACCTGCACGTTGCGAACGTGGCCGAAAGCAGACCTAGCCTAGTAGGCGTTCCAGTCCAATCCGGCGCGCGCCACTCAATCGCTGACGTCACAAAGGCTTCGGCTGATACCACGACGTCGAGTGCCCATAACTGTTCCCGCGTAGTTGGTTAGTGCGTATAGACCAAATGGCCAGACTCAGATCAAATACCAAGAACTCGTTAAGCGTGTTATTTTGAAGTAACCGCGGACGCTGACCAGGGCCAGGCCCACCTCTCTCCTAGTTGGTCTCAACCTGCCCTGTCGCTCCGCCAGAAAGTAACAGTCGGGGGCCGTCAGGAACCCAGGCCCACCTCTACCGGGATGGAGCCACCTGTCCTTTCAGCCCCCTCATCAGAATCACTTGCGGGTACTCAACGAGCTGACCCGACTTTAGTCACCACATGTGTCATGTATATAAAGTATATAGATTCTACCTGTGATCACCTCCCGATGTGATCACGGCCCAGTAGCATAGCATGGCAGATGGACAAGAGTGTAGGGCCACTGATGGAACACTAGCATCCTATACTGAGCAGTAGGATAGCAGGTAAGGGTAACAACTATAGCAACAATGACAGGCTATGCAGCAGAATAGGATTAACCAAAAGTAGTAACATGCTACACTCTTATAATGCAAGCAGTATAGAGAAGAATATTCGATATCTGGTGATCAAGAAGGAGGGGTCGTCAACAACGTAGTCGAACTGGGTAGCAACAGCGTCGGTCTCGTAGTCTACCGGAGAGAAGAGGGGGAAGAAACAGTAAATACAATGCAAACATAAGCATGACGATGCATTGCCATGACAATGAGCGGTGTTAGGTGTGCCCTAACGCGGTAGTAGGTGATACCGGCGAAAGGGGAAAACATCCGGGAAAGTATCCCCGGTGTTTCGCGTTTTCGAACAGATGAACCGGAGGGGGAAAGTTGCGTGTTTGCTATGCTAGGGATGTGTGGCAGACAAACGGGCAGCGTATCCGGATTTGTCTCGCCGTTCTGAGCAACTTTCATGTACAAAGTATTTTCATCCGAGCTACGGTTTATTTTATATTAATTTTCAAAGCTTAAAATCATTTTTAGAATTAACAGAATTAATTTAATTTGAAACTGGATTTATGACATCAGCATGATGTCATGCTAACGTCAGCAGTCAATAGGGGTTGACTGGTCAACCTGGCTAGTGGGTCCCACTTGTCAGTGACACATTTTAATTAAACATATTAATTAACCTAATCAGGATTAATTAGGGGTGGGCCCCACTGTCATTGACTACTTAATTAGCTAATTAGGTAACTAATGTTTCATTAGCTTAATTAGTTGTTTAGTTTAATTAATCAAAATTAATTAACTTAATTAATTAATTATTTTTATTATTATTTATTTATATTTTTTAATTCTTCTTCCTTTTTTTATAAACGTTCTCAGGGGCTAGGCCCACCTGTCTATGGCACAGGGGCATTGCGGGTCGGGCGAGCGGGCGTGGGCGCGTGGCTAACGGGCATAGCCCGAACGGGCGCATGCCCGAGGGGCGCTGGGCACGCACGGCGCTCGCCGACGGCCAGGACCAGGGGAGACGGCGGAGGGGTGGTCGCGAACCGGTTGGGCGGGGCGGGCGCAGGGGGGCGCGACTGGAGGTGGTGGTGGCAGGGGGAGGCGCTGGCAGCGCACGGGCCGCAGCAGCAGCGGAAGAGCACCGCCAGCGGCCGCCGGCGCACACACTGGGTGCGACCGGTGCGCGGGTCAGGTGGCAATGGCGAGCGGCGAGCGGCGGACGGGGTCGTGGCACACGGGGTAGAGAGGGGAGGAGGAGGGCACGGCCCTCACCGGCGTTGGAGAGCAGAGGTGGCGGCGAGGCTCGATGTGGTCCGGCGGGGAGGAGGACGGGGATGGGTCGGCGGGGTTGACGACGGGGAAGAGGTCGAGGCGGCGAGGTCTCTGGGCGGCAGTGGTGTAGCTCACGGCTACGGCGCCGATGTCCAGGGGCGGCGGGGCGTTGGCGTCGCGAGGAGGGAGTAGCGGGAGGGAGAGGCGGGGACGAGCGGCCCAGCACGACGGGGGCGGGTGACGCGACCTTCGGGATCCGGCGGTGGCGTCGATGGTGGGGCGGCGCCTGGGTGGGAGACGGCGAGGTGGCGGCGGGGACGATGTGCGGACGCGAGGGGGGTGTCCCGATCCAGATCGGATCGGGGGAGGAGAGAGTAGTGGGGGCGAGTGGGGGGGTTACGGGTTAGGGTTTGGTCGCCCCAGGGGGCTGTAGGCGCTGGCTGGGCCGGTTCGACCGGGCCGGAGGAAGTGGCCAGCTGAGCCGGTTGGCCCAGTTGGGCTAGGGGCACTTTTCCTTCTCTTTTTCTTGTTGTTTTAGTTTTCTGTTTTCCATTTAATTCTTTTCTGTTTTATCCTATTTTCCAATTTACCTTAATTTTGTAAACTATATAATTAGTATCTAAATTAGTTCTTTCTAAATATACTACTGCCACCAAAAGTTTGGTACCCAATTAATTTTAGTTAAAACATATTTACTATTTTAAAAGAATTAAAATAATAGTCTAAGCCATAGTTTATTTATTTTAGAGCATTTAGCTACTTTATAAAAGTGTGATTTCTCCACCAATATTACCCATGATTTATTTGCTACCTTTGGAACATTTTAGTTTAACATTTTGAAAACTTTTGTTTTTTGCCTCGAATTGAAATTTGACTTCGAATCGTTTTGAACTAACGCGAGATTTGTCAACAGTAACGGAGGTAACGTGGCACCATTAGCGTGGGATTACTGTAGCTTAATTACCCGGGCGTTACACACCATCCGCACCAGCAGCCACAGCTTCAGTGCCACCTCTAGCAGCCACTCCACAAGCTCCAACTACATCAACTGATGCCTTCGTCCTTGGAGTTCTCTCTATACCACTTCCCGAAGACCAAGCCTGAGAGCCGCATAGCACTATGCATATTTGAACTTTTTGGTAACTTCTTGCCAAAGGGGGAGAAATATGTATAGACCATAGGCTTCGAGAGAGAGTGTTTTGCTTCGTTGTCTCTCTCGCTTTTGGTTGAACATTATTGTGTGCCTGTTTATACTTTATGTCGTTGTGTGTGAGATACTTGTATGATCATGTGATTGATCATATGCTACTTTAATGCTTGCTTGGATGATACTATCTTTTATATTCCTATATGATCATTCACTTTGCTTGGTGATGAGTGCATGCTTTTAGTTTATATCATTTTGTGCGCTCCACCAAGATGTATGTGACATGGAAGAGTAACCCATGATCCTAATCGATTGTGCATTTGCATTCAAAACCAAATTTTAAATAATGCACAAATTTAGGGGGAGCTCTTGCTTATCACATACTTCTCAAAGCGATGATGTATTTCAATCTTATTATCGTTCGTCGAAGCATTGATCTATATGTTGTCATCAATTACCAAAAAGGGGGAGATTGAAAGTGCAACTATCCCCTGGTGGTTTTGGTAATTACTAACAACATATAGCTCATTGAACTAATGCTATTTCAAGATAAATATTTCAGGAAAGTTCAATGATTGGCATGGCATGGATTAGGAATGTGGACCCCTCAAACTGCTAAGGACACATATTGGCTCAAGCTCAAGACTCTACATTTTACTTTTAGTGATCCAAGATCACATTGAGTCCATAGGAACAACCAATACTATTAAAAGGGGATGAGGTGCTGCTTAATGGGTTTCTTGCTCAAAATGCTTAGTGATATGCTCCAAAACCCTCAACCACTTTCTCACATCCACATATGTCCCAAACCAAAACTCAAACTCGGCCCCACCGAAACTTCCTATCCGGCGCCACCGAGTTCTCTTGACATAGCCATTGCCACAAACCCTAGTCACTTCGGTCTCACCGATAGGGATCTCGGTCTCACCGAGATGGGATTGCAAACTCTCTATTTCCCTTCGTAATGTTTCGGTCTAATCGAGATGAGTGATCAGTCCCACCGAGCTCGGAATGCAAACTCTCTGTTTCCCCTTCGTAACGTTTCGGTCCAACCGAAATGAGTGAATCGGTCCCACCGAGTTTGCCTGACCAACTCTCTGGTTAGCTTATTACCAAAATCGGTCCCACCGAGTTTGTGTAATCGGTCGCACCGAGATTACGTTATGCACTAACCCTAATGAAATCGGTCCCACCAAGTTGGCATGTCGGTCCCACCGAAATGCCTAACGGTCACATTATGAACTGAATCGGTCTGACCGAGTTCCATTATCCGGTCCCACCAAGTTTGGTGATTTGTGTGTAACGATTAGATTTTGTGTGGAGGTTATATATACCCCTCCACCCACTCTTCATTCGTGGAGAGAGCCATCAGATCATGCCTACACTCCCAACATACATTTTCTGAGAGAGAACCACCTACACTTGTGTTGAGGTCAAGATATTCCATTCCAACCACATAAATCTTGATCTCTTGCCTTCTCCAAGTTGCTTTCCACTCAAATCATCTTTCCACCAAATCCTATCCTATGAGAGAGAGTCGAGTGTTGAGGAGACTATCATTTGAAGCACAAGAGCAAGGGGTTCATCATCAACACACCATCTATTACCTTTTGGAGAGTGGTGTCTCCTAGATTGGTTAGGTGTCACTTGGGAGCCTCTGTCAAGATTGTGGAGTTGAACCAAGGAGTTTTTACGGGCAAGGAGATCGCCTACTTCGTGAAGATCTACCCTAGTGAGGCAAGTCCTTCGTGGGCGATGGCCATGGTGGGATAGACAAGGTTGCTTCTTCGTGGACCCTTCGTGGGTGGAGCCCTCCGTGGACTCACGCAACCGTTACCCTTCGTAGCTTGAAGTCTCCATCAATGTGGATGTACGATAGCACCACCTATTAGAACCACGGATAAAAATCTCCGTGTCTAAATTGTGTTTGCTCCCTCAAACTCCCCTTTACCCTCATGTGCAATTGTTTTTCATTCTGCTGCTATACTCTTAGAATTGCATGTGTAGGTTGATTGCTTGACTTGTGCAAAGTTGCTAAAATCTGCCAAGACTTGAAATTGGGAAAAGGCTAGGCTTTTATTTGGTCAATTAGTCTACTCACCCCCCTCTAGACATACTTTTGATCCTACACTAACCATATCCACGGGTGCCTTCCATACCAGCACTTTCCAAGGAATTTATTATTTGACAACATAAAGTAAATTCATTTTTCATTTCAAGACTGGGCATCCCTAATACCTTTGCCTTACTCTCGTGCAATGACAAGTGAATAAACACTCATCGTGAGAATAACACATCTAGCATGGAAAATATTGGCCACCCCTCACCGCCTCGCGAGCGGTACAAGCACACAAAAGAGAAATTTATTTCGAAAATTAGAGATGGCACATACAAATTTGCTTAGAATGGCAAAAGAATACCGCATATAGGTACGTATAGTGGACTCATGTGGCAAAACTGGTTTAAAGGATTTTGGATGCACAAGTAATGATCATACATAGTGCAAATTGAAGGCTAGCAAAAGATTGTGAAGCGACCAACCAAGAAACGAATAATCTCATAAGCGAGCATTGAGCATAATTAACACCAAATATTGCACCACTAGTAGGATGTAATTTCATTGCACAACTATTGACTTTCGTGCTTGCATAGGGAATCACAAACCTTAACACCAATATTCTTACTAAAGCATAATTACTCATCAACATGACTCACATATCACATCATCATATCTCAAAACTATTATAAGGAATCAAGTTTATTTTGTCCAATGATCTTCATGAAAGTTTTTGTTATATCCTTCTTGCATATCTATACTTTGGAACTAATTTTCATGTCTTGCTTTTGATAAGCTAAAACAAATATAAGTGAAGATCATGAGCATAATATTTCTTTCTCTCAAATTAATTTAAGTGAAGCAAGAGAGAATTTCTTGAAAATATTACTAACTCTCAAATAAATCTAAGTGAAGCAAGAGAGCATTTCTTCAAAAATACTAAAGCACACCATGCTCAAAAAGATATAAGTGAAGCACTAGAGCAATTCCATAGCTCATAAAGATTAAAGTGAAGCATAGAGAGCAATTCTAACAAGTCATGGCATAATTTTGGCTCTCTCAAATAGGTGTGTCCAGCAAGGATTCAAGACTTAAAACAAAAATCAAAACAAGGAAATACTTATATCATACAAGACGCTCCAAGCAAAACTCATAGTATGTGACGAATAAAAATATAGCTTCGAGTAAAATACCGATGGTCGTTAGAAGAAAGAGGGGATGCCACTCGGGGCACCCCCAAGCTTAGTTTCTTTCTTCTCTTTGGATAATAGCTTGGGATGCCATGGACATCCCCAAGCTTAGGCTCTTCTTACTCCTTATTCCTTCATCCATCGTAACATCACCCAAAACTTGAAAACTGGTAGATTAGGAAGCTGGTAGATGTTGATGATGTTTCGCCGGCAACAGCACCAGAAATTCCTTTTGATGTCCGCTAGACTACGTCGGTATTTCCCCAAAGTGGAAGGGATGATGCAGCACAGCGACGATAGGTATTTCCCTCAGTGATGAGACCAAGTTTATCGAACCAGTAGGAGAACCAAGCAACACTATGTAAATAGCACCTGCACACAAGAAACAAATACTCGCAACCCGACGTGTTAAAGGGGTTGTCAATCCCTTTCGGGTAATGGCGCCAGAAATTGGCAAGCGGACTTGAGAAAGTTGTAATAATTTGATAGATAGATCTCGCGGGATAAAATAAATTGCAGCAAGGTGTTTTTGTATTTTGGTTTATTAGATCTGAATAGATAGCAAAGGCAAATATAATGAGAAAGAGACCCGGGGGTCGTAGATTTCACTAGTGGCTTCTCTCGAGAAAAATAGCAAACGGTGGGTAAGCGAATTACTGTTGGGTAATTGATAGAACTTCAAATAACCATGACGATATCCACGCAATGATCATTATATAGGCATCACGTCCAAGATTAGTAGACCGACTCCTGCCTGCATCTACTACTATTACTCCACACATCGAGCGCTATCCAGTATGCATCTAGTGTATTAAGTTCATGGAGAAACATAGTAATGGAATAAGAACGATGACATGATGTAGACAAGATCTAATTATCTAGAAATAGACCCCATCTTGTTAACCTTAATAGCAACGATACATACATGTCGATTCCCATTGTGTCACTTGGATCAAGAACCGTAAGATCGAAACCATTACAAAGCACCTCTTCCCATTCCAGGATAAATAGATCAAGTTGGCCAAACAAAACCCAAATATTGGAGAAGAAATACGAGGCTATAAGCAATCATGCATATAAGAGATCAAAGAAGACTCAAATAACTTTCATGCATAAAAAGATAGATCTGATCATAAACTCAAAGTTCATCCGATCCCAACAAACACACCGCAAAAAGAGTTGCATCATATGGATCTCCAAGAGACCATTGTATTGAGAATCAAAAGAGAGAGAGAGAGAGAGGAAGCCATCTAGCTACTGTCGGATCATGGGTTCCGGCAAAACCCTTAAGGTTCGATCTCTGTGGTGCGCGCGAAGTTCTCCCCCTACCGATCCATGTCCTAGCTTGCTAAGATCTCACGGACGAACTCAATGAACTCACAACACAAGAGACACAAGATTTATATTGGTTCGGGCCACCGTTGTGGTGTAATACCCTACTCCAGTGTGGTGGTGATGGATTGCCTCTTGGGCTGATGACGAACAATACAAGGGGAAGAACAGCCTCCTGAGGTTGAGGCGTTCTTGTGCTCAGTGAGCTTGCGTGGGTGAGGATGGTCTAATCCCAGATCCGTTTGCTCCTATGGTGGTGCCTAGTCCTATTTAAAGAGGCCCTGGTCCTCTCCCCAAATATTGAGCGGGAAGGGAGCCAACAACGGCCAATTTGAAAGGGGACAACTAGTATAGCTTATCCTGACAAAAGCGGTCTTCGTCTGCAAAAGGCTCTGGTGGTGATGCCGCCTTGGGCTCCATGGTGACCTCAGTCTTGTCGTCCTGCTGGTCTTGGTCTCGTTGCACAGATATGAAAACCTTTGCTTGACGCCTTGGTACTCCGCACCTGCGCTTGCTTCCTTAGCACCAAAGGGGAAACAAGGACACTGCGCATGCTGGCGCCCGCCTAGTCTCGATCGTTGTAACGCCCACGATGCGGCTATATCTCCCACGTGTCGAGGCACGACTTAGAGGCATAACCGCATTGTGGTTTTGTCGCAAGAAGGGTCATCTTCACACAATCTCATGTCATGAACAAGAATGGGATAACGAGAGTTGGCTTACAATCGCCACTTCACACAATACATAAATATAATTCATACATCATCCAAAATCCACACATAGACCGACTACGGTCAAAATCCAAATGAAAAAAATAAGATAACCCCAAATGCTAGATCCCCGACCGTCCCAACTGGGCTCCACTACTGATCATAAGGAAAAGAAACATAGTAACGACCACGTTCCTCGTCGAACTCCCACTTGAGCTCGGTTGCATCATCTGCACTGGCATCGTCGGCACCTGCAACTGTTTTGGTAGAATCTGTGAGTCACGAGGACTCAGCAATCTCACACCCGCGAGATCAACACTATCTAAGCTTATAGGAAAGGATGGTGTAATGAGGTGGAGCTGCAGCAGGCACTAAGCATATATGGTGGCTAACATACGTCATTCATAACTCAAACCATGTTCACTTCCCGGACTCCGCCGAGAAGAGACCATCACGGCGACACACACGGTTGATGTATTTTAATTAAGTCAAGTGACAAGTTCTCTACAACCGGACATTAACAAATTCCCATCTGCCTCATAACCGCGGGCACGGCTTTCGAAAGATAATACCCTGCAGGGGTGTCCCAACTTAGCCCATTATAAGCTCTCACGGTCGACGAAGGATAAACCTTCTCTAGGAAAGACCCGATCAGTCTCGGAATCCCGGTTTACAAGACATTTCGACAATGGTAAAACAAGACCAGCAAAGCCGCCCGAATGTGCCGACAAATCCCGATAGGAGCTGCACATATCTCGTTCTCAGGGCACACCGGATGAACACTACGTACAACTAAAACCAATCCTCGAGTTTCCCCAAGGTGGCGCTGCAAGTGGCTCTAGTTTGGACCAGCACTCAGAGGAACACTGGCCCGGGGGTTTAAATAAAGATGACCCTCGGGCTCGCGAAAACCGGTGGGAAAAGGCTTAGGTGGCAAATGGTAAAACCAAAGTTGGGCCTTGCTGGAGGAGTTTTATTCAAGGCAAACTATCAAGGGGGTCCCATAAATCACCCAACCGCGTAAGGAACGCAAACTCAAGGAACATAATCCCGGTCTGACGGAAACTAGGGCGGCAAGAGTGGAACAAAACACCAGGCATAAGGCCGAGCCTTCCACCCTTTACCAAATATATAGATGCATTAATTAAATAAGAGATATTGTGATATTCCAAAAATATCCATGTTCCAACATGGAACTAACTTCAACTTCATCTGCAGCTAACAACGCTATAAGAAGGGCTGAGCAAAAGCGGTAACTTAGCCAAACAACGGTTTGCTAGGAAAGGATGGTTAGAGGCTTGACATGGCAATATGGGAGGCATGATATAGCAAGTGGTAGGTAGTGCAACATGGCAATAGAATGAACAACTAGCAAAGCAAAGATAGAAGTGATTTTGAGGGTATGGTCATCTTGCCTGCAAGGTTCTCAGAGTTGTCGAAAGCTAGATCCCCGTAAGCGTACTCAATAGGTTCCTCATTCATGAACTCATCTCCCGGCTCTACCCAAAACAAGGACACAAGCAACGGAACCACAATCAATCACGGGAAATGCACAAGCAATATGATGCAAAACATGTATGATATGCGAGATGTGGTATGCGATGCGTATGCGTGCTCCGGAGGAAAAATGATGAACAAGGCAGTAAATTGGCAAACCAAGCATGCCACTGGAAAGATGAGATAATTTCGGTTGAAATCGATATAAAGATCACCGGAAACGGATGCACGGTTTGCAAATGGCAAGCAAAACAAGTATGACACGAATCTGTGATTAACAGCATGATAACACTTAGAATATATCAAGTAACTATGCTACAACACTCCAACATAGCAACAAAACATATGGCAGTAATCTACAGGAGATGTTTGACAAAAGATAAACAGTGAGCTATGGCTAGATCACAACACAACAGGTTCAAACAAGCATGGCAAAAGTGCAAAAGATATCAGGTTCACGGACTTGGTGAAATTACTGGACATGGCTGAAACAACATCAGGTAGCAAAGTTCAGAGCAATAAAAACACATGCTACAGGAACCTAACATAGCAAAACAAGGCATGGAAGTATTCTACTAAATGCATATGACAAAAGTCCCTTACTGACCATAAGCCAAAAAGGACCAGAAGATATGATGGCAACCATGTAATCATAGCAAGTTTCGTTAACAGGTTCCAGACTTGGCAGAAAACAGATCATGGCAGAAACAATAATATGAAGGCATCTCAGTGAGCTTGATGCACTCACCACAAAGCAATCCATGACAAAAAATCACACCTACATCAAGATGGCATGTTTATGAAGCTATCCATTGCAATAGCAAGTACATATCATGTATGAAACAACTACAACTAGCTTGGCAAAATTGAATATCATGTTAACAATCTGCCAGAAATATTTTATAGCAAAAGTAGAGCAAGCTTTAGTCATGCTATGGAACTCCATAATTTCAAACAAGGGCATGAATGGATCAACTACAACAATATCTACAAAACATCCTTACTGAATATCACCAAAATAAGCATGGATCTCTCTGTAGCCACATAGATACATAGCAATAAAATAATAGCAGACAAAGACTTAGCATACACCTCTGTAAAGATGGCATGGCATACACCAAAACACATGTGGAGCTCATGGCAAGATGGCATGTACATACACCAAAACCCAACCACGGAGGGAATATCATAACACATAGCCGAAAATGGCAAGAGTTGGAGTTACAAATATGGAAAATTACATCCGGGGTGTTATAGTCATCATGGCTCACGTCAAGAGAACCTCGCGAGGTTTGCCTTGCCTTGATCTCTCCGCCCCTCATGAGCCTGCCTGGCGAGGCCACTCCTGAGGAGGTCTTGCGTCGTCCGCCTCGCGAGGCTTGGCCCCTCGCGAGGGTCTTAAATGCCTTGTTGATGAAGATGGGTCGTATAGGCCTACTATCAAAGCCACGCCGTGGGTCGCAGGCAGGCAAGTCTGGGGACCCCCGTTCCAAGAACGCTGACAGTAGTCCCCGGGCCCAAGGCGCGCTCGAGCTTAGCTTCGAGGCGAAGCCAAAGGTCGAGTACGGAGCGCCGCGGGCCTGGTCGACGCGTGGCGGTAGATTGGACGTGGGCGTCTCCGCTTCCCCACGCTGCCTCGGCAATTGCCCGACTTGACAAGTCCCTGCGAGATGCAAGGAAAACCATCATTACCTGTGATCGTGGGGGGCGCTGGTTGGCCTTCTCCTCCTATAAATGAGGAGGGGGGCAGAGCCCTCGTCGCCCATTCCTTCCCATTCCACTTGCTCCTTCTTCTGCTCCACCGCTGACTCCAATGGCGCTGTCGGAGAGGTTCTCTGCCGCAGAGAAGGGAAAGGCCCCTCGCGAGGGGCCCGGCTCCCCGGCACCCAAGTGTGGACGAGGCTGTCCCCGTAAGCACACTGCAACCCCTGCCGCAACTCCCTGTTCCCGGGGTGGCGCGCTACGCATGGCAGGGGACGTTCCAGTCGCGGCAGCCCCGGTGACCAAGGGAGACGCACCGTGATTGCACAGCCTCCCCGGCCGTGCTTCCATTCGGCGGAGGTGTGGTCGGAGTTCGTCGTCTGGTCGGAGAACCCGGCCAGCAACTGGATTCAACTTCCGCGCTTCTTTGCTGACGAGCTGCCAGCCTCCAGTCCAGGTGGGCTCTGGCTGCAGGCGGACGGTTGCTGCAGCAGTGCTTCTTGGGTTGTGGTCGAGGTCTCCATCGCAGGCAACATAGCTCTGGCCCGCGGTTGGCAGACGTTCGCCTGTGCGCGCGGCCTGGGCAGGCGGTGCACCCTCCATTTCATGTACGACGATGATGCGACCCTCTACGTGAGGGTGTTTGGGGAAGATGGTCGCCGCACTGGGTGCTGCCCCGAGGTGAACAACGGCGAGGAGGTGCTCGGCCTTGGCGATGGTCGGGGTTAGGAGGGGGGAGAACCTGCCCTTTGTGCCGACCACATCTCGTCCAGCTACGGTGGCTCTTCCTCTGGCGACAGCTCCAGCAGTGGTGGCTACGACCAGCCGCCGCGCCCGCTTCGAAGGTGGCAGCGGGTCGTCTCGTCGCCGCACCTTCGTGAAGCCTGAGGAGGGGTCTAGCTGAGCTCAGAACGTCGCCAAGAGCCCGCCCCCTTGAACCACTATGGGGGCGAGCGCCGCTTTTATTTTGTTCTTCCTTTCCTTCATGCATCAAAAGGAACCAGTATGGGCCCCGGAGGGGCGTGTATCGAACCGTGATTCTTCAATCACTTTGTTATGCTGTGCTGTGCCATTGTTTTATGTGGAAACAACTTAGCTTGGCGCGTTCGGGATAGCCTCCTCTTCATGAGGCACTCGTTTCCTCGTGCCTGTCTTGACTTAGTGGTCGCTTAGGAACTACAAAAAATTCATTAGGAAGCTCGCTAGGAGACTTATCGTTCACCCAAGCCTTGACCCAGCGCTTCACATCGCGGTACCCGAGGGGCATGGATGAGGAGAGATGTGTCAGCTTGTGGGCTCGAATGAGGGTGCCTCGTGAAAAAGTAGACGGAAGGCACAGAGAAGGAAAACGCTCGCGAGGGCACCTGCCTAGCCCCCTCGCGAGGTATGCGAGAGAGAGAAAACAGGTTAACTAGAGTCGGAAACGGCAGCAAAAAGCGACTGAACCAAACCAGCAACGAACACCAGGAGGAAATTTCAACTAAAAGGAGGCGAGCCAAATACGGAAAGCAAATGAAAAAGCCGCGTCCGGCACCTAGTCTAGTCTTCAGGTCTTCTCACCAGCGCGGAGCTAAGTGCTAGCACTAAGACCTGGGAGGGAGCCCCCGAGGCCCGAGGGCGGCACTCCTATGACTCCGGGGCGTGTACAACCCCACTCATTATTACGTGACAGTGTCACGGGCGGCGATCTTCGCAGGCACTGGGCCTTTCTTCACAGGCGCTGGGCCTTGCTTCATGGGTAGAACTTCCGGAGGTGCTGGATGTTCCAGGCGTTCTGGATGGGCACCCCATCCTGTGTTTCTAGGTGCGCGACGCCATGCCTCGAGACATGGACGACCCTGAACGGGCCCTCCCACATGGGTGAGAGCTTATGCAGCCCCTCCCTGGATAGGACCCGCCTCAGGACGAGGTCGCCCGCCTCGAGCGTCCTGGAGCGGATGTTGCGGCAGTGGTATCGCCGCAGTGCCTGCTGATACCTTGCCGCCCGTAGTGCCGCTTCACGGCGGCGTTCCTCCCCCAGCACGAGGTCCATCCCCCGCGTGGCGTCCTATTGCATTTCATCAAATGCCAGGACCCGTGCGGAGTGATGCTTGACCTCGTGAGGGAGGACCGCTTCTGCTCCGTAGACGAGGAAGAACGGGGTCTCGCCCGTCGGCTTGGTGGCAATGGTGCGGATGGACCAAAGCACGGACTGGAGCTCGTCGTACCAGCCCCTGCCGCAGGCCTCCAGCTTCTTCTTGAAAGTCCTTGTCTTGAGGCCCCTCGGGACCTCTGCGTTGGCGCATTCGGCCTGACCATTGCTCCTGGGGTGCGCCACCGAAGCGTAGCAGATCTGCGTTCCAAGGTTAGCACAGTATGTTTTGAAGAGATTACTGGTGAACTGCGAGCCGCTATCAGTGATGATGCGGTTGGGGACCCCGAAGTGGCTCACGAGACCCTTGATGAATTTGACAGCGGAACCAGCTGGGATGGTGCGGACGGCTTCCACCTCCGCCCACTTGGTGAACTTGTCAATGGCAACGTAGAGGTAGCGGTAGCCCCCAGGCGCTCGAGGGAACGGGCCCAAGATATCCAGCCCCCAGACCGCGAACGGCCATGTGAGTGGGATGGTCTGGAGGCCCTGAGCCGGTTGATGGATCTGCTTGGCGTGGAACTAGCAGGCTTCACAGGACCTGACCAGCTCGGCTGCGTCGTTGAGCGTCGTGGGCTAGTAGAATCCGCTTCGGAATGCCTTGCCGATGATGGTCTGTGATGATGACTGGTGCCCGCAGTCCCCTTCGTGTATGTCAGATAGTAACTCCTTCCCCTGGTCTCTGGAGATGCAACGCGGTGAAACGTCGTTTGGTCGCTTCCTGTACAACTCACTGTCCTGGATGTAGTATGTCGTGGCTTGCCGGGCCACGCGCTCTGCGTCCTCCTCCTTCTCCGGTAGCGCCCCTTGCATCAGGTATTCCTTGAATTCCTTGGTCCAGCATCCCTCTTGGGGTTCGAGCGCCAAGAGTAGGCGCACTCCTGAGGTCGGGCCACAGGCGGGGGCTCCTGTGGCAAGCGGCTGCGGGAGCTCCTCCCAAGGCTGAGCTGTTCTTGAAAGTGGTGGTGTCGCTGATGGCTTGAAGAGCTGTTCCTCAAATATGCCGGGCTCTTGGGACTGCCGCTTGGATGCCCTCTTGGCGATGTCGTCAGCTTCCTTGTTGGTGCCCTGGGGCACGTGCTGCAACTCCAGGCCCAGGAACTGCTTCTCCATCTTGCGCACCTCCACGAGGTATGCCTCCATGTGCTCGTCCTTCGGCTCGTATACCTTGTTGTAGAAGTTGACGAGGAGCTGCGAGTCACCCCTAACGGTGAGGCGCTTCACCCACAGAGCTGCTGCGGCCTTCAGACCAGCTATGAGGCCTTCATATTCTGCGATGTTGTTGGAGACCTTCTCGCCTTGCTGAAAGCAGAGCTGCACGGCGTAGTAGAGTTTGTCTTGAGCGGGGGAGATGAGTACTGCTCCAGCCCCCACACCCTGGTGCGTGAAGGCGCCATCGAAATACATGACCCAGCCGTCTGGCGCCTCACTTCCCGGTGAGGTGGACCGGTCCTCGCCTACTTCAAGCGTCGGGGCATCCATCCATTCCGCCACAAAATCAGCGAGCGCGGCTCCCTTGATGACCCTGGTAGTGCTGAACTCCAACTGGAATGCCTGGAGCTCGATGTTCCACTCAGCGACCCTTCCAGCAGAGTTGGGGCTCCTGAGCACTCTCTCCAATGGGTAGGCTGAGACGACCTTGATGGGGTGGCCCTGGAAGTAGTGTCGCAACTTGCGCGAGGCCACCAAGAGCGCGAGAAGGAGCTACTGAGGCATGGGATATCGTGCTCTCGTGTCCCGCAACACCGTGCTGACGAAATACACCGGGTGCTCGACGAGGGCTGGCGCGTTGGTGAGGCTCGTGTCTTGCGGAAGTGGGGGCGTCTCCTGAGGTGGTGGAACTCCCGATGCCTGATCGCTTGCGGAAATCTCGGTGACGTCGTCCTGCCGAGCTTGGTCTTCTGTTGATGCCGCTACGGCTCTTGCTGCGCCTTCCTAATCTTGCATCATCCCGGCTGGCGGCGTAGCTTGGCGCGACGCGCCCTTGGCTTGGTGCTCTTCCCGAACCGCCACCAGTGCCGCGCTGGCAGAGTACGGGGTGGTGGCAAGATAGAGTACTAGAGGCTCGAGAGGTCGTGGCGCCACCATCACTGGAGGGCTGGTCAGGTATCTCTTGAGGTCTTGAAAAGCTCGGTCGGCCTCTAGGGTCCGCTCGAATGGGCCGTTCTTCTTCATCAGCTTGAAAAAGGGTAGGGTGCGCTCTCCCAGCTTGGAGATGAAGCATTCCAACGCGGTTACCCGACCAGCCAGCTTCTG
The DNA here is from genome assembly GCF_002575655.3 of Aegilops tauschii subsp. strangulata. Taxonomy (NCBI): domain Eukaryota; kingdom Viridiplantae; phylum Streptophyta; class Magnoliopsida; order Poales; family Poaceae; genus Aegilops; species Aegilops tauschii. The sequence continues at coordinate 303,112,933 of NC_053041.3, read as the reverse complement.
CATTTCCTTGAGGGTTTGCGGTGGGCTCATGTCCTCAATGGCCTTGATCTTCTCCGGGTTTGCCTCGATCCCTCTGTGGGACATGAGGAATCCCAGCAGCTTGCCGGAAGGGACACCGAACACGCACTTCTCTGGGTTAAGTCGCAAGTTCACCTGGCACAGGCTCGCGAAGGTCTCCTCCAGATCTTGGATCAAGGTTCTTGCCTCCCGAGACTTCACCACAATGTCGTCGACGTAGGCCTCCGTGTTTCTCCCGAGCTGTCGCCCTAAGGCGATGTGCATCAACCGCTAAAAGGTCGCGCCCACGTTGCACAGTCCGAAGGGCATGCAGGTGTAGCAGTACACCCCACACGGGGTCAGGAAGGCTGTCTTCTCTACATCTTCTACCGCCATCTTGATTTGGTGATACCCTGAAAACGCATCCAGGAAGCATAGTAGGTCGCACTCGGCGCTGGAGTCGACGATCTGGTCGATGCGTGGAAGCGGGAACGGATCTTGGGACCAGGCCTTGTTGAGGTTGGTGAAGTCGACGCACATTCGCTCCTTCCCACCTTTCTTCGGCACAACGACGGGGTCCGCCAGCCATTCAGGGTACCGAACCTCGCGAATGGCACCCGCTGCCTCTAACTTGCGGGTTTCTTGGACGATGAAGGCCTGTTTCTTCATGGACTGCCATCTTGCTCGCTGTTTCATAGGGCGCACATTGGGGCACACCCTTAAGTGATGCTGAATCACCTCTCTCGGGACCCCCACCAGCTGATTGGGTTCCCATGCGAATATCTCCTTGTTTGCGCGCAAGAACTTCACCAACGCTTCCTCTTGGCTTGGGTCGAGGCCGGCACCTATGGTAAAGGTGGCTCCTGAGGACCCGTCCTCATCGACCGACACCTGCTTGGTTTCTGCCTTGTCCTGGGTAAATAGCTGCTTCTTCTTGGTCGGTGTGGCCTCCTTCGCCTCGGAGACGCCCGTGCCGACGGGCTGTGACGCCGCGGCGGTCTTGAAGGCAAGTTTGAGCGCAACCACGGCCTCCTTGGTGTCCCCCTTGACAGTGAGGACACCTTTGCTTCCAGGCATCTTCATGAGGTTGTATGCCGGGTGGGTTGCTCCCATGAACTGGGCCAGAGCCGGGTACCCGAGGATGGCGTTGTACGGGAGGCTGATGCGGGCGATGTCGAAGTCGACCAGCTCGGTGCAAAAGTTGTCGCGCGTGCCGAAGGTGACGCACAGGCGGATCTGCCCCAGAGAGTGGGCGGTGCCACCGCCAACTCCTGAGAAAGGCTTCCTGAGGCCGAGCCGCTCGAGCGGTACGTGAAGAAGGCTGAAGGCCTCCACGGAGAGCACGTTGAGGCCGGCGCCGCCATCAATGAGGGTCTTAGTGATGGCCACATTGCAAATGGTGGGCGTGCAGAGCATTGGGAGCATACGCGAGCCGGCGATGGTGACGGGGTGGTCTTCTGAGTCGAAGGTGAGGTCGGCTTCGGGCGCGGCCCAGCCCGGCGGAGCCCCCGAGCGATTGGAAGCGGCGCCGATCTGGCGAAGGAATGGCTTGATATGGCGATCTGAAGGTGGTGCTTGGGTGCCGCCCAGGAGAGCTGCGACGGCATGGTGCACCGGTGCCGCGTAACGTGCAGTGAAGAGGTCGCGCAGCTCCTCCCAAGATGCCATTGTGGATCTGGGGAGGTTGAGCAGCCAGGCACGCGGCACGCCGGTGAGGGCCATGGGAAACAAGTTGGCCATGACCTTGTCATCGCCGCCGGCCTCGAGGACGGCCTCCTCGTACGCCATTAGGACAGCTATCGGGTCCGCCGCGCCGTCATAGCGCGGTGGCATCTCCGGCTTGAACTTGGGTGGCCACTGCACCTGCCGCAAGGCAGGGGCCAGGGCTCGAAGCCCCTGGCCCCGTCGTCGGAGCCGGTAGCGGGGTGCCTGCCATGAGGGCGGAGCGCGGTGGTGGCGGAGCGTAGATTGGCGGAGGGAGGCTATGGCGCACCCCTACCTGGCGCGCCAAATGTCGGATCACGGGTTCCGGCAAAACCCTTAAGGTTCGAACTCTGGGGTGCACGCGAAGTTCTCCCCTACCGATCCACGTGCTAGCTTGCTAAGATCTCACGGATGAACTCAACGAACTCACAACACAAGAGACACAAGATTTATACTGGTTCGGCCACCGTTGTGGTGTAATACCCTACTCCAGTGTGGTGGTGATGGATTGCCTCTTGGGCTGATGACGAACAATACAAGGGGAAGAACAGCCTCCAGAGGTTGAGGCGTTCTTGTGCTCGGTGAGCTTGTGTGGGTGAGGATGGTCTAATCCCAGATCCGTTTGCTCCTATGGTGGTGGCTAGTCCTATTTATAGAGGCCCTGGTCCTCTCCCCAAATATTGAGCGGGAAGGGAGCCAACAACGGCCAATTGGAAAGGGGACAACTAGTACAGCTTATCCTGACAAAAGCGGTCTTCGCCTGCAAAAGGCTCTTGTGGTGACGCCGCCTTGGGCTCCATGGTGACCTCCGTCTTGCCGTCCTGCTGGTCTTGGTCTCATTGCACCGATATGGAAACCTTTTCTTGACGCCTCGGTACTCCGCGCCTGCGCTTGCTTCCTTAGCACCAAAGGGGAAACAACGACACTGCGTGTGCTGGCGCCCGCCTGGTCTCGATCGTCATGGCTCATGTCAAGAGATCCTCGTGAGGTTTGCCTTGCCTTGATCTCTCTGCCCCTCGTGAGCCTGCCTGGCGAGGCCGCTCCTGAGGAGGTCTTGCATCGTCCGCCTCGCGAGGCTTGGCCCCTCGCGAGGGTCTTGAATGCCTTGTTGATGAAGATGGGTCGTACAGGCCTGCTAGCAAAGCCACGCCGTGGGCCGCAGGCAGGCAAGTCTGGGGACCCCCGTTCCCAGAACGCCGACAGCTACTAACTATGGACCCGGAGGTCAACAAAGAACTACTCACGCATCATCTGAGAGGCACCAATGTACATGATGAACCCCTCCATGATGGTGTCTATATTGGATCTTGTCGTGGTTTTGTCACAGCAGACGTCCTAGAGAAAGGACTTAGTCATGGAGCCATCGCTACGGGTTAACTTAAAGGGGTTAAAGCGGACAAGGGACGCAAGAGAGTTTTATACTAGTTCGGGCCCTTACGATGAAGGTAAAAGCATACGTCTAGTTGTGATGGAATTGTTGGGGTTTCGATGACCAGGGAGCGAATACGCTTTGCCTGAGTCTCAAGTTGTTGTCTGTTGTCCTTGAACCGCCGCCGGGTCGTCCCCTTATATACCTGGGTTGACGCCCGTCGGTTTACAGAATCCCGAGGCCAGCTCATAATCGTGTCCGGCTCGGTCTCTGCTACTTCTATCTTAAAACATAAGTTTACATATCAATGCCGGTTTATGTCTACAGGCCTTAAACCGGCTTTGGGCCCTGGGCCTTCATAAAGCGTCACCGTCTGTCTTCATGGACTTCAGATACAGATGAACTACTTATGGGGTTAACCCGGCTTCTCCTGGCCGGTTTACGCCCAGTGGTAATATCCACAACATTAGGCCCCAGATTGATTTGAACTGGTTCATGTCAATCCTCAATACTTAAGAAAATTTCTTCTTCAACATCTTCACATAATCTTGTAAACCGCCGTGACATCATCTTCTAGGACCATGGTAAATCGCCGTGACGTCACTTGTTATTTAAAACTGTGTATAATCCACCTTCATTAATGAGCCTCCGACAATCGAGGCAATAGCTCCGCCTCATATCCAAAATTTAGGCTCCTCGATTTTTGCGCCTGACGCTTATCTTTCTACCCTTATAAATAGGGCCAGGGGGCCCTTCCATTTTCCCCCCTCATGCCTCTTTGCGTCATCGTCTTCCTCACGCTGACCGACCCTCGAGCTCTGCCATCGCCGTCGTCCTTCGTCTCTGCTTCGACAAAGGCCGCTGCATCAACCTGATCGTATCAGAGAAAAGCGGTGATCCTCCGCTGCTTCCTCCTGCACCAGTTAGTCCCTCTTCTTCTTGACCTAGATCCGCCATTAGGGTTCGGTGTTCTTCCTAGCTTGAAGTTGTTCTTCCTTCGGTAGCACCAATGGCCGGTTAGATCTGACTATTTTCAGCGCCTTTTGTAGTTTAGACTCCTTTCTTTTTGTTAAGGCACCTGCTTGATATCCAACTCATCTGAACTTGGTGAACCTTTAACACGCTGGAAATTAGGTCAGAATATATTTTGTTTTTCCAACGCGCGGTAGATCTAAAATTACCATGGCAAGATGTGAAACTTGTTTCTTCCTTCACTTATACACATTATACTTATACCTTTAATGCCAGATTAGGTGGTTTAACTTGACAGAAAAAATGATGACCCGGTAGATACCATTAGTCCCCTATTGAACCACCAATGCATTACACTGTTTCCATTGTCAGACTCCGGTTTATGAATAACCAAATCCGGTTTATCAATATGCTTGTATCCTTATACCGTTGTATAGTTGTCCATTGTAAATCTTAAACCGGCAATAATCATGTTTCAGATTTCCATTGCCATGGCCAAGCAAGTCTATGAATGCAATTGGGCTCCTTCTCGAGTAACCGAAGAACAGTTAAACAATCTTGTTAAAACGGGCGCTTTAGCCAAGAAAGATGTCATCCACTGGAGGGTCCCTGGCCCGGAAAATCCTCCTACACCCAAGGACGGAGAGGTAGTCGTGTTTGCTGACCATCTGAGTCGAGGTTTTATCCCCTCCCGGTTCAAAAAATTTCCGAGATGTACTAGACAATTTTCAGTTGCGCCCTCAAGACATCGGTCCCAATTCTGTGACCAACATCTGCCACTTCCAAGTCTTCTGTGAGGTTTATCTGCAAGAGGAACCTACAGTCGAACTGTTTAGGGATTTCTTTAACTTAAACCATCGCACCGAGTTCTCGGATGGACCCAATACGGAACTGGGCGGAATGGCGGTTCAGAAAAGGAAAGAAGTCACCTTCCCTCATCCCAAACTCCACAGTCACCCCAAAGAGTGGAACCAGACTTGGTTTTATTGCATGGATACATCTCCACCTGATGAAAACCCACTGCCGGGTTACCGCCCTGAATGCCTGAGCAACACACATCCTTTTCCTCAGAGGTTGACTGCAAGAGAAAGGGCCAACTATGCTCCTCAATTATCAAAGCTTAGAGCCTTCATGGAAAATGGTTTGACAGGAGTTGATCTTGCTCGTTGTTGGATAAGCCGGAGTATTCTGCCCTTAAGCCGGCGCTCTGGTTTGATGTGTGAGTATACGGGGAGTTTGAAGGATGCTCAGCGGCACATTGACATTCAGCTCACAGATGCAGAAGTCACTGAGGCTGTAAAAAAGATACTGAACGAAACGGAGGCTGTCCGTGCCCAAACCGGACTACTCCCTTTCTGCACCTTCAACAAACCACCAGCTGTAAAAATCATATAATCTTTTTATCTGAAGTTGCTTCTGTCCAAATATTCTGTGAAAGTGTGATTATTTTCCGACAGGGTGATGATCCGTTCTGGAACAAGAAACCATCACAAGACAAACCGGCGAAGCCGCAAGACAAACCGGTCAAGCCAGTTCGTCCAAAGACCAAGGTTATTAAAAAACCTGCCAAGAAAAGAACCACTACATCCTCCGATCTACCAGCTGATGACGATGTGGGTAATCCGGAACCAGAGGTAGAACTTGACTCTCTTGGTTCATTTTTCATACACCTCATTGACAATGATTATTATCAGGACGACGCTGAAGGCAGTCATGCTGATGATGTAGAGGTAATCATTCTTTCCTCCGATTCAGATCCTCTGCCGACATCAAAAATCCGTCGAGCAAACCGGAAAGTAAAATTTTCTCACTCCCTTGCTTACTTGGACCCAAACTTTCTTTTGAAGACACAGCAGCACGAGGCTTGCCGCACAACCCGGCACAGCGGCCAGCTAGTTACCTCCGCCGGTTTACCGAACAGTCCGGCTCGGAAACGCCGATCAGAGGTCTCTTATCCCATTGATACTTCATGCCCCAAAGCAGGTTGTTTCCGCCAGCCTCTGAACCCGTCCGATTCAAATTATCAGGGTACTTCTCACTCATCTTCTGGCGAGTCGTCGGCTACAAAACTTCCACCCCTCAAAATGGTTCTTGGGTTAGCTATACACTTGTTGTTATCCTTGATGTTGCTATTTTGATACTATACTGATCCTCATGTTAGTTTTCTCAGCGCCAAGCCCAGACCCAGCAAGAAAGCTCGGTTGAATAAACCGGCTGATGAAGATGTGGCTGTTGAACCAGAGAAAACTCCAGATCCTGAAGAGACCCACATTGATGCCATACTGAATGACTCACCGCCTCAAGATCATGACTTTGTTGCTGAGCAGGCAGAAGTTGACACCACAAGCCATGCTGACCAGCCAACCAGCCCTGTCCGGACTGATGACAAACCGGCAAGTCCAGTTAAAAATACTGACAAACCGCCAACCCCAGTAATGGCTGCTGATGACAAAGATGATGACATTATGATTACTGGCACTGGCCATACCGCTCTAGGCAATCCTGTTGCTTTGTCAACGCATACTACCAAAGATGAGCTCTCTACAATTGTCAAAGGCAAATGGAACGCTGATTTGTCAAATTATGCCCATCTTAATGCTCAAGACCTTCACTCTGGCTTCCTGAACCGTCTGTACACCAGCCGTGACTATGAAGCCGGTTTGGTAAATATGATGAAGGAGCGATATGAGGTAACTTCATAAGTGTTTCTCTCTTATATTTAATTGCAGTTTATCAACTCCAGTAGCCCCCAAGTGACGGTTTAAGATACCAATTTAAATCGGGACTTAGTAACAATTTCATGTTTGCAACAATGCATCTTAACTTCACTAATGTAGCCCCCAAGGGCCGGTTTAACTTTATAAAGATGAACCGGGACTTTGTAGAAGAATTCCCATATCAGCATTTTATGAGCAAATACACATTAGCCCCCAAGTGCCAAGCTTAATACTTGTATTGTGCTTGGGACTTGTAAATTTTTTTGATTAAGAGCAAATATGCATTAGCCCCCAAGTACAAAGGGCATAACTTGTTATGTGCTTGGTACTTCAAATATGTACTGTCAACTCATTATATATCTGTCTCTTTATAGGCTGAACTGAGCAAGAAGGAAAGCCAAACCGCTGATCTGCAAGAGAACATCAAGTCCCAACAGGCCGAAACTTCCAAAGCAAAAGATGAGCTGACGAGCGCTTTAGCCGCTATGGAAAAGCTAAAGGAGAGCTTCGCCAAGGAGCGGGCGGATTGCAACACAGTGAACTCCGCTTTGCGGAAAAGAGCTAAAGACGCAGAAGCAGCTCTCAAACCGGTGGTAGACGAGCTGACTGGCGTAAAGCGGCAGATACATGCTTTGACCACTACTGTGTTTGGTAAGCATCCTTTCTTTATACTTTCAACATATCTTCCCATGTGTTGCTGGTCTACTGACGTTTATAATGATGCAGGAACTCGTATTAGCCATCTGGGCTCTGACATACAGAAGAAACTGAAAGCGGCCTATACTCTGATAGAGCAGCTGTATACCGGTGCGCAGCGGATCATCTGCACCGCTTCAAACAATAAACCTCCTCCAACATTGATCAAGGACTCCTTAGAAAGGCTATCCATGCTGCCTGCCCGGGTTGAAGAACTAAAGAAAGCTGCGGCAAGGGCTGGAGCTCTTCCCGCTCTAACCTGGGCAAAGGCGTAAGAGCCTGATCTTGATCTGGTGGATGTGGCTAAAGGCTTCCCAAGCTTAAAAGAAGACGCATCAGAATTTGGCCAGGAGGATCTCCGCGCCATAAACCGGGAAGTACGTCCACTAGCTTGTTAATTGGCTGAAGAAGCTGATCTCTCATACTATCAGGCAAGTTATGATGACAAGAACAAACAGGTTGCTGCACCAATTCCGGAAGCGCAAAATCTGATCCCTCCAATCCGTAAGCACACTTATGCCCCTGATAATGAACCGTCAACCCTTATAAGTGACGAAGCTGTGTTCCAAGCTTTAACTGGGATCGACTGGACAACTATTGACTTCCAGCCGCTGGGTAGAGACGAAGAGGATGAACCGGTGCAAGATGATCCGCAGCCGTCAGGGCAAGCTGGTGATCAATCATAATCCGGGGGCCGGTTTAATCTTCCAGGTGCTGCAATGCTTATTGAGAAACAATTATCCCTTTGGGCACTGAAATGCCTTGTAATAGGCTAGTCAAAACACTTGGTCTGTTATGCCTTCGTGAATATTTATCTCCAACTGATGCGTGCTAATCCGCCATGCTTAAGATATGATGTTCATAATCCATAGCTATTTCTTCAAGTTGTTCCTGCAGATAAGAAGCTTAAAGCGCCCCGGCGGTTTACCACCAGGCGGGTCATGATACCCAAATATATATATGACCAAGGTTTATAACCAAGGTTGTAAAAGATAACCAAATATGGAATATATGATACCTGTGACCTTTAGGCATAGTGTTGGCTGACCAACTGTGTAACGAGGGTAATAACCCTAATCCGGAGTACAAGTAACTCTTGTTATATGATGCCGATTTATCAAAAAACCGTTCTGGGCTGTGATAAACACCGGTTTACTCCATACTGGTGACTTTGAGTCAGAACCAGACCGGGCTAATAGTCTCCGGATTATAATTTGATCGTGTACTGACAACTTGTAGTTGACAGCCTAACCGGGTTGATAAATACCGGTTTTAAAAACATCACAAATCTTATGAAACAAAGAAAACTTAGCAAAAGGCAAAAAACCATTGTAGTCGAGGCTTTTCACGGGCTGCCAGGCCCCTAATTCGAGGCTTTTCATGGGCTGCCAGGCCACTGAGTTAAACCATTTTTGCAAAGCCTTTTAAGATGGTCCTCAATCCTTAACCAATCATCGTTTTAACTTGACAAGTTCAGGGTCTTCATTTTAGAGTAACTTGTCAAAGTTCGAAGGGTCATACCTTGTTTACCTGGGCGGAGTGACTTACTTAAATAGGCAGGTTAACCCGGGGTTTTAGGTGTATAGACCAGGCTTCCAAGCCATGGCTTGATAGCCTGTTACAAGTGTAGATTCTGACTTCATTTCGACAGCAAAGAATCCCCAAGCAACATTGTGAGCTGTGCTCAGTGGGTGCCTATGTTTGAGCTGTTGTTTTACAATACTCTCTTTGGCCCCGGATTGATGTGTCTTTGAGCCGATCAAGAGGTGTAGCTATGGTTCGGATACGACCAAGCCCCCAAGTGATGCTGTGGCATTGCGCCGATCAAGAGGTGTAGATATGGTTCGGATACGACCAAGCCCCCAAGAAATGCTGTGGCATTGCACCGATCAAGAGGTGTAGCTATGGTTCGGATACGACCAAGCCCCCAAGTGATGTTGTGACATTGCACCGATCAAGAGGTGTAGCTATGTTTCGGATACGACCAAGCCCCCAAGTGATCTAATATAAAGCTTTGAGAAGCTAAATCAAGGGGTAAATCGGACGCCGCTTTGAAGCTCCATGTAACCACACATGATGTAAGAAAAACAACAGATACCCCACTTTAGCTGAGGTTCCGGTTTATTATATTGATCATAATATATACAATGTCATAATATGTACATAAGCAGAGCCTGTAGCTCAAGTATAGTAGGGCCGAAGATGAGAAATATTCCACAGCCGGTTGGTCTCCTCCTCCGATTTACGTGAGTCTTTGCGCTCTCGAACATCGATTAGGTAGTATGACCCGTTGTGCAGATTCTTGCTGACCACGAAGGGTCCTTCCCAAGGGGGGATAGCTTGTGCATATCCACTGATCCTGGATGAGCTGAAGCACCAAATCTCCTTCTTGAAAGGTTCTGGTTCTAACCCGACGGCTATGATAACAATGCAGATCTTGCTGATAAATCACCGAACGGGCTGCCACCATGTCACGCTCCTCATCTAATAGGTCAAGAGCTTCCTGCCGTGCCTTCTCGTTGTCAGCTTCAACGTATGCTGCTACACGAGGTGAGTCATGACGGATGTCACTAGGAAGAACTGCTTCCGCTCCATAAACCATGAAGAACGGTGTGTATCCTGTCGATCTGTTGGGTGTGGTATTGATGCTCCATAACATTGAAGGTAGCTCCTCAACCCAACAACCCGGCGTCCGTTGCAATGGAACCATAAGCCGGGGTTTGATGCCTCTCAAGATCTCTTGATTGGCCCTCTCCGCTTGACCATTGGACGGGGGGTGAGCCACTGATGATACGTCAAGCCGGATGTGATCACGTTGACAGAACTCCTTCATGGCACCCTTTGAAAGATTGGTACCATTGTCTGTTATAATGCTGTGTGGAAAGCCAAACCGGAAGATCACCTTTTTGATGAATTGAACCGCTGTGGCTGCGTCACACTTACTAACTGGCTCTGCCTCCACCCACTTCATGAACTTATCAACCGCCACCAAAAGGTGGGTCTTCTTGTCCTTGGACCACTTGAAAGGCCCAACCATATCCAGCCCCCAAGTTGCAAACGGCCAAGTGATTGGAATCATCCTCAATTCTTGAGCCGGTACATGAGCACGCCTTGAGAATTTCTGACAGCCATCACATCTTTTGACCAAGTCCTCGGCATCAGCATGAGCTGTCAACCAATAGAAACTGTGACGAAACGCCTTGGCCACCAAAGATTTTGAAACGGCGTGGTGACCACAATCTCCTTCGTGGATCTCACGCAAAATTTCACGGCCTTCCTCAAGAGACACACAGCGTTGAAACGCCCCTGTCACACTACAATGATGTAACTCTCCATTGATAATAGTCATGGACTTGGACCGTCGGATTATCTGCCTGGCCAAAGTTTCATCCTCTGGTAACTCGCCCCGGTTCATATACGCCAGATATGGAACCATCCAATCTAGAATAACATGAAGAGCCGCCACCAACTAAGCCTCCGGATCAGGAACAGCCAAATCCTCTTCGCCAGGGAGCTTGACGGACGGATTATGCAAAACATCCAGGAAGACATTAGGTGGAACCGGTTTATGTTGGGAACCCAGGCGGCTTAAAGCGTCCGCCGCTTCATTCTTCCGCCGGTCCACATGATCCACCTGATAACCTTTAAAGTGACGTGCAACAATATCCACCTCATGACGATATGCTGCCATTAGTGGGTCCTTGGAATCCCAAGTGCCGGACACTTGTTGAGCCACCAGATCCGAGTCACCGAAGCACTTAACTCGGCTTAGGTTCATCTCCTTAGCCATCTGAAGACCATGGAGTAAAGCCTCATATTCAGCTGCATTGTTAGTGCAAGGGAACATTGAACGGAGAACATAACAAAACTTATCACCTCGTGGGGAAGTTAATACGACTCCTGCCCCCGAGCCCTCCACTTGCCTGGATCCATCAAAATGAATAGTCCAATAAGTATGATCCGGCTTCTCCTCTGGCGCTTGTAATTCTGTCTAATCATTGATGAAATCCACAAGTGCCTGAGATTTGATCGCCGTTCGGGGTATGTATTTCAACCCGTCAGGCCCGAGCTCTATAGCCCACTTAGCAATCCGGCCAGTTGCTTCCCCGTTCTGGATTATATCTCCCAATGGAGCAGAGCTGACCACCGTGATGGGATGACCTTGCGCTCCACCACAATAGCCACACTAACAGCCCTGGCGTTAGCTGCCATAAAAACCCCATATACCAATTTTTCCCAATGCGGGTACCTCTGCTTGGACTCAATAAGTACCTCACTGATATAGTAAACCGGCCGTTGAACTGGATATTCCTTTCTAGCCTCCTTGCGCTCCACCACAATAGCCACACTAACAGCCCTGGCATTAGCTGCCACATATAGCAACAATGGCTCTTTGTCAACCGGAGCAGCGAGAACCGGCGGATTAGCCAGCTGCCGCTTTAAGTCCTCAAATGCTTCATTAGCGGCGTCACTCCAGACGAAGTCATCCGTTTTCTTCAGCATCTGATACAAAGGGATAGCCTTCTCGCCAAGGCGACTGATAAACCTGCTCAACGCAGCATTCCGGCCTGCCAGGCGTTGAACATCATTGATACACTTCGGTTTGGCCAAGGAGGTGATGGCCTTGATATTTTCTGGATTAGCTTCAATACCCCGGTTATACACCAAAAAACCCAAGAGCTTGCCTGCAGGTACACCAAAGACGCACTTGGCCGGATTAAGCATCATTTTGTAAACCCGCAGGTTATCGAAGGTTTCCTTCAAGTCATCAATCAATGTCTCCTTCTTCCTTGATTTCACCACAATATCATCCACATAAGCGTGAACATTGCGGCCGATCTGTTTATGAAGACAATTCTGCACACACCGTTGATAAGTCGCCTGGGCACTCTTGAGCCCAAAGGGCATGGACACATAGCAGAAGGCTCCAAAGGGAGTTATGAAGGTTGTCTTCTCCTGGTCCTTAACTGCCATTTTGATCTGATGATAACTAGAATATGCATCCAAAAAGCTCAAACGCTTGCAACCGTCGTAGCATCAATAATTTGATCAATACGAGGGAGGGCAAAAGGATCTGCTGGACAAGCTTTGTTAAGGTCTGTGTAGTCCACACACATACGCCAAGTGTCGTTCTTTTTAAGGACCAGCACCGGATTAGCCAACCACTCAGGATGGAATACTTCAACGATAAATCCAACTACCAAGAGCCTGGCTACTTCTTCTCCAATAGCTTTGCGTCTTTCTTCATTGAACCGGCGGAGAAACTGCTTGACCGGTTTATACTTGGGATCAACATTGAGAGTGTGCTCAGCGAGTTCTCTCGGTACACCTGGCATGTCAGAAGGCTTCCATGCAAAGATGTCCCGATTCTCATGGATGAACTCGATGAGCGCGCTTTCCTATTTCGGATCCAAGTTAGCGCTGATGCTAAACTACTTGGACGAATCGCCAGGCACGAAGTCAAGAAGCTTAGTCTCATCAGCCGATTTAAACTTCAGGGCCGGATCATGCTCTGTAGTTGGTTTCTTCAACGAAGTCATATCTACCGGATCAACATTGTCCTTGTAAAACTTCAACTCTTCTGTTGCACAAACCGACTCAGCATAAGCCGCATCACCTTCTTCACATTCCAGAGCAATCTTGCGGCTCCCATGCACAGTTATATTTCCCTTGTGACCCGGCATCTTTGAGCTGCAGATAGACATAACAAGGTCGTGCCATAAACTTAGCATAAGCTGGCCGTCCAAACAGGGCATGATACGGGCTTTTGATCTTCACCACTTCAAAGGTCAAGGTTTCTGATCTCGAGTCATGCTCATCTCCAAAAGCCACCTCCAGAGCTATTTACCAACAGGATATGCCGACTTACCAGGCACCACACCATGGAACACCGTATTGGACAGTTTAAGATTTTTATCTGTTAACCCCATGCGACGGAAAGTTTCATAATAAAGGATATTGATACTACTCCCTCAATCCATGAGTACCTTAGTAAACTTATAACCTCCCACCTGAGGTGCCACCACCAGAGCTAGATGACCCGGATTGTCAACCCGGGGTGGATAATCTTCTCTACTCCACACAATCGGCTGCTCGGACCAGCGCAAATAACGGGGCACCGCTGGTTTAGCAGCATTCACCGCCCTTTTATGAAGCTTCTGATCGCGCTTGTCCAAGCTAGTGGTGAAGACATGATACTGTCCACTATTCAACTGCTTCGGGTTGCTCTAGTAACCCGACTGCTGCTGCTGATTGCCCTGATGATTATAGACACCTTGGTTACCCTGATTACTTTGATTGTTATGTCCACCCTGATTACCGTGGAAGCCTGAACCAGAATTTCCTCCACCATAACCCGGCCCCTGAGACCCGGGGCCCGAACTACCTCCTGGTCCATGATCATACCGGAAAGAATCAGAATTTTTGAACTCTTGCATGATGTAAAAGTCTGTCCAGAGGTGCGAGGACGGGATCTCCTTCGTCCCATGCTTTGGACAGGGCTGGTCCAACAGATAAGACAAACGGTCCGGATTAGGACTTGGCCCTCCACCGCGCTGGGGCGGTTTCCACTTACGCCACTGACCCGCCGGGTTGTGGTGCTACCCCTTGGCGTTGCCGCTCTTTTTTCCCTTCCCTGTCTTATCATCTTCAGACTCGGGGTCCTTGGTACTATCAGAGTCGACATACTTCACCAGTGCAGCCATGAGGGTTCCCATGTCATTACAATGACGTTTGAGCCGTTCCAACTTCAACTTCAGGGGTTCAAACCGGCAATTGCCTTCCAATGTTAAAACTGCGGTGTCAGCGTTGATGCGGTCCGATGAATGCAAAATCTCCGAAACCCGGCGCACCCAATGGGTTGTGGACTCTCCTTCCTCCTGGACACATGCAGCTATGTCCACAATTGACATGGGCTGCTTGCATGTATCCTTGAAATTCTGAATAAACCGGTCTCTCAACTCAGCCCATGACCTGATAGAATTGGCCAGTAAGCTCTTTAGCCAAGTGCGGGCCGTCCCTTCTAGCATCATGGTGAAGTATTTCGCACATGCCGCATCATCCACATCCAGCATCTCCATGGCCATCTCATAGCTTTCAACCCATGTTTCAGGGGATAAATCAGCGGTGTAATTCGGCACCTTGCGCGGGCCCTTGAAATCCTTGGGCAGGCGCACATTGCGCAACGCCGGGACGGGACACGGCACTCCCAAAGAACTAGAGGTAACTCCCGGTTCCACCGATGTGGTTGGACGAACCGGAGTAAGCTGACGGGCTTCATGCTGTGCTGCTAACTCAGCCTCTCTGCGTGCCCGAGCCCGGTCCACCACCTCCTGAGCATCACCAGCACCACCCGCCGGGTTATTGCCACGGGGCGGATCACGGTTCCGTGCATTGCTAGACACTGCCGATTCATCCATATGCCTGCTGTAACTCCAGCTTGGACGGGGAGTGGAATGAATCCGATCACGACTATATGAATAAGCCTCATGTTGACCCAGGGCTGTCTGAAGAAGCTCCTTAACCCGGCGCGTCTCGACCGCCGCCGGAGAATCGCCTTCGATCGGGATGGCCGCCAGCCATGAAGCGGCAGCGACAATGTTGTCCATCGGGTTAGAGTAATGACCCGGTGGCGTGGGGACATGTGGTGTTACAATGTTATTCTGACGAGGCGGATCCACCAAACGTGGCTGAACCGGCGCCCCTGCTCCAGGTGCCTCCGCCCGGTTTACCACCGACGGATTACTGGTCCCTACTCCTGGGGTGTTAAAGAGATTTCTAGCTTCATAAACCGGCGGCAGGCGAGATCTGTACCTCCTCTTCAGGACTTCGTTCGACGCACTCTGATCCAGCATAATCCGGTAAGCTTGTGCATCCAAAGCGGCCCGCTCCGCGGCCATCCTGGCATCCTCAAATGCTAAGTCGGCTTTGGCCTGGGTGATCTGATCTTTCACTTTCGCAATTTCTGCATTGTGTGCATCCTGATCCGCCGGGTTAACCTCCGCCATCAGCGTTGCCAACGCGTCAAACAAATCAGATAGAACCTGAGCTGGCGGTCGCACAGAGCCTCCTGCCCCGGCCGCTGTTGCCGCTGTCGATTTGGAAATCATCGCCGCTGCGGTCAAGGAGTGGAGCGCCGGTTGCGTACCGGCCATGAAGATCGCAACCCGGTTTGGCAGATCGAAGGGGTCCGGAATACTGTCGCCATCGGAACAGCCCCCAATCCGGCCATCTTGTAACTGATATAACGACTCGGTCTCTCCGGTCGATGACTCCTCGCCGGAATAAATGACGGTCTCACCACCAGATTCCGATCTATCCTCAGATTCCCCTCCATGGATAACTCCCACGAAGGCACGCTTCATGACAGGCTTGACCCGGGCAGATCTCGCACGCTGAGCCGTTTCGACGAAGTCGGTGCAGATGTTCGGCTCAGGGCCCGGTTCGCCGATCTTGCCAATGAAAATGTGTATGCCACCAAAGGGGACCCGGTACCCGTACTCGATTGAGCCGGCCTCGGGGCCCCAGCCTGCAGCGTCGATGTAGAGCTTGCCGCGACGACTCTTGGTCATCCGGCCCACAGCGTAACCCTTGAGTCCTTCGAAGTTGCCCTCCAAGAACTTGAAACCATCGTGTGATAGCCCCATGGTGGGCGCCAACTGTCATGGTTTTGTCACGGCAGATGTCCTAGAGAAAGGACTTAGTCGCGGAGCCATCGCTACGGGTTAACTTAAAGGGGTTAAAGCGGACAAGGGACGCAAGAGAGTTTTATACTAGTTCGACCCCTTACGATGAAGGTAAAATCCTACGTCTAGTTGTGATGGAATTGCTGGGGTTTCGATGACCAGGGAGCGAATACGCTTTGCCTGAGTCTCGAGTTGTTGTCTGTTGTCCTTGAACCGCCGCCGGGTCGTCCCCTTATATACCTGGGTTGACGCCCGTCAGTTTACAGAATCCTGAGGCCGGCTCATAATCGTGTCCGGCTCGGTCTCTGCTACTTCTATCTTATAACACAACTTTACATATCAACGGCGGTTTATGTCTACAGGCCTTAAACCGGCTTTGGGACCTGGGCCTTCATAAAGCGTCACCGTCTGTCTTCATGGACTTCAGATACAGATGAACTACTTATGGGGTTAACCCGGCTTCTCCTGGCCGGTTTACGCCCAGTGGTAATATCCCCAACAGATCTGGTGGTTCTGGAACTTGCGGCGGCTGGAATTGATTTTCGTCGACTCCGCTAGGGTTTCTGGAATATTGGGGTATTTATAGAGTAAAGAGGCGGTCTGGGGGGGCACCCGAGGTGGGCACAACCCACTAGGGTGCGCCTGGGCCTCCAGGCACGCCCTGGTGGGTTGTGTTTCCCTCGGAGCAGCCCCCAGGTGCTTCTTCGGCCCACTGGATGTCTTCTGATCCATAGATTCCACAAAAAGTTTCACTGATTTTGGACTCTGTTTGGTATTGATTTCCTGCGATGTAAAAAACATGCAAAAAATAGCAACTGGCACTTGGCACTATGTCAATGGGTTAGTACCAAAAAATGATATGAAATGATTATAAAACATCCAGGAATGATAATATAAAAGCATGGAACAATAAAAAAATGTATCAGTGGTCGACCTCCCCCTGCCATACAATGGGATCCTTGGACGCCCAGCCCTGGCTAAATTCATGGCGGCATCCCACTATGCCTACAACACCTTGAAGATGCCTGGGCTAGTAGGAGTCATTTCCATCCCATCAGATGAGAAGGACGCAATCATTTGCATGGATAAGATGTACCGGGACGCAGTCGCGGTGTAGGCAAGAAGAAGGATAGCTGGGACGCTGGCAAGGAATCTGGGAAGCGTACCTCTTCGGCGTGCGCTGCGCCTGTTGATGACTCACCGGAGTATTCCAACAGCAAGAGATCCAAGGTTGCTGCACCACAAGTGAAGAAGGTCCCGGCAGGGCTGGCTGGCGTTGATGGTACCTTCACTATCAGCGCCACCCTTGATGACAGATAGGAAAGCGCCCTCGTTGCCTTCCTGCGGGCGAATATCGATGTGTTTGCCTGCAACCATCTGATATCCCCGGTGTTCCCAGGGAGGTAATCGAGCACCACCTTGTTGTCTGCCCACATGCCCGACCTGTCAAGCAGAAAGTTCAGAAGCAGGCATTGGAAAGGCAACAGTTTATTGCAGAGGAGATTAAGAAGCTTGAGGCAACTGGCTTGGTCAGAGGGGTGCTACATCCAACATGGTTAGCAAATCCAGTGGTTGTCCACAAGGCTAAAAGGAAATGGAGGCTTTGCATAGATTTCACATACCTCAACAAGGATTGCCCGAAGGACCCATTTCCCTTGCTGCGCATCGATCAAATTGTGGACTCCACTTCAGGCTGCAATTTGCTCTCCTTTTTCGATGCATATTCTGGATATCACCAAATCTTCATGTCGAAAGAAGATGAGGAGAAGACCTCGTTCATCACCCCATGTGGTACGTACTGCTTTGTCCGCATGCCATTCGGATTAAAGACTGCCTTGTCTACTTTTGCAAGGGCAATCCAGATTGGTTTTGAGCCACAACTGCACAAAAACATTGAGGCTTATATGGATGATATTGTGGTCAAGACACCAAGGACAGAGCAACCCTCATCCAGGATTTGCGCAAGATCAACTTGAAGCTCAATCCGGAGAAGTGTGTGTTTGGCGGTCCCTCCGGCAACATACTTTGGTTCTTTGTATCCCACCGGGGGATCAGAGCCAACCTTGACAAAATCAAAGCTTTCGAGAAGATCCAGGCGCCCACGACAGTCAAGGATGTAAGGCGTCGGAGAGGGTGCATTTCCGCACTAAGAAGATTAATTTCCGAGTCTGCCGAGTGCGCCCTGCCGTTCTTCAAAATCCTGAAGAAGGCAGGACCCATGAAGTGGACCCCAGAAGCAGACACACTTTACAAGAGTTGAAGGCCTACTTGTCCTTTGTGCCCACCTTGGTTGCCCCCAAACCACAAGAGCCGTTGCTGCTATACTTGGCGGCAACCAATCAAGTGGTTAGTGTAGGCTTAGTGGCACAGCGGTAAGTGGAAGAAGCAGGAAGTGAGCAAAGCCCGGCAGAGCCAGATAAGGATCAGGACAGAAATGAGCACGGCAGCGAGGCCGACCCCAAGGAGACGGCGAATAAGAAAGTGTTGCAGCGCCCAGTGTACTTCATCGGTTCCCTGCTACAAGGAGCTAGATCGAGGTACTCTGGTGTGCAAAAATTGATCTTTGGTCTTATCATGGCCTCAATGAAACTGAGCCACTACTTCCATGCCCATGAGGTCACGGTTGTCACTCGCTTCCCGTTGCAAAGGATACTCCGAAACACTGAGGCTACTGGCAGAATACCGAAAAAGGCTTTCGCCCTGCTTTATATATAAAGCAATGATCATGCATACAACCAACCACCCAACACACGGCACACACACGGCACAGTCAACACACACACCCAAGACAAGATACAAGGGTGCCACACAACACCACATCACCCTAACAACACCAAGCACACCAAAGATAAACAATAAGACCGCTTGGAGACGCGGGCGCACTTCATTATGAGCTAGCCACCGTGAAGAAATGAGGCCGATCCTCAACGTAGCAAAGACTCGAAGAAAGTGCCTTCAAGAAGGGCACGACACCGGAGTGCCGCCACCGTCCGATCCAGAAGATCGAGTTTTCACCCGGAGTAAACTGGGGGAGACGGGAGCACCCACAACGGAGCCTTCAGGAAGGGAACGACGCCCACGGACGCCGCCACCGTTGGCCTGCCAAAGAACCGCGCAGGTAATGCACCCCGGCGCTCATCCACCTCCACCAAACCACCACGCCAAACATCGACCACCAATAGCAATGCCACCCACGTGGCCATGGCTGCCCGCACGCACCCGAGACACGCGCTCCGCCCAAACACCGCGCCTCCCGCCACCAGGGCCGCCGCCCTACAACTAGACAACCCCGAGACCACCCAAAAGCCCCAGCTTTGGCCAATCGGCAGCCCCCGACCGACGGAGCCACAACAGATGCTCCGTCCCGAACATCGGCAGACCCGCGCGAACCCGCCCGCGGTCGAGGAAAGGGGGAGAAGGAGGAGCGGATGCATCCGGACCAGCACACCCTTGTGCCAGCGATAGGTGACGCGACCGCATCGAGGCCATCCATCCCTCCTAGTGAGCTCCACACCGGACACACCCCCATGTCGTCCCACCATGGCAGCCGGCACACATCCCCGCGAGACAACCAGCAATCGCGCGCCCACCTACGAGGGACACCAAATCGACCGCAGCAGCAGCCAAGGGAGCTCACTGGAGATGCCTCCTCGTGCCGCCCGCCGACATCCATGTGCCAGAACACGAAGATCCCAACGTGGACACGACTACCACGCCCATCCAGCCACCGCCACTGCGCCGCCACCCCCACCAGCCCGTCGCCGAGGCAGGGGCGGCCGCCCGCAGATCTTGTCGCCCGCGACCCGCACCGCCAGATCGGGCGGATCTGGTCCAGCCACTGCTGCAGCTGCCAGAACCACCCGCCAAGCGTGCTCCACCTCCATCGATCCCGCCACCCGGCATGAGCACCTACGCAGCCGCCGCTACACCACCGCAACGTCGGCCCGGCCACATGCACCACAGCCACGGCGCCCCCGTGCGAACGCTGCGTCCCCCGCCCGTAGCTGCATCCCGCGTTGCCTCAGCGTGGCTGGGGAGGAAGAAGGGCCCCCGCCGCCAGCCACCACGAGGGGCTTTGCCGACGAGTATAGGCACGGAGGGGGGAAGGGCGGGCTGGTGCCGCCGCCACCCGAGTCGCCTGCGGGGGCTACCGACAGAATAGTGAAGTGGGCTTTGGAGTTATCCAGCTTTGGCCTGAAGTTTGAGAGCACATCAACAATTCAGAGCAGGGCATTGGCAGAGTTTATTGCAGAATGGACGCCAACCCCTGATGAGGAAGTGCTGGAAACAGTTATCCCCGGCAAGGAAGCGCCCCAAGAATGGATCATGTATTTCGACGGTGCCTTTTCCCTACAAGGTGCGGGCACTGGTGTGCTTCTTGTTGCCCCCTCCGGGGAGCACTTGAAGTACGTCATCCAGATGCACTTTGCCCGGGCAGAGGCGACCAACAATACATCTGAGTATGAAGGGCTCCTTGCCGGGCTCAGGATTGCCGCAGAATTGGGAATTAAGAAGCTAATCATTCAAGGAGATTCACAACTTGTGGTGAGACAAGTCAACAAGGAATACTAAAGTCCACTGATGGACGCATACATTGAGGAAGTGAGAAGATTGGAGGAGCACTTTGATGGATTGCAAACAGAGCACGTACCCCGTGTGGAAACTAGCATAGCTGATCATCTGTCAAAGTGTGCTACGTAGAAGCTGCCTGTGGAACCAGGAACTTTAGTTCTCCATCTTACTCATCCCTTCGTATCCCCAGCAACAATGTCCCAGAAAAGGAGAAAGATGGACTCCGGCAAGCCTCTCTATCTGCGTTCTGGGAACGCGGGTACCCAGACTTGCCTGCCTGCGGCCCACGGCGTGGCTCCATCGACGGCCTGGTACGGCCCAGCTTCAACATCAACAACCTAGGACCCTCGCGAGGGGCCAAGCCTCGCGAGGCGGACGACATCAAGACCTACACGAGGGGCGGCCTCCTCAGGCTGGCTCCCAAGGAGCAGAGATCTCTATGCGAGGATCACCTCGTGAGGTCCAGATGACGTGAGCCATGACAACCAAGGCCAGGCGGGCACAGTGTATTGGTTTCCTCTTTGGTGTTAAGGAGGCAAACGCAGGCGCGGAGTCCCAAGGAATCAACCAAAGGTTTCCATTCCAGTGCAACAAGACCAAGACCGCCAGGACGGCAAGACGGAGGTCATCGCCGAGCCCACCACGATGTCACGACCAGAGGCTTTTGCAGGCGAAGACTACTTTTGTCAGGATAGCATGTACTAGCTATTCCCCTTCGAATTTAGCCGTTGTGGGACCCCTTCCCGCCTACATTTGGGAAGAGGACCAAGGCCACTATAAATAGGACCTAGCCACCACCATAGAAATGGATGGATCATTCAGATCATCCTCACACCCACCAGCTCAACGAGCACAAGAACACCACTCCTCCTGAGGTCGTTCTCCCACTATACTAGTTCATCCTCAGCCCCTCGAGGCCAATCCACCACAAAGCAGGAGTAGGGTTTGACACCGCAAGGTGGCCCGAACCTGGGTAAACTGTTGTGTCTCTTTTCCAATCAGTTCTTCGAGCTAGGCCATGAGATTAGCGAGCAGGCAGACTGGGGAGGACGAGTTCTTCGCACGCACCCCAGAGTTCGAACCTCTCAAGGGTCTGCGGAACCCGAAATTTGACATTTAGCGCACCAGGTAGGGGTGCGTTGGAGCCTCTCTTCCGTCGGTCGACTCGCCACCGCTCCACCGCTTCCATGGCTGACGCCCGTCGAGCCCGTGCTGAGCATTGGGCCACCCTCGCCGCCTGCGTCACCCAGAGGCGCCTGCTGGCGTGCCTCCCCGTTGTTCTCCATTGCCTGCCGCCAACGCCGCCACCGGCCCGGTGGGGCACGAACAGCAAGCTTCATAACTGCACCGCTCTATGCGGCGTGATGGGCGCACCGCCACCCCATCGCTGACTCCGGCTGGTTCATCGTCCCATGCTCGTCGCGGCCCGGTGGACGCGCAGGCTGCGCTGCTCATGGCGCACGAGCTCCTGCGCTATCGCCCCTCGACGGCCTCTACGAAAACTGGTTGGTGCGCGTCGCGGAGCTTGTCAGCGCCGCCGGGGGCTCTCCTACACCGTCTCTCTCGCTGCCTCGCCCGCCGCCTGCTGCGAGTGACGTAGCCCACGGAGCACCTCCTCCACCTCCCCGACAAGACATCGCCCTCGGGCCGAGGCGCGAGGCCCCGCAGCATGACCCGCTAATGACTCCCTAGCAGTGGCGCCAGAAAGTTCCTGTCTGCTAGAACTACGTCGGTATTTTCCCAAAGAGGAAGGTATGATGCAGCACAGCGAAGGTAAGTATTTCCCTCAATGAAGAAACCAAGGTTCTCGAACTAGTAGGAGAACCAAGCAACACAACGTAAACAGCCCCTGCACACAGATAACAAATCCTCGCAACCCGACGTGTTAAAGGGGTTGTCAATCCTTTCCGGGTAACGACGCCTCAAGATAGGCTAACGGACCATGAGATAAATTTGTAGTAGATTGAAAGATAGATCGCAAATAAAATAAATAGAAATAAAATGCAGCAAGGTATTTTCGTATTTTTGGTTTAATAGATCTGAAAATAAATGCAAGGAAAAAGAGTAGATCGCAAAGGCAAATATATGAGAAAGAAGACCCAAGGGCCGTAGGTTTCACTAGTGGCTTCTCTCGAGAAAAATAGCAAATGGTGGGTGAACAAATTACTGTTGGGCAATTGATAGAACTTCGAATAATCATGACGATATCCAGTCAATGATCATTATATAGGCATCACGTCCAAGATTAGTAGCCGACTCCTGCCTGCATCTACTACTAGTACTGCACACATCGACCGCTATCCAGCATGCATCTAGTGTATTAAGTTCATGGGAGAGTAATGCAATAAGAACGATGACATGATGTAGACAAGATCTATCTATGTAGAGATAGACCCCATCGTTTTATCCTTAGTAGAAATGATACATTCATGTCGTTTCCCTTTCTCTCACTGGGATCAAGCACCGTAAGATCGAACCCACTACAAAGCACCTCTTCCCATTGGAAGATAAATAGATCAAGTTGGCCAAATAAAACCCAAATATCAGAGAAGAAATACGAGGCTATAAGCAATCATGCATATCAGAGATCAAATAAACTCAAGTAACTTTCATGGATATAAAAAGATAGATCTGATCATAAACTCAAAGTTCATCGATCCCAACAAACACACCGCAAAAAGAGTTACATCATATGGATCTCCAAGAGACCATTGTATTGAGAATCCACCGAGAGAGAGAAAGCCATCTAGCTACTAACTACCGACCCGAAGGTCTAGAAACAACTACTCACGCATCATCGGAGAGGCACCAATGGAGGTGGTGAACCCCATCCATGATGGTGTCTAGATTGGATCTGGTGGTTCTAGACTCTGTGGCGGCTGGATGAATATTTCGTCGATGCTTCTAGGATTCTGGAAATATTGGGGTATTTACAGAGCAAATAGGCGGTCCGAGGGGCACCCGAGGGGGGCACAACCCACCAGGGCGCGCCTGGGCCTCCTAGCGCGCCCTGATGGATCGTGCCCCCCTCGGGGCACCCCCCCAGGCGCAGCCAGGTCCCATAGTGTTCCTTCTGGCCCATACAAATTCTTCGTGAAGTTTCGTGGCATTTGGACTCCGTCTGATATTGATTTCCTGCGATGTAAAAAACATGTAGAAAACAACAACTGGCACTTGGCACTATGTCAATAGGTTAGTACCAACAAATGATATAAAATGACTATAAAATGATTATAAAACATCCAAGATTGATAATATAACAGCATGGAACAATAAAAAATTGTAGATACATTGGAGATGTATCAGCATCCCCAAGCTTAACTCCTACTCGTCCTCTAGTAGGTAAGTGATAAAAACAGAATTTTTGATGTGGAATGCTGCCTAACATGTCATATCATATTCTTTTCTTTATAGCATGGACATTTAGACTTTTATGTGATTCAAAGCAATAGTCTAGTTTTTACATAATAATTTAGATACTCAAGCATATCAACAAGCAACCATGTCTTTCAAAATATCAACGCTCAAATAAGTTATCCCTAGCCCATCATGCTCAACCATTGATCCATTCATGAAACACACTCGAATATTAGCTACACCCAATACTTAAGTACAATCATATTGCCTCCTAGTTGGTGCTTTTATAAGAGAAGATGGAGACTCAAATTTAAAATAAAAAATTGCATAAAGTAAAAGAAAGGCCCTTTGCAGAGGGAAATAGGGATTTGTAGAGGTTCCAGAGCCCAAAGCGAAAAACTTAGAGATAAAAACATTTTGGGAGGTGTATCCATCCCACCAACGAAAAGGACTTAGAGTTCCCAACACTTTCCATGCTAGATATATCATAGGCGGTTCCCAAACAGAAAATAAAGGTTATTCCTTTTTCCACCATACTTTCACTTTCCATGGCTAGCCGTATCCACGGTGCCCTCCATACCAAAACTTTCCAAGCAATTTATTATTTGGCAACATAAAGTAAATTCATTTTTGCATTTCGGGACTGGGCATCCCTAAAACCTTTGCCTTACTCTCATGCAATGACAAGTGAATAGACACTCACCGTGAGAATAACACATATAGCATGGAAAATATTAGCCACCCCACACCACTCCACGAGCAAAACGAACACACAAAAGAGAAGTTTATTTTGAAAATTAGAGATGGCACATGCAAATTTGCTTAGAACGGCAAAAGAATACCGCATATAGGTAGATATAGTGGACTCATGTGGCAAAACTGGTTTAAAAGTTTTTGTATGCACAAGTAGAGATCATACTTAGTGCAAAATGAAGGCTAGCAAAAGATTGAGAAACGACCAACCAAGAAACGGATAATCTTATAGGAAAGCATTAAGCATAAATGACACCGAATAATGCACCACAAGTAGGATATAATTTCATTGCATGACTATTGATTTTCGTACTTGCATAGGGAATCACAAACCTTAACACCAATATTCTTACTAAAGCATAATTACTCATCAACATAACTCACATATCACATCATCATATCTCAAAACTATTACTAAGAATCAAGTTTATTTTGTCGAATGATCTTCATGAATGTTTTTATTATATCCTTCTTGGATATCTATCACTTTGGGACTAATTTTCATGTGTTGCTTTTCATAAGCTCAAACAAATATAAGTGAAGATCATGAGCATAATTCTTTTTCTTTCTCTCAGAACAATTTAAGTGAAGCAAGAGAGAATTTATTGAAATTTTTACTAACTCTCAAATAAATCTAAGTGAAGGAAGAGAGCATTTCTTTACTAATACTAAGCACACCATGCTCAGAAAGATATAAGTGAAGCACTAGAGCAAGTCCATAGCTCATAAAAATTTAAGTGAAGCATAGAGAGCAATTCTAACAAGTCATGACATAATTTTGGCTCTCCCAAATAGGTGTGTCCAACAAGGATTGATGACTTAAAACACAAAATAAAACAAGAAAAGACTCATATCATACAAGACGCTCCAAGCAAAACACATATCATGTGACGAATAAAAATATAGCTTCGAGTAAAATACCTATGGTCGTTGGAAGAAAGCGGGGATCATCCCCAAGCTTAGTTGGTTGCTCATTTTTGGATAACTTGGGGTTTCGGGGCATCCCCAATCTTAGGCTCTTCTATCCTTCCTTCATCCATAGTAAGATAACCCAAAAGTTGAAAACTTCAATCACACAAAACTCAACAAAACCTTCATGAGATCCGTTAGTATAAGAAAGCAAACCACTACTATAAGTATTGTATCAAACCAATTCATATTTTGTTTTTTTATTATATCTACTGTATTCCAACTTTTCTATGGCAAAAACTCATCAAAGAAAACCATAGAGCCATCAAAATAAGCACACAACACAAAGAAAACAGAATCTGTCAAAACAGAACAGTCTGTAGGAATCTGACTTTTTCGAAAACTTCCGGAACTCCAATTTTTTTTAGAAACTAGGACGACCTGGGTGATTTGTATATTAATCTTCTGCAAAAAGAATCATGGCAAAAGCTCTTTCTGATAAAAAATGAGAATTGTTTTCGTGAGCACAAAGTTTCTACTTTTTCAGCAAGATCAAACAACTATCACCCAAGAAGATCCTATCGGTTATACTTGGCACAAACACTAATTAAAACACAAAAAACACAATCATAACAGTAGCATAATTGTGCAAACACTCAAGAACAGAAAGAAAAAAAGCAAAAATAAATTTTATTCATTGGGTTGCCTCCCAACAAGCGCTACATTTTATGCCCCTAGCTAGGCATAAGATTTCAATGATCCTCACATGAAAGATAATAATTGAAACACGAAGAGACCATCATGTAGCATGTGAAATCACCTTTAAGTCTAACATACTTCCTATGCATAGGCATTCTATAAGCAAACAAATTATCAAAACAAGCAAAGACAAGCATATGCAAGGAAGAAGAATAAAACATAGACAATCTCAATATGAAGAGAGGTAATTTAGTAACGTGGAAATTCCTATAACCATATTTTCCTCACTCATAATAATTACATGTAGGATCATATTGAAATTCAACAATATAGCTATCATATAAAATTTTCTCTTCATGATCCACATGCATAAAGTTTTATAATCTTCCAAGATAGTGGGATTAACATCAACTAAAGTCATGACCTCTCCAAACCCACTTTCATCAAAAATTTCATAAGATTGAAGCTGACACTCTTCCAAACCCACTTTCAATACTTTTGCGAAAATTATTATCAATACCATATTCATCATGAGGCATAAATAAATTTTCAAGATCATAAGAAGCATCATCACCCCAATCATGGTCATTGGAGTAAGTATCGGACATATCAAAATTAGCATCCCCAAGCTTGGGGTTTTGCATATTATTAGCACAATTGACATGAATAGAATTTATAGTAAAATCATTGCAATCATGCTTTTCATTCAAGTTGCTTTCATGAATCACTTCATAAATTTCTTCACCACAATTTTCAGATTCACGAATTTCAAGCAAAACTTCATAGAGATAATCAAGTGCACTCAAATTACTAGCAACTTGTTCAACATAACTAGATCTCTTAAAAATATTAGCTAGTGGATGAGGATCCATATCAATAGATTTTTAGCAAGCGAAGATGCAAGCAAATAGAAGACACATGGTCACACAAGCAAACTAGAGATCTGACAAGAAAAAGGCGAATGAAAAAAAGGCGAATAAAACGGCAAATTTTTGTGAAGTGGGGGAGATGAAATCGAGAGGAAAATGGCAAATAATGTAAATTGTGAGGAGATGAGATTTGTGATTAGGAACCTGGTATATGTTGAAGATCCTCCCCGGCAACGGCACCAGAAATTCCTTTTGATGACTCCCTAGCAATGGCGCCATAAAGTTCCTGTCTGCTAGAACTACGTCGGTATTTCCCCAAAGATGAAGGAATGATGCAGCACAACGACGGTAGGTATTTCCCTCAGTGAAGAAACCAAGGTTCTCGAATCAATAGGAGAACCAAGCAACACAACGTAAACAGCCCCTGCACACAGATAACAAATCCTCCCAACCCGACGTGTCAAAGAGGTTGTCATTCCTTCTGGGTAACGGCGCCTCAAGATAGGCACACGGACGTGAGATAAATTTGTAGTAGATTGAAAGATAGATCGCAAATAAAATAAATAGAAATAAAACGCAGCATCATATTTTTGTATTTTCGGTTTAATAGATCTAAAAATAAATGCAAGGAAAAAGATTAGATCGCAAAGGCGAATATATGAGAAAGAAGACCCGAGGGCCGTAGGTTTCACTAGTGGCTTCACTCGAGAAAAATAGCAAATGGCGGGTGAACAAATTACTGTTGGGCAATTGATAGAACTTTGAATAATCATGACGATATCAAGGCAATGATCATTATATAGGCATGACGTCCAAGATTACTAGACCGACTCCTGCCTGCATCTACTACTATTACTCCACACATCAACCGCTATCCAGCATGCATCTAGTGTATTAAGTTCATGGCAAAACGGAGTAATGCAGTGAGAACGATGACATGATGTAGACAAGATCTATCTATGTAGAGATAGACCCCATCATTTTATCCTTAGTAGCAACGATACATACGTGTCATTTCCCTTTCTGTCACTGGGATCAAGCACCGTAAGATCGAACCCACTACACAGCACCTCTTCCCATTGCAAGATCAATCGATCAAGTTGGCCAAACAAAACCCAAATATCAGAGAAGAAATACGAGGCTATAAGAAATCATGCAGATAAGAGATCAAAGAAACTCAAATAACTTTCATGTATATAAAAAGATAGATCTGATCATAAACTCAAAGTTCATCGATCCCAACAAACACACCGCAAAAAGAGTTACATCATATGGATATCTAAGAGACTATTGTATTGAGAATCTAGGAAGAGAAAGAAAGTCATCTAGGTACTAACTACGGACCCGAAGGTCTACAAAGAACTACTCACGCATCATCGGAGAGACACAATGGAGGTGGTGAACCCCATCCGAGATGGTGTCTAGATTTGATCTTGTGGTTCTGGACTCTGCCGCAGCTGGATGAATATTTTGTTGACGCTTCTACGGTTCTGGAAATATTTGGGTATTTATAGAGCAAGGAGACGGTCCGGGGGGCACCCGAGGTGGGCACAACCCACCAGGGCGCGCCTGGGCCTCCTCGAGCGCCCTGGTTGGTTGTGCCCCCCTCATGGCACCCCCAGGCGCATCTAGGGCCCATTGTGTTCCTTCTGCCCATAAAAATTCTTCGTGAAGTTTAGTGGCATTTGGACTCCATCTGATATTGATTTCCTGCGATGTAAAAAACATGCAGAAAACAGCAACTGGCACTTGGCACTATGCCAATAGGTTAGTACCAAAAAATGATATAAAATGACTATAAAATGATTATAAAATCCAAGATTGATAATATAATAGCATGGAACAATAAAAAATTATAGATACATTGGAGACGTATCACCCGCCGCGCAGGGCACCGACGCATGAGGAAGAAAGCTGCCAGGTGGTCCAGCGCCCGCAAGAAGATGCTCGTGCACTCCCAGCACCGCCACGTCAAGACCGTGTGCCGCCTGCAGCAGTGGCACGCGAGCGTCGGGATCAGACTCCACCACCACAACGGGCTCCTATGACCACAACGGAGTGCCGTGCATTCACTCCCGAGCTACACAGCGTCATCTGGCCGGGGAAGTTCAAGCCCGACCTGCCTCCATGCTACGACGGCACCCCTGACCCTGCTGAGTTCCTGCAGCTCTACGAGCTGAGCATCGAGGCGGCCAATGGCGACGAGAAGGTTATGGCAAATCAGTTCCCCATGGCCCTCAAGGATGGCACGCGCTCGTGGCTCCTGAACCTACCTGTGGGATCGATCTCCTCCTAGGGCGAAATGCGAGAGCGTTTCGTTGCCAACTTCCAGGGCACCGGCGACCGGCCGCCGGCTGCGGGTGACCTGCGGCGCATCAAGCAACAGCCAAGGGAGACCTTGCAGAAGTACATCCAGCGCTTCAACAGTGTTCGCCTCAAGATCCCCAAGGTATCGGACGAGGCCATCATCTCGGCATTCACTGAGGGCATCCGCGATGTCAAGATGAAGGAGGCACTCGCCATACACGAGGACCTATGCACGGCCCTGGAGATGTTCAACATGGCAACCAAGTGTGCGAGAGCTGAGGAGGGTTGCCTCTCCCTCCTGGAGCTCCCAAGGGCTAACCCAGAAGACATGAAGGCCAAAGCCAAGGACGTGAAGCGAAGGGACCTACTGTGCTCACGGCCGAACCAGAGATGAAGTGCGGCTGCGATCACCCGGAGTCATCCAAGGGTAGCCGCTCGTTCTGCGTCTTCCACAACGTGCATAGCCACAACACCAAAGACTGTCAAGAGCTCAAGGCCATCCATGACGGGCGCCTCGATCGTCGCCACGAGCACAACGATCGAGGCTACGGATGCGAAGGAGGCCGAAGTGGAGGACGTTGGGACGACCGCGGCCCCCACCATGATGCCACCAGCCTCGTGAGGAACGCTGGCAGGGCCAGCCTCGCGAGGGCTCCTGGAGGGATCAGCCTCGTGAGGACCGTCCTTAGGGCAACGCTGGCCTCCCTCCGCTGCCACAACCACTAAGAAGAACGACGACCACCACCAGGACGAGGGGGCTGGGGGATTCTAGGAGCCTCGTGCCATCGCCTGCATCCTGGGCGGCGCTCAGGCCCCTGCCTCTCATTGCATCTTCAAGCAGTTTGCCCGTGAGGTGAACATGGCTCTCCCCAAGCTCGAGGCTACACGTCCGCTCAGGTGGTCCAAGTGCACCATCACCTTCAGCTCGTTCGACCAGCTCAAGTGTGCGTCAACTGCCGTTGCCCTCCCGATGCTCTGCTCACCCGTCATCAGCAACGTTCTCGTCACCAAGACCGTCATTGATGGCGGTGCGGGGCTCAATGTTCTGTCCATCGAGATGTTTGACCGCCTCCAAGTGCCCTATGACCAGCTGCAGCCCACCAAGCCTTTCTCAGGGGTGACCGATGGCTCAACCACCCCGATAGGGCAGATCCGCCTCCCTGCCACCTTCGGCAAGCGCGACAACTACCGCACAGAGCTCATCGACTTCGACTTCGCTCGCATCCATCTTCCATACAACACCAACCTTGGGTATCCAGCCCTGGCCAAGTTCATGGCAGTGACTCATCATGGTTACAATGTCCTCAAGATGCCAGGGAGCCGTGACGTCATCACGGTCGCCTGCGAGGAGAAGGACGTAGTGTGCTTTCTCGAGCGCGCCTAGCAGGCTGCGGCAATCGAGAACCCAGACGACGAAGGCGCCATCTACCCTCTTGAGGCTGTGCCTAATAAGAAGAAGCAGCTGCTCCACCAAGAACCTCAGGAGAGCGGTGTGTCCAGTGGCACCACCTCAGGACCTGCGCCCGCGGACGGGGCGCCTCCCTCTCTCGCATAGGAAGGCGCGCCTAGCGCCCCTCTCAGGCTGGGCTTGGGGGCTCTCCTCTAGAGGGCCTCTGACCTAGCCAACGTCACGAGGGAGGCGCTCGGGTACCACGTGGAGGCGTGCTTCAGCGCGCGCTTCTGCGAGGAGGGCACAAGGGACGGGGTGCCACGTGCTCAGGAGTTCATCACCAAGGCAACCGAGGAGCTCCAAGAGGCGAGAGCCATGCGCGGCGACCGCCACCCACCAACTGGCACGGCTCCTTGTCCTGGCGAGGACAGCGAGCTGCGCGCCTGCGTCAACATCCCTAGGCTCAACAGGGCTGCATCTCAGGAGCGCTTCTGGCCATCGCGTGCTGGCCGGAGTGAGGGTCCCCCTCACAGCTACGTTCGCATGCCTTTTGCCTTGCGGAACGCGGCTATTACATTCCAGCACCACATGCGGAGCGTCCTAGCGTCTCAGGAGGCCAGGCAGGAGGCGGTCCTGACGGAAATGGCGACTGTTCTTCACGAGCCTCCCGAGGTTTAGGACCTAGGTGGCTCATGAGGAGCGACTCCTTCAGCACGCGTCTTCAGCTACTTCAACATCTCTTCAGCAATCGTGTCAGGTGACATTTTCTGTTTTATTCAGTTGGGGGCGCCCCTCGGGCTGCATTATCCCCAGATCACGTGGGCCCGCCCCTGCGGCATGTATCCTTCTCGCGTCTTTTGATTCGTTCAGTTGGGGGCGCCCCTCGGGCTGCATCATCCCCAAGCCGCACAGGTCCGTCCCTCTGGCATGTATCATTTTCCGCATTTATCAGAGCTGGCTTTACCTCCTTCCATGAGTTGCTTTATGGTTATCATCTACCTGTCCGGTACTTCGTTGCCATGAACATCGTACGCCCTTGCAAACCCACCCACGTCCGCCTCGTGATTAAGGACGGGCACGGCGTCTGTGCTCGGGTGCATCCCTGCAGCGTCGCTAAACCCAAGAGGCTGAGCTCTGGCTGGCGGGCCAGCTCCCGTGCACGTCACCTCCCATGGCCCTTGGTGCCTTGTTCTCACATGAGCTAATCACGGGTGGACGAGCTAGGGAACGCGACCCGGTGCCTCGTCACCATGGGAGCCGCGCGCCGGTTGTCTTTCTTCAGGACTTTCGCATGAGAAGACTGGGCATGGCGTCTGTGCTAGGGTCCGTCCCTGCAGCATCGATAAACCCAACGACTGAGCTCTGTCTGGCGGGCCGGCCCGGTTCACGTCACCTCCTGGGGTCGTTGGTGTTTGGCCTTCTCATGTGATAACCTCAGGAGATTCGTTCGGCGCAGGTTGCCTAACCATCTCGCAGAGCCATCACAAGTGTTCCAAATCAATTTCAGGCGCAACCCGCCTTGAGGTAGGGCATCGTGAGTCCCGCGCTGGCTCACGAGTGCCCATACACACCTCCTCTAGCCCTGCCGTGCAAGCCACGTGTCAGGGCGGGGCTGTACACGCCCCAGGGGCTCCACTCAGAGGGAGCCCCTACCCACGCACCAGTGGAAGCACCATGCTCCGTGCTGGCAGTCGACACGGTCGAGGACCGGCTATGCCCGTGCAAGTGCGGAAGCGCCATGCTCCGCGCTGGTGATAAACAATTGAGGGCGGCCTCATGGCAGCAATAACCTCAGGGAGCCGCCAGGCTCGGTGTTCGGCCTCACCACAACGCTTTCCCTTCAGGACAGTCGAGCGAGGGGGCTGGGCACGGGGGCTACGCTCAGGTCACGCCTTGCGTACGCCACACTGCCAGGTCTCTCGGACCTGGTCTTCGCGTGCCCCTCCCGAGCAGGACCTCGGAGAGGAAAGGTATGGAGGTCTATTCGTACGTCAAGGGGGACTCCTGAGCATCGCGACTCATGAGCCTAACTAGTCACGTAGCCCCTCACTCCTTGGTCTGATCCTGGTGATCTGGACGACCAAACGGCGGCTGAGGTATGCACGGGGCCGGGCCCTGCCGACGCAGAACGCTAAGGCCTACTCTCGCATCTCCTTCCCGAGGGCTGTTTGCACGTCAAGGAGGACTCCTGAGCATCGCGACTTAGGAGCCTAACTAGTCATGTAGCCCCTAACCCCTTGGTCTCAGCCTGGTGATCCGGATGACCCAACGGTGGCTGAGGTACGTGCGGGGCCGGGCCCTGCCCACGCAGAACATTAAAGCCAACGGAAAGGGAATCGCAGAATCATAGCAAATTATTACAAAACATATTGTCTCTTAAAAGTATCAAGCATAAGTTCTTACGCCTCCACGAGGCATGATACATGTTGCGGGACTTAAACGGAGGGGAGCGCCACCATCGAGCCTATTCTTCAGCCTTGGACACTGCCATCGCCCGCGAGGGGAGTCCCGTCGTCGACGACATCACCGTCGCCCCTGCCGTCGGCCGTGGTCGCGGGGTCGACGGCGAGGAACTTCCACAGCAGGGCCTCCACCTGGTCCTTCACGGCTTCGGCGGCGGTGGTGTAGCACTCCGGGTCCACAGGCTCAAGCAAGGCACCAAAGTCGAAGCTGGGGTCGCGAAGATGGAGGTGGCTGAAGACACGTGTCATGACCGAGGTGGAGAGCGCGCGGGCTTCCCCTTCCACCATGGGGCCAACCCCAACGACAACGCCCTCGAGCGTCGTGATGAGCTTGAGGGGTCACCAACGGCTCCTTCAACCTGCTCCCATAGAGATCCTGCAGTGCCTTGCGGGACCTCTTCTTGAGGGAGTCAAAGGCGGCACGCCTCGTGGTGGCTGCCTCCTCAGCCTTGGCGAGGAGTTTCTTCCTGGCCTCCAGCTAGGCCTTCTCCGCCTCCACCTCCTCCTTCAACTTCTCAAGGCAGCTGCACTCCGTGGCCTGCTCCCGGGCCGCTTGCTCGAGCTCGGTGTCACAATCAGCAACCGCCGCTTCCTGAGCCTTCAGCTTCTCCTCTTGCACCTCGAGCTGGCGAGCCTATGCGGCCTGCTGGTCACGGAGGCTCTTCATCTCGACCTCCGCCGTGCAATAGCGCTCCTTGGCTGCCTTGGCGTCCTTCTCCGCTACGTCGTGGGCGGCCACGGCTAGGCCGGCTACCTGCTGGCCGTCCTCTGAGGCCGCCACAGCCTGGCCCCAGGCCGCCCTGATGGACGCGTCGACCCGGAGCCATCCTGAGATCAGCTCTAGGCAGCCCGATGCCCTGCGCCGGTTAGGCCCCTGAAGAATGCCCCGAAGCTGATCCAGCACGGAGAGGGCCTCCTCCAGAACACCGGCCGCGGCGGAAGAATCACGGCCCAGCAACGTGATGGACGGGGGAGGAGACGGCGCCAACGTCAGGACCGGTGAAGCAACGGCGGCAAAGAGGGCCAGGGGCTCCGAAGCCTTCGGGACCTCAGCAGGCGAGCTGAGGGCGGGCGCCTCCGGAGCCGGCCTGGGCACAGGGATTGCCTTCTCCTGAGGCTGGGCCTCCGAGCCTCGGGAGGACAACCCAGCCGCGGGAGCACGCGGGCCGGCCTCGTCCTTCTGCGCGGGAGGTGGGGCGGTCGCGGCAAGCTGCTTGGCCTTGGTGGATCTGGCCTCCTTCTACTTCTTCTTCTTCTTCTTCTTCTTATTCTTCGTCACCCGCGTTGGCCTGGCCGCAAAAGAGGGAAACATCAAGACACTATGACAAGAGCAGGAAGCAAAGACAAGACAACGCGCTCATTGGTCCACGGCGACGTAATCCCTCGTCCTCTTCAGGAGCGCGATGCCCGCAGGCTACACAGGCATGTGCACCGTTGCGCAAGCCTCAGGGGCGAGCGAGGGCGTGGTGCCCGAATCTGCGACAGTGTCGGCCGGCGACAAGGCAGAGGCGTCGCCTCAAGAAAGCAGCGCCGACCTGCCCTTCTTCGGGACCCCAGCTTCAGCTTCCTTGGAGGAGTGCCCCTAGAACTTATGGTGAGCTCGGCGGAGCGCGGTGACTCCCTGACCGGGTGCTCGCCGGTGTCGTTGTCATCGGAAAGGGCGTGGAGGAGATCGGTCTGGCGCGGGGGAGAGGTCTCCCCCGCAACTTCCCTGGTCGCCTCCGAGTCTGCCTTCTGCTCCTCGCTGGAGTCGCCAGAGGACACCGTCATCGGGGAGCCCGGGGGCCGGGAAGGCTCCAGAGGTATGAGCTCACGCTCATCGAAGATGGGCATGGCGTTAGCAATCTTCTCCCTGTCGGCACTGTGGTACAACGGGAGATGGGTGTCCGGGGGGCAACCCTGGTCCTTCCTGAGCAAGGTGCGCACGACCTTGCTGTAACGCCCACGATGCGGCTATATCTCCCACGTGTCGAGGCACGACTTAGAGGCATAACCGCATTCTGGTTTTGTCGCAGGAAGGGTCATCTTCACACAATCCCATGTAATGAACAAGAATGGGATAAAGAGTTGGCTTACAATCGCCACTTCACACAATACATAAATAAATCATACATCAATCAGAGTACACACATAGGTCGGACTACGGAACCAAAATAAAAGAAGACAACCCCAAATGCTAGATCCCCGATCATCCCAACTGGGCTCCTCTACTGATCATCAGGAAACGAAACATAGTAACGACCAAGGTCCTCGTCGAACTCCCAGTTGAGCTCGGTTGCGTCACCTGCACTGGTATCGTCGGCACCTGCAACTGTTTTGGAAGTATCTGTGAGTCACGAGGACTCAGCAATCTCACACCCGCGAGATCAAAACTATTTAAGCTTATGGTTAGGAGAAGGTAGTGAGGTGGAGCTGCAGCAAGCACTAAGCATATATGGTGGCTAACTTACGCAAATAAGAGCGACAAGAGGAGCAACGGAATGGTCGTCAACTAGTAATGATCAAGAAGTGATCCTGAACTACTACTTACATCAATCATAACCCAAAAGTCGTGTTCTCTTCCCGGACTCCGCCGAAAATAGACCATCATGGCTACACACGCGGTTGATGCATTTTAATTAAGTCGAGTGTCAAGTTCTCTACAACCGGATATTAACAAATTCCCATCTGCCACATAACCGCGGGCACGGCTCCCGAAAGTTTATACCCTGCAGGGGTGTCCCAACTTAGCCCATTATAAGCTCTCACGTTCAACAAAGGATGTTTCTTCTCCCGGGAAGACCCGATCTGTCAGGACCCCGATTCCAAGTCACACCAATCTAGCCTGTAACACCTCATATCACATTGCGGCCTCACGCACGGTACTCCCACGGGTGTCGCCTTACCATGGCCCGGGACCGTTTGCGCCTTTTGGCTCACGTATATGAAAATGTCGCTAGCATCCATATGACAGAGAACCCGGGCCGACATGGCTAGTCGTGAACCCAAAGCGGCACTAACGTATGGGGACAGGCATACATGAATCAACATCGAACATGTCGGTCAGCAGCGTGTGAATCCGGGCTGAAGCACTGGGCTAACAGGACTCCGGGAACCCGGGCTGTAGCAGGCTAGGCAGGACTCCGGAAGTCACCGTGTGACATTTCCCCGAAGGGACAGACACAGGAACGATATGACTCACATGCCGGCCAGTCAAGTGTCCAGAGCAGTAGTGCTGGGCTAGCAGGACTCCGGTGAACTGGGCTGTAGCGGACTACTATGGCTCAAGGAGGCACCAGACTACATTTCCCCATAAGAGAGGCTGCTAAAGATAGACAACTAGATTGTCGGATCCCACACATACCAAGCATTTCAAACATACACACAATATGCTCGATATGCGCGAATACAACATGGCATCACAACAAAACTCTACAACTCAAGTACTTTATTTAAGGGGCTCCGGAGAGCCTTACATAACTTCTTCATACAGATAGGGGTCGCATGACCCAACACTCAAGTCATACAATCATACAAGCACATGCGGAAGCAAACTGTCTGGGTACAGACACTAGAAGAAAGAAGGCTTGACGAAGCCTGTCTATCTACATAGGCCCTTCACAAGCCTAGATCACCACCTGGGTGGCGCGTCACTCGTCATCGTCGAGTTCTACGTAGAACCCGTCAGAAGGGGCGGTGTTGTCGTCTGAAAACAGTAATTAAAACAACATGAGTACAAAGGTACTCAGCAAGTCTTACAACAGATCCTACTATACATGTTCATTCTCAAGAAGGTAGTGGGGTTATTGCGGCAAGCCAGCTTTGACTCTTGGCTAAGCTATCCTACGATACACCACTTGTGAAATAGTTTTCGCACACGAGTCCACTAATCACCAACTCAATACTCCACCGTGGATCCTCCCTCGTCATCCAACGAGAGGGCCATCCGCGGTACTCACACTTATCTTGAGGCTTTTAGTAGTATCCATTTACTTGTCTATGAACTGCATAAGCGACCAAGTAGTCCTTTACCGCGGACGCGGCTATTCGAATAGTTTCATACCCTGCAGGGGTGTACTTCGTCACACACGCTCTCACCACTTATCGTCGCTACACGACGTGTACTCGGCAACCTTCAAGCGGAAGCCCAACGTGGGTGTCGGCCACAGCCTACCTAAACACTCGAGTCTCTAGTCCAGGTTTATCGCCTATTCAGGTTCCATCCGCAGGGAGTCCGGCCGAGGTTTCCACATACGGCCCCGAACGATGTGTGCAGGGTTCCCGGACACCAAACGGGCGACTCGGTACACCGTGCCACGAGCCTACCGCATCACAGCCCACCCCTTGGTCAGCGCTGTCCACGGCCTCCAGCTTACTACAAACACCAGAAACTACGTGCAACTCCTGGACAGAGGACAAGGGTGAATAAGAAGCCGAGGGGGTCCATTGGTTTCGGGCCCAATGTGTGGTAGTAGCTGAATCTTAAATCACGCATACAGATCTCAGTTCTTAGGGACGGTCTCAATGAAACAACCCACCATGTACTCCTACATGGCCTCCCATCGATACCTTTACCAAATCGTATTCAACACTTTACTCTCCTTACCGACACACACACTTTCACTCCAGTTCATCACCCTGATGAGCCAGACCTGACACAACTCTAAGCATAGCAAGCATAGCATTGTAGGAACACAACATGGCTCAATCAACTCCTACACATGCTAGTGGGTTTCATCTAGTTACTGTGGCAATGACAGGTCATGCAGAGGAAAATGGGTTCAACTACCGCAACACACACAGCAGTTTGAATCGCGTTGTCTTAATGCAGTAAACGAGAGCAGAAGCGAGAAGATGGGTTTGTATCGAAATGATCAATGGGTTGCTTGCCTGACAGAGTGGTGGTGGGATACTGCCCTTCAGTTGGATACCCGTGAATATCCTCGGCGGCAGGACCTACCACGATGAGCATACCGAAGCACAATCAACACCAAGCAAGTGCAACAATATGATGCATGCATGAGACATGGCAAAATGGATGTATTGGGCTAATGCAACTAAGGTCAGAAAGGTTTGGACTAATTTGAATCAAAGATTCAAATTCCAAGTTCATAAATGGCCCATAATAATGCCTTATCTTGTTCTGTATAAAACAGTAGGTTAACTTGCTTAATCATGCATGAAACCAGTACAGATGGATAGAATGGATTTTTCTGATCATTTTTCATATATAAATCTTTTCATTCTGAGCTATAGATTATTTTCTATGATTTTTTGAAGTTTGTGATAATTTCTGGAATTTCCAATATAAGAATAATTCAAGTAAAAGCTTTACTGCGTCAGCCTGACGTCAGTGTGACGTCAGCAGGTCAATGGGGTCGTCCAGGTCAATCCTGACGTGTGGGTCCCCTGTGTCAGTGTCACTGTTAGGTAATTAGTTAATTAGGATTAGTTTTAACTCTAACTCAGATTAGTTAGCAGGCGGGCCCCACTCGTCAGTGACCCTGGGGGGGTTAAACCGTGGTCAAACCACGTTGACTCGCCGGCGTTTAGCCGCCGGCGACGTCCAGACACGGCGGTGGAGTGCGGGATCCCTCTCCGGCGACCAAAAGGACGGCGGAGAGTACCTACGTGTAGCTGGGGGCGAACCGCGTCGACTGGTGGTGGTAGTGGAGCTCGGGGTCGCCGGAATCGACGCCGGCGACGAGCCGTGCGGCTGCCGGAGTACGGGCGTGGTTGAAACCGTAGCTAGAGAGCACGGCGAGGGACATGCGATGGCGCTACGGGTTCCTGGCGTTGCGGTGAAGCTAATGGCTACGGTGGTGCGGCCGTTGGATGGCCGGAGCCTCGTCGGCGACGAGCTCGTACGGCATCGCGTTCGGGTGAGCTTCGTGCGGTGGCTACAGAGCTCGAGAGAGAGAGGGGAGGATGGGAAGGTGGCCATGCTCACGGCGGTTGCGACGGAGGAGGCGGCGGGGTCGGAGACGAGCTGTAGCAGTGGCGACGGCGGAGGGGATCTCCGACGGGGAGCGGCGAAGGCGAGGTCGGTGGCGGAGCTTCGGGGCAAACGAGCGCTCGGGGCTCGGCTTGCTCGAAGGAGTGGGCGATGGCAGAGCTGTAGGACACAGTGGAATGGCGCGAGGTCGACGGTGGCCACGGTTACTCCGGTGAGGTGTCTGCGGCGGCGTCGGCCATGGTGGGGAAAAGGCGAGGGAGAGGCGATGGGGGAGAGTGACGATGTCTAGGGGCTCGGGGCGCGTCGAGGAAGGTCGTCCAGCTCGTCCGCGGCGAGGGCGGCAAGCTGCTGGCGCCGTGGCGAGCTCACGCTCGCCGGCGTCAGCTGTCTGCCTGCTCTGGCGAGAGCAAGCAGCTCGCTGGTGCGGGCCAGCACAGTGCTGGGCCGCCAGGTGGGCTGCCAGGTAAGTTTTCTGCCTTCTGTTCTCTTTTCTCTTTTTATTTATTTCTGTACTGTGTTTTGAAATAGTAAAAATACTATTTCATTTGGAAAAATCCTGAAAATATTCTGAGGCACCTTTGAGATTATTCCCAACAGCCTAAAAATACTTCCAAGGTTATTTGGGCATTTGAAAATATTTATAGCATTTAAAATGCCCAATTGCAAATACTTATGGCTTGTGCAAAAATCCAAGATGGCCTCCAAAAATATGAAACCATTTTTGGCAGAGGTTTTAACCAAGACCAAAGGTGGAGAACATTTATGGAGGGCATTTCAGGTTCATTGGAAAAAATTTAGTAAACCCTAGTTGTTCCAGGGGGGGGTGCTGGGGGTTTCTGGCATTCCCCATTTCAGGTTTCTGTGAAATGTAGCCATGATGCAACACTCTAATGCATGAACTAACTAGGATGTGACACGATCAGTCTCGGAATCCCGGTTTACAAGACATTTCGACAATGGTAAAACAAGACCAGCAAGACCACCCGAATGTGCCGACAAATCCCGATAGGAGCTGCACATATCTTGTTCTCAGGGCACACCGGATGAGCAGTCCGTACAACTGAAACCAGGCCTCAAGTTTCCCCGAGGTGGCGCTGCAATGGGCTCTAGTTTGGACCAACACTCGGAGGAGCACTGGCCCGGGGGGGTTAAAATAAAGATGACCCTTGAGTCTGCAGAACCCAAGGGAAAAAGGCTTAGGTGGCAAATGTTAAAACAAAGGTTGGGCCTTGCTGGAGGAGTTTTGTTCAAAGCGAACTGTCAAGGGGGTCCCATAAATCACCCAACCGCATAAGGAACGCAAAAATCAAGGAATATAACACCGGCATGACGGAAACTAGGGTGGCAAGAGTGGAACAAAACACCAGGCATAAGGCCGAGCCTTCCACCCTTTACCAAGTATATAGATGCATTAATTAAATAAGAGATATTGTGATATCCCAACATATCCATGTTCCAACATGGAACAAATTTCATCTTCACCTCCAACTAGCAACGCTATAAGAGGGGCTGAGCAAAAGCGGTAACATAGCCAAGCAACGGTTTGCTAGGACGGGTGAAAAGGTTAGAGGCTGACATGGCAATAAGGGAGGCATGATATAACAAGTGGTAGGTAGCGCGGCATAGCAATAGAGCGAACAACTAGCAAGCAAAGATAGAAGTGATTTCGAGGGTATGGTCATCTTGCCTGAAATCCCGCTAGGAAGAGGAACGAGTCCATGAAGAAGACAAACGAACGTAGTCGAACGGATCCTCACAACTCCGAAACGAAACCGAAGCTAACGAGAGAAGCAACCCGGAAAGAAACAAACAACATAGTAAACAACCACCACATACACATGGCATGATGCACAAACAAGTATGATGCATGTCCGATTTAATGAGGTATGGCATGGGAAAGTGCAACAAACAACACTACAAATTAAGTGGAGCTCAATATGCAACGAGTTGCATATTGACGAAACACCACATCAATTATTTAGTTCGCTCTTGTTTAGGTACCCAACAATATTAAATGTTATTAAACATGGCAAGAGGAGAAACATATGAAAACTACCTATCTAGGCAAGTTTAAATGAGGCCGGAACAACGAACAACAATTTCGGAAAATCCCCATGTGCATATTTTAGATTTGGTACTGTTCTGCCATAAACACAATTTTAATGTTATTAAACAGTAAAACAAAGTGCACCATGTTAATCTATGCATTTTCCATCCCATTTACACATAAACTTTGTTAAATTCGGAGCTACGGTTAATTACTTATGAAATAAAACATTTTAACATGGCATTTATGCAAATTTAAACAAACAGCAAGTTAAACATTTTAAACATGGATGAAAATAGCAGATTATGAAACTAGATGAAATCCTAAGCACTTTACATGTTGAAAACATTTTAATATGATGCATGGTTAATTAGTTATTAGATGCATGAACACTAGGGGTTTTTCTGTAAAACTGTAAACCCTGGATAAATAACTAAATTCGCCGAACTGGGAAAAAACATGTACGGGCCGAATCAGTAAACTGGGCTGCACAAAAGAGGACTGAGGCGCTAATCACCTCGGGCCTGCGGAAGCTGGGCCGGATCGGAAGCTGGCCCGTGAGGCAAAGCGAGCGAGCGCCTCTCGCTCGTTCTAGTCAACGGGAGGGGTGCTGGCGAGCAGAGGAGGACGAGGCAGGAGAGCGACGCAGAGACGCGGTCAACACATACGCGATGCAGGGGAACTTGGCGCGACTCCGGCGAGGACAGACGAAGGGCGCCAGATCCAGGCGGGGAAGACCGGAGGCGCGCACGGGATGGCTTTGGCGGAGCTTGGCGCAGGTCAGGCACGGCCATGGCGGGGCTTGTTCCTGTTCTCCCTGAAGAAAGAGAGAGACCGCGGGGTGAGGGAGAGAGACGAACCAGGGGAAGAAGGAAAACAGAAGGAGGGGATAGGGTGCGGACCGGGGACGGCCTGGTCCTGGTCGCCGGTGGTGGCCGTGGCAGCAGGTCGAGCTCCTGCTCGAGCAAGGAGGCGCGCAAGGGTTGGGCTGATCCAGCAGCGAGACGGCAACCAAGCGAGACCCAAGGCGAGGCAGAGGGTCGGCGGCCATGGGGTTTCCTGCCAGAGAAACGAGAGGGAGACGTGAGAGAGAGAAGCACGGGGAGGAAGGGAGATACAGGGAAGGAGAGGAGCGGGATGAGGCCGGCAGCAAGACCTGCTGCTGCTGTGGTCGCCGGCGGTGGGGACGAGGCCTCGGGCAGGAGATCGGCGAGCGTCACTGGTTCCTCGGCCAGGAGGAGGGAGGAATCGAAGGGAGCCATGGGAGGGCTCTGGTTGGGTGGATCGATGGATTGGTAGGTGGAGGCAGCGCTGCGGGTTTGTCCGGGATGGATCCCGGGAAGGATTTGGTTGAGTGGCGGCGGCGAGGGACAATCCTCCTAAAATTTAGGGTTTGCCAAAATGGGCTAGGGGTGGACGAATATATACATCACGGATTAGGTTAGGGGCTACCTCGTCCCTCCGATTGCAATCAGACGATCGAGAATAAATAGGTAGGGAGTCCAAATAAGAAAACAGAGATATTTTAGGGATGTTGGGGGATGATCCGGACCCATCGGTAACGACAACCCGGGTCGGGTTCGGGACAAATTTCGGACGCGCGCGAGGGGTGGTCTGAGAGGGGTCGACAAAGACAAAGTGTCTGACAAAAGGCCCTGGAGAAAACAAGAGAGAAAACGAGGAGCAACGTTGCAAGTGTGGTTGGTCTCGAAACGGTCAACGAAAGCAAGGGGGGGCGCGGCAACTATGAGCGGATGCAAGTTTTATGAAAAACATGACGGAAACAGAGTGCCGATGCAATGCAAATGATGACATGATGAATGCAACAAACAAGTAAATAACACAGCCGACACGCAAAACATGGAAGGCGTCTGGAGCGTCAGTCTCGGGGCGT
The DNA here is from genome assembly GCF_002575655.3 of Aegilops tauschii subsp. strangulata. Classification (NCBI taxonomy): domain Eukaryota; kingdom Viridiplantae; phylum Streptophyta; class Magnoliopsida; order Poales; family Poaceae; genus Aegilops; species Aegilops tauschii. Next base: position 303,069,600 of record NC_053041.3, on the reverse strand, counting down.
CACAACACTCCACCACTACAAGAGGATCTCGTCCCGAGATTTAGGGATGGCACCGGAGAGAAATGGAATAGGAAGAGGTAAAACAAAGTTGCTTCTTTGACGAACGAGTGAAACCACAAACCTTGAGTGGTTGAAAAGTTGAAAGAAAGAACACAACGGAGTTGAACGAAACTGAAAACACTCCGTTGCAAGAGGTACAAGGAACATTACAAGAACCTTGTAGGTTGAAAGACATAAGAAAAGGGTTACAATGGACAAGAAGTATATGCAAGCACTCCGGATGAAATGAGATGTACAAGGAACGATAAGGATCAATTACGATAACGCTCCGGTTGGAAAATGGAAGGGATAGAATATGAACTTGGCAAAATGAAAGCACTTGGATGAGACTCCAGTTAGAAGAGGAATGATAGACACAACACTCCGGTTAAAACAAGATAAAGAAGAAATAAGAATGATATAATTTGGATAGCACTCCGACTGTAAATGGAAGGAATTGAACATGAACTTTACAAGATGAAAGGATACTTAATGAAATCAACAGCACATGCCTCCGGAACTATCGAAAGAATGGCACAATGGGTCAGAAAGATTTCAGACAGCACTCCGGTTGAGAAGGGAGGCAAAACTTGATAGAATGGGAAGAACTTGAAAAGAGGGCACGACACTCTGGTTGGAAATGGATAAGCACGAAAAGAACACGGTCCTCACAAACCGAGAAGATGAGTGAAGAGAGCAACATCACAATGCCTCCGGAAGAAATAAATAATGGAAGATAGATCCTTGGAATAAAGAATGGAGAAGAAAATGACAAATTCTGCTACAAATGAGCTTGGAAAGCATCCTTCCAAGAAGGATATAACGGAGTTGTTGGGAAATCAACAACGAAAAGAACAAGCTTGTTGTGGGCTTATGGAACACATCTAAAAATTATGAGGTGACAACCCGCCACTAACGGAAACAATTGCTTGCTTGAGATCAACGAACAGATGAAAACTTCTCTCGCCGAGAGGATAGGAGAAAACTTGGATCATTGATAAGCACCATAATAGCAACATTCCTTAGGGAAGGCTTTAGGTGAAACCTGACACAAGATAAATCCAACGAAGAGATTGGTGGATTTAAAATATCTCATTCTTGACAACATGTGAATCATGAAACGCGAACTCAAATTGTCAAGAATGACATAACACCACCTCAAATGATAAGGTAGAACAAATTGCACTTTAGAATGCAAGATGAAGAATGCTTGGACTCCACAAAACAAAACATGTGTTGAGCACCATGATTATTTTAGAGTATAGCTTGAAGAATCTTGACTCCGAGAGAAATCTTGAAGAACAATTGAAGAATGAAAGGAATCCTTGACGAAGCACCATGTAGAGCCTCCATGAAGAACTCCGGTAATAAAAGGATGATAAAAAGAAAGAGAAGTTGACAACACAAGGTGAAGCCTTGCAATGATTTGGGTGGAGCTTTGAAATGATATAACCGAGAAAACTTGGAACTCCGGAAAGAAAGATGAACAAATGAAAACAAGAATTTTGATGAACCTCCGGAATAAGGAATTGAATTTACTCGATGAAACAAGAATAAGAATTACATTATGCTCATCCTTCACCAATTAAAATGATGACAAGCAATGGATTTGGCATACTACTTATTCTCGTCGAAAGGATTAAGATATATATGGCACAAAGTTGAGAAAAGTCTTCAACGATCCGCCGGTAGGATTGAAACAACAAATAAATTGATATGATAACGAAGGAAGAGAAATCTTGAACGAACCACCGCGAGAATTGAAAAAAATTGAAGAAAACAGGACGAAACACCATAAGAATTAAAGAACGCGCGAAAATACTCGAGGGAATTTAGATACATGAGAACGAATAGATCACGAGCTGACTAGAGGATACATGAACGATGCACCGGGAGAATATGGAGATGAACGAATAGACATCAATTTAGAATAATTGGAGAACGAAGCTGAAAACTTAGAACGAAGAAATCTTTTGAAATGACGGCCTTTGGATGATCAAGAAATGAAAACAACTTCGAAATGCTCCGGATGGGTAAGAAAAGAATTGCGCGATTGGAAACAATTTGAAAGGATGGCAAGAAGTTAGAACCATGAATTTACAAGAGAACGGACCAAGATTCAAGAGAAACTCTTCTACCTTGATCTTGAAATGTTGAGAATGACGATGAGAAACACCACCATGAGTTGTTGAGGCACTCCGAAATGAAAGTTAGGAAGGTTGAACCAACGATGAAAAGAATTTGAAAGATCTTGGAGAAAGACATTTGACTGATGATAATTCATTCTTACGTCAAACTTTGCAATGAATTTGAAAATAACTCCGGAAAAAAATTAGAAGAGTCAGGTAAGATCGTGGGAAAAGACCTGTGGGTTAGGGCCCACTCAAAAGAAACACCGTTGGAATGATTTAAGAGAGAGATTTTGCCGGTTCAATTAAATGGCTTGAATAAGGTAAGACCTCGAAATAGTTAGAATTGATGCGGAGTGGAAACACGAATCTTCAGAAATATCGTCAGCACTCCGAAACAATTGAATAGCAAGCGGGGAATGATTAAGAGATATACCGGCATGAGAAAGCATTTGAAAGGAGGAAAGGGCTATAATCAACACTGAAAGCTTCAATTGAATCCACCAGAAAAGAATACGAGAATGAAGAATGATAACCTTGAAGCTTCCTGAGCATCTTCCTGAGAATCACCAGATAAGAACATTGATGGAAAAGAATGAAGAAACTTCACATCCATAAGATGGATACATGATTAAGAAATCTAAGTCCTTGAAGAAAAAGGGTGGGAGGGCGGGAAAACAAAGACAATTTGGGACGGATGAAACAAACAACGTTTGGAAAAACTGAAAGGTGATCTTGTGAATGTTGAAATGATCGGATCCACTTGAAGAGAAGCACACCGGTTGAAAAGAATTAATATGACAACCTCGATTATCGAAAGGATTAGCAACCACATAGAAATATGAGAACACCTCTTAGAATAAGTATGGAATCAACACTTCGCATTGAAGCAACTCGAATACCACAAAACAAAACAACAACAAAGGATTGGCACGCAGAATAAGCCAGAAACAAACATATGATAGATCCCATATCGTATCATGTGTCTGTTGGAAAGATAATCTAGGATCTACTTGAATTCCCACTTATAAACTCTCGAAACTTTCTGGTTATGCAATCAGGTGTTGGGGATACAGGAGACACAAGATATATCACCCAAACAAACAATCCCTAGATCCCGCTGTATCCATCCGTCAACACATAACCAAGAAACCTTCGGAAATCGTTTACCTCAACCTTTGAAAAGCATCCGTTATACGAGTTATGGAAATACTCCCGAACTCCCGCCCCAGGACTGGGTGGCGTCGAGGTGATCTCACCAACAACTGCATAAAAGAGATTTTTGATGTCGGCGAAACTCAGGTATTCTAGAACTGCAACGATAAAATTGTGACGACAACACCTTGGAGCTCAACTCCCCGGGACACTGCCACAACCCCTAAATGTCAGGAGGCACCAAGAACAATGTTCTCGTCACAAAACCATCGGAACGATTCCAAGATACCCGCGTGATCCTAAATTTTTTTTTAGTGAAATTTGAGGAGAGAAAAGTCAAAACTTCTACGTCAGGGGGCCTTACCAGAGCGACGAAGAGACTGAGGAGTAAAAAGAATCCTACTCTCCGATATATATAATCCTAAGACTCAAAACAATTTTTGTTCTAGACTCAACAACATCAACGATTCGATAAAGCAGGGGGCTCCTAAGTCGGGGATGGCTCTGATTACCAACTTGTAATGCCCACGATGCGGCTATATCTCCCACGTGTCGAGGCACGACTTAGAGGCATAACCGCATTGTGGTTTTGTCGCAAGAAGGGTCATCTTCACACAATCCCATGTAATGAACAAGAATGGGATAAAGAGTTGGCTTACAATCGCCACTTCACAAAATACATAAATAAATCATACATCAATCAGAGTACACACATAGGTCCGACTACGGAACCAAAATAAAAGAAGACAACCCCAAATGCTAGATCCCTGATCGTCCCAATTGGGCTCCTCTACTGATCAACAGGAAACGAAACATAGTAACGACCAAGGTCCTCGTCGAACTCCCACTTGAGCTCGGTTGCGTCACCTGCACTGGTATCGTCGGCACGTGCAACTGTTTTGGAAGTATCTGTGAGTCACGAGGACTCAGCAATCTCACACCCGCGAGATCAAGACTGTTTAAGCTTATGGTTAGGAGAAGGTAGTGAGGTGGAGCTGCAGCAAGCACTAAGCATATATGGTGGCAAACATACGCAAATAAGAGCGAGAAGAGGAGCAACGGAATGGTCGTCATCTAGTAATGATCAAGAAGTGATCCTGAACTCCTACTTACGTCAATCATAACCCAAAAGCCGTGTTCTCTTCCCGGACTCCGCCGAAAAGAGACCATCATGGCTACACACGTGGTTGATGCGTTTTAATTAAGTCGAGTGTCAAGTTCTCTACAACCGTATATTAACAAATTCCCATCTGCCACATAACCGCAGGCACGGCTCCCGAAAGTTTATACCCTGCAGGGGTGTCCCAACTTAGCCCATTATAAGCTCTCACGGTCAACGAAGGATGTTCCTTCTCCCGGGAAGACCCGATCAGTCTCTGAATCCTGGTTTACAAGACATTTCGACAATGGTAAAACAAGACCAGCAAGACCACCTGAATGTGCCGACAAATCCCGATAGGAGCTGCACATATCTTGTTCTCAGGGCACACCGGATGAGCAGTCCGTACAACTAAAACCAGGCCTCAAGTTCCCCCGAGGTGGCGCTGCAAAGGGCTCTAGTTTGGACCAACACTCGGAGGAGCACTGGCCCGGGGGGGTTAAAATAAAGATGACCCTTGAGTCTGCAGAACCCAAGGGAAAAAGGCTTAGGTGGCAAATGTTAAAACCAAGGTTGGGCCTTGCTGGAGGAGTTTTATTCAAAGCGAACTGTCAAGGGGGTCCCATAAATCACCCAACGGCGTAAGGAACGCAAAAATCAAGGAATATAACACCGGTATGACGGAAACTAGGGCGGCAAGAGTGGAACAAAACACCAGGCATAAGGTCGAGCCTTCCACCCTTTACCAAGTATATAGATGCATTAATTAAATAAGAGATATTGTGATATCCCAACATATCCATGTTCCAACATGGAAAAAACTTCATCTTCACCTGCAACTCGCAATGCTATAAGAGGGGCTGAGCAAAAGCGGTAACATAGCCAAGCAAGGGTTTGCTAGGACGGGTGAAAAGGTTAGAGGCTGACATGGCAATAAGGGAGGCATGATATAACAAGTGGTAGGTAGCGCGGCATAGCAATAGAGCGAACAACTAGCAAGCTAAGATAGAAGTGATTTCGAGGGTATGGTCATCTTGCCTTAAATCCCGCTAGGAAGAGGAACGAGTCCATGAAGAAGACAAACGAACGTAGTCGAACGGATCCTCACAACTCCGGAACGAAACCGAAGCTAACGAGAGAAGCAACCCGGAAAGAAACAAACAACATAGTAAACAACCACCACATACACATGGCATGATGCACAAACAAGTATGATGCATGTCCGATTTAATGAGGCATGGCATGGCAAAGTGCAACAAACAACACTACAAATTAAGTAGAGCTCAATATGCAACGAGTTGCATATTGACGAAACACCACATCAATTATTTAGTTCGCTCTTGTTTAGGTACCCAACAATATTAAATGTTATTAAACATGGCAAGAGGTGAAACATATGAAAACTACCTATCTAGGCAAGTTTAAATGAGGCCGGAACAACGAACAACAACTCCGGAAAATCCCCATGTGCATATTTTAGATTTGGTACTGTTCAGCCATAAATACAATTTTAATGTTATTAAATAGTAAGACAAAGTGCACCATGTTAATCAATGCATTTTTCCACCCCATTTATATATAAAGTTTGTTAAATTCAGAACTACGGTTAATTACTTATGAAATAAAACATTTTAACATGGCATTTATGCAAATTTAAACAAACAGCAAGTGAAACATTTTAAACATGGATGAAAATAGCAGATTATGAAACTAGATGAAATCCTAAGCACTTTACATGTTGAAAACATTTTAATATGATGCATGGTTAATTAGTTATTAGATGCATGAACACTAGGGGTTTTTCTGTAAAACTGTAAACCATGGATAAATAACTAAATTCGTCGAACTGGGAAAAAAACATGTACGGGCCAAATCTGTAAACTGGGCTGCACAAAAGAGGACTGATGCGCTAATCACCTCGAGCCTGCAGAAGCTGGGCCGGATCGGAAGCTGGCCCGTGAGGCAAAGCGAGCAAGCGCCTCTCGCTCGTTCTGGTCAACGGGAGGGGCGCTGGCGAGCAGAGGAGGACGAGGCAGGCAAGCGACGCAGAGACGCGGTCAACACATACGCGATGCAGGGGAACTTGGCGCGACTCCAGCGAGGACGGACGAAGGGCGTCGGATCCAGGCGAGGAAGACCGGAGGTGCGCACGGGATGGTGGCGGCGGAGCTTGGCGCAGGTCAGGCACGGCCATGGCGGGCTTGTTCCTGTTATCCCTGAAGAAAGAAGAGACCGCGGGGTGAGGGAGAGAGACGAACCAGGGGAATAAGGAAAATAGAAGGAGGGGGTAGGGTGCGGACCGGGGACGGCCTGGTCCTGGTCACCGGTGGTGGTCGTGGCAGCAGGTCGAGCTCCTGCTCGAGCAAGGAGGCGCGCAAGGGCTCGGCTGATCTAGCAGCGAGACGACAACCCAGCGAGACCCAAGGCGAGGCAGAGGGTCGGCGGCCATGGAGTTTCCTGCCAGAGAAACGAGAGGGAGACGTGAGGGAGAGAAGCACGGGGAGGAAGGGAGATACAAGGGAGGAGAGGAGCGGGATGAGGCAGGCAGCATGACCCGCTGCTGCTGTGGTCGCCGGTGGTGGGGACGAGGCCTCGGGCAGGCGAGCGGTGCTGGTTCCTCGGCCAGGAGGAGGGAGGAATCGAAGGGAGCCATGGGTGGGCTCTGGTTGGGTGGATCGATGGATTGGTAGGTGGAGGCAGCGCTGCTGGTTTGTCCGGGAGGGATCCCGAGAAGGATTTGGTTGAGTGGCGGCGGCGAGGGACAATCCTCCTAAAATTTAGGGTTTGCCAAAATGTGCTAGGGGTGGACGAATATATACATCACGGATTAGGTTCGGGGCTACCTCGTCCCTCCGATCGCAATCGGACGATCGAGAATAAATAGGTAGGGAGTCCAAATAACAAAACGGAGATATTTTAGGGATGTTGGGGGATGATCCGGACCCATCGGTAACGACAACCCGGGTCGGGTTCGGGACAAATTTCGGACGCGCGCGAGGGGTGGTCTGAGAGGGGTCGACAAAGACAAAGTGTCTGACAAAAGGCCCCGGAGAAAACAAGAGAGAAAACGAGGAGCAACGTTGCAAGTGTGGTTGGTCTCGAAACGGTCAACGAAAGCAAGGGGGGGCGCGGCAACTATCAGCGGATGCAAGTTTTATGAAAAACATGACGGCAATAGAGTGTCGATGCAATGCAAATGATGACATGATGAATGCAACAAACAAGTAAATAACACAGTCGACACGCAAAACATGGAAGGCGTCTGGAGCGTCGGTCTCGGGGCGTCACACTTGCCTAGCTCCTCGTTAGGCAAGTTGTCCGGGCGCAGTCCGAGGTTGTCCTCCGTGCCCTTGAATCTCCATAGGGGGCGCGGGCGCGCCTGGAGCGGAGCTAGGCGCTGCGTGAGAAACTCCTTGACGATCATGGCCCCCGTCAGCCTCTCCGCCTTCGGGTCGTCCGCCTTCAGGTCGGCCACCATCCTCTCCAGCAACTGCTCCGCCCGGGGATCACTGAGCTTCTCGTGAGACCACCCTTCCGGGGGCGTCGGCAGCCCGGTCGGCAGCTCCAGCCGAGGATAGGAGCACTTGGCATCCATGAAGATCCACTTGTTTCGGAAGTCTTCCACCTTCTTCCCGGCCTGTGAAATCGTGTTGCTGCCATTGGCCGTGATGAAGCAGGCGCACCCCGAGCACTGGCCGCCATTGATCCAGAGGTAGAAAAAGTGGCAGAATAGCGCCACGGAGGGCATCACCCCCACAAACGCCTCACAGTAGAAAGCGAAGATTGACAGGAGGAGGATGGAGTTGGGATGAAGATGGAGGGCGTGGAGCTCGTAATGGCGGAGAATGGCGTAGAAGAAACTGGAGAAGGGGGGAACCAGCCCGGCAAAGATGCTATGTAGAAAGAAGGGGTAAAAGGTGCCGCCCAAAGTTTCCGGCCTGGCAGAGCCGACCCGGAGCACCATCTCTCCCCCTCGTTGTCGCTGCTCGCCGTCAGTTGGAGCGCGACGGCGAGGTGCTTCTCCTCGGTGATGGTGGACGCACTCAGGGCCGGCTCGAACAAAGGAGCTGGGCGCGCGGCCGGAGCCAAAGACTTCACCTTATCGGAGGCCATTGGTGGCGAGCTCAGGGAAGATCGACGGATCTGTAGGTATTCTGGGCAAAGGGAGAAGGGGATCTAGAGCAAGCTGAAGGAAGGGAAATGAAGGCTTCGCAGCAGGCACCAGCCTTTTTGTGAGCCTGGAACGATTGCCGAGGCAGCAATGGGAAACGAAGACGCCCACGTCCCATCAATCGCCATGCGTCGACCGAGGCTGCAGGGGGCTACTGTTGGCATTCTGGGAACGGGGGTTCCCAGACTTGCCTGCCTGTGGCCCACGGCGTGGCTGCATCGACGGCCTGGTACGGCCCAGCTTCAACATCAACAACTCAAGACCCTCGCGAGGGGCCAAGCCTCACGAGGCGGACGACATCAAGACCTACACGAGGGGCGGAGATCTCTATGCAAGGCTCACCTCGTGAGGTCCAGATGACGTGAGCCATGATGACCAAGGCCAGGCGGGCGCCAGCGGGCGCTGTGTACTGGTTTCCTCTTTGGTGCTAAGGAGGCAAGCGCAGGCATGGAGTCCCGAGGAATCAGCCAAAGGTTTCCATTCCGGTGCAACAAGACCAAGACCACCAGGACGGTAGGACAGAGGTCATCGCCAAGCCCACCACGGCGTCACGACCAGAGGCTTTTGTAGGCAAAGACTACTTTCGTCAGGATAGCATGTACTAGCCGTCCCCCTTCGAATTTGGCCGTTGTGGGATCCCTTTCCGCCTACATTTGGGAAGAGGACCAAGGCCACTATAAATAGGACCTAGCCACCACCATAGAAACGGACGGATCATTTAGATCATCCTCACACCCACCAGCTCATCAAGCACAAGAACACCTCTCCTCCTGAGGTCGTTCTCCCACTCTACTAGTTCATCCTCAACCCGTCAGGCCAATCCACCACAAAGCAGGAGTAGGGTTTTACACCGCAAGGTGGCCCGAACCTAGGTAAACTGCTGTGTCTTTTTTCCATTCAGTTCGTCAAGCTAGGTCGTGAGATTAGCGAGCAGGCAGACTGGGGAGGACGAGTTCTTCGCATGCACCCCAGAGTTCGAACCTCTCAAGGATCTGCGAAACCCGAAATCCAACACTCTCCCGGTAGAGCCCCCCGGGGCTCCTGGTAGGGATCCTGCTGGGAACAACTCCTCATCACTTGCCGGACCGCACCCTCCAGCCAGGCCTATGGTCCTCACCAACGACGAGCGTGACCCCGCAGTTGAGGAGGTGCCGCTATTCCTTGTTGCCGAGCCCCAGGCTCCAACTTGGGCAAGGTACATAGTCCACTTCCTCCAAATCGAAGAACTTCCCGATGACCAAATTGAAGCTGAAAGAGTAGCCCGGAGGGCCAGTATGTATCAGTTTGTCGATGACACTCTATACAGAAGGAGGCCCAACGGTGTGATATTGAAGTGCATCTGCCGGGAAGAAGGAAAGGAACTGTTGGTTGAGATACACAAAGGCATGTGCGACTCCCACATTGGATCAAGGGCATTAGTTGGGAAAGCATTCCGGCAAGGATTCTATTGGCCCACAGCCCTCCAAGATGCGGTTGAGCTAGTCACCAAATGTGAAGCCTGCCAGTTCCATTCCAAAAACATCCACCTGCCTACACAAGCTCTTCACACAATCCCTTTGTCATGGCCGGTTTTGGTCTGGGGGCTCGATATCCTCGGCCCTTTCCCCCAAGCTGCCGGGGGCTTTGAATTCTTGTTCATTGCTATCGACAAGTTACTAAGTGGCCGGATGTAGCTGCCGTGAGAAAGGTGACTTCTCAGTCAGCTATCAAGTTCTTGGAAGAATGGGTGTGCCATTTTGAAGTCCCGGCAAGGATCATTACCGACAACGGCACCCAGTTCACGAGCCACGCCTTCATGCAATATGTTCATGCCCTCGGAAGCAAGATCTCATTTGCCTTTGTCACACATCCCAGAAGCAATGGGCAAGCTGAGAGGGTGAATGCTGAAGTGCTGCGGGGATTCAAAACAAGAACCTTTGAAACGCTGTAGAAGCACGGTAGGCGGTGGATCGATGAGTTGCCAGTAGTTTTCTGGTCCCTCAGAACGACACCAAATCGAGCTACCGGCCAGACTCCCTTCTCCCTAGTTTATGGGGCAGAAGCAGTTATCCCCGCGGAACTCATTTATGGGTCACCTCGAGTGCTTTCTTATGATGAAGTAGTGCAAGATCAAGACGGGCGTGACGACGCTGTGCTACTCGAGGAGAATCGTCTCCGGGCTGCTACACGTGCTGCACGCTATCAGTAAGCCCTGCGTCGGTACCACTGCTGCAGGGTTTGTCGGATTCCGCAGCTCCGCAAACCCTGGATAGATTCAAACTCTGGGGTGCGTGCAAAGAACTCAACCTCCCCAGTATGCCAACTCGTTGATCCCACGGCCTAGCTCGATGAACCGGAAGGAAATGGGACACAACAGTTTACCTAGGTTCGGGCCACCTTGCGGTGTAATACCCTACTCCTGCTTTGTGGTGGATTGGCCTCGAGGTGGGCTGAGGATGAACCAGTACAGTGGGAGAACAACCTCTGGAGGTGTGTTCTTGTGCTGGTGAGGGAGAGGATGATCTCAATGATTCGTCCCCTTCTATGGTGGTGGCTAGGCTCTATTCATAGTGGCCTTGGTCCTCTTCCCAAAAATGAAGGCAGGAAGGGATCCCACAATGGCCAAATTCGAAGGAGACGACCAGTACATCTTATCTTGACCAAAGGTAGTCTTCGCCTGCAAAGCCTCTGGTCATGACGCCATGGTGGGCTTGGCGATGACCTCTGTCCTGGCGTCCTGGCAGTCCTGGTCTTGTAGCATGGAGATGGAAAGCTTTGGTTGATGCCTCGGGACTCCGCACCTGTGCATGCCTCTTTAGCACCAAAGAGGAAACCTGTTGTACTGCGCCCGCTGGCACTGTCGGCGTCCTGGGAATGGGGGTCCCCAGACATGCCTGCCTGCGGCCCACGGCGTCATGACCAGAGGTTATTCTTCGGCCTGCTTGCCTCCACGGCGTCATATCCTCGGCCTGCTTGCCACCCCGGCCGTGCTTCCACTCGGCGGAGGTGCTGCCGGAGTTCGTCGTGTGGTCGGAGAACCCGGCCGGCGCCTGGCTTCAGCTTCCACGGTTCTTCACCGGCGAGCTACCGGCCAAGGGTCCAGGCGAGCTCTGGCTGCAAGCGGACAGCTGTTGCAGCAAGGCTTCCTGGGTCGTGGTCGAGGTCTCCGTCACAGGCAACGCAGCCCTGGCCCACGGCTGGCAAACATTTGCCCGTGCGCGCGGCCTAGGCAGGCGGTGCACCGTCCACTTCAAATATGACGGCAACGCAACCCTCTACGTGAGGGTGTTCAGAGAAGATAGCCACCGCGTCGGATGCTGCCCCGAGGACAACGACGGCGACGAGGTGCTTGGTCTTGGCCATGGTCGGGACGAGGGTGAAGGTGGTCTTGCCTTCGGCGCCGGCCGCTGCTCGCCCAGCTACGACGATTCTCCTTCTGGCGACAACTCCAGCAGCGGTGGCTATGACCAGCCGCCGTGCCCGCTTCGAGGGAGGCAGCGGGTCGTCTCATTGTCGCGCCCCAGTGAAGCGCGAGGAGGGGTCTGGTTGAGCTCGTGAGAGCGCCATGGGTCCATCCTCGTGAGCTACTGCAGGGGCATGCGCCACTTTTGTTTCATTCTCCTTTTCCTTCCTGCATTAAGAGAGAGACAAGTATGGGGCCCTGTGGGGGCGTGCAACGAACCATGGTTTCCAAGATGCTATGCTATGTTTATTGTTCCTGTGCCGCGTTGCCGCATTGACGTTTTATGTAGGCGTGTAGAAATAACTTAGCTTGATGCGCTCGAAGTAGCTTCCGCCTCACGAGGCGCGCATTTCCCAGTACCTGGCAGGGGGACGTCTAGGAACTGCAGAGATTTGTTAGGAAACTCTTGTTCTTCTGAGCCTCGGTCGTAGGCGCGGCCGGCCGTGACCCCACGCTTCGCATCGCGGTACCCGAGGGGCACAGAATGAGAGAGGTGCACCAGCTTGCGAGCTCGAAAGAGGGTGCCTCGCGAAAAATAGAAAAGACGCTCACGAGGGCACCTGTGCAGCCCCCTCGCGAGGTATGCGAGAGAGAGTACAGGTCAAAACAGAGAACCGAAGGCGGAAACAGAGGCAGAAAGCGATGGAACAAAACTGGCAAGGAACAACAGAAAGCAAACTTTGATTAAAGAGGGGCAAGCCAACCATGGAAAGCAAATGAAAAGCTGCGCCGGGCACCTAGTCTAGTCTTCTTGACTTCTCACCAGCGCGGAGCTAAGTGCTGCCACTATGACGTGGGAGGGAGCACCCGAGGCCCGAGGGCGGCACTCCTGAGACTCCGGGGCGTGTACAGCGCCACTCATTATTACGTGAGAATGTCATGAGCGGAGACCTTCACAGGCGCTAGGCCTTCTTCACAGGCACTGGGCCTTTCTTCATGGGTAGAACTTCCGGAGGTGCTGGATGTTCCAGGCATTCTGGATGGGGATCCCGTCCTGCGTCTCCAGGCGCGCGGCGCCAGGCCTGGAGACGTGGGCGACCCGAAACGGGCCCTCCCACATGGGTGAGAGCTTGTGCAGCCTTTCCCTGGAGAGCACCCGCCTCAGGACGAGATCGCCCACCTCGAGCGTCCTGGAGTGCACGCTGCGGCAGTGGTACCTCCGCAGTGCCTGCTGGTACCTTGCTGCTCGGAGCGAGGCCTCACGGCGGCGTTCCTCCCCCAGCACGAGTTCCATCCCCCGCATGGCGTCCTGCTACGTTTCATCAAACGCTAGGACCCGCGCGGAGCGATGGCTGACCTCGTGTGGGAGAACCACTTCTACTCCGTAGACGAGGAAGAATGGGGTCTCGCCTGTCGGGTTGGTGGCGGTGGTGCGGATGGACCATAGCACGCACTGGAGCTCGTCGTGCTAGCTCCTGCCACAGGCCTCGAGCTTCTTCTTGAAGGTCCTGGTCTTGAGACCCCTTAGGACTTCCACGTTGGCGCATTCGGCCTGGCCGTTGCTCCTGGGGTGCGCTACGGAGGCGTAGCAAATCTGCGTTCCAAGGTTAGCACAGTATGTTTTGAAGAGATTGCTAGTGTACTCTGAGCCGTTGTCGGTGATGATGCGGTTAGGGACCCCAAATCGGCTTACGAGGCCCTTGATGAACTTGACTGCCGACCCAGCTGCGATGGTGCGAACGACTTCCACTTCCGCGCACTTGGTGAATTTGTCGATGGCGACGTAGAGGTAGCGGTAATCTCTAGGCACTCGAGGGAATGGGCCCAGGATATCCAACCCCCAGACCGCGAATGGCCATGAGAGCGGGATAGTCTGGAGGCCCTGAGTTGGCTGGTGGATCTTCTTGGCGTGGAATTGGCAAGCCTCGCAGGACTTCACCAACTCGGCCGCGTCGTTGAGTGTCGTAGGCCAGTAGAATCCGCTGCGAAAGGCCTTGCCAACTAGGGTGCGCGACAACGAGTGGTGCCCGCAGTCTCCGCCATGTATGTCAGCCAGCAGTTCATTCCCCTGTTCCCTGGAGATGCATCATAGAGAAACATCATTTGGCCGCTTTCTGTATAGCTCACCGTCCTGAATGCAGTACGCCGTAGCCTGCCGGGCCACACGCTCAGCATCTTCTTCCTTCTCCGGCAACATGCCTTGCGTCAGGTACCCCCTGAACTCCTCGATTCATCACCCCTCCTGAGGCTTGAGCACCAAGAGCAGGCGCGCTCCTGAGGTCGGGCCGCAGGTGGGGGCTCCCGAGGCTGGTGGCTGGTGGAGTTCCTCCTGAGGTGGCATTGGTTCCACAGGCGGAGGTGCTACCGAAGGCTTGAAGAGTCGCTCCTCGAAGACGCCAGGCTCTTGGGGTAGCCGCTTGGATGCTCTCTTGGCGATGTCGCCGGCCTCCTAGTTGGTGCCACGAGGCACATGTTGTAGCTCTTGCTCCACGAAGACGCCAGGCCCAGGAAATGCTTCTCATTTTGCATACCTCCGGGAGGTATGCCTCGATATGTTCATCCTTCAGCTCGTACACCTTGTTGGAGAAGTTTACGAGGAGCTGCGAGTCTCCCTTGATGGTGAGGCGTTTCACCCCCAGGGCCACCGCAGCCCTGAGGCCGGCGATGAGGCCCTCGTACTCTGCGATGTTGTTGGAGACCTTCTCGCCCCACTAGAAGCAGAGCTGCATGGCGTAGTAAAGCTTATTCTGAGTGGGCGAGATTAGCACGGCTCCAGCCCTTGCGTGCGAACACGCCATCAAAGTACATGACCCATCCATCCGGCGCTTCACTCCCTGGCAAGAGGGATCAGTTCTCGCCTGCCTTGAGTTCCGGGGTGTCAGTCCATTCTGCCACAAAGTCGGCGAGTGAAGCCCGCTTGATGACCCTGGTCGTGCTGAACTCCAAGTCAAACGCTTGCAACTCGATGTTCCATTCGGCAACCCTTCCTGCAGCATTGGGGCTCCTGAGCACTCTCTCCAATGGGTAAGCTAAGACGACCTTGATGGGGTGACCTTGGAAGTAGTGACGCAACTTGCGCGAGTCTACCAGGAGCACGAGCAAGAGCTTCCGAGGCATGGGTATCGTGCTCTCGCATCCTGCAGCACTGTGCTGACAAAGTAGACCGGGTGCTCGACGAGGGTGGGAGAGCTGTCGGAGTCTTTGGCTCTCGAGGGCTGAGGTGTTTCCTGTGGATCTCCAGCTTCAGGGGATTGATGACTCGTCGGGGCAGCCGGTGCCTCAGGAGCATTGCCTTGGTGTTGTGCTTCCTTGTCCGACTCGGTGGCTCCACTTGGCGGGCCCTTGACCTGGTGTTCCTCTCTGAGGGCCACCAGCGCCGTGCTGGCGGAGTGGGGTGTGGCAGACAGGTAGAGTACCAAGGGCTCGAGAGGACGAGGCGCCACCATCACCGGCGGGCTGGTCAAGTATCTCTTGAGGTCTTGAAATGATAGGTCGGCCTCGGGAGTCCATTCGAATGAACCGTTCTTCTTCATCAGCTTGAAAAACGGCAAGGCGCATTCCCCTAGCTTGGAGATGAAGCGCCCTAGTGAAGTCACGCAGCCTGCAAGCTTCTGCGTCTCCTTGAGGGTCTGTGGAGAGCTCATGTCTTCGATTGCCTTGACCTTCTCTAGGTTGGCCTCGATCCCCCTGTGGGACACGAGGAAGCCCAGCAGCTTGCTGGAGGGGGCACCGAACACGCATTTCTCCGGGTTGAGCCGCAAGTGCACTTGGCGCAGGCTCGCGAAGGTTTCCTCCAGGTCCTGAATCAAGGTTCTCGCCTCCCGAGACTTCACCACAATGTCGTCGATGTAGGCCTCAACATTTCTCCCGAGCTGCCGCCCCAAGGCAATGTGCATCAGCCGCTGGAAGGTTGCTCCTGCGTTGCGCAGTCCGAACGGCATGCAGATGTAGCAGTATACCCCGCACGGGATCAAGAAAGCCATTTTCTCCACATCTTCCACCGCCATCTTGATCTGGTGGTAGCCTAAGAACGCATCCAGGTAGCATAGCAGGTCACACTCGGCGGTGGAGTCGACAATCTGGTCGATGCGCGGCAGCAGGAATGGGTCTTGAGGGCAGGCCTTGTTGAGGTTGGTGAAGTCGACACACATGTGCTCTGTCGGCGTCCTGGGAACGGGGGTCCCCAGACTTGCCTGCCTGCGGCCCACGGCGTGGCTCCACCAGTGGCCCCGTACGGCCCATCTTCACCAACAAACACTCAAGACCCTAGCGAGGGGCCAAGCCTCGCGAGGTAGACGACACAAGACCTCCTCGGGAGTGGCCTCACCAGGCTGGCTCGCGAGGGGCGGAGAGATCAAGGCAGGGGACACCTCGCGAGGTTCCAGTGACGCAAGCCATGACGACTGGAGCCAGGCGGGCGCCAGTGCGCGCAGTGTCCTCATTTCCTCTTTGGTGCTAAAGGGGAAAGCGCAGGCGAGGAGTCCCGAGGCATCAGGCAAAGGTTTCCATATCGGTGCAACGAGACCAAGACCGGCAGGATGAAGGTCACTGTGGAGCCCAAGACGGCGTCACCACCAGAGCCTTTGGCAGGCGAAGACTACTTTTGTCAGGATAACCTGTACTCGTTGTCCCCCTTCAAACTGGCCGTTGTGGCATCCCTTCCCGCTCAATATTTGGGAAGAGGACCAAGGCCTCTATAAATAGGACTAGCCACCGCAATAGGAGGCAACGGGGCTCGAACTCATCTCGAACTGATTGAGATCATCCTCACCCACACAAGTCCGCCAAGCACAAGAACACCTCCCCTCGGGAGGCTGTCCTCCCCTTGTACTGTTCATCCTCAGCCTGAGAGGCAATCCACCACCACCACACTAGAGTAGGGTATTACACCACAACGGTGGCCCGAACCAGTATAAATCTCGTGTCTCTTGTGTTGCGGGTTCGTCGAGCTAGGCTTTGAGATCACGATGAGGCTGAGGGTGGGATTAGGTTGGGAGAGATCTTCATGCGACCCCAGTTTTCGAACCTCGAGGGTTTTGCCGGAACCCGAAATCCGACATTTGGTGCGTCAGGTAGGGGTGCGCCGAAGCTTTCTTTCCGCCGATCCACGTCCCATCGCTTCGTCGTCTCCATGGTGGACGCTTGTCGAGGTCGCGCTGAGCGCCGGGCCGCCCTCGCCGCCCGCGTTGCTCAGACGGCCCCTGTCGGTGGGCCTCCCCGTCATTCTCCGTCACCTGCCACCAACGCCGCCACTGGCCTGGCGGGAAACGAGCAACAAGCATCCTCGATGCACCCCTCGGTGCGGCGGGACGGCCGCACCACCACCCCGTCGCTGACTCCGGCCGGCTCGTCGTCTCACGCTCGTCGCGCTCCCACGGACGTGCAGGTCGCGCTGCTCATGGCACGCGAGCTCTTGCGCTACCTCCCCGTTGACGACCTCTACGAGGACTGGCTGGACCGCATTGCCGAGCTCATCAGCGCCGCAGGGGGCTCCCCTGCGCCATCCCTCTCGCTGCCACGCCCTCCGCCAACTGCGGGCGATGTGGCGCGTGGAGCGCCTCCACCGCCCCTGCACCAAGACGGCGTCCTGGCGCCAAGGCGTGCGCCCCCCCGGCGTGACACACCATGTCGGGTGCCTGCGCGAGAAGAAGGAAGCTGCCAAGAAGTTCCTCGTCCGCAAGAAGACGCTCCCGTGCTCCCAGCACCACTACGACAAGACCGTGCGCCACCTGCGGTGGCGGTGTGCGGACATCAAGGGCAAGCTCCACTCCACATCAGCAAAGGGTCCCGGTGGCCACCGCGGGCAGCCGCGGCTTCACCCCTGAGCTGCGTAGCGTCGCGTGGCCGGGCAAGTTCAAGCCAGACCTGCCTCCTCGCTACGACGGCACCCTCGACCCCGCGGAGTTCCTGCAGCTCTACGAGCTGAGCATAAAGGCGGCCAACGGCGACGAAAAAGTCATGGCAAACTGGTTCCCCATGGCTCTCAAGGATGGCGCTCGTTCATGGCTCCTGAACCTGCCCCCGGGCTCGATCTCCTCCTGGGACGAGATGCGCGACCGCTTCGTCGCCAACTTCCAGGGCACTCGCGACCGCCCTCCGGCCAAGGGTGACCTGCGCCGCATCAAGCAGCAGCTAGGAGAGACACTCCAGAAGTACATCCAGCGCTTCAACAATGTTCGCCTCAAGATCCCCAAGGTGAGGGATGAGGCCATCATCTCGGCGTTTTTTGATGGCGTCCGCGACTTCAAGATGAAGGAAAAGCTCGCCATCCACGAGGAGCTATGCACGTCTCTGGAGCTGTTCAACCTGGCGACCAAGTGCGCAAGAGCTGAGGAAGGGCGCCTTTCCCTCCTCGAGCTCCAAGCTGCTAACCCCGAGGAGAAGAAGGACAAGGCCAAGGATGTGATGCGCAAGGGAGTGGCCGTGCTTGCAGCGGAGCTGGAGACGAAGCGCGGCTAGGACATTCCCGAGTCGTCCAAGAGCAGCCGTCCATTCTGCGCCTTCCACAACATCCACAACCACAACACTAATGACTGTTAAGAGCTCAGGGCCATTCGGGACGGACGTCTCGGTCAACGCCCCGAGCGCAACGATCGGGCCTACGGCCGAGGAGGAGGACGTGGCGGAGGACGCTGGGACGATCGTGGCCCACGCCAGGAGTGGCGCGACCGGCCTCGCGAGGACCGATGGCAGGACCAACCTTGCGAGGGCGCTTGGCGCGATTAGCCTCGCGAGGACCGCCCTCAGGGCAATGCTGGACTTCCACCACTGTCGCCACCGCCAAGAAGGAACGACGACCACCATCACGACGAGGGGGCTGGGGGCTTCCAGGAGCCGCGTGCTATCGCCTGCATCTTGGGCGGAGCTCAGGCCCCAGCCTCTCAGCATATCTTCAAACAGCTTGCTCACGAGGTGAACACAGTCCTCCCCAGGCTCGAGGCAACACGCCCGCTTAGGTGGTCCAAGTGCGCCATCACTTTCAGCTCAGCAGATCAGCTCAAGTGCGCGGCCATCGCTGGCGCCCTCCCGATGCTTGGCTCGTCCGTCATCAGCAACGTGGAAGTCACCAAGACCCTCATCAATGGCGGCACAGGGCTTAATGTCCTGTCCGTCGAGATGTTCGACAGCCTCCAAGTGCCGTACGATCAGCTTCAGCCTACCAAGCCTTTCTCAGGAGTAACCGATGGCTCCACCACCCCGATAGGGAAGGTCCGCCTCCCTGTCACCTTTGGGCAGTGCGACAACTACCGCACTGAGCTCATCGACTTCGACGTCGCCCACATCCATCTGCCGTACAACGCCATCCTCGGGTATCTGGCCCTGGCCAAGTTCATGGCAGTGACACACCACGGCTACAACGTCTTGAAGATGCTAGGGAGCGGCGGGATCATCACAGTCCCCTGCGAAGAAAGAGATGCGGTGTGCTCCCTCGAGCGCGCCTTCCAAACAGCGTCAATCGAAGACCCCGGCAACAATGCAGCACAGTACCCTCCTAAGGTCGTCCCCAAGAAGAAGAAGCGGCTACTCCGCATAGGGCCTTAGGAGAGCGGCGCCGCAAGTGGTGCCTCATCAGGATCGGCACCCGGGCCGCCTCCCTCCCTCGCATAGGGTGGCGCGCCCAGCGCCCTCCTCGGGCAGGGCTCGGGGGTTCTCTTCTAGAGGGCCTCCGACCTTGCCAATATCACAAGGGAGGCGCTCGGGCACCACGTGGAGGCGTGCTTTGCAGCATGGTTCCCTCAGGAGGACACCGGACGAGGAGCGCCGGGCACTCAGGAGTTCATTGCCAAGACCACTCAGGAACTGCAGGACGCGAGAGCCATGCGCGGCGACCGCCGCTCACCTGGCGTGGCTCCCCATCCAAGCGAGGATGGCGGGTTGCGCGTCTATATCGACATCCCAGGGCTCAATAGGGCTGTGTCTCAGGAGCTCTTCTGGCCTTCACGCGTGGGACGCTGCGAGGGCCCACCTCACAGCTACGTTCGCATGCCTTTTGGCCTGCCGAGCGTGGCTTCCGCCTTCCAGCGCAACCTGCGGAGCATCCTGGCGGCTCAGGAGGCCAGGCATCACGCAGTACTGGTAGAGATGGAGACGGTCCTCAAGGAACCGCCTGGACCCCCAAAGCCTCCCGAGGCTCATGATCCAGGTGGCTCGTGAGGAGCAAGCCCTTCACCACGCATCTTCAGCTGCCCCAACATTCCTTCAACGACAGAACCACGTGACATTTTCCAAGTTTATTTAGATGGGAGCGCCCCTCAGGCTGCATCATTCCTAGGCCGCATGGGTCCGTCCCTGCGGCATGTATCCTTTTATGCCTTTAGCTTACTCTGTTGGGGGCGTCCCTCGGGCTGCATCATCCCCAAGCCGCTCGGGTCCAGCCCAGTGGCATGTATCGTTCTTGCATTTATCTGAGCTAGTTCACTTTCCATGGGTAATCTATCTATGGCTATTAGCTCCTTGATTGTCACCCACCATGGGAGCCGCGCGCCGAGCATCTTTCTTTAGGATCCTTCGCATAAGGAGGCTAGGCACAGCGTCTGTGCTCGGGCCCGTCCCTGCAGCGTCGATAAATCCAATGGCTGAGCTCTATCTGGCCGCCCGGCCCCGTTCACGTCACCTCCTGGGGTTGTTCGTGCTTGGCCTTCTCATGTGATAGCCTCAGGAGATTCGTTCGGTGCAGGTTGTCTAACCATCTCGCAGGACCACCATAGTCACCAAGAACCAAGACCAGGCGCAACCCGCCTTGAGATAGGGCCTTGTGAAACACCCACGATGCGGCTATATCTCCCACGTGTCGAGCCACGACTTAGAGGCATAACCGCATTGTGGTTTTGTCGCAAGAAGGGTCATCTTCACACAATCCCATGTAATGAACAAGAATGGGATAAAGAGTTGGCTTACAATCACCACTTCACACAATACATAAATAAATTCATACATCATTCAAGATACACACATAGACCGACTACGGTCAAATCCAAATAAAAAGAACATAACCCCAAATGCTAGATCCCCGATCGTCCCAACTGGGCTCCACTACTAATCATCAGGAAACGAAACATAGTAACAACCAAGTTCCTCGTCGAACTCCCACTTGAGCTCCGTTGCGTCGCCTGCACTGGTATCATCGGCACCTGCAACTGTTTTGGTAGAATCTGTGAGTCACGAGGACTCATCAATCTCACACCCGCGAGATCAAGACTATTTAAGCTTATGGGTAGGAGAAGGTAGTGAGGTGGAGCTGCAGCAAGCACTAAGCATATATGGTGGCTAACATACGCAAATAAGAGCGAGAAGAGGAGCAACGGAACGGTCGTCAACTAGTAATGATCAAGAAGTGAACCTAAACTCCTACTTACGTCAAACATAACCCAAAAGCTGTGTTCTCTTCCCGGACTCCGCCGAAAAGAGACCATCATGGCTACACACACGGTTGATGTATTTTAATTAAGTCAAGTGCCAAGTTCTCTACAACAGGACATTAACAAATTCCCATCTGCCTCATAACCGCGGGCACGGCTTTCGAAAGATAATACCCTGCAAGGGTGTCCCAACTTAGCCCATTATAAGCTCTCACGGTCAACGAAGGATATTCCTTCTCCCGGAAAGACCTTATCAGTCTCAGAATCCCGGTTTACAAGACAATTCGACAATGGTAAAACAAGACCAGCAAAGCCGCCCGATGTGTCGACAATCCCGATAGGAGTCGCACGTACCTCATTCTCAGGACACACCGGATGAACACTACGTACAACTAAAACCAGCCCTCAAGTTTCCCCGAGGTGGCACTGCAAGTGGCTCTAGTTTGGACCAACACTCCGAGGAGCACTGGCCCGGGGGGGGTAAAATAAGATGACCCTTGAGTCTACAGAACCCAAGGGAAAAAGGCTTAGATAGGCAAATGGTAAAACCAAGGTTGGGCCTTGCTGGAGGAGTTTTATTCAAAGCGAACTGTCAAGGGGGTCCCATAAATCACCCAACCGCGTAAGGAACGCAAAATCAAGGAACATAACACCGGTATGACGGAAACTAGGGCGGCAAGAGTGGAACAAAACACCAGGCATAAGGCCGAGCCTTCCATCCTTTACCAAGTATATAGATGCATTAATTAAATAAGAGATATTGTGATATCCCAACATATCCATGTTCCAACATGGAACAAACTTCATCTTCACCTGCAACTAGCAACGCTATAAGAGGGGCTGAGCAAAAGCGGTAACATAGCCAAACAACGGTTTGCTGGGAAAGGTGGGTTAGAGGCTTGACATGGTAATATGGGAGGCATAATAAACAAGTGATAGGTAGCGCGGCATGGCAATAGAGCGAACAACTAGCAAGCAAAGATAGAAGTGATTTCGAGGGTATGGTCATCTTGCCTGAAATCCTGCTAGGAAGAAGAACGAGTCCATGAAGAAGACAAACGAACGTAGTCGAACGAATCCTCACAACTTCGGAACGAAACCGTAGCTAACAAGAGAAGCAAACCGGAAAGAAGCAAGCAACATAGTAAACAACCATCACATAAACATGGCATGATGCACAATCAAGTAGGATGCATGTCCGATTTAATGAGGCATGGCATGGCAAAGTGCAACAAACAATACTACAAATTAAATGGAACTCGATATGCAACGAGTTGCATATTGACGAAACACCACATCAATTATTTAGTTCTCTCTCGTTTATGTACCCAACAATATTAAATGTTGTTAAACATGGCAACGGGTGAAGCATAAGTAAACTAACTATTTAGGCAAGTTTAAATGAGGCCGGAACAACAAATAACAATTCCGGAAAATCCTCATGTCCATATTTTAGATTTGGTACTGTTCTGCCTAAAACCATATTTTATTGTTGTTAAACAGGAAACAAAGTGCAACATGTTAATTTATGCATTTTCCTACCCCATTTACATATAAAGTTTATTTAAAATGGAGCTACGGTTATTTAGTTATGAAATAAATCATTTTAACATGGCATTTATGCAAAATTAAACAAACAGCAGGTTTAAACATTTTTAACATGGTTGAAAGTGGCAAATTATGAAACTATATGAAATTCTAAGCATTTTACATGTTTGAATCATTTTAATCCGATGCACGGTTGATGAGATATTAAATGCATGAACATGGAGGGTTTCTCTGTAAAACTGCAATTCCCTGGATAATTAGCAAAATCGTAGATCTGGGAAAAAAACGTACGCGGGCCGAATCTGGCTAGCCCGATAGTGCACAGGAGAGGCTGGGGGCTGCTCACCCTGGGCCAAGGCCCGGCTGGAGAGGAAGAGGCCCAAGCGGCGCAGATCTGGCTTCGGGCGTGCTTGCGGCCTAGGAGGCTGGCCATGCTGGCGCGGTCGAGGACGGGGTCAACGCGGGCGAGACGCTCTTCTCCTCGTTTGTGAAACAGGGGATCGAGCAGCAGGAGGAAGGAAGCGGCAGCGCTAGAGGGTGCTGGTGGCCGGATTCGGCGACGCGGCGGGGCAGACGAGGTCCTGGAGGCGCTCGGGCAGAGGTGGGGGAAGTCCATGGCGCTGGAGCCTTGTCGGTTCTCGCGCACGACACACAGGCAGAAGGTGGCAGCGCTACAAAGAGAACTGAGAGAGGGGATGAGATGTGAGTGGAGGAGGAGACCGAAGGAAGGAGAAGGGCGCGCTGTGGGATGGCAGAACTGACCGGATCCAGGACAAGGACGCGATCTCCGGCGAAAGAAGGTGATTCCCGGCAGCGGCAAGCTCCGGTGGTGGTGCCACGGTCTACTGCTGCTCCTGCGTGAAGAACACAGGGAAACGAGGAGAGTTTAGCATCGGGAGAGAGAGGGACGACGAGGGGGAGGCAAGGGACGGCGAGGCTTGGCCTGGGTGCTGCTGCCGGCAGCGGAGCTGATGAGGCAGCGACGCGAGGTGGTTGAGGAGGCGGGGCGCGGCTGAGGAGGTTGTGCCCGTGGTCGCCGGTGCGGCGAACGGCAGCGCAAGGAGACGGGGCCGAGCGCTCCTGCTCGGGCACGAGCGAGGAGGGGGCCGCGGGCAGAGGAGCTCGAGCTCCTGCAGGATTTGGGCGGCGGTGGTGGTTGGACAAGAGGGGAAAACGAGAAGGTGGAGGCTGTGATTGGTCTCGGGTGGAACTGGATCAGGAGGATCCCGAGGGGGATTCGTTGGAGAGTGGCGGCGGGTAGGAGGATGGATGGGACATCTCCCTAGAAGTTAGGGTTTGTCCATATTTAGATTAGGGGTCTATATATAGGGAAAGGAAGGGGTATTTGGATCATCCGATTAAAATCGGACGGCTGAGAAACTATAGGTTAGGAAGTCCAATTAAGAAAAAGGAGATATTTTATAGATGTCAGGGGATGATCCGGACCCATCGGTGGCGATAGTCCGGGTCGGGTTCGACGGCAAGTTTCGGACGCGCGCGAGAGGTTTGAGTATTGTGTATAGAGGGTCAAACGGTCGGGCAACAAACGAATGGTCGGTCTTGAGAAAGGTCAACAGAGACGGGGAAGAAGCGGCAACTACGCACGAGTGCAAGTTTTGAAAACATGACAGCAACGAGTGCCGATGCAATGCGGATGATGCGATGATGAATGCAACAAACAAAAATAAAACACATGGCGACAACAAGGCAGCTGGAAGACTTCTGGAGCGTTGGTCTTGCGGCGTTACAACACTCCACCATTACAAGAGGATCTCGTCCCAAGATCTAGGATGGCACCGGAGAAAAACGGAAGAGGAAAAGGTAAAACAAAGTTGCTTCTTTGACAAACGAGTAAAACCAAAGAACCTTGAGAGGTCGCAAAGCTTGAAGAAATGACACGACGGAGGTGAATAAAATTTAAAACACTCCGTTCAGCAAGAGGAACAAGGAACATTACAAGAACCTTGTAGGTTGAAAAACATGGAAATAAGAGCTTCACGAACGAAAAGAATATGACCACACCGATAGAAAAGAGAAACAAGGAACACCATGTGATCTTTGGAGTTTGCAAAGCTATGAATGACGAGAACAATGGACGAGAAGTACATGCAAGCACTCCGGTTGAAACGAGATGTACAAGGAACGATAAGGATCAATTACGATAACGCTCCGGTTGAAAAATGGGAGGGATAGAATATGAACTTGGCGAAATGAAAGCACTTGGATGAGACTTCGGCTAAAAGAGCAATGATAGACACAACAGTCCGGTCAAAACAAGATAAAGGAGGAATAAGAATGATATAATTTGGACAACACTCCGACTGTAAATGGAAGGAATTGAACATGAACTTAACAAGATGAGAGGATACTTAATGAAATCAACAGCACACTGCCTCCGAAACTATTGAAAGAATGGCACAATGGGTTAGAAAGATTTCAGACAGCACTCCGGTTGAGAAGGGAGGCAAAACTTGACAGAATGGGAAGAACTTGAAAAGAGGGCACGACACACCGGTTGAGAATGGATAAGCACGAAAAGAACACGGTCCTCACAAACCGAGAAGATGAGTGGAGAGAGCAACATCACAATGCCTCCGGAAGAAATAAATAATAGAAGATAGATCCTTGGAATAAAGAATGGAGAAGAAAATGACAACTTCTGCCACAAATGAGCTTGGAAAGCATCCTTCCAAGAAGGTTATAATGGAGTTGTTGGGAAATCAACAACGAAAAGAACAAGCTTGTTGTGGGCTTATGGAACACATCTCAAAATTATGAGGTGACAACCCGCCACTAACGGAAACAATTGCTTGCTTGAGATGAACGAAGAGATGAAAACTTCTCTCGCCGAGAGGATAGGAGAAAACTTGGATCATTGATAGACACCACAATTAGCAACATTCCTTAGGGAAGACTTTAAGTGAAATCTGACACAAGATAACTCCAACGAAGAGATTGGTGGATTTAAAATATCTCATTCTTGACAACATGTGAATCATGAACCCGAAGTGAAATTATCCAGAATGACATAGCACCACCTCAAAAGATAAGGTAGAAAGAATTGCACTTCGGAATGCGAGATGAAGAATGCTTGAACTCCTCAAGACAAACATGTGTTGAGCACCATGTTTATTTTAGAGTATAGCTTGGCAGATCTTAACTCCGAGAGAAATCTTGAAGAACAATTGAAGAATGAAAAGAATCCTTGATGAAGCACCATGTAGAGCCTCCATGAAGAACTCCGGTAATAAAAGGATGATAAAAAGAAAGAAAAGAGAAGTTGAAAGAACAAGGTGAAGTCTTGCAAAGATTTAGGAGGAGCTTCGCGACGAGATAATGCAGAAAGCTTGGAACTCCGGAAAAGAAAAAAAGATGAAGCCTCTCGAACCGAGAAATGTGACATGATGAACAACTCTGGAAAGAAGAAACTAGATCACTTGGATGAAACCATAATAAGAATTACGTTATGCGTAGCCTTCACCAATTTAAATTGATGACAAGCAACAGATTTTTGGCATACTACTTATTTTCGTAGAAAGGATTAAGATAGATATAGCGCAAACTTGGGAAGGTCTTCATCGAACCACCGGTAGGATTGGAAAGAACGAATGAATCTATATGATAACGAAGGAAGAGAACTCTTGAACGAACCACCGTAAGAATTGAAAATGAACGAAGAAAAGATAAAGAAACACCGGGAAGAATTAGAAAATGAACGAAGAAACTTGAGAGAATTTAGATACAAGTGAACGAAGAGATCACGAGCTGATTAGAGAATACTTGAATGATGCACTGGAAGAATAAGGAGATGAACGAAGAGACATCAATTTAGAATAATTGGAGAACGAGGCTGAAAACTTAGAACGAAGAAATCTTCTGAAATGATGGCCTTCAGAGAATCAAACTGAAAAGACTCATGAATTGCTCCGGATGGGTGAAAAGAATTCTCACAATCGAAAACAATTATGAGAGGGGCGTGAAGCTAGAACTACGAATCTTGAAGAGAATGGAGCAAGATTTAAGAGAAACTCTTCTTCGGTCTTCAAATGTTGAGAATGACGATGAGAAACACCACCATGAATTGTTGAGACACTCCGGAATGAAATTAGAAAGGTTGAACCAACGATGAAAGAATTTGAAAGATCTTGGAGAAAGACATATGACTGATGATAACCCATTCTTACATCAAACTTTGAAATGAATTTGGGAATAGCTTCGGGAAAATTAGAAGAGTCAGGCAAGATCCTGGGAAAAGACCTATGGGTTAGGGCCCACTCAAAAGATACATCGTTGATCGATTACTTGAAAGGGAGATTGCACCAGTTGAATTAAATGGCTTGAATGAGATAACAACCTCAAAATAGTTAGAATTGCTGCGGAGTGGAAACACGAATCTTCAGAGATATCTTCAGCACTCCGGAACAATTGAATAGCAAGCGAGGAATGATTAAGAGATATACCAGCATGAGAAAGCATTTGAAAGGAGGAAAGGGCTATAATCAACACTGAAAGCTTCAATTGAATCCGCCGGAAAAGAATACGAGAATGAAGAATGATAAACTTGAAGCTTCCTGAGCATCTTCCTGAGAATCAGCGGATTAGAACATTGATGGAAAAGATTGGAGAAACTTCACATCCATAAGATGGACACATGATTAAGAAATCTGAGTCCTTGAAGAAAGAGGGTGGGAGGGTGGGAAAACAAAGGCAACTTGGGGCAGATGGAATAAACACCATTGAGAAAACTTAGAATTGATCTCGCGAATGTTGAAATGATCGGATCCACTTGAAGAGAAGCATGCCGGTTGGAAAAGAATTAACATGACGACCTCGATGATCAAGAAGGATTAGTATTCACATAGCAATATGAGAACACCGTTTAGGAAAGGTATGGATTCAACATTTGACTTCGAAGCAACTCGAATACCACAAATAAAACAAAACAAAGGATTTGGCTCGCAGAATAAGCCGGAAACAAACATATGATAGATCCCATATCGTATCATGTGTGTGTTGGAAAGATATCCTACGAGATACTTGAATTCCCACTTATAAACTCCCGAAACTTTCTGGTTATGCAATCTGGTGTTGGGGATACAGGGGACACAAAATATATCACCCAAACTAACAATCCCTAGATCCAGCTGTATCCATCCGTCAACACATAACCAAGAAACCTTCGAAAATCATTTACCTCAACCTTCGAAAAGCATCCGTTATACGAGCTATGGCAATACTCCCGAACTCCCGCCCTAGTACTGGGTGGCGTCGAGGAGATCTCACCAACAACTGCATAAAAGAGATTTTCGATGTCGGCGAAACTCAGGTATTCCAGAACTACAACGACAAAATTGTGACGACAACACCTCGGAGCTCAACTCCCCGGGACACTGCCACAACCCCTAAATGTCAGGAGGCACCAAGAACAATGTTCTTGTCACAAAACCATCGGAACGATTCCAAGATACCCGCGTGATCCTAAATTTTTTTTAGTGAAATTTGAGGAGAGAAAAGTCAAAACTTCTACGTCAGGAGGCCTCACCAGAGCGACGAAGGGACTGAGGAGTAAAAAGAATCCTACTCTCCGATATATATAATCCTAAGACTCAAAACATTTTTTCTAGACTCAACAACGCCAGCGATTCGATCAAGCTGGGGGATCCTATGTTGGGGATGGCACTGATTCCCAACTTGAAACACCCACGATGCGGCTATATCTCCCACGTGTCGAGGCACGACTTAGAGGCATAACCGCATTGTGGTTTTGTCGCAAGAAGGGTCATCTTCACACAATCCCATGTAATGAACAAGAATGGGATAAAGAGTTGGCTTACAATCGCTACTTCACACAATACATAAATAAATTCATACATCATTCAAGATACACACATAGACCGACTACGGTCAAATCCAAATAAAAAGAACATAACCCCAAATGCTAGATCCCCGATCGTCCCAACTAGGCTCCACTACTGATCATCAGGAAACAAAACATAGTAACAACCAAGTTCCTCGTCGAACTCCCACTTGAGCTCGGTTGCGTCGCCTGCACTGGTATCATCGGCACCTGCAACTGTTTTGGTAGAATCTGTGAGTCACGAGGACTCAGCAATCTCACACCCGCGAGATCAAGACTATTTAAGCTTATGGGTAGGAGAAGGTAGGGAGGTGGAGCTGCAGCAAGCACTAAGCATATATGGTGGCTAACACACGCAAATAAGAGTGAGAAGAGGAGCAACGGAACGGTCGTCAACTAGTAATGATCAAGAAGTGATCCTGAAATCCTACTTACGTCAAACATAACCCAAAAGCCGTGTTCTCTTCCCGAACTCCGCCGAAAAGAGACCATCACGGCTACACACACGGTTGATGTATTTTAATTAAGTCAAGTGCCAAGTTCTCTACAACCGGACATTAACAAATTCCCATCTGCCTCATAACCGCGGGCACGGCTTTCGAAAGATAATACCCTGCAGGGGTGTCCCAACTTAGCCCATTATAAGCTCTCACGGTCAACGAAGGATATTCCTTCTCCCGGAAAGACCCGATCAGTCTCGGAATCCCGGTAGCAACATTCCTTAGGGAAGACTTTAAGTGAAATCTGACACAAGATAACTCCAACGAAGAGATTGGTGGATTTAAAATATCTCATTCTTGACAACATGTGAATCATGAACCCGAAGTGAAATTATCGAGAATGTCATAGCACCACCTCAAAAGATAAGGTAGAAAGAATTGCACATCGGAATGCGAGATGAAGAATGCTTGAACTCCTCAAGACAAACATGTGTTGAGCACCATGTTTATTTTAGAGTATAGCTTGGCAGATCTTAACTCCGAGAGAAATCTTGAAGAACAATTGAAGAATGAAAAGAATCCTTGATGAAGCACCATGTAGAGCCTCCATGAAGAACTCCGGTAATAAAAGGATGATAAAAAGAAAGAAAAGAGAAGTTGAAAGAACAAGGTGAAGTCTTGCAATGATTTAGGTGGAGCTTCGCGACGAGATAATGCAGAAAGCTTGGAACTCCGGAAAAGAAAAAAAGATGAAGCCTCTCGAACCGAGAAATGTGACATGATGAACAACTCTGGAAAGAAGAAACTAGATCACTTGGATGAAACCATAATAAGAATTACGTTATGCGTAGCCTGCACCAATTTAAATTGATGACAAGCAACGGATTTTTGGCATACTACTTATTTTCGTAGAAAGGATTAAGATAGATATAGCGCAAACTTGGGAAGGTCTTCATCGAACCACCGGTAGGATTGGAAAGAACGAATGAATCTATATGATAACGAAGGAAGAGAACTCTTGAACGAACCACCGTAAGAATTGAAAATGAACGAAGAAAAGATAAAGAAACACCGGGAATAATTAGAAAATGAACGAAGAAACTTGAGAGAATTTAGATACAAGTGAACGAAGAGATCACGAGCTGATTAGAGAATACTTGAATGATGCACCGGAAGAATAAGGAGATGAACGAAGAGACATCAATTTAGAATAATTGGAGAACGAGGCTGAAAACTTAGAACGAAGAAATCTTCTGAAATGATGGCCTTCGGAGAATCAAACTGAAAAGACTCATGAATTGCTCCGGATGGGTGAAAAGAATTCTCACAATCGGAAACAATTATGAGAGCGGCGTGAAGCTAGAACCACGAATCTTCAAGAGAATGGAGCAAGATTTAAGAGAAACTCTTCTTCGGTCTTCAAATGTTGAGAATGACGATGAGAAACACCACCATGAATTGTTGAGACACTCCGGAATGAAATTAGAAAGGTTGAACCAACGATGAAAGAATTTGAAAGATCTTGGAGAAAGACATATGACTGATGATAACCCATTCTTACATCAAACTTTGAAATGAATTTGGGAATAGCTTCGGGAAAATTAGAAGAGTCAGGCAAGATCCTGGGAAAAGACCTGTGGGTTAGGGCCCACTCAAAAGATACATCGTTGATCGATTACTTGAAAGGGAGATTGCACCAGTTGAATTAAATGGCTTGAATGAGATAACAACCTCAAATTAGTTAGAATTGCTGCGGAGTGGAAACACGAATCTTCAGAGATATCTTCAGCACTCCGGAACAATTGAATAGCCAGCGGGGAATGATTAAGAGATATACCAGTATGAGAAAGCATTTGAAAGGAGGAAAGGGCTATAATCAACACTGAAAGCTTCAATTGAATCCGCCGGAAAAGAATACGAGAATGAAGAATGATAAACTTGAAGCTTCCTGAGCATCTTCCTGAGAATCAGCGGATTAGAACATTGATGGAAAAGATTGGAGAAACTTCACATCCATAAGATGGACACATGATTAAGAAATCTGAGTCCTTGAAGAAAGAGGGTGGGAGGGCGGGAAAACAAAGGCAACTTGGGGCAGATGGAATAAACACCATTGAGAAAACTTAGAATTGATATCGCGAATGTTGAAATGATCGGATCCACTTGAAGAGAAGCATGCCGGTTGGAAAAGAATTAACATGACGACCTCGATGATCAAGAAGGATTAGTATTCACATAGCAATATGAGAACACCGTTTAGGAAAGGTATGGATTCAACATTTGACTTCGAAGCAACTCGAATACCACAAATAAAACAAAACAAAGGATTTGGCTCGCAGAATAAGCCGGAAACAAACATATGATAGATCCCATATCGTATCATGTGTGTGTTGGAAAGATATC
Source organism: Aegilops tauschii subsp. strangulata (assembly GCF_002575655.3). Classification (NCBI taxonomy): domain Eukaryota; kingdom Viridiplantae; phylum Streptophyta; class Magnoliopsida; order Poales; family Poaceae; genus Aegilops; species Aegilops tauschii. Next base: position 303,038,018 of record NC_053041.3, on the reverse strand, counting down.
CTACGAGATACTTGAATTCCCACTTATAAACTCCCGAAACTTTCTGGTTATGCAATCTGGTGTTGGGGATACAGGGGACGCAAAATATATCACCCAAACTAACAATCCCTAGATCCAGCTGTATCCATCCGTCAACACATAACCAAGAAACCTTCGAAAATCATTTACCTCAACCTTCGAAAAGCATCCGTTATACGAGCTATGGCAATACTCCCGAACTCCCGCCCCAGTACTGGGTGGCGTCGAGGTGATCTCACCAACAACTGCATAAAAGAGATTTTCGATGTCGGCGAAACTCAGGTATTCCAGAACTACAACGACAAAATTGTGACGACAACACCTCGGAGCTCAACTCTCCGGGACACAGCCACAACCCCTAAATGTCAGGAGGCACCAAGAACAATGTTCTTGTCACAAAACCATCGGAACGATTCCAAGATACCCGCGTGATCCTAAATTTGTTTTAGTGAAATTTGAGGAGAGAAAAGTCAAAACTTCTACGTCAGGAGGCCTCACCAGAGCGACGAAGGGACTGAGGAGTAAAAAGAATCCTACTCTCCGATATATATAATCCTAAGACTCAGAACATTTTTTCTAGACTCAACAACGCCAGCGATTCGATCAAGCTGGGGGATCCTATGTTGGGGATGGCACTGATTCCCAACTTGAAACACCCACGATGCGGCTATATCTCCCACGTGTCGAGGCACGACTTAGAGGCATAACCGCATTGTGGTTTTGTCGCAAGAAGGGTCATCTTCACACAATCCCATGTAATGAACAAGAATGGGATAAAGAGTTGGCTTACAATCGCTACTTCACACAATACATAAATAAATTCATACATCATTCAAGATACACACATAGACCGACTACGGTCAAATCCAAATAAAAAGAACATAACCCCAAATGCTAGATCCCCGATCGTCCCAACTGGGCTCCACTACTGATCATCAGGAAACAAAACATAGTAACAACCAAGTTCCTCGTCGAACTCCCACTTGAGCTCGGTTGCGTCGCCTGCACTAGTATCATCGGCACCTGCAACTGTTTTGGTAGAATCTGTGAGTCACGAGGACTCAGCAATCTCACACCCGCGAGATCAAGACTATTTAAGCTTATGGGTAGGAGAAGGTAGTGAGGTGGAGCTGCAGCAAGCACTAAGCATATATGGTGGCTAACACACGCAAATAAGAGTGAGAAGAGGAGCAACGGAACGGTCGTCAACTAGTAATGATCAAGAAGTGATCCTTAAATCCTACTTACGTCAAACATAACCCAAAAGCCGTGTTCTCTTCCCGGACTCCGCCGAAAAGAGACCATCACGGCTACACACACGGTTGATGTATTTTAATTAAGTCAAGTGCCAAGTTCTCTACAACCGGACACTAACAAATTCCCATGTGCCTCATAACCGCGGGCACGGCTTTCGAAAGATAATACCCTGCAGGGGTGTCCCAACTTAGCCCATTATAAGCTCTCACGGTCAACGAAGGATATTCCTTCTCCCGGAAAGACCCGATCAGTCTCGGAATCCCGGTAGCAACATTCCTTAGGGAAGACTTTAAGTGAAATCTGACACAAGATAACTCCAACAAAGAGATTGGTGGATTTAAAATATCTCATTCTTGACAACATGTGAATCATGAACCCGAAGTGAAATTATCCAGAATGACATAGCACCACCTCAAAAGATAAGGTAGAAAGAATTGCACTTCGGAATGCGAGATGAAGAATGCTTGAACTCCTCAAGACAAACATGTGTTGAGCACCATGTTTATTTTAGAGTATAGCTTGGCAGATCTTAACTCCGAGAGATATCTTGAAGAACAATTGAAGAATGAAAAGAATCCTTGATGAAGCACCATGTAGAGCCTCCATGAAGAACTCCGGTAATAAAAGGATGATAAAAAGAAAGAAAAGAGAAGTTCAAAGAACAAGGTGAAGTCTTGCAATGATTTAGGTGGAGCTTCGCGACGAGATAATGCAGAAAGCTTGGAACTCCGGAAAAGAAAAAAAGATGAAGCCTCTCGAACCGAGAATGTGACATGATGAACAACTCTGGAAAGAAGAAACTAGATCACTTGGATGAAACCATAATAAGAATTACGTTATGCGTAGCCTTCACCAATTTAAATTGATGACAAGCAACGGATTTTTGGCATACTACTTATTTTCGTAGAAAGGATTAAGATAGATATAGCGCAAACTTGGGAAGGTCTTCATCGAACCACCGGTAGGATTGGAAAGAACGAATGAATCTATATGATAACGAAGGAAGAGAACTCTTGAACAAAGCCGCCCGATGTGTCGACAATCCCGATAGGAGTCGCACGTACCTCGTTCTCAGGACACACCGGATGAACACTACGTACAACTAAAACCAGCCCTCAAGTTTCCCCGAGGTGGCGCTGCAAGTGGCTCTAGTTTGGACCAACACTCCGAGGAGCACTGGCCCGGGGGGGGTAAAATAAGATGACCCTTGAGTCTACAGAACCGAAGGGAAAAAGGCTTAGGTAGGCAAATGGTAAAACCAAGGTTGGGCCTTGCTGGAGGAGTTTTATTCAAAGCGAACTGTCAAGGGCGTCCCATAAATCACCCAACCGTGTAAGGAACGCAAAATCAAGAAACATACCAGTGGTATGACGGAAACTAGTGCGGCAAGAGTGGAACAAAACACTAGGCATAAGGTCGAGCCTTCCATCCTTTACCAAGTATATAGATGCATTAATTAAATAAGAGATATTGTGATATCCCAACATATCCATGTTCCAACATGGAACAAACTTCATCTTCACCTGCAACTAGCAACGCTATAAGAGGGGCTGAGCAAAAGCGGTAACATAGCCAAACAACGGTTTGCTGGGAAAGGTGGGTTAGAGGCTTGACATGGTAATATGGGAGGCATAATAAACAAGTGATAGGTAGCGCGGCATGGCAATAGAGCGAACAACTAGCAAGAAAAGATAGAAGTGATTTCGAGGGTATGGTCATCTTGCCTGAAATCCCGCTAGGAAGAAGAACGAGTCCATGAAGAAGACAAACGGACGTAGTCGAACGAATCCTCACAACTCCAGAACGAAACCGAAGCTAACAAGAGAAGCAAACCGGAAAGAAGCAAACAACATAGTAAACAACCATCACATAAACATGGCATGATGCACAATCAATTTCGATGCATGTCTGATTTAATGAGGCATGGCATGGCAAAGTGCAACAAACAATACTACAAATTAAATGGAGCTCGATATGCAACGGGTTGCATATTGACGAAACACCACATCAATTATTTAGTTCTCTCTCGTTTATGTACCCAACAATATTAAATATTGTTAAACATGGCAAGGGGTGAAGCATAAGTAAACTAACTATTTAGGCAAGTTTAAATGAGGACGGAACAACAAATAACAATTCCGGAAAATCCTCATGTCCATATTTTAGATTTGGTACTGTTCTGCCTAAAACCATATTTTATTTTTGTTAAACAGGAAAATAAAGTGCAACGTGTTAATCTATGCATTTTCCTACCCCATTTACATATAAAGTTTATTTAAAATGGAGCTACGGTTATTTAGTTATGAAATAAATCATTTTAACATGGCATTTATGCAAAATTAAACAAACAGCAGGTTTAAACATTTTTAACATGGTTGATAGTGGCAAATTATGAAACTAGATGAAATTCTAAGCATTTTACATGTTTGAATCATTTTAATCCGATGCACGGTTGATGAGATATTAAATGCATGAACATGGAGGGTTTCTCTGTAAAACTGCAATTCCCTGGATAATTAGCAAAATCGCAGATCTGGGAAAAAAACGTACGCGGGCCGAATCTGGCTAGCCCGATAGTGCACAGGAGAGGCTGGGGGCTGCTCACCCTGGGCCAAGGCCCGGCTGGAGAGGAGGAGGCCCAAGCGGCGCAGATTTGGCTTCGGGCGTGCTTGCGGCCCAGGAGGCTGGCCATGCTGGCGCGGTCGAGGACGGGGTCAACGCGGGCGAGACGCTTGTCTCCTCGTTCGTGAAACAGGGGATCGAGCAGCAGGAGGAAGGAAGCGGCAGCGCTGGAGGGTGCTTGTGGCCGGATTCGGCGACGCGGCGGGGCACACGAGGTCCTGGAGGCGCTCGGGCAGAGGTGGGGGAAGTCCATGGCGCTGGAGCCTTGTCAGTTCTCGCACACAACGCACAGGCAGAAGGCTGCAGCGCTACAAAGAGAACTGAGAGAGGGGATGAGATGTGAGTGGAGGAGGAGACTGAAGGAAGGAGAAGGGCGCGCTGTGGGATGGCAGAACTGACCGGATTCAGGACAAGGACGCGATCTCCGGCGAAAGATGGTGATTCCCGGCACCGGCGATCTCCGGTGGTGTTGCCACGGTCTACTGCTGCTCCTGCGTGAAGAACACAGGGAAACGAGGAGAGTTTAGCACCGGGAGAGAGAGGGACGACGAGGCTTGGCCTGGGTGCTGCTGCCGGCAGTGGAGCTGATGAGGCAGCGACGCGAGGTGCTTGAGGAGGCGGGGCGTGGCTGAGGAGGTTGTGCCCGTGGTCGCCGGTGCGGCGAACGGCAGCGCAAGGAGACAGGGCTGAGCGCTCCTGCTCGGGCACGAGCGAGGAGGGGGCCGCGGGCAGAGGAGCTCGGGCTCCTGCAGGATTTGGGCGGCGGCGGTGGTTGGACAAGAGGGGAAAACGAGAAGGTGGAGGCTGCGATTGGTCTCGGGTGGAACTGGATCGGGAGGATCCCGAGGGGGTTTCGGTGGAGAGTGGCGGCGGGCAGGAGGATGGATGGGACATCTCCCTAGAAGTTAGGGTTTGTCCATATTTAGATTAGGGGTCTATATATAGGGAAAGAAAGGGGTATTTGGATCATCCAATTAAAATCGGACGGCTGAGAAAATATAGGTTAGGAAGTCCAATTAAGAAAACGGAGATATTTTATAGATGTTAGGGGATGATCCGGACCCATCGGTAGTGATAGTCCGGGTCGGGTTCGGGGGCAAGTTTCGGACGCGCTCGAGAGGTTTGAGTATTGTGTAGAGAGGGTCAAACGGTCGGGCAACAAACGAATGGTCGGTCTTGAGAAAGGTCAATAGAGACGGGGAAGAAGCGGCAACTACGCACCAGTGCAAGTTTTAAAAACATGACGGCAACGAGGGCCGATGCAATGCGGATGATGCGATGATGAATGCAACAAACAAAAATAAAACACACGGCGACAACAAGGCAGCTGGAAGACTTCTGGAGCGTCGGTCTTGGGGCGTTACACCTCGTGAGTCCCGCGCTGGCTCACGAGTGCCCAGACACACCTCGTCTAGCCCTGTCGTGCAAGCCACGTGTCAGGGCGGGGCTGTACACGCCGCGGGGACTCTCCGCAGTAGGGAGTCCCCTCCCACGTACCAGTGGAAGCACCATGCTCCACACTGGCCGTCGACATTGCCGAGGAGTGGCTATGCCCATGCAAGTACGGAAGTGCTATGCTCCGCGCTGGTGATAAACAATTGAGGGCAGCCTCACGGCCGTATCAACCTCAGGGAGCCCTTGAGCTCAGTGTCTGGCCCCGTCGCAACACCTCCCCTCGGGAGAGTCGCGCAAGGGTGCTGGACACGGGGGCTGCGCTCGGGTCACGCCCAAGCGTACGCCACCCAGCCAGGTCCCCCGGACCTGGTCGTCGTGCGCCCCTCTCGAGCTGAGCCTCGGCGAGGGCAAAGGTAGGAAGGTCGTTTGGGCGTCAAGGGGGACTCCTGAGCATCGCGACTCAGGAGCCTAACTGGCCACGTAGCCCCTCACTCCTTGGTCTCGTTCTGGTGATCCGTACGATCCAATGGCGGTTGAGGTATGCGCGGGGTCGGGCCCTGCCGACGCAGAACACTAGACCTACCCTTGCATCTCCTTTCCATAAGCTGTTTGCGCGTCAAGGGGGACTCCTGAGCATCGCGACTCGGGAGCCTAACTGGCAACGTAGCCCCTCACTCCTTGGTCTCGTCCTGGTGATCCGGACGACCCAATGGCGGCTGAGGTATGCGCGGGGTCGGGCTCTGCCGACATAGAACATAAAGCAAATGGGAAGGAAATCGCAAAATCTCAAAGCAAATATTACAAACATATTGTTCTCCAACAGCAAAGGCAAGTTTAAACGCCTCCACGAGGCACGATACATGTTGCAGGAGTTTAAACAGGAAAAGAACCGCAAGCTAGTCATCCCTGGACAACACTGTTGCCCGCAAGGGATGCTCCTTCCTTGGTGGCGTAGCCGTCACCTGCACCGCCTACTGGAGTGGCGAGATCAGCAGCGCCGCCAGCCAAGGGCACGGGGGCGAAGGCGCGGTACTTCTCCAGTAGGGCCTCCACCTGGCTCTTCACGGCTGCGGTGGCGGCTGTGCAGTGCTCACTGTCCACAGTCTCCAGCAGCTCGCCAAGGCGGGCGGCGGGATCGCGAAGATGGAGGTGGCTGAAGACGCGCGTCAACGCGCCAGGGGAAAGAACGTGGGCTTCCCCCTCTGGCATGGTGCCGATACCGCTCAGGACGTCCTCATGTACATCAACCAGATAGGGAAGCAGCTGGGCGGGGCCCTCGTTGCTAGCGGCCAGCGGCTCCTCCAAGCCCTTCTCGTAGAGCGACTGCAGCGCCGTCCGAGACCTCACCTCGAGGAGCGTGAAGGCCTCGCGGTCCTCAGCCAGGACCTTCGCCTTGGCGTCAAGATCAGCCTTCTCCGCCTCCACCTTCTGCTCCAGCTTCTTCAGTCGGCTGCGCTCCACTGCCTGCGCTTTCGCCGACTCCTCCAGCTCGGCGTCGCGACCCTTGATGGCGTCCTCCCGGGCCTTCATCTTCTCCTCCTCCGCCTTGCAGCTACGGGTTTCTTCCGCACGCTCGTTGCGCAGGGTCTTCAGCTCGGCCTCCAGCACCCGGCAGTGATCCTAGGCGGCTTCGACATCCTTCACCGCCGCCTCGCGAGCGGCCGCTGCCTGGGCGGCGGCCTGCTTCTCCTTCTCGGAGGTTGCCGCGGCCTGGCTCAGCGCCGCCCGAACGGACATGTCAAAATGAAGCCAGCCAGAGACCAGCTGTAACACCCACGATGCGGCTATATCTCCCACGTGTCGAGGCACGACTTAGAGGCATAACCGCATGGTGGTTTTGTCGCAAGAAGGGTCATCTTCACACAATCTCATGTAATGAACAAGAATGGGATAAAGAGTTGACTTACAATCGCCACTTCGCACAATACATTAATTTAAACATACATCCTTCAGAGTACACACATAGTCCGACTACTGACAAATACAAATGAAAAGAAGATAACCCCAAATGCTAGATCCCTGATCGTCCCAACTGGGCTCCACTACTGATCATCAGGAAACGAAACATAGTATCGACCAAGTTCCTCATCGAACTCCCACTTGAGTTCGGTAGCATCACCTTCACTGGTATCATCAGCACCTGCAACTGTTTTGGTAGAATCTGTGAGTCACGAGGACTCAGCAATCTCAAAACCCGCGAGATCAAGACTATTTAAGCTTATGGGTAGAATGGGGTAATGAGGTGGAGTTGCAGCAAGCACTAAGCAAAAATGGAGGCTAACATACGCAAATAAGAGCGAGAAGAGAAGCAACGCAACGGTCGAGAAGCTAGAAGTGATCAAGAAGTGATCCTGAAACTACTTACGTTCATACATAACCCAAACCGTGTTAACTTCCCGGACTCCGCCGAAAAGAGACCATCACGGCTACACACGCGGTTGATGCATTTTAATTGAGTCAAGTGTCAAGTTCTCTACAACCGAACATTAACAAATTCCCATCTGCCTCATAACCACGGGCACAGCTTTCGAAAGTTTAAACCCTGCAGGGGTGTCCCAACTTAGCCCATCACAAGCTCTCATGGTCAACGAAGGATATTCCTTCTCCCGGGAAGACCCGATCAGGCTCAGAATCCCTGTTACAAGACTTTCGACAATGGTAAAACAAGACCAGCAAAGCCGCCCGATGTGCCGACAAATCCTGATAGGAGCTGCACGTATCTCGTTCTCAGGGCAGACAGGATGAACATTACGTACAGCTAAAACCAGCCCTCAAGTTTCCCCGAGGTGGCGCTGCAAGTGGTTCTAGATTGGACCAACACTCGGAGGAGCACTGGCCCGGGGGGGGGGGTAAAATAAGATGACCCTCGGGCTCCGGAAACCCAAGGGAAAAAGGGTTACGTTGTTAGGAAAATGTAAAACCAAGGTTGGGCCTTGCTGGAGGGGTTTTATTCAAAGCAAACTGTCAAGGGGGTCCCATAAATCCCCAACCGCGTAAGGAACGCAAAATAAAGGAACATAACACCGGTATGATGGAAACTAGGGCAGCAAGAGTGGAACAAAACACCAGGCTAAAGGCTGGGCCTTCCACCCTTTACCAAGTATATAGATGCATTAATTAAATAAGAGATATTGTGATATCCCAAAATCATCATGTGCCAACATGGAGCAAACTTCAACTTCACCTGCAACTAACAACGCTATAAGAGGGGCTGAGCAAAAGCGATAGCTTAGCCAAACAACGGTTTGCTAGGAAGGATGGTTAGAGGCTTGGCATGGCAATGTGGGAGGCATGATAAACAAGTGGTAGGTAGCGCAACATAGCGATAGAGCGAACAACTAGCAAAGCAAAGATAGAAGTGATATCGAGGGTAATGGTCATCTTGCCTGAAATCCCGTTAGCAAGAAGATCGAATCCATGAAGTAGACGAACCAACGTAGTCGAACGGGTCCTCAGAATCTCAACGTAACCGGAACGATCGAGAAGGAGTACACTCGAAAAAGAAGCAAACAACATGGTAAACCAACAAGCATGATCATGGCATGATGCACAAACAAGTATGATGCATGTCCGGTTTAATGAGGCATGGCACAGCAAAGTCCACAAACAATACTACAAGTTAAGTGGAGCTCAATATGCAACAAGTTGCATATTGACGAAACACCACATCAAATATTTAGTTCTCTCTCGTTTATGTATCCAACAATATTAAATGTTGATTAACATGGCAAGAGGTGAAGCATAAGTAAACTAACTATTTAGGCAAGTTTAAATGAGGCTGGAACACCAAACAATAATTCCGGAAAATCCTCATATGCATATTTTGAATTTGCTACTGTTCTGCCCTAAACCATATTTTAATGTTGTTAATAAAGCAAAGTGCATCAAGTTAATCTATGCATTTTCCTACCCCATTTACATATAAAGTTTATTCAATTCGGAGCTACGGTTAATTAGTTATGAAGTAAATTGTTTTAACATGCCATTTAAGCAAATTAAAGCAAACAGCAAGTTAAACATTTTTAACATGGATGAAAGTTGCATATTATGTAACTATATGACATTCTAAGCAATTTACATATTTGAAGTTTTAACATATGGTGCATGGTTCTGTAGTTATTAAATGCATGAATAGCAAGGGTTTTTCTGCAAAACAGGTTTTCTCTGGATAACTGATAAAATCACCAGGGACAAGAAAAAACATGCTGGGCCGAAACTGTGGTTGCTGGGGCGCTCACCATGGGTTGAGGCCCAGGTCGGTGTTGGCGGCTGAGGGCAGTGCGGGCAGATCGCGGAGGAGGCTGGGCCCTCCTGGCGCTGGCTGGGCCTTGCTGCCAATGCGCTAGAGGCGGGGTCAACGCTCTAGACTAGCGAGCCGCTGCTGCTCGTTACCAACAGAGGCAACAGTAGGCAACAGCAGGCCATGGCGATGCAGAAGACGGGCGGCGCGGCAACGGGGCTCCAGCGAGCTGGGTGTCAGCGAGGCAGGGGCGCGGACGAGGATGTCCTGCTGGTTCCGGCGACTAGCGATGGTGGGGACGAGGTGCTCGGGGAAGGGGAGTAGCACGGCTACAGGCAGCGGGCGATGGAGCACTTCCTCTGCACTTGAACAGAGAGAGATATTCAGGGAGGATGGAGCAGAATGGAAAGGGGAAGAAGAGAGAAGGCGAGGGTGACGGGCGCGCGACCTGCGGGGCTCTGGCGTCGCGCTCGCCGGCACGGCAGAGCAGGCCAGGACGGCGAGGTCGTCGGGACCCTGGACGGCGCCGGCTTGAGGAGCTCGGATGGAGGCATCCATAGCGGCGAACAGAGGAGGCTTGGACGAGCGGGACGGCGATGGAGCGTGAGGAAGCTGGGGCTCGCGAGGAGCGCTTGGGGTTGCGAAGGAGGAATGGCGACGCGACGTTCGGGAAGGGTGGGGTCGCGGGACTTGGAAGCGGGGCTCCAGTGACGCGGGAAAAGTGTGGGAGGCCCGAGTTGGGCGTATCCGGGCGAGGAAGGCCTTGGACGACTGAGGCGCAACAGATCCAGGAGACGGGACTGTGGTGAAGCTCCAAGGCCATGGTGTTCCTGTGAACCAGAGAAGAGGGCGACATCACGCTCAGAGAGGAGAAGAACAGGGGATGGGAGTGAAAGGAAAATGAGGGGGCACGACGAGCAGTTCCTGCTGGTGCTCGGCGTCGAGGTTCACCGTCCTGGAGTTGTTGCTGGCTTGCTGCGGCGGTGCTCGTAGCTCCAACGAGGTGCGAGCAGAGGAGGCGCACGGGAGGAGCGGGGCTCTGCTTGCGGGAGGCTGGGAGCGAGGCTGCGGTGGATTGGCTAGATCTAAAAATGAGGAAGGAAGGTGGCTGAACACGAGGAGGGAGACGGTTGGCTGCGAGTGGATCTGGATCGGGAGGATCCCAAGGTGGGAGAGGAGTGGCGGCGAGGAGAAGGATTGGATGGGACAGCCCTCCTACGATCTTGGGTTAGACTAATTATATAGTGAGTGGGTTAGATTAGGGGTGATCTAGTCCCTCCGATCGAAATCAGACGGTCCGAGAAAAATAGGCTAGGAGAGTCCAACGAGGAACCGATGATTATTTAGGGATGTTAGGGGATGATTCGGACCCATCGGTAACAACAACCCGGGTCGGGTTCGGGACAGCTTTCGGACGCACGCGAGGGGTTTGAGCACTGAGCAAAGAGATTAAGCGGCCAGACACTACAGGAAACAGCTACTTTGCCGTCTGCCACGGCGGACGGCAAAGGCTCGAAAGGCAGACGGCAAAGACCTTTGCCGTCAGCCGCAGACGGCAAAAGGCTCCGGCAAAGAAGGCTACGGTAAACAGCTGCTTTGTCGTCTACTTCCTGGAGGCTGACGGCAAAGGCTCTTTGCCGTCTGCGGCGGACGGCAAAGAGGGCGGACAGCAATAATTGCGCTGTCAGTCCGTTAAGTGGCTAACGGCAGACCTTTGCCGTCCGCCGCAGACGGCAAAATTTCTCTGGTCTTTGCCGTCCGCCTTATGATGTCATCTACACGTCACTAGATGGCAGGTTCTTTGCCGTCTGCCACTGATGGCAAAGTGCAGGTTCTTTGCCGTCTGCCACGGACGGCAAAGTCTTTGCCGTCTACCACTGTAGGCAAACTGACCAAATGGGTCAGCTCCCAGGAAGCACAGTTGGCTGCCACGTGGCTTCTTTGCCGTCCGTGGCAGACGGCAAAGAGCTCTTTGCCGTTGGTGGCAGACGGCAAAGAGCCTCCATATTGGCTGTTTTTTCTGTTTTTTATTAAATCCCACAATTTGCACAGAAAAAATATATGACATATATAGATATATTTCCATATCACATATCCAGCACATAAGTTTCATATCACATATCACATCAGTTTCATCCATACACATTGTTCATACATAAGCAAGTTCCATCCATACACATTGTTCCATCCATATATATATTACAATGCAAAGTATGATCAAGATAGCAAGTTCCATCATAGCAAGCTAGATACAATGCAAAGTTTCATCAAAGGAAAAGCAAGCACTCCATCATAGCAAGCTAGCTTCCATGAAGTGAATGAAATCTGCAAAATGGTAAATAAGAAAGTTAGAAATAGGTGACTAGAACAAGAAGAAGACTAGAACAAGAAGTATAAACTGGATCATTTATAAGCTAACCTAGGAGCTACTCAGGTAAATTGGGTCATTTTAGAGCTAACTTGGATAAACTAGATCATTTATAAGCTAACCTAGGTAAGATGGGTCATTTTGGAGCTAACGTAGGTGAAATGGGTCATTTTGGAGCTAACCTAGGTGAAATGGGTCATTTTAAAGCTAACGTAGGTAAAATGGATCATTTAGGAGCTAATCTACGTAAAATGGGTCATTTTAGAGCTAAACACTTTGAAATGGATCTTTTTGAGCTAACTTAGGTGAAATGGATCATTTAAGAGCTAATTTAGGTGAAATGGATCGTTTTTTAGCTCACTTAGGTCAAATGGATCGTTTATGAGCTAAATTAGTTGAAATGGATCGTTTATGAGATAACCTAGGTAAGATGGGTCATTTTGGAGTTAACGTAGGTGAAATGGGCCATTTTAAAGCTAACGTAGGTAAAATGGATCATTTAGGAGCTAATCTAGGTAAAATGGGTCATTTTTGAGCTAACTTGCATGAACTGCATCATTTATAAGCTAACCTAGGTAAAATGGGTCATTTTGGAGGAAAATAAGCTAACTCTAGGTCATTATGGTAAGCATATTGGAGGAAATAAAGCTAAGTCTAGGTCTTTATGCATTTGTTAAGCAAAACACTAGAGAAACTTACCGTGATCAGGGAGGTGTAGGAGCGGGGTGGCTAGTGCCGCTACCTGGAGAAGGATCGTGCGATGCGTTTCTGGAGTTAAGCTGCACCAAAGTTCATTTCGAATGTCTCGTTAGCATTACGACACTCAAATGTTAAGACTACCAAGTAATGTCCATTCAAACTAAACTCACCGTGCTCCCAGGAGCAATCACTGGCATCGGCGGAGCGGGCTGACCGGACTTCTCGCACACAGACTGCACATTTGGTTTTCAGAACAGAGTCATACTAGTTAGTAATGAGACTCAAATGTTAAGACTAGCAAGTAATCTGCAGAAGAAACTTACCACAAGGAGCTCGTACATGGCCCTTGCCTGCATGTCATTCCGTGCCCTCTCCTCCTCCATCATCTTTCTCGTCCTCTCCTCCATCTCCCGCTGCCTCTCCACCGCCTCCGCCAGAAGTTTCTCCGTTCTATCTCTCCCAGTCTGTATAGCAGCCTGCAACACCACTCACATGACCATTTGTAATCATTGATGGAAGCGCTCACAATGTAATGGAGAAAGATAACTGAGTACGTATCACTAACCTTGATGGCGAGTTGCACTGGCCGTTCATGAGGCCTTATCTCAGGAGCGGAGCTCGACTGGCGCGCCTTGATCTCCGGGAGAGTGCTAGGACAACGGATAAGTCCATCTCCAATGGCTATGGAGCCATGGGACCTCCCGCCACCAGATATCATCACCAGCTCTGGATCAATGGGACCCTGGCTCGGGTTAAAGTCCTCCCCTTTCCTCGCCTTCCCTTCATCTCTATATCTCACGAGCTTGTTGTGGGAGGAGATGTTGGTCAAGTTGTTTGCATCATCGAGGTCAGACTGAGAGAAAGCCTTGACTTTCTTGAAAGAGCCAGTGTGGGCCATGGCATACAGGTCGTACACCTCTGGCACCTTATCCTCCTTATTGTAGCGTGCCTGAAAGAGAGAAACAATGAAAATTAGTAATTAAAGGGCTCAAGCTAGCATGATGAATGAATTGCATGAATCATGAAGCAAACCACATACCCAGTTGCGCCCGAACTGATATAAGTTGGAGCTGCCTTGATGGTGTGGCACACCTTCCATTTGGGCACGTTTGTCCTTGGCCTGGTTGTGGAGGGCTAGCCATTCTTGTGAGCACCACTCATCGACCAACACCTCCCAACAATCCATCCGATCCGCACACCATCTCGGAGGCGCCTATAAGTTAGCAAATAGAAACTTGAGCGCTACGGCTAAGAATTACTAAATGAAGGAACTTAAGTAGAAGGCCTTAAGAATTACCTTCATGTACTGCTCCTTACTCAGGAACTTATCGCGGCACGCCGGCTTGGTCTTCTTGATACCACGCAAGGCGTAGTAGTCTCGAACAGCCTGCACCCGAGCCTCGTGCCGTAAGTTCTGGAGTAGGCGCTTGCAGACGTTCTGGATAACATTTGCGCTGTCCTCCTCGTATCCCTCCTCACACCTGTAGAATGTCTGCAATCAAATGAGACAATATTGATTAGTACAATTAATAACTAGCTAGTTGAAGATTTTGAAATGTGTAAAGGAGAAATTACCCAGAACGTCCTGATCACCATGTCTGCCCTCGTGTCGCACACGACACCGTCGATAATGACATCCGGCGGGGCCGGGGCAGCCACGTAGTGCTCCCAGCTCAACCCAAGCTCTGGAAGCCGACCCTCACCAGGCAACGTGACAAACCCCGGGAAGTTTTGCCGGCAAAGAACTCCAAGGACGGAGTTGGGCCGGCGGACACTATGATGGTGGTCCCAACCCCTGCAGCATGACAAGGCCAACGCATTAGTTATTTCAAGAAACGTGAATGCAGAAGGTACAAAAATATTAAATGCACTTACGTACCTCTCCCCATCAGGGAAGATCAACCACCTCTGCTCGCGGGTCGCCGGCACGGACGGGAGCCGTGTAGCACCACGCTGGTAGACGGTGCCACCCTCCTCCTCAAGATCAGTCGGCTCCCCGCCATCATCAGCATGGCCACTCGGCTCCTCGGGCTGATCCGGCCAGGTACCCCATCCGGACGTGTGCTCCTCCGGGGTCTCGTGGGCCGAACTCTCGTGGGCCGAAGGCCAGTCGACCCGAGGCTCGTGGGCCCAAGACCCGTGGACCGGAGTCCGTGTAGCCTCCTCCTCGGACGAGTCCACCCTAGCAGTCACGTGCTCGGGTGAAACAGCTGGGGGTGGCGGCGAGGAAGGTGCCCTAGCAGTCACCCTACCTCCTCTCCCGCGACCATGTGCCCCACCTCCTCTCTTCCTACCTCGTCCCCTGCTGGGCACCGCGGTCGACGAAGAAGGGCCCGGCGGTGTGGACATACTGTCCAGCAACGCTCGGCGGAGAGGTACGTCTGGAATCGAAGACCTCAGACCACGCGCCGACGAAGAAGGGGCCTTGGCGCGCTCCCGACCAGCGCCCACCATCTTTCAACACCTGCCATGACAAACAGTAAACGAAATTAGTACAACATAAAAAAAAGACCGACATGAATAATAATATGTGTATCACTTAAGTGTATCATCATCAAGTACAACATTAAAAAATTTAATACCTGACACTACTAATAATCTCGATCAGTATCATCAATAAATGCATAATCATCATCATCACTATAATCAATGACGGGCTCATAGGGTTCAGTGGCATCAACATGTGCAAGGCCACCTTGACGTAATCGGTCAAGCAATGACAGGTCATCCGCAGCAGTAACCTCTTCTTGTTCCGGCTCTTCTTGTTCCTCCTCTGGGGTGATGTCGGATTCACTGTCGCTGTCTACTTCAATGTTTTGGGGTGAAGTATAGCGGTTCTTGAAACGCTTTTTGGAAAGACGTGTCTCTTGGAAGAATTCTCCTTCATATGTGTCTGGGTTAATGTGAGGTTCATAATCCTCTTCCTTTGGGGGAGATAGTCTAGCACGTGGCGGCACTTCATAAACGACATCCCAACCTTTTAGATTTGGATTAGTTTGGCAGGCCCACGGTAGATAGAATACTTGGGTCGCCTGTTGAGCCGTAATATAGACATCAGGAACATCTAAATGGGTGCTTTGGTTGATTTCAACTAGCCCTATATGTTCATGAGTCCTTCTAGTCTCCTTCGGCTGAAACCAATAACATTTGAAGACTACGACATTCGGTGTGTTTTCACCATAGAATAGAAGTTCATAAATTTCTTCAACTCTCCCATAATACTCGGTACCTCCTTCGCCGATAGCAGATACACAACAATTTGTAGACTTTCGGTCGGCCATAGATAGCTCTTTGCCATAGGTACGAAAGCGATACCCGTTGATGTCGTATTTGTCAAATGAAGGGACCTTATAGTCAAAACCATTAGCCACTTGTCTCAATTCGGCGTCCATAGACTCTGAATTAGCCTACAAGTTTAATATGAAAGGATTGTTGCATTACGCACAAATTAGCGAATGAAACCGGATAGCCGCCTACAAATTAGCCTACAAGTCTAATAGAAATTACCGTTTGTTTGAACCAAGAGATGAAACCGGGATAGCCGCCTCCTTGCTTTGCGAGAAGCTCATACTCTTCGACAGAATCCTTTTGGATCACCGCTCCATACGAGAATAAGGCGACGTATCGACTGTATGAAATATCCAGGAATAAGAGCAGTTCAAAGGAAATAGAAGTTGCGAAACTATGTACCGAGAACTTACTCGATGTACGGCCGCACTTCTATCAGGTTGTTGAAGATATACAACGAAATGGTCCGCCATTGTTCGTTATCCAAAGCTACTGGATTTGAAACACTGGCTGGTGCGAGATTCCCTTTGAATAGGCTGAGGTTGGATCCACCCTTTTTAGGGTCGTCAGCATTGTACCGAGGCTTCGGATTATGCAAATGACGATTTTTGGCTTCGTAGTGTGCTGTCACGAAGTTTGCCGCCTCCTCAGTGATGAATGCCTCAGCCATCGATGCTTCAATTCTACGTTTATTTTTACATTTTTGTCGAAGCGTCTTCTGCATCCTCTCAGTTGGGTAGCACCAACGATTTTGCACGGGCCCCCCCAATCTTGCCTCGGTCGGGAGATGCAAAATCAAATGTTGCATTGGATTAAAGAAGCCCGGTGGAAAGATCTTCTCTAACTTGCAGATCAACTCCGGCGCCAACTCTTCCATTTCTTCTAGCACGCCAGGCGATAGTTCTTTCGCACAAAGAACACGGAAGAAATAGCTGAGTTCTGCCAGTACTAGCCATTCATCCTCAGGGATGAAGCCACGCAACATCACCGGCATTACCCGCTCAATCCATATGTGCCAATCATGACTCTTGAGACCAAATATCTTCAATTTATCAAGACTGGCTCCCCTCTGTAGATTCGCTGCATACCCATCGGGGAACATCAACTGCATTTTCACCCACAAGATAATTTCCCTCATAGCTGGCCTTCCAAGATTGAACCATGCCTTTGGCTTCGTCCAGTTCTGCTTTCCTTTCGGTTCTTTCATGTTTTGTAACGGCCTATCACATAGCGCCTCCAGATCGACTCTAGCCTTAGTATTATCCTTTGACTTCCCATCTATGCCGAACAATGTACCAAATAGTGCCTCGGCGATATTCTTCTCAGTGTGCATCACGTCGATGTTGTGTGGGCAAAGGAGGTCTTTGAAGTAAGGCAGATCCCATAAGCATGTTTTGTGAGTCCAGGCGTGCTTAGAATTATACCCCTTGAAGTACCCTGGACGCTCTGGATCTGGCTCGAGAGCGTTTAACTGATCCAGGGTCTGTTGGCCTGTCAATGCATGTGGTGCAGAGTTTTTGACAACTCTACCTCTGATGAAGTTCTTCTTGTCTTTCCTGAACTTATGTCGAGGATTCAGGAACTGTCTATGCATGTCGAAGCAAGAAAACTTGCGACCGGCCTGAAGCCAACGAAACTCAAGAGCTCCCTTGCATGTGGGGCACGGGAACCTTCCATGCACACACCAGCCAACGAATAGCGCATACGCCTGCAAGTCATGCGTCGAGTACATGTACCAGACACGCATTATGAAGTTTCGTTTGCTATAGGCATCGTATGTCTTGAACCCATTATCCCAGGCTTCTTGCAATTCGTCCTTAAGCGGTTGCATGTACACATTCATATTTTTCCCCGGATAGTTGGGCCCTGGAATTATCAACGTCAGGAAAATGTTCTTTCTTTGCATAATCTGTCCGAGGGGGGGAGATTGAGTGGAAAGACAAATACGGGCCAACAACTGTATTGGGCTGCCGTCATACCAAACACACTGAACCCATCCGTGCTGATGCCGACTCGAGGATGCCTCGGATCTGCCGCTTTGTCACCATGTAATTCATCAAACTTTTTCCACGCAACACCATCCGATGTGTGTACAATCATCAGATTCCCATCTGCATCTAGTTCGGTTCTTTTGCCCGTTTTGTGCCATGTCATCTGTCTGGCCGTCTCTTCGACCATGAAAAGACGTTGAAGTCTTGGTACGATTGGCATATACCGAAGAACACTAACGGGGATTTTGGTCTGTGTCTTCTCACCCATACCGTTGTCTACCACAGCATACCTGGAAGACTTGCAAATGGGACAATAGTTCAAGTCCGCATAGTCAAGCCTAAACTAGACACATCCTTTCTCACAGGCATGTATCTTATCATAGGGCATCGTCAGTGCACGGAGGATTTTGTCCGACTGGTACAGGTTTGCAGGCATTACATGGCCTTTGGGTAGAAAGCGTCCAAATACTGTCATCATTGCATCATAGCATTCTCTGCCCAAGTTGAACTGAGCCTTCAGAGCCATTACTTGTGAGATGGCATCCAACTGACAAAGCTCAGTGTGCTCATGGAACGGACGTTTTGAAGACTCCAACATTTCATTGAAGGCCTTTGTAGATTCCTCCATCTCCTCATCCGAATCCCGAGCATCATCAAAGTCTTGCACCATGTTTTCCATCCCGGTACCATGCTCGTCGGTGCGACGACGATCCACCTCAACTCGGTCACGTTGGGCAGACTCACCATGAAATGTCCACACCGTATAATCGGGCGTAAAACCACTCTTCTGCAGGTGTTTGCCCATTTCAGCCTCTGTCCTCTTTTCCCAATTGCCGCACCGTAAACAGGGGCACCAGGTTTTCCTCTGGCCATTTGCAAATGCGGCTCGCACAAACCCCTTGGTTTTTTTGAACCATTCAGTGCTCCATTTGTTCTGACCAGTGTGACCGGTGTACATCCACGCACGATCACTCATCTTGACTTTCAGAGCTACTAGACACACAACAAATATATATATATATAATTCACCATGTATGTATTCATCAGTTGATCTACTTTGTCAATTTTATTACGTCCATGCAACCTACACTCTAATAGGTAATGATAGGTCCTAATCCCACCCGAGTATGTTTAGATTGGGTTCATTTGCCCATGCTATGCCCCGGATCCTATGCAAAATTTTGGCAGCACCTCCCCGCTGTTCTCCTGATACACGTCTCTGCAATAAGCAGAGAGGATGTGTACCCGGAGAACAACAGGGGAGGCACTGACGAAATTTATGCGTCGGATCCGCAGCAAAGCATATGGGAAAACGAACCCAATCTAAACATACTCGGGCTGTCCATGGATAGCATTGGACAATTCGAAAGAATCAAGGTTATAAATATGCAAATGCATGCATATTTATAACTATGACGCATTCAAATGGGAGACACATATTGGTTACGCATACTGATGATTCAAGACACATATATATCTAGCTATCAAGTTTCATCGGAATAGATCAAATAATTAATGGGGGAGGAGGACATGTCATTTGTGCTCACCCACGAACGAAGGGGCAGAGCTCGTCAAACGCACGGCGAGGTCGTCGAACACCAAACCTCGCAGCGATGAAACAACTGCACATTTAAAACTACCCGATCAACACAATTATATATGATGTTTTTCATAACAAAATCGAAAGATATATGACCTAACTAATAATTCACAAATATATGACCCCGTCGGCTTCTGGAAGGCCAAAGAACACCTTTTCGGGAGGTGTCGGGGGTTGGGGTGTCGTGTCGGTCTCGGGGTGCCGTGTCGGGGTCGGGGTCTCGGGGTCGGGGTGCCGGGTCGGGGTCGGGGTGCCGTGTCGGTGTCGGGGTCGGGGTGTGGGGTCAGGCTCGGGGTCGGGGTGTCGGGGTCGGGGTCGGGGTCTCGGGGTCGGGGTGCCGTGTCGGTGTCGGGGTCGGGGTGTCGGGTCAGGCTCGGGGTCGGGGTGTTGGGGTCGGGGTCGGGTCGGGGTCGGGGTCGGGGTCGGGGTCTCGGGGTCGGGGTGTCGGGGTGTCGGGGGTGTCGTGTCGGGGGTCGGGGTGTCGTGTCGGTCTCGGGGTGCCGTGTCGGGGTTGGGGTGTCGTGTCGGTCTCGGGGTGCCGTGTCGGGGTCGGCGTCTCGGGGCCGGGGTGTCGGGTCGGGGTGCCGGGTCGGGGTCGGGGTGCCGTGTTGGTGTCGGGGTCGGGATGTCGAATCAGGCTCGGGGTCGGGGTGTCGGGGTCGAGGTCGGGGTCGGGGTCGGGGTCTCGGGGTCGGGGTGTCGGGGTGTCGGGGGTGTCGTGTCGGGGGTCGGGGTGTCGTGTCGGTGTCGGGGTGTCGTGTCGGTGTCGGGGTGCCGTGTCGGGGTCGGGGTGCTGTTTCGGGGTCGGGGCTTCAGGGTGTCGTGTCGGGGTCAGGGGGTTAGGGGGTCGGGGGGTCGGGGTGTCGTGTCGGGGTCAGGGGTTAGGGGGTCGGGTGTCGGGGTGGAGTCGGGGTCTTCTTCTTCTTCTCCTCCTCCTCCTCCTCCTCCTCCTCCTCCTCTTCTTCTTCTTCTTCTTCTTCCCCCTTCTACTTAACCTAAACCTAAACTAAAAACCTAAACTAATTAAAACTAAACTATTTAAACTAATTAAACCTAAACTAATTAAACTAAATAACCTACACTAATTAATTCTAAACTGAAAAAACTTAAACTAAAAAACCTTATCTAAACAGAAAAAAAACAAAAAAACAGAAAAAAATGGGATCGAGGGGCTCACCGTGGGGGGCGGCGACGGGTCGGGGAGGGGCCGGCGACGGGGGGCCGGGGCGGGGCGGTGGAGGAGGCGGGGCGGCGGTGGCCCGGGCGGCGGGGGGCCGGGGCGGGGCGGTGGAGGAGGCTGGGCGGCGGGGGCCCGGGCGGCGGGGGGCCGGGGCGGCTGTGGGCCGGGGCGGCCGTGGGGCGCGGGGCGGCGGGGGGCCGGGGCGAGGGGGCGACGGGGCGGTGGGGCGGCAGGGAGCCGGGGTGGCGGGGCGACGGGGCGGCGGGCGGCGGCGGCGGCGGGGTCGGAGGAGAAGGGCGCGCGAGGACGAAGTGAGTAACGGGCGGGGGGGTACTTGCCGTTAGTCAAGTGCCCTCTTTGCCGTCCGCCAGCCTTTGCCGTCCGCCTTTTTGCCTCTTTGCCGTCTGCTAGCGGACGGCAAAGAGGTGGGCCGTTAACATTTTTTCAAATGAGCGGGGGGTGGGGGCCACCACACTCTTTTCCGTCTGCCAGCGGACGGCAAAGATTCTTTGCCGTCTGCTGGCGGACGGCAAAGAGCTGGCAGATGGCAAAGAGCTTCTTTGCCGTCAGCCTTTTCTTTGCCGTCTGCTTATGCGTAGCTGATGGCAAAGAGCTGCTTTGCCGTCAGCTAGCAGACGGCAAAGAGCTGGCAGATGGCAAATTAGCTGATTCCAGTAGTGAGACAAGAGGGACTCAAAACACCCGGTTGGTCACGGAATGGACAACGGAGAGACGCGGCAACTACAAACGAACTAAGATTTTTAGGAAAACATGCGGATGCAATGCGGATGATGCGATGATGAATGCAACAAATAAATAAATCACACGGCGACAATGAAATACATGGAAGGAGTCTGAAGCGTCGGTCTCGGGGCGTCACAACACTCCTCCACTTACAACAGATCTCGTCCCGAGATCTAGGGATGGCACCGGAGAGAAACGGAAGAGGAAGAGGTAAAACAAAGTTGCTTCTTGACAAAAGAGTGAAACCACGAACCTTGCGAGGTTAAACAATTTACGGCGGAGATGAATGAAGTTGAGAACACTCCGTTACATGAGAGGAACAAGGAACATTATGAGAACCTTGTAGGTTGAAGGACATGAAACCAGAGCTTAACGAACCAAAGAGAATATGAAACCACCGGTATAACGTGATAGCCAAGGAACAAGAATGATAGAATTTGGACAGCACTCCGGTAGAGAAGAGAAGGAAAACTTGATAAGATGAAAAGAAATCAAAGAGCACTTCGGTTAAATGGATAAGCAAGGAAAGAACATGATCTTGACAAAACAAGAAGATGGGTCGAAGAGAGCAACATCACAATGCCTTCGAAAGGACTGAAAGAATGGAATGGAATGAACGGAGGGAAACAAGATCTTGAAAGAGCATGCTTACAAGAAATGCTAGAACGGAGTTGTTGGATTATCAACAACGAAAGGATAAAATTGGGCTCATGGAAAACAACTCAAAATTATGAGGTGAAGACCAGCCACTAACAGAATCAATTAATTGCTTGAGAGCAACACGGAGATGAAAACTCTTTCACAGAGAAGAGAAGGAGAAACTTGGATCACTGATGAGCACCACAAGTAGTAACAATCCCAAAGGAAGTCTTTAGTTGAAATATCACCCAAGATCACTCCAACAAAGAGATTGATGGATTTAAAATATCTCACTCTTGCTAGATTTGAATCATGAAGCACGAACGAAAATTGTCAAGAATGACATCTGACCATCTCAAAAGATAAGGTAGAAAGAATTGCACTTTGGAATGCAAGAAGAAGAATAAATGAGCTCCTCCAACAAGAATCTTCATGAACACTTCAAAGATGAATCAAATCCTTGATGAACCACCATCTTGAGCCTTTGAGAGAACTCCGGTAATAAAAGGATGATAAAAAGAAAGAGAAGTTGAGAACACAAGGAGAAACCTTGCGATGATTTAGATGGAGCTTCGCGACGACATAATGCGGAAAACATGGAACTCCGGATAAGAAAATATGAAGGATCTCGAACTAAGAATGTGACATGATGAACAACTCTGGAAAGAAGAAATTAGATCACTTGGATGAAACAATAATAAGAATTACGTTATGCGTATCCTTCACCAATTTATATTGATGACAAGCAACGGATTTGGCATACTACTTATTCTCGTAGAAAGGATTATGAGAGATATAGCGTAAACTTGAGAAGGTCTTCAATGAACCACTGGTAGGATTGAAACAACAAATAAATTAATATGAGAACATAGGAAGAGATCTTGAACAAACTGCCGTAGGAATTAAAAACGAACAAAGAAAAGATAGCAAAACACCGGGAAGAATTAGAAAATGAACGAAGATACTTGAGAGAATTTAGATACAAGCGAACGAAGAGATCCCGAGCTGATTAGATAATACTTGAATGATGCCCCGGTAAGAATTGGAGAACGAGAGCTGAAAGCTAGAATGAATAATTCTGAGATGATGGGCTCCGAAGAATCAAACTGAAAAGACTCCTGAATTGCTCTGGATGGGTGAAAAGATTTCTCACAATCGAAAACAATTATGAGAGGATGTCATCAAGCTTGAACTACGCATCTTTAAGAGAACAGAGCAAGATTGAAGAGAAACTCTTCTTCGGTCTTCAAATGCCGAGAATGACGATGAGAAACAACACCACGAATTGTTGAGATACTCCGGGAGAATGAAAAACAAAGAGGTTGAGCCAACAATGAAAATAATTTGAAATCGATATTGGAAAACATTTGACTGATGAAATTAGAAGAGTCAGATAAGATCCTGGGAACAGACCTGTGGGTTAGGGCCCACTCAAAATATACACCGTTGAATGATTGCTTAGGAAGAGATAATGCACCGGTTGATTAAATGGCTTGAATAAGGTAAGACCTCGAAATAGCTTCAAAGGATTACGAATAGAAACTTGAGTCTTCTGGGATATCTTCAGCACTCCAGATAAACATGAATAGCAAGAGGTGAATGATTAAGAGGTGCACCGGTATGAGAAAACATTTGAAACGAGGAAAAGGATATGATCGACAAAGCTTGAATTGAATCCACCAGAGAAGAAAAGACAATGAAGAGTGATGAACTTGAAGCTTCCTTAGTATCTTCATGAGAATCACCGGATAAGAACATTGAAGAAAAATAATGAAGAGACTTCACAACAATAAAATGGATGCTTGATTAAGATCTATGAGTCCTTGAATAAAAGGGTGGGAGGGTGGGAAAAACAAAGGCAACTTTGGGCAGACGGAATAAACAGCGTTGAGAAAACTTAGAATTGATCTTGCGGATGGGGAGAATGATAGGATCATCTCGAAGAGAAACACATCGGTTAGAAATAGAATTAAGATGGCAATCTCGATGATCAAGAAGGATTAGTATCCACATATGAATATGAGAAGACCACTTAGAAAAGGTATGGAATCAACACTTGACATTGAAGCAACTCGAATACCACACTACAAAACAAAGGATTTGGCTTGCAGAATAAGCCGGAACAAATACATATGATAGAGATTTACCCAATCCCATATCATGCATCTATCGGAAAGATATTCTAGGAGCTACTTGAATTCCCACCTATAAAACTCCCGAAACTTTTTGGTTATGCAATCTGGTGTTGGGGATACAGGGGAAGCATAATATCTCACCCAAACTAACAATCCCTACATCCAGTTGTATCGATCCGTCAACACATAACCAAGAAAACTCCGGAAATTGTGTACCTCAACCTTCAAAAAGCATCCGTTATACAGCTATGGCAATACTCCCGAACTCCCGCCCCAATACTGGGTGGCGTCGAGGTTATCTCACCAACAACTGCATAAAAGAGATTTTTTATGTCGGCGAAACTCAGGTATTCCAGATCTGCAATGATAAAATTGTGACGACAACACCTCGGAGCTCAACTCCCCGGGACACTGCCACAACCCCTAAATGTCAGAAGGCACCAAGAACAATGTTCTCGTCACAAGAATACCGGAACGATGCCAAGATATCCGCGTGATCCTAAAAAAAATTAGTGAAATTTGAGGAGAGGAAAGACAAAACATCTACGTCAGGAGGCCTCACCAGAGCGACGAAGGGACTGAGGAGTAAAAAGAATCCTACTCTCCGATATATATAATCCTAGGCTCAAAACATTTTTGTTCTAGACTCAACGGCGTCAGCGATTCGATCAAGCAGGGGGCTCCTAAGTCGGGGATGGCTCTGATTACCAACTTGTAACACCCACGATGTGGCTATATCTCCCACGTGTCGAGGCACGACTTAGAGGCATAACCACATGGTGGTTTTGTCGCAAGAAGGGTCATCTTCACACAATCCCATGTAATGAACAAGACTGGGATAAAGAGTTGGCTTACAATCGCCACTTCACACAATACATTAATTTAAACATACATCCTTCAGAGTACACACATAGTCCGACTACGGACAAATACAAATGAAAAGAAGATAACCCAAATTCTAGATCCCCGATCGTCCCAACTAGGCTCCACTACTGATCATCAGGAAATGAAACGTAGTAACGACCAAGTTCCTCGTCAAACTCCCACTTGAGTTCGGTAGCATCACCTGCACTGGTATCATCGGGACCTGCAACTGTTTTGGTAGAATATGTGAGTCACGAGGACTCAGCAATCTGAAAACCCGCGAGATCAAGACTATTTAAGCTTATGGGTAGGATGGGGTAATGAGGTGGAGTTGCAGCAAGCACTAAGCAAATATGGTGGCTAACATACGCAAATAAGAGCGAGAAGAGAAGCAACGCAACGGTCGAGAAGCTAGAAGTGATCAAGAAGTGATCCTGAAACTACCTACGTTCATACATAACCCAGACCGTGTTCACTTCCCGGACTCCGCCGAAAAGAGACCATCACAGCTACACACGCGGTTGATGCATTTTAATTGAGTCAAGTGTCAAGTTCTCTACAACCGGACATCAACAAATTCCCATCTGCCTCATAACCACGGGCACGACTTTCGAAAGTTTAAACACTGCGGGGGTGTCCCAACTTAACCCATCACAAGCTCTCACATTCAACGAAGGATATTCCTTCTCCCGGGAAGACCCGATCAGGCTCAGAATCCCGGTTACAAGACTTTTCGACAATGGTAAAACAAGACCAGCAAAGCCACCCGATGTGCCGGCAAATCCCGATTGGAGCTGCACATATCTCGTTCTCAGGGCACACCGGATGAACACTACGTACAGCTAAAACCAGCCCTCAAGTTTCCCCGAGGTGGCACTGCAAGTGGTTCTAGGTTGGACCAACACTCGGAGGAGCACTGGCCCGGGGGGTGGGGGGTAAAATAAGATGACCCTCGGGCTCTGGAAACCCAAGGGAAAAAGGCTTAGGTTGTTAGGCAAATGTAAAACCAAGGTCGGGCCTTGCTGGAGGAGTTGTATTCAAAGCGAACTATCAAGGGGGTCCCATAAATCCCCAACCGCGTAAGGAACGCAAAATCAAGGAACATAACACCGATATGACAGAAACTAGGGCGGTAAGAGTGGTACAAAACACCAGGCAAAAGGCAGAGCCTTCCACCCTTTACCAAGTATATAGATGCATTAATTAAATAAGAGATATTGTGATATCCCAAAATCATCATGTGCCAACATGGAGCAAACTTCAACTGCACCTGCAACTAACAACGCTATAAGAGGGGCTGAGCAAAAGCGATAGCTTAGCCAAACAATGGTTTGCTAGGAAGGATGGTTAGAGGCTTGGCATGGCAATATGGGAGGCATGATAAACAAGTGGTAGGTAGCGCAACATAGCGATAGAGCGAACAACTAGCAAAGCAAAGATAGAAGTGATATTGAGGGTAATGGTCATCTTGCCTGAAATCCCGTTAGCAAGAAGATCGAATCCATGAAGTAGACGAACCAACGTAGTCGAACGGGTCCTCAGAAACTCAACGTAACCGGAACTATCGAGAAGGAGTACACCCGAAAAAGAAGCAAACAACATGGTAAACCAACAAGCATGAGCATGGCATGATGCACAAACAAGTATGATGCATGTCCGGTTTAATGAGGCATGGCACGGTAAAGTGCACAAACAATACTAAAAGTTAAGTGGAGCTCAATATGCAACAAGTTGCATATTGACGAAACACCACATCAAATATTTAGTTCTCTCTCATTTATGTACCCCAACAATATTAAATGTTGATTAACATGGCAAGAGGTGAAGCATAAGAAACTAACTATTTAGGGAAGTTTAAATGAGGCCGAAACACCAAACAATAATTCCGGAAAATCCTCATATGCATATTTTGAATTTGCTACTGTTCTGCCCTACACCATGTTTTAATGTTGTTAAACAGTAAAGCAAAGTGCATCAAGTTAATCTATGCATTTTTCTACCCCATTTACATATAAAAGTTTATTAAATTCGGAGTTACGGTTAATTATTTATGAAATAAATCATTTTAACATGGCATTTAAGCAAATTAAAGCAAACAGCAAGTTAAACATTTTTAACATGGATGAAAGTTGCATATTATGAAAGTAGATGAAATTCTAAGCATTTTACATATTTGAAGTTTTAACATATGGTGCATGGTTCTTTAGTTATTAAATGCATGAACAGCAAGGGTTTTTCTGCAAAACAGGTTTTCTCAGGATAACTGGTAAAATCGCCAGGGACAAGAAAAAACATGTTGGGCCAAAACTGCTGGTTGCTGGGGCGCTCACCATGGGATGAGGCCCAGGTCAGTGTTGGCGGCTGAGGGCGGTGCGGGCAGATCGCGAAGGAGGCTGGGCCCTCCGGGCGCTGGCTGGGCCTTGCTGCCGATGCGCTGGAGGCACGGTCAACGCTCAGGACGAGCGAGCCGCTGCTGATCATTACCAACAGAGGCAACAGTAGGCCATGTCGATGTAGAAGACGGGCGGCGCGACAACGGGGCTCCGGCGAGCTGGGTGTCGGCGAGGTAGGGGCGCGGACGAGGATGGCCTGCTGGTTCCGGCGACTAGCGATGGCGGGGACGAGGTGCTCGAGGAAGGGGAGCAGCGCGGCTACAGGCAGCGGGCGACGGAGCACTTCCTGTGCACTTGAACAGAGAGAGATATTCAGAGAGGATGGAGCAGAACGGAAAGGGGAAGAAGAGAGAAGGCGAGGGTGACGGGCACGCGACCACGGGGCTCCTGGACAGCGTCGGCTTGAGGAGCTCGGATGGCGGCATCCATAGCGGCGAACAGAGGAGGCTTGGATGAGCGGGACGGCGATGGAGCGCGAGGAATCAGGGGCTCACGAGGAGCGCTCGGGGTTGCGAAGGAGGAACGGCGACACGGCGGTCGGGAAGGCTGGGGTCGTGGGACTTGGACGCGGGGCTCCGGTGACGCGGGAAAAGTGAGGGAGGTCCGAGTTGGGCGTATCAGGGCGAGGAAGGCGTTGGACGACCGAGGCGCAACGGATCCAGGAGACGGGACGGTGGTGAAGCTCCAAGGCCATGGTGTTCCTGTGAACCAGAGAAGAGGGAGACATCACGCTCAGAGAGGAGAAGAACCAGGGGAAGGGAGAGAAAGGAAAATGAGGGGGCGCAACGAGGAGTTCCTGCTGGTGCTCGGCGTCGAGGTTCACCGACCTGGAGTTGTTGCTGGCTTGCTGCCGCGGTTCTTGTAGCTCCGACGAGGTGCGAGCAGAGGAGGCGCACGGGAGGAGCGGGGCTCTACTTGCGGGAGGCTGGGAGCGAGGCTACGGTGGATTGGCTGGATCTGAAAACGAGGAAGGAAGGTGGCTGAACACGAGGAGGGAGACGGTTGGCTGCGGGTGGATCTGGATCGGGAGGGGCGATCTAGGGTCTAGGGTTAGACTAAATATAGAGTGAGTGGGTTAGATTAGGAGCGATCTAGTCCCTCCGATCGAAATCAGACGGTCCAAGAAAATTAGGCTAGGAGAGTCCAATGAGGAACCGATGATGATTTAGGGATGTTAGGGGATGATCCGGACCCATCGGTAACAACAACCCGTGTCGGCTTCGGGACAGCTTTCGGACGCGCGCGAGGGGTTTGAGCACTGAGCAAAGAGATTAAGCAGCCAGACAAGAGGGAATCGAAAAACCCGGTTGGTCTCGGAATGGACAATGGAGAGACACGGCAACTACGAATGAACTAAGAGTTTTAAGAAAACATGTGGATGCAATGCGGATGATGCGATGATGAATGCAACAAATAAATAAATCACAAGGCGACAACGAAATACATGGAAGTAGTCTGAAGCGTCGGTGTCGGGGCGTCACACCAGCTCCAGGCGCCCAGCTACCAGGTGGAGGTCGACACCCTGAAGATCTTCTCGCAGTTGGGTCATCTTAGAAAGAGCGCGCTCCAAGATGTCGGGGGAGGCGAAAGGACCTAGAACCAGCGGTGCGGCAGGAGGAGGAGGAGGAGGCGGCATCATCACCATAGCCTGGGAGACTGGGGGCTCCTGAGCTATGGAGACCTCAGCAGCCGAGCCGGACACCGGTGCCTCCGAGGCCAGCGGGGCCACGGGGGCTGACTCCTCCCGAGGATTCTCCCCCAGGCATCGCGAGGACGACCGAGCCAGAGAGACATGAGCGCCAACGCTGCCCTTCTCCACGGAGCGAGATGCCGCCGCGGCAGGCAGGTTGGTCCCGAGCTGCACCACTGCTTCCTCTTTCCTCTTCTTCACCGCAGGCGTCGGCCTAATCGCACAACGGAGAAGCGTCAAGGTCAAGCAGTAGAAGGAAGAACGAAACAAGGCAAGAGCACTTACAGGTCTGTCGCGGCGTAGTCCCTCCGCTTCGTAAGCTTGAAACCTGAGAGCCTTGAAGCCCGAGGCGCGGGCGCGAGGGCTCCAGGAGCAGAAGGAGGGGCAGCAGACGGGCCAGGAGCAGCCCCAGGCGGAATTAGAGCAGGGGCGTCATCTCGGGAGACCAACGCCGACCTGCCCCTCGTCGGGATCACGGGCGGCTCCCCCCTCTGGAGGACATTGGCCTCGTCGTCATCGTCAGGCATGGTGCGGAGGATGTCGGCCTTGCGCAAGGGGGAGGTCTCCCCCATCCCCTTGGGGGTCGCCTCCAAGTCGCGTTCCTCGCCTTCCTCCTCCTTGCGGGAGTCGCCAGAAGACACGTCCACCGGCGACGTCGCCTCCGGGACCACAAGGGGCGCCGGCGGCACAAGGACCACAAGGGACCGGTGGATTGCCTCTCGGGCTAAGGATGAGTAGTACAAGGGGAGAATAACCTCCTGAGGGGAGGTGTTCTTGTGCTTGGCGGACTTGTGTGGGTGAGGATGATCTCAATCAGTTCGAGATGAGTTTGAGACCCGTTGCCTCCTACGGTGGTGGCTAGTCTTATTTATAGAGGCCTGGTCCTCTTGCCAAATATTGAGCGGGAAGGGATCCCACAACGGCCAATTTGAAGGGGGACAACTAGTACAAGCTATCCTGACAAAAGTAGTCTTCGCCTGCCAAAGGCTCTAGTGGTGACGCTGTCTTGGGCTCCACGGTGACCACCGTCCTGCCGTCCTTCCGGTCTTGATCTTGTTACACTGATATGGAAACCTTTGCCTGATGCCTCGGGACTCCTCGCCTGCGCGTGCCTCTTTAGTACCAAAGAGGAAACAAGGACACCGTGCTCGCTGGCACCCGCCTGGTCTCGGTCGTCATGGCTTACGTCATAGGAACCTCGCGAGGTTCCCCTTGCCTTGAGCTCTCCGCCCCTCGCGAGCTGGCCTGGTGAGGCTGCCCCCGAGGAGGTCTTGCGTTGTTCGCCTCGCGAGGCCTGGCCCCTCGTGAGGGTCTTGAGTGTTGGCTGGTGAAGATGGGCCGTACGGGGCCGCTGGTGGAGCCACGCCGTGGGCCGCAGGTAGGCATGTCTGGGGACAACCGTTCCCAGAATGCCGACAGGCGAACGATGTTCATGGCAACTAAGCACCGAATAGATAGGTGATAATCATAAGCAACTCATGGAAGGGGTAAAGCCAGTTCTGACAGATGCACACAATGATACATGCCATAGGAACGGACCCACACGTCTTGGGGATAATGCAGCCCGAGGGGCGCCCCCAACTGAACAAACCAAAAAGTGTCACCTGGCACCGTTGCTGAAGAAGTGTCGAAGTAGCTGAAGACTTGTGCTGCAGAAGTCGCTCCTCACGAGTGCCCAGGTCCTGAGCCTCGCGAGGCTCTGGAGGTCTGGGAGGCTCGTGAGGATCCAGCGCCACCTCGGATAGGACCACCTGGTGCCTGGCCTCATGAGCCGCCAGGACACCCCGCATTTGGCACTGGTGCGCAGCAGCCCTGTTCAGCAAACCAAAAGGCATGCGAATGTAGCTGGGGGCCCTCGCATCGGCCAACATGGCACGACCAGAGGAGCTCCTGAGACGTGGCCCTGTGGAGCCCTTGGATGTTGACGCAGGCGCGCAGCTTGCTGCACTTGCCGGGGGAGGGAGCTTCGTCGGGTGGTGCGGGAAGACCCCCGCCTTGATGCTCTCCCGCACCACGCACCTCCATTACCTACCCCCGCGCGATGCATGCAACATAAGTGGCTAAGGATAAGTGTATGGTGGGAAGAGTGCATTGGCAGTTTCTACCCCGTGCTTTGAAGTCATTCACGGGCCATCACAAGAATGGCCCCACCACAATTGGCTTTACACGACGCGCGAGAAAACTGGAAACTAGCCTGGGCTCAAGATTAGTGAAGAAGCAAAGAAGATCTCAAGGGGCCAGCCTCTTCCACACCCCTGCCTGTGCACTTATTAGGGCCTACCCCGACGAAGCTCGGCAGCACGTTCGGGGCAGGCCTGGGTGCTTTTGTCGGTGCAAGAAACCCTGGGTCCATTGCCCAGACTGTGTACAGGCAGGAGAGCAAGATTAGAGCACCACGATCAGGCCAAAGTACAAGAGATCAAGATCTTCAAAGTACCAACATGCAGATCAAGAGGACCAAGACCAAGACAAAGAAGTATGACACCACCAGGAGAAAAGCCTCCCTTGTCGGGCAGGCGAGCCTGGCAAGGACGGGGTTACCCCGGATGAAAACCTCCAAGACGTCCCCGCAGGGCCCGCCGGCACTCGCGGAGGTGGAGCCACCTCACCAAACCACCTCACCACGACGCACGTCATCAAGCAGTGCGGTGTCAAGCCGCAAAGTGACTAAGTGGCAACCATTTGCCACATTGCAGCCTCTTTCTACAGGAAATGCCTACAAATGACACCCGTCCTGCGACGTGTCAAGCGAGCAGGTGCGAAGGTGGCAAAACAGCCCGGCAAGGCTTGCCGGGCAAGCGATAATGTGATGTTGAGTGGCGCATTTAATGCGCTCTGTCAGCGTGCAGAGTTAGGTATGATAGCACTATTTGCTATCTTATCAGTGCATAATGACTAATGTTCCACTGTGGTGACCCCTTAGTCTATAAAAGGAGGACCAAGGCAACCTTAGAAAGGGTTTGACCCTGTGTTAGCAAATCCACCCCCTCACATTTCATACGCACGTAGCCGTTTCGCCCTGAGGCAACCCTGCCGGGCAAACGTACTGCGACCACCACCATTTTTCCACCATCAATCCACCAAAGAAGGAGTACGTTTTTACGCCTCACGGCGGCCCGAACCTGGGTAAAACTGCCTGTGTGATCTATGCCGTGCTGCCCCACGCTCTTCTGCTCTTTGTGCAACGTGCCATCCCCCGCCGAACCAGCAAGGGACCTTTGGTCCCATGGGTGGCCGTGGTTTCCCGCGACACGTACCAAACTAGCTCTACATTTACGATGCGCGCCACATCACAAACAGTTCATGATTGTAAACCGTGTACGATAGGGTGACAATCACACACATTTAGTTTCCCCGCACCGTTTGTGATATTGTCTGACATCACACATGCTTTACAAATAGCAACTGTGTGCATGGTTACACATGTTTCCTCTCCGTGAACCGTGTTGTATTATGATGTATATCACACACGCCGTGCTTCATAGACCGTGTGCGCTTCATAGACCGTGTGCGCCTTAATGACCTGCAGAGCGTATTTTCACCCTAATTTAATTGCTGCTATTTAAATTGTACCAAATTCAATTTGAAAGTAGGTTATAACTTCATTCATATCCATCAGGTTCCACAACCAATGCATTATTCGATTCACACATACATATGATCAAGAATTATTGATGCGGCTTGAACTACGTCGGAATTTCCCCAAAGAGGAAGGGATGATGCAGCACAGCTACGGTAGGTATTTCCCTCAGTGATGAGACCAAGGTTATCGAACCAGTAGGAGAACCACGCAACACTACGTAAACGGTACCTGCACACAAATAACAAATACTTGCAACCCGACGTAAAAGAGGGGTTGTCATTCCCTCCCAGGTAAAAACATAGATAAAATTGTAGTAGATTGGATAAATAGATCTCGCGGGAACGCGGGATAAAATAAATAACAATAAATTGCAGCAAGGTATTTTTGGGTTTTTGGAATAATAGATCTGAAAATAAAAGCGAATAAAAATAGATCTCGAAGGCAAATATGATAAAGAAGAGACCCAGGGGCCGTAGATTTCACTAGTGGCTTTTCTTGCGAAAATTAACATACGACGGGTAAACAAATTATTGTTGGGTAATTGATAGAACTTCAAATAATTATGACGATATCCACGTAATGATCATTATATAGGCATCACGTCCAAGATTAGTAGACAGACTCCTGCCTGCATCTACTACTATTACTCCACACATCGACCGCTATCCAGCATGCATCTAGTGTATTAAGTTCATGGAAAACGGAGTAATGCAATAAGAACAATGACATGATGTAGACAAGATCTAATCATGTAAGATAGACCCCATCATGTTATCCTTAATAGCAATGATACATACGTGTCATGTCCCCTTCCGTCACTGGGATTGAGCACCGTAAGATCGAACCCATGACAAAGCACCTCTTCCCATGGCAAAAAAATCATCTAGTTGGCCTAACTAAACCAAAGATTCGAAGAAGAAATACGAGGCTATAACCAATCATGCATATAACAGATCAAAATCAAATAAATTTCATGGATAAAATAGATCTAATCATAAACTCAAAGTTCATCGGATCCCAACAAACACACCACAAAAAGAGTTACATCAAATAGATCTCCAAGAGACCATTGTATTGAGAATCAAAAGAGAGAGAGAGAGAGAGAGAGAGAGAGAGAGAGAGAGAGACAGGAAGCCGTCTAGCTACTAACTACGGACCTATAGGTCTACAATGAACTACTCACGCATCATCGGAGAGGCACCAATGAGGATGATGAACCCCTCTGTGATGGTGTCTACATTGGATTTGTGGTTTCTGGAACTTGCGGCAGCTGGAATTGTGTTTCGTCAACTCCCCTTGGGTTTTTGGAATATTGGGGTATTTATAGAGCAAAGAGGCGGTGCGGGAGGTTGCCGTGGTGGGCACAACCCACCAGGGCATGCCTGGGCCCATAGGCGTACCCAGGTGGGTTATGCTCCCCTCAGAGCCCCTCTCTGGTACTTCCTTGGCTCAACTTGTGTCTTCTGGTCCCAAAAAAATATCCAAAAAGTTTCGTTGCATTTGGAGTCCGTTTGGTATTGATTTTCTGTGAAGTAAAAAACAAGCAAAAAACTGGAACTGGTACTGGGCACTATGTCAATAGGTTAGTCCCAAAAAATGATATAAAGTTGCTATGAAATGATTGTAAAACATCCAAGAATGATAATAACAACATGGAACAATAAAAAATTATAGATACATTGGAGTTGTATTAATTAAATCAATGAAAAGAATTACATAACCACCAAATAAAGAATGATGAACCAGGGTTGTATACTTGTACTATGAAAGATGGTAAAGAAAGAGACGAGAGACATTCTGGTTGCTGAACAAGGTGAAGCGAAATGGCCCTATTGTGCTCTCCTCGATGTAGAAGGCACGCACGACTCTAGTCCAACCCCTTGTGATGGCCGACCGCCAATCATGTAGTTTGAGAGGTAATCTTGAGTAAACTGCTTCAGGATCAACTGCAAAGGAAAAAGATTCAGACATTGTAATCTAACACAACTCGTTATGGGCAGTAAAAATAAGGCTACAGAGTTCTTACTTACCATGCCATAGTTCACTATTGTCTTGCATAAAGTGTAAACAAATAGTTCGATTGACATTTTTGACCCATTTTAATAACAATCTTTATCAGTTTCTTCTCTTGGAGCTGGTTCATGAATATCTCATTGCCCCATACGCAGAAAGGGTCGAAGCGTGGATCTTTGCCAATGACATATCTACCTAAAAGCACCAAGTTAATATTAGAAGCTAAACAACAATTGCACAATGATGTAGTACAACACTCCCTCCATCCCATTATACAAGATCTTATTTCATCCAATATACTCACATATTGGATGAATTAACATCTTATATTACGCGGCGGATGGAGTTTATTAAATTTTTACAAATATCGGCCGATTAACTGCAGTTAAGTGCTGTTGTGTTATTGTTGTTCTTGCTGCTCTTCCATGTATATCTAGACATCATCCGAACATTAAGGTAACACTCTTCCTTGTTGCTATGTATCCTAGTATTGCATATTAAGCCATTCAGTACAATGCATGTTGCTATGTAGCCTCAGATATATTAAATATGGCCCTAGTTAACCTACCGATAAATCGAGTACATATATATATTCAGTGAAATGTCTGTTTCGATGATAAATCCCTTATCAGCCCCCGACTATATGGTACCAGCTACCGATATCCTAAAAAGTGAGTATATATAAGCAATGTAATGAAACTAATCTCGATGGAAAACAACAGATGTTCCCAATATTGTTCTGTGGGAGTACATCTGATGTATGTTAAGCACAACATGATAAACATCAACTAAATATATCCATGGTAGACAACATAATCTCCAAATGATAGTTTAGTGTGCAGGTTTAAGAACGCTAGTTAAGCAAAACAAGAAGTGGAAAGGTGTGTTAATTGCAATAGGCATAACATTTAAAAACAAGAAAATATAGTCATTCGAACTGGTATTGTGCAGGTCTAAAGTACACTAGTTATTGTTAAAAAATATGGAAAGGCATGTTAACTTCAACATCCTTAACAGCAACCAAATATTGTAACTCTTAGTGGTATTGTTGAAATTGTTATTGATGAAATTGAACTGCATGGCAAATAGTTCCACATATAGTGCATCACATTGTGAATAACTGAAATAAACAAGGCATAAGGCCATCTCTAGCCGACCCCCTAAAAGTTAATGCTGTAAAACCCTTAGTGAGTATATATATACTCCAGCAATTTTTGGCCTTTTCTAGTCGATCCCCTAAAGTGAACGTTGTAACTTAAATTTGATCAAGTTCAAAGCAGGTTCATCCGAAAGTAGCATGCATTCAAACATAAACATAGATAGTTTTGCATAACCAAACATAAAACAAAATTTTAAACTAAGCTAACCTACATTCAGTTGAAGTGGAGATTGAGCTAGACCTTCCACGTCAGGTACGGTGTGCCGCGAGCCAGGTTCGGGCCGGTGCCGTTGTCAGGGTCGTTGGGGAAGACACTCCTTCACTCGTCGATGTCGATCTCCTCGTCCTCGCCGCCCTCTGAGCCGACAAAGATCATCCGCTCCGCCTCCATGAGCTCCGGGTGCTATAAGCGGAGCTCTTGCATGTTGACCTTGTTGGCGGCCTCGGCCTCGAGGCGCTCCCATGCCTCGCGGTCCTTCCACTCCATAGCCAAGCTCAACACCCTTGGCTCTGGCGAGGTCGACTGGACGTGTGCCAAAGGGGAAATTGTGCCTAGCCACCGCGCCGTGGTAGCAGACCTACCAGCGGTCGTACTCCATGGCCGCGAGCTCAGCCATGTCGAAGCTACCGTTCCACTAGCGGGTGTGGGTCTCTTGATCCGTAATCTCGGCGACCCACATTCCCCATCGCTGCTGCCGAACCCCGAGGTAGGACCTAATCGGCGGCCGAGCCCGACGGAGGACGAGGAAGTCCTCGAACCAGCATAGGGGTGCGACGGTGGGCGGATCAGGCGACCGGCGACGGCGGCTCGATAAACAGCCCGCAGGGGACGACGGGACACCTCGGCGGCCACCTCGCCGACATCAGGCGAAGAGGCCGCGATAAACCTCTTTTGGGCCATTGGCTCCTCGAGCTCCCCAGCACACATGCAGAGGTTGAGGATGGAGGTGGCGGCGACCTACCAATGGTTTCGAGCGAGGGAGGGGTGGTGTGTGTCTGTGTGAGCAGAGGTTTTGGGGTGTGTGTGGAGGGGGGGCGGGCAAGGTAATGTTTGAGGAAATACCGCGACAACTGAAATATTTACTAGGCGGGAATAAAATGCCGGGCTACTGAAAATTTAGATCAAGGGAGAGCAGATATTTTTTAGATTGCGAGGGATGCAGAGGCGGGAGTAAAATGCCGGGGCTACTGAAAAATTGGATCAAGGGAGAGAAGATATTTTTGAGATTGCGAGGGATGCAGAGGCGGGAGTAACAAGCTAGGGCTATTGAACATTTGAATCAAGGGCAAGCAGATATTTTTGAGATTGTGAGGGATGCATAGGCGGGAGTAAAATGCTAGGGCTACTGAAAATTTGAATCAAGGGATTGAAATAGAGTGGGAGTAATAGACATCGCACATGGTCCACACATACTAATCGTGTTCTATCAAACATAAAAACCTTCCAGACGGTAGATATTTTTGAGATTGCAAGGTAGTAGATATTTTCGAGAGCGGGAGGCAAGCGTCGTGGAACCCAATCTACTATGCTAATGTGAGTGACAGGCGCACGGGCGTGGCACAAGGGTAGTCTAATCGAACCATGTCTGTTGCGTCCCCAATCGCAGACGGTTGCTGCATTCAACTCGTCTGCTGTTTATAAATTTGGCAACAAGAATAACGTGGGAAAGGGTTAGAACACGAACACACTTGCATGTGGACCAAATATATGTATGAAAAGGGTGGTTTGATGTTCAAATGCCCAATGCACAAATTTGATGTGGTACCTATCGCACAAAGCGCACAGTATTGCTAGTCAGCCACCCCCTACGAACCCCACTTTGTGTTGGCGGTAAGGGAATCCTAGCTACGAATGCATGCCCCCAAATAGCTAGGTCTGAAATCTCACCCCTACCGTAACACAAAACCTATAGGGGTCCATCATGGTCAAACTTCCCGTTTCGTTTCCTAACAAAGGTGGACCGTGTGCCGACCCACAAATGTGTGCTTGTGGCGCAAGATGGGTGAGGCCACATATAAACCACCTGCGGGTGGCCCTTCTATATGTATGAAAAGGGTGTGGTGTGATCTTTAACTACCATTCAGAACTTTGATGTGGCACTTGTTCTCGCAAATTAACCGGACTTCCCCGACCCCACGGAGGTTGCAGGTAGTGCGAAGTAGCCCCCACCCCCCACACACACACGTCGGGTGGGGGGAGGGCATCTCACCAAGGGCTACTGTAACACGGACCAAGTAGAATCCAACTTGGTCATATAACCTCTCTCGCTCGTTGTTGGTCAAAGTGATGGACGTCCACACGACCCCGAAAAAATGGGCTAGCTTGTCGCCGATAACCTCGCGAGGGAGTACCGTCTGAAGACAAAACCCACTCTATGCATGTGGCCTAATTATGTATATGGAAGTGGTGTGTGTTGCGTTTGAATACCCAATGCGCAAATTTGATGTGGCACCATGCTTTGGAACCGTAAAATCCCCACACCGGGCGAGGGTTCACGAGCGTAGCATGCGCTCAAACTTAATTAGGCCTGGAATGATCGACCTACTATACGGTAACACGAACCAAGGAAGAAGAATCCACCCTGATAACCTTTCTCGTCGTCGGTCGAAATGATGGACGTCCACGCGGGCCCACGAATACACACACACACACACACACACACACACACACAGATATATATATATATATATATATATATATATATATATATATATATATATATATATATATATATATATGCTTGCTTGCTTGCTGCCGATAACCAAGCGAGTGAGAGTGTCCAAAGACAACCATTGCATGCATGTGTCCCAAACATATTTATGGAGGTGCGTGATGCATGCATATGTGTTGAATACCCAATGCACAACATTGATGTGGTGCATGCGTTGAAAACCGCACAGGCCCCCACACAGAGCAAGAGGTTCATGACGTGTCGTGTGCTCGCCCCCTCGATCCAGCGGGATGGATTGATGTGTACATATGCGCTATTATATATGTAATCTCACATCATGACATATATCGTGAGATAAACAAAAAATTAATCGCCTCCTAAGTCAAATTAATTAACCTCTCTCGCTGTCGGTGAAAGTGATGGACCAAGCGGGCCGACAAATGGAAGCGTCGTTGATAACCGCGTGAGTGAGTGCCAGAGGACAACCACCATTGCTTGCATGTGTGCCAAAACATATATATGTAGAGGTGTGTGGTTGTGATGTTTTGAATACATAATGCACAACTTTGATGTGGAATTTGCCTCAAAAACTGCAAAGTCCCCACACAGAGTGATGTTCATGTGACACCTAGTATATGCTGGTCCCATCCCTCCTTCGACACGTACTATATACTCCAACCGTAACACAGCCCTAAAAGAATTAATCCTCCTTGATAATCAAACGTACCTCTCTCTCGTTGGTTCAAAGTGATGGACGACGACCTCGCGGGCCCACAGGAACGACACGTACATCGCACGCGAGTGAGCATCCTATATAGGACTACATACCACCATCTGCATATGGCCCAAAGAGGTGTTTGTGTGATGTTTGAATATGCAATGCACAACTTTGATGTGGCACCATATATATACCTCGGAAACCAAAAAGTCCCCACGGAGAGCGAGGTTCATGATGTGTGGTATGTGCTACGCCCCCATTCGACGCATGGTGTATACTTCTACTATATAGCACAAACCAAAAAGAATCATTCCTAGATGGTCAAATTAACCTCTCTCTCATAGGTTCAAAGTGATGGAGGACAACCTCGTGGGCCCACAGATGGAAGCGCCCCATGATAGTGAGTTCCTATAGGGCAACCACCGCCTGCATGGTATTGCGTGATGTTTGAATACCAATGCACAACTTTGATGTGGCACCTGCCTCGGGAACCGGAAAGTTCCCACATGGAGCGAGGTTATTACACACACACACATATATATAGTATACATGTTGCCCCTCTTTGACATGTACTACATACTCCTACCATGCATATACGTAACACAAACCAAAAAGAGCCACCCTTGTTGGTCAAATTAACCTCTCTCTCTCTCTCTCTCTCTCTCGTTGTACATTCAACTGATCGACGATGACCTCGCGGGCCCACAGAGAGAGTCACACGCGAGCGAGTGTGATAGGACAACCACCGCGTGCATGTGCCCATGTGTTGTGTGATGTTTGAATAACCAACGCACAACTTTGACGCGGCACATGCTTTGCAAACTGGAAATGCACTACACAGAGGTTCGTGAATCATAGCCCCCTCACTTCGAGCCGTTGGGAGGGACTCATGTGTACGCATGTTCCCGAACTTTGATATGGAATCTCACCATAATCCACACCGTAACACACGTGCCAAGATGAATCCACCTTTGGGCAAATGCCTCTCGCTGTCGGTGGAAACTAAAACCTTTGCGGGCTAACGAATGGGCACATCGTTGATAACCGCATGAGGGAGTGTCTGAGAGGACCACCAATGCATGCATGTGGCCCGAACATGTATGTATGAAAGGGTTGTGTAATGCTTTAAATAACCAATTCACGACTTTGATGTGGCATATATGACTCACAAAATGATCAATAATCCCACATCACGGAGGCTCACGACTCGTAGTGTACTGCCGGACCGCCCCACACACAGACACACACATCCCGCACCACCACTGCCACTCTCAGGCATGTCAAACTTTTTCTGCAGTGAACATGTGACCAAAGGAGTGTCGTGTTAAAGTTTGAAAAAAAAAACCAGAGATCATTCGACCCATTTTATACATTGATTGATTTCCTGGGGATTTAATGTGCAAAAATCAAATTTGAGCTACATGTGCACCAAAACGGATTGCAAAATCGTATGTGTGTCCCTGGGTGCAAGTTTCCCCATGAAAGAGATTTCAAAAACATTGAGAATATTGATTCTTAAAATACAATAAATCCAAAACTTAGTTGAAATTCATGAAACTTATCGTGGTGTCATATATCGACAACAGTAGACTATGATATTATATTTTTCGTCAAATTTGAGACAAGTTTTGATATAATCTTTTTACAAACGGGAGATTGTTAATAACTAGCAACCAATATCTCATATAGATTATTTATTCGGACCGTGTACATTAAACCGTGCCATGCTTCGATTAAGCAGTAAAGAGGCCGAATGAATCATGAAAAAACAAAAATATATACGTGACGCCACGCGCCCCGTATGCCATGCGAGTAGGCGTGAGTTGATGGGACACATGTGAGTAGTCCGCTGCGCAGGCAGACAGGGAGGTGCGTGTGCAGGTGTGTGAATTGACGGGAGGAGTTTTCGCTGCGCAGTGTCACCGGGAGGCATGTGAGTAGCTATGTGAAATGGTGGTAGGAATGCCAG
Organism: Aegilops tauschii subsp. strangulata; assembly: GCF_002575655.3. Taxonomy (NCBI): domain Eukaryota; kingdom Viridiplantae; phylum Streptophyta; class Magnoliopsida; order Poales; family Poaceae; genus Aegilops; species Aegilops tauschii. The sequence goes on along the minus strand of NC_053041.3, from coordinate 302,996,781 downwards.
AAGTCCGCCGCGCAGGCTCACGGGGAGGCGAGACAGCCTTTAACCGCCGCCTACCTCGCTCCTGCTGGTCCGTATTAATGGCGCGTCCGAGCCGCTGGCCATAATAGGCGGCCGCACCCCTGGTCCATAGTGGTCACCAACGTCTGGACTCTGGAGTGTATGAGGATGCCACCGAAGCGCACCATCGGAGGGAGTGGCGACACCGGGGCTAGTGAAGCACCTGCGCAACACGTGAAGTTGGGCACAGAGGTTGCCGTCACCGTTGATGAGGTCTCGCGCGGGTAGTAGCATGACCTTGACTTCGTCGGTGCCGTCCTGCCCCCCAGCCGGAGCCGGAGGTCAACAGCAACTTCCGCAACGACTGCGACTCTGACGGAAAACCGGCAAGTCATCTATATCCATTTGTGCGGCAAACATATCATATATTTTCTCCGGTTACTCCCCCACCCCCTCTAATTTTTTGGAATACAAATCCTATGGTTATGTTCTCTCAGACCATGAAATTAGAGTAATTAAGATCCGTTAGATGCATGTAGTGTATTGATTGTTTGAATGGTATACGTATAGGGTTAGTGATTTATTGTTTGTTCTATACAAATGATTTTTGCTAATAATCTGAGTAGGGTTAGTGTGCATGCTAATAATTCATGGCCAGATCTTGAGAATTGATTTTGAATGTCCTACATATATGTTTGTGCCATTTTTTCTTCCAGAACTTGAGAATTGATTTTGAATGTCCTGCATGTATGGTTCTGCCATTTTATTGTCAGATTGGTATGTACACAGATGAGGCTCCGGCCAGCGGCACCGCTGGTTGTAGATCTTTGACTGGGTAGCGTTGCCAGAAGCGGCCACAGCCCCTGGATCTGAGGAACCCGTAGAATCTCCGGCGGACCGCATGAACGATCTCCCGGACGTCATCCTTGGGGAGATCATATGCCTTCTCCCCTCCAAGGATGGATGCCGCACACAAGTCCTCGCATCTCGGTGGCGCACTCAGTGGCGCGCCGCGCCTATTAATCTCGACTGTCATCAGCTATCTGTCGATGATGATGCTGAACTCCTCGGAGCCATCATCTCCTCCCACCAGGGCTCCGTTCAATGCATCTCCATCTGGGCATGCTACCTGCTGGACATACCCTACACAGTGGCCGCCAGGCTGACATCCCGTCAATTCAAAAAAATCTAGCAGCTTGAGTTCTACCATCACTATGAAAATAACTTACTACCAATCGCCGTATTTGGGCCCTCACCACCGATGTACATCTCATTGTTTACCTCCTCTCTCCACACCGCCACCTTGACCCGGTGCCATCTAGCAGAAAATCTGGTACAAATGCTTCGACTCCCATTGCTGAAAAAACTTGCGCTTATGTTGATCTGTCAGAGGCCTCACTGCACAGCATTATCCACTCCTGCTGCCCTGCCCTGGAGACCTTGGTGCTTGTTTTTGGAAATCAAATCCATGTCCCATGTCTCATAATAAAGCCACCTCCCCTTGTAAGCATTGGAATTTGTTTTGATGGACAGGAGCTCATCATCGAAGATGCCCCTTCACTTCAAAGGTTGCTCCTTCATTGGTGTTATGCACCTTCGCAAATAACTATGGTCTGTGCGCCTAAGCTGGAGACCCTTGGTACAATTGAAGATCCGTTTAAATTGTTCAAGATGGTGTTTGGCTCCACACTTAATCAGGTACTATATATTATTCATGTACACTTTTGTAACTAGATAATACCCCGCGCGTTGCCGCGGAACATTTTGTAAGAATCAATTGCTTCTACATATGTGCAAAATAAAAAAAAATAAGAAATACATTTTCTTACTGTTTCAAGAAAATCTGATGGTTTTAGCTTTCGACAACTAAATGGGCCTGATGTTTGGCCCCATCCAAAAAAATATTGTTACCCCTTTTTATCTATTTTTTCCAATAAAGTTATCTGCACTTTGTATTTATTGAATAAGTACAATATTTTTTACTATCACTAAGGCTTGAAAGAACTCTGCCTATGTTGTCTCAACATAGCCGGTCCCAAGCCCGGCTAAAGGAGGAGGGTTGTGATAGGCTTGGCAAGCCAATGTAAAAACTCAGCCACTCTTATGGAGATGAAACCCAAAATGCATTGGTGATGGATGAGGTCACAAGGGTTATACAAGGAGATATCCCATGGTGTATGCTCTCTGCGGATGATGTGGTGCTAGTTGACGATAGTCGGGTGGGGGTAAATAGGAAGTTAGAGTTATGGAGACAAACCTTGGAATCGAAAGGGTTTAGGCTTAGTAGAACTAAAACCGAGTACATGATGTGCAGTTTCAGTACTACTAGGTGTGAGGAGGAGGAGGTTAGCCTTGATGGCCAGGTGGTTCCCGAGAAGGACACCTTTCGGTATTTGGGGTCAATGCTTGTGGGGGGCCCGACTCATAAGTCGTGATCACCGAATGCACGTGTATAGTGATCCCAAAGATCAATGCTCACTGAACACATAGAAGCTATATAACAAGAGTCTTACATCCATACATACCGTCTTACATAAATTATGACCATTATGGTCAAGTCTTGAGTATAACTTCGCAGTGGAAATCTTCATCGATAACTTGGACCCATGCCATTTGCCTTAACCTATAGGCATTCTGACTGGGAAGCGTCCTAGCTCGCATGTTCGTCACCAAGGTACTCTTCATTATATCCTGTTCTTTCATGCCTGGCCAATAAAATAACCAGTGGCAAGCCAATGAGTACTTTGAATGTACTCGCAAGCAACCCAAGGGTGATAACAGAATAATTATGCAAGGCAGTACTGCTAAGTTGGCATTTTTGTGGAAAGCTAGTTTTTCTCATGCAAGTATGATCAACATTTATCAAGGACATGAACGTGTCTGCAACAAGTATCAGGAGGTTACAGACATTAACATCGAAAAGGAGTTGTGAACAACTCGTGCTCAAGCTCATCGTGACTTCCTCACGAATCACATCAACATATTTACCAAACCGTGTTGTTTGTCAGAAACATATGGACGTAGCCCAAGAGCGGTTACCCAACTGTCCTTGACCGTGGACATGGCTATTCGAATAGTTTTACACTCTGCAGAGGTTGCACACTTTACCCACAAGATCCGGGGAACTTCCGTGTCATCCACGACTCACGGTACCTCAAGTACCCGGGGTAAGCACCCGATCACTATCTTTCCCTAGAAGACACTAACATAGAGTCCACTCGTTTGGCAGTAACCCCCGTGCCCAACATTTCACATCTTAAAATTGTGGAGCCTCGCTCCCATATTCATCACATACCACAAGCACGGGGTACCAACGGTGTGTCCGGTGCCCTGTGAAAACAGTCATGGCCGCCCTACCTGGCACGACCCCGTCCCGAGAGAGCGCAACAACAATTCTCCCGTCACTAGTAATGCGGGCTCCAAGCCAGTATTGGCCTAGGTAATCAATAATGCCCTTTCCCATATAAGGGTAGAGTGGTTGCGCATGTAAGGTTGGAATAACGGCCGCAACTTAAACCAATCTGTTTTGAAAAACAACACACACACTTGCCTCGGTACACCACTTCGTCATCAAGAGGCTACCCAACTCATCATCTCCCCCGGGCATAAGTGGCACCCGATGGGGTTTTCGAAAAGTCTTTTGGAAATACTTTGTCTCCATCACCATGCATATTCCCGCCCCTTTTTGCGTAGCAACTACTTTACCATCCTATCTACTCCCACTGGCATAACCCTCATAAGAAGGTAGGGTCATGCATAATGCAAGTATCAACAAGGAAGTAACGAAGGCAACCCATCAAGGTGGTTACCACCTCATCATGATTCCGTTGCAACAATATGACATGCATAAAAAGGGTTTCATAGACATGGTCAAAGGGCTGCTTGCCTGGTTTAACAAAGTCTTCGAGGTCTTCAAATATCTCTGGTCCAACTCCAAGCATTTCGTCTACTTCATCAACTATCGTTGAAAGCAACCATAATAAGCAACACAACAAGGCAGAAAATAAAATTGCTCTAAAAATATTGATTTGACTTTTCTAGGACATCTCTGGTTATATGAAAATTAACCAGAGTGGTTTCAATGGAATTTGGTCAGTGGATATTTCTAAACATTTTGATATGATGGAATCAAGGGGTTTATGGATTTGTAAGAAGTGTACAGAAACATATTTTTGAAAAATGAGCAAAGGCACCCATTTAACAAACCATGATTTTAGAAGCATCTAGGAGTTGGTTTCACTGGATTTGGAGTTCAAATGAATTTCCTATGAATTTGCAAAGTTGACAAATATGAAGAAATGGCTCATTATATTGTGTGGCACAGAAAGTATTAACAAAAATGTTCATGACCTAAGTGATGAACTTAGAAGCATCTAGAAATTTGAATCATGGCATTTGGATCAAAAATGGGCTATCTTTGATTTTCTAAAGTTTATCACAGAATTAAGAAAATTGGGATTTACTACATAAGTGTGAAGGAAAGTTCTCTGGAAAAATGTGCAAGCTCCTCTATGAGGTAGGGAATGATTTATAGAGTCACTGAAAATTTGAATCATCAGATTTGGACTTGAAATCAGGTCTCTGGAAAAGTTTGAATCTTGCTGAAAAAGAAAAAGTAAATGGAAATACCTAATGGGCCAAATTCCAGCGGCGGCAGCGCGCACTGGGCGGGATTTAACGGCGAGGTGCAACTGGGCCGGCCCAGCGGCTCGGCCACGCGGGCGACAGGGCGATGTCGAAGGCGTATTGGCTGAAGTGCGCCTTCGCCTGCGGGAGGCGGGTCTTCCGCTGTCCGTCTCCACTTAAAAGGGTGGGGCCCAGCCGCTAGGTCGCTGACGCGCGGGGCCCAGTGCTCAGTCCATCGCCTACCTCCCGCTCGAACAGAGTAGAGGCAGGGGAGGTGAGGCCGAGCGGGCGCCGACGCTCTCCCGGGCGGCACGGGCCACCTCCGGCAGCGCCCGGCACACCGGCAGATTCAGCGTGACGCGGAGCACCCATCCATGTGCTTCTCGCCCGCGGGGGAGCCCGGTAAGAGGAGGAGCTTTGGGTGCGGCGGACCGGGTGCCGCCGAGGATGAACTTGGCGCCACGACCCTCGGGGGGTGTAAATGGAGTGTAGGGGACCTCCGTGGTGGTTGGGGTAATGCAATGACCGCCATAGGTGGAGAGGACGGGGCTCGGACGATGAGAATTTAGGCGATGGCCGGCGGCTCTCCTCCGGCCATGGACGAGGTTGGAGGGAGCGAGGAGGGGAGTGGGTTGGTCCAGGGGATGCACGGGTGGGAGAGAGAGCCAAAGGAGTAGAGAGGGGGCTCGGGGAGCCACGAGCTCGCACGCGCATTGGCGGGCTCGGGCGGCTCTGGGCAAGCGCGGCATGGGCAGGACAGGGAGGGAAAGGAGGGGGCCAGCGCGGTGGCGTGTTGCGGACGTCGAGGCACCTCGACTGGCGCAAGGGGGAGGCTCTAGGTGGTCGGGGGTTGTGGCGTCAATGATCGCCCGCTCTGCCTCTCGCTCCAGAGCGCGTCTTTGGCCGGCATCCGCGGCTTTTCCGCACGTCCACTTGCTTCTAGTGGCTGCAGGGGGGAGTAAACAAAGTGGAAATGGCATTGCATGCCTTGGGGAGCTAGTAGAATAGAGGAGGGGTGAAGAGAGAGTGAAAATGCTGCTATCCAGAGAAGAAAAGTGGATCCATGCCCCCTTCATCATTGCCTCTCGGGCAGGGAAGCACACCAGAGGTAGAGGGGGACTAGGAGAGGTTGTGGGAAGAGTTTCAGCTCATCGAGATTAGTGGAAGGAGTTGAAACATGGAGTTTTAAATTTTGTGAGAAGGTGTTTGATGGTGGTTTGGGCAAGCAAATGCATTCTCCTTGCCATAATATTTACCAGGAGTGAGTGGCATCACATAATAGTAGTGACCACCAATTTTGAGGTCGATTAGAGAAAGTGGCCAATGCAACTTTTGTAAAACCTAGAAATCAGCAGAAATGGCTTTACCAAGATTTATTCATGCAAATCTATTCTCCTTGATGCACCACTTAGTGTAGTGTCATCATTTGAGGTTCTGAACATGTCCACAAAATTTGAGATCAAAAGGATAAAGTTGCCAATGTAAAGTTGTTCAAATTTGGTTATGGACAGAGAGGGTTTTGGGGAACTTTGATGAAGATAACATTCTCTCCAACTTGTGCCATTTGGTCTAGTTGCATTATTACACCATTTGAGCCTGTGCACCAAGTTTGAGAGCATTTCGACATGTTTGACAGTGCAAAGTTGTTGAAACTTAAAAAAGGATAGAAGTGGTTTTGAGAGGGTTTCATGGGGTTATACTATTCTCCATAACATGAGACTTGGCAAGATCATCAAACATGTCATATGTGACATGCTAGAATTTTCTTGGAATTTTTGGGGAATATTTCCTTTGTAAATATTTCAAAAGCTTGAAATATCCAGAAAGGGTTTTTGAGGGATTTGACCAATATTTTGAACATGACCATGTGTTAAAACTCTTATATATGGACAATATATGTCCACTGAGTTTCCCTAGGTTTTTCCCAAATATTTTTAAAGCATTGAAATAATTTTAACCTATTAAAGACCATTTCTGGCCTAAAGAAATATTCTTTAAATAAAATAGGAAAATAACTTTTAAAATTATATTTTTGTGGTTTTTGGTAGTCCTATACCTAATAGGAGTCAAACATGCTCTTTGAAAGATTTTTTCATACCCCAAATCAAGTACTTGCAGTGCAAACCTCAATTCAGGGGTTTTTGGAAAACTAAATTTAGAAAATACTTTTTGGCCAAATTATTTTTGTAAGAAAATTCTATAATGTACTATACACATGGCATGATCATTGGTTCAAGAGTTTGGAGCAAGGAGTGAAGTATAGGAGTTGGAGGATTTATTTGATTTTTAGAGCACTTGCAAACAGCAGTCAAACATTCAATCAAAGCAAAGACAAAAACACTCAAAAGTTTTTGTCAAAACACATTTTCTCATGTTTTATTAGCTTAAGTGTTGTGGCATGAAAATCAGGGTGTGACAATGCTACAGGGGGATGGGGGTATTGATGAAGATGTGAACCATCGAATCAAAGCCGGATGGATGAAGTGGTGCCAAGCGTTTGGCATTCTCTGTGACAAGAGAGTGCCACAAAAGCTAAAAGGCAAGTTCTACAGGACGGCGGTTCGACCCGCAATGTTGTATGGCGCTGAGTGTTGGACAACTAAAAGGCGACATGTTCAACAGTTAGGTGTGGCGGAGATGCGTATGTTGAGATGGATGTGTGGCCACACGAGGAAGGATCGAGTCCGGAATGATGATATATGAGATAGACTTGGGGTAGCACCAATTGAATAGAAGCTTGTCCAACATCGTCTGTGATGGTTTGGGCATATTCAGCGCAGGCCTCCAGAAGCTCCAATGCATAGCGGATGGCTAAAGCGTGCGGAGAATGTCAAGAGAGGGCGGGGTAGACCACATTTGACATGGGAGGAGTCCGTTAAGAGAGACCTGAAGGATTGGAGTATCACCAAAGAGCTAGCTATGGACAGGGGTGTGTGGAAGCTTGCTATCCATGTGCCAGAGCCATGAGTTGGTTGCGAGATCTTATGGGTTTCACCTCTAGCCTACCCCAACTTGTTTGGGACTAAAGGCTTTGTTGTTGTTGTTGTTGTTGTCGTCCATCACTTTGAACCAACGGCGTGTCGGATGGCCTGCGAAAACAGTCATGGTCGCCTATCCAAGCACGACCCCGTCCCGAGAGTGACCTTATGTCACCCCCATCACTAGTAATGTGGGCACCATGCTGGTATCGGCCTAGGTAATCGATAATGCCCCGTCCCATAAGGGGTAGAGTGGTTGTACATGTTTGGTTGGGACGGTCGACAAATCTTAAATGTATTCCGTCTCTGTAAACAACACTTTCATCAAGCCTCGGTACACTGCTTCTCCACCATGCAGTGACCTAGTTCATCATCATCTCCCAAGGGCATTAGTGGCACCCACTTCGGCTATTTGCAAGTATGTCAAACCACACTTGTTTCTTTCCCTGCATAACCCTGACCCATTTTGCGTAGCCAACTACTATAGCATATTTCTACAACCCATCAACACAACTCTAAACAAGGGTAGAGTCATGAACAACGTAAGTATCAATGGGGTATGCAATGGAGGCAAGCCTAGCAAGGATGCCATTCAAGATAAATCATGCACTCGATGAAACAACAAAAATGCTATTCTGATGTAAAATGGTTCATCATGGTCAAAGGGCTGCTTGCCTGGTTCATCAGATTCTTCAAATCTTCTGGTCCTTCTCCAAGTACTCCGTCTACTTCGTCAACTAATCGTCAGAAACAATCACAATAAGCAACACAACAAGGAAAAATAAAAGTGCTCTAAAAATTGTGAGTTGGACTTTTCTAGGATACCTCTGGTCATATGAAGAATGACCAAAGTGATTTCATTGGAAGTGGATCAATGGATATTTCTAAACATTTCAATATGATGGTATCAAGGGGTTTATGGATTTGCAAGAAGTGTACAGAAGAATTATTTTGAAAAATGAGCAAAGGCACCCATTTAACAAATCATGATTTTATAAGCATCTAGGAGTTGGTTTAACTGGATTTGGAGTTCAAATGAATTCCCTATGAATTTGCAAAGTTGACAAATATGAAGAAATGGTTCATTATATTGTGTGGCGCAGAAAGTATTAATAAAAATGTCCATAACCTAAGTTATGAACTCATAAGCATCTAGAAATTTGAATCATGGCATTTGGATCAAAGATGATCTCTCTGTGATTTTCTAAAGTTCATCACAGAAATGGAAAAAATGGGATTTTATTTAATTTGTGTGAGGAAAGTTGTTCTGGAAAAATGTGCATGTTGCACCAAAAGGTAGATCATGATTTATGGAGTCACTAGAAATTTGAATTACAAGATTTGGAGTTCATTAGATTTATTTGTGGATTTTACATATTTTACAGAAAAGAAAAAGGAAAAAAAATTACCCAAATGGGCTGGATCTGCGGCGGCAGCTGTGCGCACTGAGCGCGGAATAGCAATTGGGCCGGCCCAGCGGCTCGTCTGTGCGGGCGGAAGAGCTGACGTCGAAGGCGGCTTCACGGCGGTGCGCCTTCGCGCGGGAGAGGCGGCTTCACGGCGATGCGCGGGGCCAGCGGCAGGTCGCCTTCAACCTCCCGCGTGGCGTGACGGGAAATAGAGGAGGCGAGGCCGAGCGGCGTCGGCGCTCTCCCCGGCAGCACTGGCCACCTCCGTCGGCGCCCAGCACACCAGCGTGCTCGGGGGAGCATGCCACACCCGCCGAGGTGTGCCACGACCGCAGGGGCGGTCGGAAGCGAGCGCTCCATCGGCCGCGGCGGGCGAGGCCTTGGTAATGATGGAGCTCGAAGGCACGGCCACGACGAGGAGATAAAGAAGCACGGGAGGGGCTCGCGGTGATGGTGGAGGTGCTCTAGTGCGGTCTAGAGGCGAGGAGGAGGAGCGGTGGGTGCGAATTTAGGTGGAGGCCGACGGCAAGGCTCCGGCCATGGTGGTGGATGGAGGGCACGGGAGGAAGAATGGTTGCCATATTTGTAACTCCGACTCTTGCCATTTTCGGCTATGTGTTATGTTATTCCCTCCATTGTCGGGTTTTGTCTTTCGTTTTGTATTTTGTTATGTCATGCATTTTCATATCATGCCATCCTGCGCATTGCATTCGCATACGTGTTCGTCTCACGCATCTGAGCAATTTCCCCGTTGTCCATTTTCCAATCCGGCGCTCCTATCTCCTCCGGCGCACCCCTCTTGTTTTCTTTTGTGTGCGTGTGTCAAACTTGCTCGGAATGGACCGAGGCTTGTCAAGTGGTCTTAATATACCACCCGGAGGCTACCGGTCAAGTTTCGTTCCATTCGGAGGTCGTTTGGTACTCCAACGGTTAACCGGGCATCCGCAATGTCCATTTGAGTGTCCAGCAAAACCCCCTCCAAAACCAGCCCAAAACCCACCAAACTCTCTTCCATGCTCTAGGTCGTTCGATCACGATCGTGTGGGCGAAAACCGCACCTCATTTGGAGTCTCCTAGCTCGCTCTACCTATTTATATGTGTGCATCCCGAAAAACGGAATCGCAGACGAACCCTAGCGTCCTCCACCTCGCGCCGCCGGACAACGTCCGCCCGCGCCGGACACGTCCGCCCGCGCCGGTGGACGAATCGCAGCGCGCCACGTGTCGCCGCCGGATCCTCCACCGCCGCGGCCCGCGAGCCCGCTGCGGGCCCGCCGGCCCGCACCGCCTCCGCGCGTGCCCGCCGTCGCCTCGCCTTCCGTGCGCGTCGCCGGAGTTCGCCGCCGCCCGCCGCCTCCGGCCGGAGCTGCGCCGCTCCGCCGCGGCTCGCCGCTCGCCCTCCCCGCCGGCCATCTCCTCCTCCTCCGGTCGCTCCGGCCACCGGAGCCCCGAGCCCGAGCCCGAGCTCCTGTAGCCTTCGCTCGATCCAGATCCAACTGCCGTATGTTGACTTTCCCTCGACCTCGTTTTTTTTCTCTAAGTCTCCAGATTTCATCAGCATGTGCCTCTGTTCGTGATGCGATAACTTCTTGCATGTAGCTCCGATTCGCGCGTGTAATATGTCAAATTGTTCGTCTCGTGATGCTTTTCATTTTGTTCAATTGTAGAGGTCATCTTGATGCCCAAATATTCGTTGGAAGAGGGCTAGTTGCTGTTATTCTCTGGTTCTTGACAGAACTTGGAGATTTGTCATTTTTGTATCATTTAGTCTGTGCATCTTTTGAGCATGAGCTCTACATGTGTTTTGAAGTATGCCATGCCATCTTTCCGGTGGTATAGTCCATGTATTTTTGTGATCCCTGTGGTGACTAGCACAAGCATGCAAAGTAGGTCAAGTAATATTTCTGTTTTCAGGGACAGTAATATTTCATGTATCTTTGTCTGCTGTAATTTTGTTGCCATGTAAACTTGATACTACAGAGAGATCCATGCATATTTTGGAGATGTTCAGTAAGGATATTTTGTAGCTATAGTTGTAATTCATCCATTGCTGCAATTGCCTGCAATTATGGAGTGCCATAGCATGACTCAATCTTGCTCTACTTTTTCTATAAAATATTTCTGGCAGATTCTTAACATGACATGCATTTTTGCCAAGCTTATTGTAGTTGATCCATACATGCTATGCAATTGTTCTTGCCATGGTTAGCTTCATAATCATGCCATCTATCTGTAGTTATGCTTGGTTTGTCATGTATTGCTCCGTAGTGAGTGCATCAAGCTCACAAAGAGGCCTACATATTAATATTTCTGCCATGCTCTGTTTTCTGCCAAGTAAAAAACCTGATAACGAAACTTGCTATGTTTACATGCTTGCCACCATATCTTCTGGTCCTTTTTGGCTTATGGTCAGTAAGGGACTTTTATCATGTGCTTTTAGTAGAACACTACCATGCCTTGCTTTGCTATGTTAAGTTCTTGTAGCATGTTGATTTCTTGCTCTGAACATTGCTACCTGATGCTGATTTCTGCCATGTCCAGTTTTTCACTGTCTGTAAACCTGTAATCTTTTGCACTTTTGCCATGCTTGTTTGAGCTTGATATGTTGTGAACTAGCTGTAGCTCAGTGTTCATCCTTTGTCAAGTATCTCCTGTAGATTACTTTCATGTGCTTTTTTCCTATGTTGGGGTGCTGTAGCTTTGTTACTTGTTGCATTTTAAGTGCTATCATGCTGTTTATCGCAGATTAGTGTCATTCTTGTTTTGCTTGCCATTTGCAAACCGTGCATCCGATTCCGGTGATCTTTATATCGATTTCGACCGAAATCATCTCATATTTCCAGTGGCATGCTTGGTTTGCCAAGTTACTGCCATGTTCATCATTTTCCTTCCGGAGCACGCATATGCATCGCATATCATATCTCGCATACCATACATGTTTTGCATCGTGTTGCTTGTGCATTTCTCGTTGTTGATTGTGGTTCCGTTTGTTTGTGTCCTTGTCTTGGGTAGAGCCGGGAGACGAGTTCGTGAATGAGGAACCTATCGAGTACACTTACGAGGATCAAGCTTTCGACAACTCTGAGAACCTTGCAGGCAAGATGACCACCCCTCGAAATCACTTCTATCTTTGCTATTATAGTTGTTCGCTCTATTGCCATGCTCCGCTACCTATCACTTGCTATATCATGTCTCCCATTTTAGCCATGTCAGCCCCTAACCATCCTCTCCTAGCAAACCGTTGTTTGGCTAAGTTACCGCTTTTGCTCAACCCTTCTTATAGCGTTGCTAGTTGCAGGTGAAGTTGAAGTTTGTTCCATGTCGGAACATGGATATGTTGGGATATCACAATATCTCTTATTTAATTAATGCATCTATATATATTTGGTAAAGGGTGGAAGGCTCGGCCTTATGCCTAGTGTTTTGTTCCACTCTTGCCGCCCTAGTTACTTTTATACCGGGATTATGTTCCTTGAGTTTGCGTTCCTTACACGGTCGGGTGATTTATGGGACCCCCTTGACAGTTCGCCTTGAATAAAACTCCTCCAGCAAGGCCCAACCTTGGTTTTACCATTTGCTACCTAAGCCTTTTCCCCCGGGTTTTCGCGAGCCCGAGGGTCATCTTATTTTAACCCCCCCCCCCCCCCCGGCCAGTGCTCCTTCGAGTGTTGGTCCGAACCGAGCAGCCTACGGGGCCACCTCGGGGAAACTCGAGGTCTGGTTTTACTCGTAGCTTGACTTATCCGGTGTGCCCTGAGAACGAGATATGTGCAGCTCCTATCGGGATTTGTCGGCACATTCGGGCGGCTTTGCTGGTCATGTTTTACCATTGTCGAGATGTCTTGTAAACCGGGATTCCGAGACTGATTGGGTCTTTCCGAGAGAAGGTTTATCCTTCGTTGACCGTGAGAGCTTATGATGGGCTAAGTTGGGACACCCTTGCAGGGTATTATCTTTCGAAAGCCGTGCCCGCGGTTATGAGGCAGATGGGAATTTGTTAATGTCCGGTTGTAGATAACTTGTCACTTGACCCAAGTAAAATACATCAACTGCGTGAGTAGCCGTGATGGTCTCTTCTCGGCGGAGTCTGGGAGGTGAACACGGTCTGAGTTATGCATGGCGTAAGTAGGTGTTCAGGACCTCTTCTTGGTCATTGCTAGATGACGGCCGTTCCATTGCTTCTCTTCTCGCTCTCATTTGCGCTAGTTAGCCACCATATATGCTTTTGCCGCTGCAGCTCCACCTCTTTAAATCCATCCTTTCCTATGAGCTTAAATAGTCTTGATCTCGCGGGTGTGAGATTGCTGAGTCTCCGTGACTCACAGATTCTACCAAAACAGTTGCAGGTGCCGACGATGCCAGTGCAGATGATGGCGTCGATCTCAAGTGGGAGTTCGACGAGGAACGTGGTCGTTACTATGTGTCTTTTCCTGATGATCAGTAGTGGAGCCCAGTTGGGACGATCGGGGATCTAGCATTTGGGGTTGTCTTATTTCATCTGGGTTTTGGCCGTAGTCGGTCTATATGATTGTATTTTGGATGATGTATGAATAATATTTATGTATTGTGTGAAGTGGCGATTGTAAGCCAACTCTTTATCCCATTCTTGTTCATTACATGGCATTGTGTGAAGATGACCCTTTTTGCGACAAAACCACTATCCGGTTATGCCTCTAAGTCGTGCCTCGACACGTGGGAGATATAGCCGCATCGTGGGCATTTCAAGTTGGTAATCAGAGCCATCCCCGACTTAGGAGCCCCCCTGCTTGATCGAATCGCTGGCGTTGTTGAGTCTAGAACAAAAATGTTTTGAGTCTTAGGATTATATATATCGGAGAGTAGGATTCTTTTTACTCCTCAGTCCCTTCGTCGCTCTGGTGAGGTCTCCTGACGTAGAAGTTTTGACTATTCTCTCCTCAAATTTCACAAAAAAAAATTAGGATCACGCGGGTATCTTGGAATCGTTCCGATGGTTTTGTGACGAGAACATTGTTCTTGGTGCCTCCTGACATTTAGGGGTTGTGGCAGTGTCCCGGGGAGTTGAGCTCCGAGGTGTTGTCGTCACAATTTTATCGTTGCAGTTCTGGAATACCTGAGTTTCGCCGACATCGAAATCTCTTTTATGCAGTTGTTGGTGAGATCACCTCGACGCCACCCAGTACTGGGGCGGGAGTTCGGGAGTATTGCCATAACTTGTATAACGGATGTTTTTCGAAGGTTGAGGTAAACGATTTTCGAAGATTTCTTGGTTATGTGTTGACGGATGGATACAGCTGGATCTAGGGATTGTTAGTTTGGGTGATATATTTTGTGTCCCCTGTATCCCTTACACCAGATTGCATAACCAGAAAGTTTCGGGAGTTTATAAGTGGGAATTCAAGTAGCCTTAGGATATCTTTCCGACAGACGCATGATATGAGATTGGGGTTCGACGTCTAGTGGTCCGCCTTTCCACGGTTGATTTTACAGTGGTCTCGTTGTGTCTTAAAGAGTCCATGGCTTTGCCGACTCGGGGACGCTTCGTATGTCATGTGCACAGCCTTGTACATATGATGGTGCTGTACGATTGAGCCCGTGTGGGCCCCACCATGAAAACTTCAGACGAAATATCTATCATATGTTTGTTCCGGCTTATTCTGCAAGCCAATACTTTGTTTTATTTTGTATTGTGGTATTCGACTAGCTTCGAATTCATATGTCCATTCCATATCTTTTTCAAGTGGCTTCTCAACTTATGGAAGTGTGATGATTTACTACGGAATTCATTCGTTCATCTTCGTTCGAATGTTTATTGTGAAGACTATATGTTGCAATTTCTGTCCGTTGATTCTACTTATCTATTTGTCTATCAAGATGCTAACGGATGTCACCCTCTTCAGGATGGCTCCGCCAACGCGTCAGAATCCGGATCGCAATGAAGGGAGTCAAGCGAACCCTCCGCCACCACCTCCACCTCCGGAGGCATGGCAAGCAATCATGGCAGCCACCAACGCCAATGCTCAGATGATTCTGCAACTCTTGCAAGAACGTACTCAAGGGCAAGGCAATCAAGGCAATCAAGGTCAAGGCAACAATCAGTTTCACTTTGCCACTCTCAACCAGTTTCTCGCAAATCAGCCCAAGTCTTTCAGCTACTGTGCCGAGGCCACGGATGCCGATGATTGGCTCGTGGACATCAACAAGCATTTTGAATGTAGCAATGTCAGGCCTGAGGACTATGTCAAGTTCGCTTCTTTCCAGCTCAAGGACCAAGCTGCTGATTGGTCTCAACAATACAAAGATTCCAGAGGAGGTCGTGTGATCACTTGGACTGACTTCTGTCGGGACTTCAAAGCGCACCACATTCCACAAAGTGTTGTTGAGAGCAAGCGTGAGGGGTTCCGCAATCTCAAGCAAGGCAACATGTCTGTGTATCAATACAACATTCAGTTTCAGAAACTTGCTCGCTTCGCTAAACAAGACGTTCCTGATGAGAAGAGCATGATCTATCACTTCAGAGGTGGCCTTAAAGAGGATCTGCAGTTAGCTCTCGTTCTTGTTGAGCCTACTCAGTTTGATCAACTCTACAATATGGCACTGAAGCAAGAGGCTGCTCAGCTCAAGTGTGAGGCTTCTAAGAAAAGAGTCAGAGACACAGTTCAGTCTTCTTCTTCCTCACTTGTGACAGCTAAGCAACAGAAGTTCTGGTTGCCTCCTCCACCTCCGTTTCGTTAGTCTTACCAGCAGAAGAACAAAGGTGGCCATAGTTCTTCCAACTCTTCCAACTCTGGCTATCAGAACAAGTCTCAGAATCAAGCTCCAAAGTCCAATGCTCTTTATCACCGTCCTCTCTCAGAGGTGACTTGCAACAAATGTCAGCAGAGAGGTCACTATGCGAACAAGTGCTTCAACCAGAGGCGTCTTCCTCCTCCTCCTCCTGTCAGATCTTCCAGCAATGCAGTTGTCAAGCATAATCCAAAGTCTGCAAAGGTGAACATGATGAATGCAGCTCAAGCGGAGGAATCTACTGATGTGATAATGGGTAATCTTCCTGTTAATGATATATTCCCGCAAAAGTTCTTTTTGATTCTGGTGCATCGCTTTGTTTCATGTCAAGACCGTTTTTTGCCAAGCATGAATTCACTTGTTCTCATCTGAGTAAACCCATGGATGTCATTTCTCCGGGTAAACGTTTGAGTTCTAGTATGATGGTTCCGGATGTTTCCATCAAGATGGGCGACTATAAATTTCAGTCTTCTCCAATTGTCCTTGGTGACTCGGATATTGATCTTATTCTCGGGATGGACTGGCTTTCTAAGCACAAGGCTCAACTTGATTGTGCTGCCAGGGAAATTCAATTGACACACTCTTCTGAGGATGTGATTATTTTTTCCGCTCGTGATGAAACCATTCGGTTTTTCTCTCTCAATGAGAAGGGCGAATTGAATGCCATCTCTCAAATTCCAGTCGTTTGCGAGTATCAAGATGTCTTTCCAGAAGAGCTTCCGGGTATGACTCCTCATCGGCCAGTGGAGTTCGTTATCGAACTAGAGCCTGGCACTGAACCCGTTTGTAAGCGTCCATACAAGCTTGGACCTAACGAGCTGAAGGAATTGAAGAAACAGCTCGATGAACAAGAACGTCTGGGTTTGATCAGACCGAGTTCTTCTCCATGGGGTTGTGGTGTTCTTTTTGTCAAGAATAAGGATGGCACGGACCGACTTTGTGTCGACTACCGTCCATTGAACAAGAAGACAATCAAGAACAAGTATCCACTTCCCAACATCAATGAGCTATTTGAGCAACTCAAGGGCGCTAAAGTTTTCTCGAAGCTTGACCTTCGTATGGGTTATCATCAGATTCGCATTCCTGAAGAAGATATTCCCAAGACAGCATTCAGAACGAGCTTTGGTTCTTATGAATATACTGTCGTGTCTTTCGGCCTTGTCAATGCTCCTCTAGTGTTCTCTCGGATGATGAATTTCATCTTCAACCCCTATACCAATGAATTCGTTCTGGTATATCTCGATGATATCTTGGTCTTCTCCAAGAATAAGCAGGACCATGCCAAACATTTGCGATTGGTGCTCGACAAGCTCAGAGAGTATCAATTCTATGCGAAGTTCTCCAAATGTGAGTTTTGGCTCGATGAAGTTCTTTTCCTCGGTCACATCATCTCTGCCAAGGGCATCGCTGTTAACCCCGAGAAGGTGTCCGCAGTTCTGGATTGGGAACCTCCTCAAAATGTCAAGCAGCTCCGCAGTTTTCTGGGTCTTGCAAGCTATTGCCGAAGATTCGTTGAGAATTTCTCCAAGATTGCAAAGCCTCTTTCCAACCTCCTACAGAAGCATGTGAAGTATGTCTGGTCTCCTGAGTGTGACGTTGCTTTCAACACTCTCAAAGAGAAACTAGTCACAGCTCCTGTCTTGACTCCTCCTGATGAATCCAAGCCGTATGAAGTTTTCTGTGATGCTTCTCTCCAAGGTCTCGGTGCTGTGTTAATGCAAGAGAAGAAAGTTGTGGCCTATACCTCTCGGCAGTTGAAGCCCAACAAGAAGAACTACCCCACTCACGATCTTGAGTTGGCGGCAGCTGTCCATGCATTAATTACGTGGAGACATCTCTTGTTGGGAAGACAAGTGGACATTTTCACTGATCACAAGAGTCTCAAGTATATCTTCACTCAGCCCAACCTCAACCTCAGGCAGACTCGATGGGTCGAAATGATTCAAGAGTACAATCCGAGTATTGAATATACTCCAGGCAAGGCTAATGTCATTGCAGATGCTTTAAGCAGGAAGGCTTATTGCAACAGCTTAATCCTCAAGCCTTTCCAACCGGATCTTTGTGAAGCTTTCCGCAAGCTGAATCTCCAAGTTGATTCCTCAAGGTTTTCTTGCCAACCTCATAGTCTCTCCTACTTTGGAAGATCAAATTCGTGAGGCACAACTCCTTGATGCCATGGTGAAGAAGGTGAAACGTGGTATCGACAAGGGTCTTTCCAAATACAAGTGCTATCGCATTGATGACAGAGACACTTTGTTCTTCGAGGACCGGATTGTGGTTCCGAAAGGTGATCTAAGGAAAGTCATAATGAACAAGGCGCACAATTCTCTTCTTTCCATTCATCCTGGAAGTACGAAGATGTATCATGACCTCAAGCAGTCGTATTGGTGGACTCGAATGAAGCGAGAAATTGCTCAATTCGTGAATGAATGTGATGTCTGCCGAAGAGTGAAAGCAGAACACCAACGACCAGCTGGTCTCCTCCAACCTCTTGCTATTCCGGAATGGAAGTTTGATCATATCAAAATGGACTTCGTGACTGGTTTTCCAAAGTCCAAGCGTGGAAATGATGCTATCTTCGTTGTCATTGACAAGCTCTCTAAAGTGGCTCATTTCCTTCCTATCAAAGAATCCATCACAGCAGCTCAGCTGGCAGAGCTTTACACCTCCAGAATTGTCTCCTTGCACGGCATTCCACAATTGATTTCTTCAGATCGTGGAAGCATCTTCACCTCTAAGTTCTGGGACTCCTTCCAGAAGGCCATGGGCACAAACATTCGCTTCAGCATAGCTTTTCACCCTCAAACTAGTGGCCAAGTCGAGCGAGTCAATCAAATTCTTGAAGATATGCTCAGGGCTTGGGTCATTTCCTTTGGCATGAAATGGGAAGATTGTCTTCCTTATGCTGAATTCTCCTACAACAACAGCTTCCAAGCGAGTTCGGGCAAGGCCCCATTCGAGATTCTCTATGGCAGAA
This sequence comes from Aegilops tauschii subsp. strangulata, assembly GCF_002575655.3. Lineage (NCBI taxonomy): Eukaryota > Viridiplantae > Streptophyta > Magnoliopsida > Poales > Poaceae > Aegilops > Aegilops tauschii. Next base: position 302,978,030 of record NC_053041.3, on the reverse strand, counting down.
AGTGCCGTACTCCTCTGAATTGGTCAGAGACTGGTGAACGCCAACTTCTTGGCAATGACTTAATCACTGAAGCTGAATAAATGTGTAAAGTCATCCGTGATAATCTCAAAGCCGCGCAATCGCGTCAGAAGAGCTACTACGATAGTAAGCATCGTGATTTGGCTTTCGAGATCGGAGACCATGTCTACCTCCGCGTCTCTCCAATGAAAGGCACTCGTCGCTTCGGTATCAAAGGGAAGCTTGCCCCTAGATACGTGGGTCCTTTCAAGATCATTGGCAAAAGAGGCGACCTCGCCTATCAACTCGAGCTTCCTTCCAACTTCGCGAACGTGCACGATGTGTTCCACGTGTCACAGCTCCGCAAGTGCTTCAAGGCGCCTGAGCGCACTATCGACTTTGAAGAGATTGACCTCCAAGAAGATTTGTCTTATCATGAGCACCCCGTTGCTATTCTTGAAGAAACTGAGCGCAAGACTCGCAACAAGTCAATCAAATTCCTGAAAGTGAAGTGGTCGCACCATTCCGACCGGCAAGCCACCTGGGAACGCGAGGACCATCTCCGTTCCGAATATCCGGAGTTCTTTCAGTCCTAGATCTCGGGACGAGATCCTCTCGTAGTGGTGGAGTGTTGTAACACCCCGTATGTAACTTGCCATATTTGTAACTCCGACTCTTGCCATTTTCGGCTATGTGTTATGTTATTCCCTCCGTTGTCGGGTTTTGTCTTTCGTTTTGTATTTTGTTATGTCATGCATTTTCATATCATGCCATCATGCGCATTGCATTCGCATACATGTTCGTCTCATGCATCCGAGCATTTTCCCCGTTGTCCGTTTTCCAATCCGGCGCTCCTATCTCCTCCGGCGCACCCCTCTTGTTTTCTTTCGTGTGCGTGTGTCAAACTTTCTCGGAATGGACCGAGGCTTGTCAAGTGGTCTTAATATACCACCCGGAGACTACCGGTCAAGTTTCGTTCCATTCGGAGGTCGTTTGGTACTTCAACGGTTAACCGGGCATCCGCAATGTCCATTTGAGTGTCCAGCAAAAACCCCCTCCAAAACCAGCCCAAAACCCACCAAACTCTATTCCATGCTCTAGGTCGTTCGATCACGATCGTGTGGGCGAAAACCGCACCTCATTTGGAGTCTCCTAGCTCCCTCTACCTATTTATATGTGTGCATCCCGAAAAACGGAATCGCAGACGAACCCTAGCGTCCTCCACCTCGCGCCGCCGGACAACGCCCGCCCGCGCCGGACACGTCCGCCCGCGCCGGCGGACGAATCGCAGCGCGCCACGTGTCGCCGCCGGATCCTCCGCCGCCGCGGCCCGCGAGCCCGCCGTGGGCCCGCCGGCCCGCACCGCCTCCGCGCGTGCCCGCCGCCGCCTCGCCTTCCGTGCGCGTCGCCGGAGTTCGCCGCCGCCCGCCGCCGCTCGCCCTCCCCGCCGGCCCCGCCGGCCATCTCCTCCTCCTCCGGTCGCTCCGGCCACCGGAGCGCCGAGCCCGAGCCCGAGCTCCTCTAGCCTTCGCTCGATCCAGATCCAACTGCCGTACGTTGACTCCCTCGACCTCATTTTTTTTATTTAAGTCTCCAGATTTCATCAGCATGTGCCTCTGTTCGTGATGCGATAACTTCTTGCATGTAGCTCCGATTCGCGCGTGTAATATGTCAAATTGTTCGTCTCGTGATGCTCTTCATTTTGTTCAATTGCAGAGGTCATCTTGATGCCCAAATCTTCGTTGGAAGAGGGCTAGTTGCTGTTATTCTCTGGTTCTTGACAGAACTTGGAGATTTGTCATTTTTGTATCATTTAGTCTGTGCATCTTTTGAGCATGAGCTCTACATGTGTTTTGAAGTATGCCATGCCATCTTTCCAGTGGTATAGTCCATGTATTTTTGTATTTGATCCATTCCTGCAATTGTTTGCAATTATGGAGTGCCATAGCATGACTCAATCTTGCTCTACTTTTGCTATAAAATATTTCTGGCAGATTCTTAACATGACATGCATTTTTGCCAAGCTTATTGTAGTTGATCCATACATGCTATGCAATTGTTCTTGCCATGGTTAGCTTCATAATCATGCCATCTTGCTGTAGGTATGCTTGGTTTGTCATGCATTGCTCCGTAGTGAGTGCATCAAGCTCACAAAGAGGCCTACATATTAATATTTCTGCCATGCTCTGTTTTCTGCTAAGTAAAAAACCTGATAACGAAACTTGCTATGTTTACATGCTTGCCACCATATCTTCTGGTCCTTTTTGGCTTATGGTCAGTAAGGGACTTTTGTCATGTGTTTTTAGTAGAACACTACCATGCCTTGCTTTGCTATGTTAAGTTCTTGTAGCATGTTGATTTCTTGCTCTGAACATTGCTACCTGATGCTGATTTCTGCCATGTCCAGTTTTTCACTAAGTCTGTGAACCTGTAATCTTTTGCACTTTTGCCATGCTTGTTTGAGCTTGATATGTTGTGAATTAGCTGTAGCTCAGTGTTCATCCTTTGTCAAGTATCTCCTGTAGATTACTTCCATGTGCTTTGTTGCTATGTTGGGGTGCTGTAGCTTTGTTACTTGTTGCATTTTAAGTGCTATCATGCTGTTTATCGCAGATTAGTGTCATTCTTGTTTTGCTTGCCATTTGCAAACCGTGCATCCGATTCCGGTGATCTTTATATCGATTTCGACCAAAATCATCTCATCTTTCTAGTGGCATGCTTGGTTTGCCAAGTGACTGCCATGTTCATCATTTTCCTTCCGGAGCACGCATATGCATCGCATATCATATCTCGCATACCATACATGTTTTGCATCGTGTTGCTTGTGCATTTCTCGTTGTTGATTGTGGTTCCGTTTGTTTGTGTCCTTGTCTTGGTAGAGCCGGGAGACGAGTTCGTGAACGAGGAACCTGTCGAGTACGCTTACGAGGATCAAGCTTTCGACAACTCTGAGAACCTTGCAGGCAAGATGACCACCCCTCGAAATCACTTCTATCTTTGCTATTCTAGTTGTTCGCTCTATTGCCATGCTCCGCTACCTATCACTTGCTATATCATATCTCCCATTTTAGCCATGTCAGCCCCTAACCATCCTCTCCTAGCAAACCGTTGTTTGGCTAAGTTACCGCTTTTGCTCAGCCCTTCTTATAGCGTTGCTAGTTGCAGGTGAAGTTGAAGTTTGTTCCATGTCGGAACATGGATATGTTGGGATATCACAATATATCTTATTTAATTAATGCATCTATATATATTTGGTAAAGGGTGGAAGGCTCGGCCTTATGCCTGGTGTTTTGTTCCACTCTTGCCGCCCTAGTTACTTTTATACCGGGATTATGTTCCTTGAGTTTGCGTTCCTTACACGGTCGGGTGATTTATGGGACCCCCTTGACAGTTCGCCTTGAATAAAACTCCTCCAGCAAGGCCCAACCTTGGTTTTACCATTTGCTACTAAGCCTTTTCCCCCGGGTTTTCGCGAGCCCGAGGGTCATCTTATTTTAACCCCCCCCCCCCCCCGGCCATTGCTCCTTCGAGTGTTGGTCCGAACCGAGCAGCCTGCGGGGCCACCTCGGGGAAACTCGAGGTCTGGTTTTACTCGTAGCTTGACTTATCCGGTGTGCCCTGAGAACGAGATATGTGCAGCTCCTATCGGGATTTGTCGGCACATTCGGGCGGCTTTGCTGGTCTTGTTTTACTTTTGTCGAGATGTCTTGTAAACCGGGATTCCGAGACTGATCGGGTCTTTCCGAGAGAAGGTTTATCCTTCATTGACCGTGAGAGCTTATGATGGGCTAAGTTGGGACACCCCTGCAGGGTATTATCTTTCGAAAGCCGTGCCCGCGGTTATGAGGCAGATGGGAATTTGTTAATGTCCGGTTGTAGATAACTTGTCACTTGACCTAAGTAAAATACATCAACTGTGTGAGTAGCCGTGATGGTCTCTTCTCGGCGGAGTCCGGGAGGTGAACACGGTCTGAGTTATGCATGATGTAAGTAGGTGTTCAGGACCTCTTCTTGGTCATTGCTAGATGACGGCCGTTCCATTGCTTCTCTTCTCGCTCTCATTTGCGCTAGTTAGCCACCATATATGATTTTGCCGCTGCAGCTCCACCTCTTTACATCCATCCTTTCCTATGAGCTTAAATAGTCTTGATCTCGCGGGTGTGAGATTGCTGAGTCTCCGTGACTCACAGATTCTACCAAAACAGTTGCAGGTGCCGACGATGCCAGTGCAGATGATGGCGTCGATCTCAAGTGGGAGTTCGACGAGGAACGTGGTCGTTACTATGTGTCTTTTCCTGATGATCAGTAGTGGAGCCCAGTTGGGACGATCGGGGATCTAGCATTTGGGGTTGTCTTATTTTCATCTGGATTTTGGCCGTAGTCGGTCTATATGATTGTATTTTGGATGATGTATGAATAATATTTATGTATTGTGTGAAGTGGCGATTGTAAGCCAACTCTTTATCCCATTCTTGTTCATTACATGGGATTGTGTGAAGATGACCCTTCTTGCGACAAAACCACTATGCGGTTATGCCTCTAAGTCGTGCCTCGACACGTGGGAGATATAGCCGCATCGTGGGCATTTCAGAATTTAGGTGGAGGCCGACGGCAAGGCTCCGGCCATGGTGGTGGATGGAGGGCACGGGAGGAAGAATGGTTGGCCTGGGTTGTGCTCGGGAGGGAGAGGGAGCAAATGGAGTAGCGAGGAGGGCCTGGAACGACCTTAAGTAGCCGATCCACGGCTCATCGTGGACGCGGCAGTGGCTCAGGCGGCCAGGAGAGAGAGCGAGGAGTTGTCTGCGGTGCTGGTGGGGGTGGAGTAGGGCGCCAGGAAGAGAGAGAGAGGGAGCGGGGTGAGCTCCAGGTGGAGCAACGAGCTCGCACAACATTGGCGGGCTCGGGCGGTTCTGGGCACGCGCGGCACGGGTAAGACAGAGGGGGGGAGGAGGGGGCCAGCGTGGTGGCATGTTGCGGACGTCGAGGCACCTCGACTGGCGCAAGGGGGAGGCTCGAGGTGGTCGGGGGACGCGGTGTCAACGGCCGAATGCCCTGCCAGGCGCTCCAGAGCGCGTTTTTGGCCGGCATCCGCGGCTTTTCCGTGTGCACACGCGCGTCCACTTGTGTCTAGAGACTGCAGGGGGAGTAAACAATGTGGAAAAGGCATCGGATGCCCTGGGGATCCACTAGAGGAGAGAGGGGGTTAACAGAGAGTGGGAATGATGATGTCCAGAGAGGGAAAATGGGGTCCTCACCCCATATAATTGAGCCGAGGCCATGAAACTCTTTCCAGTGGTAGAGGGGTTCTAGGACATGTTGTGGTAAAGACTGTGGCTCAAGGAGATTAGTGGAAGGGGTCAAGGTGATGCTTTTGGAAAAAAAGGCAGAAGGTGTTTGTTGTTGGTTTGGGCAATAAAATAAATTCCACTTGCCATGAGACTTAACAAGATGGAATGGCACATAGAAATAGGGTGGTCCACCAAAATTGAGCTCATTTGGGAAAAGTTGCCAGTGCAACTTTTGTAAACCCTAGAAATCAACAAAAATCGGTTTTCCAAGATCTAGTCATGCAAAACTATTCTCCTTGATGCACCACTTGGGGTAGTGTCATCATTTGGGGTTGTGAGAAGGTCCACAAAGTTTGGGGTCATTTGGAAGAAGTTGGCAATGTAAAGTTGTTCAAACTTGGATCTGGACAGAGAGGGTTTTGGGGCACTTTTTTGAACTAGAATGATTTTGATTGAGATGAAACTTTTCAAGATCATCACATTATGCACATGTGACTTGCTAGAATTTTCCTGGATTTATTTGAAAATATTTCTTGTAGAAATATTTCAAATACTTGAAATGGATAGAAATGGTTTTGGAAGGTTTTGCCCAATATTTTGAACATAACCATGTTTTGAAACTCTTATATATGGAAAATATATGTCCACTGAGTTTCCCTGATTTTTCTCAAATATTTTGAAGCTTTCAATAATTTTAACCGACCATTTCTGGCCTTAAGAAAAAGCCTTTAAATAAAATAGGAAAACAACTTTTAAAATTATATTTTTGTGGTTTCTGGGAATCCTATACCTAACCGGAGTCAAATATGCTTTTGGAAATATTTTTCATGCCCTAAATTAAGTACTTGTAGTGCAAGCCTCAATTTAGAGGTTTTTGGAAAAACTAATTTAGAAAATACTTTTTGGCCAAATTATTTTTGCATGAAATTATTTTTATGACCTATACACATGGCGTGATCATTGGGCAAAGTTTTTGGATCAAGGAGAAGAAGTATAGGGATGGAAGCTACTATATGACTTTGGAGCACTTTTGAAAATAGCACAAAAATCCAAATCAAGGCAAGGACCAAAACACTCAAAAGTTTTTGCCAAACCACATTTTATCATTACTTATTAGCTTAAGTGTTGTGGCATGAAAATCAGGGTGTGACACAATCTCTCAGAAGGTGATCGATCCAGAAATCCTACCAAGGCTAAGGAGTGATGTGGCGCAATGTCTTGTCAGTTTCGAGCTGGTGTTCCCACCATCCTTCTTCAATATCATGACGCACGTCCTAGTTCATCTAGTCGACGAGATTGCATTCTGGGCCCCGTATTTCTACACAATATGTTCCCCTTTAAGAGGTTCATGAGAGTCTTAAAGAAATATGTCCGTAACCGCGCTAGGCCAGAAGGAAGCATCTCCATGGGCCATCTAACAGTGGATGTCATTGGGTTTTGTGTTGACTTCATTCCTAGCCTTAAGAAGATTGGTCTCCCTCAATCGCGGTATGAGGGGAGACTGACTAGAAAAGGCACGCCTGGAGGGGACTCAATAATATGTAGGGACGGGCATTCTTGGTCTCAAGCAAACTACACAGTTCTACAGAACTCTACCTTGGTGATCCCGTATGTCTATGAACACAAGAACAGTCTGCGCTCCAAACACCCGGAGCAGTGTGATGACTGGATTACATGTGAACACATCAGGACTTTCGGCAGTTGGTTGGAAACACGTCTCAGAGGTGACAACACAGTTTCTGATGAGTTGTACACGTTGTCCAGGGGACCATCTTCGACTGTATTGACTTACAAAGGATACGAGATAAATGGGAATACATTTCACACGATCGCCCAAGATCAAAAGAGCACCAACCAAAACAGCGGTGTCCGCTTTGATGCAGCAATCAATAGGGGAAAGGACACATATTATGGCTACATAGTGGACATATGGGAACTTGACTACGGACATGATTTTAAGGTCCCTTTGTTTAAGTGCAAATGGGTCAATCTGTCAGGAGGCGGGGTACAGATAGACCCACAGTACGGAATGACAATAGTGGATCTGAACAATCTTGGGTAAACAGACAAACCATTCATCCTAGCCAATTATGTGGCGCAGGTTTTCTATGTGAAGGTCATGTCTACCAAACCGAGAAAAAGAAAAGATAAGGAAGCGGATACTGTTGGGGAATGTAGTAATAATTCAAAATTTTCCTACGTGTCACAAAGATCAATCTAGGAGATGCTAGTAGCGAGAGAGAGGGGGTGCATCTTCATATCCTTGAAGATTGCTAAGTGGAAGCGTTACAAGAACGCGGTTGATGGAGTCGTACTCGCGGCGATTCAAATCGCGGAAGATCCGATCTAGCGCCGAACGGACGTCGCCTCCGTGTTCAACACACGTACAGCCCGGGGACGTCTCTTCCTTCTTGATCCAGCAAGGGGAGAGGAGAAGTTGAGGGAGAACTCCAGCAGCACGACGGCCTGGTGGCGATGGAGCTCGTGGTTCTCCGGCAGAGCTTCGCTAAGCACTACGGAGGAGGAGGAGCAGTTGGAGGAGGAGAGGGATGTGCCAGGCAAGGGGTCCGGCTGCCCTCCCACCCCACTCTATTTATAGGGGCAAGGGAGAGGGGGCTGGCCCCCTCCAGATGGATCTAGAGGGGGGCGGCGGCCAAGGGGGGAGGCTTGCCCCCCAAGCCAAGGGGGGCGCCCCCCCCCCCAACCCTAGGCGCATGGGCCCTAGGGGGGTTTGGCGCCCAGCCCACCTAGGGGCTGGTTCCCCTCTATATTCGGCCCATAGGGCCCTCCGGGGCAGGTGGACCCTCCCGGTGGACTCCCGGAACCCTTTCGGTGGTCCCGGTACAATACCGATATACCCCCGAACACATTCGGCGACCGAATAAGGACTTCCCATATATAAATCTTCGTCTCCGGACCATTCCGGAACTCCTCGTGATGTCCGGGATCTCATCCGGGACTCCGAACAACCTTCGGTAACCACATACTATTTCCCATAACAACTCTAGCGTCACCGAACCTTAAGTGTGTAGACCCTACGGGTTCGGGAACCATGCAGACATGACCGAGACACCTCTCCGGCCAATAACCAATAGCGGGATCTGGATACCCATATTGGCTCCCACATGTTCCACGATGATCTCATCGGATGAACCACGATGTCGGGGATTCAATCAATCCCGTATACAATTCCATTTGTCCATCGGTATGTTACCTGCGCGAGATTCGATCGTCGGTATCCCAATACCTCGTTCAATCTCGTTACCGGCAAGTCTCTTTACTCGTTCCATAACGCATGATCCCGTGGCTAACTCCTTAGTCACATTGAGCTCATTATGATGATGCATTACCGAGTGGGCCCAGAGATACCTCTCCGTCATACGGAGTGACAAATCCCAGTCTCGATTCGTGCCAACCCAACAGACACTTTCGGAGATACCTGTAATGCACCTTTATAGCCACCCAGTTACGTTGTGACATTTGGTACACCCAAAGCATTCCTACGGTATCCGGGAGTTGCACAATCTCATGGTCTAAGGAAACGATACTTGACATTAGAAAAGCTCTTAGCAAATGAACTACACGATCTTGTGCTATGCTTAGGATTGGGTCTTGTCCATCACATCATTCTCCTAATGATGTGATCCCGTTATCAATGACATCCAATGTCCATGGTCAGGAACCCATAACCATCTATTGATCAACGAGCTAGTCAACTAGAGGCTTACTATGGACATGTTGTGGTCTATGTATTCACACATGTATTACGGTTTCCAGTTAATACAATTATAGCATGAACAATAGACAATTATCATGAACAAGGAAATATAATAATAACCATTTTATTATTGCCTCTAGGGCATATTTCCAACAGTCTCCCACTTGCACTAGAGTCAATAATCTAGTTCACATCACTATGTGATTGTAATGAATCCAACACCCATGGGGTTTGTTCATATCTCGCTTGTGAGAGAGGTTATTAGTCAACTAGTCTGAACCTTTCAACTTTTGCATTTTGTACACGAAGGGCGTCCAGTTTTTGCCGTAACCCTCTCAACTTTTTAGCACATGCTATGTGGGTTAAATGATGATACCATGCCAATTTTCAACCTCTTCAGAATTCATCTGAGGTGCTTTTCAATTTTAGGGTCATTTAGCTCAAAGAATGAACTAATATAAAGAAGAATGAACTAGAAAACTTTTATGAAACTCTAATAGCAAAAATAATAAACTAAAATTTATGCAACTAAAATTATCAAAGTATTTTCTGTTCAAAACATTAAAAGCAAAAAGAATTTTCATAAAGAACTATTTTGTTAAAAACTTTAATAGCAAAAAGAATTATCATAAAGATTTTTTTAGAAACTAAAATAACAAAAACTGTTTTTGAATATAATGATAAAACACAGTAATATTACATAGCAGGAAAAAGAATCACTCCAAAATATATTTTTATAGTAAAGTTAATCACAAACGAGTGATTCACAGAAATTTCAAAGAATTCAAATTTAAACTATTCAAATTTGAAAACTAATGGAACTAACAGAAAGTTTATATTTTTTCTGACCTAATTGCAAACAGAATTAAAAAAATAAAGAAAAAACAAAAGAAAATAAATAGTGCAAAAAAGAAAAGAAAAAAACTGGAAAAAATAAATAAATAATGCACACAAATTCAAAGAATTCAAATTTAAACTATTCAAATTTGTAAACTAATGGCACTAACAGGAAGTTTATAATTTTTCTGACCTAAAAGCAAAAAGAATTAAAAAATAAAGCAAAAAACAAAAGAAAATAAATAATGCAAAAAACCAAACACAAAACTGGAAAATAAAAAACAAAAAACTGCCACCTACTAGGCCACCACGACCTGAATACAACTAGAAACCCAACCATGGGCCAGGATTTAGGCCCGCGGAAGGCCCAGTAGGCCCACAGGCAACATAGTGTGAGATTAGGCCCGTAAGCCTGCATTTGAGAGGAGCTCGAGAGGGCAGCCACAATGGGGCTTATAAACCACTCTGAGCCCCTCTCAACTAGCGAGGTGGGACTGAACTTTTGGCCGCAGGAAGCACAAGGCCATTGGTCCCGGTTGGTAGCAGCAACCGGGACGGAAGGGGTGATTGGTACTGGTTCGTGGGACCAAACGGGGCCAATGCCCCCCTTTAGTCCCTGTTGGTGCCACCAACCGGGACCAAAGGTCTCTGTTTCCCGCCCTTTGTGCTGCTGAAAAGAGACCTTTGGTCCTGGTTGGCGGCACCAACCGGGACTAAAGGGGGGCATTGGTCCCGGTTGGTGCCACGAACCAGGACCAAAGCCTTTGCTATATAAGCCAGCACTTAGGAAAGTTTTAGATTTCCATCGCCAGTTCGTGCCCGACGCCCCAGCGCTGCTCCTCCTCCTCGTCGTCGTCGTCGCCCTGCCTCCGACGACGTCGCGGCGCCCCTGCCCCGAGCCCACATCGCCGTGCGTACCCCTACCCCCAACGTCGTCGCCGCACCGCCCCTACCCCGAGCCCTCGACACCATCGCTTCCCGCTCCCCGCTCCTCGTTGTCATCGCGCAGCGCCCCTGCCCCCGACCACGCCGTCGCCGCGCCGGCCCTTGCCCCGTGCCTGAGCCCCTGCCCCGGCCCGCGCCCCGGCGCCCTCGTCGCTCCCGCCGTCCCTGTCATCATCGCCATCGCCATCGCTATCGCCGTCGCCGTCGCCAGCCGCCCCCGCCGTGAGCCGCCGCGCCGCCCCATCTCTGTATTTTTCATTTTTATTAGATGAATTTTTTGTTCATATATATAATGTATATATGTATGTATGTGGCTATATGTATGTAGATTTTCATAATGTATTAATTTTTTTGTTCAGAGCATGTTTTCGTTCATATATGTATTTTTTGTTCATATGTGTATTAATGTTTCTGTTGCATATATGTAATTTTTTTCAGTGTATATATGTATGTGGTAGCTATATATGCATGATGAGAGGGTGGGGGTCGATATACCCCCTCCCTGATAACTTCGACATGAGGGGGTCGATATACCCCCTCCCCGATAACTTCGACATGAGGGGGGGTCGATATACCCCCTCCCCGATAACTTCGACATTAGGGGGGTTGATATACCCCCTCCCCGATAACATTTTTCAGAAAAGTTTTATATATCTAGCTAGGAATAAAGGAAGAAGAAGAAGAAGAAGAAGAAAAACTTTTATATATGCAAAATTTACATTTTTAGAAAAGTTTTATCTAGGAAGAAGGAAAAAGGTAGAAGGGAAGAAAAAGGAGAGGAAAAAGGGGAGAAAAAAGAGAAGAAGAGGAGAAAAATAAGAAGAGAAAGAAGGAGAAGAAGAAGAGAAGAAGAGGAGAGGAAGAAGAAAAAAAAAGAGGAGAAGAAGAAGAAAAAAAGGAGAAGAAGAAGGAACTATTTTTTCTTCTTCTCCTCTATTCCTTCTTCTTCTCCTCTTTTTTTTTCTTCTTCTTCCTCTTCTTAATTTTTATCGGGAACGAGGGTGTCAAGGATCATCGAGGGTCGAGGGTCGGGAACTAGGGTAGAGGGTCGAGGGTCACCGAGGGATTGAGGGTCGTCGAGGGGTCGAGGGTCGAGGGTTTCGAGGGTCGTCGACGGGTCGAGCGTCGAGGGTCGTTGAGGAGTCGAGGGTCGAGGATCCCCGAGGGGTCGAGAGGTTGCCTTGTGTCAAAGTATTGAAGAAATCCATGGCTTCATCATTAGCCGGAAGTAACCGGGGCATGATGGTACGAAGTTCTCCAAAGTTATTCTGGAACAGAGTCCCGGATAGGATAATTTGCCTTTTGGTACGAATTTCGGCAAAGGCCTTCCAAATAGCGATATTCGGAAGGCTATTGCTAAACTTTGTACCAAAAAGTGAATTATCCTATCTGGGACTCCATTCCAAAATAACTTTGGAGAGCATCGTACCATCATGCGCTTGTTACTTTCACCTAATGATGAAGACATGGTTTTTTTTAATCCTTTGACACTAGACAAACGTGACATGAGGGGGTCGAGGGTCGGGAACTAGAGTAGAGGGTCGTAGATCGCCGAGCGGCCGAGGGTCGTGAACTAGTGTAGAGGGTCGAGGGTCGCTGTCGGATCACGGGTTCTGGCAAAACCCTTAAGGTTCGAACTCTGTGGTGCGCGCGAAGTTATTTCCCCCCTACCGATCTACGCCCTAGCTCGCTAAGATCTCGCGGACGAACTCAACGAACTCACAACACAAAGACACGAGATTTATACTGGTTCGGTCCACCGTTGTGGTGTAATACCCTACTCCAGTATGGTGGTGGTGGATTGCCTCTTGGGCTGATGATGAACAGTACAAAGGAAAGAACAGCCTCCTGAGGTCGAGGTGTTCTTGTGCTCTGTGAGCTTGTGGTGAGGGGATGGAAGACGGAATCGATCCCCTCAGGCTTGCTTGTGGGCTCTCTACTAGATGCCCTCTACGGTGGCGGCTAGTTCTACTTATATAGCCCCTGGTCCTCTCCCCAAATATTGAGCGGGAAGGGAGCCAACAACAGCCAATTTGAAAGGGGACAACTAGTACAGCTTATCCTGACAAAAGCGGTCTTCGCCTGCAAAAGGGCTCTGGTGGTGACGCCGTCTTGGGCTCCATGGTGACCTCCATCTTGCCGTCCCACTGGTCTTAGTCTCGTTGCACTGATATGGAAACCTTTGCTTGATGCCTCGATACTCTGCGCCTGCGCTTGCCTCCTTAGCACCAAAGGGGAAACAAGGACACTGCGCGCGCTGGCGCCCGCCTGGCGCCCGCCTGATCTCGATCGTCATGGCTCACGTCACGAGAACCTCGCGAGGTTTGCCCTGCCTTGAACTCTCCGCTCCTCGCGAGGCAACCTGGTGAGGCTGCCCCTGAGGAGATCTTGTGTCGTCCGCCTCGCGAGGGTCTTGAATGCCTTGTTGATGAAGATGGGCCGTACAGGCCCGCTAGCACAGCCATGCTGTGGGCCGCAAGCAGGCAAGTCTGGGGACCCCCGTTCCCAGAACGCCGACAGTAGCCCCGGGGCCCAAGGCACGCTCCGGCTTGGCTTCGAGGGAAGCCAAAGGTCAAGGGCGGAGCGCCGCAGGCCCCAAAAGCCTGTAGCCTCGGTCGACGTGTGGCGGTTGATTGGACGTGGGCGTCTCCGCTTCCCCACGCTGCCTCGGCAACTGCTCGACTTGACAAGTCCCTGCGACATGCAAGGAAAACCATCATTACCTGTGATCGTGGGAGGCGCCGGTTGGCCTTCTTCTGCTATAAATGGGGTGGGGGCAGAGCCCCCATCGCCCATCTCTTCCCAGTTCGCTTGCTTCTTCCTCCTTGCTCCTCTGCTAATAGCAATGGCGCCCATCCCAAGATTTTCTGCTGCGGAGAAAGGAAAGACTCCCTTTGATTTGCCGACGACGCTCCCGCCGAAGAAGAGGTCGGTTCACCGCCGCGACGATGTAGGTGGTGACGAGGCCTTGGTGCGAGCGGCCTCCTCCAGGGTATCCACTGCCCTTGTACGCCCAAGTCGAGGGCTCAGGAGGAAGAAGCGACGAGTGGCGCCGCCCGCTGCGCGACCGCGGCCGCCGCGCGATGGCGATGCGTGCCGTCGCCCCTGGGATCCATGCTGCGGACTCCTCCCGCGAGCTCATGCTGTGGGCGGCGATGCTCCCAAGCACCTGGATCCGCTTCCCGCAGTTCTTCTCCGACATGATGCCGCCGAGGGGACCCCTCGAGCTCTGGTTACAGCATGCTGACTGCGACACCCCAGGGACCGGAGCAGAGGTTGAAGTGGTCTCCTCCGGCAAGATCTTCATGACCCGCGGCTGGGGTGAGGTTGCGCGGATTTGCCGTGCTGAGGGCGCCCTCGCGATCCACTTCGAATATGACGGCGCCTCCACGCTGTTCTTCAAGGTCTTCGACGCGGAGGGCCGCCGCACGGAGTGCTGCCCTGGAGGGGTGCGCCAGGACGACGCGCGCCCGGCCTACGGCACCTCCAGCAGCAGTGGCCCTTGGGCGTCCAGCGGTTCTCCTGAGCTCTACGAGACTCCGGAGACGAGCGACGACAGCTACGTGCCCCCGAGCTCCCGCCGCGCCCGGAGCAGGGCTACGGCGTTGAGCCGCCGCCGTCGTTGATCTGGATGGGGTTGGCGCCGGCCTCCCGTGGCCCACTGTGGATGATGGCGTCAGCCACAGGAGGGTGTAGATAGGATCCCCCTAAGTTCTCGTCTTTTGTTCCCTGCGAGGAATTGAGAAGTACCCCGCGGGGGCGTGTAAAGGGTCTGTAATGTTTTTCGTTGATGCTATCCTTGTTACGAAGAATTGTGAATGCATGTCCTGTTAAGGCTCGGTCTCCCCTTTCCAACCTCGTGACGGCTTGTTGCTCTGCACTGACAGGTCCCGGTCCCCAGGCAAGCTGCAGCCATCGCTGGTATGCCAGGTCGCGTACCGTGGTCAAGGCCAGGAGGTGAGCGGCCCGAGGTCCAGTAAGAGCCCCTGAGGCGCGATGCTGAGGAGGTCCCCTTTAGCGCCCAAGCAGTCGTGTTAAGGTAAGAAAGGGAGGCGACGTTGCCGCAACAGGGCTGCGGCGTGTGTGGCCCCTAGACTCCACCGGTTAGTCGATATGAGCGTGAGACTTATCTTGGTGGTCTGAGGCCGATTCCTCGTGATGCGCCGCGTTAATGCGTAGCTAGGCCAGCCCCATACGAGCCCGCCCCTCTTCTCCACGCTCTCCTTTACACTCTACGTCCTCAGGTCCCGGCCCTCGAGCGAGCTCAGCCGCCACTGGTATGCCAGGTCGCGTGCCGTGGTCAAGGCCAGGGGGTGAGGGCTAGAGAGCCAGTAAGAGCTCCTGAGTCGCGATGCTCAGGAGTCCCCCTTTTAACGCGCAAGCGGATTGCGTGGGAGAAGAGAGAGCTCGTGGTGCCGCCTACTGTCATTCTCATGAGATTCCTGTGAGTCAGAACAAGGAGAAACACGGTTTGCCATTATGGTTGTCAGTCCACCCGGTCGCTCGCGAGGAGACGAAGGCACTGAGGGCCTGGTGAGGTGACGTGTGCGGGGCGTGCCGCGAGCCAGAGCTCGACCGCTCAGATTTGTCGGCGTTGCAGGGACGGACCCGTGCACAAGCGTCGTGCCAGTGTGAGCAGCCCCCATGGGAGGCGAGAGTCAAGCAGGTGATAATCATAGGTAGATAAGCATGGAAAGCATACTGGCTTAGGTAAAAGCAGGGAAGATACACGCCACTGGGTCAGGCCCGAGCGGCTTTGGGATGATGCAGCCCGAGGGGCGCCCCCAGCAAGGTAAGCTAAAGACATAAGAAAAAGGGATACATGCCACAGGGACGGACCCACGCGGCCTGAGAATGATGCAGCCCGAGGGGCGCTCCCAGCTAAATAAACTTGGAAAATTTCACCTGGTTCTGTGGATGAAGTGGTGTCGGAGCAGCTGAAGGTACGCGGCGAAGGAAATGCTCCTCATGAGACACTGGGGCCCTGAGCCTCGGGAGGCTCTGGGGGTCCAGGTGGTTCCTTGAGGACCGTCTCCATCTCCGTTAGCACAGCATGGTGCCTGGCCTCTTAAGCAGCTAGGATGCGCCGCAAGCTGCGCTGGTAAATGGACGACACGCTCGGTAGGCCAAAAGGCATGCGAACGTAGCTGTGCAGAAGACCCTCGCAGTGGCCCACGCGCGAAGGCCTGAAGAGCTCCTGAGAAGCGGCCTTGTTAAGCCCTAGAACGTCGATGCAGATGCGCAGCCCAGCATCCTCGCCTGGATGGGGAGTTGCACTTCGTGAGCGGCGGTCGCCGTGCATGGCCCTTGCGTCTTGCAGCTCCTGAGTGGTCCTGGTGATGAACTCCTGAGCGGTGGGCGCTCCTTTCCCTATGTTCTCCTGAGGAAACGTGCCATGAAGCATGCCACCAATTGGTGCCCAAGCACCTCCCTCGTGATGTTTGAAAGGTCTGAGGCCCTCCAGAAGAGAGCCCCCGAGCCCTGCCCGAGAAGGGCACCGGGCACGCCTTCCTATGCGATGGAGGGAGGCGCCCCTGGAGCGGGCGCTGATCCTGATGAGGTTCCTGTTGCGGCACCACCCTCCTGAGATCCTGCACGGTGCAGCTGCTTCATCTTTTTGGGGGTGGCCTCAGGAGGGCCCTCGCCCTTGCTTTCGGGGTCGTCGATTGCTGTAGCTTGAAAGGCGCGCTCAAGGGAGCACACCGCATCTCTTTCTTCACAGGGGACCGTGATGATTCCGCCGCTTCCTGGCATCTTGAGGACATTGTAGCCGTGATGGGTCACCGCCATGAACTTGGCCAGCGCTGGGTATCCGAGGATGGCGTTGTACGGCAGACGAATGTACGCGACGTCGAAGTCGATGAGTTTGGTGCGGTAATTCTTGCGTTCTCCAAAGGTGACAGGGAGGCGGACTTGCCCTATCGGTGTGTTGGAGCCGTCGGTCACTCCTGAGAAAGGCTTGGTAGGCTGAAGCTGATCATATGGCACTTGGAGGTTGTCGAACGTGTCAACGGACAGGATGTTGAGCCCTGCGCCGCCGTCGATGAGGGTCTTGGTGACTTGCACGTTGCTGATGACTGGGGAGCAAAGCATCGGGAGGGCTCCAGCGGTGGCCGCGCACTTGAGCTGATCTGCCGAACTGAAGGTGATGGCGCACTTGGACCACCTGAGCGGGCGTGTGGCTTCAAGCTTGGGGAGAACTGCATTCACTTCACGAGAAAACTGTCTGAGGATACGCTGCGAAGCTGGGGCCTGAGCTCCGCCCAAGATGCAGGCGATAGCACGTGGCTCCTGGAAGCCCGCAGCCCCCTCGTCTTGATGGTGATCGTCATTCAATCTTGGTGGTGGCGGCAGTGGAGGAAGGCCTGCGTTACCCTAAGGATGATCCTCACGAGGCTAGTCCCTCCAGGCACCCTCGCGAGGCTGATCCTGCCAGCGGTCCTCACGAGGCCGGTCGCGCCACTCCTAGCGCGGGCCACGGTCGTCCCAGCGTCCGCCACCACATCCTCCTCCTCGGTCGTCGCCCCGGTCGTTGTGCTCGGGGCTTCGACCGAAGCGTCCTTCTCGAATGGCTCTGAGCTCTTGACAGTCACTGGTGTTGTGGGTATGCAGGTTGTGGAAGGCGCAGAACGGTCGGCTGCTCTTGGACGACTCGGGCTGATCTCTGCGCGCTTGATGTCTGGTTCCGCTGCGAGCACGGCTGCTCCCTTGCGCTTGACGTCCCTGGCCTTGGCTTTCTTCTCCTTCGGGTCCGTAGCTGGGAGCTTGAGGAGGGAGAGGCGCCCCTCCTCAGCTTTTGCACACTTGGTCGCCAAGTTGAACAACTCCTGAGAAGTGCACAGCTCCTCGTGGATAGCGAGCTCCTCCTTCATCTTGACGTCGCGGACGCCATCGGAGAACGCAGAGATGATGGCCTCGTCCGTCACCTTAGGGATCTTGAGACGAACGTTGTTGAAGCGCTGGATGTACTTCTGGAGGGTCTCTCTTGGTTGTTGCTTGACGCGATACAGGTCTCCCGCGGCCGGTGGGCGGTCGCGAGTGCCCTGGAAGTTGGCGACGAAGCGGTCGCGCAACTCGCCCCAGGAGGAGATCGAGCCTGGGGGCAGGTTCAGGAGCCATGAACGGGCGCTGTCTTTAAGCGCCATAGGGAACCAGTTCGCCATGACTTTTTCGTCGCCGTTGGCTGCTTCGATGCTCGGCTCGTAGAGCTGCAGGAACTCCGCGGGGTCGGGGGTGTCGTCGTAGCGAGTAGGCAGATCTGGCTTGAACTTGCCCGGCCAGGCGACGCTACGTAGCTCAGGGGTGAAGGCGCGGCAGCCGGCCGTGGTCGCTGGGGCCCGTCTTGGAGGTGGAGCTTGGTCTTGTCGCCCGCGCGCTGCTACGACAAGCGGCGCGGGGTCCTGCCGCGGCAGGCGATCCTGGCGCGGCGGTGCAAGGAGTGGTGGAGCGTTCTCTTGCGGTCGAGGTACTTCTTGACAGCTTCTTTCTTCATGCGCGGGCGCAGCGGGTCGCGTTGCGGAAGCGCGCGCCTTGGCGCCAGAGCACCGTCTTGGGGCAGAGGTGGCAGAGCTGCTCCGTGACCTACGTCGCCTGTAGCCGGCGGAGCGCGAGGGAGCGAGAGGGACGGCGCAGGGGAGCCCCCTGCGGTGCGGACAAGCTCGGCGATGCGGTCGAGCCAGTCCTCGTAGAGGTCGTCGACCGGACGGTAGCGCAGGAGCTCGTGCGCCATGAGGAGCGCGGCCCGTGCGTCCATGGGACCGCGAAGAGCGTGAGACGACGAACCGGCAGGAGTCGGTGACGGAGTGGCGGTGCGGCCATCCTGCCGCACCGAGGGGTGCAGCGAGGACGCTTGCTGCTCGTTCCCCACCGGGCCGGTTGCAGCGTTGGTGGCAGGCGACGGAGAACGACGGGGTGGCCAGCCGACAAGAGTTGTCTGAGCGACGCGGGTGGCAGGGGCAGCCCGGCGCACAGCACGAGCACGGCGAGCGTCCGCCATGGAGACAACGGGGCAACTGGACGCGGAGCGATGGAAAGGAAGCTTCGGCACACCCCTACCTGGCGCGCCAAATGTCGGATCACGGGTTCCGGCAAAACCCTTAAGGTTCGAACTCTGGGGTGCGCGCGAAGTTATTTCCTCCCTACTGATCTATGCCCTAGCTCGCTAAGATCTCGCGGACGAACTCGACAAACTCACAACACAAAGACACAAGATTTATACTGGTTCGGGCCACCATTGTGGTGTAATACCCTACTCCAGTGTGGCAGTGGTGGATTGCCTCTTGGGTTGATGATGAACAGTACAAAAGGAAGAACAACCTCCTGAGGTCGAGGTGTTCTTGTGCTCTGTGAGCTTGTGGGTGAGGGGATGGAAGATGGAATCGATCCCCTCGGGCTTGCTTGTGGGCTCTCTACTAGATGCCCTCTACGGTGGTGGCTAGTTCTACTTATATAGGCCCTGGCCCACTCCCCAAATATTGAGCGAGAAGGGAGCCAACAACGGCCAATTTGAAAGGGGACAGCTAGTACAGCTTATCCTGACAAAAGTGGTCTTCGCCTGCAAAAGGGCTCTGGTGGTGACGCCGTCTTGGGCTCCATGGTGACCTCCGTCTTGCCGTCCCGCTGGTCTTGGTCTCGTTGCACTGATATGGAAACCTTTGCTTGATGCCTCGGTACTCTGCGCCTGCGCTTGCCTCCTTAGCACCAAAGGGGAAACAAGGACACTATGCGCGTCGGCGCCCGCCTGGCGCCCGCCTGATCTCGATCGTCATGGCTCACGTCACGAGAACCTCGTGAGGTTTTCCCTGCCTTGAACTCTCCGCTCCTCGCGAGGCAACCTGGAGAGGCTGCCCCTGAGGAGATCTTGTGTCGTCTGCCTCGCGAGGCTTGGCCCCTCGCGAGGGTCTTGAATGCCTTGTTAATGAAGATGGGCCGTACAGGCCCGCTAGCACAGCCACGCCGTGGGCCGCAAGCAGGCAAGTCTGGGGACCCCCGTTCCTAGAACACCGATAGTCGCCGAGTGGTCGAGGGTCGAGGGTCGAGGGTCGTTCAGGGGTCGAGGATCCAGAGTTGTCAAGGATGCCCCCATTATGGATGTGCACAAGTTGATCCAATTTTTTTCTGATCTCATCTATATATATATATATATATATATATATATATATATATATATATATATATATATATATATATATATATATATATATATATATTTCTATATGTCACGTTGTTGGTCAAAGTATTGAAGAAATCCATGGCTTCATCATTAGCTGGAAGTAACAGGCGTATGATGCTACGAAGCTCTTCAAAGTTGTTTTGGAACGGAGTTCCTGATAGAATAATTCGCCTTTTGGTACGAATTTCAGCAAAGTCCTTCCCAATAGAGATATTCGGAAGGCTCTTGCTGAACTTTGTACCAAAAAGCAAATTATTCTATCGGGAACTCCGTTCCAAAAAAAACTTTGAAGAGCTTCGTACCATTATGTGCCTGTCATTTCCGGGTAATGATGAAGTCATGGTTTTCTTGAATACTTTGACACTAGACAACGTGACTTATAGAAGGGTAGATGAGATCAGGAAAAATATGGACCATTTTCTGGACATCCAGAATGGTGCCATTTTGTTAAATCCCTTGTCGGTCCGGATGTCGGACATTCATGAGAGAGGCGGTCTGGCCCAAACCCTAGAAGCGTTGCCGAGGCCACCCAAATTTACCAACTTAAAAGAGCGTTGTCGTCGAGGCCACCCCAAACCCTAGAAGCATTGCCGAGGCCACCCAAATTTACCAAGTTAAAAGAGTGTTGTCGTTGTGGCCACCCCAAACCCTAGAAGCGTTGTCGAGGCCACCCCAAACCCTAGAAGCGTCGAGGCCACTAATATATTTCCTTGTTGTGATTAGCTAGCGAGGTCTATGTTGCCACTAATATATCCATCTGTCATGTTTGTATATTAATTGCCATGTTGTAATATTTGCAGAAACTATGGAGTACCGAGACTTGGAAGCAGAGCAGTTCTTGGGGACATAATGCATGGCGGAGGTGATGTCTTGTCGTATCTCAACGACACCGATGGTCTGGAAGGAGAGGGTGAAGCAGGCTCCGGTGATCGAACAATGGAGGAGGAAGGACATGATCATGATGGCTCCGGTGACCGAATGCTAGTGGAAGAAGGAGACCGTGACGTCGGCTCCGGTGACCGAACGGAGTCCGGCCAAGCATATATATTAATTAAGCCTGTGTTGACTAGCTAATTGATGCATTAATTGTTTTGGTATGTACACATATTAACTCTCTTCTTTCTTCTTTTCTAGCCCTCCGGATCGAGCGAAACTTCGGTAATGAGACGAGGCCCGAAGAAAATGTTGCGCCAAGATGAAAGGTTCACGATCACAGCAATCAAGGGCGATGGCCAACCGATTGAACCCAGCCAGACCAAGGAAGAATTTTCTGCTCAGTGCGGGGTTCTTGTTAGGGACATGACCCTGATCAGCATCCACCAATGGAATAAGCCTAAGAGCGAAGACCCTCAAGTGTCTTATGTCAATGATAGAAAGAAAGATGATCTTTGGACCGCGCTGAAGGAAAATTTCACCCTGCCGCCAGAGGAGGATTCGGATAAGCCAGTTATAGAGCCATTGGTCAAGACTCATGCTCTTAAGAAGATGGCAGATCTATTCAGGAGGTGGAAGAATGAGTTGAAATCAACGTTTGTCAACAAAGGGAAGACTCCAAAATTCACCGGCCGATTTGAGAAGATAAGAGATCACTGGCCCGCATTTGTGGCCCACAAGACATCGGAGAAGAGTAAGAAGATATCAGCGACAACCAAGATAAATGCTGCAAAGAAGGAGCATCACCATCACAGGGGGTCAGGTGGCTACCTCAAAGCCCGGCCATTGTGGGACAAGGCTGAGAAGGACCTGCTTGATAAAGGGGTCAAACTAGAGACATTGAACTGGCCAGACCGTTCAAGGACTTGGTTCTTCAGGGTTGGGGGAACCTTGGACCCTGAAACAGGGAAGTGCCATTGGACGGACCAGCAACTGGAAATACCGGAGAAGCTTTAGCAGTATATCGCCGCAGCACAGCAAGGGATGTTCGTTCCCGACAGAGAGAACGACGAGCTCACACAGGCCCTCGGCAATCCTGAGCACCCTGGACGAACACGAGGCATGGCAGGCTTCGTTGCATGGAAGGTTGGGTTTCCCGGCGCAGGCGGTTACAAAACCCAGGAGAGGAAGAGGAAAGTGGAGCATACCGAACTGCAGAAGCTGAATGAAAGGGTATGAGTGCTAGAGGAACAAGCAGTTCATAGCCAGCGACCTGCCGGAGCTACCCCAGAAGCTACCCCGCCATCTCAGCGGAGAAACAGCGTGGCTTCCACCAAGCTCCTTCGGCAGCCTGACTTCACGGCTCCCAGGTACCCCGTGGATGCTATCACGGTGGCTAATGATTGCCACCTTATGGCGCAATGGCAGCACCTCAAAGTCAAGGCGGCTGTTGGTTCTGTTGCACCTCTTGAACCCGGCGCAATTTTTCACTGCCTTCTGATTCCACAAGGCTATGCTGTTGTGATGGTCGATGAAATAAGGAGGGATTTCAGGATCTTGAGCTTGACCACCCTACCAGTGAAGGGGAGACTCGGCTGGGTCTTGCTCTGAAGACTCCATGTCTATGGCGGAAGGAGCTCATCAATCTTCCGAACTGGACGCCTCCGCCTCCTCCTCCTCCTCCGGCGAGTCAGGGCACTCCGCCTCCTCCTCCGGCGAGTGATCAGGGCACTTCGCCTCCTTCTCCGGCTACTCCGGCGCGTGGTGGCACTCCGCCTCCTTCTCCGCCTGCGCCGGCGTGTCCGAGCAGCCCGCCGCCTCCTCGTCCGCCTCGTCGGCAACAGCGGAAGACAGCGACCGCCGCTCCGGCGCGTGGTAGCACTCCGCCTCCTTCTTCTCCGCCTCGTAAGCAATGAAAGAAGACAGCCGCAGCCGCTCCAGCTGCTCCGGCGTCTAGCAGTACAGCCAAAGGCAGGAGGCAATACAGATTCGGTCCATCTCTCAAGCCTCTAGAGAAGTTACCATAGGAGATGACAGAGGAGGAAAACGCGAAGATTTGTAAAGCCCAAGGGAAGGACTTCTTTGAAACACGAAGAGCTATGAAACATCCACCTCCGGAGGAGAAGATAGATCCTGTGAAAGTTCAGCGCACTGTCGATGCCCTAAAGTGACCACCACCTTCTCCGCCGCTAACCAACTATGATCGCATTATTCAAAGTTCATATAAGGACGCATCTCGGTCGGGAAGTACTTATAGTGATCGATGGTTAGCAGAACGAAGAAGTGGGAAAAAAATTCCCCAGCTCAGCAAACAAACGAACCAATCGTGCCTCCTACTCAAGGTGTCTAGTGATATTGTTGCTAATCATGCGAGGATGGTGCCCGATACCAATCCTGGAGATTACCTGCCCGACGATGCACATTTTGATATAATAGAGGTGGACGAATTCAAATACCGGCACAGGAAGCCTCTCGTCAAACCTAGTCATCCTCCTCTAACAACGATGATGCGAAGATTCCATGAGTGGTACATGGACACATGCAGCAGGTCTGGGAAGGATACTTTGACGCTGAGAGTTAAAGAGGAGCACGACCTCGTTGGAATTGATCTGTTGTCTGTTCCATTTGAGGAGTTCTTCCAGTTTTTCAATCAAAAGGCCCTCGATAAAATAATTGTCACTTGCTACTGTCTGCAAGTACTACTTCTGTAATTAAGTCTCTATATATAGCTCAGCTCTTTCATTGCATGTATATATAATTATCCTCACTATATTATGCAGATTGAAGATCGTCGAATGCAAGAAAAGACAAATTGGTGATATTGGGTTCATTAACACAAATCTCATAGATGAATGGACGGTTAAATATGATGCCAAACAAACCGAGGCCAACTTGCTACGATCGTTGCTTCAAAATCAAAACAAAGATAAAATACTATTTCCTTACAACTTCAAGTGAGTGTTACTGTCTTGTGCATATTCGGTTTCCCTTATTACTCGAGGTTATAGTAATGTAATTGACGAGTTATGCATGCGTGCGCAGCTTCCACTTTATTCTGCTAGAGATTAAGCTTTAGCAGGGACTAGTAACCGTCATACACTCAAGACAAAAAGATCCCGAGGAGTATGCGGCCATGACTAAAATGCTCGAGAAGTAAGTTCAATCGACCGTTATCGCACCATATCGGCAACTTTGTTCATTTCCTAATATCAAGTAATTGTTTTCTGTGT
Organism: Aegilops tauschii subsp. strangulata; assembly: GCF_002575655.3. Classification (NCBI taxonomy): domain Eukaryota; kingdom Viridiplantae; phylum Streptophyta; class Magnoliopsida; order Poales; family Poaceae; genus Aegilops; species Aegilops tauschii. The sequence continues at coordinate 302,953,970 of NC_053041.3, read as the reverse complement.
CTGGCAGGGTTTGGAAAAAGTTCACCGCATAAGCTCCGGGACTGCCGGGGGAGCTGCGATTTACACACCCGAAAGTAAGTACTACTAGCTAGTTCCGTGCATCTCCCATTGATTCTAGCTAGTTTCATCAATACCATTTAGCATGCTTGCTTATCAGTTTGATTGACCTCTGTTTCTTTTAAAGTGGTTGTGGCACGAACTCGGGAATAATTACTGTGGATACTATGTTTGCGAGTTCATCCGCCACACGACCAGTGAGCGCAACTACTCTAGAAAACAATATGAAGTGCGTAAGCAACAATATTCACAATTTTATTTTATTACCATCATTTGTGTTGAGTTTCATTCATATATATGTATTGACCCCCTTCTTCAAATTATATGTTTCAGATGCGGGATGAACTCCTACCACAATATCGCATACGATCAATTCAAGAGGAATTGGTGGGATTCTTTCTTGACCACGTCATCAATAAAGACGGAGAATACCATGTGGAATTTGAGTTCAGATGTTAGGGGATTGTAAGAGATCTTATATTGTATATATGTAGCCAGTAGCATCAGATAGATTTTTGAAAACTTGTTGTTCGACCAATCTCTCGAAGAAGGAGAGGTCGATCACTTCTCTCTGTATATGTTCATGACGATCTTCTGTACTTAATGGTTTCCTTCATTTGCTTACTAGCTAGCATGTCGAGTCCTCTCTATACGTATAGTATGTAGCATCGACCAAGCACGGAGATAAGAGAGGACACTTCTCTCTAATAGCTAGCTAACACAATATATGAAATGCCTAAATTAACCCTACAAAAACCCCAAAACCCCCAACCCCCCCCCTCAAAAAAAACAAAAACCACAGCCCTTGAGCTGCTGACGCGTGGATGCCTTTTGGTCCCGATTGGTGCTACCAACCGGGACAAAAGGCCATCCTGCCTGGGCAAGCCGCAGCGGCCACGTGGACCCCCATCTGTCCCGGTTCATAGGCGAACCGAGACTAAAGGTATTGGGCTTTATTACCGACCCTTTAGTCCCGGTTCCGGAACCGGGACAAATGGGCCTTTTTATACTAGTGCACGAAACCTAGTAAAGGGACATTATTATGCATGCTCAATGTCGAGATATGTCAACTTGAGCCAAAAACAAAAAACAAAGCCATATACAGTGCGAAACGACATGAATGGCAACTCAAATGGATGTTATACTGCAAAATAAATCACAAAAATCTCTGACCAAGTGCCCATGCAACTGGAAGCATGGAATCCATTGATGCTCCTATCCGTAGGAGAAATAGAATGAACTGAGTCCATCAACTCATCCATGATTATATGTAAAGATATAGTGAGTTGAGCCAGTTAATTTTTAAAGCTAAACAAAGAATGACAAAAGCATGCCTCACTGAACAATCGAATAGGGAGGGCAGGGCAAGCTTGTTGTATGCATTTACTAGAACATGGTGCCAGCTGCTGGCCTGTTTGAGGTACCCTTGCATGCAGAATTTGTTTTCTTTCTAACGGGAGCAGCAACAATGATACGGATGGTCCTACATCTTTGCCATCGGTGGGAAGTCGTTCGGTACACTTGCAGTGTGACGGCTGGCCGGATCTGAGCAAATATAAAAATAAGCTTGTCATCCAGCACAATTACGATGTTGAGTTTTCTAGCAAATATAATCAGAATCCTGTTCGGCGCGCCGACTGAAGGGAACTTCACCCTCGACGAGACCCAAACAGAAGATATTCCACAAGTCACGACAGAAGAAAATGATATCCTAACGGCACCATTCTCAGAAGAGGAGGTGAGAGCGGTTGTGTTCCAAATGGAACATAACAAAGCTCCAGGCCCATATGGTTTTCCCGCAGAATTCTACCAGAGTTTCTGGGATATCATCAAGACTGACCTTTTGGAGTTTTTCAATTGTTTTCATGCCGACCGACTAGACCTATTCAGACTTAATTTTGGCGAGATTGTCATGTTGCCAAAGATTAAGGAGGCCGAATGGATCCAACAGTTCAGACCTATATGCCTCCTTAATGTTAGCTTCAAGTTTTTCACCAAAGTGGCTACGAATAGATTAAGCTCGGAAGCTGACCATGTTGTCCGGCCATCTCAAACGACATTCATGCAAAGAAGAAATATACTCGATGGTGTAGTAATTTTGCATGAGACCGTTCACGAGATGCATCAGAAAAACATGAGTGGGGTAGTATTCAAGATCGACTTTGAGAAAGCCTATGACAAGGTCAAATGGTCTTTCCTACAACAGACACTAAGAATGAAAGGTTTCTCAGAGAAATGGCGCTAGTGGAACCAAAAAAAATTAACTGGAGGTAGTGTGGCCATCAAAGTCAATCATGATGTAGGCCATTAGTTTCATAAAAAGGACTACGACAGGGTGACTCCATGTCTCCAGTGTTATTTAACATTGTCGCTGATATGTTCGCTATTCTGATTGAGCGCGCCAAGCAGGACGGCTAGGTTGCCGTAGCAGTGCCACACTTTGTGGATGGTGGCCTCTCTATTCTGCAATATGCCGATGACACAACTCTTTATATGGAACATGACCTGGACAAGGCTCGAAACCTTAAACTCTTACTTTCAGTGTTTGAAAAAGTGTCGGGTCTCAAAATTAACTTCCATAAAAGCGAACTTTTTTGCTTTGGAGATGTTGCTGAGGCGGCTGCCGATTATGCCGAGCTGTTTGGTTGCGCACACGGGGCAATTCCCGATTAAATATCTGGGAATACCTATTCACTATCGGCGTCTCACCATTGCGGGGTGGAAACATGTAGAGGAGCGTTTAGAGAAATAGTTGAGCAGTTGGAAAGGCAAGATGCTCTTAGTTGGAGGACGGCTGGTTTTGATTAACTCTGTCCTACAAATATGGTTCTATATATGCTTTCTTTTTTCCATCTCCCAAAAGGGGTGCTGCAAAGACTAGACTATTTTAGATGCAGATTCTTTTGGCAAGGAGATGGTGAAAAGAAAAAGTACAGGCTGGCCAAATGGAGCGTGGTTTGTAGGCCGAAAGACCAAGCTGGCCTTGGAATTCATGACCTGCAGGTCAAGAATGTGAACCTACTTAGTAAATGGTTGTTCAAACTTCTTACTGAGGATGGTGTTTGGCAAACCATGTTGTGCAACAAGTATCTAAACCAAAAGGCAGTGGCTCAGGCCTATTGGAAACCTGGCGACTCGCACATTTTGGCTGGCCTAATGGCGGCAAAGAAACATCTCTTTCGCTTTAGGTCTTTCGCGATAAAGGATGGGTCAGAAATTCATTTCTGGGAAGACATATGGCTAGGCAGTTCCAGTCCCCGAGAACAATACCCAGCCTTATACACCATTGCCCGCGATAAAAATAATACTATTGCGCACGTGCTTAGTTCGTCTCTGCCGAATATTTCGTTCAGGCGGGACTTGATTGGCCCCCGACTTATGTGAGGCATAATCATTTATCCCGACTGGATTCGATTAACCTGACACAAGGCCGGGATGTTTTTCGCTGGAACGTTACTACATCGGGGTCTTTCACAGTAGACTCTATGTATCATGCGCTAACGCATTCTGAGGTACCTGTGAGTAATAACAAGAAAATTTGGAAGTCGAAGATTCCACTAAAAGGTAAAATCTTCATGTGGTGTCTTCGTAGGGGAGTTGTGCTAACCAAAGACAACCTTGCACGACGCAACTGGCCAGGAAATAAGCAGTGTTGCTTTTGTGCTCATGACGAGACAATCAAGCACCTCTTTTGCCAATGCAAGTTTGCACGTTCTACATGGTCAGTCACCCAAATAGCATCAAATTTGTATCCGCCCACAAGTGTTTCCAATATATTTGGTCATTGGTTGGATGGTGTTTAAAATAAGTTCAAAACACTAATAAGGGTGGGAGCGTATGCCTTACTTTGGTCGCTTTGGCTATGTAGAAATGATTTAATTTTTAAGGAAAAAAATGCTTCTCCTCTACAGGTTATTTTCTGTTGTACGCACTTTCTTTGTATGTGGTCTACGCTACAACGACCAGAGCACCAACCGTTGTTCAAGGCAGTGTGTATGCAGTTGGAGCAGGCGGCTATGGAGGTTTTTTCCCAACATGGGTGGCATCATAACCTCCGAATCGATCTACCTAGATTTTTGACTTAGGCATGGTGTCGTCTATAGGACTCTACTGTTGTCGACTTGTCATTTTTGTTAGTATTCCTTTTGACATACTTTTGTTGTTTGGCTGTGGGTATCCCAGTTATGCAGAGGCCGAGTGGTACTCATGATGTTTCGTATCCGCTGATGCTACATTTTGAGTTAATAAAAGCGCCCTTTATCGAAAAAATGCACTCTAAATGATGCGAGAGCAGTGTACAATGCGAACAGCAATAGTCCACAAAGAATAACCAATTTTGTAGCAACGACAACTATCCTTGTCAGGCAAGACGACATCTAGCACCTATGCAGCATTGTCGGAAACTGACAAAATAAAATAAGATCAGTTAAGGGAAAAACCTGAGGAGGCTCTCTTAGCATGAGGAAGACGCATGCATTTCTACCACAGGCCTCGATCTGCTCCCTTGTCTCCTCTGCCGCCACCTCCGCTGCTCCGCATGCTCCTCGCCGAGCTCTTAGCCACACAACGCTGGTGACAACGCTGGTTAATCGCACTACTCGATCCTCCTCCATGTCGTGGGTCGTCACGCTGGGCCTCGCCACGCTCCACAGTGTTGAGCCCGCCGCAAAAAACGGAGCCGGATATGCCATCTTGGTGGTGCTGCTATAGGATGACGACGGGACGGGACAACTGTCGGGCCTAGACATGCATCTCATTCTACCTTGCCCTAGTCCATACGGCGAATGAGTGAGCATGGAAGATGGCCAAGGCGAGTGGGACAGGGAGCATGGTGGATTTTATAGTTCTATCTATTTTATCTGGCGGCTAATCAAGCCTCGTTTTGCCTAAACTCTCTCACCTGTCGAGGGCCGTGAACTGGTCCCCGTCCTTGCCGTCGTCGACGCACCCAGCGAGACTCGAAGGCAGTGGCAGAGCGATGACACACGGGCCGCCGCTCCTCCGAGGGCCGTGAGCTGTCCCCCATCCCTGCGGTCGACGACGCGCCCGGTGAGACTCGGAGGCAGAGCGATGACACGCAGGCGGCCACTGCTCCGAGAGGTTGAGCTATGGCAATGGGAGCACGCCACTACAGATGGCCGACTTGAGCGGCAACGCAACCTTGTTGGGGAGCTCGGAGATGCGGTCCTCCCAACCCCTGCACGTCACTGCTCCTCCTTCTCTATTCTCCTACTCCTCACTGATGCGGATGGCCAGCTTGAGCGGCAGGGCAGGCTCGTTGAAAACTCTGAGATGAGGTGTTGTCCTCCGACCCCTTGCACGTCGCCGCTTCTCCAACTGAATTGACCAAGATATATATGAACATATTCTATGTGACATGGAGGCACTGGCTACGATTTATATATGCAGAAGGTAAATAAATCATCCATAGTGTCTCTTTGAATGCCCACAATCGGTCATGTCTCTTTGAATACCCACGATCGATCATGTCTCTTCGAATGCTTGCATATGTTCTTCTAGGTTGCCATCCTTGGAAGACCGGGAGTCACCACCGTTTCCCATGGACCTAGTATTGTCGAAGAATGGATGGCTTTTAAGATAGAAAGAAGAGGAAGCGTACGAAAAAAACTAAATCACGGGATGGGAATCGATGATGTGGCTAGACTGCTTAGGTGGCAAGAGGTGGATGGTTGCATGTTGATTGCGGATGTGGACAATGTGCATGGCGAGAGAATAGGTAGTAGTGGGGATCAACTTCTTAAGAATGTTAGATCTACATTTTTCATTTGTGCGCACAAGTTAAATATCATCTTGGAGTACACTTTCGGTGATGCTCTACGCTGAACGAAGAGCATGTCCATGGATGGCCTATCAGGGGTGCGGAATTCTGTCAAGACCTTATATATCAGTATGTGGTGTCTTGATTTGAACACGAGTATTGGCTTGCTGCGATGCTTTCCATGTCTGGAGAATTTGTATATAAAGGTGATGATTTCACGCACATTGAAAGCCCTTATATAATGTACTAGAATTAACCGTTCAACTGTCACTCCTTCGACATACTCTATTTTAGACATTAACTATTTTCAATCTTCATGTCTATTTCGGTACTAGCAATTGGAGAAAAACGTATAACCAATCGATGGGTGAGGAAGCACAAGGATTTCTTAGATCTCATGACATTCGTTTGAAGACAATAACGTTGGAAGGATATGCATCCAACCCTGCAAACACTAGCTTTGTCACATTCTCCATGTTGAATGCGAGGTTACTATTGTCCATGAGGATTAAGTTTTTCAACAAGAATTTTCTCACGGATGGATATGTTGAACATCATAAAAACAAGTTTCAGGTGGACCTAAGGGCTTCTGAACGTGCTGGGCTTCTATTTACAACAACTTGTCATCGTCATGGACCAGTAGAATTTTTGTGCCGGGATCTTGATTTTATGGATCAGAACGATCCATTTGATCGTGACTGTCCAAAACTTTGGTGTACTTAGAAGTTATTGCCCTGTTCAACCTAGGTTTTGTCTAAAGCCGATGAACAATTAATCCTCATGCTTTTGGACCGTTTGTAAGCTGGAGTTAGATATTGTTGCCCTTTTCAACTCGGCTTTGACCCATATTTTCTTTCATATTGGGCCAATGGCTTGCCATTTCTTTAATTAAGACATAAATCATAAGCAATCACAACATAGGGAAAGAACATCACTCTCACAGGATCCTTGAGATCATTGTTCATTACATAATCCGCAAGTTCTTAGCGCCCGCCAGCACCCACAAACTTATTTTCAGCTAGCACACCAAATGGGATGTAATTCTTAATAAGAAAAGCTGCATGGTAGTGACGGATTTGGATTCTGACATTTGGGACCCACAGGAAAAACCCTATCCAGGGCAGTGTTGACTCGATAGGAAACATTGAGCAAGCTTGTTTTAAAATTATTGTAAATCCAAAACTCGCCTCAAAATCATGAAACTTGGCATGGTATTATGACATGGCACCAACATGCTGTGGTAAAAAATTAGTCCAATTTGGGACAAGTTTTGGTATAAACTTCTTACAAACCGGAGCTTCTCTCAAGAAGCCTAATGGTTCCGAGAGGGAACTTGTCACCTATGTGTGCGAAATGACATACGCTGTCTCTTCCCGCCTTGATTTATTTTATAGAGGCAACATGAAACTATAGGAGCGTTGTCCTAAGAATATGAAATTACTTAGGGTTCGTTTTGCCTTTTATACATTATTTGAGTTTTCTATGCATTTTGGAACATACTTTGGTGTTTGCAAAGGTCATGTGTGTACTAGCCACCTATTTAATTGGATGTTCAATTTGGTTATGGAATCAAGTCCTTATAAGTTATAAGTACATATATTGTTTTTCTGTATGCAATGACATCGCACACGGACCATACTAGGGAACCTGTCGGTGATGAATTCATCAATCGCTGACAATTGTATACCAGCAAGCGTTTTCCCACAACACACACAACTTATTGGGAGAAATTGTTTGTGTTATTATGGGTCTTCGAACACATTTATGATCAGGAACCTGTTTGCCGCATATCACACACATCTTGTTAAGCTGAACCGTTTCTGTTGTGTCGCCTAATCAAAAACAGTTCATCCGAGTGAACTGTATCTCGTATATCGCACACACATTGATCTGGGTGACTGTCTTTCTTGTGTTACCTAATTGCAAACAGTTCATCCGAGTGAACTGTATGCCGTATATCGCACACACCTTGATCTGGGTGACTATTTTTGTTGCGTTCCCTAATCGCAAACAGTTCATCTGAGTGAACTGTATGCCGTATATCGCACACACCTTCATCTGGCTGCTCGTTTCTGTTGTTCTGCCTCATCGCAAACAGTTCATTGGAGAGAATCGTATGCCACAGATCGCATACACAACTATAATATGAACTGTGTTTGATGTCTCCGCCATCGCAAACATTTTGCATCATTTTTTACGGTTTTATTACATAACTGTTTGCGATTAATGCATCGCACACAATTCCGTCGAAGGGTCTCTGATTGTAGTGTCGCGTTAGCAGCATCCTGCAGTAGTGAAGCCATCTAGATACTAGCTATAGACCCGTAGGTCTGTGGTAAACTACTCACACATCATCGGAAGGGCAACATGGTTGATGTAGAAGCCCTCTGTGATCAATTCCCCCTCCGACAGAGTGCCAAAAAGGCCTCCAAATGGGATCTCGCGAGAACAGAAGCTTGCGGCGGCGGAGAAGGTATTTTGGGTGGCTCTCTGTTGGTTTCTCGATTTTAGAGAATTTATAGAGTTAGAATTAGGTCAAACAGAGGATAGAGGGGCCAATGAGGCACATGGGCACGCCTACCCCCTTGGGCGTGCCCATGTGGCTCGTGGTCACCTCCATCATCTTCTGGTCTCCTCTCAGAGCTTCTAGTGTCTTTTATGTCTAGAAAAAAATGATCAAAATGTTTCGTGGCACTTGGACTTTGTATGGTACTGATTTCCTGGAAAACCAAAAATAGGCAAAAACAGCAACTGGCACTTGGCACTAAGTTCATAGGTTAGTCCCAAAAAATGACATATAATTGCATATAAAACATCCAAGATTGACACTATAATAGCATGCAACAGTAAAAAAAATAGCGTTGGAGAGATTCAGATTATCTACGTCAACACTCAAGAGCAACCAGTAGATATTTTCACGAAGCCATTGGATGAAGCGAGATTTTACGAGTTAAGGCATGAGCTAAATATCATTGATTCGAGCAATGTGGCTTGAATCTAGGCACATCCCACCGCATTCATCATATTATCTTGTTCTAGATGTAGGCATGGACATAGGGGGAGTGTTGTTCTATCAATGAACTCCCCCCCCCCATTATGCATAAATTGAACAAATCTTTGACATTCGCCATTCTTGATTGTACTTGTGAGTTAAAGATGAGTTTTGGTCATGGGCCCAAGGTTCAAATCTTCACTGTGCCATACCAATTGACTCGAACATAGGTGGATCCGGCCACCGACCCCCTCTTCATAAAGGGGGTAGGTTTTCTTTTGACCTTATTTGCTCTTGCTAGATTTCCTAGGTCCTAGGTGTTTCAAACCTCCAAGTAGTGGCCTTTCTTGTTTGCTTCTTGCATTCTTGGATTTTACTTCACCATACTACAATGCCTTGTATCCGTCCAAAGCCTTCCCTTTCCGGTAAACCTTATAGTTCCAGTTGCACACAAGTTGATCTTGATGTAGGTACTGTGACCGGGTGGTACAACTGATGGTTGGGGCAGTTCAACCGCTCCGCCACTCGGCTGTATCGTCCCAGCGGTACAACCGGGGATGCTCTGGCGGTTCTACCGCTTTCTCCCTAGCCTATGCAGCTGGCCGGTACTACCAGGCGGTTACAGGCGGTATTACCGCTGCCTCCCTGGCAACGGAAGTACCGCCCGTAACCCCAGGGTAGTACCAGGGGGCGGTAGAACCGCTCTTTGGAGCGGCACAACTGCTTCACGGTCTTTGGGGTATTTAAGGGATCGGGCCGAAGGGGCATCTCTTTTTCACCTTTGTGCCCATCCTCTTCTCCTGCCCTAGCCGCTGGTCGATGTCTCCCTCGCCCCGGAGTGCCCTTCGGTGCCCCGGATTTGTGGGTCTCTCTTGGATTCGCTCCGTGGTGGCCTCCTCCTCCCTGATATCTTCCCATGGATGCCGCTAATGACCCGTTCTTCCTTCTCCTATGGTTTCAATCTTTGAATCCAACATTGTTGGGGCATTACTTGATATCCCACGTTTTAGTTAAACTATTCGGTGGAAGAGATCTCTATTCTACTATATATTTTTTGTGCATCTTTAGAAGTTGGAATATTGCTATTAGATTCAAATCTTGCTTGTACATACTCTTCCACGGGTGGAACTGCCTGCAGAAGACGGTACAACCGCTCATCATGGGCGGTACAACCGTCTCGGTGGTACCACCGGTTGAAGGACCGGTACAACCGACATTTCTGAACCTCATAGCGCTATTTTGTTTTCTCTAATTCACAAGTAATCTATTCCTCCTTTCTTGTGTGCAATCCTCTCATCTTTTCTGGGTTATCTTGTGTGCTTCCTGTGTGTGTGTGTGCAGGTAGCTCTGGTTCTCGCTCTGCTCCTCGTCAGAAGACTAAGAAGCGAGCCCGTAGGTGCAAGCGCACTGATGACACTGTGGAAGAAAAGGAAGTGGTGATTCGCACAAGCCGACCCGTCGAGAGAAGTCATCGGCTACCAAGCAACGTGTGGCCTTGCCCATCCATAGATGGAAGCAACCGGACTGGGAAAAATTCTGCATTTAGAATCCCTATGAGGTCCTCATTGTTCCTAGGTGGACCATCATTCAGTACGTGAATGAGATGCAAATGAGGATCGTGCATGACCTTTTTGAGCATCACAAGAACCGGTACCCCAAGCAGTGGACCATTGACCTTGATCAATAGAGAAGCAACATGGATTACTTCGGTGAGGCCTTGGCGCTATGCGAGGAGTTTGACTTGATCAAGCTCATGTCTATCAACTGTGGTTTTGATGTGCAACTTATTCACCAGTTTTATGCCACCGTCCATTTCGGCAATGATGAGGCTCGTACTCTGTCCTTCATGTGCCGTGATGAGTTAGTACACGTCCCTTGGAGAGCTTTATGCAATGCTCTTGGGTATGATGATACGGTCTCACCAGGAATGGTGGCATCCGTCCTCACGACCGTCCCACCTCCACGGCTAAGGAGAAGCTTGCCTCCTGTACATTCGAGGGCGTGGTGTGCTTGGTGAGCCCAAGGATTTGGAGAAGGTTTATGATATTATGCATCGTGTGTTCAGAAATGTGCTTCTGCCCAAGGTTTGAAATCAAGATGAAATCCATGGCTATCTGGTGGATCTGCTAGTGGCTATGAAGACCAAAGTGGGCTCTGGTGCTAATTTTGATGTGTCCAAGTGGCTTTGGGAGGAGATATACAACATGGTCACTTATCGGAAGTGTCCCATATTGATACATCCATTTTGCGTCATGGTTTCTTACTATTGTTTATAGTGTTTTTATGCTTTATAACACTTTGTGGAGAAATTCTAATGCCTTTTCTCTCATAATATGCAAGGTTTACACAAAGAGGGAGATTCCGGCAGCTGGAATTCTGGACCTGAAAAAGCTATGCTAGAGATACCTATTCTGCACACCTCCTAATGATCTGAAATTTTATGGAGAATTATTTTGGAATATATAATAAATATTGCAGAAAAGAACTACCATAGGGGGGCTGCTAGGTGGCCACAAGGCACCGGGGCGCGCCTGGGGGTAGTGGGCCCCTCGGCCCACCTCCAATGCCCATCTTCTAATACATAAGATCTTTTGACCTAGAAAAAGTAATGAGAGGACTTTCGGGAGGGAGCGCCACCGTCTCGAGGTGGAACTTGGGCAGGAGCACTTTTGCCCTCTTGCGGAGCGATTTTGCCCGGGGAACTTCCCTCCGGGAGGGGGAAATCGAAGCAATCGTCATCACCAACAATCCTCTCATCTTTGGGAGGCCAATCTTCATCAGCATCTTCAACAACACCATCTCATCTCAAAACCCTAGTTCATCTCTTGTGTTCAATCTTTGTACCGGAACCTCAGATTGGTACCTGTGGGTGACTAGTAGTGCTGATTACATCTTGTAGCTGATGCTGTAAGGTTTATTTGGTGGAAGATTATATGTTCAGATCCATTATGCCATTTAATACCCCTCTGATCTTGAGCATGAATATTATTTGTGAGTAGTTGCCCTTGTTCTTGAGGCCACGGGAGAAGTCATGTTGCAAGTAAGCATGTGAATTTGATATTCGTTTGATATTTTGATGATATGTATGTTGTGATTCCCTTAGTGGTGTTATGTGCATCGACTACATGACGCTTCACCATCTTTGGGCCTAAGGGAATGCATTCTGGAGTAGTTATTAAATGATGGGTTGCTAGAGTGACAGAAGCTTAAACCCTAGTTTATGCGCTATACCGTAAGGGACTGATTTGGATCCATTTATTTAATGCTATTGTTAGGTTGTTATCTTAATACTTCTTTCGTAGTTGAGGATGCTTTCGAGGGGGTTAATCATAAGTAGGAGGGTTGTTCAATTAAGAACAGCACCCAAGCACCAGTCCACCCATATATCAAATTATCAAAGTAGCAAACACAAATAAAACCAACATGATGAAAGTGACTAGATGAAATTCCAGTGTGACCTTAAGAACGCTTTACTTATTATCTGAGACAGTTCCGGCTTGTCCTTTGCCATCAAAAGGATTGGGCTACCCTGCTACACTTATTGTTACTATTGTTACTTGTTACAAATTATCTTGCTATCAAACTACCTGTTACCGACAATTTCAGTGCTTGCAGAAATTACCTTGTTGAAAACCACTTATCATTTCCTTCTGCTCCTCGTTGGGTTCGACACTCCTACTTATTGAAAGGACTACAATTGATCCCCTATACTTGTGGGTCATCAAGACTCTTTTCTGGCGCCGTTGCCGGGGAGTGAAGCGCTCTTGGTAAGTGGAAATCGGTAAGGGAAATTTATACTACGTGCTGGAATTTATTTTCACTTGTTACTATGGAAAACAATCCTTTGAGGGGTTTGTTCAGGGTATCTTCACCTCAAATGGAAACACAACTAGTTGGCCATCAACCTACTGCATCTACTGAAAATATTAGTTATGAAATTTCTTCGGGTATGATAGAGCAACTGCTAACTAATCCTTATGCAGGAGACGGAACGAAGCATCTCGATATGCATTTGATACATGTGGATAAAATTTGTGGATTGTTTAAGCTTGCAGGTTTACCCGGAGATGAAGTTAAGAAGAAGGTTTTCCCTTTATCTTTGGGGGGGGAAGCATTGACATGGTATAGGCTATGCGATGATATTGGATCTTGGAATCGGAATTGATTGAAATTGGAATTTCACCAAAAGTTTTATCCTATGTATCTAGTTCATCGTGATCACAATTATAAATATAATTTTTGGCCTCGTGGAGGAGAAAGTATCACTCTAGCTTGGGGGAGGCTTAAGTCAATGTTATATTCATGTCCCAATCATGAGCTCTCAAGAGAAATTATCATTCAGAATTTTTATGCTCGGCTTTCTCGTAATGATCAATCCATGCTCGATACTTCTTATGCTAGTTCTTTTATGAAGACGACTATCGAATTCAGGTGGGATCTTTTAGAAATAATTAAATGCAACTCTGAAGATTGGGAACTTGATGAAGGTAAAGAGTCAGGTATGAAGCTTGAGTTTGGTTGTGTTTAATCTTTTATGAATACCGATGCTTTTCACAAGTTTAGCACTAAATATGGACTTGACTTTGAGATAGCAGCCTATTTTTGTGAATAATTTGCTACTCATGTTGATCTCCCAAAGGAGAAGTGGTTTAAACATCACCCCCCTATTAAAGAATAAATTAAAGAACCGGTAATAGTTAAATACGAAACTATAATTTACAATGTTGATCCAGTAGTTCCTACTGCTATACTGAAAAACCACCTTTCCGTGTTAGGATAAAGGAACATGCTAAGATGTCAACAGTGGTTAACATAGTGTTGCTATGGTTAAAGATCTCTTGGTCGATAATATTGGTGGGCATGTTATTTATTTCTGTGATGAAGCTGCTAGAATTGCCAAACCTGATAATAAAGATAAGAATAGGCATGCTGTTGGCATGCCTGTCATCTCAGTTAAAATAGGAGATCATTGCTATCATGGTTTATGTGACTTAGGTACTAGTGTGAGTGGTATCCCTTTTACTTTATACCAAGAAATTATGAATGATATAGCACCAGCTGAAATACAAGACATAGATGTTACTATTAAACTTGCAAATAGAGATACCATCACACCACTTGGGATTGTTAGAGATGTTGAAATCTTGTGTGGGAAAATAAAATATCCTACTTATTTTCTAGTTCTTGGTTCTCCACAAGATGAATTTTTCCCCATAATTTTTGGTAGACCTTTCTTGAACACTGTCAATGCTAAGATAGATTGTGAGAAAGAAACTGCCAGTGTTAGTTTTGGCGATGTTTCTCACGAGCTTAATTTCTCGAAGTTCCGTAGACAACCTCATGATAAAGAGTTACCTAGTAAGGATGAAATAATTGGTCTTGCTTCTATTCCCATACCTCCCACTGATCCACTAGAATAATATTTGCTAGACCATGAAAATGATATGCACTTGCATGAAAGAAATGAAATAGATAAAATAATTTTTGAACAACAACCTCTCCTTAAACACAATTTGCCTATTGAAACTCTAGGAGGTCCTCCTCTACCTAAAGGTGATCCTGTGTTTGAATTAAAGCAATTGCCTGACACTTTGAAGTATGCTTATCTTGATGAGAAAAAGATATATCATGCTATTGTTAGTGCTAACCTTTCAAAACACAAAGAAGAGAGATTATTGAAAACTCTGAGGAAGCATCACGCTGCTATTGGATATACTCTTGATGATCTTAAGGGCATTAATCCCACTCTCTGTCGGCACAAGATTAATATGGAACCTGATGCTAAACCCATTGTTGATCACCAACGATGATTGAATCCTAAGATGAAGGAAGTGGTAAGAACTGAAATACTAAAACTTTTGGAAGCATGTATATTCTATCCCATAGCTGATAGTAGATGGGTAAGTCCTGTTCATTGTGTCCCTAAGAAAGGAGGTATTACTGTTGTTCCTAATGATAAAAATGAACTTATTCCACAAAGAATAGTGACTGGCTATAGAATGGTAATTGATTTTCGAAAATTAAATAAAGCTACTAGAAAAGATCACTACCCTCTGCCTTTCATTGATCAAATGTTAGAAAGATTGTCAGAACACACACACTTTTGTTTTCTTGATGAATATTCCAGTTCCTCTCAAATACCTGTATCACAACCCAATCAAGAGAAAACCACCTTTACCTGCCCTTTTGGAACTTATGCTTATAGACATGTGCCTTTTGGTTTATGTAATGCACCTGCTACCTTTCAAATATGCATGACTGCTATATTCTTTGATTTTTGTGAAAATATTATTGAGGTTTTCATGTATGAGTTTTCCGTTTACGGCACTTCTTTTGATAATTGCTTAAGTAACCTTGATCGAGTTTTGCAGAGATGTGAACAAACTAATCTTGTCTTGAATTGGGAGAAGTGCCACTTTATGGTTAATGAAGGCATTTTCTTGGGGCATAAAATTTCTGAACGAGGTATTGAGGTGGATAAAGCTAAAGTTGATGCAATTGAGAAAATGCCATGTCCTAAAGACATTAAAGGTATTCGTAGTTTCCTTGGTCATGCTAGTTTCTATAGGAGGTTCATTAAAGACTTCTCTAAAATTTCTGGGCCTCTTACTATTCTTTTACAAAAGGATGTTCCATTTGTTTTTGATGATGATTGTGTAGAAGCCTTTGAAACACTTAAGAAAGCCTTAACTTCTGCACCTATAGTTCAACCACCTGATTGGAACCTGCCTTTTGAAATTATGTGTGATGCTAGTGATTATGCTGTTGGTGCTGTTGTAGGACAAAGAGTTGATAAGAAATTAAATGTTATCCATTATGCTAGTAAAACTCTAGACAGTGCCCAAAGAAATTATGCTACTACTGAGAAAGAATTTTTGGCAGTTGTGTTTGCTTATGATAAATTTAGATCTTACACTGTTGATTCCAAAGTAATTGTTCACACCAATCATGCTGCTATTAAATATCTTATGGAAAAGAAAGATGCTAAACCTAGACTCATTAGGTGGGTTCTCTTGCTTCAAGAATTTGACTTGCATATTACTGATAGGAAAGGAGCTGAGAACCCCATAGCTGATAACTTGTCTAGGTTAGAAAATGTTCTTGATGACCCACTACCTATTGATGATAGTTTTCCTGATGAACAACTAGCTGTAATAAATGCTTCCCATAACACTCCTTGGTATGCTGACTATGCTAATTACATTGTTGCTAAATTTATACCACCTAGTTTCACATACCAACAAAAGAAAAAAATCTTCTATGACTTAAGACATTACTTTTGGGTGACCCACATATTTATAAAGAAGGAGTAGATGGTATTTTTCAGTGTTCTGGGAACCAGGGTACTCAGACTTGCCTGCCTATGGCCCACGGTGTGGCTCAATCGGCGGCCTGGTACGGCCCATCTTCAGCACCAAGAACACAAGACCCTCGCGAGGCGGACGACGCCAAGACCTCCAGTAGGAATGGCCTCCTTAGGCTGGCTCTTGAGGAGCGGACATTTCCATGCGAGCCCTCACCTTGCAAGGTTCGGATGACGCAAGCCATGACAACCAAGGCTAGGCGGGCGCCAGCGGGCGCCGTACAGCAGGTTTCCTCTTCGGTGCTAAAGAGGCAAGCGCAGGCGTGGAGTCCCGAGGAATCAACCAAAGGTTTCCATTTCCATGCTACAAGACCAAGACCGCCAGGACGGCGGGATGGAGGTCATCACCGAGCCCACCACATTGTCATGACTAGAAGCTTTGCAGGCGTAGACCACCTTTCGTCAGGATAAGATGTATTAGGTGTCTCCCTTCGAATCTGGCCATTGTGGGATCCCTTCCCGCCTTCATTTTGGGGGACGAGGACCAAGGCCACTATAAATATAGCCTAGCCACCACCATAACACCCTCACCAGCTCACACAAATGTAAGAACACACCTCCTGAGGTTGTTCTTCCACTGTACTAGTCCATCCTCATCCCACCTCGAGGCTAATCCACCACAAAGCAGGAGTAGGGTATTGCACCGCAAGGTGGCCCGAACCTGGGTAAACTGCCTTGTCCCGTTCTTCTTCAGTTCATCGAGCTAGGCCGTGAGATCGACGAGTTGGTAGGCTGGGGAGGTTGAGTTCTTCACACGCACCCCAGAGTTCGAATCTATCTTGAGACCGTGGAGCCCCGAATCTAACATTTGGCTCACCGGGTAGGGGTGCACCGGAGCCTCTCTTCCTCCGACCGATTCGCCACCGTTTCGCCGTTCCCGTGGCCGATGCTCGTCGAGTTCGTGCTGAGCGCCGGGCAGCCCTCACTGCCTGTGTCTCCTAGACAGCGCCTGTAGGCAACGGTGCTCCCTGTCGTTCTGCATCGCTTGCGGCCAACGCTGCCACCAGCCCCGCGGCCCATGAGGAGCAGGCTTCGTCGCTGCAGCCTTCTCTGCGGCGTCATGGGTGCACCGCCACTCCATCGCTATCTCCGGCGGCCACTTCATCCTCCCACGCTCGTCGAGGGCCAGCGAACGCGCAGGCAGCATTGCTCATGGCACACGAGCTCCTGTGATATTGCCCAACCGATGAGCTCTATGAGGACTGGCTGGACCGCATCGGCGAGCTCGTCAGCACTGCGGGAGAGGCCCCTGCACCATCCCGCTCGCTGCCTCCCCTGCCGCCTCTCGCGGGCGACGTGGCCCACAGTGCGCCTCCGCCACCTCCCAAGCAAGACGTCGTCCTCGAGCCAAGGCGTGAGGCTCCTCGGCGACTCGCCGCGCAAGGCACCGGCGCGCAACGAGGAAAGCTGCCAGGTGGTGCAGCGGCCGCAAGGAGAGGCGCGTGCGCTCCCAGCACCGCGACGTCAATACCGCATGCGGCCCGAGGCGGTGGGGTGCGAGCGCCAAGATCAGGCTCCACCTCCACGGCGGGCTACGGTGAGTGCGGCAGGCTGCCGCGCGTTCTCCCCAGAGCTGCGCCGCGTCGTCAGGCCAGGGAAGTTCAAGCCAGACCTGCCTCCACGCTATGACAGCACACCCGACCCTGCCGAGTACCTGCAGCTCTACAAGCTGAGCATCGAGGCGGCCAACGGCGACGAGAAGGTCATGGTGAACTGGTTTCCCATGGCCCTCAAGGTTGGCGCACACTCATGGCTTCTGAACCTCGCGGGATCGATCTCCTCCTGGGATGAGATGCGAGAGCGTTTCATCGCCAACTTCCTGGGCACTCACGACCGCACACCTACTGCGGGTGACCTGCGGAGCGTCAAGCAGCAGCCAGGGGAGACCTTGCACAAATACATCCAGTGCTTCACCAACATTCACCTGAAGATTCCCATGGTGTCGGACGAGGCCATCATTTCGGTGTTCACCGATGGCGTCCGGGACGTCAAGATGAAGGAAGAGCTCGCCATACACGAGGGCCTGTGCTCGGCCCTGGAGATGTTCAACATGCCAAACAGGTGCGCGAGGGCCGAGGAAGGTTGCCTCTCCCTCCTTGAGCTTCCGGAGGCCGACCCAGAAGATGAGAAGGCCAAGGACGTGAAGCGCAAGGGTCCGATGTTGCTCGCGGCTGAACCTGAGATGAAGCGCGGCTGCGACCACCCGGAGTCATCCAAGGGCAGCCGCCCGTTCTGCGTCTTCCACAACGTGCATAACCACAACACCAATGACCGCCAAGAACTCAGGGCCATCCGCGATGGGCACCTTGGTCGCCGCCCCGAGCGTAATGATCGAGGTTATGGCCATGGAGGAGGCCGAGCCGGAGGACGATGGGACAACCGCGACCCCTGCCAGGACTGGCGCGATCAGCCTCGTGAGGACCGCTGGCAGGGCCAGCCTCATGAGGGCGCCTGGAGGGATCGGCCTCGCGAGGACCGTCCTCAAGGCAATGCTGGCTTTCCTCCGCTGCCGCCGCCACCAAGGAGGAACGAAGACCACCACCAAGATGATGGGGCCGGGGGCTTCCAAGAGCCATGTGCCATCGCTTGCAACTTAGGCGGCGCTTAGGCCCCTGCCTCCCATCGCACCTTCAAGCAGTTCGCCCGCGAGGTGAACGCGGCCCTCCCCAAGCTCGAGGCGACGCGTCCGCTCAAGTGGTCCAAGTACGCCATCACCTTCGTCTCTACTAATAACCTCAAGTGCGCGGCCACTGTCGGCGCCCTCCCGATGCTCTGCTTGTACCATCAGCAGCGTCCTCGTCACCAAGAAACTAATCGATGGTGGCGCGGGGCTCAATGCTCTCTCCATCGAGACGTTTCATAGGCTCCAGGTGTCGTACGACCAGCTTTTGCCTACCAAGCCTTTCTCGGGAGTGACCGACGGCTCCACCACCCCGATAGGGCAGATCCGCCTTCCTGTCACCTTCGGCAAGCGCGACAACTACCGCACTGAGCTCATCGACTTTGACGTCGCCCACATTTGCCTCCCATACAACGCCATCTTTGGGTATCCGGCCCTGGCCAAGTTTATGGTTGCGACTCATCATGGCTACAATGTCGCCAAGATGCCAGGGAGCTGCGGCATCATTACGGTCGCCTGCGACAAAAAGGATGCGGTGTGCTCCCTCAAGCGCGCCTACCAGGCTGCGGTGGTCGAGAATCCAGATGACGAGGGTGTTGTCTACCCTCCTGAGGCCGTCCCCAAGAAGAAAAAGCAGCTGCTCCGCTCAGGACCTCAGGAGGATGGGGCGTCCGACGGCCGTTGATGAAGTCCTGGATTAGGGGGTCCTCGGGTGTCCGGGCTGTCGATACAGGCCGGACTGATGGACCGAGAAGATACAAGCAGAAGACTTTCCCCGCGTGTCCAGGTAGGACTCCCCTATGTGTGGATGGCAAGATTGGTGTCCGGATATGTTATTTCCTTCCCCCACAAACCGACTCTGCACAATCCTAGGTCCCTCCGGTGTGTATATAAACCGGAGGGTTTAGTCCGTAGAGGCTATCAGAATTCTCATAGGCTAGACAGCTAGGGTTTAGCCATTACGATATCGAGGTAGATCAACTCTTGTAACCCCTATACTCATCCAATACAATCAAGCAGGACGTAGGGTTTAACCTCCATTAAGAGGGCCCGAACCTGGGTAAACATTGTGTCCCACTTGTCCCTTGTTACCCTCGATCCTCAGACGCATAGTTCGGGACCCCATACCCGAGATCGGCGCCGACATTGGTGCTTTCATTGAGAGTTCCACTATGTCGTCAACAGAAGGATTGATTGCTCAGCTTGTCATTAGCGACGATGCTGTTTCTGGGGAGACCTTTCTCCCTGGTCAACTTTTCGTGTTTGGCGGCTTCGCTCTGCGTGCCAATTCAACTGGTCACCTCGAGCAGATCGACAGCTATGCCCCTGGTTACCAGATCAGATTCGGAAGCCTGAATTACATCGCTGATATCCGAGGAGACTTGATCTTCGAAGGGTTCTCGGCCTCGGCCGCCGCTCCTCATCTACATGATGGAAGCCCGTCAGATCCACCACGAGGCTCTGTTCAAGGATCAACCCTGGTTCCTGCCCTGGCCTTAGATCCAGAGCAGAGCACCGAAGACACGAGGGTAACGTAACACCCATGATGCGGCTATATCTCCCATGTGTCGAGGCACGACTTAGAGGCATAACTGCATGGTGGTTTTGTCGCAAGAAGGGTCATCTTCACACAATCCCATTTAATGAACAAGAATGGGATAAAGAGTTGGCTTACAATCGCCACTTCACACAATGAACAAATAATCCATACATCATTCAGAGTACACACATAGTCCGACTACGAACAAAACAAAATGAAAAGAAGATAACCCCAAATGCTAGATCCCCGATCGTCCCAACTGGGCTCCACTACTGATCAATAGGAAACAAAACATAGTAATGACCAAGGTCCTCGTCGAACTCCCACTTGAGCTCGATTGCATCACCTGCACTGGTATCATCGGCACCTGCAACTGTTTTGGTAGTATCTGTGAGTCACGAGGACTCAGCAATCTCAAAACCCGCGAGATCAAGACTATTTAAGCTTATGGGTAGGATGAGGTAATGAAGTGGAGTTGCAGCAAGCACTAAGCAAATATGGTGGCTAACATACGCAAATAAGAGCGAGAAGAGAAGCAACGCAATGGTCGAGAAGCTAGAAGTGATCAAGAAGTGATCCCGAAACTACTGACGTTCATACATAACCCAAACCGTATTCACTTCCTGGACTTCGCTGAAAAGAGACCATCACGGCTACACACGCGGTTGATGCTTTTTAATTAAGTCAAGTGTCAAGTTCTCTACAACCGGTTCCCATCTGCCACCTAACCGCGGGCACGGCTCTCAAAAGTTTATACCCTGCAGGGGTGTCCCAACTTAGCCCATCACAAGCTCTCACGATCAACGAAGGATATTCCTTCTCCCGGAAAGACCCGATTAGTCTCGGAATCCCGGTTACAAGATATTTCAACAATGGTAAAACAAGACCAGCAAGACCGCCCGACTGTGCCGACAAATCCCGATAGGAGCTGCACATATCTCGTTCTCAGGGCACACCGGATAGGTCAAGCTACGAGTAAAACTAGACCTCAAGTTTCCCCAAGGTGGCCCCGCAGGTTGCCCGGTTCGGACCAACACTCAGAGGAGCACTGGCCCGGGGGGGTTAAAATAAAGATGACCCTTGAGTCTGCAGACCCCAAGGGAAAGATATAGGTGGTAGGTAGGCAAATGGTAAAATGAAGGTTGGGCCTTGCTGAAGGAGTTTTATTCCAAAGCGAACTGTCAAGGGGGTCCCATAACCCCAACCGCGTAAGGAACACAAAATCAAGGAACATAACACCGGTATGACGGAAACTAGGCCGGCAAGAGTGGAACAAAACACCAGCCAAAGGACCGAGCCTTCCACCCTTTACCAAGTATATAAATGCATTAATTAAATAAGAGATATTATGATATCCCAACATAAACATGTTCCAACATGCAGCAATCTTCAACTTCACCTGCAACTAACAATGGTATAAGAGGGGCTGAGCAAAGCGGTAACATAGCCAAACAATGGTTTGCTAGGAAGGTGGGTTAGAGGCTTGACATGGCAATATGGGAGGCATGATATGACAATTGGTAGGTAGCGCGACATAGCGATAGAACGAACAACTAGCAAGCAAAGATAGAAGTGATATCGAGGGTAATGGTCATCTTGCCTGAAATCCCGCTAGGAAGAAGATCGAAACCATGAAGTAGATGAACCAACATAGTCTAACGGATCCTCACAATCGCAACGTAACCGGAACTACCAAGGAGCAGCGCAACCAGAAAGAAGCAAACAACATGGTAAACACACAAGCATAAACATGTCATGATGCACAACCAAGGAGGATGCATGTCCGATTTAAACAGGCATGGCATGGCAAAGTGCACAAACAATACTACAAATTAAGTGGTGCAACAAGTTGCATATTGACGAAACACCACATCAATTATTTAGTTCGCTCTCATTTATGTGCCCAAAAATATTAAATGTTGATTAACATGGCAAGAGGTGAAGCATAATGAAACTACCTATCTAGGCAATTTAAATGGGGCCAAACACAACAAACAACAAATCCGGGAAAATTCCTATGAGCATATTTTGGTTATGGTACTGTTCTGCCCACTACAAAAAAATACACTTCCGTGATGATACGTGTTTGTCACAGTAGGTCGCGTTTTTTGTCATGCATGTACATCCATGAGGATTTTATGACAGAATCAAGATAGTCATACCTGTGCTGTCGTAGAAGTGTTCCATGACATTACCAAAATTATCATCACGGAAGTGTCCACTTCCATGACGATAAATCGCGCGTCACAGAAGTGCTTTCGTCAAGGGTGACCGACACGTGGCATCCACCGTAACGGAATGCCGTTAAGCTATCGGGTCGGGTTTGGATCCGATAACCCGTTAACAGCCCCAACCAATGGGAGATTTCCACGTGTAAAATTCTTATTGCCCGGACGAAACACGTGTCAGCTCGTCAGTGGGTCAGATAGGCGCCTATGATATGTCGACACGTGCCACGGCCCACCACTGGCCCATTTAGCTTACAAAGCCGGCCCGTTTGACTTGGTCAAAAGTTAACGGGCTGGCCCATGAAAAGCCTGTTAACGGTCTCTTCGCAAATAGCCCATTTTATGGCCCGTTAACTCACGGCCCGTTAGGCCCTAAAGGAAACCGGCCCAACAACGTCATGTGGGCCGTCGAATATAACACCAGCCCATTTCACTTTCGGCCCATGTATGGCCCACGACGTCTTTCGGCCCATATGAGGCCTTCGTATCTTTCGGCCCTTTACAGGCCCACGGTGACTCTAGCCCATAATGAACAGTAATTTTCTTTATACCCGTTAACGGCCCGTGATATACAAGGGTCGTTTCCAGCCCGTGTTAGCTTTCGGCCTATTGACGGCCCATACGTTCTTGGGCTCCTTTTCGTCCCTCGATTACTTCCGGCCCGTTACTGGCCTGTTCCCCTAATGGGCCAAATTCGGCCCATGGCAAGAGTCGGCCCGTTACTGGCCTGTTCCCCTAATGGGCCAAATTCGGCCCATGGCAAGAGTCGGCCCGTTACTGGCCTATTACCCTAATAGGCCAAATTCGGCCCATGGCAAGAGTCGGCCCGTTTCTGGCCTGTTAACCCGTTGCGCCGTTTCCGGCCCGTCCTATATTCTGGCCCATTAACGACCCGTTATGCCTGTGACAGAATTAAGCCTTTGCTGTCCTATGGCCTGTTAACGGCCTGTTACCGTGCTGGGCCGATACCAATTACGCCCGATTACGGCCCATGTAGACCCATTTATCCGACGGCCCGAGGCCCACCGATTACAGGCCCATTTATCGACGGCCCGTAGGAGACCCATGGATCCTACGGCCCGTATATGGCCCATGGTAGTTGCGGCCACTAGCAAACCAGGGAAAAAGAAGACTAGGAAATAAATAAGGCCGAAACTAACGCTAGGCTATTAAGGCGATTGCACAGATTACATCCACTCGGCATCAAAGATCGCCACCAGTGCAAATATAGGGAACACCCTACACTATACAAAAATGGCTTGATGTTTTCTTCAGCCGGTGGCTGCACGTTAAGAATAAATTTTGTATCGCACCAAAACAAATTACAACTATATAACAAAAGGAAGGTTGGCATAAAACTTAACAGTCTAGCAGATAAATGCACCACCAGAAGTTCAGAAGCTCAGTTCATTTGACCCGACTGTTACGTTTTCATGCTGTATTGTCCGATGGAGCACCATAACCCTCGCCTTCATTTCCCCTAGGATCCTGAACAACATAGCAAATGTCTGATAGTCTGGTTTCAAAACCATGCATATCTTGACGACATTGAGCAATGTTTCTCCTTGTTTCACAAAGGGTCTCTGTTAGGGAATGGACTTGTGTCTGGAGCGCAGATACAACATTGCTTTGAGCTTGCATATCTTGATCATGAGGCAGTTTGGACGATATTGCCTTAACAACCAACCCAGTATTACGCAGGAATGTGCTTTTGGCACTGTTAGTGGACAGGTACAGACCCACTGCAGCAAGAGCTGACATTGCGGTTATAGTTGCCTTGCCACCTTCAGAAGGTGGCAGTTCCACCATTTTTTCCATAGCTTGCTGAAAAGTTGAGGTTTTACATTAGTAGTACCAGAACAGAAGATATTAAGGAGGCAGCAAAACCAAACAAAATAGCTTTGGTCTATATACATAACTTATTCTGGTGAACCCATGTAAAATATTACTTGTATTTTATTGCAAAGTACATAATAAAACCAGGTTCCAAACATATGACCATGTACCATCACTAATGGATTCTCTATTTCTTCACATTGTATTGAGGGCTAAGGATAAAGAGACGAAGTTTATAATACGGTAAGCATAGTATGACATCATTCATATCACTAAACAACTGAGAACAGACAAACAGGCAAGTGTAACGTTGTGTGGGCAAGTCCAGCACGGAACTAGATTACGGGTCAAGATCAAAGGAACATCACTCCTCTCTTTTAAACCTTGTAAGGTGCAATGATACGCTAAGACAATTGTGTATAAAATTGAAAAGAGTAATAGACATTTGCTGCAAACCATGCAGTTCAAGGCACAAGTCAGAGTAAGTATTAGTTAAAAGGCATGAGGATTAAGGACTTACAACAGCGGCTTTGACTGGTGTAGTCATGCCCTTCTTCTTGCTGGTGTGACAGTCCTTGAAGATTTCCATAGCATTTGGTTCAGGTACTTTTTGGTCCTCGCGGGCTTTCCTCTGCATTTCGAACAAGTCAATATAGATCTAATAATATGGTACAGCGAAAAGAGTGAAACAACAGCTAATTACAAGAGCCTCGCAGTGTGCAATATAGCTACGAGATCCTGTCGTCTGTTGGAATTTCACTTTCGTACGGTTGGCCTTGTTCTTTGAACAGTTCACCTACAAGAAGATAGATTTGTGTGGCACATGCGTAAATAGGACTTCAACATGTGATCTGATCACATATATATAATGTACCTGATACTTTGGATCAGACCAGTGTTTAACAATGCCCCTCCAGTCTTCATCCGATATATTTTCCACTTGAGATGTTTGGGAAAGTTCACTGTTAGCCTTGCCTTCAAAGTGAGTTTTCCTCAAGTTATACCGATACTGTCGCAGAGCAGACTTGAAAACATGGGTGCAAGCTTGTCTGGTTGCATCATCTTGGCTATCCAACTTGAACCTCATCTGTTGAAAATTATGGGAGTCTCATTATCAGCAACCTAGAAAGTATGGGACAGAGCAAGACGATATTACTAGTTTCCATACATAACCATACTTACAGATAAATGGTCAAGGAAGGTGTTGAACTGGGTTTCGTCTTTGTCATTCCTGTACTGAATCCATGTTGGGAGGATACGTACATGACACCTAACGGCAACCGCTGCCTCTGATACTAACTTGGCTGACTCTGTAGCATCACGTGGCCTTTTAAACCTGCCTCAAAACGGATCTCCATTCTTCCTCCTCTAGATTTAATTAACCTATCGAGCATTATCCCTGATGTTTGTTTCCTCTTGCGCCTAGGTGCTAGTCCAACAACGAACATAGGAAGTGTTAGCATACATCAAACTGTGAGACTACATATAAAGAAGCATGCAACTGTAACTTGACTCCAGCAACTACCTTCTTGCTGTTGAAGCTCACAAGGTTCATCTGATATTGCCAACTCGTCTTGTGTCAAGAGTGCTTGGGAAGTAGTGTCAGGTGGCAAGGGAGCTTGGGAACGTGCTGCTAGCTCAGTTGACGCACGAGTAAGTCGTGCAGCTGGTAGTACTGTGGTAGGTGTTGCAAGAACTAGGGCTGTCTCTGCTTGTTTGGTGGCAGCTATTTGTTTCTGTTTGGCTTTTTTTGCAACTCGTGTAGCATGGGATGCTGTGTTTGTAGAATTTTCCGCTGGACTTTGACCTTCTATTGCACCATCAGTACCAGCAGAATCTGCAGGATTCATCGGCTTCTCATTCCCTGCCATTCTGTGTTTCTTCCTCTTTCTCTGTGCCATGTTAAGTCAAGCCGACAGGAAAAACGAATAACAATTTAGTTCTTCAGAACAAATTGATGCGTGATGCAGACGAACTGAACTTTGATGTTAGACAACCACATGATAGGAGGATGTAATATGTATGAAAAACAGGACGGAAGAGATAACCAGAACTATGATGTGTAAACTAAGAAGAAGACATTTCACCAAATTAGAAGCAATGCAATGGAAGGTAGACACCATATGAAAGATGCTACAAATATCGCTCTGCCAAGTTAACAGTGTCTCATCATAAATGGCGTTTAAACAAATGTGAAGCAGTACAAGAAATAAATCATATGCAAGATGCAAACAACATCACACTACCATGTTAGAGGTCTCTCGTCATTAGTGCCATTGCATATTCACAGCTTATGATGTGTAAACTAAGGAGAAAGCATTTCAACAAATTAGAAGCAATGAAAGCTAGACACCATATGAAAGATGCAACGAATATCACTCTACCAAGTTAAAACTGTCTCGTCATAAGTGCCATTTCAACAAATTAGTAGTACAAGCTAGAAAAGAATGTGAGATGTAACCTATATCACACTCCGAAGTCAAACGTGTCTTATGATAAGTGATTGTTGCAGGTTACACAACAGTAGTAATTTGATGTTAGAACATGGTGTGATAGACAGATATTGTATGTTCTGGAAACAGGAACACGTGTCTTATTCAAGTATAATGTGTAAAGTAAGCAGATGGAATTCAACAAAATTAGAAGCAATACAAGCTAGACATCACACATAACATGCAACCACATATAACAGTGCCAAGTTAGAGGGAGCACCGGTGATGCTGCACTAGGGGAGACGTGCTCATCATAAACACAGCTTTGTTGAGTGTCTATGCATGTGTTGTCTTGGAAATCATCTTGGGGGTGTGGAGGAGTAGAAACTGTAGAGGCCCTCCATTCGGAAGGAGCACCTTTATCCACTGCCTTGCTAACTTCCTTCCGCTTTATTGATTTTGAATTGTCAAGTAAAACTGACAAGAAAAAGCAATAAAATTCTCTCTTCAAAACTCATTCATGCATGATACTGACAATCACTACTTTGATGTAAGGCAAACACATGATACCAGGATGGAATATGTACGAAAAACAGGACGGTATGGCATGTTCACAACTGTTTGTGTAAACTAAGCAGAAACAATTCTAGCAAATAAGAAGCAATGCAAGCTAGACACCACATGAAAGATGCAACCAATATGACTCTGCCAAGTTAAAAGCGTCCCATCATAAATGGAATTTCAACAAATTAGAAGCAGCGCATGCTATAAATCATATGAAAGATGCAACTAATATCGCACTGCATATACTAAAGGTGTCTCGTCATGTTGATTGATGCGGGATACAAAAAAACAATAGTTTTATGTAAGGACATGCTTAATAGACAGATGTACTATGTACTAAATACAGGAAGGCATGTCACATTAACAGGTATAATGTACAAGCTGAGCAGACTAGCACATGCAGTTTAACCAGATTGGAAGAATTACAATCTAGACACCATATGCAACATGCAACCACATATCACGCTGCCAAGTTAGAGCAAGCACCTGCGATGCTAGTGTAGGGGAAATGCTGTAATCAACTACAGAGCTACGTTCACTATCTTCATCTAGAATTTCTGTTTCTTGAGAATCATGTCGGGAGGCTGACGCTGCATTCTTTAAATGAGGAGTAGTCCCCTTGCCTGCCTGCCTCGTCATAAGTGATTGATGAGGGATACACAAGAACATTAGTTTGATGTAAGAACATGGTTAATACACAGATGTACTAGTATGTACCAAAAACAGAAAGGCATGTCATATTCAAAGGTATAATGTGTAAGCTAAGCAGATGCAATTTAACCAAATTGGAAGCAATACAAGCTAGACATCCGGCTGGAGTGGTGAGCATGATCATCTAAGACCTGAGAGCCTGGTGGGAGGCGGGCTGCTTCGCCACCATCGCAGCTTTTTAGTTGGCTTCCAGGTGATGCCTATCTTTGCTGGGCTTGTCACTAGCTCGGCCAGTGCCCTGACTAGCTATTTGTCTTCTGGTGCTCATGGGATGGTGGTTCATGTAAAAAAAATATCTTTCCTTATCTTACCGACTTTGGCCTTTCGAATACAAGCTAGACACCATATGGAACATGCAACCACATATGACACCGCGAAGTTAAAGCAAGCACCTGGGATAGTGGTTCATTGCGAGCGATGTCATCAACTCCAGAGCTACGTTTACCGTCTCCATCTGCTGACACTGCACCCTTTATAGCGCTATAACGTGTCTTGCCTAACCGCACATGAAGCTGGAGCGACTTCTCTCTTTTCTTTTTGGCTTCTCTCATGGCAGCGGAGTCTGAAATACCCTTGCATAAAAACACAATAGTGAGAGTAAGGGTGAAGTGTGTGCAGAACTAGTGCACTTTAAAGTAGCAGATAGCAGGTGGCTGGAAAATAAATGACAGGAGACATATGATAGCTCTACAACATTGCATGGCAAACAAAATTAGATTCTACTCCGTATGATTTTGTAATATATGAGCACAGGAAATGCAGGTACTCCTCCAGCACACTACCACATGTGGTCATATCTAAGATAACAGTCGACTAAAAATAAATAGGTTAGTCAATTTTTTTAATGAACCGTCCGATCTAAAAGGAACGGGCAGATGGCCTTCGTCTACCTCCCGCCAGTCACTGTTGACAATCTTTCTCGAACCGCCAGCGACCACCGGCCCAGACCCCTGCCTCCGCCGCCCCGCCCTCCCATCGACCTCACACCACCGCCGTGCTTGGCAGCGCCCCCAGGCCATCCCTTTAATCCCGGCCGACCTCCAGATCGGGCGCCAGTAGCTCTAGGCCGCACACGCCCCTAAGATAAACACCAAGGCGCTGCTTCCCCGGCGTAATAGGCGTACTAGCGCCTGTTACGCCGGGGAATGCTTCCGTTAATTGGGAATCAACTGGCCAGAAATTGAAATTCAGGGGGGCCACGGACCTCTAGCTAAGGTGAAATAGTATATGAGGAGAAACCTTGTGCATCGCGAGTTACTAGGAACATCTAGTATCAAGAAGAAGCGGTCAACTAGTGTCTTCTGTGGGATGAATACCGTGCAAGCAGAGACGTAAGATTTGCACGAGTAAGGGAAGAGGAGTACCTTTTTCGGTTGCCCGTGTGGTCACCTCCACATGTCGTGCCGATCTTCTTCTTTTTACCGGGGAAACCGATGTTCTGGAGGATGCAGGCTTGGACGAACCCATGGCCAAATTGTTGACTGTGTTGCCGTGGCCGTATGTCGGCGGAGGGGAAGCAGATCCGAGGCGGCGAAGGACGGCGTAGCAGGAACAGCTCCGGTGTGGTGGAGGGTGGCGAAGTTGGAGCGGCAGCGGTGAGGCACAGGACGGCGTGGTTGAACTGGCTCAGGTACGGACGGCTCGGCCTCGGCTTCAACTACTAGCCGTGGAGGGCGTTGCGGTTGAGGTTGCGGTGGACGACGATGTCGGGGTATCGGCTCCGGCGTGATGGAGGAGGGCGGCGGTTGATGGGTGGGATGGGGTGGCGGACGGAGGACGCCGGGGTTTCGCGGCTGGTCGAGAGGTAGTTTTGGCGCCCATGGAGTACGAACAGGGAATCGGACGGGCGGGGGGAACCATGTTTCGGTCTGGGACGCGCTTGTTTTTGGCTTTTTTGAACAGAAGATGGGACGCGCTTGTTTGAAATTTGGGGAAAGTACAAACTTTGCCCCCCTCTTAAATTCGGACCTACTGCGAGTCGGGGGTAGGATGGTAATCCCAGGTGTCCCAAATAGTGGGCGGGAGCGATTTCGGCCGCGCGCATGTGTGCTTAGGCGGCCATTGTGTATGAATGTTTTTCGGATGCGGTTGCGTGGCGTCTAGATGAAGCTACAAACCTACCCCGGTTTAGACCTTTGGACGTCGGGCCGGTAGGTTTCACGGGTCGGAGTTATTAGAAAAGTAATTTCCTTGTACTACCAAACATTGGTCTCACGCGGTTTCGGGCGAGTAGAGCCTCTTTTGGCGCTTCGTTCGAAATTTTGAAACACAAGCATTCATGTTTAGAGTACTCTTGAACTATGAGGATTGACCTAAATAGACAACGTTATATTTGACCTTGTATGTTTGAAAACCTCATTAAATTATCCCCTTCTTTTTGAAATTTTGACACTTGAAAATCCTATAACTACGATTATTTTGGAATGGAGGAGCTAAATTTGAATCTATTTTGTACATGACTACATATGCTATTATGTACAAAATCAGAGCAAAGATTGGTGCCCCCATAATTTAGGTATGGTTTACAAATGCCATGATATCAAATTCAAATAATTGAATGGACTTCATGTTGAATTCGATTTTTTTAAACCACCTTAATTTGAATTCAAATGTATGCTAGTTCATAGGTAGCTATTTATAATGTCCATTGTGTAACTTTCGTATGTATAATGTGCTTTACACACACAACATGAACTATACTCACGTTTATATTCGATTGCTAAAGCGGTGCATTGTCTGGAGTTCAAAATACTAACTATGTGGATCAATTGTGTCGAATAATAACATAGACATGCTCAAATTCGATAGAATCTAGATGTCTGATGGATCAATGACCGCTCATTACGCGAATTTCAAATATCATGATCCCATCCTAATATTTGGATACAATTTATATCTTTAATCAATGTGTAGAGCAGTCTTTTACGTGTAGTTTCACTCTCCATCGATGGTCTCTCACACATGCTCACACACTCTCTCCCGAGGTGTCTTTCTCGCACACATGCTCTAGATATAACCCTCCCTCCCTCTCGTAACCATTTACAACTGTTTTCACTAACCTTTATCACAAGCACTCTTCCTCTCGCAAACATACACACGCACAATCCTCATGGACCCTTTCTATATACATGGACCTGCCTACGTGTCTCATGTACGCACATTATCTTTACGCCTGTCTCTCATGCATTGTCTCACACCTCTCTTCCTAATCGACAAGTATGATTCCAGCAGAGCATTCTGTAGGATGCCCCTTAAAGTTAGGTTGGATGAATAGTAATATCAGAGATAAAGGGGTTACCTTAGTCCGAGAACCTAGGGTTACAAATCCTAGCCGGCTTTGTGAGTGGACATAGAGTCCTTCATAATTCTGCTATCTTTGTCTTGTACGACTAGTCATCCATGGGTCTCCCTAAATGCGTCATGGGCCGACCAATGTGGCGCAGGTCGGAACCGAACGAAGGGCCTCACCTCGACCCACCGGACCTCACGCGGTGACACACCCTCTGCCCCCACGTCTCATTATCTTCTCACACCCACACATACCAACACAAACACCACACACACAGAAAATTTCTCCTGGTGCCTCTATTCCCTCCCCCCTTGCATATACACACTCAAGGGAATGGAATCTCTTGTCGTGACGTCATATTCGTCTCTCTCTCTAGACCACTCTCATTTCTCGTGCTATCTCTCCCACGCCCCCCGTCGGCCCCTCTATCCATGCCTCTCTCGAATACGTAATACACACACATACCTCTCTAGGCCCCGCCAAATGCATCAACTACACATTCACACATGTTACATCAAGTACCCCATTGATCTAAAAAGCCCTCTCTTCACGTTTATTTCGCATACAACATTCCTTTTGAATAAAGTGTGGCCAAAAAATTATTTAGAGTTTCTACATATATACAACATTACAAAGTTATATGGAGGAGTACGAACGCTAATTTGCATTGCATGGTGCCCACAATGATATTTATGCCGCACTGTGAATTTGTATATTTTTATACTATATACAAAGTTAGTCATAATAAAGAGAAACGAAGAGCATCTCTCTCTCTCCATCGCATACCCCCCCCCCTGTACGCCCCTTTCACGTATGCACACAAAACTATCTCCAGGTCCTCTAAAAGTAAGCCCCCAGAAAATTCACGCATGTTTCATCTTTCTCTCGCGATATATGCAATGACGATCATTGTATTTGAAGCGAAAGCACGATACATACATTGGACTTCAGAATCCACTGATTACGGCCACCATTTACGTTTAGTGGTTATTATACAGTCACGGGCTCACCGTACAACTCTGTATTTGCTCATGACATGACTAGTTGACCAGTTAAACGCTCCACGTGGCACCTCTAGTGTTGCATCACATTATCTCACTACCATCGTGCCCACCTGTCGACTTGTATCTACTCTACATCTACACTCTTATAAAATACATAAAATACACTCTTATAAAAAACAGAGTTGGTGATGATGGTGTGCCTGCCATCCTGCAATATAGGCCGTCCGATTTATATCTGACGGATAGGAAAGAAACTATGGCAATTTTGCAAAAAGGTACCCACACACCTCTCCACATTTGCAAATAAGGCCTTCCCTCGTTCATCCTTTTCTCTCACAAGATAAAAAAGTCATACAAATGCATCTTGATGTTACGTGCAACGCACGGGCATCTTGATGTTACGTGCAACGCACGGGCATCTTGCTAGTAAGAATGAAAACAAACGACAAAAAAATATTTGGACGGTGGTTCGAAGTCATGACCGCGGGCATAGCGGACAAGGTGGCCTTGTATTGGTATGCCGAGCCGTCTGTTTTAACACACAGGAGCTGGTGTGGTGATTATACACACACGCGCGCATGCACACGAGCTGCATCCACGCAACACTCACACAAACACATGCACCCACGCACGCACGCAACACTCACACGTACACACGCAGCCACGCACGCACACAACACTCACACGCACGCACACAACACTCACACGCACACACGCACACATGCATGCACACACCAGTACACCACACGACCAACACACACTCTCACGCTTAAGTGCTTCAACCTACACGTGCATGCGCACACATCAGGCCCTGACAGACACATACACAACCAGGTGATTCCCGCGCATGGGTTGGAGCCTTGTCGCGCCTGCGTAAATTTGTGTTTATCTGACCTTTTGCCTATGCGAACTGACAGGTGGGACCCACAAGGAACGTGGTCAATTTAACTAGTCAACA
Source organism: Aegilops tauschii subsp. strangulata (assembly GCF_002575655.3). Taxonomy (NCBI): domain Eukaryota; kingdom Viridiplantae; phylum Streptophyta; class Magnoliopsida; order Poales; family Poaceae; genus Aegilops; species Aegilops tauschii. Next base: position 302,920,597 of record NC_053041.3, on the reverse strand, counting down.
TGGCGCCACGCAGACTATTTGGCCGGTCAACAGAGTGCAATCCGATGCTGAACTGTGAGCAAGTGACCGTATAATCACCGCAAAACGTATATAGTGACCGTAATCAGCTTATTCTGAAGTTCGGTGACCGTATTACGCTTTTCTCTCTGTAGGCCCTCCAAAACTACATCTCTACACGTTCTCGCATGTTACATCTAACAACTATGCAATACAGCACTACTACTACACTCTAACACAATAAATCATATGTGTTTTTAGTTTTACTAGATATCATATTGTTACTTATAATTATTCAGTTTGCATACATTAAAATTGCCTTTTAAATGTATGGCCAGTATCATCTACCGCGCGGGAAAAATCCCACCCTTTCCTGTTTAATCGGGTTTGTATCGATGGATCGTGCGAAACAGCAAAACTATAGTACTATACAGTACTACAAGTGACAGCTCACTGGGCCGTCGTGTCGACTACTCCTCCCTCGTAAGAGTGGAGCGCTCGCTTTCATAAATCTTCTAGTCCCTTTCGCCGACATGTGGGACATCAAGCTACCGGGTCCACGTGCCATACCGGAATACAGTGCAGAGCAGCCGGGGTGAAGCACCCAGTCATGGCGCCGGCGTAGTAATGAGCAATGAGGCGTCAAATCACAAGCTGCACCTTTCCCGCAGTTAAGTTGGAGGGACGAAGCAACCATCATTTCACTCGTTGCTGAATCCGCTTCTCCCTCATCTTCTTCAACTTAACCACGTGTTGCTTCTACCGTTGTTCTGCCTCATGTGGGACGCGGATTGGCTTGGTAAAGCACTGACACGTGGGACCGCATGTTAGCAAACTGCCAGGACAACGTCCTCCGAAAATAAGAAGCCTAATCCTAGACTTACAAAGGGCTACGTAGCTGCTACGTATACTTTCCATCTAATCTATATATGCCCCCCCCTGATTTTCAGGTGGGGTGGGCCTAATCCTCTCCTTTAATCCAATCAAATAGTCCCACATCACATCAGTTCGTAACTTTACGTAAACCATTACGTGGATGTAGCATTGATCAAATAAGAAACCTCCCCCGCCATCCGCGCGGCAAAATCACCTCCTTTTTACTAATCTTGATTCTATTATTTTTTAGATCAATATAATTGAGATTTGTATAGATAGCACACAGGAGCAAAACCAAGTGGTACGGTTAAGGGCATCCACAATGTGTAGCCAAATGTGAAAATAGCTTTTGGCATCATGGGAACCATTGTGGACGGTGTTGCCAAAGCCAAAAAGATGGAACCGAAGCTCCCTGATTGATTGATTGAAGGAATAGAAAATGCAACGTCTCTCCTCTTTCTCCCATGCTTGGGCGCATGTAGTACAGTATAGAGCACAGAGTCTACTCCCCTGTCCCTTCTATCACAAATCACAAAGCAGTGAGGCGTCAAATCACAAAAGCACGGACGAAGCAACCATCATTTCACTCTTCGCTAACTCCGCTTCTCCATCGTCTTCTTCGAGAAACCATCTCACCGCACTAGTACTCCTAGTAGTACTAGTAAAGGACTTCTTAGATGCAAATAAGGCGGTTGTCTCGGCTTGCAGGCAGCACTTGCGAACGACTTACCGTGGTCTCCCTCAATGGTGTTCTCCGTCGAACGCACTTCGCCAATCCACCAAAAAAAGATATCGTCGACGTCACCGCAATGGGGAAGGAAGTCAAATATAGTTACTACCTCCATTTTTTTGTACACAAGGCCAGTATATCAAAATTACAATTTGCAAAGGGCCACTAACACTAATCGAGGCAAAATTGATGGGGTTAGCAACCAAGGACATTAATATCCCCTGCATGCATGCGGAAGTGAGAAGGTTGGTTTGCATGGCGCTGCATAAATCAAGCGATGAGGAGTGAGATGGTTAGCTCTTTGGTCTTTGGAGAAAAAAATACGCATTAATTGACACGTGAAACGAGGATTTGTATCAATTAAATCCCGCGAAGGAAAACCCCGCCTTTCTTTTTTAACACTAGTACTCCTAGTACGTACGTACTTATCCTGTTTGGGTCTAGGCCTTGCATTGCCAAACTTCGCCACACATTTTTGCCGCTTGCCTAAAGTTTTCAAAATGAGAAGGAGGTACACTTGCGCACGGCTGTCGCGGTCGCACCGCACCCTCACACGGTCGCTCCTGCACGCCGCGGTCGCACCGCACCCTCACACAGTCGCTCCTGCACGCCGCAAACCCAACCAAGGGAACGCACCCTCACTGACACGTGCTGTCGTATGTGAGCAAACCAAACTCAGCCATCCTATCGCTGACACATAATTTTCATTCATAGAGTATGTTTATCCAACCGCATGTTGGGGAGTATCCATACAGCCCGTGCGGTGGTCTGTTGGGGAAGAAGAAGAGGTGAGGAAGAAGGAAAGAAGGGTTAGGAGATGTAGGATATTCATCCAACCGCCTGAAATGGTAGACTGACCCAAGTCAGGTGACTTGCATAACAAATATATGTTTTTACACAGCAAAAGATCTATAAAAACAACAACTTAAAGAAAAACTATCACTGCTCGCGGAAAGAGACGGCCTCGTCGTCTTTGGCTACCGGCGCGAACCAGCCGTCGCTGCCGACGTGTGTCTCCGCACCGTGGTTTTCCTCGGCCTCCAGCTACTCGTTCAAGTTTAGCGTGCGCGCGCTCTGCACGGACGAGAGCACAGCCCGGTTCAAGTCGAGGACGTCCGGTTCCGCCTGCAGGAGGGCCTCGATGGCAGCGGCATCCGCGCGCTCCACGTCGAGTCAAGCCTCTGCCGCCCGGTTCAAGTCCAGGACGTCCGGTTTCGCCTGCAGGAGGGCGTCGATGAGAGCGGCATCCGCGCGCTCTGCGTCGAGTCGAGCCTCTGCCGCCCGGTTCAAGTCCAGGACGTCCGGTTTCGCCTGCAGGAGGGCCTCGATGGCAGCGGCATCCGCGCGCTCCGCCTCAAGTTGAGCCTCCGCCGCCCGGTTCACATCCACGACATCCGGTTCCGCCTGCAAGAGAGCCTCGATGGCAGCGGCATGCGTCCGCTCCGCGTCGAGTTGAGCCTCTGCCTCCCGGTCCTCCTTTAGTATCGCCATGTTGAACCGCTGGTCCGCCTGCACCATGGGGGACTCGGACGCCGGCACGAAGTCGACGTCCATCGTCTCATACCCATCGGGGGCCTTCTGCGCCGCGACCTCCGCCATGAACATTGGATCAGCTTCCTCCTCCTCGTAGCTTGGCTCCAGAGAAGTCGGGGATTGGCCCACCGCAAAGCGAGCTTGGGAACGGAGGTCTGTGGCGCCGACCGCCGCCATGATTTCTGCGCGGCGCTCCGGCGTCAGCATCTTGTAGTAAGTGATCTTGCGGCGCACCATGGCTTTCCGGCGAACTAGGGGACGCTTGATGCGGGCTAGGGGATCGAAAGGTGGGGGAATGGGCTGGAGATTTGGTGTGGTTTTAGGGCAGTGACTGGCGTAGGCCGAGCAGCGAAGGTTCTGGTGTGAATAGTGGTTCCGGTGATGACCGGTCAATCGGTTTTGACTGTACATCGCTCTTGTCGCGTTCGCGTTGCAGCCCAGCACGCTGGACCCTCCACGTCGCTCACCGAATGGAACGCGCTTCGTCTTGCGTTTTCGCTCGCTTGTGGGACCGCAGTTGAGAGCAAACCGACGTCCCTCCCCCTCCCCCGTCCGCGTCATTTATTATACCACCACTCCCTCCGTTTTATGCGGAGTAAATAAAAACAGAGGGAGTATACTACGGATGAGGATCCCCTGACGTGGCCGAACCCATTGAGTAACTGACATGCGGGGCCTAGCAATCATGGGGTCCGCCAGTAAGTGACCAGAAGGGAGGGTAAGGCAGGGATACCTATGTCAGAGGATCCACTTCCACTATACTACTTTGACCAAATGTTAGAGTAATAATATATGACATGCAACTTACACAAATGTTAGAGTAATAATATATGACATGCAACTTACACAAAGCATACAGGGACTAATGCGTTTTTCGAGGCTAACTTTGACCAAATGTTAGAGTAATAATATATGACATGCAACTTACACAAAGCATACGGTCAAATTCATGTGTGAAAGGAGTTTCCAATGATATAATTTTCACATTATACATCTCATGTACTATTAATCTTGTCAATAGTCAAATTGGAAACCATCTCGAGTACAAATCTAGGAGTACGTACGAATCTAACAATATTGATTGGGTGTTATTGAATGTTGATACCTTTTTGATCAAAGTAGAGATACTTTGACTACACATAAAACTTATATGTAAACTAGAAAGGATAGGGGGAGTATATTGTACGTTCAAAAATGAAACGAACATTGAATACCCTTTATATATGATTTGCGGATGCTATGATCACCGGTTCAAAATTTTGAATCCGCCTTAGGTATCACGTGCCCCCACTCGTTCCCTCTCGATTTCATCTCGGGGTCCGGAGATCTACTGAAAGAGGACTAGGGTGGGTACATGCGAATGATACTCGGCGGAATGTTCAAATGAGGCATGCGGGAGGATGGACTCGACTGGAGGGCGACATGATCGATGGAGAAGAGGGTTGGAGAGGAATGAGAAATAAGCAAACGCCACATGATTATACTTGAACGGCTCAAATAAACAATAAGTTGTCTCGCTTGGCCTACATAGTGAAAGGCCTAATGCGCAACGTGGAGCACCGACGCTCGAATATGGCCGGGAAAACAGGGAAACCGACATGTGGGGCACACCCGTCGGGACGACGTAGCGCAGACTAGTCCAATGGAGGAGCTGGCCCACGACCTCCTCGCCACCGACAACCGTTCATGTGGGTCGTTGGGGCCAACAACAGGGCGCAGCTCCAGCACCGCCTCTGGACACGGCGACCGCGGTGAGCGACACGCTCATATCGTCGCTAGACATGGTCGGTTTCAGTGTGCCGAGGGTGGCGTTAGTGCTGTGGCACGACCAACGTTATGTTTGGTTTGTGCCCAAGGTTGCCTCATCAAAGCATTGGGTAGCCAAAATTTTGGTTGAGGTATTGGTTGCCCATGATTTGGCCGACATTGGCAAGAAAAATGAACTAGAGTTGGCTAGAGTTCATTGGCATGCCAAAGAAATGGCAACCATCCAAACAAAGACCAATCTTTGGGTCATGACCAAAATTTTGGTTCAGCTATTGGTTTCCCATGATTTGGCCGACATTGGCAAGAAAAATGAACTAGAGTTGGCTAGAGTTCATTGGCATGCCAAAAAAATGGCAACCATCCAAACAAAGACCAATCTTTGGGTCATGACCAAAATTTTGGTAAGGTGCACTTTGGCCACAATCCAAACACACCCCAACACCCGGCTCGTCGAGGATGCATGGGGCGCCGCGCCGCGTCCGCGGAGTGGTGTAGCGCGGCCAACTGCATCCTCTGGACCTGAGACCATGCCGGGTGGTCTTGCTTTTTCAATGACATGTGGGGATCGCATGTGAGCAAAGGGCATCTCCAACGTTGCCACGACCGCAGATGACTACCCTGGCACACCAAAACCCTCGTGCCTCGCGCCGTCGCGCGGTGTGTTCCCAGCCGGCGCCAGCTGCCCGCATTCATGCCGTCCGTTCGTATGTCGTCGTTAAGAGGCTCGGTGCCCGAGGAACCAACTCCGGCGACTTAATGACGCACCCGGACGCTTGGCCTCACCGGAATGCACTACTTAAAGCGGCAACGCCCAGCTAACCTCCACACCATAGCGCATCGTCCTCCTACCTGGCACCACATCCGCCATGACCGCAAGTGCGAATGCTCTGCGGGAGAGCTTGTCTTCGGGGATGAAGCTCGAGGTCGCCGCCCTCGCTCAAGTCGCCTCTCGCGACGCAATAGCGGCGTAGCCAGACGCGTACGCGACCGCACAAGCGGTGGCCACGCTGGCGGCCGACGACGGGAGCACCGTCAGCCACGCGTCCTACTTGCCGCCGTCCAACGTCCGGGACCGCCGAGGTCGGGGACTCCTCCGAGGATGAGTAGGGCATGGGAGGCGGCAGGGCATGGTGTGCCAACTGGCCGGTCCGTATCCCGTGGTCTACTCTTCCTCGCCGGAGACCGCACCTTCACTTCACGGGTCTTGAACCCCGCCCCCGTATATAGAGATCGCAGATGGAGGACGTCGGTCGCCGCCGTATAATAGGTTTAGGGTTGGGTTTCTTTTATTTTTCTGTCCTATAAAAGTTCGAAATGTAATGAAAATCTGCCGTGTTTGCATTAATCTCGGCCGGTGTATATGAACTTTCACAATAATATACATATTGTAGGAGTACTAGCAAGATGCCCATGCGTTGCACAGAAGATCAAGATCTTGTGGGGGAAAAGGATGAATGAGGGAAAGCCTTATCTGCAAATGTGGAGAGGAGTGCGGGTAAATTGTCATAGTTTCCATCCTATCCGTTAGATATAGATCCGACGGCCTATATTGCAGGATGACAGGCACACCATCATCACCAACTCTGCTTTTTATTTAACCGAGACAAATCTAGCATGCGAAGTAAAATAAACACATAGGGTCTATACATACACAAATTATCTTAGGCACTCCAATAGTACGTCCACTACACATTCACGCATTTCACATCTTTCTACATCTACGGGAACCTACGAAAGGGTTAACGTAAATTGCCTCTCTCTCTCCTCCCCTGATTTTCATGCTGGTGGGCCCCTCCCTCCCCCCAATCTACAATCAACAGCTCACACGTTTCACATTACGTTAATTACGTAACTGGGATTACGTAGGTGTAGCATTACTCGTCCTAAAAAACCCAACTAAGCCAACCTCCCAGCATATCGCGCGGGAAAAGACCCGGCCGCGCCGTTTTAGTCGGGATTACCGGATTACTAGTAGTAGTATCGATGGATCGCGCGAAGCAACAAATTTTTTTTTAGGGGGCGAAGCACCTAGTTTAAAAGGAAAAAAGGCGGTACACTCACAGCACTCCTGTCGCGGTCGCATTGCACCCCACACACGTTCGGTCCTGCACACGGCTCACGCAAACGGAACGCCCTTCGGCTTGCCTCTTCACTAACACGTGGGACTGCACTTGGAGAAACCGACCATGCGCCAAACTCCCCCCGCCCACCGCGCGAAAATCCCCCCCCCCACACCCAAAAATTCCCCCCAAATCCGATTCAACCGCCCTTCGGCCAACTAGCCAATAATATTCCCCAAACCCCCTCCCCCTATCCCCCTCCACTCCATTCGCTCCGCCAAAGCCGCCCTCCCCGCCGCACCGATACGTCGGCGCCGCAGTTCGGCGATCCTCTCGCTCCCACCGTACGCTCTCGTAGACTGCCGTCCTCTAGCCGCGCCGCCACCTCTGGCTACATTCTTGTGGAGGTGCACGGCGGTCAGCGCCGCCACCGCTGGCGACGTTCGTGTGGAGACGCACGGCGGTCAGCTTCTCCCACGGTACGCGCATTCTAGACTGAGGCCCCGTTCATGTCGGTGTAGCGTTGAATGTTAGCTGATAGACGATGTTAATCTCACTGTTTGCCGAAGTAGTTTACTGTCAATATGCTCTGCTTAAGAAGCTTCCTTGCCCTGTTCTGCACTCAATCTGCTTAGCTGAGATGGCATGCCAAGGCCGATTAGTTGCTAAAATATCCTGCCATATATTTATTGTGACGTAGATTGCCATGGTCTAGTAGCCAATCTGTTAGGTGAAATAGCTCTACACCATTTTATACTCGATCTTTGTTGCTGCGATGGCCTTCGATAGTTCGATGGCTGTGTGCTCGGCCTCATTGACTGCTGAAACAGCCTGCCATAATTTGGCACTCAAATATGTTTGCTGAATTAGCTTTACATATATTTCGTTACTTAGAACTGCTCGTCCAAATATCTTGCCATAGCTTTAGACATCGACCTAGGTATTTTTTTCTGGACTTCATAAAAAAGCATATATGTTTTTCCTGTAATATCTAGTAGAAGAACTAATTTGTATGTCTAACAGATGGACAGGACTTGGATAACTTCTGCTCGAAGATTCTCCGCTGCATATGTCGAGGGGTTTGAAAACTTCATGAAATTTATCAGAGCTGAGTATGGTGGTCCAAAATCAGATGTGCTCTGCCTATGTAGCAGTTGTATGAATTCAGTTACAAGACCCCAGTCAACTGTGCAAAATCATCTACACTTGTATGGGATGTCGGTCACATATACTAGGTGGGTTCATCATGGTGAAGCTGTGAATGTCAATGTTATTGACTACGTGGAAGCAGCAGATCACCATCTTGATTTGCCTGATGCTCAGGTGGAAGAGGAGGAGGAGGTGGTGGTGGCAGAGCCAGTGAGCTTGACCAACATTGAAACAATGCTACGAAATGCTCGTGCATTCCGTGAACTTTCACCTGCAGAAGAAAAACGTTGGGCCCACATGTTGGAACAATGCAATGTTGCTGTCACCCCAGGAAATAAGCTGTCAGTATATTCAGCTATGGTCACCTTTCTTCAGGTGAAGACATCTGAGCGGATGACCAACAAATCATTCGATGCGATGTTGGCTGCTTTCCGCGAATCTTTCCCAGATGCGTCTGAGCTGCCACACACCTACAGTAAAATGAAGAATTTCCTTCGTGCAGTTGGAAATGGATATGATATGATCCATGTTTGTAAGAATAATTGTGTTCTGTTCTGGAAGGATTATGCCAACTTAAGTGAATGCCCGAAATGCAAATCATCAAGATGGAAAGATGGCGATGCTGTGAAGAGGATTCCTCATAATGTTCTGAGACATTTTCCAATTATACCAAGATTGCAGAGGTTGATTCATGATGCTGAAACAAGAGAGGATGTACTGTGGCATTCTAGGAACCAGGAGTACAGAGATCAGAATGTAATGAGCCATCCATCTCATGGTAGTGAGTGGAAAAGCTTCAATGATAAACACAAAGAGTTTGCTGCTGACCCGAGACACATTAGACTTGGCTTAGCTTCAAATGGATTTAACCCATTTGGCCACCAGAGCGCCACATATAGCATGTGGCCAGTGCTTGTTATCCCTTACAACATGCCTCCAAATGTCTGCACCAAAGAATCAAACTACATGATGGCCTTGCTCATCCCAGGTCCAAAAATTCCTGGAAAGGATTTTGATTTGTTCATGGAGCCTCTTGTGGAGGAACTTCAACAGCTATGGAAGGGTGTTCTCACTCGAGACCTATATAGCAGCCCACCAGCAGATTTCTTTCCGCGTGCTGTTATAATTTGGTGCATCCATGATTATCCGGCTTTGGGCACTATGTCAGGGCGAACGGCACATGGTTACAATGCATGTGTTCGCTGTGACAGGAATCCGCTGTCATACGCAATACTTAGCAAGATCTGTTACATTGGACACCGTCGTTTCCTTTCCAAGGACAAGCCGCATCCTAGAAAATACCGAAGACATGTGTTCAATGCAAAGCATGAAAACCGTGATGCGCCAAAGAGGCTCACCGCCGATGAGTTGCAAGTGGAATTAGAGAATGTCAGGCATATTACACCAGGAAACCATCGTGGTAATGGTAGCGGGAAAAGGAAGCGTGGCAAGGCAGAAGAGAGATTATTGTTTACCTGAGGTCCACTTTGTGGGACTTGGAGTATTGGAAAGATTTGGATCTGCGGCATAATCTTGATGTGATGCACATCGAGAAAAATTTATGTGACAGCATTGTCGGCACACTTCTTAATATTGAAGGCAAGACGAAAGATACCTTAAAATCTAGGATTGATTTGACACATTTGGGTATTAGAAAGGATTTGCAGGTGCAAGATGAAGGTAAACCACGGGATATGGCACCAGCTATGTACGTCTTGGACAAGGTAAAAAGAAAAGAATTCTGCGAGGTCCTGTCACGTGTGAGATTCCCACATGGATTTGCTTCCAACCCTGAAAGGAGAGTCAGTGCAGATGGAAACAAGGTACAAGGGTTGAAAACTCATGACTGCCACGTCCTACTTCAGAGGGTTTTACCTGTTATCCTTAGAGGATTGGGCCGCCCTGACTTATACAGAGTATTTGCAGAGTTGGGACAATTCTTCAGGGAACTCTGTAGTAAAAATATCAGGATAGATGCTTTGGAGCGTCTTAGAGACAAGATACCAACTATCCTATGCGACCTTGAGAAGATATATCCTCCAGCCTTCTTTGATGTGATGGTGCATTTGGCTGTTCATCTACCTGATGAGGCACTACTTAGAGGTCCAGTACGGTATGGCTGGATGTACCCTATTGAAAGGCGGCTAGGCACTTTCAAGGGCTATGTCATGAACAGAGCTAGACCTGAGGGTTCCATTGCAGAGGCCTACATTGCTACAGAAGCATTGACATTCTGCTCAAAATACATTGAAACAGCTGATCAGCTTAGCAAAGAGGTGGGTGAAGACAATCCGGGGCTCAATTTTTTCGATTATTCTGTTCGAGTTACAGGGAAGAGTCGACAAGAGGAAAAACCTAAAGATTTGGACAAAATGGTTTGGTATGTGTTGAATAATTGTCCTGAGATACTACCTTATATCAAGTAAGTGCTAAGTACTGCAGCTTATACATCATAATCTACTAAACTTGCAGCACATTCTTATATATTTATATGTTTGACGCGATCACTATGTTGTGCAGCATCTACAAAAATGAGTTACTGCCACAAAATCCAAGAAACATTGACAAACTGGTTATGGCAGGATTTGCAAAATGGTTCAAGAGCCATGTAAGCTATTGAATTGCACTGTCAGTTTTTAATATATTGAGTACATAAGATGATCAGCTTTTCTATTTTCTAAACATAGGTTAAGAAGATGCGGGAGGATGGGCAGGCAGTTGATGATGCCCTTTACGCACTAGCAATGGATCCTGATACTCCGGTAAGACATTATGAATCTTGCGTTGTTGGAGATGTGCGCTACAACACCCTTGCACACGATGAAGGCAGGAAGACACAAAACAGTGCCATCATGAGCACAGATACGTACGGCAGAGAGACAACTGAATGTATGCTAACATAACAGACATTGTTCAGTTGCAGTATATCTCCAGTTTCGAGGATCATCGGTGTGTGGTTCTGTTGTGTTGTCGTTGGTATAACCTATTTTCCAGGACTGCAAAACCCAGTGCTGATGATTATTTCAAATCCATCAATGTCAAGGTGGCGTACCAGACCAACGAGCCTTTTATTTTGGCAAATAAAGCAACACAGATATTTTTCTTGGAAGACACATTTGGACGTAACGATGACTGGATAGTTGTAACGCCCACGATGCGGCTATATCTCCCACGTGTCGAGGCACGACTTAGAGGCATAACCGCATGGTGGTTTTGTCGCAAGAAGGGTCATCTTCACACAATCCCATGTAATGAACTGGAATGGGATAAAGAGAGTTGGCTTACAATCGCCACTTCACACAATACATAAATAAATTCATACATCATCCAAAATACACACATAGACCGACTATGGCCAAATCCAAATGAAAAGAAGATAACCCCAAATGCTAGATCCCCGATCGTCCCAACTGGGCTCCACTACTGATCATCAGGAAACGAAACATAGTAATGACCAAGTTCCTCGTCGAACTCCCACTTGAGCTCGGTTGCGTCACCTGCACTGGTATCGTCGGCACCTGCAACTGTTTTGGTAGAATCTGTGAGCCACAAGGACTCAGCAATCTCACACCCGCGAGATCAAGACTATTTAAGCTTATAGGAAGGATGGGGTAATGAGGTGGAGCTGCAGCAAGCACTAAGCATGTATGGTGGTAACATATGCAAATAAGGGCGAGAAGAGGAGCAACGCAACGGTCGCGAAGCTAGAAGTGATCAAGAAGTGATCCTGAAACTGCTTACGTTCATACATAACCCAAACCGTGTTCACTTCCCAGGCATGGCTTTCGAAAGATAATACCCCGTAGGGGTGTCCCAACTTAGCCCATCACAAGCTCTCACGGTCAAAGAAGGATATTCCTTCTCCCGGGAAGACCCGATCAGTCTCGGAATCCCGGTTTACAAGACATTTCGACAATGGTAAAACAAGACCAGCAAAGCCGCCCGAATGTGCCGACAAATCCTGATAGGAGCTGCACATATCTCGTTCTCAGGGCACACTGGATGAACACTATGTACAACTAAAACCAGACCTCAAGTTTCCCCGAGGTGGCGCTGCAAGTGGCTCTAGTTTGGACCAGCACTCAGAGGAGCACTGGCCCGGGGGGGTTAAAATAAAGATGACCCTCGGGCTCGCAAAAACCCAAGGGAAAAAGGCTTAGGTGGCAAATGGTAAAACCAAGGTTGGGCCTTGCTGGAGGAGTTTTATTCAAGGCGAACTGTCAAGGGGGTCCCATAAATCACCCAACCGCACAAGGAATGCAAAATCAAGGAACATAACACCGGTATGACAGAAACTAGGGCGGCAAGAGTGGAACAAAACACCAGGCATAAGGCCGAGCCTTCCACCATTTACCAAGTATATAGATGCATTAATTAAAATAAGAGATATTGTGATATCCCAAAATATCCATGTCCAACATGGAACCAACTTCAACTTCACCTGCAACTAGCAATGCTATAATAAGGGCTGAGCAAAAGCGGTAACTTAGCCAAACTACGGTTTGCTAGGAAAGGATGGTTAAAGGCTTGACATGGCAACATGGGAGGCATGATATAGCAAGTGGTAGGTTGCGCGGCATAGCAATAGAACTAACAACTAGCAAGCAAAGATAGAAGTGATTTCGAGGGTATGGTCATCTTGCCTGCAAGGTTCTCAGAGTTGTTGAAAGCTTGATCCTCGTAAGCGTTCTCAACAGGTTCCTCGTAAGCGTTCTTGTATCCCGGCTCTACCAAAGCAAGAACACAAGCGAAGGACCAACAATCAATCACGGGAAATGCACAAGCAACATGATGCAATACATGACATGATATGCGAGATGTGACATGCAATGCATATGCGTGCTCTAGAAGGGAAAAGATGAATAAGGCGTCAACTTGGCAAACCAAGTATGCTGCTGGAAAGATGAGATGATTTCGGTCGAAATCGATATAAAGATCACCGGAAACGGATGCACGGTTTGCAAATGGCAAGCAAAACAAGAATGACACAATTCTGCGATTAACAGCATGATAGCACTTAGAATACATCAAGAAACTATGCTATAGCACCCCAACACAGCAAAAAAGCATATGGCAGAGATGTACTCAAGATTCTTGACAAAACATGAACACTGAGTTATGGCTAAATCACACCAGAGAAGGTTCAAACAAGCATGGCAAAAGTGCAAAAGATATCAGCTTCACAGACTTGGTGAAAATACTAACATGCCAGAAATAACACCAGGAAGCCATGTTTAGAGCCAGCAAACAGCATGCTATAGGAACATATCATAGCAAATAAAGGCGTGGCATGAATCTACTAAACGCATATAACAAAAGTCCCTTACTGACAATGAGCCAAAAAGGCACACAAGATATGATGGCAGCCATGTAAACATAGCAAGTTTTATTAACAGTTTCAGACTTAGCAGAAAAACAGAGCATGGCATAAACAGAATTATGAAGGCATCTTTGCGAGCTCGATTCACTCATCACAAAGCATTTCATGACAAAACAAGCATACCAACAGCAAGATGGCATGTTCATGAAGCTAACCATGGAAAGAACAAGTCCATAGCATGCATGGATCACTAGCAACAACCATGGAAAATTGGATTAACATGTTAAAATTCTGCCAGGAACATTTTATAGCAAAAGTACAGCAAGATTGAGACATGCTAGGGCACTCCATAATTGCAACCAGGGACATGGATAGATATAGCACATCGATATGTCCAAAATATCCCTACTGAACATACTCAAAAGAAGCATGGATCTCACTGTAGAAACATGGATACATGGCATCACGAAGCCTAGTTTGCATGCTTGTGCTAGTCACCACATAGATCACAAAAATACATGGCAAGCACCTCTGTAAAGAAGACATGGCATAGTTCAAAATACATGTAGAGCTCATGCTCATAAGATGCACACATCAAATGCAACAAAAATGACAAAACATCATAATCTTATAAGTAACAGCAGTAAACATCATATAGCACTCTTGCAACGACGATTTAGGCATCAAGATGAACTCAAACAAACATGGCACAATGGAACTAAATGAAGAGAATCTCATGATGAACATTTTGACATATTATGGGCATGAAACGGAGCTACGGTAATAAAGTTATGATGCATTGAACAGGGCCTAAAAATATTACAGAGACGAGGACTTAGAGAAAATTTGGACCTCCAGATCTAGGGTTCAGTGGCGCGGACTTCGAGGACGCCGGAGCTCGCCGAAGACGGGGCGGCAGTGGCCGGGGTCGGCCGGAGAGGACGCCGGAGGGACGGGGCCGGCCGGATCTGGCTGGGCCTCGTCGGATCTGGCGCCGGCGGAGGCGGCGGCGACAGGGGGCGCGGGTGGCGGCGACCGGGGGCGCGGGCGGCGGCGGACGGCGGCGCGATGGAAGAGCGGGACGGGCGGCGGACGGCGGCGCGGCGCTCGGGCGGCGGGCCAAGCCGCGGGAGGCGCGAGGAGGCGCGGGGCGGCGATGGGCTCGGGGAGGGCCGCGCGCGGGCCTGGCGGGCCGGCGGCGGCGGGCGGTCGGCGGAGCCACGTGGCGCGCTCTCACTGGAGCGGGGCGGCGGCGGGTGCGTCCGGCGCCGGGCGGACGTGTCCGGCGCGCGGAGGAAGGGGGAGACTAGGGTTTGGATCCGGATTTGGGGGGAGATGCACATATTTATAGGTAGAGGGAGGTAGGAGACTCCAATTGAGAAGCGGTTTTCGCCCACACGATCGTGATCCGATGACGGAGGGCATGGAAGGGTTTGGATGGGTTATTGGGCTGTTTTGGAGGGGTGTTGGGCTGCACCACACAATAGGCCTTTGCGGTTACCCGGTTAACGTTGGAGCATCAAACGGCCTCCAAATGGAACGAAACTTGACAGGTGGTCTACCGGTGGTGTACCAAGGCCACATGGAAAACCTCGGTCCATTCCGAGAACGTTTAACACCCGCTCATGAAAAGAGACAAGAGGGGTGCGCCGGTGCATGTGGGAGTGTCGGATTGCAAAACGGACAACGGGGAAAATGCTCGGACGTATGAGACGAACACGTATGCAAATGAGATGCACATGATGACATAGAATGAAAAGCATAACATGAACAAAATGCAAAACGAAAGACAAAAACCCAACCACGGAGGGAATATCATAACACATAGCCGAAAATGGCAAGAGTTGGAGTTACAAATATGGAAAGTCACATCCGGGGCGTTACAATAGTATTGCAAAGGTTTGAGCAGTGGAATTCGTTTAATGAAGTTGCACAACAAGATGATGCTTACACCACTCCTGATGTACAAGATTCCATAGATGTTCCTAATATCTTTGAGAACCATCACGTCAATGACACTGGCGAAAAGATACCCTGTCGTGTTGTGCACATACAAGAGTTGATCAAGAAGAAGCCAACGTTCGAGGACATTGAGGATGAAGAAGAAGATGACACTCTAGGGAATTACGATTCAGACTGATACACATGGCGAAGATGTTGACACTGCTGCTGCGGATGATGATTAGATTGCTTTTGTCGTCTTTGCCTGTCAGAAGACGTTTTTTATCTACTATGTGAAATTGTGCTCGCTATGACAACTGAAACCTGATGAACGTGTTGTTTAGTATTTTCCTGTGAGAACATCACTTGTTATGTATGTTGATTTGTGTTTGGTGATTGTATGACGAGTAAAACATGATAACATTGTTGTTTAGTTGTACTCATATTTGGCTGTGAAACTTGAATTTGATGACATAGTTTGTTGTTGGACTGCAATTTGCTCGACGTCTTCGAATGGGAACAAAGCTGACCTGACAGGGCCTCTGCTAATTTATTTATTTATTACCAAAAGGGCCTCTGCTATTTATTTATTTATGAGCAAAATGGGATACCCCCCCGATTTCCGTTAATAGAAATCATTAGATGTTCACAACACTACGCCCAGCCTGCTACACAGGTTTCATTCATTACTAGTTTCAGCAAAGTGCTCATGTCATAGTCACTGAATACATCACGAGTGCTACATACACTGCAAATAAAGAGACAATCATCCTACAAAGCACATCGATTTTGCCCATTATCTTCACAAGCTCTTTCATCTCCTCATTGCTGTCAAGGCCGTTCAGCAGCTGTTGCTTGGCCATGATCAGAGGACTGCATCTTTAACCTTCTGCTCTGCATCTTCCTCTTCTGTCGTTCCTTCAGTTACTTGTCCAACACCCCAACCTATTGGTATTGGGATTCCTTGGCTAACCAAATAATCAGCGTAGTTGCATCCCCCCACATTAGCAACTTCCCAGAAATACAAATCACACGAATCTTCCCTTTTCTGCACGAATCAAATTGGAAGATCATCAACCAAACTATTAAAAAAATCAGCAACTGAAAGCAGCAGAACAATACTTAAACATATTATTACCCCATGATTCGGGCATTTGTAGAAGACTCGGCCAGGGTTGAGGATTGTGGTTGAGAAGCAACAGATGACTTTGCGTGATTTGCAGTAGTGGCACCACACCAACGGCAGCGGGTTGCGATGAGCAATCGGCTGCGGTGCGTGTGCCGGCGGGGGTGTGATGAGACCCACAGGAGATGGTACGAGTTGCGACTTGACACATATCTGGTTGTTGCCTGCTGAAGAGTAGGTGGACAAGCAGCCAACGGACATGGTTGCTGGGGCCAGAGCTTCTGATGCTAGGCAGAGTAAGTAGAAAAGAGGAGAAGTGAACATTGGATATGTCGGTTTCATTACTTGTAGAGTAGCATAGCACCATATATAGTCATAGTCTAGGTTTGGATTCGAACCAGCTACAGGAGCACGTCTCTCTTTTTTTCTAAAACTCAGCAATGTCTCTTTACTGGTACACTAGCTTGTTATGTACGCCTTCTCAAGTCTTTGATTTTCTTTCTTTTTTTGCGAGGAAGGAAGGAGGACAAAATTGAGAGTTCTTGGGACTCGAACCCAAGGCCTCTCGGTTGAATACCAAGGGTGCTAGTCACTTATGTGGCGAACGTTCCCTGGGAGGAGGATGGTAGACAAACGCATTTTCCTCGTAGTTTTAGTTGCGACGCAAGATCGAACGGTCGTAGTTTCGGGAATGTTACCAGGCGAACGAGCCCAGTTTTTCTTTTCTTCCTATATATAAAAAAGTATGCTACTTGGTGTCGGCTTAGTCAACAGACGATTGTGCCAACCTTGACCGTTGGATTGACATTCAATGCCTGTTGTGTTTCTTCAGTCTCTTCTTCCTCCAGCCGCCAAAGCCAAACCAGCGCCGGCGGGACGCCTGCTCCCGCCTCCCACGGCTGGTTGTGCTGCCACGCATGCATCATGGCCACATCGCACCCTAAAACTCTGCGCATCTTCCCCGGCTCCTGTTCGTTCCCGTCCGAGGCCTCACCATCATCCTCCGCCTTAGTTCGCTCGCCAAGGCGCCTCCCTTCGGTGTTGTCAACATGGTCAACAACCGAGAGGAAGGATATGACTGTGCATGGTGAGGATGACAGTAGGGACCCAGCAGCACACGCAGTAAATTTTTTTTCGGGACGGAGAAGGGAACTGGGTTGTGCGGGAGCTGTGGCCCGTCTAGCCCAGGCTTTATTTCATATGTTTAGCACATGACCAGCCCAGTTTTTTTCCTTTCTGAAAATGGCTAGCCCAGCTTTTTTTGCAAAATAACCAACGTAGGCCTACTTGCTTTTCTACGCCCTGCTGGGCCGGAAATCTTTCAAGACAAGGAGGATGCATTTTGCCCAGAAAATGGGCTATAAGTAATAATAAATGGGATGTAAAATGAAAAAATACAGCAAACACGCAATTAGTTCCAAAATACTATTTTCTTTCGGATTTCGATATTTTAAATTTCATTGTTTTTGTGCGGGTAAAATTTCATTGTATTTAAATTAAGGTATGTTTAGTTTTTAAATTAATTTGAATCTGGCTAGAAATTTTGGGATGTATGCTGTTTGGGACAGATTTGGAGGCTGACTTGTGGGTCTACTAGGTTGATGTGTACGAAAGGCTTTGTCAACTTAGTCCACAAACGATTCTAGCAGCAGTGACCATTGGATGTTAATCCAACGACTGTGCTACTTCTTCAATATCTGATCTTCTTGCTCCAGCCGCCCAAACCAGCGCTGGTGGGACTGCCTCCTCCCGCCTCCTGTGGCTGGCTGTGCTGCCGCACAGGCCGCACCGCCCCACCCTACTCCATTGCTGGCCAGGTGAAGGAAATATGCCCTAGAGGCAATAATAAAGTATTATATATTTCCTTATATCATGATAAATGTTTATTATTCATGCTAGAATTGTATTAACCGGAAACATAATACATTTGTGAATACATAGACAAACAGAGTGTCACTAGTATGCCTCTACTTGACTAGCTCGTTAATCAAAGATGGTTATGTTTCCTAGCCATAGACATGAGTTGTCATTTGATTAACGGGATCACCTCATTAGGAGAATGACGTGATTGACATGACCCATTACGTTAGCTTAGCACCCGATCGTTTAGTATGTTGCTATTGCTTTCTTCATGACTTATACATGTTCCTATGACTATGAGATTATGCAACTCCCGTTTACCGAAGGAACACTTTGTGTGCTACCAAATGTCACAACGTAACTGGGTGATTATAAAGGTGCTCTACAGGTGTCTCCAAAGGTACTTGTTGGGTTGGCGTATTTCGAGATTAGGATTTGTCACTCCGATTGTCGGAGAGGTATCTCTGGGCCCACTCGGTAATGCACATCACTATAAGCAAGCATTGTGACTAATGAGTTAGTTGCGGGATGATGTATTACGGAACGAGTAAAGAGACTTGCCGGTAACGAGATTGAACTAGGTATCGAGATACCGACGATCGAATCTCGGGCAAGTAACATACCGATGACAAAGAGAACAACGTATGTTGTTATACTTTGGTTCAGCGGTATTGTGAGATGAAGCGGCCCGGACCGACATTACGCGTACGCTTACGCGAGACTGGTTTCACCGTTCGGAGCACTCGTTGCTTAAAGGTGACTGGCGGGTGTCTGTCTCTCTCACTTTAGTTGAACCGAGTGTGGCTACGCCCGGTCCTTGCGAAGGTTAAAACAGCACCAACTTGACAAACTATCGTTGTGGTTTTGATGCGTAGGTAAGAACGGTTCTTGCTAAGCCCGTAGCAGCCACGTAAAACATGCAACAACAAAGTAGAGGACGTCTAACTTGTTTTTGCAGGGCATGTTGTGATGTGATATGGTCAAGACATGATGTGATATAATGTGTTGTATGAGATGATCATGTGTTGTAACCGAGTTATCGGCAACTGGCAGGAGCCATATGGTTGTCGCTTTATTGTATGAGATGCAATCGCCATGTAATAGTTTTACTTTATCACTAAGCGGTAGCGATAGTCGTTAAAGCAATAAGTTGGCGAGACGACAACGATACTACGATGGAAATCAAGGTGTCGTGCCGGTGACGATGGTGATCATGACGGTGCTTCGGAGATGGAGATCACGAGCACGGTGCTTCGGGGATGGAGATCACAAGCACAAGATGATGATGGCCATATCATATCACTTATATTGATTGCATGTGATGTTAATCCTTTATGCATCTTATCTTGCTTTGATTGACGGTAGCATTATAAGATGATCCCTCACTAAAATTTCAAGATAAAAGTGTTCTCCCTGAGTATGCACCGTTGCGAAAGTTCTTCGTGCTGAGACACCACGTGATAATCGGGTGTGATAAGCTCTACGTTCAAATACAACGGGTGCAAAACAGTTGCACACGCGGAATACTCAGGTTAAACTTGACGAGCCTAGCATATGTATACATATGGCCTCGGAACACAGAGACCGAAAGGTTGAGCGTGATGTTCACCATTGAAACTACTCCATCTCACGTGATGATCGGACATGGTTTAGTTGATTTGGATCACGTAATCACTTAGATGATTAGAGGGATATCTATCTAAGTGGGAGTTCTTAAGTAATATGATTAATTGAACTTAAATTTATCATGAACTTAGTACCTGATAGTATCTTGCTTGTCTATGTTGTAGATAAATGGCCCGTGCTGTTGTTCCGTTGAATTTTAATGCGTTCCTTGAGAAAGCTAAGTTGAAAGATGATGGTAGCAATTACACGGACTAGGTCCGTAACTTGAGGATTATCCTCATTGCTGCACAGAAGAATTACGTCCTGGAAGCACCGCTAGGTGCCAGGCCTCCTGCAAGAGCAACACCAAAAGTTATGAACGTCTGGCAGAGCAAAGCTGATGACTACTCGATAGTTCAGTGTGCCATGCTTTACGGCTTAGAACCGGGACTTCAACGACGTTTTGAACGTCATGGAGCATATGAGATGTTCCGGGAGTTGAAGTTAATATTTCAAGCAAATGCCCGGATTGAGAGATATGAAGTCTCCAATAAATTCTACAGCTGCAAAATGGAAGAGAATAGTTCTGTCAGTGAGCATATAATCAGAATGTCTGGGTATAATAATCACTTGATTCAACTGGGAGTTCAACTTCTGGATGATTGCGTCATTGACAGAATTCTTCAATCACTGCCACCAAGCTACAAGAGCTTCGTGATGAACTATAACATGCAAGGGATGGATAAGACGATTCCCGAGCTCTTCGCAATGCTAAAGGCAGCGGAGGTAGAAATCAAAAAGGAGCATCAAGTGTTGATGGTCAGTAAAACCACTAGTTTCAAGAAAAAGGGCAAAGGGAAGAAGAAAGGGAACTTCAAGAAGAACAGCAAGCAAGTTGCTGTTCAGGAGAAGAAATCCAAGTCTGGACCTAAGCCTGAAACTGAGTGCTTCTACTGTAAGCAGACTGGCCACTGGAAGCGGAACTGCCCCAAGTATTTGGCGGATAAGAAGGATGGCAAGGTTAACAAAGGTATATGTGATATACATGTTATTGATGTGTACCTTACTAATACTCGCAGTAGCACCTGGGTATTTGATACTGGTTCTGTTGCTAATATTTGCAACTCGAAACAGGGGCTACGGATTAAGCAAAGTTTGGCTAAGGACGAGGTGACGATGCGCGTGGGAAATGGTTCCAAAGTCGATGTGATCGCCGTCGGCACGCTACCTCTACATCTACCTTCGGGATTAGTTTTAGACCTAAATAATTGTTATTTGGTGCCAGCGTTGAGCATGAACATTATATCTGGATCTTGTTTAATGCGAGACGGTTATTCATTTAAATCAGAGAATAATGGTTGTTCTATTTATATGAATAATATCTTTTATGGTCATGCACCCTTGAAGAGTGGTCTATTTTTAATGAATCTCGATAGTAGTGATACACATATTCATAATGTTGAAGCCAAAAGATGCAGAGTTAATAATGACAGTGCAACTTATTTGTGGCACTGCCGTTTGGGTCATATCGGTGTAAAGCGCATGAAGAAACTCCATACTGATGGAATTTTGGAATCACTTGATTTTGAATCACTTGGTACTTGTGAACCGTGCCTTATGGGCAAGATGACCAAAACACCGTTCTCCGGAACTATGGAGAGAGCAACACATTTGTTGGAAATCATACATACAGATGTATGTGGTCCGATGAATATTGAGGCTCGTGGCGGATATCGTTATTTTCTCACCTTCACAGATGATTTGAGCAGATATGGGTATATCTACTTAATGAAACATAAGTCTGAAACATTTGAAAAGTTCAAAGAATTTCAGAGTGAAGTTGAAAATCATCGTAACAAGAAAATGAAATTCCTACGATCTGATCGTGGAGGAGAATATTTGAGTTATGAGTTTGGTCTACATTTGAAACAATGCGGAATAGTTTCGCAACTCACGCCACCCGGAACACCACAGCGTAATGGTGTGTCCGAACGTCGTAATCGTACTTTATTAGATATGGTGCGAACTATGATGTCTCTTACTGATTTACCGCTATCGTTTTGGGGTTATGCTTTAGAGACGGCCGCATTCACTCTAAATAGGACACCATCGAAATCCGTTGAGACGACGCGTTTTGAACTATGGTTTGGCAAGAAACCAAAGTTGTCATATCTTAAAGTTTGGGGTTGGGATGCTTATGTGAAGAAACTTCAACCTGATAAGCTCGAACCTAAATCAGAGAAATGTGTCTTCATAGGATACCCAAAGGAGACTGTTGGGTACACCTTCTATCACAGATCCGAAGGCAAGATATTCGTTGCTAAGAATGGATCCTTTCTAGAGAAGGAGTTTCTCTCGAAAGATGTGAGTGGGAGGAAAGTAGAAATTGATGAGGTAATTGTACCTGCTCCCTTATTGGAAAGTAGATCATCGCAGAAATCAGTTTCTGCGACACCTACACCAATTAGTGAGGAAGTTAATGATAATGATCATGAAACTTCAGATCAAGTCATTACTGAACTTCGTAGGTCAACTAGATCAAGATCCGCACCAGAGTGGTACGGTAATCCTGTTCTGGAGGTCATGTTACTAGACCATGACGAACCTACGAACTATGAAGAAGCGATGGTGAGCCCAGATTCCGCAAAATGGCTTGAAGCCATGAAATTCGAGATGGGATCCATGTATGAGAACAAAGTATGGACTTTGGTTGACTTGCCCGATGGTCGGCAAGCCATTGAAAATAAATGGATCTTCAAGAAGAAGACTGACGCTGATGGTAATGTTACTCTCTATAAAGCTCGACTTGTTGCAAAAGATTTTCGACAAGTTCAAGGGATTGACTACGATGAGACCTTCTCACCCGTAGCGATGCTTAAGTCTGTCCGAATCATGTTAGCAGTTGCCGCATTTTATGATTATGAAATTTGGCAAATGGATGTCAAAACTGCATTCCTGAATGGATTTCTGGAAGAAGAGTTGTATATGATGCAACCGGAAGGTTTTGTCGATCCAAAGGGAGCTAACAAAGTGTGCAAGCTCCAGCGATCCATTTATGGACTGGTGCAAGCCTCTCGGAGTTGGAATAAATGCTTTGATAGTGTGATCAAAGCATTTGGTTTTATACAGACTTTTGGAGAAGCCTGTATTTACAAGAAAGTGAGTGGGAGCTCGATAGCATTTCTGATATTATATGTGGATGACATATTACTGATTGGAAATGATATAGAATTTCTGGATAGCATAAAGGGATACTTGAATAAGAGTTTTTCAATGAAAGATCTCGGTGAAGCTGCATATATATTAGGCATTAAGATCTATAGAGATAGATCAAGACGCTTAATTGGACTTTCACAAAGCACATACCTTGACAAAGTTTTGAAGAAGTTCAAAATGGATCAAGCAAAGAAAGGGTTCTTGCCTGTACTGCAAGGTGTGAGATTGAGTAAGACTCAATGCCCGACCACTGCAGAAGATAGAGAGAAAATGAAAGATGTTCCCTATGCTTCAGCCATAGGCTCTATCATGTATGCAATGCTGTGTACCAGACCTGATGTGTCCCTTGCTATAAGTTTAGCAGGGAGGTACCAAAGTAATCCAGGAGTGGATCACTGGACAGCGGTCAAGAACATCCTGAAATACCTGAAAAGGACTAAGGATATGTTTCTCGTTTATGGAGGTGAAAAAGAGCTCATCGTAAGGGGTTACGTTGATGCAAGCTTTGACACTGATCCGGACGATTCGAAATCGCAAACTGGATATGTATTTACATTGAACGGTGGAGCTGTCAGTTGGTGCAGTTCCAAGCAAAGTGTCGTGGCGGGATCTACGTGTGAAGCGGAATACATAGCTGCTTCGGAAGCAGCGAATGAAGGAGTCTGGATGAAGGAGTTCATATCCGATCTAGGTGTCATACCTAGTACATCGGGACCAATGAAAATCTTTTGTGATAATACTGGTGCAATTGCCTTAGCAAAGGAATCTAGATTTCACAAGAGAACCAAGCACATCAGAAGACGCTTCAATTCCATCCGGGATTTAGTCCAGGTGGGAGACATAGAAATTTGCAAGATACATACGGATCTGAATGTAGCAGACCCGTTGACTAAGCCTCTTCCACGAGCAAAACATGATCAGCACCAAGACTCTATGGGTGTAAAAATCATTACTATGTAATCCAGATTATTGACTCTAGTGCAAGTGGGAGACTGAAGGAAATATGCCCTAGAGGCAATAATAAAGTATTATATATTTCCTTATATCATGATAAATGTTTATTATTCATGCTAGAATTGTATTAACCGAAAACATAATACATGTGTGAATACATAGACAAACAGAGTGTCACTAGTATGCCTCTACTTGACTAGCTCGTTAATCAAAGATGGTTATGTTTCCTAGCCATAGACATGAGTTGTCATTTGATTAACGGGATCACCTCATTAGGAGAATGACGTGATTGACATGACCCATTACGTTAGCTTAGCACCCGATCGTTTAGTATGTTGCTATTGCTTTCTTCATGACTTATACATGTTCCTATGACTATGAGATTATGCAACTCCCGTTTACCGGAGGAACACTTTGTGTGCTACCAAACGTCACAACGTAACTAGGTGATTATAAAGGTGCTCTACAGGTGTCTCTAAAGGTACTTGTTGGGTTGGCGTATTTTGAGATTAGGATTTGTCACTCCGATTGTCGGAGAGGTATCTCTGGGCCCACTCGGTAATGCACATCACTATAAGCCTTGCAAGCATTGTGACTAATGAGTTAGTTGCGGGATGATGTATTACGGAACGAGTAAAGAGACTTGCCGGTAACGAGATTGAACTAGGTATCGAGATACCGACGATCGAATCTCGGGCAAGTAACATACCGATGACAAAGGGAACAACGTATGTTGTTATGCGGTCTGACCGATAAAGATCTTCGTAGAATATGTGGGAGACAATATGGGCATCCAGGTCCCGATATTGGTTATTGACCGGAGAGGTGTCTCGGTCATGTCTACATAGTTCTCGAACCCAAAGGGTCCGCACGCTTAAAGTTACGATGACAGTTATATTATGAGTTTATGTGATTTGATGTACCGAAGGTTGTTCGGAGTCCCGGATGTGATCACGGACATGACGAGGAGTCTCGAAATGGTCGAGACGTAAAGATTGATATATTGGACGACTATATTCGGACACCGGAAGTGTTCTGGAGAAGTTTCGGATTAAACCGGAGTGCCAGAGGGTTACCGAAACCCCCCGGGGAAGTATTGGGCCTTGGTGGGCCTTGAGGGGAGAGAGAGGGCAGCAGCCAGGAGGTGGCGCGCCCCCTCCCAAGGGGAGTCCTAGTTGGACTAGGAGAGGGGGGCGCAGCCCCCTTTCCCTCTCCCTCTCCCTCTCTTTCCTTCCCCCCCTTCTTTCCTAGTAGGACTAGGAAAGGGGAGTCCTACTCCTACTAGGAGGAGGACTCCCCCTCTCTCCTTGGCGCGCCTAGGGCAGCCGGCCTCCCCCTTGCTCCTTTATATACGGGGGCAGGGGGCACCTAAGAACACACTTTGATATATGATATTTTAGCCGTGTGCGGTGCCCCCCTCCACCAGATTACACCTCGATAATACCGTCGCGGAGCTTAGGCGAAGCCCTGCGTCGGTGGAACATCATCATCGTCACCACGCCGTCATGCTGACGAAACTCTCCCTCAACACTCGACTGGATCGGAGTTCGAGGGACGTCATCGAGCTGAACGTGTGTAGAACTTGGAGGTGCCGTACGTTCGGTACTTGATCGGTCGGATCGTGAAGACGTACGACTACATCAACCGCGTTGTGATAACGCTTCCGCTGTCTGTCTACGAGGGTACGTGGACAACACTCTCCCCTCTCGTTGCTATGCATCACCATAATCTTGCGTGTGCGTAGGAAAAATTTTGAAATTACTACGTTCCCCAACACCAGGCCATTCCTCTACTCACCCACCTCCTGTTATTTTCCGGCGACGGCAGCCGGACCGGTAAACCCTCGTACTCCCCACCGCGTGGGCAACCACTGCCGTGTCTTCCCCGGCTCCGTGTCGTTCCCTTCCTAGGCCTCGCCGTCGTCCACTGCCCTGGTGCTCTCGGCGCGGCGTGGTCAACATGGTCAACGAACGACATCCATCGGACGTGGACTGTACGTGGAGAGGCTGACAGTTGGGTCCACGGCCGCACATAAGGAAATGCCTTCTTATTATGCACAAAATAATGATTCCTCCACCTGACAGCTGGGACCCACCGGAAGAGCCTTTGTATTTCGTGAAGAAAACGTTCTCCCCGCTAACAAGTCGGACCCACCAGCTATATTTTCGCACGCAAGGAAGTGCCTCCTTATTACGCACAAAAAAATGAATACCCCCTGCTAGCTGGGTCCCACCATAGTGGGAGGCTGACTTGTGGGCCTACTAAGTTGACGGGGACGGAGGGCTTTGTCAGCTTAGTCAATATGAAAGATTCTAGCTCCAGTGACCGTACGATGTCCATCCAATGGTGGTAGTGCTTCTTCAACCTCTCGTCTTCTCGCTCCAGCCGCCCAAACCAGCGCCGGTCGTGCCGCGTGCTCCTGCTTCCCGTGGCCGGCTGTGATTCCGTGGAGGCCTCACCGCCCCCTACTACTCCCACCGCTGGCCAGGCCCTACGGCGACGACAACCTCACACCACAGCCGAACCAGGGAACCCTCGTACTCCTCTCCACGTGGGCATCCACTACCGCGTCTTCCCCGGCTCCGCGTCGTCCCCTTCCTAGGCCTCGCCGTCGTCCACCGCCCTGGTGCTCTCGGCGTGGCGTGGTCAACGTGGTCAAGGAACGACTTCCATCGGAAGAGTACTGTACGTGGAGAGGCGACAGCTGGGTCCACGGCCGCAGCAAGGAAGTGCCTCCTTATTACGCGGAAAATAATGATTCCTCCACCTGACATCGGGGACCCACCGGACGGGCCACTGTATTTCGCGAAAAAAACGTTTCCCCCTGACTGCTGGGACCCACCAGCTACATCTTTGCATGCAGGGAAGTGCGTCCATATTATGGGAAAAAATGATTCGCCCCCTGACTGCTGGGACCCACCAGCTACATCTTCGCACGCAAGGAAGTGCATCCATATTACGGGCAAAAAAACGATTCACCCCTTGACTGCTGGGACCCACCAGCTACATCTTAGCACGCAAGGAAGTGCCTGACAGTCGGGACCCACCCGGTCGAAGCGTACGTAGTGTTGTCATTCTGGTCGCGAACGTGTACATACATACTGGTCGATCTAGAGGCGCGCACGTAGCATGTACACGTACGTACAGTGGCCAGGGTGCAAGAAAGAAAATACGGCCACGTACATACATACGGGCGGGGTCTCGAACGCCTACTCGCGCATACATACGGCCGGGGCTCGTGTACATGGCTGGGTCGGAACGGAGAAACTGCGTCGTCGTCGTGTTCATGGGGAGGCAACGGAATGCGTCGTGTTCATCGGGAGGCAACGGAACGCGTGCTGTTTATCGGGAGCCAACCGGCTTGGATGGAACAGGCGATGGAAACAAGGCCTGGCATACCGCAGGACGGAGGAAATGGCCTTGTGTTCGACTGGCCACGGTGGAAATGGGATCCTGTTCATCGGGAGGGGTCTGGCGTACCGCAAAACGGAGGAAACGGACCTCCTATGGTCGAAACGGGGTCCTGTTGATCGGGAGGGGCGTGGCGTACTGCAAAACGGAGGAAACAGACTTGTGTTGGAGTGCTACGGTCGAAATGGGGGTCCTGTTCATCGTGAGGGGTGTGGCGTACCGGAAAACGGGACTCCACGAGATACTATTCATCTCCACCGTCGACCTCCTCCAGCCTCCACGGGCTCCTGTTCATCCACCGTCGACCTCCTCCAGCCTCCACCTGCGACTGTTCATCCACGGGCTCCTGTTCATCCAGCCTCCACCGTGCGCTCCTCCACCGGCTACTGTTCAACCAGCCCTCTCCACGGGGGTCCTGTTCAACCACCCCTCCACGGGCTACTGTTCATCCAGCCCTCCACCAGCTACTGTTCAACCAGCCCTCCACCGGCTACTGGTCAACCAGCCCTCCATGGGGTCCTGTTCATCCAGCCCTCCACGGGGTCCTGTTCATCCACTGGCTCGATCGATCGGGGTACTGTTCATCCGGCGGCAACAGCCTCTACTACCACGGGGTCCTATTCATCCAACCCCCCACCGAGAACTGTTCATCCAAACCCCCTCAACAATGCTCATTGTTCATCCAGGGAAGGAGGCAACAGTGTTCGATCGGCTTCAGTTAGCAGCAGTAGCGAAGGAATCACTCGGGTTCAGTTAACAGCAAGGGATCGATCGATCGCTCGGGTTCAGTAACGCGTAGCCTGCAGTGCAATCGCTCGGGTCCAGTTAGAGCCCAACGCCTCGCTCGGGTTCAGTTAGAGCACAACGCCTCGCACACACGCGCGTACATATGAGAGAAACGCGCATCGCTCGGCCCCGACCATCCACCATAACCGGGAACTCCCCGGATATTTTCCTTGCCCTCGCTTCTACCACGGTTTTCTCCGTCATGGACGGCCCAAAGAATGTCATGAAGTTGCGTCTCCGGCCCACCCAGGACGAAAAGCCCATTTTCTATCATGATTTTTTGTCATAGAAGTAGGACCCCACCCACATCTATGATGATACCGGGTTTTCTCACAATTATCGTCAAAGAAGTGTGATAACCCACAAGTATAGGGGATCGCAACAGCTTTCGAGGGTAGAGTATTCAACCCAAATTTATTGATTCGACACAAGGGGAGCCAAAGAATATTCTCAAGTATTAGCAGTTGACTTGTCAATTCAACCACACCTAGAAAACTTAATATCTGCAGCAAAGTATTTCATAGCAAAGTAGTATGGAAGTAACGGTAATGGTGGCAAAAGTAACAGTAGCAACTTTATAGTAATTGTAACAGTGGCAACGGAAAAGTAACTAAGCAAAGATCAATATGTGAAAAGCTCGTAGGCATTGGATCAGTGATGGATAATTATGTCGGATGCGATTCCTCATGCAACAGTTATAACATAGGGTGACACAGAACTAGCTCCAGTTCATCAATGTAACGTAGGCATGTATTCCGAATATAGTCATACGTGCTTATGGAAAAGAACTTGCATGACATCTTTTGTCCTACCCTCCCGTGGCAGCGGGGTCCTATTGGAAACTAGGGGATATTAAGGCCTCCTTTTAATAGAGTACCAGACCAAAGCATTAACACTTAGTGAATACATGAACTCCTCAAACTACGGTCATCACCGGGAGTGGTCCCAATTATTGTCACTTCGGGGTTACCGGATCATAACACATAGTAGGTGACTATTGACTTGCAAGATAGGATCAAGAACTCACATATACTCATGAAAACATAATAGGTTCAGATCTGAAATCATGGCACTCGGGCCCTAGAGACAAGCATTAAGCATAGCAAAGTCATAGCAACATCAATCTCAGAACATAATGGATACTAGGGATCAAACCCTAACAAAACTAACTCGATTACATGATAAATATCATCCAACCATCACCGTCCAGCAAGCCTGCGATGGAATTACTCACACACGGCGGTGAGCATCATGAAATTGGTGATGGAGGAAGGTTGATGATGACGACGGCGATGGATTCCCCTCTCCGGAGCCCCGAACGGACTCCAGATCAGCCCTCCCGAGAGAGATTAGGGCTTGGCGCCGGCTCCGTATCGTAAAACGCGATGAATCCTTCTCTCTGATTTTTTCCCCAAACTTGAATATATAGACTTGGAGTTGAGCTCGGTGGAGCTCCAGGGGGCCCACGAGACAGGGGGCGTGCCCGGGGGGCAGGCGCGCCCCCACCCTCGTGGACAGGGTGTGGGCCCCCTGGTCTTGATTCTTTCGCCAGTATCTTTTATAAATTCCAAAAATATTCTCCGTGAAGTTTCAGGTCATTCCGAGAACTTTTATTTCTGGACAAAAATAACACCATGGCAATTCTGCTGAAAACAGCGTCAGTCCGGGTTAGTTCGATTCAAATCATGCAAGTTAGAGTCCAAAACAAGGGCAAAAGTGTTTGGAAAAGTAGATACGATGGAGACGTATCAACTCCCCCAAGCTTAAACCTTTGCTTGTCCTCAAGCAATTCAGTTGACAAACTGAAAGTGATAAAGAAAAACTTTTACAAACTATGTTTGCTCTTGCAAATATGTAAAGCCAGCATTCAAGTTTCAGCAAAGATTATGAACTAACCATAATCACAATAACACTTAGGTCTCATGTTTACTCATATCAATGGCATAATCGACTAGCGAGCAATAATAAAAAATCTCGGATGACAACACTTTCTCAAAACAATCATAATATGATATAACAAGATGGTATCTCGCTAGCCCTTTCCGAGACCGCAAAACATAAATGCAGAGCACCTCTGAAGATCAAGGACTGACTAAACATTGTAATTCATGGTAAAAGAGATCCAGTCATAGTCATACTCAATATAAATTAATAGTAATGGATGC
Source organism: Aegilops tauschii subsp. strangulata (assembly GCF_002575655.3). Lineage (NCBI taxonomy): Eukaryota > Viridiplantae > Streptophyta > Magnoliopsida > Poales > Poaceae > Aegilops > Aegilops tauschii. The sequence continues at coordinate 302,890,101 of NC_053041.3, read as the reverse complement.
AAATGACAGCAGTGCTCTCCAACTGGTGCTTTTTAATAAGAGGATGATGACTCAACATAAAAGTAAATAGATAGGCCCTTCACAGAGGAGAGCAGGGATTTGTAGAGGTGCCAGAGCTCGAGTTTTGAAATAGAGATAAATAATATTTTGAGTGGCATACTTTCATTGTCAACATAGCAACCGAGAGATCTCGATATCTTCCATGCTACACCCATTATAGGCGGTTCCCAAGCAGAATGGTAAAGTTTATACTCCCCCACCACCAACAAGCATCAATCCATGGCTTGCCCAAAACAACGGGTGTCTCCAACTAACAACAATTCTGGGGGAGTTTTGTTTGCAATTATTTTGATTTGGTTTGAGCATGGGACTGGGCATCCCGGTGACCAGCCATTTTCTCGTGAGTGAGGAGCGGAGTCCACTCCTCTTGAGAATAACCCGCCTAGCATGGAAGATACAGACATCCCTAGTTTATACATGAGCTATTCGAGCATACAAAACAGAATTTCATTTGAAGGTTTAGAGTTTGGCACATACAAACTTACTTGGAACAGCAGGTAGATACCACATATAGGAAGGTATGGTGGACTCATATGGAATAACTTTGGGGTTTATGGAAGTGGATGCACAAGCAGTATTCCCGCTTAGTACAAGTGAAGGCTAGAAAGACACTGGGAAGCGACCAACTAGAGAGCGACAACAGTCATGAACATGCATTAAAATTAATTAACATTGAATGCAAGCATGAGTAGGATATAATTCACCATGAACATAAATATCGTGGAGGCTATGTTGATTTTGTTTCAACTACATGTGTGAACATGTGCCAAGTCAAGCCGCTCGAGTCGTTCAAAGGAAGATACCACCCTATCATACCACATCACAGCCATTTTAATAGCATGTTCGCACGCAAGGTAAACCATTATAAACTCCTAGCTAATTAATCATGGCATGAGCAACTATAATCTCTAATTGTCATTGCAAACATGTTTCATTCATAATAGGCTGAATCAGGAACGATGAACTAATCATATTTACAAAAATAAGATAGGTTGAGTTCATACCAGATTCTCTCATCACAATCAGTCCATCATATATCGTCATTATTGCCTTTCACTTGCACAACCAAACGGTGTGGATAATGATAATAGTGCACGTGCATTTGGACTAAGCTGGAATCTGCAAGCATTTAATTCAAGGGAGAAGACAAGGTAATATGGGCTCTTGGTTAAATCAACAATAATGCATATAAGAGCCACTTCAAATTTTCATCATGGTCTTCTCCTCTCGACCCCCAAAGAAAAGAAAAGAAATAAAATTATTTACACGGGAAAGCTCCCAACAAGCAAAAGAAGAACGAGAAATCTTTTTGGGTTTTCTTTTAATTACTACTACTACAGGCATGGAAAGTAAACTAGCTAAAAGCTACAACTAATATTTTTTTTGGTTTTTCTTAAGGTTATTCAAACACACAAGAAGAAGCTTAGAAAAGAAAATAAACTAGCATGGATAGTACAATGAAAAAGTATGAGCACCGACAACTGGCATGAGTGTGTGAACATGAATGTAATGTCGGTGAGAAATACGTACTCCCCCAAGCTTAGGCTTTTGGCCTAAGTTGGTCTATGCCCATGGATGGCCTGGCAGATATCCGAAGTTGTAACTGGGGTCGTACTGAGATGCAGCAGCTACTGCCTCAAGAGCTGCAGCTTGGAGGCGAGATACCTCCGTCATCCTCTCGTACTCGTTCGCCTCCTCCCTGGTTATAACATATCTCCTTTTTGCCTGAAAGTCAAAGAAAGTAGGAGCAGGGAGAGTAATATGGATAGCACGATGTGTGTCAAAGATTAGTCAGTACTGGAGAGACTGTTCATTCCTCTCAACAAACTGATGACGAACCATAGCTTTAAAATCTAGATAAGCAGGAGGCAACTCCATATCATTTTCACGAATGGGTACCTCAAGAAAATTAGCTAAACGGGTTGCATAAATTCCACCAAACAAATCTCCGCTAATACTGTTATGATGCAACCTTCATGCAACAATAGCTCCCAAGTTATATTGTTTATCTCCTAATACAGCACTCTTGAGAACACTAAGATCGGGAACGCACATGTGACATGCCTCGTCCTTACCGTTAATGCATCTACCTATAAATAGAGCAAAATAATGTATGGCAGGAAAATGAATGCTCCCTATGGTAGCTTGCGTGATTTCTCTAGATTCCCCCACAGTTATACTAGCAAGAAAATCTTTAAATTCAGATTTTCGAGGTTCACTAGCATTACCCCACTGCGGGAGTTTACAAGCAGTATTAAAATCCTCTAAATCCATGGTATAAGATTTATCATCAAGATCAAACAGGACCATGTGAGAACTGCGTGATGATGTAAATTTAAACCTTCTCACAAAGGAGTCAGTTAGGTAGTAATGTTGGGGGCACTTATCTGACATGAAGCCCTTGAGTTTAGCATTATGCACATACACGTCAAATTCCTCCTTAATGCCTGCTCGGACCATAAAATCTTCTGACGGCCATTCACAAGGCCGCACTTGAGCTTCTCTTGGTAGTTCATAATTCGGCTCACGTATCGCGAGCCTGGGTCCTTGCTTCCTTGAAGAACCACCTTGGTACATTTTCCTAAACATATTTCTTCCTCTGAAAAATTTCTGAAATTTTTAGTGACTCAAAATAAAAGTGAACCAAACTCAACAAAATTGAAAGCAACTACTCCCACAAGTGCCTAGAGACTATATCATGCATTAGAACTACTTGGGACCAAATAAGTTTGACATGCAAGCTCAAGAACAGGGTCACCTAAGCAGCAAAAATTTGCAATGAATAAAGCACTAGAACAAAAACTAATTGGACCACTGGAGGAGTCACATACCGAAGAACAATCCCCCAAAGCAGTTTTGTGAATGGAGCTTTGAGCAAGGAGATCAAAAATCGCAGCAAAACGAGCTAGAACACGGGTTTGAGCTGTGTGGTGATTTATTCTGGAGGAAGACGAAGTGTGTGGGTGCAGGAATAAGTGGAGGGGGCCACATGGGGCCCATGAGGTAGGGGGCGCGCCCAGGGGGTCGGCGCGCCCTGGACCCTCGTGGCCAGGTGGTTGCCCCCTCTGGTGTATTCTTAGTGCCAGATATTCTTAAATATTCTACAAAAAAGCATATTTCAATTTGAGGGCATTTGGAGAACTTTTATTTTCGGGGTATTTTTTATTGCAAGGATAATTCAGAAAACATACAGAAAATACTATTTTTGCTTTATTTAATCTAAATAACAGAAAGTAAAAGGAGGGTGCAGAGAGTTGTGCTTTCTAACTTCATCCATCTCATGCTCATCAAAAGGAATCCATTAACAAGGTTGATCAAGTCTTGTTAACAACCTCATTCCAAATTGCATGAAACTGGAGAATTTTCGAATAGCACTAGGTTACCTCAACGGGGATATGCATGTCCCCAATAATAAGAATGTCATATTTCTTCTTGATGGTAGGAAGAGGAAATTCAAAACCTCCAATAATAATCAATGGAATTTTTCCAATAGAATTGATACTGTGGACTTGAGGTTGTTTCCTCGGAAAGTGTACTATATGCTCATTACGATTAACATGAAAAGTGACATTGCCTTTGTTGCAATCAATAACAGCCCCTGCAGTATTCAAAAAGGGTCTACCAAGGATAACCGACATACTATCGTCCTCGGGAATATCAAGAATAACAAAGTCCGTTAAAATAGTAACGTTTGCAACCACAACAGGCACATCCTCTCAAATACCGACAGGTATAGCAGTTGATTTATCGGCCATTTGCAAAGATATTTCAGTAGGTGTCAACTTATTCAAATCAAGTCTACGATATAAAGAGAGAGGCATAACACTAACACCGGCTCCAAGATCACATAAAGCAGTTTTAACATAGTTTCTTTTAATGGAGCATGGTATAGTTGGTACTCCTGGATCTCCAAGTTTCTTAGGTATTCCACCCTTAAAAGTATAATTGGCAAGCATGGTGGAAATTTCAGCTTCCGGTATCTTTCTTTTATTTGTAAAAATATCTTTCATATACTTAGCACAAGGATTCATTTTAAGCATATCAGTCAAACGCATACGCAAAAAGATAGGTCTAATCATTTCAGCAAAGCGCTCAAAATCCTCATCATCCTTTTTCTTGGATGGTTTAGGAGGAAAAGGCATGGGTTTCTGAACCCATGGTTCTCTTTCTTTACCATGCTTCCTAGCAACAAAGTCTCTCTTATCATAACGTTGATTCTTTGATTGTGGGTTATCAAGATCAACAGCAGGTTCAATCTCTACATCATTGTTATTGCTAGGTTGAGCATCAACATGAACATCATCATTAACATTATCACTAGGTTCATGTTCATCACCAGATTGTGTTTCAGCATCAGAAATAGAAATATCATTGGGATTCTCAGGTGTGTCAACAACAGGTTCACTAGAAGCATGCAAAGTCCTATCATTTTTCTTTTTCTTCTTTTTAGAAGCACTAGGTGCATCTACATTAGTTCTCTGAGAATCTTGCTCAACTCTCTTAGGGTGGCCCTCGGGATACAAAGGTTCCTGAGTCATTTTACCCCCTCTAGTCATAACTCTAACAACATTATCATTTTTCTTATTATTCAATTCATTGAGCAAATCATTTTGAGCTTTAAGCACTTGTTCTACTTTAGTGGTAACCATAGAGGCATGTATACTAATAAGTTTAAGTTCACCTTTAACTCTAGACATATAATCACTCAAGTGTTCAATCATATAAGCATTACGTTTCAATTGTCTACCAACATAAGCATTGAAGTTTTCTTGTTTGACAATAAAATTATCAAACTCATCTAAGCATTGGCTAGCAGACTTATAACGAGGAATATCACCTTCATCAAATCTATAGAGAGAATTTACCTTTACTACCTATGTCGGGTTATCAAGACCATGTATTTCCTCAATAGGTGGTAAATTCTTAACATCTTCAGCTTTAATACCTTTTTCTTTCATAGATTTCTTTGCCTCTTGCATATCTTCAGGACTGAGAAATAGAATACCCCTTTTCTTTGGAGTTGGCTTGGGAGTTGGTTCAGGAACTGTCCAATTATTTTCATGACTCAACATATTATTCAATAGCAATTCAGCTTGATCAACAGTTCTTTCCCTGAAAACACAACCAGCACAACTATCCAGGTGGTCTCTGGAAGCATCGGTTAGTCCATTATAAAAGATATCAAGTATTTCATTTTTCTTGAGAGGGTGATCAGGCAAAGCATTAAGTAATTGGAGAAGCCTTCCCCAAGCTTGTGGGAGACTCTCTTCTTAAATTTGCACAAAATTATATATTTCCCTTGAAGCAGCTTGTTTCTTATGAGCGGGGAAATATTTAGCAGAGAAGTAATAAATCATATCCTGGGGACTACGCACACAACCAGGATCAAGAGAATTAAACCATGTCTTAGCATCACCCTTTAACGAGAACGGAAATAGCTTAATGATATAGTAGTAACGAATTTTTTCCTCATGAGTGAATTGGGTGGCTATATCATTTAATTTAGTAAGATGTGCCACAACAGTTTCAGATTCATAGCCATAAAAAGGATCAGATTCAACCAGAGTAATTATCTCAGGATCGACAGAGAAATCATAATCCTTATCAGAGATACAGATAGGTGAAGTAGCAAAAGCAGTGTCATATTTCATTCTAGCATTCAAAGATTTTTCTTTCAGCTTAGCCAATAATTTCTTAAGATCATATCTATCATTGCAAGCAAGAAAGTCTCTAGCAGTTTCTTCATCCATAACATAACCCTCAGGCACAACAGGCAATTCATATCTAGGGGGAGAATCTTCATCATCACTTTCATCAATATTATCAGTTTCAATAATTTCATTCTCTCTAGCCCTAGCAAGTTGTTCATCAAGAAATTCACCTAGTGGCACAGTATTATCAAGCATAGAAGTAGTTTCATCATAAGTATCATGCAAAGCAGAAGTGGCATCATCAATAACATGCAACATATCAGAATTAATAGCAGAAGCAGGTTTAGGTGTCGCAAGTTTACTCAATACAGAAGGAGAATCAAGTGCAGAGCTAGATGGCAGTTCCTTACCTCCCCTCATAGTTGAGGGATAAATTTTGGTTTTCTCGTCTTTCAAGTTCCTCATAGTGACCAACAGATATAAATCCCAAGTGACTCAGAGAATAGAGCTATGCTCCCCGGCAACGGCGCCAGAAAATAGTCTTGATAACCCACAAGTATAGGGGATCGCAACAGTTTTCGAGGGTAGAGTATTCAACCCAAATTTATTGATTCGACACAAGGGGAGCCAAAGAATATTCTCAAGTATTAGCAGTTGAGTTGTCAATTAAACAACACCTGGAAAACTTAATATTTGCAGCAAAGTATTTAGTAGCAAAGTAGTATGGAAGTAACGGTAACGGTGGCAAAAGTAACAGTAGCAACTTTGTAGTAATTGTAACAGTGGCAACGGAAAAGTAACTAAGCAAAGATCAATATGTGAAAAGCTCGTAGGCATTGGATCAGTGATGGATAATTATGTCGGATGCGATTCCTCATGCAACAGTTATAACATAAGGTGACACAGAACTAGATCCAGTTCATCAATATAACGTAGGCATGTATTCCGAATATTGTCATACGTGCTTATGGAAAAGAACTTGCATGACATCTTTTGTCCTACCCTCCCGTGGCAGCGGGGTCCTATTGGAAACTAAGGGATATTAAGGCCTCCTTTTAATAGAGTACCGGACCAAAGCATTAACACTTAGTGAATACATGAACTCCTCAAACTACGGTCATCATCGGGAGTGGTCCCGATTATTGTCACTTCGGGGTTACCGGATCATAACACATAGTAGGTGACTATTGACTTGCAAGATAGGATCAAGAACTCACATATATTCATGAAAACATAATAGGTTCAGATCTGAAATCATGGCACTCGGGCCCTAGTGACAAGCATTAAGCATAGCAAAGTCATAGCAACATCAATCTCAAAACATAGTGGATACTAGGGATCAAACCCTAACAAAACTAACTCGATTACATGATAAATCTCATCCAACCAATCACCGTCCAGCAAGCCTATGATGGAATTACTCACACACGGTGGTGAGCATCATGAAATTGGTGATGGAGGAAGGTTGATGATGATGAAGGCGACGGATTCCCCTCTCTGGAGCCCCGAACGGACTCCAGATCAGCCCTCCCGAGAGGGATTAGGGCTTGGCGGTGGCTCCGTATCGTAAAACGTGATGAATCCTTCTCTCTGATTTTTCTCCCCGAACGTGAATATATAGAGTTGGAGTTCAGGTCGGTGGAGCTCCAGGGGGCCCTCGAGACAGGGGGCGCGCCCCCACCCTCGTGGACAGGGTGTGGGCCCCCTGGTCTTTATTCTTTCGCCGGTATCTTTTATAAATTCCAAAAATATTTTCTGTGAAGTTTTAGGTCATTCCGAGAACTTTTATTTCTGCACAAAAATAACACCATGGCAATTCTGCTAAAAACATCGTTAGTCCGGGTTAGTTCCATTCAAATCATGCAAGTTAGAGTCCAAAACAAGGGCAAAAGTGTTTGGAAAAGTAGATACGATGGAGACGTATCAAAGTGTCATAAGTATGACAAAAAAAATTGTTCGGCCCAAAATGTCACGGATGTGTCTTTTTTTGTAGTGCAAGGCACTTAAACCCTTTATGAAGATTACTATATCCAAGGAATACACATTGTTTGGATCGAAATTCAAGTTTCCTAGCATTATAGGGTTGGAGATTTGGCGAACAGGCACAACCAAAAGTGCGGAGAGCATGATAGTTTGGTTGTTCATGAAACAATCTTTCTAGAGGATTTTCAAGGTTGATGACTTTGCTAGGAGTACGGTTTATGAGATATGTGGCAGCTATAAACGCTTCATCCCAGAATTTTAAGGGCATTGAAGCATGAGCCAAAAGTGAGAGGCCAACTTCAACAATGTGACGATGCTTTCTTTCGGCAGACCCATTTTGTTGATGGGCGTGAGGGCATGAAACATGGTGTGTGATGCCTATTTGACGAAAAAAGGAATTTAATCGTTCATATTCACCACCCCAGTTGGTTTGCATGGTGATGATTTTACGATCAAATAGTCTTTCAACAAGTGCTTGATGTTCATGAAACACTTTAAAGACTTCAGACTTGTGCTTAAGAATATAAATCCAAGTAAATTTGCTGAAATCGTCAATAAAGCTCACATAATAGTTTTTCTATTAATGGAATCACAGGCAGGCCCCCATACATCAGAAAATACTAGCTCTAAAGGAGCATTCGAAACACTATTGGAATTTGGATAGGGAAGTTGATGACTCTTGCCCATTTGCAAGCATCACACACTCCCTCTTTATTCCACTCACTACTTGAAAACGGAATTTTATTCTTCCTAAGGACAAGTTGAATGATTGTCGATGCTAGATGACCTAACCGGTTGTGCCACCTTGATGGAGAAATCTTTGTGACGCCAAAAGCTTGCCTGCCCGCACTTAAAGGAGTTGATGATGATGAGAGGGGATAGAGGCCACCCCTACATCTGTCGTGAAGAAGAGTTTTCTTTGTTTCCTTGTCCTTAATAAAAAAGAAATATGGATGAGTTTCAAGGAAGGTCTGATTATCACGAGATAAGCGGTGAGCAGAGATCAAGTTTTTGGTGGCGTGTCATGGAGTGTTACCATCGCTTCGACATTGCCTTCACCAAGGACAAATATGCAGGCGCCGTCACCAACTCATCTTCATATGTCTTCGACACCAACTGGTACGTCGACACTGGAGCAACAGAACACATCACCGGCGAGCTGGACAAGCTGACGATGAGGGAGAAGTACACCGGCCATGACCAAGTGAACATGCCAAATAGTGCAGGTATGAAAATCAGCCATATTGGTCAAGCCTATATTCGTACTCCTACTCGCAATCTTCATCTAAAAAATGTCTTGCATGTACCACGGCCGCCGCCGCCGTTGCCACAACCGCCTCCATTGCAGCCTCTGAAGGAAATATGCCCTAGAGGCAATAATAAAGTTGTTATTTATATTTCCTTATATCATGATAAATGTTTATTATTCATGCTAGAATTGTATTAACCGGAAACTTAGTACATGTGTGAATACATAGACAAAACAAAGTGTCCCTAGTATGCCTCTACTTGACTAGCTCGTTAATCAAAGATGGTTATGTTTCCTGACCATAGACATGTGTTGTCATTTGATGAACGGGATCACATCATTAGAGAATGATGTGATGAACAAGACCTATCCGTTAGCTTAGCATAATGATCGTTTAGTTTTATTGCTATTGCTTTCATCATGACTTATACATGTTCCTCTGACTATGAGATTATGCAACTCCCGAATACCGGAGGAACACCTTGTGTGCTATCAAACGTCACAACGTAACTGGGTGATTATAAAGATGCTCTACAGATATCTCCGAAGGTGTTTGTTGGGTTGGCATAGATCGAGATTAGGATTTGTCACTCCGTGTATCGGAGAGGTATCTCTGGGCCCTCTCGGTAATGCACATCACTATAAGCCTTGCAAGCAATGTGACTAATGAGTTAGTCACGGTATGATGCATTACGGAACGAGTAAAGAGACTTGCCAGTAACGAGATTAAACTAAGTATGATGATACCGACAATCGAATCTCGGGCAAGTAACATACCAATGACAAAGGGAACAATATATGTTGTTATGCTATTTGGCCGATAAAGATCATAGAATATGTAGCAGCCAATATGAGTATCCAGGTTCCGCTATTGGTTATTGACCGGATATGTGTCCCGGTCATGTCTACATAGTTCTCGAACCCGTAGGGTCCGCACGCTTAACGTTCGATGACAATTTGTATTATGAGTTATGTGATTTGATGACCGAAGTTTGTTTGGGGTCCCGGATGAGATCACGGACATGACGAGGAGTCTCGAAATGGTCAAGAGGTAAAGATTCATATATTGGAAGGTTCCATTCGGACATCGGAATGGTTCCGAGTGATTCGGGCATTTTTCCGGAGTACCGGGAGGTTACCGGAACCCCCGGGGAAAGATATGGGCCTTATGGGCCATAGGAGGGAGGCTAACCAGCTCACAAGGGGCTAGTACGCCCCCCACAAGGGAGGAGGCCGAATTGGACTTGGGAAGGGGGCGCCACCCCCTTTCCTTCTACTCCCTCTCCTTCTCGTTTCCCCCCTCCGGTAGAAGGAAAAAAGGGTGGGGCCGAATCCTACTAGGACTGGAGTCCTAGTAGGACTCCCCTCTCCCTGGCGCGCCCCTTGTTGGCCAGCCTCCTCCTCCCCTCCTTTATATACGGGGGCAGGGGGCACCCCAAAGGACAACAAACAATTGTCTTAGCCGTGTGCGGTGCCCCCTCCACAGTTACACACCTCGGTCATATCATCGTAGTGCTTAGGCGAAGCCCTGCGTCGGTAACATCATCATCACCGTCGCCACGCCGTCGTGCTGACGGAACTCTCCCTCGTCCTCAAATAGATCAAGAGATCGATGGACGTCATCGAGCTGAACGTGTGCTGAACGTGGAGGTGTCGTACGTTCGGTACTTGGATCGGTTGGATCGCGAATACGTTTGACTACATCAAACGCGTTACTAAACGCTTCCGCTTTCGTTCTACGAGGGTACGTAGTCACACTCTCCCCGCTCATTGCTATGCTTCTCCTAGATAGATCTTGCGTGATCCTAGGTAAATTTTTTGAAATACTACGTTCCCCAACAGTGGCATCCGAGCCAGGTCTATGCGTAGATGTTATATGCACGAGTAGAACACAAAGAGTTGTGGGTGATAATAGTCATACTGCTTACCAGCATGTCATACTTTGATTCGGCGGTATTGTTGGATGAAGCGGCCCAGACCGACATTACATGACCGCGTTCATGAGACTGGTTCTACCGCCATGCTTCGCACACAGGTGGCTCGTGGGTGTCTATTTCTCCAGCTTTAGTTGAATCGAGTCTGACTACGCCCGATCCTTGTTGAAGGTTAAAATAGCACACTTGACAAAAAATCGTTGTGGTTTTGATGCGTAGGTAAGAACGGTTCTTGCTAGAAGCCCGTAGCAGCCACGTAAAACTTGCAACAACAAAGTAGAGGTCATCTAACTTGTTTTTGCAGGGCATGTTGTGATGTGATATGGTCAAGACGTGATGGGATATAAATTGTTGTATGAGATGATCATGTTTTGTTGAAGTTATCGGCAACTGGCAGGAGCCTTATGGTTGTCTCTTTATTGCATAAGATGCAAGCGCCATATAATTGCTTTACTTTATCGCTATGCGATAGCAATAGTTGCAAAAGCAATAGTTGGCGAGACGACCATGTGATGACACATTGATAAAGATCAAGATGATGGAGATCATGGTGTCATGCCGGTGATGATGGAGATCATGACGGTACTTTGGAGATGGAGAGCAAAGGCACAAGATGATGATGGCCATATCATGTCACATATTTTGATTGCATGTGATGTTTATCTTTTATGCATCTTATTTTGCTTAGTACGACGGTAGCATTATGAGATGACCCCTTACTAAAATTTCAAGGTATAAGTGTTCTCCCTGAGTATGCACCGTTGCGACAGTTCTTCATGCTGAGACGCCACATGATGATCGGGTGTGATAAGCTATACGTTCACATACAACAGGTGTAAGCCAGTTTTGCACACGCAGAATACTCGGATTAAACTTGATGAGCCTAGCATATGCAGATATGGCCTCGGAACACTGAGACCGAAAGGTCGAGCGTGAATCATATAGTAGATCTGATCAACATAGTGATGTTCACCATTGAAAACTACTCCATCTCACGTGATGATCGGACATGGTTTAGTTGATATGGATCACGTGATCACTTAGATGATTAGAGGGGTGTCTATCTAAGTGGGAGTTCTTAAGTAATATGATTAATTGAACTTTAATTTATCATGAACTTAGTCCTGATAGTATTTGAAAAACTTTGTTGTAGATCAATAGCTCACGATGTAGCTCCCCGTTTATTTTTGATATGTTCCTAGAGAAAAACTATGTTGCAAGATGATAGTAGCAATGATGCGGACTAGGTCCGCAATCTGAGGATTATCCTCATTGCTGCACAGAAGAATTATGTCCTTGATGCACCGCTAGGTGACGGACCTATTGCAGGAGCAGATATAGACGTTATGAATGTTTGGCAAGCTCGGTATGATAACTACTTGATAGTTTAGTGCACCATGCTTTACGGCTTAGAACCGGGACTTCAAAAACGTTTTGAACGCCATGGAGCATATAAGATGTTCCAAGAGCTGAAATTGGTATTTCAGACTCATGCCCGAGTAAACAGGTATGAGACCTTTGACAAGTACTTTGCCTACAAGATGGAGGAGAATAGCTCAACCAGTGAGCATGTGCTTAGATTGTCTGAGTACTACAATCGCTTGAATCAAGTGGGAGTTAATCTTCCAAATAAAATAGTGATTGACAGAGTTCTCTAGTCACTATCACCAAGTTACTGGAACTTCGTGATGAACTATAATATGCAAGGGATGACGAAATGATTCCCGAGCTCTTCGTGATGCTGAAATCGACGAAGGTAGAAATCAAAGAAAAGCATCAAATGTTGATGGTTGACAAGACCACTAGTTTCAAGTAAAAGGGCAAGGAAAAGAAAGGGAACTTCAAGAAGAATGGCAAGAAAGTTGCCACTCCCATGAAGAAGCCCAAAGCTAGACCCAAGCCTGAAATTGAGTGCTTCTACTGCGAAGGAAATGGTCACTGGAAGCGGAACTACCCCAAATACTTGGCGGATAAGAAGGATGGCAAAGTGAACAAAAGTATATATGATATACATGTTATTGATGTGTACTTTACTAGTGTTCATATTAGCCCCTGGGTATTTGATACTGGTTCAGTTGCTATGATTAGTAACTCGAAACAGGAGTTACAAAATGAACAAAGACTAGTTGAGGGCAAGGTGACGATGTGTGTTGGAAGTGATTCCAAGGTTGATAAGGTCACCATTGCACATTCCCTTTACCTTCGGGATTAGTGTTGAACCTAAAAATAAATGTTATTTGGTGTTTGCGTTGAGCATAATATGATTGGATCATGTTTATTGCAATACGGTTATTCATTTAAGTCAAAGAATAATTGTTATTCTGTTTACATGAATAAAACCTTATGTGGTCATACACCCAAGGTGAATGGTTTATTGAATCTCGATCGTAGTGATACACATATTCATAATATTGATGCCAAAAGATGCAAAGTTGATAATGATAGTGCAACATATTTGTGGCACTGCTGTTTAGGTCATATTGGTGTAAACCGCATGAAGAAACTCCATGCTGATGGGCTTTTGGAATCACTTGATTATGAATCACTTGATGCTTGCCAACCATGCCTCATGGGCAAGATGACTAAGACTCCGTTCTCCGGAACAATGGAGCGAGCAACTGACTTATTGGAAATAATACATATTGATGTATGCGATCCGATGAGTGTTGAGGCTCGCAGCGGGTATCGTTATTTTCTGACCTTCACAGATGATTTGAGCAGATATGGGTATATCTACTTGATGAAACATAAGTCTGAAACATTTGAAAAGTTCAAAGAATTTTAGAGTGAAGTGGAAAATCATCATAACAAGAAAATAAAGTTTCTACGATCTGATCGCGGAGACGAATATTTGAGTTACGAGTTTGGTCTTCATTTGAAACGATGTGGAATAGTTTCACAACTCACGCCACCTAGAACACCACAGCGTAATGGTGTGTCCGAACATCATAACCGTACTTTATTAGATATGGTGCGATCTATGATGTCTCTTACCGATTTATCACTATCGTTTTGGGGTTATGCATTAGAGACGGCTGCATTCACGTTAAATAGGGCACCATCTAAATCCGTTGAGACGACACCATATGAAGTGTGGTTTGGCAAGAAACCTAAGTTGTCGTTTCTTAAAAAGTTTGGGGCTGCGATGCTTATGTGAAAAAGCTTCAACCTGATAAGCTCAAACCCAAATCGAAGAAATGCGTCTTCATAGGATACCCAAAGGAGACTGTTGGGTACACCTTCTATCACAGATCCGAAAGCAAGATATTCGTTGCTTAGAATGGATCCTTTCTAGAGAAGGAGTTTCTCTCGAAAGAAGTGAGTGGGAGGAAAGTAGAACTTGATGAGGTAATTGTACCTTCTCTCGAGTTGGAAAGTAGTTCATCACAGAAATCAGTTCCGATGATGCCTACACCAATTAGTGAGGAAGCTAATGATGATGATCATGAAACTTCAGATCAAGTTACTACCGAACCTCATAGGTCAACCAGAGTAAGGTCCGCACCAGAGTGGTACGGCAATCCTATTCTGAAGGTCATGTTACTTGACCATCACTACTGCAGGATGGTCCAAACGCGACACTATGATCAGAGACCCTTCGACGAAACTGTGTGCGATGCCATAATCGCAAACGGTGGTGTAAAAAACCGTCAAAAAAGGTGCAAAACGTTTGCGATGACAGATGCATCAAACACGGTTTAGAATTTAGTTGCGTGTGCGATGCAGGGCATACGGTTCAGCTCAATTAACTGTTTGGGATGAGGAGGAACAAAAGAAACGGGCAGCCAGATGAAGGCGTGTGCAATATACAGCAAACGGTTCACTGGGATGAACTGTGTGTGATTAGGCAACACAATGGAAACGGTTCAACTGAACAAGATGTGTGTGATACGCGGCAAACAGGTCCGTAATCAGAAATGTGTGCGAAGACCAATAATAATACAGACGATTGCTACTAATAAGCCGTGTGAATTGCTCTGTCTATAGTAGAATAACTTGTATATATATATAACTGAAATAAACATCCAATTACATAAGTGACTATACAGATCATTCGCACACACCTCATAAACAATTGCATGCATTCTAAAGTAGGAGAAATGATCGTCTAGTCATCTGCTTCTTGTGACGCTCCCGCCACTGTTATGTGGCTCAATCCCTCGTCTGGGTCAGGAAGAATACAGTTCCACATGTCAACGATCCGCCTGTACATCTCGTAGCTTGTGTACGCGTCCATGGCCGCGTACTTGACATGTTGTTCATCCAGTCTCTCATGCCACACACTGTGCCAGGCGTTCTTGTCCTTATTACTCTCTTCCTTCATCTTCGCGTAGTAGGGGTTGATGATGGCCGAGACGAGGTCAACTAGGGAGTTCAGTTTGTTTTTATCGCTGCCCCAGACCTTGTAGTGGTGCTGGATGTTCACAAGATTCGGGCATTTCAAGTCCGAAACCTTGAGCGCTTTTAGATCGTTGGTGGTGTCCACCATAGCAAAACTGTAGTCGGAGCTGTTGATAAACCTGGATAAACACTCGCAAGGCCTTGTGGCAAGGTGGTAGTGGTAGACGAGGACGTCATGTCGCATGCACAATTGGGCAATGACAACCTTCTGATCGTGCCCGGCACGGCCGATGGTGTACTCGAGGTCGAAGCCGACCACTTGGTACTTGTCCTCGGCAAGGAACTGCTCCATAGTTTGGATGGAGCTCTCCACCGAGACCGGATCATTCGTGTACACCACCGAGAGGGACTTCCCCCTCACGTGGGTGTCCACTACGTGATGCGTGGTGAACTGCCCGCCGTTGTCGTCGTCGGCCGCTGGGAGCGCCATTGGAGCCACGGGGAGCGCCATTGGAACCGCTGAATGTCCTCTCTGTATATGTCCTCGTGGGTGTGCTTATTGTGTCGTGTCAGATGAGAGATGAAGGTAAATGGCCGCAGGAATAAAAGGGGGCTGGGTGGCGTGGATTCTCGGCGCGTCCGCATGGCAGTTCTTGCAGCGGGTAACTGCATCGTCCCGCCGCGCCCGGCGCAACCGCTTGCACACGAACTTGCGTGATCGTGCGCCGGCCCCAAACACTGGCAGCGCGCGTGGAGGGATGAGGGCAGAGCACCCGGAGGGACGCGAGAGTAGAGCGCGTCGCGGCCGCCTGAACCACAAGCAACCACACACATAGAGCAGTTGAACACGCAAGAAATGGTCACAAGCCGGCCGACAGTTGCGTCGCTGCGTAGAGAGCGGCCGTGTGCCACCACCTCCGTCCAGTCTATAGTCTCCTTTATATTCTGTGACATACTTTGCCCTCAAATTTAACCAACAAAATGTTATGCATGTTTAAAAATATATATAATTGGAAACTATGTTCAAATACAAATCCAACTATATAATCTTTGGCGACATGCATTCGTATTCTATTAGTTAAATCATACTTGTAAATCAGGACGATGGTATAGTAGGTAATTAAATTGCAAACGTTTTTTGTATTAACCGTATGTGTACATGGCCTTTCATCCTCCTCTTGCACGTCTTGTCACCCCGCTGCCGCGGACGGCTTACAGCGCAAGTTGCGCAGCGCGCGGGGGCGTTCTTTTGGCCAAACGGTGGCGCCAATGAATCGTCGGTGAGCCCGTTCCCGCGCAACCTCGCAGGTTCCCGCGCAAGCTTCCCGCACGACTCAGTGAAATCCCCCAAAATCCCAATGCTTACAGGCCTGCTATAAAAACCCTCACGGCCGGCGAGTCCTGCGTCGCATTTTCCCCTCCCTCCCTGTAGCTTATCTCGTCTGCTTCTCCCACAATCGCCAATGGCACCGGTCTGTTGTCGTCGCTCAGCCACTCCGCCATCATCAGAGGACAGCTCCAGCTAGGAGGCTACACCGCGGCGGCAGCGCATTCCCCGGCGTAGTGTAGTGCACGTGGCGTCCCTGTTGGGTGTGCGCGAAACACCCACCACATGCTCCGCCGCCGCTGCCCGTCGGCAGCTGTTGCCGGCCGCCGTTGCCGCCACACCATCGTCGAAAGCCAGGCCCATCGCCCACTCTGCCGCCGCGGCCTGAAGGCGGGATGTGGCCGTCGTGGCCGCCACCCCACTGCCGGCCACTGTGGCCATCACCCGCTCCGCCACCGCGGCCCGAAGGCGGGAGATGGTGGTCGTGGCCGCCAGCCCACCGTCGACCGCCGGGGTCATCACCCGCTCCGCCACCGCCACCTGAAGGCGGGAGGCGGAGGTGGATGCCCACACGTGCGTCACCGACCTTGCGCGCTACACCGAGTTCCTGTGGCAGGAGGAGGAGCGCCTCGTCGAGCATGCAAAGAGCCTTACCGCCGCCGTGGCCGCGGCACACGCCGCCTCAGAGGCGAGGAATCAGGAGATCTACGAGGAGAACCACCGCTTCGAGAGGGGTCGTCTGGAGCGGCAGAGGGCGTTCGAGGTGAGCATCGCTGAAGCTGCAACAGCGGCTGGCACTGTATTGCGGTTGCCTAGCTCGTCAGTAGGCTCCTCCTCCTCCGCCTCTTACTGAGCGCGCTCGGCAGAGGAGAGGAAGCCGGAACTAGTACAAGCCCCTCCGAGTAGTAGTAGTATTCAGGGGCTATTTTGTTCAGTTCATCTGACTATAGATGTGGTGGAACTGTACAACGTACTTAAAATTAGCAAGTATATATAGTTGAACTAGCTATTTCAGTACGTGGTTGGCAACACTTGGGGAAAAGTTTGGTCGGTTCAACTATCGAGTTAAACTTTTTGTATAAATTAAGAACAACTGCTTAATCTATAAATGAAATTTGTGCTTAATTACTGAATTTTAGTTGCAAAAATTAGATACTGCTAGTGATTTTTAACTTCATATTTGACAAATCGCAGTGTTACAAGGATTGACAAATCTTACCAAATTGTTTGTACGTGGTTGCACACGGGTCATCCAAAACAACAGTTTGCGTTGAAGGGATGCACAAATCCTGCGCTGCTCTCACTTTGCATACGGGTGTTCTATCTAAAACGTTTGTGATCAAGAGCTGCAGAAATCCTGCTCAGCACGTTATCTCTTGGCTTCCTGGGGAAGCTGTCGGCTTGCATACGGGTGTTCTAACTAAAACGTTTGCGATGAGTGTTTTATATTTAAAAACCGAATTAAACTGTGGCTTGGGCGCCATTAGTGGAGAGGATGCGAGCAAGGCGGGCGGCCATGGAAGTCAAAGGGCTCGCTTGCCAGTGATCCTGCACAGCGTACAGCTAGCATGCTTCCCGGTGAGCCTGCGCATTCGAGGACAGCTTGCACGCCTCTCAGTCAGCCTGCGCACCGGATGGCGCTCGCACGCCTCCCATTCAGTCAAGGTCAAGCAGCTGTCCGCACGGCACCTCCTACAGCCATTAAAACCAAGACACGTGGCGTCACGTGAATGGTTAACAGAACGCACACGGTTTGAATTATACAAACGTTTGAGGTATTAAAGTGGCAGCTGTTTTTTCAAAATGCCTTTGTTGGCTGTCATTATTCGAGTGCGCCTTCTCTCAAAATGGACACGAAAAATACCATAGCATGTCAGGTGCCATTCCATGATAGAATGCCAAGTTTCATGAATTTCAGACGACTTTTGGATTTACTAGAATTTAAAAATAAAGTACTCAACGTTTTGCCGGCAATCAACGGTGCCCTGGTGTTTGAAATTCATTTCCATTTCTTGCATGTGACCTAAGCATGCACCCAAGGACATAGATTTGATTTTCAACCAATTTATATGCACTGGAGCATGTGCAAGTAGTTCAAATTTGAAGTATGCACATAAATGCATTGAAAACTCAGTTAATGCATAAAACTGTCCAAACGAACACCGAAAAATCACAAAAATTGACACAACACTCCTGTTGATCTATGTTGACACGAGAAAAAATTTGAAAGCAATAAGAGGCAATGGATATCGTTTCGTCCCCAAAGGTGGGACGTTCCCTACCGAAACCATCATGCTTGTTGTGAGAAGCTCTGGTTTTTTAGAAGCATATACCCAAACCTGCCCCAAATGGGACAAAAATTTTACCACGGCATGTTGATGCCGCTCCATGATAGCATGCCAAGTTTAATGAATTTCAGACGAGTTTTGGATTTACTAGAATTTAAAAACCATGCATCTCAATGTTTTGCCGCAATCAACGGTGCCCTGGTGTTTGAAATTCATTCCCATTTCTTGACTGGGACCTAAGCATGCACCCAAGGACACAGATTTGATTTTTCAACCAATTTATATGCACTGGAGCATGTGCATGTAGTTCAAATTTGAATTATGCACATAAATGCATTGAAAACTCAGTTAATGCATAAAAATGTCCAAACGAACCCCCAAAAATCACAAAATTTGACACAACACTCCTGTTGTTCTATGTTGAAACGAGAAAATTTTTGGAAGCAATAAGAGGCAATGGATATCGTTTCGTCCCCAAAGGTGGGACGTTCCCTACCGAAACCACCATGCTTGTTGTGAGAAGCTCTGGTTTGTGAGAAGCATATACCCAAACCTACCCTAAATGGGACAAAAAAATTACCACGGCATGTTGATGCCGCTCCATGATAGCATGCCAAGTTTCATGAATTTCAGACGAGTTTTGGATTTACTAGAATTTAAAAACTAGGTATCTCAATGTTTGTGGCCGAGTAACGATGGCAGGGTGTTTGACATTCATTCCCATTTCTTGCATGGGACCTAAGCAGGCAACCAAGGACGCAGATTTGAATTTTCAACTAATTTATATGCATTAGAGCATGTGCCTATAGTTCAAATTTGAATTATGCACATGAATGCATAGAAAACTCAGTTAATGTATAAAATGGTCCAAGCGAACCCCAAAAAATCCCAAAAATTGACACAACACTCCTGTTGTTCTATGTTGACACTAGGAAAAAATTTGAAATCGAGAAGAGGCAACGGATATCGCTTCGTCCAGAAAGGTGAAACATTCCCTACCGAAACCATCACACTTGTTGTGAGAAGCTCTGGTTTATGAGAAGCTTATACCCAAACCTGCCCCAAATGGGACATAATTTTTACCACGGCATGTTGATGCCGCTCCATGATAGCATGCCAAGTTTCATGAATTTTGGACGAATTTTGGATTTACTAGAATTACAAAAGCAAGTACGTCGACGTTTGCCGGAGAGCCATGGTGCCGTGGTGTTCGAATTTCATTCCCATTTCTTGCACGAGAGATAAGCATAAATGCATGGACACATATATGATTTTACAACCCATGTTGGTGCATCGGAGCATGTGCATGTAGTTTAATTTTGAATTGTGCACCTGAAATGGCTAGAAAACCGATTTAATGTATAAAATGTTCAAACGAACCCTGAATAATTCCAGTTCTTTTACGACACACATATAGTTGCATGTTCACTCCAGATAAAAGGTCTAGCAATTCAAACACCGTCCATTGCCGCTGTGACCCCATTATGTAATTCAAATCAAGATAAAAAATCAAGTAGATCGCACACAGTTTATTATCACCAACCGTGTGAGATGCAGCTCAAAATATCCTGGAGCACCGTCGGTGTATAGTACGCATATGGCTTACGCGAGCAGGTGCGTCGGCTACAGTCCACAGCCGGCGTCTCAAGCACACCAGCTCGCTCCCCAAATATCATTTCACTGTTCAATCATCGCCGGTGAAAGATGGGCACATGGACCCGCGTCATGAGGGCAACTTCGGTGGCCCACTCCGGCGAGAGCGCGGCTGCAGCCGCCATGCGCGTGCTAACAAGGTGCATGAGCGTGGCCGCAATCTGTGACCGGGTGGCAAAGGCAGCCCAAACGGCCGCTGTTGCTTCTCTGGTGGCGGCAGCAACATCTGCCTCGGGGATAGCAACTAGCGAGAGCGGCACAGCAGCTGTCCGTTCTGCAGCGGCGGCCTTAGCCCTGATGGAGGCCACCCACGACCATGTCGAGGCCGCCCACGCCTAGCTCCTGGCGGTCACCGCACAAATCGAACGAAGCTTCTTCGACAACGATCGGCAACCCACGGCCGAAGAGCTGGCAATCGCCGAGAGCGTTCAAGCAACCGTCCGTTCCTCCGCCGCATACCTTGCGACGACGGAGCCCGTCCAAGCCCAGATCGCGTCCGCCCACGCCCAGCTCGTGGCGGCCTTTTCCAAAGAGATGGCGGACACAGATGGCGAGATGCTAGCCGAGTATGGCATGATGGATGCCATGGAGCCCCTTCCCCAGGAGACCGTCGGGCGCGAGCTAGACATGAAGGCGGCGGTGGAGATCGACGAGCACCAGCCATAGTAGTACTCTTTGTTTTGTTTAATTAAGAGCGCCAGTCTTTAATTTGTTAGAGTAATGTTTAGGTCAGTTAGCTCTGTTTAATTGCTGAACTTGCTCGATTAAGAAGTGTGGGTGTGCTGTAGTCTCCTTTGTGTACCCAAATTATGCAATGACGTGGATGACCACTGTAACCATGGAAATTTGAACCAAAACTTTTGGCGTTCAAACTCATCACACACGGGTGAAGCTATCTGAATCGTTTGTGATGTCCACATATTGTACACAGTTCTAAATAAGGGACCGTGTCTGATGACACTTTGCGCGCCAGTTTTTTGGCTGAAGCAATTCCAAATTTTCGGCTTCTGCCGAAATATCTACCTTCCCGCCCCTCCCCCTTACCAAAAGCCACATTTCCCCTCTTTCCGCCTTCCTTTCCAAGTTGAAACCTTCACTCCTTGCTTGCAGCACCGCCTCCTCGTCGGCGACCCTCCTTCACGCTGCTCGGCCTCGTCTATCCAGGCAGGTAATCCACACCCGACCCCCATCCTCCTCCTCCTTCCACATCCCACATGCCCCGACCGCCGGCGCGAGCATGACACCTTCCACCCAAATCACCGACCCCTCCACCAAATAAGCGCCGGCCTAAGCCATGGTAAACGCAGTATAGCCAGGATCTCAAGGAGCATTTGGCAGCGGAGAAGCAAATCGCGGCCGCACGCGCGGATGAGGTCGCGATGGCTGCCATTCGTACCGACCCCCAGATCTTGGAGGAGCACCTTGCAATTTTCTAGCTACGTCGGTTAAGCATGCTCGGTTTACCCGTTGCGTGTGCTGCTCGTGCCTTTCCTTCACAAATTCTAGTGAATTGTGCTATCTAATTTTACCATGCAATATGTTGCTCTAGTGTATATGTTCTATATGTCGTGTAGTGTGGTGCTCACTTATTAACTGTTTTGTTAATTAGTTGTCGTCTTCAGTTAACTGTTTGGTTCAATTCTGCAAATGTGATGTTCAATTCTTCAGGCTGCAATTTTGTATTGTCTTCCATGTGAGAAATAAATCAAATTTATCTTTACAAAATAAATGAGAAATGAATACAATTGCTATATTTCCAAGTTGTCAAGCATGCTTGGTTTGGTTATACATTGTGCAATGTGTGCTCGGTTAACGTTTGGTTCATTTGTGTTGTGGTGTTTAGTTAACTGTTTGGTTCAATTCTGCAATGTGAAGTTCAATAGTTGTGGGTGCATTCTGTTATTGTATACCATGTAAGGAATAAACTAAATTTGGCTGTAGTAAATACATGAGAAACAAATACAATTGCTACAATTGGCTGTTAGTTGACTGTTTGGTTAACTGTCTGATATTCTATTAGGAGTATGTTATATTGTGCAATGTGGTGCTCAGTTAATGTTTGGTTCATTTGTTGTGGTGTTTAGTTAACTGCTTGGTTCAATTCTGCAATGAGATGTCCAATTGTCGTGGGTAGAATTTTGTATTGTTGTGCATGTGAGGAATAAATCGAATTTGGCTGCACTTAATACATGAGAAACATATGCAAGTGCTATATTTCCTAGTTCTTAATTATGCTTGGTTTGGATAAATGGGTTTTCCGTGTGACTTGAATTAATCTGATGAATCTGCAATGTGCTTATCTTTCATCAACATATTTTACCGATAGCATGCGAACCCTTACTTAACCTGATGACTAACTACCTTATATGTGTTGCAGGGAAACAATGGGAAGCACTGAGGTTTACAATCGAGGTTAGCACGTGCATGGTCCTTTCTCTAATAGCACATTATTGTGCAATTGCAGGAACCATTCTAATATTTTGGTTTTTAACAATTTGGTCTTGCACATGTAGGTCCTGCTCTCAGAGGTTTGGACCCACTGTTCGACCCTTTTTGAATATGGGGAAATGAGTTGTCCATGAATATCAATCAAATCAAGAAACTCAGAAAGATTGTTAGGATAAAGAAATTAGCGACAAAAAACAACAAGATCTTTGTCTGCACAATGAAGAAGACATCAGTTCGCTACAAGATGGTACTAACTATTATACCTTGCCTTTTTTTATTCCTTTGCCCCATTTCCAATATAGAGAAGATATTTATGCACATCCTTGCTTTCAGGCCTTTCCAAAGCAGTTCACTGATGACTACCTCTCGAACCACCTCTATGGTCAGGAGGCGAGGAAGGTTTTCATACAACACCCACGGTTCAATATTGAAGTATTCCTGAAGAGGACGAAGGACGGACGGTCAATCATCCACATGCACTGGCCTAAAGTTGCAAAGACCTTCAACATGAATGAAAGCTCAATATTCTCCTTCCGCTTTCAGCAGTTTTCCAAATGAGATGCATCTGTCTATATACCGTCTATGATGCTAATTTTGAAAGGTTCTACATGTTGCATGTGGAACTTGGTGCTGGTGCAATTGTGTAATGGGGTAGCTGAGTGTTGAAGCTATATCATGTTGTACTCTGATGTATTTCAATTATGAAATTCTGCTTCCTTAATATGGGAATGAAATATATTGTGTGCTTAATATGAATTTCAATTAGATTAATAAATGGATTATTAATAATAGGGCAATTAGCCTGCTAATGGCGAATCAGCCTGCTAATTGGGTTTTGATATTGCAAACGGTTATTGAAAAAATACCGTGGGCGGTGACCTCAGCAACGCACACAGTTTCTAGGAATAAACCGTGTTAGATCAATGAACAATCACACACGACTTTCTCTTAAAAACTGTTTGCGTTAGACCACCTTGCGCAAACGTTTACCACATAAAACTGTGTGTGATGGACAGCCTTTGTCACACAGTTTCTTCTACGGACCGTGTGTCATACATTCAATAACGCAAAC
The DNA here is from genome assembly GCF_002575655.3 of Aegilops tauschii subsp. strangulata. Lineage (NCBI taxonomy): Eukaryota > Viridiplantae > Streptophyta > Magnoliopsida > Poales > Poaceae > Aegilops > Aegilops tauschii. Next base: position 302,866,095 of record NC_053041.3, on the reverse strand, counting down.
GATTTAACGGAAAAAATTGTGTGTGGTGTGCCTGTGAACGGAAACGTTTTCCTTGAAGCGACTGTGGGATGTACATACGAACGGAAACGTTTAGCGGGGACTGACTGTGTGGGATGTACTTGTGACCGGAAACAATTTCGCCTGTATAATTGTATTTTTTAGCTTTACTGTACGTATTTCTGTATTTGAGTGTTCGCCGGTCGCACACGACTTCATTTTGCCGAGCGTGTGTGCCAGGAGGGCATATCCCCGACGGTTTCTGGGTCATGTGGGAAGGACCCCCTATCGCCCACACTCACTTGGCGACGGTTCCAAATGCCGTCGCTGAAAGGGTTTAAAAACCGTTTGTTTAGGACCGACGCGTACCAGTGCATGATGAACGTACGAACTATGAGGAAGCGATGATGAGCCCAGATTCCGCAAAATGGCTTGAGGCCATGAAATCTGAGATAGGATCCATGTATGAGAACAAAGTATGGACTTTGGTTGACTTGCCCGATAATCAGCAAGTCATAGAGAATAAAATAGATCTTCAAGAGGAAGACGGACGCTGATAGTAGTGTTACTATCTACAAAGTTCGACTTGTCGAAAAGGGTTTTTGACAAGTTCAAGATGTTGACTATGATGAGATTTTCTTACTCGTATCAATGCTTAAAGTCTGTCCGAATCATGTTAGCAATTGCCACATCTATTTATATATAAAAAGTACTTGACGGTTAACCAGAAAAAATAAAATAAGCTAGAAATTATCATAACAATTAGACACATCTAACCGTTAATTTAATAGACTAAAAAAATCTATAACCACTAGATCAGATTTAATTTGAAAATTACCCACCATTGCCAGACCGTCCTTTCCTCACCTCTTACCTTTTCCTCTAAAAAAATTATATGCTATCAAGGTGAACGACCAGACAGCAAGAAACAAGCTAAAAAATCACAAGAAACCCTAGCTTGGCGACACCATCTTCATCGCCAAGCCACGCCATCTTCATCGCCATTGGCTTAGGGCACTACCACGCAACGATCCAGGCTTTCAGGAATTCAGGCTACGTCCTTCCTCCTCAGGTCTTTTTTTACGGATACAAACAAAAGCAAGACCCAAATAGAGAGGGCTGGCAGGCACATGTCGCCTCCTACATGGTGGCTCGCAGAACAATATGCAGCATGAGCAGCGGCCAAGACCAAGGTTGGTACGCTGATCGCTTCTCCCAAACTATCCAGCCCTACATCAATCATCTGCATGCATGTCCTTTACACCAATCTCACAATAATCTTACATATTCTTTACACCAATCTCACGACCCCAAAAACAAAACTCAAGATAGGTTGGACTCATATCCATCACATGCAACCTTACAGGATTTTTAGTTGCTGTTCTTGCAGTGGTGCAGCTATTATTCCAGATCAATATACACCACCATGATGGCTTTCCCTAAAAAAAGAGAAATTGGATCAATATTTAATCTAAAGATACAGTAAACACATAGGTTATGAATTGGTTGTTGTCATTTTAGGCTACTAACTGCCACCTCCCATATAACACTATGATAGTTTTTTATATCTATAAAGGATAGCCTGAAATATATACAAGCTTCCAATGACAAAGTTTACATGAAACAATTTTATTCGTGCTATGTTTATTACAGATCAATATATACCGCCATGATGGCTTTCCCTAAGAAAAAGGAACTCCCACGAGTGAGTACCCCAATTTCCTCGATTGCGTCATCGGCTCCATCGAGCGAGCAGACCACCTCCAGCAAGATATCATATAGAACTAAAATAAAGCTTAATCTTTTGTCAAAAGCAAGAGTAGAAACGATAGTACTGTTAGGAAAGCAACTTATCTTTATTGAGGCCCAAGGGGCATATATATATTACACATGACTTGAGGTGTAAGAAAACTAAACATAGACTAATAAGGACTCCTAAACCAATACTGATACTCCTTAACACCCCCCCTCAAGTGCAAAGCGTATGCAATAGCATTGCATTTGAAGAAGTGTAATACTAAAAAAAATGATAATCCAAATCCGCGTCTTGAGAGTGTCGTCGTAGCATGAAGAGTCTTCAAAACCTGTCGAGTCTCCAAGGGAGATAACAAAGAGATGGCACATCAGAGGAAGACACCACATCGATAGAAGATACAATAGAAGTATCAAGAGAAGATGGGTTGTCGAAAGAAGATGGCACATCAAGAGAAGAAGAAGCATTGCTTAAAGACTCATGGCCCATGAAAACCGACGGCGAAAGAAGCTCGGCGGCAAGAGAATGGGCTTAGATCAACAATGCAAAGAGAGGCCACAGAAATCCTATACAAAGGACAATGACCAGAAAAAGGCTGACGGACAGAGGTATGGACTCACATGACATGAGAAAACACAAAATATCAACGGATTTGATGGACGCAGCGGAAATTATACTAGAAACTAGGAAGCTAAAAAGCACACTGGACTAGATGTGATGTAAGAGACATTGGACTTCTTTTTAGAAGGAACAAACTTGCAATGACATATCATGCATCACCAAAACACACCAAAAACTAGGCTGCGCGCAGGGCGTAACAGCAAGCAGTAGCACCTAGCATCAGCAATGAGAGAACAGCGTCAACGCAGGCAAGCATGCAACAGCCAGTGTAGAGATAGCAGCAGCCACGCACACGGAAGCAAAAGCAGGAGAGGAACACGCCTGCATGGCTGCATGAGCGGACGCACGCGAGTGAGAAGCGGTTGCACACGGGAACACGAGTGCAGAAAGCAGCGACTGATGAATCGGGACGGTGGTCGTCACGCGGCGGCGACGGTCTTTGCGGAAGGGCCAATCGTCCTAGCGGTAGACTTGGAGAGCAGCCGATGGGGAGCGCAGCGGGCGTGGGAGACCTGCACGGGGGCGCCATTGACCGAGGCGGTGGCGATCTTCAGCGGCGCAAAATTGGATCTGCACGAGTTGCGCGTGCTAAAAAGATAAGGCTCTGATACCATGTTAGGAAAGCAACTTATCTTTATTGAAGGCCCAAGGGGCATATATATATTACACATGACTTGAGGTGTAAGAAAACTAAACATAGACTAATAAGGACTCCTAGACCAATACTAATACTCCTTAACAAGTACAACTTACGTCTTCAATTCAAGGTATGAACACACAATCAAATACTACCTCTGTAACTAAATATAAGATGTTTGACATAAGAAGTTTTTGCAGTTCACATATAAGACGTTTTAGTTACGGAGGTAGTAGCTTTTAATCATGTCCTAGGTTCCCCTTGTAATTTATAGTCATTATTGTACATCAACTTCGCATCCTCGATTGCAATCTTAACATATTCTTAGAGTTCAATTTTCTCAATAGCAACAACATAATCAGTAGTACAACCCATGACTTTAATTCAAGGTGTAACAACACAATCAAATAGCTTTTTTTAAGTTCAGATAAGGTCGTAAGATCCCCTTGAGATTTTTCAGTCGTGATTGTACATGAACTTGCCAGCCTGAATTGCAATCTTATTCTTCACTAAACATATGCTTTTATGGACTTGCATGTAACTACACCACTAGGTCAAAAGATACTCACAATATGTGTTTTCACATGAAGATTGGAACTTAACATCTGCTGGTCTTAGAAGTTGATCTTCTTTAATTCTACAACAAAAACAAAAATTTGTAAGCTGAAAAAACAATCAAAACCATAAATCTTCATAACCTTGAGCAGTACTCCATAACAATGTTACAATATCTCATCTTGTATTCAATAATATGTGCACTCTATTGTACAGGAAGAATCAAGGAAAATAAAAGGGAACCACATATAGCAAAAATGTGAGAAATCTGCCAAGGTGGTTAAAAGCACCAAATATGCAATACAATAAGCTGAGCCATTACTAACCATGAATCTTTACTAGATGGTATCACAAGAAAAATATTTAAGCTTGGATTTGTGATTCAAGTTAGGCACACGTGGGTTTGTGATTTAAGCTTGGACGGGAAAAAATATTTTAAATTACTATCTTATTGATGTGAATCCAGTCAATAAACACTTACAAGATACGAGAGGAGAAAGAAACTTCAATGCAAGAAAAAGAGACAACCTTCTATCATACATTGAGATGTGCCAGACTGCATAACTAAGCCGAAAGAACAACCTCTGAACCACGTGCAGTAAGAAAATCTTTACAAACTTATTTCCTTATGTGTATTATCATCCACTATCTTTACTTACTATTCCGAATTCAATTGTTAAACTTCCCTTATATCATGCACAGACGTAGTAAGGTGTACTGGAAGCAGCATTATACCTTTGCTTCTGCTTTGCAATTCAATTGTGCTACCCATGTGTTCCATTCTTTCCAAGCTTACACAAGTTTCTTCATTAACCCAGTGGATTTGAATATCTGATCTTACACAGTTTACCATTCACAAATGTTTATCATGCCCATCCACCTATGCATTTCCATATGATCTGCGGCTAATTTAAATATTGTATCAAATATAAAAAGGGTTACATTGGGTTCTGACTGTGCCTATCAATTATTTCTTTAACAAAAACATGATAACAAATTCCCATGCACTATGGCTTAACCAAGACAGGCAAAATCAGCATTGTTGGATTACGACAGGGAACCATATCATGTACATACATTAATCATATACTTTAACCACTACAGTCATAAATTGCACGTGTTGCAAAACAAATCTCTTATTTCTACTAAATGGAATTTATGTTTATGCAGGGCACGTAATTAAACAGAGATAGCTAGAGATGTAAGACAATATAGGAAAAGAAAAACACAAAGAAAGAGCAATGCAGAACCAGCGACACAAAAGAATTCAATAATCAGTCAGGTTGGTAAGACTAAGAGGTGAGCAACAAGAAAGTTCAATCAAGATCTACAGTTTGTACATTCATGAACCTGGTATTTCTTTATGCATGTGTACAGGACTAAAAGTAACACAAACTGTACAACATGAAAATCGAGGATAGAGGAAAAAAACTAAAGATATGTAAGTTCTATTAAGTTTGTTTTTTAGTACGAACAAGAACAACCAAACATTATGAATATATAAATGGATGCTAAATTCAGAATCTTGAAGAGGACATCAGAGAGGACCAATATGGAAATTCGGAAAGGCGTAAAACCAAGCTGCAAGTGTAAGTGATGTGGTGCAATTTTCTGGTACAAAGAAATAAGATAAAAGGGAGTCAACCGATCCTCACATTGTGAAGGCCTTAAAAATATGCTGGATAGAGATAATAGACTAGCAAAAACACTCAGAATGGCAAGGGATAAATTTGAAGAAGGTGACTATCACAACATGAGATTAAGATGACATCACATGCCATCTGCAACTAAAGATGCAGCCTTGATTATAAATGATACAACAGAATAGAAAAGGCCGGGATATCATTGTTCAGTACAAAGACTTGAGACCGAAAAGAATATGAGAGAACCATTCAAAATTCATGGCTATGCAGTATCCATTATCATTCCCCTACGGAGAAGACGGGTACAGAGGAAATATACATTACACACTAAAAGAAGGTGTAAAATGCAAGAGAAAGAATGTAACTATGTTGGAATACTATGAAAATCATATAAAACAATGTACCAACCAGTCGAAACACTTGTTGGTGTGTGAAAAGCTTAAATTGAAATTCAATGTGGATGCCCTTTCATACATTTTGCAGTACAAATAGACTGGATCGAATGACATCAAGGAAATCTAAGAACCGAATTATATGTTGCCTTGCAAGATGCAATAGAAATACAACGGCTGACCAGGTATGCTAGAGAGTACTACTGCCGTGTGCCATCCAACTTCACGGATAGCCCAAGATACAAAGCACAAACTACCAAGATGCTATGGCAATATGTTAGTGGGCTGGATACACAAACCAATTTCTGACATTCACAAGCAACATAGCTTCGCTGGAGGTTTGATCTATGCTACAGGAAGTAGGCCAAACAGCATCAGAAACACCTGATAGTGTTCCACATAAAGCTCAAGGAGTTCATGAGAAACGCAAGAGAAAGGAATACTTTGGAAAAACACTCCCAAGTAATAACCTACAGACTTGATCAAACCTATTATTGTTTTCTTTTCTATAGCAAATGAACTAACAACGAGGATGATGCGGTCAAGAACATAGTATACACAAGAATATTCTAAAGGTAGGAACTAAAAACACATTTACAAATGCTAACAACATTTTTAGATAACCATAAGTAGATGGAACAACACTGTCTTTTCTATGCTAATAACATGATATGGAGGAACGGCATGATCTACTACTCCCAGAAGTACTGGAAACATGCATCAACATTCGATAGAAAAAATTCAGTAATACCAATTGTCGACACTATATTATCTGATATTTGAAGCTTATTCTATTGTACAACACAACGGTGACAACATCCACGGATCGTTACCCTCCGTTCCAAAACAAGTGTTGTTGTTTTAGTTCAACTAAAACCAAGAAACTTATTCTAGAACGGAGGGAGTAGTTAATATGTAAATTACAATAGCACCTTTTTTCATATTCACTTATTAAAATCAATTCTATCTTTGGGAAATCGTAAAATTATAGCTAATCACAAATAAACAAATTACTAACTGTATTAAATTTGTTCAATATGAATGGGGGCGGGGGGCTCTGCCAATGCCAGTCCAACTACGAAAAAAGGTGGAGGGGGCATAAACAAATTTACATCTTTCACAAGTTCTAACTTACTACACATGCACATACACATGCAGAGAAATGATAAGAAACAAGAAAACAAATATGAGAAACGTAGGAGAAGGGAGAAGGGGGGACCTACAGGTAGAATAATGAGCCACTGAAGTCAGGCGGCAGGATGAAGACGACAAGCCAGGCTGCCTTGCTCGGGGACAATCAGTTCCTCACAATCGAGGTGGATCCAAGCTTGCTGCGGGAGACGAGATCCACGCTCACATCGCCTCGCCGACAACAAAGGCACTGTCAAGGTCGACAAGCTCGCATCGCGCAGCTTCTCATCGAGCCATACTAACCCTCCGTCGTCATTGACCGACCTGAGGGATCGAGGAGGCATACAGGGAGCCAAACAAGCCTCATCCAGTGTCCGCGTCGGTCAGCTGAACTGCAGAGTTGCGTGCAGGTGAGGACGAGCAAGGTCACAACAAGGAATCAAGAGGGGAAATTCAGGTGTTGTTGGGAATTAAATCCGCAGCGCTCAGGTGGAAGCAATTTTGTAGCGAGAGGATAGGAGATGGAAAGGGGATAAGGTAAGAGCTACGTGGGTTCTTCAAAAGAAAATAAGAGCTTCTTTTTAGGGGTAAAAAAGTAAGAGCTACGTGTGAGTGTGAGTGTGTGAAGGTGCGGGTGTGACTGTGAGAGAAGTGATCTATTTGGGCTTCCACCAGAAAAAAAGGTTGGTCTTGGTTTTTATCAATCATAGCAGAGCTTAATATATATTCTACACTTCCACTTCCTTTTGTTACTATAGCATGTATTTCTCAATGTCCTACTCTGAAATTGTTCGTCAGACAGTGCTTCATTCTGCGTAGCAAAGGGAACGAGCCTCAGCAGTTCTAGCTATGGAGGCGATCCTTCATTGGGAGAAACAGTTGTGACTGAGAAGCTTTAAAATTAATTGTATCTTCAGTTTTTTCAAGCAATTAAGTTATGCTGACGACATGGAAACCTTCAAGGACAAGCTACCTAAACAGTTTCTACCTGATTACTGAGCTAGACCATTATACTATGCGGACAGTTATTTCGTTGCAAGTTACCTCCCATAGCTTCAAAATATTGCACTTTGGTTGCATATTTGCTGCAAACAATGACACATGCACAAGGTAATACATTTAATAAGCAATGATAAAAGATAGTACACGAGCTGTAGTAGTTTGCTTTAGTACAGATGTTTTCGCACTACTTTGAAAATGGATGTGAGAAGGACACTGCTCCTAAATGAAAAATAATTACAGTACTGTTGCATGTAATCTTCAACTTTAGTACAAAATTGAGTCACTTATTTCGGGACGAAGAGAGTATATTATTATGAAGAAATATAAAAATATTGTAACGCCCGAGACCGACGCTCCAGAAGACTTCCAGCTATTCCGAGTTTTTGTCGTGTGATTTGTTTTGTGTGTTGCATTCATCATCACATCATTCGCATTGCATCGGCACTCCGTTGCCGTCATGTTTTAAAACTTGCATCCGCTTGTAGTTGCCGTGTCCCTCCTTGCTTTCGTTGACCGTTCCGAGACCAACCTTGTTATTCGTTTGCCCTCTTGCCTAAACCGGAGTCTCTCTATACAGTGCACAAACCCCCTTGTGTGCGCGTCCGAAGCTGTCCCGAACCCGAACCGGACTTTCGTTACCGTTGGGTCCGGATCATCCCCTAAGATCTATAATACATCTCCGTTTTCTTATTTAGGTTACCTAACCTATTTATTCTCGACCGCCCGTTTAAAATCATACGGATTAAACCCACTCTCTTTATCCTATATATAGACCAACCCCACCCAAATCAGTCCAAACCCTATTTTCTAGGGATCCTCCCCTGTCCAATCCCCGCCGCCACACTCCACCTTGTCGTCTCCCACCTCGGGATCCGTCTCGATCCCGCAGCCAATCCACAGCCTCTCCTTGATTTCAGCCATCGGCCAATCTCCATCGATCCCCTCCACAACCACCGAAGCCGCAACAGCTTCTCCTACTCCACCGCAGCCAGCCACCTCCCGCAGCCTCCCGCGGCACTCGATCCATTTTGGATCGAGGCAACACCCACGATCGAGCCCCATGCCGAGCTCCTCCTTCCTACCTTCGCCCAAGCACATCATGTTTCTCCTCGTCGCCCTCAACCCCGCGTCCCCGAGCACCTCATCGCCGTGCCCAGCCTCAACTGCCGCCTTGCACGCCTCCAACTCCGCCCCGAACGCCCGCAGAAGCTCCTCCTCCATGGACGTCAGGTCCCAGGGCCGTGCCTCTCCTCCTCCTCACCCCGTTTCCCCTGGTTCTCTCCCTCTAATCCCCACGCCGTTTTCGCCTGTAGGAACCGGCCCGGAGCTGCTCATCCGCCTCACCTCCCCCCTGGCTGCAAGCCATCGCCGGCCGGATCCTCCCCGAGCTCCAAGTCCCGCGCCTGCTGGCCCTGCCGCGAGTCCCAAGCGTCGCCTCCTTCTGTTCGAGTGAGGGAGACGGTGACGACTCTTCTGCATCGAGCTGCTCTGCCCGAGCGCTCGCGTTGACCCTCCTCTTGCCTCGTCAAGGCCCAACCCCAAGCCAGCCGGCCTGCATCCTCTTCCACCGACTGGGCCGAGCCCATGGGTGAGCTCCCCACAGCCCCTCCTCTCTGTTCAGCCCAGCTTGCACCAGTTTCAGCCCGTGGATGTTTTTTTTTCCTGGACGAATTTGCTAAATATCATGTGCATGGATATTTACAGAAAAATGCCATCATATTAAAGTGTTAATAAGTAATTATCCATGCATCCAAATTAAACATGTCATATATGCAAAATGATTAGAATTGCATCTAGTTTCATAATATGCTGCTTTCACCCCTGTTTAAAATGTTTAACTTGCTGTTTGTTTAATTTTGCATAAATGCCATGTTAAAATGCTTTATTTCATAACTAAATAACCGTAGCTCCATTTTAAATAAACTATATATGTAAATTGTCTAGAAAAATGCATAGATTAACTTGGTGCACTTTATTTTGCTATTTAACAACATTAAAATTGTGTTTATGGCAGAACAGTACCAAATCTAAAATATGCACATGGGGATTTTCCAGAATTGTTGTTTGTTGTTCCGGCCTCATTTAAACTTGCCTAGATAGGTAGTTTTCATATGCTTCACCCCTTGCCATGTTAATCAACATTTAATATTGTTGGGTACATAAACAAGAGCGAACTAAATAACATGAATGTGGTGTTTCGTCAATATGCAACTCGTTGCATATTGAGCTCCACTTAACTTGTAGTTTTGTTTGTTGCACTTTGCCATGCCATGCCTCTTTAAACCGGACATGCATCATACTTGATTGTGCATCATGCCATGTTTATGTGATGGTTGTTTACTATGTTGTTTGTTTCTTTCCGGGTTGCTTCTCTCGTTAGCTTCGGTTTCGTTCCGGAGTTGTGAGGATTCGTTCGACTACGTCCGTTTGTCTTCTTCATGGACTCGTTCTTCTTCCTAGCGGGATTTCAGGCAAGATGACCATACCCTCGAAATCACTTCTATCTTTGCTTTGCTAGATGTTCGCTCTATCGCTATGCTTGCGCTACCTACCACTTATTTATCATGCCTCCCATATTGCCATGTCAAGCCTCTAACCCACCTTTCCTAGCAAACCGTTGTTTGGCTAAGTTACCGCTTTTGCTCAGCCCTTCTTATAGCGTTGCTAGTTGCAGGTGAAGTTGAAGATTGCTCCATGTTGGAACATGTTTATGTTGGGATATCACAATATCTCTTATTTAATTAATGCATCTATATATTTGGTAAAGGGTGGAAGGCTCGGCCTTATGCCTGGTGTTTTGTTCCACTCTTGTCGCCCTAGTTTCCGTCATACTGGTGTTATGTTCCTTGAATTTGCGTTCCTTACGCGGTTGGGTGATTTATGGGACCCCCTTGACAGTTCGCTTTGAATAAAACTCCTCCAGCAAGGCCCAACCTTGGTTTTACCATTTGCCTACCTAAGCCTTTTTCCCTTGGGTTCTGCAGACTCAAGGTTCATCTTTATTTTAAACCCCCGGGCCAGTGCTCCTCTGAGTGTTGGTCCAACCCGTTAGTCGCCGGTGGCCACCAGGGGCAACTCTGGGCTCGCCTATCGGAAGCTTGGACAATCCGGTGTGCCCTGAGAACGAGATATGTGCAGCTCCTATCGGGATTTGTCGGCACATTCGGGCGGCTTTGCTGGTCTTGTTTTACCATTGTCGAAATGTCTTGTAAACCAGGATTTCGAGACTGATCGGGTCTTCCCGGGAGAAGGTTTATCCTTCGTTGACCGTGAGAGCTTATAATGGGCTAAGTTGGGACACCCCTGCAGGGTATAAACTTTCGAGAGCCGTGCCCGCGGTTATATGGCAGATGGGAATTTGTTAATATCCGGTTGTAGAGAACTTGACACTCGACTTAATTAAAATGCATCAACCGCGTGTTTAGCCGTGATGGTCTCTTTTCGGCGGAGTCCGGGAAGTGAACATGGTTTTGGGGTTATGTTTGACGTAAGTAGGAGTTCAGGATCACTTCTTGGTCATTACTAGTTGACGACCGTTCTGTTGCTCCTCTTCTCGCTCTTATTTGCGTATGTTAGCCACCATATATGCTTAGTGCTTGCTGCAACTCCACCTCACTACCTTCTCCTACCCATAAGCTTAAATAGTCTTGATCTCGCGGGTGTGAGATTGCTGAGTCCTCGTGACTCACAGATTCTACCAAAACAGTTGCAGGTGCCGAGGATACCAGTGCAAGTGATGCTACCGAACTCAAGTGGGAGTTCGACAAGGACCTTGGTCGTTACTATGTTTCGTTTCCTGATGATCAGTAGTGGAGCTCAGTTGGGACGATCGGGGATCTAGCAGTTGGGTTATCTTCTTTTCTTTTGGCTTTGACCGTAGTCGGTCTATGTGTGTACTCTGATTGATGTATGTTTTATTTAAGTATTGTGTGAAGTGGCGATTGTAAGCCAACTCTCTTTATCCCATTCTTGTTCATTACATGGGATTGTGTGAAGATGACCCTTCTTGCGACAAAACCTACAATGCGGTTATGCCTCTAAGTCGTGCCTCGACACGTGGGAGATATAGCCACATCGTGGGTGTTACAAGTTGGTAATCAGAGCCATCCCCGACTTAGGAGCCCCCTGCTTGATCGAATCGCTGGCGTTGTTGAGTCTAGAACAAAATGTTTTGAGTCTTAGGATTATATATATCGGAGAGTAGGATTCTTTTTACTCCTCAGTCCCTTCGTCGCTCTGGTGAGGCCCCCTGACGTAGAAGTTTTGACTTTCCTCTCCTCAAATTTCACAAAAAAAAATTAGGATCACGCGGGTATCTTGGAATCGTTCCGATGGTTTTGTGACGAGAACATTGTTCTTGGTGCCTCCTGAGATTTAGGGGTTGTGGCAGTGTCCCGGGGAGTTGAGCTCCGAGGTGTTGTCGTCACAATTTTATCGTTGCAGTTCTGGAATACCTGAGTTTCGCCGACATCGAAAATCTCTTTTATGCAGTTGTTGGTGAGATCACCTCGACGCCACCCAGTACTGGGGCGGGAGTTCGGGAGTATTGCCATAACTCGTATAACGGATGCTTTTCGAAGGTTGAGGTACACGATTTCTGAAGGTTTCTTGGTTATGTGTTGACGGATGGATACAGCTGGATCTAGGGATTGTTAGTTTGGGTGATATATTTTGTGTCACCAGATTGCATAACCAGAAAGTTTCGGGAGTTTATAAGTGGGAATTCTAGTAGCTCCTAGATTATCTTTCCAACACACACATGATACGATATGGGATCTACCATATGTTTGTTTCCGGCTTATTCTGCGAGCCAATCCTTTGTTTTGTTTTAAGTTATGGTATTGGAGTTGCTTCAATGTCAAGTGTTGATTCCATACCTTTTCCAAGTGGTGTTCTCATGTTTCTATGGGAGTGTTAATCCTTCTTGGTCATCAAGAGTGTCATCCCAATTCTTTTTCCAACCGGTGTGCTTCTCTTCAAGTGGATCCGATCATTTTCAACATTCGCAAGATCAATTCTAAGTTTTTTCTCAACGGTGTTCGTTTCATCCGTCCCAAATTGTCTTTGTTTTTCCCGCCCTCCCACCCTTTTTCTTCAAGGACTCAGATTTCTTAATCAAGTATCCTTTTTGTTGATGTGAAGTCTCTTCATTCTTTTCTTTCAATGTTCTTATCCGGTGATTTCCCATGAAGGTGCTAAGGAAGCTTCAAGTCTATTATTCTTCGTTCTTTTCTTCTCCGGTGGACTCAAGTCAAGCTTTCAGTGTTGATCGTATTATTTTCCTTGTTTCAAATGCTTTCTCATGTCGGTGCATCTCTTAATCATCCACCTCTTGCTATTCATGTTATCTGGAGTGCTGAAGATATCTCAGAAGATTCGCATTTCCATTCCCAATCCGTTCAAGCTACTCGAGGTTGTTATCTCTTTTGAGCCATTTAATTCAACCGGCGCAATCTTTCTTTTAACCATTCAACGGTGTATCTTTTGAGTGGGCCCTAACCCACAGGTCTTTTCCCAAGATCTTACCTGACTCTTCTAATTTTCCCGGAGCTTCTAAAATTCTTTTCAAAGTTTGACGTAAGAATGAATTATCATCAGTCAAATGTCTTTCTCCAAGATCTTTCAAATTCTTTTCATCGTTGGTTCAACCTTCCTAACTTTCATTCCGGAGTGCCTCAACAACTCATGGTGGTGTTTCTCATCGTCATTCTCAACATTTCAAGATCAAGGTAGAAGAATTTCTCTTGAATCTTGGTCCGTTCTCTTGAAGATTCATGGTTCTAACTTGTTGCCATCCTCTCAATTGTTTCCAATCGCGCAATTCTTTTCTTACCCATCCGGAGCATTTCAGAGTTGTTTTCATTTCTTGATCATCCAAAGGCCATCATTTCAGAAGATTTCTTCGTTCTAAGTTTTCAGCTTTGTTCTCCAATTATTCTAAATTGATGTCTCTTTGTTCATCTCCATATTCTCCCAGTGCATCGTTCAAGTATCCTCTAGTCAGCTCGTGATCTATTCGTTCTCATGTATCTAAATTCCCTCAAGTATTTTCGCGTGTTCTTTAATTCTTACGGTGTTTCGTCCTCTTTTCTTTAATTGTTTTCAATTCTCGCGGTGGTTCGTTCAAGATTTCTCTTCCTTCGTTGTCATATCAATTTATTCGTTGTTTCAATCCTACCGGTGGTTCGATGAAGACCTTCCCAAGTTTGCGCTATATCTCTCTTAATTCTTTCTCCAAGAATAAGTAGTATGCCAAATCCGTTGCTTGTCATCAATTTAAATTGGTGAAGGATATGCATAACGTAATTCTTATTATGGTTTCATCCAAGTGATCTAGTTTCTTCTTTCCAGAGTTGTTCGTCATGTCACATTTCTCGGTTCGAGAGGCTTCATCTTTTTCTTTTCCGGAGTTCCAAGCTTTCTGCATTATCTCGTCGCGAAGCTCCATCTAAATCATCGCAAGGCTTCACCTTGTGTTTTCAACTTCTCTCTCTTTCTATCATCCTGGTTTTACCGGAGTTCTTCATGGAAGGTTCACATGGTGCTTCGTCAAGGATTCCTTTCATTCTTCAATTGTTCTTCAAGATTTCTCTCGGAGTCAAGATCCGTCAAGTTATACTCTAAAATAAACATGGTGCTCAACACATGTTTGTTTTGAGGAGTTCAAGCATTCTTCATCTTGCATTCCGAAGTGCAATTCTTTCTCTCTTATCTTTTGAGGTGGTGTTATGTCATTCTTGATAATTTTCTTCATGTTTCATGATTCACAAGTTGTCAAGAATGAGATATTTAAACCCATCATATTTTCTTCGTCCATAAGTTGTTTCAACCCATAATAATCTCTTTGTTGGAGTTATCTTGGTATAGATTTCACTTAAAGCCTTCTCGAAGGAATGTTGCTAATTGTGGTGTCTATCAATGATCCAAGGTTTCTCCTATCCTCTCGGTGAGAGAAGTGTTCATCTCTTCGTTGATCTCAAGCAAGCAATTGTTTTTGTTAGTGGCAGAATTTCACCTCAAGTTTTGAGATGTCTCCATAAGCCCACGAAGACCATATCCTTTCGTTGTTGGTTTTCCAACAACTCCGTTCAATCCTTCTTTTTAAGGAGGCTCTTTCAAATTCAATTGTGATAGAAGTTGTTGTTCTCTTCTCTGTTCTCTTGATTCCACTCTTTCATTTGTCCCAAAGGCATTGTGATGTTTTCTTCGACCCATCATCTCATTTTGGAGATCATGTTATTTTCCTTGCTTATCCATTTAACCGGGGTGTTGTGTTTTCATTCGAGCTCTCTCATCTTATCAAGTTTTGCCTCCCTTCTCAACCGGAGTGCTGTCTGAAATCTTTCTGACCCATTGTGCCATTCTTTCAATAGTTCTGGAGGCAGTGTGTTGTTGATTTCATCAAATATCATCCCATCTTCTCAAGTTCATGTTAATTCCTTCCATTTTCTATCGGAGTGCTGTCCAAATTATGTCATTCTTGTTCCTTGTTTCTCTTTTCTACCGGTGTGCTTTCATATTCCTTTTGATCCATTAAGCTCTTGTTTCATATTCTTCAACGTACAAAGATTCTCGCAATGTTCCTTGTTCCTCTTTGATAACGGAGTGTTTTCAATCTCGTTCATCTCCCTTGTATTCTCTCTTTTCGTTCGTTCAATCTATGAAGGTTCATGGTTTCACTCGTTTGTCAAAGAAGCAACTTAGCTTTACCTCTGCTCTTCCTCTTCTGTTTCTCTCCGGTGCCATCCTAGATCTCGGGACGAGATCCTCTTGTAGTGGTGGAGTGTTGTAACGCCTCGAGACCGACGCTCCAGAAGACTTCCAGCTATTCCGAGTTTTTGTCGTGTGATTTGTTTTGTGTGTTGCATTCATCATCGCATCATTCGCATTGCATCGGCACTCCGTTGCCGTCATGTTTTAAAACTTGCATCCGCTCGTAGTTGCCGTGTCCCCCCTTGCTTTCGTTGACCGTTCCGAGACCAACCTTGTTATTCGTTTGCCCTCTTGCCTAAACCGGAGTCTCTCTATACAGTGCACAAACCCCCTTGTGTGCGCGTCCGAAGCTGTCCCGAACCCGAACCTGACTTTCGTTACCGTTGGGTCCGGATCATCCCCTAACATCTATAATACATCTCCGTTTTCTTATTTAGGTTACCTAACCTATTTATTCTCGACCGCCCGTTTACGATCATACGGACTAAACCCACTCTCTTTATCCTATATATAGACCAACCCCACCCAAATCAGTCCAAACCCTATTTTCTAGGGATCCTCCCCTGTCCAATCCCCGCCGCCACACTCCACCTTGTCGTCTCCCACCTCGGGATCCGTCTCGATCCCGCAGCCAATCCACAGCCTCTCCTCGATTTCAGCCATCGGCCAATCTCCATCGATCCCCTCCACAACCACCGAAGCCGCAGCAGCTTCTCCTACTCCACCGCAGCCAGCCACCTCCCGCAGCCTCCCGCGGCACTCGATCCATTTTGGATCGAGGCAACACCCACGATCGAGCCCCATGCCGAGCTCCTCCTTCCTACCTTCGCCCAAGCACATCCTGTTTCTCCTCATCGCCCTCAACCCCGCGTCCCCGAGCACCTCGTCGCCGTGCCCAGCCTCAACTACCGCCTTGCACGCCTCCAACTCCGCCCCGAACGCCCGCAGAAGCTCCTCCTCCATGGACGTCAGGTCCCAGGGCCGTGCCTCTCCTCCTCCTCACCCCGTTTCCCCTGGTTCTCTCCCTCTAATCCCCACGCTGTTTTCACCTGTAGGAACCGGCCCGGAGCTGCTCATCCGCCTCACCTCCCCCCTGGCTGCAAGCCACCGCCGGCCGGATCCTCCCCGAGCTCCAAGTCCCGCGCCTGCTGGCCCTGCCGCGAGTCCCCAGCGTCGCCTCCTTCTGTTCGAGTGAGGGAGACGGTGAGGACTCTTCTGCATCGAGCTGCTCTGCCCGAGCGCTCGCGTTGACCCTCCTCTTGCCTCGTCAAGGCCCAACCCCAAGCCAGCCGGCCTGCATCCTCTTCCACCGACTGGGCCGAGCCCATGGGTGAGCTCCCCACAGCCCCTCCTCTTTGTTCAACCCAGCTTGCACCAGTTTCAGTCCGTGGATGTTTTTTTTTCCTGGACGAATTTGCTAAATATCCTGTGCATGCATATTTACAGAAAAATGCCATCATATTAAAGTGTTAATAAGTAATTATCCATGCATCCAAATTAAACATGTCATATATGCAAAATGATTAGAATTGCATCTAGTTTCATAATATGCTGCTTTCACCCTTGTTTAAAATGTTTAACTTGCTGTTTGTTTAATTTTGCATAAATGCCATGTTAAAATGCTTTATTTCATAACTAAATAACCGTAGCTCCATTTTAAATAAACTATATATGTAAATTGTCTAGAAAAATGCATAGATTAACTTGGTGCACTTTATTTTGCTATTTAACAACATTAAAATTGTGTTTATGGCAGAACAGTACCAAATCTAAAATATGCACATGGGGATTTTCCGGAATTGTTGTTTGTTGTTTCGGCCTCATTTAAACTTGCCTAGATAGGTAGTTTTCATATGCTTCACCCCTTGCCATGTTAATTAACATTTAATATTGTTGGGTACATAAACAAGAGCGAACTAAATAACATGAATGTGGTGTTTCGTCAATATGCAACTCGTTGCATATTGAGCTCCACTTAACTTGTAGTTTTGTTTGTTGCACTTTGCCATGCCATGCCTCTTTAAACCGGACATGCATCATACTTGATTGTGCATCATGCCATGTTTATGTGATGGTTGTTTACTATGTTGTTTGTTTCTTTCCGGGTTGCTTCTCTCGTTAGCTTCGGTTTCATTCCGGAGTTGTGAGGATTCGTTCGACTACGTCCGTTTGTCTTCTTCATGGACTCGTTCTTCTTCCTAGCGGGATTTCAGGCAAGATGACCATACCCTCGAAATCACTTCTATCTTTGCTTTGCTAGATGTTCGCTCTATCGCTATGCTTGCGCTACCTACCACTTGTTTATCATGCCTCCCATATTGCCATGTCAAGCCTCTAACCCACCTTTCCTAGCAAACCGTTGTTTGGCTAAGTTACCGCTTTTGCTCAGCCCTTCTTATAGCGTTGCTAGTTGCAGGTGAAGTTGAAGATTACTCCATGTTGGAACATGTTTATGTTGGGATATCACAATATCTCTTATTTAATTAATGCATCTATATATTTGGTAAAGGGTGGAAGGCTCGGCCTTATGCCTGGTGTTTTGTTCCACTCTTGTCACCCTAGTTTCCGTCATACTGGTGTTATGTTCCTTCATTTTTGCGTTCCTTACGCGGTTGGGTGATTTATGGGACCCCCTTGACAGTTCGCTTTGAATAAAACTCCTCCAGCAAGGCCCAACCTTGGTTTTACCATTTGCCTACCTAAGCCTTTTTCCCTTGGGTTCTGCAGACTCAAGGGTCATCTTTATTTTAAACCCTCGGGCCAGTGCTCCTCTGAGTGTTGGTCCAACCCGTTAGTCGCCGGTGGCCACCAGGGGCAACTCTGGGCTCGCTTATCGGAAGCTTGGACAATCCGGTGTGCCCTGAGAACGAGATATGTGCAGCTCCTATCGGGATTTGTCGGCACATTCGGGCGGCTTTGTTGGTCTTGTTTTACCATTGTCGAAATGTCTTGTAAACCAGGATTCCGAGACAGATCGGGTCTTCCAGGGAGAAGGTTTATCCTTCGTTGACCGTGAGAGCTTATAATGGGCTAAGTTGGGACACCCCTGCAGGGTATAAACTTTCGAGAGCCGTGCCCGCGGTTATGTGGCAGATGGGAATTTGTTAATATCCGGTTGTAGAGAACTTGACACTCGACTTAATTAAAACGCATCAACCGCGTGTGTAGCCGTGATGGTCTCTTTTCGGCGGAGTCCGGGAAGTGAAACGGTTTTGGGGTTATGTTTGACGTAAGTAGGAGTTCAGGATCACTTCTTGGTCATTACCAGTTGACAACCGTTCTGTTGCTCCTCTTCTCGCTCTTATTTGCGTATGTTAGCCACCATATATGCTTAGTGCTTGCTGCAACTCCACCTCACTACCTTCTCCTACCCATAAGCTTAAATAGTCTTGATCTCGCGAGTGTGAGATTGCTGAGTCCTCGTGACTCACAGATTCTACCAAAACAGTTGCAGGTGCCGAGGATACCAGTGCAAGTGATGCTACCGAACTCAAGTGGGAGTTCGACGAGGACCTTGGTCGCTACTATGTTTCGTTTCCTGATGATCAGTAGTGGAGCCCAGTTGGGACGATCGGGGATCTAGCAGTTGGGTTATCTTCTTTTCTTTTGGCTTTGACCGTAGTCGGTCTATGTGTGTAATCTGATTGATGTATGTTTTATTTAAGTATTGTGTGAAGTGGCGATTGTAAGCCAACTCTCTTTATCCCATTCTTGTTCATTACATGGGATTGTGTGAATATGACCCTTCTTGCGACAAAACCTACAATGCGGTTATGCCTCTAAGTTGTGCCTCGACACATGGGAGATATAGCCGCATCTCATATAAAAGTATAATTACATGTCAAGCCATCACAAACTATCAAGATGGTCTTGCAACCGCATCCGGCCTAGAGCGAGGTGCTCCCAAAAAAATTGGTGAGGAAGTTCATGCCTAATAATTTTTTTCAAACATGAAAGAAAAATTCTTCATATAATCAAAACCACCAAAGAAATGTCTAAGGATAAAATCATGTTTACAACCACCACTTGACGAACAAACGATAAAAATGTCATATACTTACTTTATTAGTTAATTAAACTTTGTAAGTACTAGTCTGCGCATCGAGTGGGCCACTTTCCTAGTTTCATGAAATCTGGCAAATGGATGTCAAAAATTACATTCCTTAATGGATTTCTTAAAGAAGAGTTGTATATTATGCAACAAGAAGGTTTTGTCAATCCTAAAGGCGCTAACAAAGTGTGCAAGCTCCAGCGATCCATCTATGGACTGGTGCAAGCATCTCGGAGTAGGAATATACGCTTTGATAAGGTGATCAAAGCATATGGTTTTATACAGACTTGCGGTGAAGCCTGTATTTACAAGAAAGTGAGTGGGAGCACTACAACCTTTCTGATAAGTATATGCGAATGACATATTGTTGATCGGAAATGATGTAGAATTTTCTAGAAAGCATAAAGGAGTGTTTGAAAGGAGTTTTTCAAAGAAAGACCTCGGTGAAGCTGCTTACATATTGGGCATCAAAATCTATATTGATAGATCAAGACGCTTGATAAGATTTTCAATGAGTACATACCTTGACAAGATTTTTGAAATAGTTCAAAATGGAATAGTCAAAGAAGGAGTTCTTGCATGTATTGCAAGGTGTAAAGTTGAGTAAGACTCAAAACACGACCACGACAGAAAATAGAAAGAGAATGAAAGTCATTCCCTATGCCTCAGCCATAGGTTCTATAAAGTATGCTATGATGTGTACCAAACCTATTTGTGTACCTTGCCATGAGTTTGGCAAGGGGGTACGATATTGATCCAGAAGTGGATCACTTGACAACGGTCAAAATTATCCGTAGAAGACTAAAGGAGATATTTCTCGGTTATGGAGGTGACAAAGAGTTCGTCGTAAAGAGTTACGCCGATGCAAGCTTTTACACCGATCCGGATGACTCTGAGTCTCAATCTGGATACATATTGAAGTGGGAGCAATTAGCTAGAGTAGCTCCATGCAGAGCATTGTAGACATAGAAAATTTGCAATATACATACGGCTCTGAATGTGACAGACCCATTGACTAAACTTCTCTCACAAGCAAAACATGATCACACCTTAGTACTCTTTGGGTGTTAATCACATAGCGATGTGAACTAGATTATTGACTCTAGTAAAACCCTTTGGGTATTAGTCACATGGCGATGTGAACTAATCACATGGTGATGTGAACTATTGGTGTTAAATCACATGGCGATGTGAACTAGATTATTGACTCTAGTGCAAGTCGGAGACTGAAGGAAATATGCCCTAGAGGCAATAATAAAGTTGTTATTTATATTTCCTTATATCATGATAAATGTTTATTATTCATGCTAGAATTGTATTAACCGGAAACTTAGTACATGTGTGAATACATAGACAAAACAGAGTGTCCCTAGTATGCCTCTACTTGACTAGCTCGTTAATCAAAGATGGTTATGTTTCCTGACCATAGACATGTGTTGTCATTTGATGAGCGGGATCACATCATTAGAGAATGATGTGATGGACAAGACCCATCCGTTAGCTTAGCATAATGATCGTTTAGTTTTATTGCTATTGCTTTCATCATGACTTATACATGTTCCTCTAACTATGAGATTATGCAACTCCTGAATACCGGAGGAACACCTTGTGTGCTATCAAACGTCACAACGTAACTGGGTGATTATGAAGATGCTCTAAAGATGTCTCCGAAGGTGTTTGTTGGGTTGGCATAGATCGAGATTAGGATTTGTCACTCCGTGTATCGGAGAGGTATCTCTGGGCCCTCTCGGTAATGCACATCACTATAAGCCTTGCAAGCAATGTGACTAATGAGTTAGTCACGGGATGATGCATTACGGAACGAGTAAAGAGACTTGCCAGTAACGAGATTAAACTAGGTATGATGATACCGATGATCGAATCTCGGGCAAGTAACATACCGATGACAAAGGGAACAACATATGCTGTTATGCTGTTTGACCGATAAAGATATTCATAGAATATGTAGGAGCCAATATGAGCATTCAGGTTCCGCTATTGGTTATTGACCGGAGATGTGTCTCAGTCATGTCTACATAGTTCTCGAACCCGTAGGGTCCGCACGCTTAACGTTCGATGACGATTTGTATTATGAGTTATGTGATTTGATGACCGAAGTTTGTTCGGAGTCCCGGATGAGATCACGGAAATGACGAGGAGTCTCGAAATGGTCGAGAGGTAAAGATTCATATATTGGAAGGTTTCATTCGGACATCGGAATGGTTCCGAGTGATTCGGGCATTTTTCCGGAGTACCGGGAGGTTACCTAATGCAGAGCATCCTACGATCATCCCCATGCACACTTCGACTACTCCCCAAGCCCCAAGAGGACATACTATGAGACCTCGACCATACGCCATTGGACACAAGGTGAACTCACTCCTCTTCGAACCGTCACTTTCCACATATGAGACATGGTTACTACCTCATGCATGGACCTTGCATATACTTAGGTACAACCGAGATGACCATGGATGATCCAAGGACCAAGGCCAAGCATGGAAGAGGAGAAGGAAGAAGAAGAACGGAGCAAGACAGGACTTGCCAGGATCATCCGGATCCCCAGCCGGACGATCCGGACCAAGCCCGGATGATCCGGACCCCGACCCAGACGATCTGGGTAATGTGCCCGAAGACACCCAAAGCCTGCTCGATGAAGCCGGATCTTCCGGACGACCGCCTGGATCATCCGGACCCCCAACACCCAGATCATTCGGGCCACCATCCGGATCATCCGGACCCCGCCTGCGTGCGTGACTTGGGCCGAAGCCCATGTACCCCTTCGCCCCTCACTTACCCCTTCGTGGCTTAGACTATATATACTCCTCCCCCTCCTCCATTTGAGGGTTAGCATTGGTTTAGCTCATATGTGAGATAGAGCTTTGCGCATCCATACGGATCTGCTCCTTGAGAGAGACTGCGGCCCCTCTACGGAGAAGATCCACCTTGGATTCAAGACCCCCTCTTGGGTGGCCCCATCAAGACCTCCTCACGGAGAAGAACCGGTTACCTTTATATCGTCCTTTGTTGATCGTGAATCTTGTATCTCCTCTCGTGTTGCAAGGATCTAGCACATGTGTGACCTAATCTCGTTAGTTTGAGTGTTTCTCCTGTGTCTCCCTTTGTGATTTTCCTCTTGTGTTCTTCGTGTTCTTCGCGGGATCCGCTCCTTTCATGAAAGATCGGCGAAATAGGGTTCCACCCTACATCATCTTGGTATCATGATTCATGAGCCACGTTTATCATGAATTTGGAGTCTCCTCCACCGTTTTCTAGCCTTCTTTTTCTTGATTTCGTCCTAAATTCGAAAATCCCGACCAAAAATAGCCCCAATTTTTTTTGTGATTTGTTGGTTTGATGATGTTTTGTTGATTTTGATTCGTGGATTTGCTTGGTTTTGAGTGGATCTAGAATCTCCCAAAGTTTCCCCACCTTCCATCCACAAAATCTCCTCAATTTTGCCCCGAAAATCATCCATTTCCGCCCAAAAATTCGCCCCCGAGAGGAAATCTCGAGCAGAGTTGACCTGCCCGGATCATCCGGACTTGCTCCCGGATCATCTGGACATCCCCCGGATCAGCTGGACGCCCCCGGACGTCCGGATAACCCATGCACCCGAACAACAGAACCGGAGCTGACGAACCCGGATCATCCGGAAGTACTCCCGGATCATCCGGACCAAGCCCGGATCATCCGGACCTCCTCCTAGATGTCCGGTTAGCCCTGAAACTAACTCGGACAAATTTTTGTTTTGGTCATAACTAATTTATCCGGAGTCCGTTTTGACGTTCTTTAGCTCGTTTTGAAGCTATTGACATCCCCCATCCCACAAAAATACCACCAACATCATTTGACTCCATCAAGTTTTTGGAACTTTGGCATCTTTGCCTAGGGCCACCACCATATCATCCGCATTACCACCACCGACTCTCGCAACCTAACCCATTTTGATCCCCATTGCATATGTGGTTGTTTGAGTTGTGACTTGAGTCTCCTAAGGTGTTTCGGCTACTTAGGGACGGTTGCTTCTTCAACTACCACCACCACTTCCGCATAGGCTTGCCTACCATACACTTCCGCCACCCCAACTTAACCCAATTTTGTTTGAGTTGTGAGTTGTGTCTCCGAAGGTGTTTCGGCTACTTAGGAACGGTGACCTTCAACTCCGACTCACATAACCCAATAACCCTCCACCCCCGCATTGCATACTCCAAAACCCATCATTGCATTCCCGCAATCCCATTGAGCTTCCACAAAACCACCACCTCTTTCTGCTACCACCATTTGACATTTGAGATTTTGAGTTCGCGGTTTTTCCGTTTCCTAAGGTGTTTCGGCTAATTAGGGACGATTCTACTTCGAGAACACCACCACTCATCATCGCCATGAGGTCGTCATCGTACAAGGACGGTAACCTCGACGACACCATTGTATATTCCCCTTGCCATTGCATTGATAACCCCTAGCCCATTTTGCGTCACTTGCCTATCGAGACTAGCCATTTGAGTATTGTCGGCAACGTTACTTGTGCACATTAGTGATCCGTACCTCCCATTGCATACATACCATATCATCTTGGTATCATCATATCATCCCTTGTGTCACAAGCTTGTTCCCGCATATACACAATTGCTATCTTGGTTTGTGCATCATGGCCATATCAAAGAAAAAAGAAAAAAAGAGAATAAGCTTTTAAGCAAAGAAAAAGAGAAAGAGCAAAGAAGCTTGTAAGCAAGTGCCATAGCATCATACCACATTGCACATAAGATTATCATATCCGATCATCTTGGATCATCTTGAGAGGAACATCGGCAACCATATATACATAGCATAATTGGGATAGAAGTCGTTGCATTTTTGTCTCCTATAGGTTGTGCACAAGTGTCGTATCCGCCTATTGAGCAATCGTGCTAGCGTCTCTCTAGAGTTGTGCAACAAGAGCATTTTCCATGGATTCCACATTTTGAGCTCATTCCTTGGTTGCACGACCCCATTTATCTATCCGTGTGTGTGTTTCCGTGTGCCATTCATTGCTATTGGTCTACTTGTTTCACTTGCGAATTTGTGAATCTCTTTCAACATTATTGACTCTTGCTAACATTTTTCATCAAATTTTTGTGCCACTATCCTCACCAAGCTCCACCATAAGCCTTACTTGTGTAGGTGTGAGAAATCGACGAGATCAGTACCAATTGTGCTATTTCCTTGTTACATTATTGAGTGATCATTGATCCATCTTCAACATCGGTCAAGGTACATTTGGTATAGTTCTTCTCTTTCTCCCACTCATATTTTCTCGAGTCTTGTGATGGATAGGCAAGGCATTTCATCTCCGCTCGTTGCTATGCTTCTCCTATAGATCTTGCGTGATCGTAGGTAATTTTTTTGAAATACTACGTTCCCCAACAACCTCCTCCGTTACGACCACCGCCGCGGCCGCCGCCATGACCAGATCCACCACGACCACCGCGAGTAGCGGCGTGGGTAGAGGAGTGGGAGGACGAGTTGCTGCCCTCGAACATGGCGAGCCTGCTTTCGAAGCTGATAAACTGGGAGTAGAGCTCGCTGACCTCGATGCGATCGGTTCTGGCACAGATCAAGGAGACAAACGACATGTAGTCGTAGTCAAGCCCCGCGAGGATGTAGGAGACCATGTCATCGTCGTCGAGAGGTTTCCCGGCTGAGGCCATCTCATCACCGAGCGCTTTCATGCACCCGATATATTCAGCAACGGTGGAGCTGCCCTTCTTGGTCATGGACAAGGCAAGCCTTGTGTTCACGACCTGTGCTTGAGTTTGGGAGACGAACATCTGCCTGATCACAGTCCATGCTGCTGCTGCCGAGGTACAGTGCGCGACCTGAACCATCACAGGAGGTGAGATGGAACTAAAGAGAAAGCTCAAAACCTGGGAGTCCTGGGCCTTGGCGATCTCATATGCTGGGTTCGGCACATCAGTAGGCTTGCCGTCCTTATCGGCAAGCTTGGGTGCTGGCTCCTGTCGATCTGGGTCAAGGTAGGAGATGAGCTGCGTGCCGCGAATGGCTGCCAGAGCCTGCGCACTCCATACAAGGAAGTTAGAACGGTGAAGTATGTCGGCGATCGGGATGAGCGTGGTTGTGGTGGCGGCGGCAGAGCTCGAGGAAGACATGCTTGCGAGGATGTGCTTTTTAGAGGAGGTAGGCTCTGAATACCATGCAAACGTGCGGTTAAGCGTATGCCTAGCAGGGACGCGTTGCTTGTTTATATAGCCATAGGCTAGGGTTACAAGATTCGGTAGTTAGGTCGTGGATTGATCCCCAAGTCATCTATACAGGGATAAGGATCGATCACAACAACCTAACTAACCGGGGTACAACACGCACGCATTCTTTATCTCTAATGTATATATGGTTTATACATACACCGTATATATGTATAGATATTCTAACAACCCCTTGATCTTCATGCCGCTTTTTCTGCCACATATCAAGCTTGCGTCTGGTACGGGATGCGATTAGATCGCGCGGGCCCATGGGTCAGCCACTCGGAAGTGGGACCATAAAGGGCGTCGCTGCCGATGCGAGGCACTATTCCCTCCATTCACCTCTTTTCTCTCTGCTTCTCCAACTCGCTTCTTCCTGCTCTCCACGCCTCCGCCCAACCCTCTCGAGCTCCGCCGCCATGGTGAAGGACAAGACCGCGGCCCTGGAGCGTGCGAAGAAGGCGATGACGACGACGAAGGGCAAGAAGATGGCGAGGGGGTCATCATCGCGGTTCGGTCTGCCAGCTAGTTGGATCCAGGGGGACTGGATCCGCTCCACTATCATGAAGGAAGACCTAGAGAATCTCGCCGCCGACGGCCTGATTGCTCATGGGTCCTGGAGGTTGCTAGAGGGGGAATCCGAGCCCCAGTCGCGCGAGGGCGAGCGCGTCCTCCTCACCACCCACGTCGACTGAGGTTTCTCCCTACCCCCGCATCCATTCTTTCGAGTTTTTTTGAACTTCTTCGGTGCTCAGATCCACCACTTTCCTCCGAACACAATCTTGTACCTTGCCACATTTGTTTAAATGTGCGAGAACTTCCTTGCATGTCAGCCACACTAGGGTCTGTTCAAACACATTTTCACTTGCCGATCTCAGTCGGTGAAGAAAGCCAACCCAGATGACGAAAATACGCACGTGATCCAAATGTGTGGGGGGTTAGGGGTCCAAACGAGAGGTAGGAGCACTTTCCCCCATGACCTTTCTCGAGTCAGTTAGAGGATGGCAGTCGACTTGGTTTTACTGCAAAGACATCCCGACTCCCGGTCAGTCGACCGGCCTCCCCCCTTTCACTCTTGATAGACTCCGCCAACCTTCTTCACTGAAAGTAACCGTGGTGGAGAAGGGTGAGGTGTCCATGTTAGTCGACGCGGTCGTTGCATTAGTCCAGGGAGGTGTGACTGGCATGGATCTACTGGAGGTGTTTCTCAGTCGACGCATTCAGCCTCTCCAAGATCGTGACCACCCAATGTGGATGTACTCGGGCGTCGATGACACCGCTCGGGTCCACCCGGAGGAGGTCGCCGAGGAGATGGTGGCTCAGTGGCTGCGAAGCATCACTGGTAACAAGGATAACCCTCATGGAGCCAGAAGGATCTTGCCATTCGACGCCAACAATGCTCCAGATGAGGTTAGGCTCAATTTACCGAGTGTTTTTTCAATATGCAATTGCTCTTGAATCCGACTGATACTTGTAAGTTGTGTCTTGTAGGTTTTCACCAAGATGTACTCACTACCGAACGGGGAGCAGTACCAAGAAGGAGTAGAGAGTGATGGTGAAAGAGCTGATTTTGAATATGCAGACGACAGCGAAGATTACAACGAGGACTCTGGCAGCAACAAGGAAGTCGACTCGCCGCCCCAATCTGAACGATGTTCCAAACAGTCGCAAGACCCTGCGGGAGGACGTGGCAAAGCAGTTCCGTCGAGTGCGAATATTTCGAAGCGCACTCGGACATCAACCCCAAACCCAGTAGAGAAGGCCATGAAGCAGACCAAAGTTGTTCCACCCAAGCCTCGGAAGGCCCTGCCCAGGATTAAGGTGGCCGTGCCCGTTGCTTCAATGTAAGTGCTTCTTTTCCTTATGTCTCGTTGCCACTGTGAACTTCTTACTCGCTTGACCGAGTGACATTTGGAACTTTCAATGCTGCTACTTCTGCAACATCTATGGATATCGATGAGGAGCGGGAAGACGCGGAGACTACAGACTCTGCCACCTCTCGGGCAGGTATGATTCCACAGTCATGCTTTTACTCTGTCAACTGTTTTGATGGACGACTGAAATTTTTCTGTCGAGTGTTTAGCAATGCGACAAACATTATCCAGCTTCAAGATGATGACGATGAGGATGTACCTCAAAGGAGTACAGGGAGAAGGGGCAGAGCTTTGAGCAAGAAGGCACCTGCCAGCAGAGCATCTCGTCCGGCATCTGAGCGTATAGTTCAACAACTTGATGATCCAGTATGGGCTACTGTCTCTTTTGTTGATCCTCTGTCGACTGACCAACCTTCGGCGTCGACTATTCAGACTTCTGGTCCGACTGCACAACCTCAAGCTCCAACCCCACCGGCCACCTCATCAGCTCCATTTGTTATGCATCACGTCCCGGAGGACCAAGTAGGAGCCGCCAAGGAAGCCATGATCCAGGCGGCTCTGATGATGGACCGACTGAAGGTGGTGTCTGACACCAGCAAGGCTGCGTACGACGCCAGCTCTGCCCTCCAAGCCAATGTACGAGTAAGTGAGATTGCAAGTTGATTTCCGATTGGCTTTTCCAGCTTGATCTTTGCTCTGTTAGGATACACTGCCTGAAAACTGCTGCTTTATTATTCGTAAGATGTCCGTTTTGGAACCTTTAATGTGCATCTATCATGGGTCTGTTCCTTGCATCTGTACACCCACTGGGTATTTTTTCATAGCTGAGTAGCTCTTCCACTCGAGTTTAGACAGGTCGTGTCGAGTGAGATCTTGGTCCAGTGGGGGCACGCTGAGTGCACCCACTGGGTGTAGTCCTCGAGACCGTTGCCGACTGCGGGCAGTCGACGGTGTTCTGAGAACATTTTTTTCCTCCACTCGGGCTGGGCGGACCATGCTGTCAGGACCCCGATTCCAAGTCACATCGATCTAGCCGGTAACACCTCATATCACTTTGCGGCCTCACACACGGTATTCCCACGGGTGTCGCCTTACCATGGCCCGGGACCGTTTGCGCCTTTTGGCTCACGTATATGATAGTGTCCCTAGCATCCATATGACAGAGAACCCGGGCCGACATGACTAGTCGTGTACCCAAAGTGCCACTAACTTACGGGGACAGGCATACATGAATCAACATTGAGCATGTCGGTCAGCAGCGTGTGAATCCGGGCTGTAGCACTGGGCTAACAGGACTCCGGGAACCCGGGCTGTAGCAGGCAAGGCAGGACTCCGGATGTCACCGCGTGACATTTCCCCGAAGGGACAGACATAGGAACGAAGTGAATCACATGCCGGCCAGTCAAATGTTCCGGAGCAGTAGTGCTGGGCTAGCAGGACTCCGGTGAACCGGGCTGTAGCGGACTACTATGGCTCATGGAAGCACAAGACTACATTTCCCCATAAGAGAGGCTACCAAGGATAAACAACTAGGTTGCCGGATCCCGCACATACCAAGCATTTCAATCATACACACAATATGCTCGATATGTGCAAATACAACATGGCATCACAACAAGACTCTACGACTCAGAGTATTTATTCATTAGGCTCCGAAGAGCGAGATATTACAAACATGGGTCTCATGACCCAACATTCAGAGCATACAAGTCAAAGCACATGCGGAAGCTTAACATGTCTGAGTACAGACATCTATAAATGAAAAAAACTGAGAAGCCTGACTATCTACCAGATCCTGCCGACGGCACAAGATCGTAGCTGAGGTATCAAGCTAAACGTCGAAGTCCACACGGAACTACAAGCGAGACTGACGTCTCTCTGCAAAACATAAAATAAGCAAACGTTAGTACAAATGTACCCAGCAAGACTTACATCAGAACTATCTACATATGCATCGGTATCAACAAAGGGGGTGGTGGAGTTTAACTGCAGCAAGCCAGCTTTGACTCGGTGGCTATCCTAACTACGACCGCAAGTAACTCTTTTGAGGTGGCGCACACGAGTCCACATATTCACCATATAAATACTCCACTATGGATCCCCTCCCGTCTCCCTACGAGAACGCCATCCATAGCACTCACGCTTATCTTGCGCATTTTAGAGTATCCACTTTCACTTGTCTATGAACTGTTATAGGCAACCCAGAAGTCCTTTACCGCGGACACGGCTATTCGAATAGATCACATTAACCCTGCAGGGGTGTACTTCGTCACACACACTCTCACCACTTACCGCCGTTTACACAGCATGTACTCGGCAACCTTCAAGCGGAAGCCCAACGTGGGTGTCGGCCACAGCCTACCTAAACACTCAAGTCTCTAGTCCAGGTTTATCGCCTATTCAGGTTCTATCTGCAGGGAGTCCGGCCGAGGTTTCCACATACGGCCCCGAACGATCTGTACAGGGTTCCGAGACACCAAACGGGCGCCCGGCATGCCCGGCCACGTGCCTACCGCATCACAGCCCACCCCTCGGGTCAGCGCTGCCCACGGCCTCCAGCATACTACAAACACCAGAAACTACTTGCAACTCCTGGACAGAGGACAAGGGTGATTAAGAAGCCGAGAGGGTCCATTGGTTTCGGGCCCAATGCGTGGTAGTAACTGTATCATGGATCACAAACACAGAACTCAGTTCCTGAGGACGGCTTCAATGAGACAACCCACCATGTACTCCTACATGGCCTCTCACCGCTACCTTTACCAAATCGTGTTCACACACTTAGCTCACACACAGTAGGACATGTTCATCACCATTCCAACTCATCCCCGATGAATCAGACCTGACACAACTCTAAGCAATAGCAGGCATGACAAACAAGCATGAATGAGTAGGCACATCAGGGCTCAAACAACTCCTACTCATGCTAGTGGGTTTCATCTATTTACTATGGCAATGACAGGTCATGCAGAGGATAAGGGGTTCAACTACCGCAGCAAGTAACAGATGAATCGTTGTTGTCCTAATGCAGTAAAAGAGAGCAGGAGCGAGAGAGTGGGTTTGTATCGGAATGGACAAGGGGGTTTTGCTTGCCTGGCACTTCTGAAGATCATATAGCTCTTCATCAGTATCATCGAACTCATCGTCGGAACCACGTCTATCGAGAGGGGACAACCACCGGCAAACAAGGAAGAACACAATCAATGCAATGCAACAATTATGATGCATGCTAAGACATGGCAATATGAATGTGTTTTGGCTAATGCAACTACAAACAGATGGGTTTGGGTCATTTTGAACCAAAGGTTCAATCCCAAACTCAAATTATGAATTTAAATAGTGCGTTACCATGTTTTGAATAAACAGCATGGCTAAGTTGTTTATACATGCATGAAACCAGTACAGATGGATAGATTGGATTTTTCTGATCATTTTTCATATATAAATCTTTTCAATCTGAGTTATAGATTATTTTCTATGATTTTTAGAAGTTTGCTACATTTTCTGGAATTTTCTGAATTATTTTAAATCCAGAAAACCAATACTGCGTCAGCATGACATCATGCTGACGTCAGCAGGTCAACGGGCCACGGTCTAGGTCAAACCTGACGCGTGGGTCCCGTATGTCAGTGTGACAAGGCAGGAACAGAGGCTGACCGGTGGGTCCAGGTCCACGCTGACGTGGCCAGGTCAACCTGACCTGTGGGACCCGCGAGGTTAGTTTAAACTAGACAAAAGTAAACCCGGGTTAATTAGGGCGTGGGCCCCAGGTGTCAGTGAGATAGGGGGTTAACCAGGTGTCATTAGCGCTAAGCGTCGGGATTAGGCCGACGGCTAATCGCCGGCGAGGCCAGAGGCGAAGCTGGTGCTCGGGATCGCGCTACGAGGCACGGTTCGAGCCATGGCTGGGCGCTTTGGAGAGCCCTTGCCGGTGCGCGTCGAATGGTGGTGGTGGCTGGGCCTGTGGTGACCGGAGTCGACGGCGGCGAGCTCTTTTGCGGCCGCCGGAGTTCGGGTGGGTGCGGGGTTAGCGCTGCGGCTTGCAAACAAACTGGCTATCGCGCTAGCGTTGCTCTACGGGACATCGCGAGTGCAACGGAAGCATGCGCGGGGCCATTTGGTCGTCGGAGCCACGGCGGCGACGAGCTCATGCGGCGGCGAGCTTCGGGCACGGTGGCTAGTCTAGCTAGAGCTCGAAATCGAGCACGGGAGTAGGGGGAAACGGTTTAGGGGCTCACAGTGATTCCGTAGGGTAGGTCAGTGGCCTCGGGGACGGCTTTGGACGAGGCGGATCGACGCCGGCGATCTCCGGCCAGAGGCGGCGGGGACGAGCTCGATGGCGACGCTTCCGAGCGTCGGGGCTTGCTTCCTTCATCGAGGAGACGTAGGAGACGATGGCGGTGCTGCTGGACATCCTAGCTAGGCGAGGGGGGGCTCGGTGCCACGACGAACAGCGACGGTGGCGACGGCTCCGTTCGGTGGTGCACGCGAGAGGGAAGCAGAGGAGGGGTTGGGGTCCAGGGGGGAGAGAGGAGAGGCGCAGGGGGCGAGGGGGAGTGTGTGGCACTCGGGGCTGGCTCCAGAAGCGGCGGAAGCAGGAGGTGGCACGGCGCGCGTGGGCGCGCACGGCGGCCACACGCCTCTCGTCCTACTGGCGAGAGGTGGGAGATGACTGGCAGCGGCGCTGGGCTGGGCCGGCCAGGTGGGCTGGCCAGCTGGGCTGCGACAGGTGAGGCCAGGTAGGTTTCCTTTCTCTCTCTTTTTTTATTTGTTTCTGTTTTCTATTATTCTGTAGTCTTTAGGGCTTTATTAAAAATACTTAGACACTTCCAAAAATCATGAAACTACTCATGATCACTGTTGGGAATATATCCTACAGTAAACATTTTAGTTTATGATTATTTGAGCATTTAAAATATTTAATAGCATTTAAATGCCCAAATGCAAATAGAGTATGATTTAATCCAGAGCCCAAATATGTCATGGAAAAATGTGCATCACCTCTGGTTACTGTTTCCAGCATTTTCCAAGAATGATGAACATTTTTGAAAGCCATTTGGATTTACTGGAAATATTTTGGTTGAACCTAGTGAATTCCTTTAATGCTAGGGTTTAGGCAATCCCCATTTCAAGTTTCTTTCAAAGTTTAAACATGATGCACACATGAAGTTAGCCTAGTGCAATGTCAGAAGCTAGGGATGTGACAACTCACCCCCACTAAACAAGAATCTCGTCCCGAGATTCAAGACGTGAGGTAAGAAGACAGAGGGGACACAAACTAACACAATCTTCATGATCCAATTTCTCTTCTCCAAGATGTTGATTCATTGCATCACCTTGATCTCGACGTCTTGCTTTGAGAACTACATCCAACATAACAACGAATAGAGAGAGAGAATTTTAGAAGAATCGATCTTTCTGAGATTCGAGCAACTTAGGAGCATCTTAATGATCACAAGATCAATTCACGGAATGAGTTATAGAAACATCTCTGGAGCTGAGAGGCAAAACATGCATCAGGGTGATGGGAAGAGACAGATGGTGAAAGTTCAAGTTGGTAGGCAACAATTCCACGCTTGGGTAAGATGGGACAAGAGTTCAAAGTAGCGAGGAAATAATTGCTACGATTCCATAACGGGGCACCTTAGGGAAGGTGGCTCGTAGAAATATTCCCTTAAGTGGCAAAAAGAATTTCTTTCGATACGAAGATCATTGAAACTCTTTGTACCAGCCTAAGGCAACCACAATCGATCGTTTGGCGGAGTCCAAAGGAATGGCATATCCGGATTAAAATGGATGATGCGGACTACCTTGTTGAAGACAACGCAAGGGATGATTTGCTTGCGCGTGCTCTCAAGAACTTGAGCATTTCCATATTCATCAAGGTTTTACCAATATCCGTGTCGAGGATCCTGGCAACACAACTTACTACCATGATGAATGGTGATGGATGATGCAGATGCAAAGGAAGATAACACCTTCTAGGATTTCACCTTAGCGAGGCCAAGGGGATGAAATCTGAACGATCGACCGAGAGACATTTAGTACTCCGCTTCTAATGTTCTCCTTGATGTGCTAGTGCAACCCATTTATTAAAATGGTTTGGTACGTAGAACATCAAGTAAAAGGTCGGACTTCGGGAGCACAAGAATCCATAAGGAATATCTACGGAAGTAGAATCTTACGAAATCCTTATGGAGAGGTGGCCAACTTCCTCAATCAAGATACTATAATAATAGGTCTTCCGGTTGGGTGTGTTGGCCACGACATCCACTCTACCGGTTACCGAGAGACCAATATTATAGCTCTTGGGAAACGTTCCAACCATCACATCTGCCCGAGATTCAGATCTGGTTGGTGGCAGGATATTCCAGACTCATCGAGTCTAGGAAGAAAAATGAAGGTTTGCAACACAAATCGACGAGATGACGTTGCGAGATTCTCAGGGGATGAACTACGATAGCAAGCTCCAAAACATGAGATGGTTCTGCTACAACATGTGAACACGCTGTCCCAGACAAGCATGACCACATAGTAGTCTTAGAATAAAACACTACCGAGTTCTGATTAGGAACCATCATTGCGGAGAGCGAAGTCATGCGCATGTACCTTTGGGTCCTTAAGGAATAGCACTTAAGAACTTCTTTTCCTTGAACAAATCAATCAGTGGCTTGGTGTGCTAGGGATTCATATAGAATGAAGGTTGCAAGTCTCCAGACCAAAGAATACTTCGCACGTGTGCATGACTGACTTGGGATGATTCCAGAGCAATCGAAACAAACTTTCTCAAGTTCACGGCGGCAACTTGCATCATATGCACGTGAACTAGAGGAAGTCACTTCTTCCATCAAAACATAAACTTCATGAGCTAACACGAGGAAGATGCTTTCAAAAGTTTCCAACGCTAACTTAGATGTTCAACCAAATCATGGAGGAGATAAGGATGTTGTCGATGGGCTCAACAACAAACCATCTAGGCTTCCATATGGATGGAATTCCACAATTAAGTGAACACGGTGATAGCATTGGTCAGACCAAAAGATGTAATGGTGTATGCTCGAGGAATCAACCACGAGTAAGACAACATTACGAACATCGTTGGTTCTGATTTGATTTGATGATAGCCCATACTCAAATCAAAGTTTGGTTAAGATGATAGGTCCATTAATTGATCACGAGGACCAATCGATGAAGAAATCACCATTCTACAACACACAACACAAGATATCCCTTTGGAAATGAACTAAGTTAGACAAGTTTTTATCTTCCAACTCTCCAAGTTGTTGTTTAGCTTGACCAACTAGCTCAGGGGTATCCAACACAGATTCTTGGAGAATGGGTGGTTTGGAGGAAAACCAACATGATCACGAACTCAACATAGCGGTCAGGTGACAACCTGGTAATACATCCGAGAAGACATTCGGAACATCACGAACCACCGATATGTTACTAAGCTCGAGAACGATCTTGCTTTTCAGAGCAAGACGATATGACCAAATAAGCAAGGACTGACACTATCCTAACTCATTGATCGAAAAGTGCACCGGGAATAAGGACTGGGTAGCACGATCAACCTTAGGATGTGATTCAGTAACCAACACGCTAAGGATGAAATTATTGTCCTTTAACTACCAAGCAACGGAGTTGCTAGGAGTATTGATTTCACGCATCACGATTCACTTGTCGGTGTTCTGGTTACAATAACACGGGACCAAGAAATGAGTGATGATGGCGAGGAGTATCACTGCGTCAAGAATTCATAAGAGGTGGTGCAATTCCTACGATATTCTCGACATAAAGGGGGTAATACTCGAAGGTAGAACAGAACAAAAGCTGGTTAGGCATTTGATCTGCGGAATACAACTACTTTGACCCAATCCCAGAGATGGACGAGGTACTGGAGTTTGTTTCTCCTAGTCATTCCGGATTAGAATGGCTTGACAGACCACAAGAATAATAGGCATCGATAACACAAATGCACAATTGCTCCTGACTATCAATTGATAGACGAGGGCCAGAAAATAACTAAAGAGGGACAACCCAAAGGAACATATGTTTTTTCTGAGTTGTGGATGCATGGATTAGTATGTCGAACAAATTCAACATATTTCTTCCGGATAACCCATGCCGAGGAGGAAGGACTAGCAGAGTCACAATATGAATGGAGTACTCCTCAAGAGCACTCTAGTTGTGATCTTTCGGTTCCGCGAGGAACTTCTTCCATAAGCAGTTCATGGTATTAGGAAGAATGATATACCACGGACCTCGAAGACTATCACAAGGGTTACTAATATCCTAAAGGAACGAGCAAACACTAGCTACACGAGTTAAGTAGAGTGAATCATGGGTTCAAGAACCCAGAAATAGAATGCCTACTAACTAAGTGGCATCACGGGATGCTTTCAAGAATAATGGCCAGAATCATCACACTGGGGATACAAAGCATTGCTAGATTACTGAGTGGTTCTCTAAAACGACTGGGGTCATAATAATAGCT
The DNA here is from genome assembly GCF_002575655.3 of Aegilops tauschii subsp. strangulata. Classification (NCBI taxonomy): domain Eukaryota; kingdom Viridiplantae; phylum Streptophyta; class Magnoliopsida; order Poales; family Poaceae; genus Aegilops; species Aegilops tauschii. Next base: position 302,829,987 of record NC_053041.3, on the reverse strand, counting down.
CCAACATATATTACGAGGTAACGAAGTACCTTAACACACTGGTCAGTGTGATTAATCTGGCCCAAGGAACATCGGGAACGGAAAAAAAGGATTTGCAAATGCATCAGACTATTTAGAGACCCGGGATGACTCGGACAGCATAACGGCTGTAAATGCTCAAAAAGATTTAAGACATCCTGCAAAATGGTGGCGTAACCACTCGATCATCACAATATCAAGAATTTGAGGCCAGCTATGGATACACGGAAGTAGTAGGAACTGAAATGAAGCTTAAATCCAACAGTCCTATGAGTCTACGGATTAGTAACACGTGATCCTGATAGAAAGATAAGAAGCCTAGTTCTTAATCCCCGTAGAAGAGAAGAGGGTGACTCAGATCAGAAGGGCATAAGGTAAAGGAGTAAAAAGAGGCTTACGTTCCCTCCCACAATCAATTCCCTTATATAACTAAAGCATTTCTAGACTCAACTTCGACCAGTTTGGCTTCGTAAACCTACAGGCAGTCAGGCTCTGATACCAAACGCTGTTAGGACCCCGATTCCAAGTCACATCGATCTAGCCGGTAACACCTCATATCACTTTGCGGCCTCACGCACGGTATTCCCACGGGTGTCGCCTTACCATGGCCCGGGACCGTTTGCGCCTTTTGGCTCACGTATATGATGGTGTCGCTAGTATCCATATGACAGAGAACCCGGGCCGACATGACTAGTCGTGTACCCAAAGTGGCACTAACTTACGGGGACAGGCATACATGAATAAACATCGAGCATGTCGGTCAGCAGCGTGTGAATCCGGGCTGTAGCACTGGGCTAACAGGACTCCGGGAACCCGGGCTGTAGCAGGCTAGGCAGGACTCCGGATGTCACCGCGTGACATTTCCCCGAAGGGACAGACACAGGAACGAAGTGAATCACATGCCGGCCAGTCAAATGTTCCGGAGCAGTAGTGCTGGGCTAGCAGGACTCCGGTAAACCGGGCTGTAGCGGACTACTATGGCTCATGGAAGCACAAGACTACATTTCCCCATAAGAGAGGCTACCAAGGATAAACAACTAGGTTGTCGGATCCCGCACATACCAAGCATTTCAATCATACACACAATATGCTCGATATGTGCAAATACAACATGGCATCACAACAAGACTCTAAGACTCAGAGTATTTATTCATTAGGCTCCGAAGAGCGAGATATTACAAACATGGGTCTCATGACCCAACATTCAGAGCATACAAGTCAAAGCACATGCAGAAGCTTAACATGTCTGAGTACAGACATCTATAAATGAAAAAGGCTGAGAAGCCTGACTATCTACCAGATCCTGCCGTGGGCACAAGATCGTAGCTGAGGTATCAAGCTAAACGTCGAAGTCCACACGGAACTACTAGCGAGACTGACGTCTCTCTGCAAAACATAAAACAAGCAAACGTGAGTACAAATGTACCCAGCAAGACTTACATCAGAACTATCTACATATGCATCGGTATCAACAAAGGGGGTGGTGGAGTTTAACTGCAGCAAGCCAGCTTTGACTCGGTGGCTATCCTAACTACGACTGCAAGTAACTCTTTTGAGGTGGCGCACACGAGTCCACATATTCACCATATAAATACTCCACTATGGATCCCCTCCCGTCTCCCTACGAGAACGCCATCCATAGCACTCACGCTTATCTTGCGCATTTTAGAGTATCCACTTTCACTTGTCTATGAACTGTTATAGGCAACCCAGAAGTCCTTTACCGCGGACACGGCTATTCGAATAGATCATATTAACCCTGCAGGGGTGTACTTCGTCACACACACTCTCACCACTTACCGCCGTTTACACAGCATGTACTCGGCAACCTTCAGGCGGAAGCCCAACGTGGGTGTCGTCCACAGCCTACCTAAACACTCAAGTCTCTAGTCCAGGTTTATCGCCAATTCAGGTTCCATCCGCAGGGAGTCCGGCCGAGGTTTCCACATACGGCCCCGAACGATGTGTATAGGGTTCCGAGACACCAAACGGGCGCCCCGCATGCCCGGCCACGTGCCTACCGCATCACAGCCCACCCCTCGGGTCAGCGCTGCCCACGGCCTCCAGCATACTACAAACACCAGAAACTACTTGCAACTCCTGGACAGAGGACAAGGGTGATTAAGAAGCCGAGAGGGTCCATTGGTTTCGGGCCCAATGCGTGGTAGTAACTGTGTCATGGATCACAAACACAGAACTCAGTTCCTGAGGATGGCTTCAATGAGACAACCCACCATGTACTCCCACATGGCCTCTCACCGCTACCTTTACCAAATCGTGTTCACACACTGAGCTCACACACAGTAGGACATGTTCATCACCATTCCAACTCATCCCCGATGAATCAGACCTGACACAACTCTAAGCAATAGCAGGCATGACAAACAAGCATGAATGAGTAGGCACATCAGGGCTCAAACAACTCCTACTCATGCTAGTGGGTTTCATCTATTTACTGTGGCAATGACAGGTCATGCAGAGGATAAGGGGTTCAACTACCGCAGCAAGTAACAGATGAATCGTTGTTGTCCTAATGCAGTAAAAGAGAGCAGGAGCGAGAGAGTGGGTTTGTATCGGAATGGACAAGGGGGTTTTGCTTGCCTGGCACTTCCGAAGATCATATAGCTCTTCATCAGTGTCATCGAACTCATCGTCGGAACCACGTCTATCGAGAGGGGACAACCACCGGCAAACAAGGAAGAACACAATCAATGCAATGCAACAATTATGATGCATGCTAAGACATGGCAATATGAATGTGTTTTGGCTAATGCAACTACAAACAGATGGGTTTGGGTCATTTTGAACCAAAGGTTCAATCCCAAACTCAAATTATGAATTTAAATAGTGCCTTATCATGTTTTGAACTAAACAGCATGGTTAAGTTGTTTAGACATGCATGAAACCAGTACATATGGATAGATTGGATTTTTTTGATCATTTTTCATATATAAATCTTTTCAATCTGAGTTATAGATTATTTTCTATGATTTTTAGAAGTTTGCTACATTTTCTGGAATTTTCTGAATTATTTTAAATCCAGAAAACCAATACTGCGTCAGCATGACATCATGCTGACGTCAGCAGGTCAACGGGCCACGGTCCAGGTCAAACCTGACGCGTGGGTCCCGTATGTCAGTGTGACAAGGCAGGAACAGAGGCTGACCGGTGGGTCCAGGTCAACGCTGACGTGGCCTGGTCAACCTGACCTGTGGGACCCGCGAGGTTAGTTTAAACTAGACAAAAGTAAACCCGGGTTAATTAGGGCGTGGGCCCCAGGTGTCAGTGAGATAGGGGGGGTTAACCAGGTGTCATTAGCGCTAAGCGCCGGGATTAGGCCGGCGGCTAATCGCCGGCGAGGCCAGAGGCGAAGCTGGTGCTCGGGATCGCGCTACGAGGAACAGTTCGAGCCATGGCTGGGCGCTTTGGAGAGCCCTTGCCAATGCGCGTCGAATGGTGGTGGTGGCTGGGCCTGTGGTGACCGGAGTCGACAGCGGCGAGCTCTTTTGCGGCCGCCGGAGTTCGGGTGGGTGCGGGGTTAGCGCTGCGGCTTGCAAACAAACTGGCTATCGCGCTAGCGTTGCTCTACGGGACATCGCGAGTGCAACGGACGCACGCGCGGGGCCATTTGGTCGCCGGAGCCACGGCGGCGACGAGCTCATGCGGCGGCGAGCTTCGGGCACGGTGGCTAGTCTAGCTAGAGCTCGAAATCGAGCACGGGAGTAGGGGGAAACTGTTTAGGGGCTCACAGTGATTCCGTAGGGTAGGTCAGTGGCCTCGGGGACGGCTTTGGACGAGGCGGATCGACGCCGGCAATCTCCGGCCAGAGACGGCGGGGACGAGCTCGATGGCGACGCTTCCGGGCGTCGGGGCTTGCTTCCTTCGTCGAGGAGACGTAGGAGACAATGGCGGTGCTGCTGGACATCCTAGCTAGGTGAGGGGGGCTCGGTGGCCACGACGAACGGCGACGGTGGCGACGGCTCCGTTCGGTGGTGCGCGTGAGAGGGAAGCAGAGGAGGGGTTGGGGTCCAGGGGGAGAGATGAGAGGCGCAGGGGGCGAGGGGGAGTGCGTGGCACTCGGGGCTGGCTCCAGAAGCGGCGGAAGCAGGAGGTGGCACGGCGCGCGTGGGCGCGCACGGCGACCACACGCCTCTCGTCCTACTGGCGAGAGGTGGGAGATGACTGGCAGCGGTGCTTGGCTGGGCCGGCCAGGTGGGCTGGCCAGCTGGGCTGCGACACGTGAGGCCAGGTAGGTTTCCTTTCTCTCTCTTTTTTTATTTGTTTCTGTTTTCTATTATTCTGTAGTCTTTAGGGCTTTATTAAAAATACTTAGACACTTCCAAAAATCATGAAACTACTCATGATCACTGTTGGGAATATATCCTACAGTAAACATTTTAGTTTATGATTATTTGAGCATTTAAAATATTTAATAGCATTTAAATGCCCAAATGCAAATAGAGTATGATTTAATCCAGAGCCCAAATATGTCATGGAAAAATGTGCATCACCTCTGGTTACTGTTTCCAGCATTTTCCAAGAATGATGAACATTTTTGAAAGCCATTTGGATTTACTGGAAATATTTTGGTTGAACCTATTGAATTCCTTTAATGCTAGGGTTTAGGCAATCCCCATTTCAAGTTTCTTTCAAAGTTTAAACATGATGCACACATGAAGTTAGCCTAGTGCAATGTCAGAAGCTAGGGATGTGACACATGCCAACTGGGAAATCGAACCAGTGGGGGCACGCTAAGTGCACCCACTGGGTGTAGTCCCCGAGACTACTGTTGAATGTTTGATTCAGCAACAGTCTTAGAACTCTTTTGCCGTAGCAATCTGATCTTGCACTTTTTCACTCGGAAGTAACTGATCTTTGTTTCTGTCTATTAATTTGCCTTGTTGTTGATTGCAGAAATTTTGTGAGCTTGGGACCCAGTATGTTGCCTTGGAATGGGAGAAAATCGAACTCAAGCTTGATCTGGATCTGGCCAAGGAGAACCTGAAGAAGGCTCAAGATGAAGTGGCAATCATGGGAGGTAACAACTTGTCGACTGTATGCCTTGTTATTTTTCCTTTCCCATCCTCTTTTGAGACGAGTGAGTGATCCCACTCGAATAGATGTGCGTAGTGAAAACCGTCAACTCCAAGCCCGACTGAGGAATGTTGTTTCTTTAGACAAAATGAAGCAGGCCTTGGAGCATAAGGACATTGATCTTGTGGGGGCGCAGAAGACGGCGCGTGAGAAGACTGAACTAGCTGACAAGAAGCTAGATTTAGTCGGCAAACTGGAGGAGGAGAATGCCAAACTGAAGACCGCCGTTGACGAGGCGAAGAAAGAAGCTGTGCAGCTGAAGCAGGAGAAGGTGGTCCTGGCTGACAAAGTGGGGGCGCTCACTCGAAAGAGGGATGAATTGGAGGTCTATCTGGGAGGTCTTGCCAAGAAGATGTTCCTCATGCTCGAAGGTACCTTTCTTCATCCGACTAGATTCAAAGAACTTCCTCACAATGTTGCTGCCAATTCATTACTTTTCTCGCCGTGCAGAGTTCTGCCAAAATTTCGAGGAGGAAACTGGGCGGATCGAGACGGGTTTGGACCCCATCAACTCTCCTGTCGGAGATGAAGCCGCAATGAACGTGCTGCGACTGGAACCTCGCCTTGCCAGCGTCTTGGACTATATCGATCGGCTAAAGGTCGCACTGACTCCGGTGGACAAGGAGCTATGGCCAGAGGAAAATCTTCGAAATGAACTTGAGTCTCTGATGACTCGCCTCAGTGACATCCATGGTCGAGTGCAAGCTTGGAAGAAGTCACCTGCTCGTTGCGGAGCCGATGTGGCCTTATCACTTGTTCGAGTTCACTACAAGGAAGCTAGGGAGGATAAGCTGAAGGCACTCCAGGTGGCTAACACGAAGAAGCTCCAGTTTGAAGACTTCATGGAGATTTTTATCGACGCAGCCACTCGGATCATCGACGGAATTGACTTGGACACCTTTGTCGAGCCAGCTAGCCCTCCTCCCGCCGAGTGATAAACTTGATGATTTGAATACATTTGCCTCAGAATGTCGAGTGATCATGTAACCGTTAAACTCTTTCGGGCTTGACGTCTGAGTACTTTTGCTTGTGGTTCTGGACCTCACTGGATTTATCCGAACTTGGTTGTTTTATCTGAATGCGGTTTTCTTGCCTCCAATTTGCTTGGATTTTTTAACTTAGGCGAGGCTGGTTCGCGGCTAAGCTCCTGAGTACAGGGTGGAGCAGGCATTGTACTTGTGGTGCAGCTCAGAGTGCACCTCGTTGTACTTGGGGATTGCTCTCCCTGAGTGGGAGGATTGCTCTCCACTCGGAGCATTTTTGAAACTTAGGTGAGTACGGGGTCACAGCTAAGCCCCCGAGTGGGAGGATTGCTCTCCACTCGGAGTGTTTTTGAAACTTAGGCGATTACAGGGTCGCAGCTAAGTCCCCGAGTGAGAGGGTTGCTCTTCACTCGGAGTATGTTTTTGAAACTTAGGCGAGTACGGGGTCGCAGCTAAGTCCCCGAGTGAGAGGGTTGCTCTTCACTCGGAGTATGTTTTTGAAACTTAGGCGAGTACGGGGTCGCAGCTAAGTCCCCGAGTGAGAGGGTTGCTCTTCACTCAGAGTATGTTTTTGAAACTTAGGCGAGTATGGGGTCGCAGCTAAGTTCCCGAGTGAGAGGGTTGCTCTTCACTCGGAGTATGTTTTTGAAACTTAGGTGAGTATGGGGTCGCAGCTAAGTCCCCGAGTGAGAGGATTGCTCTTCACTCGGAGTATGTTTTTGAAACTTAGGTGAGTACGGGGTCGCAGCTAAGTCCCCGAGTGAGAGGGTTGCTCTTCACTCGGAGTATGTTTCTGAAACTTAGGCGAGTACGGGGTCGCAGCTAAGTCCTCGAGTGAGAGGATTGCTCTTCACTCGGAGTATGTTTTTGAAACTTAGGCGAGTACGCGGTCGCAGCTAAGTCCCCGAGTGAGAGGGTTGCCCTTCACTCGGAGTATGTTTTGAAACTTAGGCAAATTTGGCTCGCAGCTAAGCCCCCGAGTGAGAGGGTTGCTCTTCACTCAGAGTATGTTTTGAAACTTAGGCGAATCTGGTTCGCAGCTAAGCCCCCGAGTGAGAGGGTTGCTCTTCACTCAGAGTATGTTTTGAAACTTAGGCAAATCTGGTTCGCAGCTAAGCCCCCGAGAGTGAGGGTTGCTCTTCACTCGGAGTATGTTTTGAAACTTAGGCGAATCTGGTTCACAGCTAAGCCCCCGAGTGAGAGGGTTGCTCTTCACTCGGAGTATGTTTTGAAACTTAGGCGAATCTGGTTCGCAGCTAAGACACGGAGTGTGAGGGTTGCTCTTCACTCGGAGTATGTTTGGAAACTTAGGCGATTCTGGTTCGCAGCTAAGCCCCCGAGTGTGAGGGTTGCTCTTCACTTGGAGTATGTTTTGAAAGTTAGGCGAATCTGGTTCGCAACTAAGCCCCCGAGTGAGAGGGTTGCTCTTCACTCGGAGCATGTTTTGAAACTTAGGCAAATCAGGTTCGTGGCTAAGCCACCCACTGGGGGATTTGGACACACATTTATGCGAAAACAATCATTAGGAGACTGCGGAAATCATGTCGTGATAAACAATCTGAAAAGTACTCTTATTACATCTCGACGATCCGAGTGTTTAGGTATAAAAGCGGCGGAGCAGATCCGCGTTCCAAGAGCGCGGCTCGTCTTTCTTCTTGGCTATGTTGTAAAGGTGATATGCCCCGTTGTGCAGCACCTTGGTGACGATGAAGGGTCCTTCCCAGGCGGGGACGAGCTTATGAGGTCGTTGCTGATCCACTCGGAGCACAAGATCTCCTTCTTGAAATGCTTGACCTTTGACGTTTCGAGCGTGGAATCGACACAGGTCTTGCTAATAGATGGTCAACCGGATCAAAGCCATCTCTTGTTCTTCCTCCAGGAGATCAACGGCGTCCTGGCGTGCTTGCTCTGCCTCGGCTTCTGAGAAGAGTTCCACTCGGGGAGCATTGTGCAGCAAATCACTTGGAAGGACGGCTTCGGACCTGTACACCATGAAGAAAGGGGTTCGATCCGTCGACCGGTTGGGAGTCGTCCTCAATCCCCATAAAACAGACGGCAACTCAGTCACCCAAGCTCCACCTGCATGCTTGAGGTCGCGCATCAGTCGGGGTTTCAGCCCTTGGAGGATCAAACCATTTGCTCTTTCAGCTTGTCCATTCGACTGCGGGTGGGCAACGGATGCGTAGTCGACCCGAGTACCTTGGGAAGCACAGAATACTCTCAACTCATCAGAATCAAAGTTTGGGCCATTGTCCGTGATAATGTTGTGCGGAACTCTGTATCGGAACACTAACTCTCTGATAAAACTGATGGTTGTGCTTGAATCAAGATTCTTGATGGGTTTGGTTCAATCCAGTGAACTTGTCGACTTCCACGAGCAGATGAGTGAAGCCGCTTCTGCCGGTCCTTAGAGGTCCAATCATGTCCAATCCCCACACAGGAAATGGACAGACGAGTGGACTAGTCTTCAAGGTAGATGCGGGCTTGTGGGACATGTTCGAGTAAAACTGGCAACCTTCACACTTCACGACTATCTCTTTTGCCATTTCATTGGGCCGTGGCCAGTAGAACCCCGCTCGGTATGCTTTGGCCACGATGGTCTTGGAGGACTGATGTCTACTACACAACCTTCTTCTTGTAGACGTTGTTGGGCCTCCAAGTGCAGAGGTTTGTAGGACAGTAGCAAATTTCCCTCAAGTGGATGACCTAAGGTTTATCAATCTGTGGGAGGCATAGGATGAAGATGGTCTCTCTCGAGCAACCCTGCAACCAAATAACAAAGAGTCTCTTGTGTCCCCAACACACCCAATACAATGGTAAATTGTATAGGTGCACTAGTTCGGTGAAGAGATGGTGATACAAGTGCAATATGGATAGTAGATATAGGTTTTTGTAATCTGAAAATATAAAAACAGCAAGGTAACTAATGACGAAAGTGAGCGTAAACGGTATTGCAATGCTAGGAAACAAGGCCTAGGGTTCATACTTTCACTAGTGCAAGTTCTCTCAACAATAATAACATAATTGGATCATATAACTATCCCTCAACATGCAACAAAGAGTCACTCCAAAGTCACTAATAGCGGAGAACAAACGAAGAGATTATGGTAGGGTACGAAACCACCTCAAAGTTATTCTTCCCGATCAATCCATTGGGCTATTCCTATAAGTGTCACAAACAGCCCTAGAGTTCGTAGTAAAATAACACCTTAAGACACACATCAACCAAAACCCTAATGTCACCTAGATACTCCAATGTCACCTCAAGTATCCGTGGGTTTGATTATACGATATGCATAACACAATCTCAGATTCATCTATTCAACCAACACATAGAACCTCAAAGAGTGCCCCAAAGTTTCTACCGGAGAGTCAAGACGAAAACGTGTGCCAACCCCTATGCATAGGTTCATGGGCGGAACCCGCAAGTTGATCACCAAAACATACATCAAGTGGATCAATAGAATACCCCATTGTCACCACGGGTATCCCACGCAAGACATACATCAAGTGTTATCAAATCATTAAAAGACTCAATCCGATAGGATAACTTCAAAGGGGAAACTCAATCCATTACACGAGAGTAGAGGGGGAGAAACATTATAAAGATCCAACTATAATAGCAAAGCTCGCGATACATCAAGATCGTGCCAAATCAAGAACACGAGAGAGAGAGAGAGATCAAACACATAGCTACTGGTACATACCCTTAGCCCCGAGGGTGAACTACTCCCTCCTCGTCATGGAGAGCGCCAGGATGATGAAGATAGCCACCGGTGATGGTTCCCCCCCTCCGGCAGGGTGCCGGAATGCTGCAAACCTCTACCAGCTTCTGAACAGGACGACTGAATTGAATCTGCTATACGTGCTGCTGCTGCTGCAACATTCTGGATCGGAGTATGTGATACGTCTCCAACGTATCTATAATTTTTGATTGTTCCATGCTATTATATTATCTGTTTTGGATGTTTAATGGACTTTACTAAGCACTTTTACATTATTTTTGGGACTAACCTATTAACCGAAGGCCCAGTGCAAATTGCTGTTTTTTTTGCCTATTTCAGTGTTTTGCAGAAAAGGAATATCAAAAGGAGTCCAAACGGAATGAAACCTTCGGGAGAGTTATTTTTGGAACAAACAAGATCCAGCGGACTTGGAGTGGACGTCAAGAAAGAAGCAAGGAGGCCACGAGGCAGGGAGGCGCGCCTGCCCCCCTGGGCGCACCCCCACCCTCGTGGGCCCCTCGCAGCTCCAACGACCTACTTCTTCCTCCTATATATATCCATATACCCCGAAAACATCCAGGAGCACGACGAAACCCTATTTCCACCGCTGCAACCTTCTGTACCCGTGAGATCCCATCTTGGGGCCTTTTCTGGCGCTCCGCCAGAGGGGGCATCGATCATGGAGGGCTTCTACATCAACACCATAGCCTCTCCGATGATGTGTGGGTAGTTTACCTCAGACCTTCGGGTCCATAGTTATTAGCTAGATGGCTTCTTCTCTCTCTCTGGATCTCAATACAAAGTTCGCCTTGATCTTCTTGGAGATCTATTCGATGTAACTCTTTTTGCGGTGTGTTTGTCGTGATCCGATGAATTGTGGGTTTATGATCAAGATTATCTATGAACAATATTTGAATCTCCTCTGAATTCTTTTATGTATGATTTAATATCTTTGCAAGTCTCTTCGAATTATCAGTTTGGTTTGGCCTACTAGATTGATCTTTCTTGCAATGGGAGAAGTGCTTAGCTTTGGGTTCAATCATGCGGTGCTCGATCCTAGTGACAGAAGGGGAAACAACACGTATTGTATTGTTGCCATCGAGGATAAAAAGATGGGGTTTATATCATATTGCTTGAGTTTATCCCTCTACATCATGTCATCTTGCCTAATGCGTTACTCTATTCTTATGAACTTAATACTCTAGATGCATGCTGGATAGCGGTCGATGTGTGGAGTAATAGTAGTAGATGCAGAATCGTTTCGGTCTAATTGCCGCGGACGTGATGCCTATATACATGATCATGCCTAGATATTCGCATAACTATGCACTATTCTATCAATTGCTCGACAGTAATTTGTTCACCCACTGTAATACTTAGGCTATCTTGAGAGAAGCCACTAGTGAAACCTATGGCCCCCGGGTCTATTCTCCATCATATAAGTTCCAATCTATTTTTACTTTGCAATCTTTACTTTCAATCTATATCATAAAAATACCAAAAATATTTATCTTATTATCTCTATCAAATCTCAATTTTGCAAGTGGCCGTGAAGGGATTGACAACCCCTTTATCGCGTTGGTTGCAAGGTTCTTATTTGTTTGTGTAGGTACGAGGGACTTGCGTGTGGCCTCCTACTGGATTGATACCTTGGTTCTCAAAAACTGAGGGAAATACTTACGCTACTTTGCTGCATCACCCTTTCCTCTTCAAGGAAAAACCAACGCATGCTCAAGAGGTAGCAAGAAGGATTTCTGGCGCCGTTGCCGGGGAGTCTACGCACAAGTCAAGACATACCAAGTACCCATCACAAACTCTTATCCCTCGCATTACATTATTTGCCATTTGCCTCTCGTTTTCCTCTCCCCCAGTTCACCCTTGCCGTTTTCTTCGCCCTTTTTTCCGTTCGCTTTTTCCTTCGCTTTCTTCTTGTGTGTGCTTGTGTGTTGGAACGTTCGTCATGATGGCTCAAGATAATACTAAATTGTGTGACTTTTCCAATACCAACAACAATGATTTTCATAGCACTCCGATTGCTCCTCTTACCGATGCTGAATCTTGTGAAATTAATGTTGCCTTGCTGAATCTTGTCATGAAAGATCAATTCGCCAGCCTTCCTAGTGAAGATGTCGCTACCCATCTAAACAACTTTGTTGATTTGTGTGATATGCAAAAGAAGAATGATGTGGATAATGATATTGTTAAATTGAAGCTATTTCCTTTTTCACTTAGAGATTGTGCTAAAACTTGGTTTTCATCTTTGCCTAAAAATAGTATTGATTCATGGAATAAGTGCAAGGATGCTTTTATCTCTAACTATTTTCCTCCCACTAAGATTATCTCTCCTAGAAACGATATTATGAATTTTAAGCAACTTGATCATGAACATGTTGCACAAGCTTGGGAGAGGATGAAAGTAATGATCCGTAATTGCCCTACACATGGTTTGAATTTATGGATGATTATACAAAAAATTTATGCCGGATTGAATTTTGCTTCTAGAAATCTTTTAGATTCGGCCACGGGAGGCACTTTTATGGAAATCACTTTAGGAGAAGCTACAAAACTCCTAGATAATATTATGGTTAATTATTCTCAATGGCACACCGAAAGATCAACTAGTAAAAATTTCATGCGATAGAAGAGATTAATGTTTTGAGTGGAAAGATGGATGAACTTATTAAATTGTTTGATAATAAGAATGTTTCTTCTGATCCTAATGATATGCCTTTGTCTACCTTGATTGAGAATAATAATGAATCTATGGATGTGAATTTTGTTGGTAGGAATAATTTTGGTAACAACGCTTATAGAGGAAACTTTAATCCTAGGCCGTTTCCTAGTAATTCCTCTAATAATTATGGTAATTCCTACAACAACTCTTATGGAAATTTTAATAAGATGCCCTCTAATTTTGAGACTAGTGTTAAAGAATTTATGATTTCTCAAAAGAATTTCAATGCTTTGCTTGAAGAAAAATTACCTAAGATTGATGAATTGGCTAGGAACATGGATAAAATTTCTCTTGATGTTGATTCTTTGAAACTTAGATATATTCCACCCAAGCATGATATCAATGAGTCTCTCAAAGCTATGATAATTTTCATTGATGAGTGCAAAGAAAGAACCGCTAGGATGCGTGCTAAGAAAGATTGCTTTGTGAAGGCGTGTTCTTCTAGTTTTCATGATAATAAGGATGAAGATCTTAAAGTGATTGATGTATCTCCTATTAAATCTTTGTTTTGCAATATTAATCTTGATAATGATGGGACTGGAGATGAGTCAACTTTAGTTAAAAGGCGTCCCAATGATTCAGAGTTTTTAGATCTTGATGCAAAAATTGGTAAAAGTGGGATTGAAGAGGTCAAAACTTTACATAGAAATGAACCCACTATTTTGGATTTCAAGGAATTTAATTATGATAATTGTTCTTTAATAGATTGTATTTCCTTGTTGCAATCCATGCTAAATTCTCCGCATGCTTATAGTCAAAGTAAGGCTTTTACCAAACATATCGTTGATGCTTTAATGCAATCCTATGAAGAAAAGCTTGAATTGGAAGTTTCTATCCCTAGAAAACTTTATGATGATTGGGAACCTACTATTAAAATTAAAATTAAAGATCATGAATGCTATGCTTTGTGTGATTTTGGTGCTAGTGCTTCCACGATTCCGAAAACTTTGTGTGATGTGTTAGGTTTCCGTGAATTTGATGATTGTTCTTTAAACTTGCACATTGCGGATTCCACATTAAGAAACCTATGGGAAGAATTAATGATGTTCTTATGTTGCCAATAGGAATTATGAGCCCGTAGATTTCATTGTTCTTGATTGGTGCAATTATTGATATGAAAGAAGGGAATATTAGATTCCAATTTTCGTTAAGGAAATGCATGTAACACTTTCCTAGAAATAAAATTAAATTACCTTATGAATCTATTATGAGAGCCACTTATGGATTGCATGCCAAAGATGATAATACCTAGATCTATTCTTGCCTTTATGCCTATCTACGGGCGTTAAACGATAGCGCTTGTTGGGAGGCAACCCAATTTTATTTTTGTTCCTTGCTTTTTGGTTCTGCTTAGTAATAAATATTTGATCTAGCCTCTGGTTAGATGTGGTTTTATGTTTTAATTAGTGTTTGTGCCAAGTAAAACCTATAGGATCTTCTTGGATGATAGTTATTTGATCTTGCTGAAAAAGTCAGAAACTTTCTGCTCACGAAAACAATTGTTAAAAATCACCAGAACGTGATAAAATAATGATTCCAATTGCAGTAGATCAATAAACAAATTATCTAGGTCGTACTATTTTGGTAGATTTTGCTGACTTCCAGCAGTTTGCGTTAGATGCAGATTACTACAGACTGTTCTGTTTTTGACAGATTCTGTTTTTCGTGTGTCGTTTGCCTATTTTGATGAATCTATGGCTAGTATCGGAGGTTATGAACCATAGAGAAGTTGCAATACAGTAAGTTTAATACCAATATAAATAAAGAATGAGTTCATTACAGTACCTTAAAGTGGTGGTTTGTTTTATTTCGCTAACGGAGCTCATGAGATTTTCTGTTGAGTTTTGTGTTGTGAAGTTTTCAAGTTTTTGGGTAAAGATTTGATGGATTGTGGAACAAGGAGTGGCAAGAGCCTAAGCTTGGGGATGCCCAAGGCACCCCAAAGAAAAATCCAAGGACAACCAAAAGCCTAAGCTTGGGGATGCCCCGGAAGGCATCCCCTCTTTTGTCTTCGTCCATCGGTAACTTTACTTAATGCTATATTTTTATTCACCACATGATATGTGTTTTGCTTGGAGCGTCTTGTATGATTTGAGTCTTTGCTTTTTAGTTTACCATAATCATCCTTTTTGTACACACCTTTTGGGAGAGACACACATGAATCGGAATTTATTAGAATACTCTATGTGCTTCACTTATATCTTTTGAGCTAGAAAATTTTGCTCTAGTGCTTCACTTATATCTTTTAGAGCACGGCGGTGGTTTTATTTTATAGAAATAATTGATCTCTCATGCTTCACTTATATTATTTTGAGAGTATTTTAGAACAACATGGTAATTTGCTTTGGTTAAAATTTTGTCCTTAAGTGATGAGCATCCAAGATAGGTATAATAAAAACTATCATATAGAGTGCATTGAATATTATGAGAAGTTTGATACTTGATAATTGTTTTGAGATATGAAGATGGTGATATTAGAGTCATGCTAGTTGAGTAGTTGTGGATTTGAGAAATACGTGTTCTAAAGTTTGTGATTCCCGTAGCATGCACGTATGGTGAACCGTTATGTGATGAAGTCGGAGCATGATTTATTTGTTGATTGTCTTCCTTATGAGTGGCGGTGGGGGACGAGCGATGGTCTTTTCCTACCAATCTATCCCCCTGGGAGCATGCGTGTAGTACTTCGTTTCGATAACTAATATATTTTTGCAATAAGTATGTTAGTTCTTTATGACTAATGTTGAGTCCATGGATTATACACACTCTCACCCTTCCACTATTGCTAGCCTCTCTAATACCACGCACCTTTCGCCGGTATCATACACCCACCATATACCTTCCTCAAAACAGCCACCATACCTACCTATTATGGCATTTCCTTAGCCATTCCGAGATATATTGCCATGCAACTTTCCACCGTTCCGTTTATTATGACACGCTCCATCATTGTCATATTGCTTTGCATGATCATGTAGTTGACATTGTATTCATGGCAAAGCCACCATTCATAATTCTTTCATGCATGTCACTCTTGATTCATTGCATATCCTGGTACACTGCCGGAGGCATTCACATAGAGTTATTTTGTTCTAATTTTTGAGTTGTAAGTAAATAAAAGTGTGATGACCATCATTATTAGAGCATTGTCCCAAGTGAGGAAAGGATGATGGAGACTATGATTCCCCCACAAGTCGGGATGAGACTCCGGACGAAAAAAAGAAAAATTAGAGGCCATAAAAAGGCCCAAATAAAAAATGAGAGAAAAAGAGAGAAGGGACAATGTTACTATCCTTTTACCACACTTGTGCTTCAAAGTAGCACCATGATCTTCATGATAGAGAGTCTCCTATGTTGTCATTTTCATATACTAGTGGGAATTTTACATTATAGAACTTGGCTTGTATATTCCAATGATGGGCTTCCTCAAAAATGCCCTAGGTCTTCGTGAGCAAGCGAATTGGATGCACACCCACTTAGTTTCTTTTATTGAGCTTTCATACACTTATAGCTCTAGTGCATCCGTTGCTTGGCAGCCCTACTCACTCACAATTATATCTATTAATGGGCATCTCCACAGCCCGTTGATACGCCTAGTTGATGTGAGACTATCTTCTCCTTTTTTGTCTTCTCCACAACCACCATTCTATTGCACATATAGTGCTATGTCCATGGCTCACGCTCATGTATTGCGTGAAGATTGAAAAAGTTTGAGAACATCAAAAGTATGACACAATTGCTTGGCTTGTCATCGGGGTTGTGCATGATTTAAATATTTTCTGTGATGAACATAGAGCATAGCCAGACTATATGATTTTGTAGGGATAACATTGTTTGGCCATGTTATTTTGAGAAGACATGATTGCTTTGTTAGTATGCTTGAAGTATTATTATTGTCATGTCAATATTAAACTTTTATCTTGAATCTTTCGGATCTGAACATTCATGCCACAATAAAGAAAATTACATTAGGAAATATGCTAGGTAGATTTCCACATCAAAAATTCTGTTTTTATCATTTACCTACTCGAGGACGAGCAGGAATTAAGCTTGGGATGCTTGATACGTCTCCAATGTATCTATAATTTTTGATTGTTCCATGCTATTATATTATCTGTTTTGGATGTTTAATGGGCTTTACTAACCACTTTTACATTATTTTTGGGACTAACCTATTAACCGAAGGCCCAGTGCAAATTGTTGTTTTTTTTGCCTATTTCAGTGTTTCACAGAAAAGGAATATCAAATGGAGTCCAAACGGAATGAAACCTTTGGGAGAGTTATTTTTGGAACAAACGTGATCTAGGGGACTTGGAGTGGACGTCAAGAAAGAAGCGAGGAGGCCACGAGGCAGGGAGGCGCGCCTGCCCCCTGGGCGCGCCCCCACCCTCGTGGGCCCCTCGCAGCTCCACCGACCTACTTCTTCCTCCTATATATATATATATATATATCCATATACCCCGAAAACATCCAGGAGCACGACGAAACCCTATTTCCACAGCCACAACCTTCTGTACCCGTGAGATCCCATCTTGGGGCCTTTTTTGGCGCTCCGCCGGAGGGGCCATCGATCACGGAGGGCTTCTACATCAACACCATGTTGGGGATCGTTGCAGAAATTAAAAAATTTCTACGCATCACCAAGATCAATCTATGGAGTTTACTAGCAACGAGAGGGGAGTGATTCTTCATACCTTTTAAAATCACGATGCGGAAGCGTGGCAAGAACGCGGTTGGAGGAGTCGTACACGTAGCGATTCAGATCGCGGCAAAATCCGATCCAAGCACCGAACAACGGTGCCTCCGCGTTCAACACACGTGCAGCCCGGTGACGTCTCCCGCGCCTTGATCCAGCAAGGAGGAGGGAGAGGTTGAGGAAGAAGGCTCCGATAGCAGCACGACGGCGTGGTGGTGGTGGAGTGGCAGTTCTCCGGCAGGGCTTCGCCAAGCTCACGCATAGGAAGAGAGGTGTTGGGGAGGGGAGGGGCTGCGCCTTGGATGTGGTGCTGAAGCCCTCCCTCCACCCCTCTATTTATAGGGAGAAGGGGGAAGGGGGCGGCCCCTCTAGATGAGAACTAGAGGGGGGCGGTGGCCAAGGGGGAGGGGGCTTGCCCCCCAAGCAAGGGGGGGGGGCCTTTAGGGTTCCCCCCAACCCTAGGCGCATGGGCCCTAGGGGGGATGGTGCCTAGCCCACTTAGGGGTTGGTTCCCTTCCACCTACAGCCCATAAGGCCCTCCGGGGCAGGTGGACCCACCCGGTGGACCCCCGGAACCCCTCCGGTGGTCCTGGTACAATACCGGTATACCCCCGAATATATCCGGTGACCGTATGATGACTTCCCATATATAAATTTTCACCTCCGGACCAATCCAGAACTCCTCGTGACGTCCGGGATCTCATCCGGGACTCCGAACAACATTCGGTAATCACATACAAACCTTCCTTATAACCCTAGCGTCATCGAACCTTAAGTGTGTTGACCCTACGGGTTCGGGAATCATGCAGACATGACCGAGACACATCTCTAGCCAATAACCAACAGCGGGATCTGGATACCCATGTTGGCTCCCACACGTTCCACGATGATCTCATCAGATGAACCACGATGTCGAGGATTCAAGCAATCCCGTATACAATTCCCTTTGTCAGTCGGTACGTTACTTGCCCGAGATTCGATCGTCGGTATCCCAATACCTCGTTCAATCTCGTTACCGGCAAGTCACTTTACTCGTTCCGTAATGCATGATCCCGTGACCAACTACTTGGTCTCATCGAGCTCATTATGATGATGCATTACTGAGTGGGCCCAGAGATACCTCTCCGTCATACGGATGGACAAATCCCAGTCTCGATCCGTGCCAACCCAACAGACACTTTCAGAGATACCTGTAGTGCACCTTTATAGTCACCCAGTTACGTTGTGACGTTTGGTACACCCAAAGCATTCCTACGGCATCCGGGAGTTGCATGATCTCATGGTCTAAGGAAATGATACTTGACATTAGAAAAGCTTTAGCAAACGAACTACACGATCTAGTGCTATGCTTAGGATTGGGTCTTGTCCATCACATCATTCTCCTAATGATGTGATCCCGTTATCAATGACATCCAATGTCCATGGTCAGGAAACCGTAACCATCTATTGATCAACGAGCTAGTCAACTAGAGGCTCACTAGGGACATGTTGTGGTCTATGTATTCACACATGTATTACGATTTCCGGATAACACAATTATAGCATGAACAATAGACAATTATCATGAACAAGGAAATATAATAATAACCATTTTATTATTGCCTCTAGGGCATATTTCCAACAGTCTCCCACTTGCACTAGAGTCAATAATCTAGTTACATTGTGATGAATCGAACACCCATAGAGTTCTGGTGTTGATCATGTTTTGCTCGTGGAAGAGGTTTAGTCAACGGATCTACGACATTCAGGTCCGTATGCACTTTACAAATATCTATGTCTCCATCTTGAACATTTTCACGAATGGAGTTGAAGCGACGCTTGATATGCCTGGTCTTCTTGTAAAACCTAGGCTCCTTGGCCAGGGCAATAGCTCCAGTGTTGTCACAGAAGAGAGTCATCGGGCCCGATGCATTGGGAATAACTCCTAGGTCGGTAATGAACTCCTTCATCCAGATTGCTTCATGCGCTGCCTCCGAGGCTGCCATGTACTCCGCTTCACATGTAGATCCCGCCACGACGCTTTGCTTGCAACTGCACCAGCTGACTGCCCCACCATTCAAAATATACATGTATCCGGTTTGTGACTTAGAGTCATCCAGATCTGTGTCGAAGCTAGCGTCGACGTAACCCTTTACGACGAGCTCTTCGTCACCTCCATAAACGAGAAACATATCCTTAGTCCTCTTCAGGTACTTCAGGATATTCTTGACCGCTGTCCAGTGTTCCATGCCGGGATTACTTTGGTACCTTCCTACCAAACTTACGGCAAGGTTTACATCAGGTCTGGTACACAGCATGGCATACATAATAGACCCTATGGCCGAGGCATAGGGGATGACACTCATCTTTTCTCTATCTTCTGCCGTGGTCGGGCATTGAGCCATGCTCAATCTCACACCTTGCAATAAAGGCAAGAACCCCTTCTTGGACTGATCCATATTGAACTTCTTTAATATCTTGTCAAGGTACGTGCTTTGTGAAAGACCAATGAGGCATCTCGATCTATCTCTATAGATCTTGATGCCTAATATATAAGCAGCTTCTCCAAGGTCCTTCATTGAAAAACACTTATTCAAGTAGGCCTTTATGCTTTCCAAGAATTCTATATCATTTCCCATCAATAGTATGTCATCCACATATAATATGAGAAACGCTACAGAGCTCCCACTCACTTTCTTGTAAACACAGGCTTCTCCATAAGTCTGTGTAAACCCAAACGCTTTGATCATCTCATCAAAGCGAATGTTCCAACTCCGAGATGCTTGCACCAGCCCATAGATTGAGCGTTGGAGCTTGCACACCTTGTCAGCATTCTTAGGATCGACAAAACCTTCTGGCTGCATCATATACAATTCTTCCTTAAGGAAACCATTGAGGAATGCCGTTTTGACGTCCATTTGCCATATCTCATAATCATAGAACGCAGCAATTGCTAACATGATTCGGACGGACTTCAGCTTCGCTATGGGTGAGAAAGTCTCATCGTAGTCAACCCCTTGAACTTGTCGATAACCCTTAGCGACAAGCCGAGCCTTATAGATGGTCACATTACCATCTGCGTCTGTCTTCTTCTTAAAGATCCATTTATTTTCTATGGCTCGCCGATCATTGGGCAAGTCAGTCAAAGTCCATACTTCGTTTTCATACATGGATCCTATCTCGGATTTCATGGCTTCAAGCCATTTGTCGAAATCCGGGCCCGCCATCGCTTCTTCATAGTTCGAAGGTTCACCGTTGTCTAACAACATGATTTCCAGGACAGGGTTGCCGTACCACTCTGGTGCGGAACGTGTCCTTGTGGACCTCCGAAGTTCAGTGGTAACTTGATCATGATCGTCATCATTAACCTCCTCTCTAGTCGGTGCAGGCACCACAGAAACATTTTCTTGTGCTGCGCTACTCTCTGGTTCGAGAAGAGTCATCTCATCAAGTTCCACTTTCCTCCCACTTACTTCTTTCGAGAGAAACTCTTTCTCCAGAAAGGACCCGTTCTTAGCAACGAAGATCTTGCCTTCGGATCTGAGGTAGAAGCTATACCCAATGGTTTCCTTCGGGTATCCTATGAAGACGCATTTTTCCGACTTGGGTTCGAGCTTTTCAGGTTGAAGTTTCTTGACATAAGCATCGCATCACCAAACTTTTAGAAACGACAACTTAGGTTTCTTCCCAAACCATAATTCATACAGTGTCGTCTCAATGGATTTCGACGGAGCCCTATTTAAAGTGAACGCGGCAGTCTCTAAAGCATATCCCCAAAATGATAGCGGTAGGTCGGTAAGAGACATCATAGATCGCACCATGTCCAACAGAGTGTGATTACGACATTCGGACACACCAATACGCTGAGGTGTTCCAGGCGGCATGAGTTGTGAAACAATTCCACATTTCCTTAAGTGCGTGCCAAATTCATGACTCAAATATTCTCCCCACGGTCTGATCGTAAGAACTTTATTTTCCTGTCACGTTGATTTTCAACCTCACTCTGAAATTCCTTGAACTTTTCAAAGGTCTCAGACTTGTGTTTCATTAAATAGACATACCCATATCTACTTAAGTCATCAGTGAGGGTGAGAACATAACGATAACCACCGCGAGCCTCAACGCTCATTGGACCGCACACATCAGTATGTATGATTTCCAATAAGTTGGTTGCTCGCTCCATTGTTCCGGAGAACGGAGTCTTGGTCATTTTGACCATGAGGCATGGTTCGCACGTGTCAAATGATTCATAATCAAGAGACTCCAAAAGTCGATCTGCATGGAGTTTCTTCATGCGTTTGACACCAATGTGACCAAGGCGGCAGTGCCACAAGTATGTGGGACTATCATTATCAACCTTACATTTCTTGGCATTCACACTATGAATATGTGTAACATCACATTCGAGATTCATTAAGAATAAACCATTGACCAGCGGGGCATGACCATAAAACATATCTCTCATATAAATAGAACAACCATTATTCTCAGATTTAAATGAGTAGCCATCTCGCATTAAACGAGATCCAGATACAATGTTCATGCTCAAAGCTGGCACTAAATAACAATTATTGAGGTTTAAAACTAATCCCGTAGGTAAATGTAGAGGTAGCGTGCCGATGGCGATCACATCGACCTTGGAACCATTCCCGATGCGCATCGTCACCTCGTCCTTCTCCAGTCTCCGCTTATTCCGCAGCTCCTGTTTTGAGTTACAAATATGAGCAACCGCACCGGTATCAAATACCCAGGAGCTACTACGAGTACTGGTAAGGTAAACATCAATAACATGTATATCACATATACCTTTGGTATTGCCGGCCTTCTTATCCGCTAAGTACTTGGGGCAGTTCCGCTTCCAGTGACCGTTTCCCTTGCAATAAAAGCACTCAGTCTCAGGCTTGGGTCCATGCTTTGGCTTCTTCCCGGCAACTGGCTTACCGGGCGCGGCAACCCCCTTGTCGTCCTTCTTGAAGTTCTTCTTACCCTTGCCTTTCTTGAAACTAGTGGTTTTATTGACCATCAACACTTGATGTTCCTTTTTGATCTCCACCTCCGCTGATTTCAGCATTGAATATACCTCAGGAATGGTCTTTTCCATCCCCTGCATATTGAAGTTCATCACAAAGCTCTTGTAGCTAGGTGGGAGCGACTGAAGGATTCTGTCAACGACCGCGTCATCTGGGAGATTAACTCCCAGCTGAGATAAGCGATTGTGTAACCCAGACATTTTGAGTATGTGCTCGCTGACAGAACTATTCTCCTCCATCTTACAACTGTAGAACTTGTCGGAGACTTCATATCTCTCGACCCGGGCATGAGCTTGGAAAACCATTTTCAGCTCTTGGAACATCTCATATGCTCCGTGCTGCTCAAAACGCTTTTGGAGCCCCGGTTCTAAGTTGTAAAGCATGCCGCACTGAACCAGGGAGTAATCATCAACACGTGCTTGCCAGGCGTTCATAACGTCTTGGTTTGCTAGGACGGGTGCTTCACCTAGCGGTACTTCCAGGACATATGCTTTCTTGGCAGCTATGAGGATGATCCTCAAGTTCCGGACCCAGTCCGTATAGTTGCTACCATCGTCTTTCAGCTTGGTTTTCTCTAGGAACGCGTTGAGGTTGAGGTTGACATTAGCGTGGGCCATTTGATCTACAAGACATATTGTAAAGGTTTTAGACTAAGTTCATGATAATTAAGTTCATCTAATCAAATTATTAATGAACTCCCACTCAGACAGACATCCCTCTAGTCATCTAAGTGATACATGATCCGAGTCAACTAGGCCGTGTCCGATCATCACGTGAGACGGACTAGTCATCGTCGGTGAACATCTTCATGTTGATCGTATCTGCTATACGACTCATGCTCGACCTTTCGGTCTCTTGTGTTCCGAGGCCATGTATGTACATGCTAGGCTCGTCAAGTCAACCTAAGTGTATTGCGTGTGTAAATCTGGCTTACACCCGTTGTATGCAAACGTTAGAACCTATCACACCCGATCATCACGTGGTGCTTCAGAACAACGAACCTTCGCAACGGTGCACAGTTAGGGGGAACACTTTCTTGAAATTTTAGCGAGGGATCATCTTATTATGCTACCGTCGTTCTAAGCAAATAAGATGTAAAACATGATAAACATCACATGCAATCAAATAGTGACATGATATGGCCAATATCATTTTGCTCCTTTTGATCTCCATCTTCGGGGCGCCATGATAATCATCGTCACCGGCATGACACCATGATGTCCATCATCATGATCTCCATCATCGTGTCTTCATGAAGTTGTCTCGCCAACTATTACTTCTACTACTATGGCTAACGGTTAGCAATAAAGTAAAGTAATTACACGACGTTCCAGTTGACACACAGGTCATAAATAAATTAAGACAACTCCTATGGCTCCTGCCGGTTGTCACACTCATCGACATGCAAGTCGTGATTCCTATTACAAGAACATCATCAATCTCATACATCACATATATCATTCATCACATCCTTCTGGCCATATCACATCACATGACACTTGCTGCAAAACAAGTTAGACGTCCTCTAATTGTTGTTGCAAATTTTTACGTGGCTGCTATAGGTTTCTAGCAAGAACGTTTCTTACCTACGCCAAAACCACAACATGATATGCCAATTTCTATTTACCCTTCATAAGGACCCTTTTCATCGAATCCGATCCGACTAAAGTGGGAGAGACAGACACCCGCTAGCCACCTTATGCAACTAGTGCATGTCAGTCGGTGGAACCTGTCTCACGTAAGCGTACGTGTAAGGTTGGTCCGAGCCGCTTCATCCCATGATGCCGCCGAATCAAGATAAGACTAGTAACGGCAAGTAAATTGACAAAATCGACGCCCACAACAACTTGTGTTCTACTCGTGCATAGAAACTACGCATAGACCTAGCTCATGATGCCACTGTTGGGGATCGTTGCAGAAATTAAAAAATTTCTACGCATCACCAAGATCAATCTATGGAGTTTACTAGCAACGAGAGGGGAGTGCATCTTCATACCTTTGAAGATCGCGATGCGGAAGCGTTGCAAGAACGCGGTTGGAGGAGTCGTACACGTAGCGATTCAGATCGCGGCAAAATCCGATCCAAGCACCGAACAACGGTGCCTCCGCGTTCAACACACGTGCAGCCCGGTGACGTCTCCCGCGCCTTGATCCAGCAAGGAGGAGGGAAGGTTGAGGAAGAAGGCTCCAACAGCAGCACGACGACGTGGTGGTGGTGGAGTGGCAGTTCTCCGGCAGGGCTTCGCCAAGCTCACGCGGAGGAGCAGAGGTGTTGGGGAGGGGAGGGGCTGCGCCTTGGATGTGGTGCTGCAGCCCTCCCTCCACCCCTCTATTTATAGGGAGAAGGGGGAAGGGGGCGGCCCCTCTAGATGAGAACTAGAGGGGGGCGGTGGCCAAGGGGGAGGGGGCTTGCCCCCCAAGCAAGGGGGGGGGGCTTTAGGGTTCCCCCCAACCCTAGGCGCATGGGCCCTAGGGGGGATGGTGCCTAGCCCACTTAGGGGTTGGTTCCCTTCCACCTACAGCCCATAAGGCCCTCCGGGGCAGGTGGACCCACCCGGTGGACCCCCGGAACCCCTCCGGTGGTCCTGGTACAATACCGGTATACCCCCGAATATATCCGGTGACCGTATGATGACTTCCCATATATAAATTTTCACCTCCGGACCAATCCAGAACTCCTCGTGACGTCCGGGATCTCATCCGGGACTCCGAACAACATTCGGTAATCACATACAAACCTTCCTTATAACCCTAGCGTCATCGAACCTTAAGTGTGTTGACCCTACGGGTTCGGGAATCATGCAGACATGACCGAGACACATCTCTAGCCAATAACCAACAGCGGGATCTGGATACCCATGTTGGCTCCCACACATTCCACGATGATCTCATCGGATGAACCACGATGTCGAGGATTCAAGCAATCCCGTATACAATTCCCTTTGTCAATCAGTACGTTACTTGCCCGAGATTCAATCGTCGGTATCCCAATACCTCGTTCAATCTCGTTACCGGCAAGTCACTTTACTCGTTCCATAATGCATGATCCCGTGACCAACTACTTGGTCTCATCAAGTTCATTATGATGATGCATTACTGAGTGGGCCCAAAGATACCTCTCCTCATACCGAGTGACAAATCCCAGTCTCGATCCGTGCCAACCCAACAGACACTTTCGGAGATACCTGTAGTGCACCTTTATAGTCACCCAGTTACGTTGTGATGTTTGGTACACCCAAAGCATTCCTACGGCATCCGGGAGTTGCACGATCTCATGGTCTAAGGAAATGATACTTGACATTAGAAAAGCTTTAGCAAACAAACTACACGATCTAGTGCTATGCTTAGGATTGGGTCTTGTCCATCACATCATTCTCCTAATGATGTGATCCCGTTATCAATGACATCCAATGTCCATGGTCAGGAAACCGTAACCATCTATTGATCAACGAGCTAGTCAACTAGAGGCTCACTAGGGACATGTTGTGGTCTATGTATTCACACATGTATTACGATTTCCAGATAACACAATTATAGCATGAACAATAGACAATTATCATGAACAAGGAAATATAATAATAACCATTTTATTATTGCCTCTAGGGCATATTTCCAACACATCATAGCCTCTCCGATGATGTGTGAGTAGTTTACCTCAGACCTTCGGGTCCATAGTTATTAGCTAGTGGCTTCATCTCTCTCTTTGGATCTCAATACAAAGTTCTCCTCGGTCTTCTTGGAGATCTATTCGATGTAACTCTTTTTGCGGCGTGTTTGTCGAGATCCGATGAATTGTGGGTTTATGATCAAGATTATCTATGAACAATATTTTAATCTCCTCTGAATTCTTTTATGTATGATTTAATATCTTTGCAAGTCTCTTTGAATTATCAGTTTGGTTTGGCCTACTAGATTGATCTTTCTTGCAATGGGAGAAGTGCTTAGCTTTGGGTTCAATCATGCGGTGCTCGATCCTAGTGACAGAAGGGAAAACAACATGTATTGTATTGTTGCCATCGAGGATAAAAAGATGGGGTTTATATCATATTGCTTGAGTTTATCCCTCTACATCATGTCATCTTGCCTAATGCGTTACTCTGTTCTTATGAACTTAATACTCTAGATGCATGCTGGATAGCGGTCGATGTGTGGAGTAATAGTAGTAGATGCAGAATCGTTTCGGTCTACTTGTCGCGGACGTGATGACTATATACATTGATCATGCCTAGATATTCTCATAAATATGCACTCTATCAATTGCTCGACAATAATTTGTTCACCCACCGTAATACTTATGCTATCTTGAGAGAAGCCACTAGTGAAACCTATGGCCCCCGGGTCTATTCTCCATCATATAAGTTCCAATCTATTTTTACTTTGCAATCTTTACTTTCAATCTATATCATAAAAATACCAAAAATATTTATCTTATTATCTCTATCAGATCGCACTTTTGCTTGTGGCCGTGAAGGGATTGACAACCCCTTTATCGCGTTGTTTGCAAGGTTCTTATTTGTTTGTGTAGGGACGAGGGACTTGCGTGTGGCCTCCTACTTGATTGATACCTTGGTTCTCAAAAAATAAGGGAAATACTTACGCTACTTTGCTGCATCACCCTTTCCTCTTCAAGGGAAAACCAACGCATGCTCAAGAGGTAGCAAGAAGGATTTCTGGCGCCGTTGCCGGGGAGTCTACGCACAAGTCAAGACATACCAAGTACCCATCACAAACTCTTATCCCTCGCATTACATTATTTGCCATTTGCCTCTCGTTTTCCTCTCCCCCACTTCACCCTTGCCGTTTTCTTCGCCCTTTTTTCCGTTCGCTTTTTCCTTCGCTTTCTTCTTGTGTGTGCTTGTGTGTTGGATCGTTCATCACGATGGCTCAAGATAATACTAAATTGTGTGACTTTTCCAATACCAACAACAATGATTTTCTTAGCACTCCGATTGCTCCTCTTACCGATGCTGAATCTTGTGAAATTAATGCTGCCTTGCTGAATCTTGTCATGAAAGATCAATTCGCAGGCCTTCCTAGTGAAGATGCCGCTACCCATCTAAACAGCTTTGTTGATTTGTGTGATATGCAAAAGAAGAAAGATGTGGATAATGATATTGTTAAATTGAAGCTATTTCCTTTTTCACTTACAGATTGTGCTAAAACTTGGTTTTCGTCTTTGCCTAAAAATAGTATAGATTCATGGAATAAGTGCAAGGATGCTTTTATCTCTAAGTATTTTCCTCCCGCTAAGATTATCTCTCTTAGAAACGATATTATGAATTTTAAGTAACTTGATCATGAACATGTTGCACAAGCTTGGGAGAGGATGAAAGTAATGATCCGTAATTGCCCTACACATGGTTTGAATTTATGGATGATTATACAAAATTTTTATGCCGGATTGAATTTTGCTTCTAAAATCTTTTAGATTCGGACGTGGGAGGCACTTTTATGGAAATCACTTTAGGAGAAGCTACTAAACTCCTAGATAATATTATGGTTAATTATTCTCAATGGCACACCGAAAGATCAACTAGTAAAAAGGTTCATGCGATAGAAGAGATTAATGTTTTGAGTGGAAAGATGGATGAACTTATGAAATTGTTTGCTAATAAGAATGTTTCTTCTGATCCTAATGATATGCCTTTGTCTACCTTGATTGAGAATAATAATGAATCTATGGATGTGAATTTTGTTTTTAAGGGTTAAGACAGTAGGAAAGGCTCCTACTGCATATATATTAGAACAAAGTAACAGTTGCATGGTGGTATTTACAAAGATGGAGGGGGGGTCAGATCCTAAGCACAACCCTAGGCTTGTTGTGGTAGACTTTGCAAGATAGAAGAGACAACATGTCTCTTGTGATCAGGTAATCTATATCTAATATTATCAAAGTCTACTCTGAACCTATTGAACCATGAAGCAATGGAGGGTGACACGTGTCTGAAATAGTTATTATTGCGCTCCTTCCAAAGACTCCATGCAGCAGTCAGAAAGATCTCCATGATCATTTTACGTGGATGTTGTGCCTTTAAATTCTCCACCAGAGTCAACCTATCTCCTTGCACAGCCAATGAAATGTTTAGTAAATGCCAACATTCTTTGCTAAAGGTGCAATGAAAGAAGAGGTGCTCCACAGTTTCTTCGACGTGGTGCCCGCAAAGCAAGCAATCAAGATTGGTGCCAATGTTGTAGTGCCGTCGTTTGAGCATGTTCCTTGTGTTGAGCCGGTCCGAAAGCAAAAACCAACCAAAGACTTTGATTTTTGGTGTGCATTTAGTCTCCCAGATCCATTTAAATGCTACGTGCGCAACCACATCCCGAAAGACAAACTGATAGTAGCCGTAGTTTTGAACACGGTTGAACCCCAACAGTAGGACCATACATCATCCTGATCTTCCAATACAACCGCGGCCATATCCAATTGGAGAAGTTTGAGCTCATCATGGGCTTGCAAAGAGAGTGGTAGTTGAAAGGTTGCCTGAAGGGTGGAGGCAGTCAAAAAGTTTTGCACAGACAAGTCCTCATTAATGGCATACGAGAAAGCTCGCGGATATTGTTCTGCCATGATGGACTGGTTCCAGTTGTCTTTCCAGAAAAGAGCAGAGGTACCACGTTTAACTTGCACCTGAGTGATGCCACGATAGATTGGCATAAGGTTTACGAGGTCACGCCACCAGAAAGAGCCACAATTATCTGTTGCATGCAGGATCAACTCATGGTAGTATGTATCCCAGATAAGCCGAACCCAGGGAATATCCATTTTGTTGTAGAATTTATGTAGAAATTTGAGCAATAATGCATCATTTTGTATTTTAAGGTCAAGTATACCCAAACCACCGCACTTCTTGGGTCGACATACCATGTTCCAAGCTGCCTGAGAATTCTGCTTGTCCCCATCTACAGTTCTTTTGTTCCAAAGACAGTGTCGGCGAATTTTATCCATTTGCAAGTATTTTGGGTGGCAGTCTGAGAGTCCCCATGGGGTAGATGGCCAGCGAGGTGATGAGCGAATTTAATAAGGCTAGCTTGCCAGCATAGGACATGAGGGACATCGCAGCCGTGATTTTCCTTTCAGCTTTGCACACGAACGGTGTCAGATCAAGGACCGAGGGTCGAGTGGTGCCAAGGGGCAGACACAGGTAAGTGAAGGGCATGCTGGCCTACGTACATCCAAAAAGGTTGGCCAGGTCATTACATTTGTTCGCCGGCGTATTGATCGACACAAGTGTAGACTTGTGAAAGTTGATTTTCAGGCCAATTGATGTGGCATAGTCTTCGAGGATCTGTTTGATCGTTGCCGCTTTGTGACGCCCTCGACTCAATCGTACACTAATCATACACGCAAATGTGTACGACCAAGATCAGGGACTCACGGGAAGATATCACAACACAACTCTACACACAAATTAAAATAATACAAGCTTCACATTACAAGCCAGGGGCCTCGAGGGCTCGAATACAAGCTCGATACACAAGAGTCAGCGAAAGCAACAATATCTGAGTACAAACATAAGTTAGACAAGGATGCCTTAAGAAGGCTAGCACAAAAGCAACACGATCGAAGAGGTAAGGCCTCCTGCCTGGGACCTCCTAACTACTCCTGGTATCCGTCGGCGGTGGCATCTGGCTCCAGGGATCCACCATCTGGTTGCAACAACCAGAAAGAAGAAAGAAGGGGGAAAGGGGGAAGCAAAGCTACCGTGAGTACTCATCCAAAGTACTCGCAAGCATCAGATCTATACTAAGTATGCATTGGTATCAAATGGAAGGGCTTTATCTGTGGACTGAACTGCAGAATGCCAGAATAGAGGGGAAGGCCTAGCCTATCGAAGACTAGCATCTTCAAGCAGCTTCAAGCATCTTGCAGCATGTAGAAGAGTAAAGAATAGCAGTTTATAATTATCAAACATGTTGTAACAATAAATGCCCAGAGATCCCTCCGCGACTCCCTGCGAGAAAGCAATCCCGGAGCAACATATCTCAAGTATCCATTTCTAGTTGTAAAAGATCAGGATATAAGTCTGAACGTCCATTACCGTGGACACGGTATTCGAATATGTATCTTCCCTGCAGGGGTGCACCACGTTTTCCAACACGCTTGATTACTCTGGCCAGACACACTTTTCTGGGTCAATGCCCGGCCTCAGAAAATCAACACGTCGTAGCCCTACCTAGGCTCAGCAGAGAGGTCCCCGCCGGTCTACATCCTAAGCACTCCGGGGTCTGGGCCCATCGCCCGTTGCACTCTAGATCGTTGCGCGCAGGGCGATACAAGCCACCTCCACTGGGGCACCGACCAGGTCGTGCCGCAATGCTGAACTGGACGTCTGACAAAGCTTCGGCTGATACTGCGATGTCGAGGCCCATAACTATTCTCGCGTGGTGGTTAGTGCCTAAAGGCCAAAGGCCAATTCAGAACAAATACCCAACCCATAGTGTATTATTAGCTTGCGGAGACGAGCAGAGACTCACGATAATGTGACCCCATCGCCCCGTCTCGAGGAAATACGGCAAGGGCAAGCCCAGCCCACTCGAGGGCTGCTGACTTCCCAGCTGTGCCTCGTAACCATCTTGCGGGTGCTCTCCGGGCCCGCCCGACTTTCACCAATGTCTCAAGTAAAGTCAAAGTAACCGTGTGTCCAGACATCAAGGGGAAAACCCGAGGAATCACCCCTGGTGGATTCCACTCAATGTAATCATCAAGGAGAACGTAAGAGGGACCACCCTCGAGGTTCACACTTGAGGTGTTGAAAGACAGAGCCGTATCGGGAATGGTGAAAGAGGAAATCACCCTCGATGACCATGACCGAATAGCTACACTACAGAATTATCATTAGGAGTGCGTTATGAGGGATCACCCTCGGCACTCGATAGTAGCCCTGCAGAGTCAAGCAACAAAAGGGGCGTGATGTGATGTGAGGTGTCGGGCTCTGGTCGTTGATCACGTTGATCGAGTCGTCGATGATGAAGCAGGGGTAACAAGGACAAGTGGGGGTCACTGATGGATCACTAACCAACCTATGCTAAGCAGTTTAGGAGAAGCAGGTAGGTAACAATAGCAGGTACAAAAGCATGCTATGCATCAGAATAGGAGCAATCAAATACAGTAGCAAAATCTAATGCAAGCATGAGAGAATGGAATCGGCGATATCGGGATGATCAAAGGGGGGCTTGCCTGGTTGCTCAGACAAGAAGAAGGGGTCGTCGTCGACGTAGTCGATCACAGCGGCATCAGCGGCAGTCTTGGGGTCTACCGGAGAGAAGAGGGGGAAGAAACAGTAAATACAGAGCAAACAGATGCATGACAAGACAATAAGAGGTGCTAGAGGTGTTCTACCGCGGTGCTACGCGGTACCGTGGAAGGGGGAAAACATCCGGGAAAGTTTTCCCGAAGTTTGCATTTTTCGGACAGATGAAACGGAGGGGGAAAGTTGCATGTTCTCTATGATAGGGGCACGTGACAGATGAACGGAGAGCGTATTCGGATTCGTCTCGTCGTTCTGAGCAACTTTCATGTATAAAGTATTTTCATCCGAGTTACATATTATTTTCTATTAATTTCTAAAGTTTAAACAATATTCTAAAATTATATTAAATCTAAAATGGGGTTATTGCATCAGCATGACGTCATCATGACGTCAGCAGTCAATAGAGTTGACCAAAGTCAACCCTGACGTGTGGGTTCGTTCTGTCATAGTCTAACAACTAATTAACAGTTTTAATTAACTAAACAAGTTAATTAGGTACTAAATAGAGTTAATTAAGTTAATTAATTACCTATTTAATTAATTAATTAACTAATTACTCATTCTTATTTTTAAAATACATTTTTTCAAATCGTTTTTGGGGGCGGGCCTCCGTGTCATAGGCCCGGGGGGGGGGGGGGGGTTAACGGGCAGCGGATGCGGCTGCGGGCGCTGCCCGAACGGGGGCCGGCGTGCGGTGTGCAGCGGGCAGTGGCGCGGGGTGGATGCGGCGCAGGGGCAGCGGGCGGGGCTCGCGCGCGGCATCGGCGGCCTGCGACGGAACCAGCAGGCAGAGCAGAGCAGCAAGGGACGGCAGCGGTCGCGGCGGGTGTATGCGGGCGCGGCGGCCGAAGGTGGCCGGGCACGCGCAGGTGTAGTCACGCGCACGTGGGCGTGCACTGGGGGGGGGGGGGGCGGCCAGGCGAGCAGAGGCCGTAGTCGGGTTGCCCACGGCGGGCAATGAAGGACGATGGGGCAAAGGGGTACAGGGGAGGAGGACGAGGTCCTCACCCACGTTGCCGAGGAGTTGGGCGGCGTGGCTCAGGGTGGTCCGGCGAGGGAGAGGACGAGGCAGACGACGGCGACGGGGACGAGGAAGTCTGGCGACGGCGCGGCGTCGGGGATTGGGGCGCCGCAGAGTCGTGCCCCCGTTCCAGCACGGGTCGAGGAGGGGTGCCGTGCGGGAGGAGACGGAGAGGCGGGCGGTGGCGTCGGGCGGCGCGGCTGGGGCCGTGCCGGGGATGGGCGCTGGCGGCAGAGGCGTGGGATCGGGCTCCTCCCCGATCCAGGCGAGTGGGGAGGGAGAAACGAGGGAGAGAGTGGGGGTCGTGGGTGGATCTGGGGGGAGATGGGGATAGGGTTCGGTCGGGTGTGGCCTATAGGCCAGGGGAGCGGGGGCCGTGTGGGCCGGCCTGGGGGTTACCTGGGCCGAGGTCCAGTGAGGGGCGGGGGCCTCTCCCCTTTTCTGTTTTTTTGCCTTCTCCTTTTCTTTTATTTACTTTTGTTGTTTGATTTAATTTTGAATTTTGAAATCAAACGTGATTGAATCATCGCGAGGTTAATAACAGTAATTGCGGTGACGTGGCATCATTAGCATGAGATTACTGTAGCATAATTATCCGGGCGTTACAATTCTCCTCCACTACAAGAAATCTCGTCCCGAGATTTAGGGGCTAGAAGGAAACGAAGCAGGGTATTCATCACGCAGGCGATCCTCGCGTTCCCAAGTGGCTTCGTCTTCAGAGTGATGCGACCACTGGACCTTGAGGAACTTGATCGCCTTCTGACGTGTGCGGCGTTCAGCTTGGTCGAGAATGCGGACTGGATGCTCTTTATAGGAGAGGTCCTGTTGCAACTCGAGCACTTCATGATCCACTGCTCGGATTGGGTCCTTGAAGCAGTGGCGGAGTTGTGACACGTGGAACACATCGTGAACCTGAGAAAGGTTCGACGGAAGTTCCAACTGGTATGCCACTTTTCCACGCCTTTCGAGAATAGTGAATGGACCAATATAGCGAGGAGCTAGCTTGCCCTTGATCCCGAAGCGGTGTGCACCCTTCATCGGTGTGACTCGAAGATAAGCCTTTTCGCCAGGTAGATAGACCATGTCTTTGTGATGACGGCCATACTGACTTTTCTGACGTGACTGAGCAGTCTTGAGATTCTCGCGAACGATGCGGACTTGTTCTTCGGCATGTTGGATAATATCAGGACCGAAGAGTGGACGTTCCCCAGTTTCTGACCAGTTCAGAGGGGTTCGGCCCTTTCGTACATATAACACTTCGAAGGGGGCCATCTTCAGACTAGCTTGATAGCTATTGTTGTAAGAGAACTCAGCATACGGGAGAGATTCCTCCCATTTCATTTTTTTGACTGGGAACTGTAGGGGAAACCCCCACAACATATCAAAACTTTATTGAGAAAAAGAGATACAGTACAAGTACAAAGGGGGATTACAAGAGGTAATCAAAGTAAGCTAGGGGAAGAAGGAGAAATAACAAGTTAAAAGATACAGACTATTGGCCTCAAGGTGGCAGAAATGAAATCCAGCGAAGAAGATCATCTTTGTAGGCAGCTTTCACTCTATATTGCATTAAGCTGATGTCATGGATGAATGCAGTTCTCCATTTATTGAATCTAGCTCTCTCATGCCTGAAGACCTTAGCGTTCCTGATGATCCAGATATTCCAGCAAGCAATGAACACCACTTCGGTGAAGAAGGGCTTCCTAAAACTCCTAGTAGCATTAATAACCAAATGAGCCATGGAGTCACCAGAAGACCAATCAATTTGCAGATAGTTCCAAACTCTGACACTAAAGTTGCAATTAAAGAACAGATGATCCCTTGTTTCCCTAGTCTGCAAAGGACAAAGGACACAGTTTACTCCATCCTCCAAATGCCAATTCCTCCCATTTCTTGCCGAAGGAAATGACACAAGCTCGAAGCATGTCTTCGAGAACTTGATTGACGTGTTCAACTTGTCCCTAAGACTGGGGGTGAAATGCAGGGCTAAAAGATAGATGAGTTCCCATAGCTTCTTGGAAACTTGCCCAGAATCTTGAAGTGAATAAGCTGCCACGGTCTGAGCTGATTACCAGTGGAATACCATGGAGTGAAACAATCCTGGACATATAGAGAGTTGCCAGCTGACTAGCAGTGATCGTCTCTTTGACGGCCAGAAAGTGTGCAACTTTAGAAAGTCGGTCAATGACGACAAGTATAGTATCATTACCCTTCTGCGATTTGGGAAAACCAGTGACAAAGTCCATTTCAACATGACCCCATTTACATTCAGGAATAGAGATAGGTTGCAGAGTTCCAGCAGGCCTTTGATGTTCTGCTTTGATACGACGGCAAACGTCACATTCAGCAACATAACGAGCAATGTCTTGCTTCATGTTTGACCACCAGAATCTCTAACGAATGTCTTGGTACATCTTGGTACTACCGGGATGAATAGACAACGGAGTGTCATGAGCTTCTTTCATAACTTCCCGAGTCATATCCAGGTTTTTCTCCTTACACGGCAGCACTAGGCGGCCTTTGAAGTACAAAGTGCCATCATCAGCAACAGTGAAGAATGAGGGCTTTCCTTCTGCGAGGTAGTGTTTAATCTTCTCAACTTGAGAGTCATATCCCTGCATTCTCTTCATGGAGTCCAAGAGATCTGGTTCGCAGCCAGGGTATTGAGGGAATCCTGGGAAACAACACGGAGGATCATCTTGCGAAAATCCTTAGGAGGGGGAGCGAGTGCACCCGGAGGAACAATATGGAGGTTCAGCTTTCTGAATTCTTCAACAAGCGAAGGCTGAACTTTGCAAACCTTGAGATGGTTGCAATATGACTTGCGGCTCATGGCATCAGCCATTACATTAGCCTTGCCTGGCGTATAGGAAATACCCATGTCAAAGTCTGCTACGATCTCCATCCATCTCTGCTGATGAAGGTTCAAATCTGGCTGAGTAAACATGTACTTCAGACTTTGGTGGTCGGTGAAGATCTCGCGATGATTACCAAGAAGGTAATGTCGCCACTGTTTCAGTGCATGTATGACAGCAGCAAGCTCGAGGTCATGAACTGGGTAGTTCTCTTCGTGAGGGTGCAACTGACGAGAGGCATAAGCAATCACTCGGCGCTCTTGCATTAGGACACAGCCTAATCCTTGTCGTGAAGCGTGGCAGTAAATGTTGAAATCCTTCTTAGTATCTGGCGGAGCAAGCACTGGGGCAGAAGTCAGCTTGTCTTTGAGTGCTTGGAAACTTTCCTGACACTTTTCTGTCCAATCGAACTTGACGCCTTTGTGAAGCAGACTAGTCGGGGGCTTCGCGATCTTGGTTAAGTTCTTGACAAATCGACGGCAATAGCTGGCGAGTCCGAGAAAACTTCTAACTTGTTTGACATTCTTCGGAGGAGTCCAGTCGAGAATAGCCTGAACTCGCTCTGGGTTGACGGCAATACCATCCTTGGAGATGACATGCCCAAGGTAGGTCACTTCGGGAAGCCAGAATTCACACTTAGAATACTTGGCATATAGTTGATGCTCTCGAAGCTTTTCCAGAACAAGTCGAAGGTGTTCAGCATGTTCTTCTTTGTTCTTGGAATATACAAGGATATCATCCAGATAAACCACGACGAACTTGTCGAGGTATTCCATGAATATATAGTTCATCAGACGAGAGAATGTCGCTGGAGCATTGGTTAAGCCGAAATACATGACGGTGTACTCGTATGAACCATAGCGAGTAACGAATGCAGTCTTGGGGATATCCTCTTCATGAACCCGAATCTGGAGGTAACCCAACCTCAAATCAAGTTTAGAGAACACTGAAGAACCAGCAAGTTGACCATACAGGTCATTGATTCTGGGAAGCGGATACTTGTTCTGAATTGTTGCCTGGTTGATAGGTCGGTAATCTTGGACCAAACGATTTGTACCATCCTTATTCTTGACAAAGAGAGAAGGTGCTCCCCAAGCAGAGGAACTTGGACGGATAAAACCCTAACGAAGTGAAGTGTCGATTTCCTCCTTGAGCTCAAGGAGTTCATGCGGCGGCATCTTGTAGGGTCGCTTGGCAATAGGAGTTGTGCCCGGTTTCAAGTCTATGACGAATTCGACAGCTCTAGCAGGGGGTATACCTGGAGGTTCTTCTAGAAAGACATCTTCAAATTCACGAACGACTAGAATGTTCTCTATTCCCTCAAGAGGTGAAGCATTCAATGCATTCAAAATATATATCTGATTCTCGGCATCCTGGATCATCTGAGTTGAGTAGTTGATGAACTGACCAGAAGGGTGAGTGAGCTGGATTGTCTTGGCGGCACAATCGATCTTAGCATTATGGGCTGTCAACCAATCCATACCAAGAATGATTTCTATGTTGGAAGGTCCGAGTACAATGAGAGAAGCGAGAAAAAGTAAGCCTCCAATCTCAATTTGGTTGCGAGGGCTTATCATTGTGGTTTGCCACTTGGATCCCGGAGATTGAACTGCTAGAGGAGTGGGCAAATTTTCCATATCTAACCCATGCAACTTAGCAAATTGTTGGGACACAAAAGCAGGTGATGCTCCTGAATCAAAGAGAACAGAAGCTGGCACTGAATTAACGCGAAGGGTACCCATCACAATTTTTGGGGACTCATGAGCTTCTTCAATCTTGACATGGGTGACTCGACCAACACTCATAGCAGGCGGTCCGGCACTACAACTTCCGGTATGATGGGTTCGAAGGCCCTTCTTACGACCAACAGGAGGGCGTGAAGCATTTAGCGGCTGACCCGGGCAACAGTAGATAGCAAGGTGCCCTGGCTGTCCACACTTGCGGCATAAACCATCATTATGGAGAGGAGCCACAGCATTGGACTGTCCACCCTGAATATTTAGCTGTCTCGGCGGCGGAGGCAAGTGAGGTGCAACATAAGACGACCTTGGTGTTGGAGCAGGTCGGTGATGAACATTGTGTGGGATCCAGACTCGACGTTTCTGAGTAGGCTGACTCGAGGATGGACCAACATCTCGAGTACGCTTGAGCGACTCCTGTTACTCAGTCAGACCAGTTTCAGTTTGGAAAGCTTGGCCGACAAGCGTCGCAAAGTCCGCGCAATCATGAGCAACAAGTGTGAGCTTTATATCAGGACGCAGTCCTCCATGGAATTTCTCCTGCTTGCGGGCATCAGTGCAGACATCATCCGCAGCATAGCGAGATAAATCAAGGAACTTCCTCTGATATTCATCCACAGTCATTGTGTCATGTGAGAGTTTGCGGAACACCTTCTTCTTCTAGTCTATCAGACCTTGGGGAATGTGTCGTGCACGGAAGGCTAACTGAAATTCCTGCCAAGTGGTTACAGTCTCTGCAGGCAGCATACCCCTGTGGCTTTCCCACCATTGAGCAGCTGAACCCTTTAGGTGAAATATCGCAAAGGTGACATAACTGGCAGGGGCAACATTAGCTGACTCCATCTCAAACAGGATGTCACGAAGCCAATCATCAGCATCCATACGATTGGTGGAGTTGCAGAAAATGGACGGGTTGAGGCGCACAAATTCTTGCAGTGTTATTGGGGCAGGCTGTTGATGAGCATTCTGGTTTGGAAATTGAGCCATTACTCTAGTCATAAACTGACGATTCAGCTCAAACTGCTGCATCATTGCGGCAATATAGGGTGGAGGTGGAGGTTCGTCAGCCATCCTGCTAGAAACATCAGGGAGCTGTTTAACAAGGGGTGGAGCAGGTGTATGGAGTCATTCATGATGTAACTTGAACAATGAGCAAAGGCGCAGTATGTACAAAGCAGTAGTCATTAAAGACATACATATACATATACAGAGCCATTTACACGCTGTTAGTATGAGTTCGGACAAGAGAATCATCCTAGACATACTAGACGGCACGCTTGCACGCGATGGAGGCATACAACAACGGGACATAGCAAAGGCTACATCCACGTCGGAGAAAACCACTAGAGCGACGAATCTGCAAGGGACGACGCATGGTGCCCTCGATAAAAGGGTCCTGCGGCCCGTGAATAATGTGAAGCAGATCCTGACCCTCAATTCAAGAAAGGCATAATACAAATCGCCGGATGGATGTGCTCATGAGAACCTAGGATAGAGTTAGCAAAATCATTTAACCTGAATAATAGAGAGATCAGAGCCCCAGAGTATAGACGAGGAGTAAAAGATCCTAAAACCACCCAATGGCAACGTGGGCCCGTAAGCCACATAGCCATGTTAGTAAATCAGTTTTTCAAAGACTAGACTCAACTTCGGCCAAGGAGTTGGAAAGGGGGGTTCCTACAGGCAGTCGGCTCTGATACCAACTTGTGACGCCCCCGCCTCAATCGTACACTAATCATACACGCAAATGTGTACGACCAAGATCAGGGACTCGCTGGAAGATATCACAACACAACTCTAGACACAAATTAAAATAATACAAGCTTCATATTACAAGCCAGGGGCCTCGAGGGCTCGAATACAAGCTCGATACACAAGAGTCAGCGAAAGCAACAATATCTGAGTACAGACATAAGTTAGACAAGGATGCCTTAAGAAGGCTAGCACAAAAGCAACATGATCGAAGAGGCATGGCCTCCTGCCTGGGACCTCCTAACTACTCCTGGTCTTCGGTGGCCTCCATGTAGTAGTATCCGTCGGCGGTGGCATCTGGCTCCAGGGATCCACCATCTGGTTGCAACAACCAGAAAGAAGAAAGAAGGGGGAAAAGGGGAAGCAAAGCTACCGTGAGTACTCATCCAAAGTACTCGCAAGCATCAGATCTATACTAAGTATGCATTGGTATCAAATGGAAGGGCTGTATCTGTGGACTGAACTGCAGAATGCCAGAATAGAGGGGAAGGCCTAGCCTATCGAAGACTAGCATCTTCAAGCAGCTCCAAGCATCTTGCAGCATGTAGAAGAGTAAAGAATAACAGTTTATAATTATCAAACATGTTGTAACAATAAATGCCCAGAGATCCCTCTGCGACTCCCTGCGAGAAAGCAATCCCGGAGCAACATATCTCAAGTATCCATTTCTAGTTGTAAAAGATCAGGATATAAGTCTGAACGTCCATTACCGTGGACACGGTATTCGAATATGTATCTTCCCTGCAGGGGTGCACCACGTTTTCCAACACGCTTGATTACTCTGGCCGGACACACTTTTCTGGGTCAATGCCCGGCCTCTGAAAATCAACACATCGTAGCCCTACCTAGCCTCAGCAGAGAGGTCCCCGCCGGTCTACATCCTAAGCACTCCGGGGTCTGGGCCCATTGTCCGTTGCACTCCAGATCATTGCGCGCAGGGCGATACAGGTCACCTCCACTGGGGCGCCGACCAGGCCGTGCCGCAATGCTGAACTGGACGTCTGACAAAGCTTCGGCTGATACTGCGACGTCGAGGCCCATAACTATTCTTGCGTGGTGGTTAGTGCATAAAGGCCAAAGGCCAATTCAGAACAAATACCCAAACCATAGTGTATTATTAGCTTGCGGATACGAGCAGAGACTCACGATAATGTGACCCCGTCGCCCTGTCTCGAGGAAATACGGCAAGGGCAAGCCCAGCCCACTCGAGGGCTGCCTGACTTCCTGGCCGTGCCTCATAACCATCTTGTGGGTGCTCTCCGGGCCCGCCCGACTTTCACCAATGTCTCAAGTAAAGTCAAAGTAACCGTGTGTCCAGACATCAAGGGGAAAACCCGAGGAATCACCCCCGGTGGATTCCATTCAATGTAATCATCAAGGCGAACGTAAGAGGGACCACCCTCGAGGTTCACACTTGAGGTGTTGAACGACAGAGCCGTATCGGGAATGGTGAAAGAGGAAATCACCCTCGATGACCACGACCGAATAGCTACACTACAGAATTATCATCAGGAGTGCGTTATGAGGGATCAGCCTCGGCACTCGATAGTAGCCCTGCAGAGTCAAGCAACAAAAGGGGCGTGATGTGATACGTCTCCAACGTATCTATAATTTTTGATTGCTCCATGCTATATTATCTTCTGTTTTTGTCAGGACCCCGATTCTAAGTCACATCGATCTAGCCTGTAACACCTCATATCACTTTGCGGCCTCACGCACGGTATTCCCACGGGTGTCGCCTTACCTTGGCCCGGGACCGTTTGCGCCTTTTGGCTCACGTATATGATAGTGTCGCTAGCATCCATATGACAGAGAACCCGGGCCAACATGGCTAGTCGTGAACCCAAAGCGGCACTAACTTACGGGGACAGGCATACATGAATCAACATCGAGCATGTCGGTCAGCAGCGTGTGAATCCGGGCTGTAGCACTGGGCTAATAGGACTCCGGGAACCCGGGCTGTAGCAGGCTAGGCAGGACTCCGAATGTCACCGCGTGACATTTCCGCGAAGGGACAAACATAGGAATGAAGTGAAACACATGCCGGCCAGTCAAGTGTTCCGGAGCAGTAGTGCTGGGCTAATAGGACTCCGGTGAACCGGGCTGTAGCGGACTACTATGGCTCATGGAAGCACTAGACTACATTTCCCCATAAGAGAGGCTGCCAAGGATAAACAACTAGATTGTCGGATCCCACACATACCAAGCATTTCAATCATACACACAATATGCTCGATATGTGTAAATACAACATGGCATCACAACAAAACTCTACAACTCAAAGTACTTTATTTAAAGGCTCCGGAGAGCCATACATAACAAGTTCATACAGATAGGGGTCACATGACCCGACACT
Organism: Aegilops tauschii subsp. strangulata; assembly: GCF_002575655.3. Classification (NCBI taxonomy): domain Eukaryota; kingdom Viridiplantae; phylum Streptophyta; class Magnoliopsida; order Poales; family Poaceae; genus Aegilops; species Aegilops tauschii. Next base: position 302,788,757 of record NC_053041.3, on the reverse strand, counting down.
CAAGTCATACAAACGTACAAGCACATGCGGAAGCAAACTTGTCTGAGTACAGACAACTAGAAAGAAAGATGGCTTGACGAAGCCTGTCTATCTACATAGGCCCTTCACAAGCTCAGATCACCACCTGGGTGGCAAGTCACTCATCAACGTCGAGATCTACATAGAACCCATCGGAGGGGGCGGTGTTGTCGTCTGAAAACAGTAATTAAAGCAACATGAGTACAAAGGTACTCAGCAAGTCTTACAACAGATCCTACTATACATGCACATTCTCAAGAAGGTAGTGGAGTTATTGCAGCAAGCTAGCTTTGACTCTTGGCTAAGCTATCCTACGAGACACCACTTGTAAAATAGTTTTCGCACTCGAGTCCACTAATCACCAACACAATACTCCACCATGGATCCTCGCTCGTCATCCTACGAGAGGGCCATCTGCAGTACTCACACTTATCTTGAGTCTTTTAGTAGTAACCATTAACTTGTCTATGAACTGCATAAGCAACCAAGTAGTCCTTTACCGCGGACGCGGCTATTCGAATAGTTTTATACCCTGCAGGGGTGTACTTCTTCACACACGCTTCCACCACTTATCGCCGTTTACACGACATGTACTCGGCAACCTTCAAGCGGAAGCCCAACGAGGGTGTCGGCCATGACCTGACTAAACACACGAGTCCCTAGTCCAGGTTTATCGCCTATTCGGGTTCCATCCGCAAGGATCCGGCCGGGGTGTCCTCAACGGCCCCAAACGATGTGGGCAGGGTTCCCGAGACACCAAACAGGCGACTTGGTACACCGGGCCACGAGCCTACCGCATCACAGCCCACCCCTAAGGTCAGCGCTGCGCACGGCCTCCAGCAACTACAAACACCAGAAACTACTTGCAACTCCTGGACAAAGGACGGGGGTGGTTAATAAGTCGAGAGAGTCAATTAAGGATCCCAATGTGTGGTAGTAGCTGAATCTTAAATCACGCATACAGATCTCAGTTCTTAAGGACGGTCTCAATGAAACAACCCACCATGTACTCCTACATGGCCTCTCATCGATACCTTTACCAAATCATGTTCAACACTTCACTCTCATTACCGACACAACCATTCACTCTAGTTCATCACCCCGATGAGCCAGACCTGACATGACTCTAAGCATAGCAGGCATAGCATGGTAGGAAACACAAACATGGCTCAATCAACTCCTACACATGCTAGTGGGTTTCATCTAGTTACTGTGGCAATGACAGGTCATGCAGAGGAAGTGGGTTCAACTACCGCAACACACAACAGTTTGAAACGCGTTGTCTTAATGCAGTAAACGAGAGCAAAAGCGAGAAGATGGGTTTGTATCGAAATGATCAATGGGGTTGCTTGCCTGACAGAGTGGTAGTGGGATACTGCCCTTCAGTTGGATACTCGTGAATATCCTCGGAGGCAGAACCTACCACGAAGAACACATCAAAACACAATCATCACAAGACAATATGCAACAATATGATGCATGCAATGACATGGCAAAATGAGTGTGCTTGGGCTAATGCAACTTGGAACAGATTAGTTTGAGTTCATTTGAATCAAGGATTCAAATGCTAACCCAAAGTAAGAGGTCATATTAGTGCATTTACTTGTTTCACCTAAACAGCAAGGTTAAAGTGATCTGACATGCATGAAACCAGTACAGATGGAAAGACTGAATTTTTCTGATCAAAATTCATATATAAATCTTTGCATTTGGAGTTACAGATTAATTTCTATGATTTTTTGAAGTTTGTAGTATTTTCTGGAATTTCCTGTATAAGAATAATTCCAGTAAATGATTTACTGTGTCAGCATTGCGTCAGGGTGACGTCATCAGTCAACAGAGACGGTCCAGGTCAACCCTGACCTGTGGGTCCCGTCTGTCGGTGTCAATTAAACTAACTAAGTTTAGTTAGCGTTAAACTAATACTAACTTAGTTTAGTTAGTGGCCTAGGCCCCACACGTCAGTGACCCAGGGGGTCAAACTGGGCCCACCCAGTCAACGGTCAGCGGGGTCAACTCGCCGGCGCTTAGCCGCCGGCGAGGCCAGACACGGCGGTGCGGTGCGGGTTTCGTGCTCCGGCGACCAAATGGGCGGCGGAGACCATCTACGAGTAGCTAGGAGCGAGCCGCGTCGAGTGAGGGTGGTAGTTGGGCTCGGGGTCGCCGGAAACAACGCCGGTGACGAGCTGTGCGGCTGTCAGAGTTCGGGTGAGCTCGAGCTCGTCGTTAGGGGGCACGGCGAGGCGCGCGGAGTGGTGCTACAGACTCCTAGGGATGCGGTGAGTGTGTTAGACGTGGTGGTGTGGCCGTTGGGTGGCCGGAGCATCGTCGGCGATGAGCTCGGCGGCGGCGCGTGTGGTGAAGCTTCGTGCGGTCGCTATGGTGCTCGAGAGCGAGAACGGAGAGGATGGGGAGGTGGCTGAGCTCACGGCGATCACGTCGAAGCAGTCGGTGAGGTTAGGGACGAGCTGGTGCGGCGAGGACAGCGAAGGGGATCTCTGGCGGTGTTCGGTGGAGACGAGGTCGAAGGAGGTGGTGCAGAGCATGCGAGCGCTTGGGGCTCGGCTAGCTCAGCATAGCGGACGGCGGCGGAGCTCGTGGACAAGACGGGGCGGAGCGAGGACGACGGAGAGCGTGGCTACGTCGGCGGTGCGGCGGCAGATGCGTCGGCCATGGCGGGACAGGGCGAGGGAGAGAGGCAGGGGCGAATGTATGTGTCCAGGGGGTCGGGGCGGCGACGTGGAGCTGGTCGAGGTGTCTAGGGGTGCGGGCAGCAAGCAGGTGGCGTCGTGGCGAGCTCGCGCACGCCGGCGTCACCTCCCTGCCTGCCTGGCAGGGAAGAAGCAGCTGGCTGGCACGGGCCAGCACAGCGGTGGGCCGCCAGGTGGGCCGGCTGGTGGGTTGCGGCCAGGTAAGTTTTTTTTTCATTTTTTCTGTTTCTTTTATTTCTGCAAGTTTGTGGCATTTCTAAAAATGCTTAGGCATTTCCAAAAATCACCAAACTGCACATGCTCACTGTATGGAACATATCCAACATGGAACATTTCAGTTTGGGATTATTTGGGTATTTAAAATATTTACTAGCATTTAAATGCCCAAATGCAATTTACATATGATTTAATTCAATGATCTTGTGATGACCTAGAAAATTGTGAACCCATTTTGTCAGAGGTTCTAACCCAAGACAAAAAGGGTGGACTTTTTAGAAGGGCATTTCAGGTTCATTGAAAATGATTTTAGTAAACCCTAGTTGTTTTGAGGGGGGTGCTGGGGGTTCTGTCATCCCCATTTCAAGTTTCTGGAAAAGTAAACATGATGCAACACTCTAATGCATGAACTAGCTAGGATGTGACAACTCACCCCCACTCAAAAGAATCTCGTCCCGAGATTTAGGATCCGTCGGGAAGAAGGTGGGGTACTCAAGTCAAAGACGATCCTCCCTTTCCCAAGTAGCTTCTTTCTCGGAATGGTGTGACCATTGAACCTTAAGAAACTTGATATTCTGGCGTCGAGTGGTACGCTTGGCTTGATCAAGTATGCGAACGGGATATTCCCGATATGTGAGATTATCTTGGAGATCAAGCGTTTCGTGGTCCACTCCATGGATAGGATCCGAGAAGCAACGCCTGAGTTGAGAAACGTGGAAGACATCATGAACTCTGGAGAGATGCGGAGGTAGTTCCAATTGGTAGGCAACTTCTCCTCGTTTGGCAAGAATGCGAAAGGGTCCAATGTAACGAGGAGCTAATTTGTCTTTGATACCGAATCGATGGGTTCCCTTCAAAGGAGTAACCCGAAGGTAAGCCTTCTCGCCAACTTCATAAGTCATGAGCTTATGTTTGCGGTCATATTGGCTCTTTTGATGAGATTGGGCTGTTTACAATCTCACGAATAATGCGAACCTGCTCTTCTGCTTCCTGAATCATATCCGGGCCAAAGAGTTGTCTTTCCCCGGTTTCTGACCAGTTAAGAGGCGTTCGACATTTTCGTCCATAGAGAACTTCGAAAGGAGCTTTGCCCAAGCTAGCTTGATAACTATTGTTATAAGCGAATTTGGCGAATGGAAGGCATTTCTCCCAATCCATACCGAAAGAGATGACAAAAGCTCGGAGCATATCCTCCAGAATTTGATTGACTCGTTCTACTTGACCACTTGATTGAGGGTGGAAGGCGGTGCTAAAGGAGAGACGAGTTCCCATAGCATTTTGGAAACTTTCCCAAAATCTAGAAGTGAAAAGACTTCCACGGTCTAAGTTAATCTCCAATGGAACACCATGAAGAGACACTATTCGGGAGATGTACAAGTCAGCTAGCTGGCTAGCGGTTATACTCTCACGAACGGGTAGGAAGTGGGCTACTTTGGAAAGATGACCGACAACGACGAAGATAGCATTATTCCCTCTCTTGGTCCTGGGAAACCCGGTAATGAAATCCATACCGATTTTAGCCCATTTCCATTCAGGAATAGCCAAAGGTTGAAGGGTGCCAGCAGGCCGTTGATGCCCTGCTTTAACACGACGACAGACGTCGCAATTAACAATGTATTGAGCAATTTCTCTCTTCATCCTAGTCCACCAAAACCTCTGGCATAAGTCTTGATACATATTAGTACTACCGGGATGAATGGTGAGAGGGGATTCATGAGCTTCCTTAAGGATCAACTGACGTAGCTGTTGTTTCTTGGGAACCACTAGGCGGTTCTCAAAGAAGACAACACCTCGCTCATCCGTGGAAAAACATTTAGCAACTCCGCTAGCGATGTGTTCCTTAATCCGGGATATTCCTCTATCATACCGCTGAGCGGTTATGATTTGATCCGTAAGGTTAGGTTTTGCCACTAGGGTGGATAGGAATCCTCGAGGAACTATGTGAAGGTTGAGCTTACGGAATTCCTCGTGGAGAAGTGGTTGACCTTGTTGTAACATCAGGTTGTTACAATAAGATTTATGACTTAGCGCATCAGCCATGACATTGGCTTTGCCCGGGGTGTAAGTTATTCCTAAGTCGTAATCCGTGATCAACTCGACCCAACGTCTTTGCCTGAGATTCAAATCCGGTTGGATGAGGATGTATTTCAGACTTTAGTGATCGGTGTAAATCTTGCAACGAATACCGAGAAGGTAATGTCGCCATGTTTTGAGTGCATGGACCACAGCTGCAAGCTCTAGATCATGTGTGGGATAGTTATCCTCATGTGGAGGCAACTGTCGAGAAGCGTAGGCAATCACATGACGATCTTGCATGAGTATGCAACCTAGTCCTTGTCGCGAGGCGTCGCAATAGATAACGAAGTCCTTAGAAAAATCTGGTGGTATGAGTACGGGAGCAGATGTCAGGCGTCTTTTCAGTTCCTAAAAGCTGAGCTCGCACTGTGGGGTCCACTCGAACTTTTTATCTTTCTTGACAAGTTCAGTTAGAGGTTTAGCAACCTTGGAAAAATTCTCGACGAAGCACCGACAGTAGCTCGCTAAGCCAAGGAAACTCCGAACTTGCTTGACCGTTTCAGGTGGAGTCCAATCAAGGATGGCTTGAACTCGCTCGGGATTGACAGCAATACCCTAGCAGAGATTACATGGCCTAGATAGGTCACTTCTGGCAACCAGAATTCACACTTAGAGAATTTAGCATAAAGGCGATGCTCTCGAAGTTTCATCAACACTAGCCTTAGATGCTCGGCATGTTCTTCCTCATTCTTGGAGTAGATGAGTATATCATCAAGGTATACCACGACGAATTTATCCAAATACTCCATGAAGATCGAGTTCATTAACCGAGAGAAGGTGGCTGGGGCATTGGTTAAACCGAAGGACATGATGGTGTACTCGTATTGGCCATAACGAGTAACAAAGGCTGTTTTAGGAATGTCCCCATTCTTGATTTTTATTTGATGGTAGCCCAACCTCAAATCCATTTTGGAAAAGACTAAGGATCCAGCGAGCTGATCATACAGGTCGTTGATCCTGGGGAGCGGATACTTGTTCTTGATAGTGACCAAGTTGACAGGTCGGTAATCTACAACCATCCGATCCGTTCCATCCTTCTTCTTGATGAAGAGGACGGGGCAAGCCCATGGAGAAGAACTAGGACGGATGAAACCCTTTTGCAAGGACTCATCGAGTTGTTTCTTAAGCTCGGCTAGTTCTAGGGGTGCCATCTTATAGGGTCTTCTAGAGATTGGGATGGTTCCTGGAACAAGGTCCATCACGAACTCGACATCCCTGTCAGGTGGAATACCTGGCAGTTCTTTTGGAAAGACATCCGGGAAGTCACAGACTACCGGAATATCTTCAAGGTCTGGAAGAGGGTTGGCATTTAGGGAGTAGAGCTGACGCTTAGACACTCGGGTCGAAACATTGACTGTCTTGCCCGATGGAAGGGTGAGTTGAACAGTTCTAGTAGAGCAATCAATCTTAGCATAGTGGGCTGACATACAATCCATACCCAAGATGATGTTTATGTCCGAGGATTTGAGAGCTATAAGTGACGCAAGGAAGACCAATCTGTCGACAAGAATTTCATTACCATGACTTATCCTAGAGGTTTGCCACTTAGAACCAGGGGTTTGAATTACCATGGAGGTGGGCATGTCGCAAAATGTGGTGTTGTGCAATCGAGCATAGATCTCAGAGATAAATGAATGAGATGCTCTAGTATCGAAAAGAACAGTTGCCGGGTGGCAATTAACAAGGAGCGTACCGAGGACGACGTTGGGATCATCATGAGTCTCCTCAGCAGAGACATAGTTGACATGACCACGTGCAGTGGTGGCTGGCTTGGTGTAGTAAGTCTTTCCCGCTGGGTTACCACGGCCAACGAACCTTCCAGGCTGATTGGGGTTGTTCTGGGGGCACTCGCGCAGGTAGTGACCCGTCTCTCCACACTTGAAGCATGTCACAACATTGGGGCGTGGAGCAGCATTAGCAGCGGGGCCACCATAGGCCTTGGGCGGTGCATACTGCTGGTTGGGGCGAGGCGCCTCAAAGGATGGCCTCGGAGTGAACCTGGGTGGCAGAGCTGTGTTTGGAATCCAGACCCGGCGCTTCTGAGATCCAGAGCCGGATGAAAAACCAAAGTCACGGGAGTGCTTGCGTGAAGCGTCATAGTCAGTCTGACCTGTCTCAGCACTGATGGCCTTATTCACCAACTTCTGAAAGGAGGTGCACTCGTGCAGACGAAGATCACGGCGAAGCTCGGGGCTAAGTCCCTTGCGGAACCTTGCCTGCTTCTTGGCGTCGGTGGATACCTCTTCAGGAGCATAATGTGCTAGATTTCCAAACTCACGGCTGTATGCATCCACGGTCAGTCTGCCTTGGGTGAAGTTGCAGAATTCTTCCCGCTTACAATCCATGAGACCCTCCGGAATGTGATGCTCACGGAAAGCCTCACTGAATTCAGCCCAAGTAGTGATTTGGCCAGCCGGGCGCATAGCCTCAAAGTTTTCCCACCAAAGGCTAGCAGGGCCTTCGAGGTGATAGGCAGCGTAGGTAACCTTATCAGCTTCGGCTACGTTGGCAGAACGTAGCTTATGGGTGATGCTGCGAAGCCAATCATCCGCATCGAGGGGCTCGACGAAATGATTAAACTTCGGTGGGTATAACTTGACAAAGTCATTGATTGACACCAAGTCGTTCCTCTGATGACGTGCAGTATTATGCTCAATTCGCTCTAGCAAGCGGTTGGTCTCACGCTTGTTTCTTTCCGCCTCCAGCATAACTTCGGCCAGAGAAGGCGGTTGAGGCAGATTCTCATCCCTAGCTGCACTGGGTTCACCCTGCTCCTGGACAGCAGGGTTGTTGCAGGTGTTGACCATCCTAGGAAAACAAGACAACGGTTTAGACAAGGATGGCAAAATCTTGGCAAGGAAGTGCGGAATGTAATGGATGACACGGAATGCAGAGATGTTCATCCGTATGACATGGTAATATAGAAACTGCCATATATATATATATATATACCAACGGTCATACACCATACATAGTTTAGTACAAGCCCAGGCTAGAGTACAACTACGGTGAAAGACGATACATCTCATCGGAGGCATTTCAAGCTCCTATACATTATTTTTCTACACCTCCGGAACGTGATACACACCAAGTCGTATCCCACGAGTCATGCAGGACTGTGGAGAATACAACTGTTACAATACTAGTGAAGCTACTACCAACTCAGACGTCTCCATAGTAATCTTCATAAAGATTACCACCATGTCCTGGGAGCTGAACATGATCATTTGGAAACAGTCGGTCCTGTGGAGCTTGCGGTCCATAAGGACTCGGATGTGGCCTTGGTCCAACAAACGGTGGCAGACGGGGTCCACGAGGAGGGGTGATGCCTCCTACATCACGCTAGTCCATACAATCTGACAGACCAGACCGCACGGGGTAGAAGTCCCTCATGTCCATATACCCAGCCTGCACGGCAGGTGCAAACCGTGTCAGAGTGGCCCAGTGATCAGAACGAGCGTTGAAGAGCTCCATTCGCAAGGCACGATTCTCACGGTCCTTGTCCTCAAGCATCTCGGTGGTGGTGCGCAGTAGTGAATCCTCATGGGTAGAGTCACAGTAAATAGCCTGATAGTACCCTTGTGCCCCAGGGAGTGATGCTGGAATATAACGGAAATCAGTGTTCTGAAGCAAGGCAGTTCTGGCTCGGATGATAGTCATCATCGAGTAAGCTGCGTCCTGCACGGACATCTCGATGGTAACCCCAAGTCCATAAGAGCAACGGAGGGGTTTAGTAGCTCCAGGATAGGAAGGGTATATCCTGACCGTACAAAGGTATTGACTTTGATTAAAGTCTCGAAACTGCTCCTCGACGGTATACTCAGGATACCATCGATAGCCTGTCTCGGTCATCACTCGGACCAGCATGGCCGTGTTTCTTCTGATCCTAATGATATGCCTTTGTCTACTTTGATTGAGAATAATAATGAATCTATGGATGTAAATTTTGTTGGTAGGAATAATTTTGGTAACAACGCGTATAGAGGAAACTTTAATCCTAGGCCTTATCCTAGCAATTCCTCTAATAATTATGGTAATTCCTACAGCAATTCTTATGGAAATTTTAATAAGATGCCCTCTGAATTTGAGACTAGTGTTAAAGAGTTTATGAATTCACAAAAGAATATCAATGCTTTGCTTGAAGAGAAATTGCTTAAAGTTGATGAATTGGCTAGGAACGTTGATAGAATTTCTCTTGATGTTGATTCTTTAAAACTTAGATCTATTCCTCCTAAGCATGATATCAATGAGTCTCTCAAAGCCATGAGAATTTCCATTGATGAGTGCAAAGAAAGAACCGCTAGGATGCGTGCTAAGAAAGATTGCTTTATGAAAGCGTGTTCTTCTAATTTTTATGAAAACAAAGATGAAGATCTAAAAGTTATTGATGTGCCCCCTATTAAATCTTTGTTTTGCAATATGAATCTTGATAATTATGGGATTGAATATGATCCACCTTTACCTAGAAGGCGTTCCAAAAATTCGGAGTTTTTAGATCTTGATGCTAAAATTGATAAAAGTGCGATTGAAGAGAACAAAACCCTAGATATTAATAAACCCACTATTTTGGATTTCAAGGAATTTAATTATGATAATTGCTCTTTGATAGATTGTATTTCCTTGTTGCAATCCGTGCTAAATTCTCCTCATGCTTATAGTAAAAATAAAGCTTTTACCAAACATATCGTTGATGCTTTGATGCAATCTTATGAAGAAGGGACAAATGCATTTTTGCCCTTAGTCGGAGCCACCCCACGGGTTTTTCCCTTACTTTTCGACTCTGCTCAGTTTTGCCCTTAGATTTGTATATGAGGTTATCCGAGTGCCCTTTGACCGTTTGACCAATACTTTTAAAATTCATAACAAATTCATATGAAGTCATAAAAATGCAAATAACATATCAAAAAATTTAGAATGACATTACCTTTATGTGCATGCCATTTGCATTCAGGAAAAAAGTACCGTGTAAACTACCCGAGGTTATTAATGTTATAAATATTATTGAAATTATAAAGGTATAAACAATACTTTTTCATGAATAAAAATTACAAGCAAATGTAGGTGATGTTTTCTGAACATCCCGATACCTTATCTGCATTCTTCTGAGTTCATACCAACTTGCTATGAACTTTCATGTGACTTTGACCATTACATTGAAACTTCATAACAAAGTTGATATGAACTCAGAATAACGCAAAATAAGATATCAGGATGTTCAGAAAACACCAACTACATTTGCCTGCAATTTTTATTCCTAAAAACACTATTATTTATACCTTTTTAGTTTTAATAATGTTTATAACATTAATAACCATGGGTAGTTTAAAGGGTACTTTTTTCTTGAATGCAAATGGCATGCACATAAAGGTAATGTCATTCTAAACTTTTTGATATCTTATTTGCATTTTTATGACTTCGTATGAATTTGTTATGAATTTTCAAAGTATTGGTCAAATGGTCAAAGGGCACCCAAACGACCTCAGAGACAAATCTAAGGGCAAAACTAAGCAGAGCCGAAAAGTAAGGGCAAAACCCACGGGCTGGCACAACTAAGGGCAAAACTATAATTGTCCCTATGAAGAAAAGCTTGAGTTGGAAGTTTCTATCCCTAGAAAACTTTATGATGAGTGGGAACCTACTATTAAAATTAAAGATCATGAATGCTATGCTTTATGTGATTTGGGTGCTAGTGTTTTCACTATTCCCAAAACTTTGTGCGATTTGTTAGGTTTCCGTGATTTTGATGATTGCTCTTTAAATTTGCACCTTGCGGGGTTCCACCATTAAGAAACCTATGGGAAGAATTAATGATGTTCTTATTGTTGCAAATAGGAACTATGTGCCCGTAGATTTTATTTTTCTTGATATAGATTGCAATCCTTCATGTCCTATTATTCTTGGTAGACCTTTCCTTAGAACGATTGGTGCAATTATTGATATGAAGGAAGGGAATATTAGATTCCAATTTCCATTAAAGAAAGGCATGGAACACTTCCCTAGGAAGAAAATAAAATTACCATATTAATCTATCATGAGAGCCACTTATGGATTGCCTACCAAAGATGGCAATACCTAGATCTATCCTTGCTTTTATGCCTAGCTAGGGGTGTTAAACGATAGCGATTGTTGGGAGGCAACCCAATTTTATGTTTTAGTTTTTTGCTTTTTGCTTCTGTTTAGGAATAAATATTTGTTCTAGCCTCTGGTTAGAAGTGTTTTTATGTTTTAATTAGTGTTTGTGCCAAGTTAAACCTATAGGATCTTCTTGGATGATAGTTATTTGATCTTGCAGAAAATTCCAGAAACTTTCTGTTCACGAAAATAATTGTTAAAAATCACCAGAACGTGATAAAATATTGATTCCAATTGCTACTGATCAATAAACAAATTGCCTAAGTCTTCCTATTTTGGATAATTTTTTGGAGTTCCAGAAGCTTGCGTTAGTTACAGATTACTACAGACTGTTCTGTTTTTGACAGATTCTGTTTTTCGTGTGTTGTTTGCTTATTTTGATGAATCTATGGCTAGTAAAAGAGTTTATAAACCATAGAGAAGTTGGAATACAGTAGGTTTAACACCAATATAAATGAGTTCATTACAGTACCTTGAAGTGGTCTTTTGTTTTCTTTCGCTAACGGAGCTCACGAGATTTTCTGTTAAGTTTTGTGTTGTGAAGTTTTCAAGTTTTGGGTAAAAGATTTGATGGATTATGGAAAAAGGAGTGGCAAGAGCCTAAGCTTGGGGATTCCCAGGGCACCCCCAAGATAATCTAAGGGCACCATAAAGCCAAAGCTTGGGGATGCCCCGGAAGGCATCCCCTCTTTCGTCTACTTCCATCGGTAACTTTACTTGGAGCTATATTTTTATTCACCACATGATATGTGTTTTGCTTTGAGTGTCTTGTATGATTTGAGTCTTTGTTTGTTAGTTTACCACAATCATCCTTGCTGTACACACCTTTTGAGAGAGACACACATGATTCGGAAATTATTAGAATACTCTATGTGCTTCACTTATATCTTTTAGAGCACAGTGGTGGATTTGTTTTATAGAAACTATTGATCTCTCATGCTTCACTTATATTATTTCGAGAGTCTTAAAATAGCATGGCAATTTTCTTTAATTAATATCATGAGGAATTTGATGCTTGATAATTGTTTTGAGATATAAAGGTGGTAATATCATAGTTGTGCTAGTTGAGTAATTGTGGAATTGAAAAATACATGTGTTGGAGTTTGTGATTCCCGTAGCATGCACGTATGGTGAACCGTTATGTAACAAAGTCGGAGCATGAAGTATTTGTTGATTGTCTTCCTTTGTGTGGCGGTCGGGATCACGCAATGGTTAACTCCTATGAAAAATACATGTGTTGGAGTTTGTGATTCCCGTAGCATGCACGTATGGTGAACCGTTATGTAACAAAGTCGGAGCATGAAGTATTTGTTGATTGTCTTCCTTTGTGTGGCGGTCGGGATCACGCAATGGTTAACTCCTACCAACCCTTCCCCTAGGAGCATGCGTAGTAGTACTTTGCTTCGAGGGCTAATAAATTTTTGCAATAAGTATATGAGTTCTTTATGACTAATGTGAGTCCATGGATTATACGCACACTTACCTTTCCGCAGTTTTCTAGCCTCTTCGGTACCGCGCATTGCCCTTTCTCACCTTGAGAGTTGGTGCAAACTTCGCCGGTGCATCCAAACCCCGTGATATGATACGCTCTACCTGGGCCGAGGTCCAGTGAGGGGCGGGGGCCTCTCCCCTTTTCTGTTTTTTTTTCTTTTATGCCTTCTCCTTTTCTTTTATTTACTTTTGTTGTTTGATTTAATTTTGAATTTAGAAATCGAATGTGATTGAATCATCGCGAGGTTAACAACAGTAATTGCGGTGACGTGGCATCATTAGCATGAGATTATTGTAGCATAATTATCCGAGTGTTACACGCTTGGTCCAGACAGGCCGGTAGAACAATTATTGTGTCATCGGCATACTGGATCACGGGGTACTTAGCGTCACCAGTAGGAGGGATGGGATGTTTGATCAAGTCCTGCGCGAGTGCTGCATTGATAGCACTCTGAAGTAGATCGGCTGCAAGGACGAAGATTAAGGGAGACATCGGATCGCCTTGGCGAACCCCACATTTACAATGAAACTGTCGTCCAGGCACGTCATTTAGTAACACAGAAGATTTTCCTGACGAGAATATACTCTCCATCCAAGCCAGCCATTTCGGTGGGAAACCCATTTTCTTCAAGATTAGGAGCATGGCAGAGTGTTCAACCGTATCAAACGCCTTCGCAAAATCTAGTTTGAGAAGGACAATTTCTCTCTTGGAGGCCTGGCATTGGTGAATGTATACGAAAGCCCAGGCCAGGCAGTCATGAATCGATCTGCCACGGAGGAAACCATATTGGTTTTTGTGCACAATTTGGGGAATGATTTTCTGAAGCCGATTCGCCAGAATTTTAGTGATCAACTTCAGGCAACAGTTTAGGAGTGTGATAGGCCGGAAATCATTGACATATTCGGGCGAGTTAACCTTTGGGATCAGTGTGATAAAACCTGCATTAATGCTTTCTAAATTAAGGCCACCTTGATGAAATTCATCACAGAGAAGATAAAAATCATGTTTGATGATTGGCCAGCAAGCTTTTAAGAAGGCTCCATTAAAGCCATCAGGGTCAGGGGCCCTATCGGGTGGCATTTCAGAAACCACATCATCTATTTCTTTACGTGTGAATGGTGCAATGAGGTCCGAAAAGTTCACATCTGCCCGTATCAGGTTGTCTAAGTTAAACTTCATAGGTTGAGGGCTTGCTTGCCCCATTCGGGCCTTAAAAGCTTAAAAAAGAATGGACTCCTTCCCAGCATGATCATTAATCTCCACTCCATTTGTAGTTTTTAGCGAGCTAATGCAATTCCTCCTGTAGCGTTCCGTGGCAACCGTTTGAAAAAACTTGGAATTTTTGTCACCAAACTGAATCCATCTGATCGTACACCTCTTTTTCCAATAATCTTTTTGGTATTGCAGGAGGCAAAGCAAGTGCTTTTTGAGAATGCGACGAAAGTTTCTTTCAGGTGTAGTAAGAATCCGATGGTCCTCAACATTATCCAGCTCCGAGAGTGCTTTATTGGTGTTTTCAATGGCTACTTTGAGGCGAGAAATTTTCTTACTCCATTGCTTGAGAGCATGACGGAGATGTGAGTTTTGTTGGTAGGAATAATTTTGGTAACAACGCTTATAGAGGAAACTTTAATCCTAGGCCGTTTCCTAGTAATTCCTCTAATAATTATGGTAATTCCTATAACAACTCTTATGGAAATTTTAATAAGATGCCCTCTGATTTTGAGACTAGTGTTAAGGAATTTATGATTTCTCAAAAGAATTTCAATGCTTCGCTTGAAGAAAAATTGCCTAAGATTGATGAATTGGCTAAGAACGTGGATAGAATTTCTCTTGATGTTGATTCTTTGAAACTTAGATCTATTCCAGCTAAGCATGATATCAATGAGTCTCTCAAAGCTATGAGAATTTCCATTGATGAGTGCAAAGAAAGAACCGCTAGGATGCGTGCTAAGAAAGATTGCTTTGTGAAGGCATGTTCTTCTAGTTTTCATGATAATAAGGATAAAGATCTTAAAGTGATTGATGTATCTCCTATTAAATCTTTGTTTTGCAATATGAATCTTGATAATGATGGGACTGGAGATGAGTCAACTTTAGTTAAAAGGCGTCCCAATGATTCAGAGTTTTTAGATCTTGATGCAAAAATTGGTAAAAGTGGGATTGAAGAGGTCAAAACTTTACATAGAAATGAACCCACTATTTTGGATTTCAAGGAATTTAATTATGATAATTGTTCTTTAATAGATTGTATTTCCTTGTTGCAATCCGTGCTAAATTCTCCGCATGCTTATAGTCAAAGTAAGGCTTTTACCAAACATATCGTTGATGCTTTAATGCAATCCTATGAAGAAAAGCATGAATTGATAGTTTCTATCCCTAGAAAACTTTATGATGAGTGGGAACCTACTATTAAAATTAAAATTAAAGATCATGAATGCTATGCTTTGTGTGATTTGGGTGCTAATGTTTCCACGATTCAGAAAACTTTGTGTGATGTGTTAGGTTTCCGTGAATTTGATGATTGTTCTTTAAACTTGCACCTTGCGGATTCCACCATTAAGAAACCTATGGGAACAACTAATGATGTTCTTATTGTTGCCAATAGGAATTATGTGCCCGTAGATTTCATTGTTCTTGATATAGATTGCAATCCTTCATGTCCTATTATTCTTGGTAGACTTTTCCTTAGAACGATTGGTGCAATTATTGATATGAAAGAAGGGAATATTAGATTCCAATTTCCGTTAAGGAAAGGCATGGAACACTTTCCTAGAAAGAAATTTAAATTACCTTATGAATCTATTATGAGAGCCACTTATGGATTGCATGCCAAAGATGATAATACCTAGATCTAGTCTTGCCTTTATGCCTAACTAGGGGCGTTAAACGATAGCGCTTGTTGGGAGGCAACCCAATTTTATTTTGGTTCCTTGCTTTTTGGTTCTGTTTAGTAACAAATATTTGATCTAGCCTCTGGTTAGATGTGGTTTTATGTTTTAATTAGTGTTTGTGCCAAGTAAAACCTATAGGATCTTCTTGGATGATAGTTATTTGATCTTGCTGAAAAAGTCAGAAACTTTCTGCTCACGAAAACAATTTTTAAAAATCACCAGAACGTGATAAAATAATGATTCCAATTGCAGTAGATCAATAAACAAATTATCTAGGTCTTCCTATTTTGGTAGATTTTTCTGAGTTCAAGAAGTTTGCATTAGATGCAGATTACTACAGGCTGTTCTGTTTTTGACAGATTTTGTTTTTCGTGTGTTGTTTGCTTATTTTGATGAATCTATGGCTAGTATCGGAGGTTATGAACCATAGAGAAGTTGGAATACAGTAGGTTTAACACCAATATAAATAAAGAATGAGTTCATTACAGTACCTTAAAGTGGTGGTTTGTTTTATTTCGCTAACGGAGCTCATGAGATTTTCTGTTGAGTTTTGTGTTGTGAAGTTTTCAAGTTTTTGGGTAAAGATTTGATGGATTATGGAACAAGGAGTGGCAAGAGCCTAAGCTTGGGTATGCCCAAGGCACCCCAAGGCAAAATCCAAGGACAACCAAAAGCCTAAGCTTGGGGATGCCCCGGAAGGCATCCCCTCTTTTGTCTTCGCCCATCGGTAACTTTACTTGATGCTATATTTTTATTCACCACATAATATGTGTTTTTCTTGGAGCGTCTTGTATGATTTGAGTCTTTGATTTTTAGTTTACCACAATCATCCTTGCTGTACACACCTTTTGGGAGAGACACACATGAATCGGAATTTATTAGAATACTCTATGTGCTTCACTTATATCTTTTGAGCTAGAAAATTTTGCTCTAGTGCTTCACTTATATCTTTTAGAGCACGGCGGTGGTTTTATTTTATAGAAATAATTGATCTCTCATGCGTCACTTATATTATTTTGAGAGTCTTTTAGAACAGCATGGTAGTTTGCTTTGGTTAAAATTTTGTCCTTAAGTGATGAGCATCCAAGATAGGTATAATAAAAACTATCATATAAAGTGCATTGAATATTATGAGAAGTTTGATACTTGATATTGTTTTGAGATATGAAGATGGTGATATTAGAGTCATGCTAGTTGAGTAGTTGTGGATTTGAGAAATACTTGTTCTAAAGTTTGTGATTCTCGTAGCATGCACGTATGGTGAACCGTTATGTGATGAAGTCGGAGCATGATTTATTTGTTGATTGTCTTCCTTATGAGTGGCGGTCGGGGACGAGCGATGGTCTTTTCCTACCAATCTATCCCCCTTGGAGCATGCGCGTAGTACTTCGTTTTGATAACTAATATATTTTTGCAATAAGTATGTGAGTTCTTTATGACTAATGTTGAGTCCATGGATTATACGCACTCTCACCCTTCCACTATTGCTAGCCTCTCTAATACCGCGCACCTTTCGCCGATATCATACACCCACCATATACGTTCCTCAAAACAGCCACCATACCTACCTATTATGGCATTTCCTTAGCCATTCCGAGATATATTGCCATGCAACTTTCCACCGTTCCGTTTATTATGACACGCTCCATCATTGTCATATTGCTTTGCATGATCATGTAGTTGACATCATATTCGTGGCAAAGCCACCATTCATAATTCTTTCATGTATGTCACTCTTGATTCATTGCATATCCCGGTACACTGCCGGAGGCATTCACATAGAGTCATATTTTGTTCTAATTTTTGAGTTGTAAGTAAATAAAAGTGTGATGACCATCATTATTAGAACATTGTCCCAAGTGAGGAAAGGATGATGGAGACTATGATTCCCCCTCAAGTCGGGATGAGACTCCGAACGAAAAAGAAAAAAAGAAAAAAAAAGAGGCCATAAAAAAGAGAAAAGGCCCAAATAAAAAAATGAGAGAAAAAGAGAGAAGGGACAATGTTACTATCCTTTTACCACACTTGAGCTTCAAAGTAGCACCATGATCTTCATGATAGAGAGTCTCCTATGTTGTCATTTTCATATACTAGTGGGAATTTTACATTATAGAACTTGGCTTGTTTTTATTCCAATGATGGGCTTCCTCAAAAATGCCCTAGGTCTTCGTGAGCAAGCGAGTTGGATGCACACCCACTTAGTTTCTTTTATTGAGATTTCATACACTTATAGCTCTAGTGCATCTGTTGCATGGCAGCCCTACTCACTCACATTGATATCTATTAATGGGCATCTCCATAGCCCGTTGATACACCTAGTTGATGTGAGACTATCTTCTCCTTTTTTGTCTTCTCCACAACCACCATTCTATTCCACATATAGTGCTATGTCCATGGCTCACGCTCATATATTGCGTGAAGATTGAAAAAGTTTGAGAACATCAAAAGTATGAAACAATTGCTTGGCTTGTCATCGGGGTTGTGCATGATTTAAATATTTTGTGTGATGAACATAGAGCATAGCCAGACTATATGATTTTGTAGGGATAACTTTCTTTGGCCATGTTATTTTGAGAAGACATGATTGCTTTGTTAGTATGCTTGAAGTATTATTATTTTCATGTCAATATGAAACTTTTATCTTGAATCTTTCGGATCTGAACATTCATGCCACAATAAAGAAAATTACATTAAGAAATATGCCAGGTAGCATTCCACATCAAAAATTCTGTTTTTATCATTTACCTACTCGAGGACGAGCAGGAATTAAGCTTGGGGATGCTTGATACGTCTCCAACGTATCTATAATTTTTTATTGTTCCATGCTATTATATTATCTGTTTTGGATGTTTAATGGGCTTTACTAAGCACTTTTACATTATTTTTGGGACTAACCTATTAACCGAAGGCCCAGTGCAAATTGCTGTTTTTTTGCCTATTTTAGTGTTTTGCAGAAAAGGAATATCAAACGGAGTCCAAACGGAATGAAACCTTTGGGAGAGTTATTTTTGGAACAAACGTCATCCAGGGGACTTGGAGTGGACGTCAAGAAAGAAGCGAGGAGTCCACGAGGCAGGGAGGCGCGCCTGCCCCCTGGACAAGCCCCCACCCTCGTGGGCCCCTCGCAGCTCCACCGACCTACTTCTTCCTCCTATATATATATATATATATATATATATATATATATCCATATACCCCGAAAACATCGAGGAGCACGACGAAACCCTATTTCCACCGCCGCAACCTTCTGTACCCGTGAGATCCCATCTTGGGGCCTTTTCCAGTGCTCCGCCGGAGGGGGCATCGATCACGGAGGGCTTCTACATCAACACCATAGCCTCTCCGATGATGTGTGAGTAGTTTACCTCAGACCTTCGGGTCCATAGTTATTAGCTAGGTGGCTTCTTTTCTCTCTTTGGATCTCAATACAAAGTTTTCCTCGATCTTCTTGGATTCGATGTAACTCTTTTTGCGGTGTGTTTGTCGAGATCCTATGAATTGTGGGTTTGTGATCAAGATTATCTATGAACAATATTTGAATCTCCTCTGAATTCTTTTATGTATGATTTAATATCTTTGCAAGTCTCTTCGAATTATCAGTTTGGTTTGGCCTACTAGATTGATCTTTCTTGCAATGGGAGAAGTGCTTAGCTTTGGGTTCAATCATGCGGTGCTCGATCCTAGTGACAGAAGGGGAAACGACACGTATTGTATTGTTGCCATCGAGGATAAAAAGATGGGGTTTATATCATATTGCTTGAGTTTATCCCTCTACATCATGTCATCTTGCCTAATGCGTTACTCTGTTCTTATGAACTTAATACTCTAGATGCATGCTGGATAGCGGTCGATGTGTGGAGTAATAGTAGTAGATGCAGAATCGTTTCAGTCCACTTGTCTCGGATGTGATGCCTATATACATGATCATGCCTAGATATTCTCATAAATATGCACTATTTTATCAATTGCTCGACAGTAATTTGTTCACCCACCGTAATACTTATGCTATCTTGAGAGAAGCCACTAGTGAAACCTATGGCTCCCGGGTCTATTCTCCATCATATAAGTTCCAATCTATTTTTACTTTGCAATCTTTACTTTCAATCTATATCATAAAAATACCAAAAATATTTATCTTATTATCTCTATCAGATCTCACTTTTGCAAGTGGCCGTGAAGGGATTGACAACCCCTTTATCACGTTGGTTGCAAGGTTCTTATTTGTTTGTGTAGGTACGAGGGACTTGCGTGTGGCCTCCTACTGGATTGATACCTTGGTTCTCAAAAACTAAGGGAAATACTTACACTACTTTGTTGCATCACCCTTTCCTCTTCAAGGGAAAACCAACGCATGCTCACGAGGTAGCAAGAAGGATTTCTGGCGCCGTTGCCGGGGAGTCTACACACAAGTCAAGACATACCAAGTACCCATCACAAACTCTTATCCCTCGCATTACATTATTTGCCATTTGCCTCCCATTTTCCTCTCCCCCACTTCACCCTTGGCGTTTTATTCGCCCTTTTTCCGTTTGATTTTTCCTTCGCTTTCTTCTTGTGTGTGCTTGTGTGTTGGATCGTTCGTCACGATGGCTCAAGATAATACTAAATTGTGTGACTTTTTCCAATACCAACAACAATGATTTTCTTAGCACTCTGATTGCTCCTCTTACCGATGCTGAATCTTGTGAAATTAATGCTGCCTTGCTGAATCTTGTCATGAAAGATCAATTCGCCGGCCTTCCTAGTGAAGATGTCGCTACCCATCTAAACAGCTTTGTTGATTTCTGTGATATGCAAAAGAAGAAAGATGTGGATATTGATATTGTTAAATTGAAGCTATTTCCTTTTTCGCTTAGAGATTGTGCTAAAACTTGGTTTTTGTCTTTGCCTAAAAATAGTATTGATTCATGGAATAAGTGCAAGGATGCTTTTATCTCTAAGTATTTTCCTCCTGCTAAGATTATCTCTCTTAGAAACGATATTATGAATTTTAAGCAACTTGATCATGAACATGTTGCACAAGCTTGGGAGAGGATGAAAGTAATGATCCGTAATTGCCCTACACATGGTTTGAAATAATCATGATCATGGCATTGAAATAATTAACAACATACTGATTACAATTTAGACAAGCACGTACTACACAAACAGTAGACACATCTACACATAATGCTAGTACGGCTAACACAGAAATAAACAGGAGCGGGATAAACAAGTTATACCCTCCACTAGGCCAGGCAGAAGCCACGATGGCGGCGGTAGCAGCGGCGGCATCCTCGGCGGCCTTCTTGTCGGCTTCAAGTTTCTCGGCGTCGGTGGACATGGTGAAGATGCAGCGAACGTGGACGAAGAGGAGGTAGTCGATCGAAGGCAAGCAATCGCATAGTCACTCCCCCAAAACCTAATCGCCCCTCTCCCGTACAAGATCCGGAGAGGCAGGGTTTCGGAAGCCTGCTCTCCCATCAATCATGTACGAGTGAATGTGATGGAGTCACCGGCGGCAGCAGCAGCAAAAGGGAACGACAGGGGTGGTGCATGTGGAGCCGATGTGATCTGTTCGTGGCAGCTAGGGTTAGCCAATGCCTCACATGGGCTGAACCCACGTCCGAGACAGCCCACAATCTGATGTCTCAGATCGTTGCCCAGCTGTTAGAAACTCTCCATTCCTGACTGACAAAAATAAACGCATAGGTGTGAGCTCGTCTCAATCCCGCGGCGCGGCGCACCGAGGCGGGCGGTGAAGGAGGAGCGTGAGGGAACCACTTCTCTTCTCAAGCTCCAACAACATGTGGAAGAGAATCCCTTATAAGGAGGTCCAACTCCTTCTCCACTAGCGGGATGGGACTAAACTTTCCACCACCTCTTGTCATGACACCTACATGGGCACTTAGAGATTTTTCTGAAATTGTTAGATGGGCCTAAAGCCCACCCCATATTTCAACAAAAGCAACAAGCAGCTGGCATTGAGAAGAAAGAATGCAAAGAGCGGTTGGTCTCTTTGCTTTATATATAAAGCGGGGCGAAAGCCTTTTTCGGTAACCACTGAACCATTTGCCTTGGATGATTTATATAAACTTAGAGATTTTTCTAAAATTATTAGATGGGCCTAAAGCCCACGCCATATTTCAACAAAAGCATCACGCAGCTGGCACTGAGAAGAAAGAATGAGAAGAGCTGTTAGTCTCTTGGTAAACTGAAGACGAGAGGTTTTCTATGGGATTCAACACACTCTTCCATTAGCTCTGCGGCTGAAGCTATATACAGTTTACAGAGATGATCGTGTGCCACTACCTGCAGGAATGTGGGCTGGCAACATGCCCACTTACTCACGCGCGTGCACTGACCATAGGTCGTGCTGCATACACTGGACATACACAGGGAAATACATACACTCTAACACCCCCCACGCAGTCTTGGCGTCGGCCGGCTCGACGCAAAGACTGGCCTGGAACTAGAGAAAAATGTCCGTGGGCAAGCCTTTGGTCATGACATCGGCGAGCTATTGCTTGGTGGGAATGTGAAGAATGCGAAACTCGCCCAGCGCCACATGCTCCCGCACAAAGTGGATGTCGAGCTCGAAATGCTTGGTGCGTCGGTGATGCACAGGGTTCCCGGAGAGGTAGCAGGCGGAGATGTTGTCACAGTACACTACAATCGCCGTGCACACCAGAAGGAGGAGCTCGCTGAGGAGTTGACGAAGCCAGACGCACTCTGCAACGACGTTGGCTACACCACAGTACTCAGCTTCAGTAATGGAGCGAGAGATGGTGGCCTGCCGCTTTGACGACCAGGAGATGAGCGCGTCGCCGAGGTAGACATAGAACCCAGACGTCGAGCGACGAGTGTCCGGGAAGCCGACCCAGTCAGCGTCGGTGTAGCCGTGAAGATCCAATGTAGACGAGGCGCGCAAGTGTAGACCTTGAGCAGGCGTTCCGTGCAGATAGCGCAACACACGCTTGATGAGAGCTTGTGGCATGCCCGCCGATCATGCATGTGTAAGCAGATCTGCTGCATGGTGTATGGCAGTTCAAGTCGGGTGATGGTGAGGTACTGTAGAGCTCCGGTGAGGCTGCGATACTCCGGCGGGTCATCCACACGCGGTCCTTCGGCCTGAGGTAGTTTGCCCTTCATGTCGATCGGCTTCGGCGACAGCTTGCAGGTGTCCATGTCGGCGCGGTCGAGGACGTCCTCGGCGTAAAGTTGCTGGCAGAGGAAGAAGCTAGCTGCGGTGCGTGTCACCTGGATGCCGAGGAAGAAGCGCAGAGCGCCAGGATCCTTCATGGCAAGTGTACCGGTGAGCCTGAGGACGATCCGTTGGAGAAGTGCCGGGGTCGAGGCGGTGAGCACGATGTCGTTGACGTAGAGGAGGAGGAATGCCGCGTCGGCGCCATGAGTGTAGGTGAACAGCGAGGAGTCAGAGCGCATCGCAATGAAGCCGGTCGTCTTGAGGAAGCCGGCGAACGTCTGGAACCGGGCGCGGGGAGCCTGTTTGAGCCTGTACAACAACTTGTTGAGGCGGCAAACATGATGAGGCCGGTGTTCGTCGACGAAGCTGGCGGGTTGGAGGCAGTACACCTCCTCAGCGAGCGCTCCATGCAAGAAGGCATTCTTGACGTCTAGTTGATGAACTAGCCAGTTGAGCGACGCAACAATGAGGACGGCGCGAATCATCGCCTGCTTGACCACTGGGGAGAAGGTCTCACCATAGTCCACGCCAGCGTGCTGATGGAAGCCTCGGACAACCCACCGCGCCTTGTAGCACTCGAGAGAGCCGTCGGCGTGAAACTTGTTCTTGAAGACCCATTTGCCGCTGCTCAAGTTGGCGTCGGGCGGTCGTGGAACCAGCTCCCAGGGTCGGTTGGTGACGAGCGCGGCAAACTCTTCGCACATGGCGGCAAGCCAGTGAGGGTCGCGCACGGCAACCCGTACCGAGCTGGGCAGCGGCGAGACCGTGGTTGTGGACGAGACGATAGCGGCGTCGTAGTACTTGGGGTTCGGCCGGAAGATGCCGGACTGAGCGCACGTGACTATGCGGTGCGGCGGATCGGCTGGGGTAGGCACGACTGCCGGCGTCCTGGGAACGGGGGTGCACAGACTTGCCTGCCTGCGGCCCACGACATGGCTTCGTCAACGGCCCGGTATGGCCTAGCTTCAGCAACAACAACCAAGGACCCTCGCGAGGAGCCAAGCCTCGCGAGGCGGACGATACCAAGACCTCCCTTGGGGGCGGCCTCACTAGGCTGGCTCCCAAGGAGCGGAGATATCTATGCAAGGTGCACCTCACGAGGTTCATATGACGTGAGCCATGACGACCAAGGCCAGGCAGGCGCGAGCGGGCGCAGTGTACCAGTTTCCTCTTTGGTGCTAAGGAGGCAAGCGCAGGCGCGGGGTCCCGAGGAATCAAGCAAAGGTTTCCATATCGGTGCAACGAGACCAAGACCGCCACGACGGCAGGACGGAGGTCATCACGGAGCCCACCGCAGCGTCACCACCGGAGCCTTTTGCAGGCGAAGACTACTTTTGTCAGGATAGCTTGTACTAGTTGTCTCCCTTCAAATTTGGTCGTTGTGGGATCCCTTCCCGCCTACATCTGGGAAGATGACCAAGGCCACAATAAATAGGACTTAGCCACCACAATAGGGGAGGAGGGATCCATTCCACCCTAACCATCTCACTAGCTCATCGAGCTCAAGAACACCTCACCTCCTGAGGCTGTTCCACCACTATACTAGTTCATCCTCAGCCCCTTGAGGCAATCCACCACAAAGCTGGAGTAGGGTATTACACCGCAAGGTGGCCCGAACCAGGATAAACTGCTATGTCTCTTGTCCCTTGGGTTCGTCGAGCTAGGCCTTGGAATTGTTGAGCAGGCGGACTAGGGAGAGAGAGTTCTTCGCACGCACCCCCAGAGTTTGAACCTCTAAAGGGTCTGTGGAACCCCGGATCCGACATTTGACGGGCCAGGTAGGGGTGCTTCGGAGCCTCTCTTCCGCTGGTCGACTCGCCGCCGTTCCACCACTCCCATGGCTGGCGCCCGTCGAGCCCGTGCTAAGCGTCGGGCCGCCCTCGCTGCTCGCATCGCCCAGACAGCACCCGTCGGCGGGCCTCCCCGTCGTTCTCCATCACCTGCCACCAACGCCGGCACCGGCCCGGCGGGGCACGAGCAGCAAGCTTCATCGCTGCACCCCTTCGTGCGGGGTGATGGGCGCACCGGCACCCTGTCGTTGACTCCGGCTGGCTCATTGTCTCACGCTCGTTGCGGGCCGGCGGACGCGCAGGCTGCACTGCTCATGGAGCGCGAGCTCCTGCGCTACCGCCCCGTCGACGACTTTTACGAGGACTGGCTGGACTGCATCGCCGAGCTTGTCAGCGCAGCTAGGGGCTTGCTTGCACCGTCCCTCTCGCTACCTCGCCCGCCACCTGTCGCGGGCCACGTAGCCCATGGAGCACCTCCGCCACCTCCCCGTCAGGACGTCGCCCTCGGTCCAAGACGCTCGGCCCCTCGGCGTGACCCGCTGCACGGGGCGCCCGCGCATGAAGAAGAAAGCTGCCAGGAGGTCCAGCGGCCGCAAGAAGGTGTTCCAGCGCTCCCTGCACCACCGCATTAAGACCACGCGGCGCCTGCGGTGGCGGCGCGTGAGCGCCAAGACCAGGCTCCACCTCCGCGACGAGCTCCCGTGACCACAGCGGGCTGCCGCGCCTTCACTCATGAGCTACGCAGCGTCGTCTGGCCGAGCAAGTTCAAGCCCGACCCGCCTCTGCGCTACGACGACACCCCCGACCCTGCTAAGTTCCTGCAACTCTACGAGATGAGCATCGAGGTGGCCATCGGCGACGAGAACGTCATGGCGAACTGGTTTCCCATGGCCCTCAAGGATGGTGCACGGTCGTGGCTCCTGAAACAGCCCGCGGGATCGATCTCCTCCTGGGGCAAGATGCGTGAGCGCTTCGTCGCCAACTTCCACGGCACTCGCGACCGCCCGCCTACCGCGGGTGACCTGCGACGCATCAAGCAGCAGCCAGGGGAAACCCTGCAGAAGTACATTCAGCGCTTCAACAATGTTCGCCTCAAGATTCCCAAGGTTTCGGACAAGGCCATCATCTCAGCATTCTCTGATGGTGTCCGCGATGTCAAGATGAAGGAGGAGCTCGCCATTCACGAGGACCTGTGCACGGCTCTGGAGATGTTCAACATGGTGACCAAGTGCGCGAGAGCTAAGGAAGGACGCCTCTCCCTCCTCGAGCTCCCGGCAACCGACCCGAAAGACAAGAAGACCAAGGGCAAGGACGTGAAGCGCAAGGGGGCGGCCGTGCTCGCGGCTGAATCGGAGATGAAGCGCGGCTGCGACCACCCAGAGTCATCCAAGGGCAGCCGTCCATTCTGCGTCTGCCACAACGTACACGGCCACAACACCAATGACTGTCAGGAGCTCAGGGCCATCCGCGAGGGGCGCCTCGGTTGACGCCCTGAGCGCAACGATCGAGGCTACGGCCGTAGAGGAGGTCGAAGTGGGGGACGCTGGGACGACCGCGGCCCCCGCCAAGAGTGGCGCGACCAGCCTCGTGAGGACTGCTGGCAGGGCCAGCCTCGCGAGGGCGCCTAGAGAGATCAGCCTCGTGAGGACCGTCCTCAGGGCAACGCCGGCCTCCCTTCGCTGCCACCACCACCAAGAAGGAACGACGACCACCACCAGGACGAAGGGGCTGGGGGCTTCCAGGAGCCATGCGCCATCGCCTGCATCTTGGGCGGCGCTCAGGCCCCAGCCTCTCAGCGTATCTTCAACAGTTTGCCCGAGAGGTGAATGCGGCCCTCCCCAGGCTCGAGGCCACACATCTGCTCAGGTGGTCCAAGTGCACCATCACCTTAAGATCGTCTGACCAGCTCAAGTGCGCGGCAACTGCCAGTGCCCTCCCGATGCTTTGCTCGCCCGTCATCAGCAATGTCCTCATCACCAAGACCCTCATCGATGGCGGTGCGGGGCTCAATGTTCTTTCCATCGAGACATTCGACCAACTCGAAGTACCCTACGATCAGCTGTAGCCCACCAAGCCTTTATCAGGAGTGACCGACGGCTCCACCACCCCGATAGGGCAGATCCGCCTCCCTGTCACCTTCGGCCAGCGCGACAACTACCGCACCGAGCTCATCGACTTCGACGTCGCTCACATCCGCCTTCTGTACAATGCCATCCTTGGATATCCAGCCTTGGCCAAGTTCATGGCGGTGACTTATCATGGTTACAATGTCCTCAAGATGCCAGGGAACCGCGACATCATCACAATCGCCTGCGAAGAGAAGGACACGGTGTGCTCCCTCGAGCGCGTCTACTAGGCCGCGGCGGTCGAGGACCCAGACAACGAAGGCGCCATCTACCCTCCTGAGGCTGTCCCCAAGAAGAAGAAGCAGCTGCTCCGCCAAGAGCCTTAGGAGAGCGGTGTCTCCAGCGGCACCACCTCAGGATCTGCGCCCATGGATGGAGTGCCTCCCTCTCTCGCATAGGAAGGCACGCCGAGCGCCCTCCTCAGGCTGGGCTCGGGGGCTCTCTTCTGGAGGGCCTCTGACTTAGCCAATGTCACGAGGGAGGCGCTCGGGCACCATGTGGAGGCATGCTTCATCGCACGCTTCCCTCACGAGGGCACAAGGCACGGGGTGCTAGGTGCTCAGGAGTTCATCACCGAGACGACCGAGGAGCTTCAAGAGGCGAGAGCCATGCGTGGCGACTGCCTCCCACCACCTGGCACGGCTCCTTGTCCCGGCGAGGACAACGAGCTGCGCGTCTGTGTCAACATTCCAAGACTCAATGCTACCTCTTGAGCACTTCATTGGTTTTTCCCTTGAAGAGGAAAGGGTGATGCAGCCAAGTAGCGTAAGTATTTCCCTCAGTTTTGAGAACCAAGGTATCAATCCAGTAGGAGACCACACGCAAGTCCCTCGTACCTACACAAACAAATAAGAACCTTGCAACCAACGCGATAAAGGGGTTGTCAATCCCTTCACGGCCACTTGCAAAAGTGAGATCTGATAGAGATAATAAGATAAATATTTTTGGTATTTTTATGATATAGATTGAAAGTAAAGATTGCAAAGTAAAAATAGATTGGAACTTATATGATGGAGAATAGACCCGGGGGCCATAGGTTTCACTAGTGGCTTCTCTCAAGATAGCATAAGTATTACAGTGGGTGAACAAATTACTATCGAGCAATTGATAGAATGGTGCATAGTTATGAGAATATCTAGGCATGATCATGTATATTGGCATCACGTCCGCGACAAATAGACCGAAACGATTCTGCATCTACTACTATTACTCCACACATCGACCGCTATCCAGCATGCATCAGAGTATTAAGTTCATAAGAACAGAGTAACGCATTAGGCAAGATGACATGATGTAGAGGGATAAAGTCAAGCAATATGATATAAACCCCATCTTTTTATCCTCCATGGCAACAATACAATACGTGTCGTTTCCCCTTCTGTCACTAGGATCGAGCACCGCATGATTGAACCCAAAGCTAAGCACTTCTCCCATTGCAAGAAAGATCAATCTAGTAGGCCAAACCAAACTGATAATTCAAAGAGACTTGCAAAGATATTAAATCATACATAAAAGAATTCAGAGGAGATTCAAATATTGCTCATAGATAATCTTGATCATAAACCGACAATTCATCGGATCTCGACAAACACACCGCAAAAAGAGTTACATCGAATAGATCTCCAAGAAGATCGAGGAGAACTTTGTATTGAGATCCAAAGAGAGAGAAGAAGCCATCTAGCTAATAACTATGGACCCGAAGGTCTGAGGTAAACTACTCACACATCATCGGAGAGGCTATGGTGTTGATGTAGAAGCCCTCCGTGATCGATGCCCCCTCCGGCGAAGTACCGGAAAAGGCCCCAAGATGGGATCTCACGGGTACAGAAGGTTGCGGCGGTGGAAATAGGGTTTCGTCATGCTCCTGGATGTTTTCGGGGTATATGGATATATATATAGGAGGAAGAAGTAGGTCGGTGGAGCTGCGGGGGCCCCATGAGGGTGGGGGCGCGCCCAGGGGGGCAGGCGCGCCTCCCTGCCTCGTGGCCTCCTCGCTTCTTTCTTGACGTCCACTCCAAGTCCCTTGGATCACGTTTGTTCCAAAAATAACTCTCCCAAAGGTTTCATTCCGTTTGGACTCCGTTTGATATTCCTTTTCAGCGAAACACTGAAATAGGCAAAAAAACAGCAATTTGCACTAGGCCTTCGGTTAATAGGTTAGTCCCAAAAATAATGTAAAAGTGCTTAGTAAAGCCCATTAAACATCGTAAACAGATAATATAATAGCATGGAACAATAAAAAATTATAGATACGTTGGAGACGTATCAAGCATCCCCAAGCTTAATTCCTGCTCGTCCTCGAGTAGGTAAATGATAAAAACAGAATTTTTGATGTGGAATGCTACCTAGCATATTTCTTAATGTAATTTTCTTTATTGTGGCATGAATGTTCACATCCAAAAGATTCAAGATAAAAGTTTAATATTGACATGAAAATAATAATACTTCAAGCATACTAACAAAGCAATCATGTCTTCTCAAAATAACATGGCCAAAGAAAGTTATCCCTACAAAATCATATAGTCTGGCTATGCTCTATGTTCATCACACAAAATATTTAAATCATGCACAACCCCGATGACAAGCCAAGAAATTGTTTCATACTTTTGATGTTCTCAAACTTTCTCAGTCTTCACGCAATACATGAGCGTGAGCCATGGACATAGCACTATATGTGCAATAGAATGGTGGTTGTGGAGAAGACAAAAAAAAAGAGAGAGAAGATAGTCTCACATCAACTAGGCGTATCAAAGGGCTATGGAGATGCCCATTAATATATATCAATGTGAGTGAGTAGGGATTGCCATGCAACAGATGCACTAGAGCTATAAGTGTGTGAAAGCTCAACAAAAGAAACTAAGTGGGTGTGCATCCAACTCGCTTGCTAACGAAGACCTAGGGCATTTTTTAGGAAGCCCATCATTGGAATATACAAGCCAAGTTCTATAATGTAAAATTCCCACTAGTATATGAAAATGACAACATAGGAGACTCTCTATCATGAAGATCATGGTGCTACTTTGAAGCACAAGTGTGGTAAAAGGATAGTAACATTGTCCCTTCTCTCTTTTTCTCTCATTTTTTTATTTGGGCCTTTTCTCTTTTTTATGGCCTCTTTTCTTATTTTATTTTTCTTTTTTCGTCCGGAGTCTCATCCCGACTTATGGGGGAATCATAGTCTCCATCATCCTTTCCTCACTTGGGACAATGCTCTAATAATGATGGTCATCACACTTTTATTTACTTACAACTCAATACTTAGAACAAAATATGACTCTATGTGAATGCCTCCGGCGGTGTACCGGGATATGCAATGAATCAAGAGTGACATGTATGAAAGAATTATGAATGGTGGCTTTGCCACGAATATGATGTCAACTACATGATCATGCAAAGCAATATGACAATGATGGAGCGTGTCATAATAAACGGAACGGTGGAAAGTTGCATGGCAATATATCTCGGAATGGCTATGGAAATGCCATAATAGGTAGGTATGGTGGCTGTTTTGAGGAAGGTATATGGTGGGTGTATGACACCGGCGAAAGGTGCACGGTATTAGAGAGGCTAGCGATAGTGGAAGGGTGAGAGTGCGTATAATCCATGGACTCAACATTAGTCATAAAGAACTCACATACTTATTGCAAAAATCTATTAGTTATCGAAACGAAGTACTACGCGCATGCTCCTAGGGGGATATATTGGTAGGAAAAGACCATCGCTCTTCCCCGGCCGCCACTCATAAGGAAGACAATCAACAAATAAATCATGCTCCGACTTCATCACATAACGGTTCACCATACGTGCATGCTACGGGAATCACAAACTTTAGAACAAGTATTTCTCAAATCCACAACTACTCAACTAGCATGACTCTAAAATCACCATCTTCATATCTCAAAAAATTTATCAAGTATCAAACTTCTCATAATATTCAATGCACTCTATATGATAGTTTTTATTATACCTATCTTGGATGCTCATCACTTAAGGACTAAAATTTTAACCAAAGCAAATTACCATGCTGTTCTAAAAGACTCTCAAAATAATATAAGTGAAGCATGAGAGATCAATTATTTCTATAAAATAAAACCACCGCCGTGCTCTAAAAGATATAAGTGAAGCACTAGAGCAAAATTTTCTAGCTCAAAAGATATAAGTGAAGCACATAGAGTATTCTAATAAATTCCGATTCATGTGTGTCTCTCCCAAAAGGTGTGTACAGAAAGGATGATTGTGGAAAACTAAAAAGCAAAGACTCAAATCATACAAGACGCTCCAAGCAAAACACATATCATGTGGTGAATAAAAATATAGCATCAAATAAAGTTACCGATGGACAAAGACAAAAGAGGGGATGCCTTCCGGGGCATCCCCAAGCTTAGGCTTTTGGTTGTCCTTGGATTTTGCCTTGGGGTGCCTTGGGCATCCCCAAGCTTAGGCTCTTGCTACTCCTTGTTCCATAATCCATCAAATCTTTACCCAAAAACTTGAAAACTTCACAACACAAAACTCAATAGAAAATCTCATGAGCTCCGTTAGCGAAATAAAACAAACCACCACTTTAAGGTACTGTAATGAACTCATTATTTATTTATATTGGTGTTAAACCTAGTGTATTCCAACTTGTCTATGGTTCATAACTTCTGATACTAGCCATAGATTCATCAAAATAAGCAAACAACACACGAAAAACAGAATCTGTCAAAAACAGAACAGTCTGTAGAAATCTGCATCTAACGCAAACTTACGGAACTCAGAAAAATCTACCAAAATATGAAGACCTATATAATTTTTTTATTGATCTACTGCAATCGGAATCAGTATTTTATCACATTCTGGTGATTTTTTAACAATAGTTTTCGTGAGCAGAAAGTTTCTGACTTTTTCAGCAAGATCAAATAACTATCATCCAACAAGATCCTATAGGTTTTACTTGGCACAAACACTAATTAAAACATAAAACCACATCTAACCAGAGGCTAGATCAAATATTTATTACTAAACAGAACCAAAAAGCAAGGAACAAAAAATAAAATTGGGTTGCCTCCCAACAAGCGCTATCGTTTAACGCCCCTAGCTAGGCATAAAGGCAAGAATAGATCTAGGTATTATCATCTTTGGCATGCAATCCATAAGCGGCTCTCATAATAGATTCATAAGGTAATTTAATTTTCTTTCTAGGAAAGTGTTCCATGCCTTTCCTTAACGGAAATTGGAATCTAATATTCCCTTCTTTGATATCAATAATTGCACCAATCGTTCTAAGGAAAGGTCTACCAAGAATAATAGGACATGAAGGATTGCAATCTATATCAAGAACAATGAAATCTACGGGCACATAATTCCTATTGGAAACAATAAGAACATCATTAATTGTTCCCATAGGTTTCTTAATGGTGGAATCCGCAAGGTGCAAGTTTAAAGAACAATCATCAAATTCACGGAAACCTAACACATCAGACAAAGTTTTCGGAATCGTGGAAACACTAGCACCCAAATCACACAAAGCATATCATTCATGATCTTTAATTTCAATTTTAATAGTAGGTTCCCACTCATCATAAACTTTTCTAGGGATATAAACTTCCAATTCAAGCTTTTCTTCATAGGATTGCATTAAAGCATCAACGATATGTTTGGTAAAAGCCTTATTTTGACTATAGGCTTGCGGAGAATTTAGCATGGATTGCAACAAGGAAATACAATCTATTAAAGAACAATTACCATAATTAAATTCCTTGAAATCCAAAATAGTGGGTTCATTGCTATGTAAAGTTTTGACCTCTTCAATCCCACTTTTACCAATTTTTGCATCAAGATCTAAAAACTCCAAATCATTGGGACGCCTTTTAACTAAAGTTGACTCATCTCCAGTCCCATCATTATCAAGATTCATATTGCAAAACAAAGATTTAATAGGAAATACATCAATCACTTTAAGATCTTCATCCTTATTATCATGAAAACTAGAAGAACACGCCTTCACAAAGCAATCTTTCTTAGCACGCATCCTAGCGGTTCTTTCTTTGCACTCAGCAATGGAAATTCTCATAGCTTTGAGAGACTCATTGATATCATGCTTAGGTGGAATAGATCTAAGTTTCAAAGAATCAACATCAAGAGAAATTCTATCCACGTTCCTAGCCAATTCATCAATCTTTGGCAATTTTTCTTCAAGCAAAGCATTGAAATTCTTTTGAGAAATCATAAATCCTTTAACACTAGTCTCAAAATTAGAGGGCATCTTATTAAAATTTCCATAAGAGTTGTTGTAGGAATTACCATAAGTATTAGAGGAATTACTAGGAAATGGCCTAGGATTAAAGTTTCCTCTATAAGCGTTGTTACCAAAATTATTCCTACCAACAAAATTCACATCCATAGATTCATTATTATTCTCAATCAAGGTAGACAAAGGCATATCATTAGGATCAGAAGAAACATTCTTATTATCAAACAATTTTATAAGTTCATCCATCTTTCCACTCAAAACATTAATCTCTTCTATCTCATGAACCTTTTTACTAGTTGATCTTTTGGTGTGCCATTGAGAATAATTAACCATAATATTTTCTAGGAGTTTAGTAGCTTCTCCTAAAGTGATTTCCATAAAAGTGCCTCCCGCGGCCGAATCTAAAAGATTTCTAGAAGCAAAATTCAATCCGGCATAAATTTTTTGTATAATCATCCATAAATTCAAACCATGTGTAGGGCAATTATGGA
Source organism: Aegilops tauschii subsp. strangulata (assembly GCF_002575655.3). Classification (NCBI taxonomy): domain Eukaryota; kingdom Viridiplantae; phylum Streptophyta; class Magnoliopsida; order Poales; family Poaceae; genus Aegilops; species Aegilops tauschii. Next base: position 302,755,390 of record NC_053041.3, on the reverse strand, counting down.
TCATTAATTTCATCCTCTCCCAGGCTTGTGCAACATGTTCATGATCAAGTTGCTTAAAATTCATAATATCGTTTCTAAGAGACATAATCTTAGCGGGAGGAAAATAGAGATAAAAGCATCTTTGCACTTATTCCATGAATCAATACTTTTTAGGCAAAGACGAAAACCAAGTTTTAGCACGATCTCTAAGCGAAAAAGGAAATAGCTTCAATTTAACAATATCATTGTCCGCATCTTTCTTCTTTTGCATATCACACAAATCAACAAAGTTGTTCAGATGGGTAGCGGCATCTTCACTAGGAAGGCTGGCGAATTGATCTTTCATGACAAGATTCAGCAAGGCAGCATTAATTTCACAAGATTCAGCATCGGTAAGAGGAGCAATCGGAGTGCTAAGAAAATCATTGTTGTTGGTATTGGAAAAGTCACACAATTTAGTATTATCTTGAGCCATCATGACGAACGATCCAACACACAAGCACACACAAGAAGCAAGCGAAGGAAAAAGCGAACGGCAAAAAAGGGCGAATAAAACAGCAAGGGTGAAGTGGGGGAGAGGAAAACAAGAGGCAAATGGCAAATAATGTAATGCGAGGGATAAGAGTTTGTGATGGGTACTTGGTATGTCTTGACTTGTGCGTAGACTCCCTGGCAACGGCGCCAGAAATCCTTCTTGCTACATCTTGAGCACTGCGTTGGTTTTTCCCTTGAAGAGGAAAGGGTGATGCAGCAAAGTAGCATAAGTATTTCCCTCAGTTTTGAGAACCAAGGCATCAATCCAGTAGGAGACCACACGCAAGTCCCTCGTACCTACACAAACAAATAAGAACCTTGCAACCAACGCGATAAAGGGGTTGTCAATCCCTTCACGGCCACTTGCAAAAGTGAGATCTGATAGAGATAATAAGATAAATATTTTTGGTATTTTTATGATATAGATTGAAAGTAAAGATTGCAAAGTAAAAATATATTGGAACTTATATGATGGAGAATAGACCCGGGGGCCATAGGTTTCACTAGTGGCTTCTCTCAAGATAGCATAAGTATTACGGTGGGTGAACAAATTACTGTCAAGCAATTGATAGAATAGTGCATTGTTATGAGAATATCTAGGCATGATCATGTATATAGGCATCACATCCGCGACAAGTAGACCGAAATGATTCTGCATCTACTACTATTACTCAACACATCGACCGCTATCCAGCATGCATCTAGAGTATTAAGTTCATAAGAACAGAGTAACGCATTAGGCAAGATGGCATGATGTAGAGGGATAAACTCAAGAAATATGATATAAACCCCATATTTTTATCCTCGATGGCAATAATACAATACGTGTCGTTTCCCCTTTTGTCACTAGGATCGAGCACCGCATGATTGAACCCAAAGCTAAGCACTTCTCCCATTGCAAGAAAGATCAATCTAGTAGGCCAAACCAAACTTATAATTCAAAGAGACTTGCAAAGATATTAAATCATTCATAAAAGAATTCAGAGGAGATTCAAATATTGTTCATAGATAATCTTGATCATAAACCCACAATTCATCGGATCTCGACAAACACACCGCAAAAAGAGTTACATCGAATAGATCTCCAAGAAGATCGAGGAGAACTTTGTATTGAGATCCAAAGAGAGAGAAGAAGCCATCTTGCTAATAACTATGGACCCGAAGGTCTGAGGTAAACTACTCACACATCATCGGAGAGGCTATGGTGTTGATGTAGAAGCCCTCCGTGATCGATGCCCCCTCCGGCGGAGCGCCGGAAAAGGCCCCAAGATGGGATCTCACGGGTACAGAAGGTTGCGGCGGTGGAAATAGGGTTTCATCGTGCTCCTGGATGTTTTCGGGGTATATGGATATATATAGGAGGGAGAAGTAGGTCGGTGGAGCTGCGGGGGCCCACGAGGGTGGGGCGCGCCCAGAGGGGGCAGGCGTGCCTCCCAGCCTCGTGGCCTCCTTGCTTCTTTCTTGACGTCCACTCCAAGTCCCCTGGATCACGTTTGTTCCAAAAATAACTCTCCCGAAGGTTTCATTCCGTTTGGACTCCGTTTCATATTCCTTTTCAGCGAAACACTGAAATAGGCAAAAAACAGCAATTTGCACCGGGCCTTCGGTTAATAGGTTAGTCCCAAAAATAATGTAAAAGTGCTTAGTAAATCCCATTAAACATCCAAAACAAATAATATAATAGCATGGAACAATCAAAAATTATAGATACGTTGGAGACGTATCACTCAACAGAGCCGCGTCCCAGGAGCGCTTCTGGTCATCGCACGTTGGTCGGTGTGAGGGCCCCCTCACAGTTACGTTCACATGCCTTTTGGCCTGCCGAACGCGGCTATTACCTTCCAGCATCGCCAGCGGAGCGTTCTGGCCGTTCAGGAGGCCAGGCACCAGGCGGTCCTGGAGGAGATGACGACGGTTCTTCACGAGCCCCCCGAGCCTCCAGAGCCTCCCGCGGTTCAGGACCCAGGCGGCTCGTGAGGAGCAACCACTTCAGCACGCATCTTCAGCTACTTCAACATCTCTTCAGCAACGGTGCCAGGTGACGTTTTCCGCTTCATTCAGTTGGGGGCGTCCCTCGGGCCGCATTATCCCCAGGTCGCATGGGCCTATCCCTGCGACATGTATCCTTTCGTGCCTTTGATTTAGTTTTTGGGGGCGCCCCTTAGGCTGCATCATCCCCAGGCCGTGTGGGTCTGCCCCTGCGGCATGTATCATTCTTGCATCTATCAGGACTAGCGTTACCTCCTCCCATGAGTTGCTTTATGATTATTATCTGCCTGTCCGGTACTTCGATACTATGAACGTCGTGCGCCCTTGCAAACCCACCCACGACCGCCTCATGATTAAGGACTGGCACGACGTCTGTGCTCGGGTCCATCCCTGCAGTGTCGCTAAACCCAAGAGGCTGAGCTCTGGCTCGCGGGCTAGCTCCCGTGTACGTCACCTCCCATGGCCCTTGGTGCCTTGTTCTCGCATGAGCTAATCGCAGGCGGACGAGCTAGGGCGCGCGACCCGGTGCCTCATCACCACGGGAGCCGCACGCCGGTTGTCTTTCTTCAGGATTTTCGCATGAGAAGACTAGGCACAGAGTCTACGCTCAGGTCCGTCCCTGCAGCATCGATAAACCCAACGACTGAGCTCTGTCTGGCGGGCCGGCCCCGTTCACGTCACCTCCTGGGGTCGTTGGTGTTTGGCCTTCTCATGTGATAGCCTCAGGAGATTCATTCGGCGCAGTTTGTCTAACGATCTCGCAGGGTCGTCACAAGTGTTCCGAATAAAATCCAGGCGCAACCCGCCTTGAGGTAGGGCCTCGCGAGTCCCGTGCTAGCTCATGAGTGCCCAGACACACCTCCTCTAGCCCTGACGTGCAAGCCACGTGTCAGGCCGGGGCTGTACACGCCCCCGGGGCTCCACTCAGAGGGAGCCCCCACCCACGCACCAGTGGAAGCACTATGCTCCGCACTGGCAGTCAACACGGTCGAGGAGCGGCTATGCCCGTGCAAGTGCGGAAGGGCCATGCTCCGCGCTGGTGATAAACAACTGGGGGCGGCCCCATGGCCGCATCAACCTCAGGGAGCCGTCAGGCTCAGTGTTCAGCCTCATCATAACACTTTCCCCTCAGGAGAATTGCGCGAAGGGGCTGGGCACGGGGGCTACGCTCAGGTCACACCTAGCGTACGCCACCCTGCCAGGTCCCTAGGACCTGGTCGTCATGCCCCCCCCCCCCCGAGCGGGACCTCGGTGAGGAAAGGTATGGAGGTCTGTTCGTACGTCAAGGGGGACTCCTGAGCATCGCGACTCAGGAGCCTAACTGGTCACGTAGCCCCTCACTCCTTAGTCTCGTCCTGGTGATCCGGACAACCCAACGGCGGCTGAGGTATGCGCGGGCCCTGGCCCTGCCGATGTAGAATGCTAAGGCCTACTCTCGCTGTCACAGCCCCAGATCAGCCCTTGTCTGACTTTGCTTGTTCCTCATGCATCATGTTTAAATTTTGCTTAAACTTGAAATAGGGGTGATCAATCCCTAGCACCCAAAAGAACTCAACTAGGTTCAACTTAAAAACATTTTCAATGAACTCAAATGCCCTTTAGAAATGTTCATGATTTTTGATAAAGGTAAAAACCTCTGCCAAAAATCATAAACATATTTCTAGGTCATTTTTGGATTTTTGAATTAACTCATATTGTATTTGAATTGGGGCATTTAAATCCTATAAATATTTTAAATGCTCTAATAATTCTGAAACTAGTTGAGGGCTGTTGGAAATATTTTCAAAAGTGCCCACAATTTTTATCAGGATTTTACAAAATGAGTTAGTATTTTTACTAATTCAAAACAGATCAAAATAAATAGAAAACAAAAACAATTAAAGAAAAGAGAGAGAAAGGAGTATTACCTGGCGCTTACCTGGACTGGGCCGGCCCACCTGGCCCATGCCAGTCACCACCTACCTTTGCCAGTAGGCAGAGGAGGGGGACAGCGCACCGCCGCCGAGCACGCGCCCGCGCCACCTCCTGCTTCCCCGGCCCCTCCTGGCGATGCCACGACGACGCCCCGAAGCTCCTCGCTCCTCTCCCTCACTCTCTGCTCTCTCCCTCGCCCTCTGCTCCCTCTCCCGAGCACACCCGAGCGGAGCTCGTCGACGCCGCTCGCCGTAGCCATGGCCACCGGCCACCCCACGCCTCGCCTCGACGCCCAGAAGCTCCGCCACTCCGTCCTCCGACACCTCACCAAGCCACGCCCCGCCGAAAGCCCCCGAACGTCCTCACCGAGCTCGTCCCCAACCTCCCGCCGACGAGATTGCCTCCGCCACCCCGACTGCTCCGGTTCTCCCCCGAGCTCGCCGTTCGCTTCTCTACACTCGCCGTGAGCCACTGATCCCCTCCCCCCTCACCGTTCTCGCTCTTGTGCACCGTAGCCACCGCACCTTGCTCGCCCGCATGGGCCACCGCTTTTGCTCGCCGCCGACGTATCTCCGGCCACCTATCGGTTCGGCCGTCGTGCTCAGCTCCCTCCCCGCGCCGCGTAGAGCACGTAGGTGCCCCGCACGGGCCACCCTGGCCACCGTAGCGTCGACCCCGAGCTCACCCGAGCTCCGGCGACCGCCAAGATCGACGCCGGTGATGACTCCGGCCATCCCAGGCCCAACCGCTGCCACCACTCGACGCGGACGAGTGCCCGCGTCCCGCAGATGCCCTCCGCCGGCCATTTGGTCGCCGGAGGAGGAATCCCGCAGCCGCCGCCGCGTCTGGCCTCGCCGGCGTCACGACGCCGGTGGGTTTGACCCCGCCGACCAGGGGGTTTGACGTCCCCTCTGTCACTGACGTGTGGGGCCAGCCCCTGTTAAAAGTTAGTTTAGTTTAAAACCTAAACTTAATTAGGCACTGAGAGACTGACAGGCAGGTCCCACGGGTCAGGTTTGACCCTGGCCAGCCCGTTGACTCGCTGACGCAGTGATGACGTCAGGCTGACGCAGTAAAGCATTATCTGGATTTAAGTTTATTCAGAAAATTCCAGAAAATAGTATAAACTTCTAAAAATCATATAAAATCAACCGTAGCTCAGAATGAAATAATTTATATATGAAAAATTATCAGAAAAATGCAATCTATCCATCTGTATCATTTTCATGCATGTCAAACTAAGTTATACCTGCTGTATAGGTGAAAACATGATAATGACATTATAGATGCCAAATATGGAGTTTGCATATGAACCCTTAGCTCATATGGACCTCATTTAAACTGTTGCTAGATGCATTAGTGTAAATCATAACATTCTTGACATGTCATAATCATGCATCATATTGTGCATTGCATTGATTGTGTTCTTCCTTGTTTGCCGGTGATTGTCCCCTCTCGATAGCCGTGATTCCGACGATGAGATCGATGACACCGATGAAGAGCTATACTATCTTCGGAAGTGTCAGGCAAGCATAACCCCTTGTTCATTCCGATACAATCCCACTCTCTCGCTCCTGCTCTCTTTTACTGCATTAGGACAACAACGATTCAACTGTTACATGCTGCGGTAGTTGAACCCCTTATCCTCTGCATGACCTGTCATTGCCACAGTAAATAGATGAAACCCACTAGCATGAGTAGGAGTTGTTTGAGCCCGGATGTGCCTACTCATTCATGCTTGTTTGTCATGCCTGCTACTGCTTAGAGTTGAGTCGGGTCTGATTCATCGGGGATGAGTTGGAATGGTGATGAACATGTCCTACTGTGTGCGAGCTAAGTGTGTGAACACGATTTGGTAAAGGTAGCGGTGAGAGGCCATGTAGGAGTACATGGTGGGTTGTCTCATTGAAGCCGTCCTCAGGAACTGAGTTCTGTGTTTGTGATCCATGATACAGTTACTACCACGCATTGGGCCCGAAACCAATGGACCCTCTCGGCTTCTTAATCACCCTTGTCCTCTGTCCAGGAGTTGCAAGTAGTTTCTGGTGTTTGTAGTATGCTGGAGGCCGTGGGCAGCGCTGACCGGAGGGGTGGGCTGTGATGCGGTAGGCACGTGGCCGGGCATGCCGGGCGCCCGTTTGGTGTCTCGGAACCCCGCACACATCGCTCGGGGCCGTATGTGGAAACCTCGGCCGGACTCCCTGCGGATGGAACCTGAATAGGCGATAAACCTGGACTAGAGACTTGAGTGTTTAGGTAGGCTGTGGCCGACACCCTCGCTGGGCCTCCGCTTGAAGGTTGCCGAGTACATGTCGTGTAAACGGCGGTAAGTGGTGAGAGCGTGTGTGTCGAAGTACACCCCTGCAGGGTTAACATCATCTATTCGAATAGCCGTGTCCGCGGAAATGGACTTCTGGGTTGCCTATAACAGTTCATAGACAAGTGAAAGTGGATACTCTAAAATGCGCAAGATAAGCGTGAGTGCTATGGATGGCGTTCTCGTAGGGAGACGGGAGCGGATCCATAGTGGAGTATTGATATGGTGAATATGTGGACTCGTGTGCGCCACCTCAAAAGAGTTGCTTGCAGTCGTAGTTCAGGATAGCCACTGAGTCAAAGCTGGCTTGCTGCAGTTAAACTCCACCACCCCTTTGTTGATACCGATGCATATGTAGCTAGTTCTGATGTAAGTCTTGCTGGGTACATTTGTACTCACGTTTGCCTATTTTATGTTTTGCAGAGAGACGTCAGTCTCGCTAGTAGTTCCGTGTGGACTTCGACGTTTAGCTTGATACCTCAGCTACGATCTTGTGCCCTCGGCAGGATCTGGTAGATAGTCAGGCTTCTTAGCCTTTTTCATTTGTAGATGTCTGTACTCAGACATGTTAAGCTTCCGCATGTGCTTTGACTTGTATGCTCTGAATGTTGGGTCATGAGACCCATGTTTGTAATATCTGGCTCTTCGGAGCCTAATGAATAAATACTCTGAGTCGTAGAGTCTTGTTGTGATGCCATGTTGTATTTGCACATATCGAGCATATTGTGTGTATGATTGAAATGCTTGGTATGTGTGGGATCCGACAATCTAGTTGTCTATCCTTAGCAGCCTCTCTTATGGGGAAATGTAGTCTAGTGCCTCCTTGAGCCATAGTAGTCCGCTACAGCCCGGTTCACCGGAGTCCTGCTAGCCCAGCACTACTGCTCTGGACACTTGACTGGCCGGCATGTGTTTCATATCGTTCTGGTGTCTGTCCCTTCGGGGAAATGTCATGCGGTGACATCCGGAGTCCTGCCTAGCCTGCTACAGCCCGGGTTCCCGGAGTCCTGTTAGCCCAGTGCTACAGCCCGGATTCGCACGCTGCTGACCGACACGTTCGATGTTGATTCATGTATGCCTGTCCCCATACGTTAGTGCCGCTTTGGGTTCACGACTAGCCATGTCGGCCCGGGTTCTCTGTCATATGGATGCTAGCGACATTATCATATACGTGAGCCAAAAGGCGCAAACGGTCCCGGGCCATGGTAAGGCGACACCCGTGGGAATACCGTGCGTGAGGCCGCAAAGTGATATGAGGTGTTACAGGCTAGATCGGTGTGACTTAGAATCGGGGTCCCGACAGCGTTGGTATCAGAGCCTGACTGCCTGTAGGATTACCAAGCCAAACTGGTCGAAGTTGAGTCTAGAAATGCTTTAGTTATATAAGGGAATTGATTGTGGAAGGGAACGTAAGGCTCTTTTTACTCCTTTACCTTATGCCCTTCTGATCTGAGTCACCCTCTTCTCTTCTACGGGGATTAAGAACTAGGCTTCTCATCTTTCTATCAGGATCACGTGTTACTAATCCGTAGACTCGTAGGATTGATGGTCTCAAGCCTCAGTTCGGTTCCTACTACTTCCATGTGTTCTTAGTTGATCTCAGAACATTGATATTGTAATGTTAAGTGGTTATGCCACCATTTGTTTTGTAGGATGTCTCAAATCCTTTGAGCATTTACAGCCGTTATGCTGTCCGAGTCATCCCAGGTTTCTAAATAATCTGATGCATTTGCAAATCCCTTCTTTCCGTTCTCGATGTTCCTTTGGGCCAGATTAACCACACTAATCGTTGAGTTGAGGTACTCTGTTGCCTTGACATATATGTTGGAGTTATTATTATGACCCTAGGTGTCTTAGAGGACCACTTAGTAATCTAGCAATGCTCGCATCCCCAGTGTGATGATTCTGGCCATTATTCTCGAAAGCATCCCGTGATGCCATTTAGTTGGTAGGCATTCTATTTCTGGGTTCTTGAACCCAAGATTCACTCTACTTAACTCGTGTAGCTAGTGTTTGCTCGTTCCTTTAGGTCATTAGTAACCTTGCATTAGTCCTCGAGGTCCGTGGTATTTCCTTCTTCCAATACCATGAACCATTATGGCAGAAGTTCTTTTAACCAAAAGATCACAACCAGGGCGCTCTTGAGGAGTACTCCATCCATATTGTGACTCTGCCAGTCCTTCCTATTCTGCATGGGTTATCCGGAAGAAACTTGTTGGACTTGGGTCGACATACTAATCTATGCATCCACAACTCAGAAAACCATATGTTCCTTTGAGTTGTCCCTCTTTAGTTATTTTCTGGCCCTCGTCTATCAATTGATAGTCAGGAGTAATTGTGCATTCGTGTTATCGATGCTTATTATCCTTGTGGTCCGTCAAGCCGTTCTATTCAGAATGACTAGGAGAAACAAACTCCAGTACCTCAACCATATCCAGGATTGGGTCAAAGTAGCTGTAACTCGCAGATCAAAATGCCAATCCAGCTTTTGTTCTGTTCTACCTGGGAGTGTTACCATCTTTATGTCAAGAGTGTCATGAGAATTGCACCACCTCCTATGAATTCTTGACGCAGTAATACTTCTTGCCATCATTGTTCATTCCTCGGTTCCCGTGTTATTGTAACCGGAATGCCGACAGTGAATTGTGGTGTGTGAAATCAATACTCCGAGCAACTTGTTGCTTGGTAGTTAATGGACAATACTCTCACTCTTAGCGGGTTGGTTATTAAATCATCATCCTAAGATTGATCGTGCTACCTAATCCTTATTTCCGGTGCACTTTTCGATCAATGGGTTAGGATAGTGTCAGTCCTTGCTTGTTCGGTCATATCGTCTTGCCCTGAAAAGCAAGATTGTTCTCGATCTTAATAACATGTCGGTGGTACGTGATTTTCCGAATATCTTCTCGGAAGTATCACCAGGTTGTCACCTGACCGCTATGTTGAATTCGTGATCAAGTCGGTTTCCTGTAAACCACCCCTTCTCCAAGAATCCGTGTTGGATACCCCTGAGCTAGTTGGTCAAGCTAAACAACAACTTGGAGAGTTGGAAGATAAAAGCTTGCCAGCTTAGTTCATTTCAAGGGATATATTTGCGTGTGTTGAAGATAGATGATATCTTCATCGATTGGTCCCTGTGATCAGTTGTTGGACCTATTGTCGTATCAAGACTTTGATTTGAGTATGGGCTATCATCAAATCAAATCAGAACCAACGATGTTCATAATGTTGTCTTACTCGTGGTTGATCCCTCGAGCATACACCATTATATCTTTTGGGTCTGACCAATGCTATCACTTGTTCACATAATTATGGAATTCCATCTCCATGGAAACCTGGATGAATTGTTGTTGAGCCCATCAGCAACACTGCTATCTTCTCCATGACTCGTGTTGAACATCCAGCTAGTATTGGAAACTTTATAAGCATTATCTTCGTGATCCGTTCATGAAGCCTATGTTTGGATGAAAGGAGTGACTTCCCCTAATTCATGTGCATTTGATGCAAGTTGCCGCCGTGAATCTGAGAAAGCATGTTTCTACCTCCTCTGGAATCGTCCCAAGTCAGTTATGCACGTGCGAAGTATTCTGTGGTCTGTTAGACTGATCATCTTCATTCCATATGAGTTCTCTAGCACACCAAGCCACTGATTGATTTGTTCAAGGAGAAGGAGTTCCTTCATAAGAGCTAATCCGGACTTATGAAAGAACTTCGATATCCTCGTTGATGGTTCCCAACCAGAACTCGGTAGTGTTTTATTATAAGACTACCATATGATCATGCTTGTCTGGGACAACGTGCTCACATGTTTGTAGCAGAACCAGCTCATGTTTTGGAGCTTACTACCGTAATCCATCTCCCGAGAATCTTGCAACGTCTTCTCGTCGATTTGTGTTGCAAACCTTAATTTTCTTTCTAGACTTGACGAGTCTGGAATATTCTGACACCAACCAGATCTGAATCTCAGGCAGATATGATGGTTGGAACATCTCCCAAGAATTATAATATTGCCCTCTCGATAACCGGTAAAGTGGATGTCGTGGCCAACACATCCAGCCGGAAGGCCTATTATTGTAGTATCTTGATTGAGGAAGTTGGCCACCTCCCCATAAGGATTTCGTAGGATTTACTTCCGTAGTTATTCCTTATGGATTCTCGTGCTCCTGAAGTCCGACCGTTTACTTGATGTTCTAGATACCAAACCATATCAATAAATGGGTTACGCTAGCACATCAAGGAGAACATTAGAAGCGGAGTGCTAACTGTCTCTCGGTCGGTCATCCAGATTTTGCTCCCTTGGCTTCGCTAAGGTGAAATCTGAGAAAGTGTTGTCCTCCTTTGCACCTGCATCCTCCATCACCATTCATCATGGTAGTATGATGTGTTACCAGGATCCTCGACACGGATGTTGGTAAAACCTTGATGAATATGGAAATGCTCAAGTTCTTGAGAGCACGCGCAAGCAAATCATCCCTTGCATTGTCTTCAACAAGGTAGTTCACATCATCCATTCTAGTCCGAGTATGCCATTCCTTCGAACTCCGCCAAACGATTGCTGTGATTTCCCTTAAGTTGGTATAAAGAGTTTCAATGATCTCTATATCAAAAGTAATTCTTTTTGCCACTTAAGGAATAGTTCTACGAGTCACCTTCCCCAAGGTGCCCCGTTATGGAATCGTGGGAATTATCTCCTCGCTACTTTGAAACCATGCACCATCTTATTCAGCGTGGAATTGTGCTTATCAACTTGAATCTTCGTTCTCCGTTTCACTTCATCCCTCTCTCGATGTATGTGTTGTGCCTCAACTCGAGATGTTTCAACATCTCATTCCGTGAGTTGCTCGATCTTTAAGGAGATCGATTTCTATAGAGTTTTCCCTTGTCGTCATCGTGTCGGATGAAGATCTCGAAAGCAAAGACGTCAACGTTAATTGAAGCAACGGATCAACATCTTCGCGAAGAGCAATTGGATCATGAAGATCGTGTTAGCTTTGTGTACCCTCTGTCTTCTTACCTCACGTCTTGAATCTCGGGACGAGATTCTTGTTTAGTGGGGGTGAGCTGTCACAGCCCCAGATCAGCCCTTGTCTGACTTTGCTTGTTCCTCATGCATCATGTTTAAATTTTGCTTAAACTTGAAATAGGGGTGATCAATCCCTAGCACCCAAAAGAACTCAACTAGGTTCAACTTAAAAACATTTTCAATGAACCCAAATGCCCTTTAGAAATGTTCATGATTTTTGATAAAGGTAAAAACCTCTGCCAAAAATGATAAACATATTTCTAGGTCATTTTTGGATTTTTGAATTAACTCATATTGTATTTGAATTGGGGCATTTAAATCCTATAAATATTTTAAATGCTCTAATAATTCTGAAACTAGTTGAGGGCTGTTGGAAATATTTTCAAAAGTGCCCACAATTTTTATCAGGATTTTACAAAATGAGTTAGTATTTTTACTAATTCAAAACAGATCAAAATAAATAGAAAACAGAAACAATTAAAGAAAAGAGAGAGAAAGGAGTATTACCTGGCGCTTACCTGGACTGGGCCGGCCCACCTGGCCCATGCCAGTCACCACCTACCTTTGCCAGTAGGCAGAGGAGGGGGACAGCGCACCGCCGCCGAGCACGCGCCCGCGCCACCTCCTGCTTCCCCGGCCCCTCCTGGCGATGCCACGACGACGCCCCGAAGCTCCTCGCTCCTCTCCCTCACTCTCTGCTCTCTCCCTCGCCCTCTGCTCCCTCTCCCGAGCACACCCGAGCGGAGCTCGTCGACGCCGCTCGCCGTAGCCATGGCCACCGGCCACCCCACGCCTCGCCTCGACGCCCAGAAGCTCCGCCACTCCGTCCTCCGACCCCTCACCAAGCCACGCCCCGCCGAAAGCCCCCGAACGTCCTCACCGAGCTCGTCCCCAACCTCCCGCCGACGAGATTGCCTCCGCCACCCCGACTGCTCCGGTTCTCCCCCGAGCTCGCCGTTCGCTTCTCTACACTCGCCGTGAGCCACTGATCCCCTCCCCCCTCACCGTTCTCGCTCTTGTGCACCGTAGCCACCGCACCTTGCTCGCCGGCATGGGCCACCGCTTTTGCTCGCCGCCGACGTATCTCCGGCCACCTATCGGTCCGGCCGTCGTGCTCAGCTCCCTCCCCGCGCCGCGTAGAGCACGTAGGTGCCCCGCACGGGCCACCCTGGCCACCGTAGCGTCGACCCCGAGCTCACCCGAGCTCCGGCGACCGCCAAGATCGACGCCGGTGATGACTCCGGCCATCCCAGGCCCAACCGCTGCCACCACTCGACGCGGACGAGTGCCCGCGTCCCGCAGATGCCCTCCGCCGGCCATTTGGTCGCCGGAGGAGGAATCCCGCAGCCGCCGCCGCGTCTGGCCTCGCCGGCGTCACGACGCCGGTGGGTTTGACCCCGCCGACCGGGGGGTTTGACGTCCCCTCTGTCACTGACGTGTGGGGCCAGCCCCTGTTAAAAGTTAGTTTAGTTTAAAACCTAAACTTAATTAGGCACTGAGAGACTGACAGGCAGGTCCCACGGGTCAGGTTTGACCCTGGCCAGCCCGTTGACTCGCTGACGCAGTGATGACGTCAGGCTGACGCAGTAAAGCATTATCTGGATTTAAGTTTATTCAGAAAATTCCAGAAAATAGTATAAACTTCTAAAAATCATATAAAATCAACCGTAGCTCAGAATGAAATAATTTATATATGAAAAATTATCAGAAAAATGCAATCTATCCATCTGTATCATTTTCATGCATGTCAAACTAAGTTATACCTGCTGTATAGGTGAAAACATGATAATGACATTATAGATGCCAAATATGGAGTTTGCATATGAACCCTTAGCTCATATGGACCTCATTTAAACTGTTGCTAGATGCATTAGTGTAAATCATAACATTCTTGACATGTCATAATCATGCATCATATTGTGCATTGCATTGATTGTGTTCTTCCTTGTTTGCCGGTGATTGTCCCCTCTCGATAGCCGTGATTCCGACGATGAGATCGATGACACCGATGAAGAGCTATACTATCTTCGGAAGTGTCAGGCAAGCATAACCCCTTGTTCATTCCGATACAATCCCACTCTCTCGCTCCTGCTCTCTTTTACTGCATTAGGACAACAACGATTCAACTGTTACATGCTGCGGTAGTTGAACCCCTTATCCTCTGCATGACCTGTCATTGCCACAGTAAATAGATGAAACCCACTAGCATGAGTAGGAGTTGTTTGAGCCCGGATGTGCCTACTCATTCATGCTTGTTTGTCATGCCTGCTACTGCTTAGAGTTGAGTCGGGTCTGATTCATCGGGGATGAGTTGGAATGGTGATGAACATGTCCTACTGTGTGCGAGCTAAGTGTGTGAACACGATTTGGTAAAGGTAGCGGTGAGAGGCCATGTAGGAGTACATGGTGGGTTGTCTCATTGGAGCCGTCCTCAAGAACTGAGTTCTGTGTTTGTGATCCATGATACAGTTACTACCACGCATTGGGCCCGAAACCAATGGACCCTCTCGGCTTCTTAATCACCCTTGTCCTCTGTCCAGGAGTTGCAAGTAGTTTCTGGTGTTTGTAGTATGCTGGAGGCCGTGGGCAGCGCTGACCGGAGGGGTGGGCTGTGATGCGGTAGGCACGTGGCCGGGCATGCCGGGCGCCCGTTTGGTGTCTCGGAACCCCGCACACATCGCTCGGGGCCGTATGTGGAAACCTCGGCCGGACTCCCTGCGGATGGAACCTGAATAGGCGATAAACCTGGACTAGAGACTTGAGTGTTTAGGTAGGCTGTGGCCGACACCCTCGCTGGGCCTCCGCTTGAAGGTTGCCGAGTACATGTCGTGTAAACGGCGGTAAGTGGTGAGAGCGTGTGTGTCGAAGTACACCCCTGCAGGGTTAACATCATCTATTCGAATAGCCGTGTCCGCGGAAATGGACTTCTGGGTTGCCTATAACAGTTCATAGACAAGTGAAAGTGGATACCCTAAAATGCGCAAGATAAGCGTGAGTGCTATGGATGGCGTTCTCGTAGGGAGACGGGAGCGGATCCATAGTGGAGTATTGATATGGTGAATATGTGGACTCGTGTGCGCCACCTCAAAAGAGTTGCTTGCAGTCGTAGTTCAGGATAGCCACTGAGTCAAAGCTGGCTTGCTGCAGTTAAACTCCACCACCCCTTTGTTGATACCGATGCATATGTAGCTAGTTCTGATGTAAGTCTTGCTGGGTACATTTGTACTCACGTTTGCCTATTTTATGTTTTGCAGAGAGATGTCAGTCTCGCTAGTAGTTCCGTGTGGACTTCGACGTTTAGCTTGATACCTCAGCTACGATCTTGTGCCCTCGGCAGGATCTGGTAGATAGTCAGGCTTCTCAGCCTTTTTCATTTGTAGATGTCTGTACTCAGACATGTTAAGCTTCCGCATGTGCTTTGACTTGTATGCTCTGAATGTTGGGTCATGAGACCCATGTTTGTAATATCTGGCTCTTCGGAGCCTAATGAATAAATACTTTGAGTCGTAGAGTCTTGTTGTGATGCCATGTTGTATTTGCACATATCGAGCATATTGTGTGTATGATTGAAATGCTTGGTATGTGTGGGATCCGACAATCTAGTTGTCTATCCTTAGCAGCCTCTCTTATGGGGAAATGTAGTCTAGTGCCTCCTTGAGCCATAGTAGTCCGCTACAGCCCAGTTCACTGGAGTCCTGCTAGCCCAGCACTACTGCTCTGGACACTTGACTGGCCGGCATGTGTTTCATATCGTTCCGGTGTCTGTCCCTTCGGGGAAATGTCACGCGGTGACATCCGGAGTCCTGCCTAGCCTGCTACAGCCCGGGTTCCCAGAGTCCTGTTAGCCCAGTGCTACAGCCCGGATTCGCACGCTGCTGACCGACACGTTCGATGTTGATTCTTGTATGCCTGTCCCCATACGTTAGTGCCGCTTTGGGTTCACGACTAGCCATGTCGGCCCGGGTTCTCTGTCATATGGATGCTAGCGACATTATCATATACGTGAGCCAAAAGGCGCAAACGGTCCCGGGCCATGGTAAGGCGACACCCGTGGGAATACCGTGCGTGAGGCCGCAAAGTGATATGAGGTGTTACAGGCTAGATCGGTGTGACTTAGAATCGGGGTCCCGACACTCGCATCTCCTTCCCGAGGGCTGTTTGTACGTCAAAGGGGACTCCTGAGCATCGCGACTCAGGAGCCTAACTGGTCACATAGCCCCTCACCCCTTGGT
Organism: Aegilops tauschii subsp. strangulata; assembly: GCF_002575655.3. NCBI lineage: Eukaryota > Viridiplantae > Streptophyta > Magnoliopsida > Poales > Poaceae > Aegilops > Aegilops tauschii. The sequence continues at coordinate 302,739,402 of NC_053041.3, read as the reverse complement.
CTCGTGCTGGTGATCCGGATGACCCAACGGCGGCTGAGGTATGCGCGGGGCCGGGCCCTGCCGACGCAGAACATTAAAGCAAACGGGAAGGAAATCGCAAAATCCTAGCAAATTATTACAAGACATGCTGTCTTTTAAAAGGTGCAGAGCACATATGTTTTAACGCCTCCGCGAGGCACGGAGCATGTTGCAGGAAATAAAATGGAGGCGAGCGCCGCCAGCGAGCCTCTTCTCCACCCTTGGGCGCTGCCATTGCCCGCAAGGAGTGCCCCGTCGTCGACAATGTTGCCGTCACCCATACCATCGGTCATGCCGGTGGGTTCGACGGCGCAGTCAGCCGGGGGCGCGGGGTCTATGGCGAGGAACTTCTGCAGCAGGGCCTCCACCTGGCCCTTCACGGCTTCGGCAGCAGCGATGCAGCGCTCCAGGTCCACAGGCTCAAGCAAGGCTTCAAAGTCAAAGTTGGGGTCGTGAAGATGGAGGTGGCTGAAGAGGCGGGTCACAGCCGAGGTGGAGAGCGCGCGGGCCTCTCCTTCCACCATGGGGCCGACCCCAAGGACAACGCCTTCGAGCGCCGCGACAAGCTAGGGGAGCAGCTCAGCGGGGCCTTCCTCAGCGGTCACCAACTGCTCCTTCAACCCCCTCCCGTAGAGATCCCGCAGTGCCTTGCGGGACCTCTGCTCAAGAGAATCGAAGGCGACACGATCGTTGGCAAGAACTTTCGCCTTGGCCTCCAGCCAGGTCTTCTCCGCCTCCACCTCCTCCTTCAGCTTCTCCAGGCGGGCACGCTCCGCGGCCTGCTCCCGTGCTGATTGCTCCAGCTCGGTGTCACGACCGGCGACCGCGTCTTCTCGAGCCTTCAGCTTCTCCTCCCGCGCCTCGCACTGACGAGCCTCGGCGGCACACTCGTTGTGCAGGGTCTCCAGCTCGGCCTTCGCCGCCCGGCAACGCTCTTCGGCAGCCTCAGCATCCTTCAATGCCAAGTCACGGGCGGCCACAGCCAGGCCGGCAGCCTATTTACCCTCCTCGAAGGCCGCTACGGCCTGGCTCCATGCCGCCCTAATGGACGCGTCGGATCGCAGCCATCCCGAGATCAACTCCAGGCGCCCCGACACCAGGCGACGGTCGGCGCCTTGAAGGTCGTCGCGAAGCTGGGTCATTGCGGAAAGAGCCTCCTCCAGAGCACCAGGCGAAGCAGGAGAATCACGGCCCAGTGGCGTGATGGAAGGGGGAGGAGACGGCGCCGGCGCCAGGATCGGCAAGTTAGCAGCAGCAGAGGGGGCCAGGGGCTCCGGAGCCTTCAGGACCTCAGCAGTCGAGCTGAGGGCGAGCGCCTCTGGAGCCGGCTTGGCTACGGAGATCGCCTTCTCCTGAGGCCGGGCCTCCGAGTCTCGCGAGGATGACCCAGCCGCAGAAGCGCGAGGGCCATCACCATCCTTCTGTGCCGGGGTGGCGCGGCCGCGGCAAGCTGCTGGGTCTCGGGGACCACGGCCGTCTCCTTCTTCTTCTTCACCACCAGCATTGGCCTAACCGTACAAGAGGAAGGCATCAAGATACTACGACAAGAACAGGGAACAAAAGATCAAGGCGGTGCACTTACTGGTCCACGGCGGCGTAATCCCTCGCCCTCTTCTGAAGCACCATGCTCGCGGGCTTCGCAGGCTGGGGCACTGGCGCGCGAGCCCCGGGGACAGACAAGGGCACGGCGGCCGGATCTGCAGCAGCACCGGCTGGCGACGAAGCAGAGGCATCGCCTCGGGGGATCAGCGCCGATCTCCTTTTCTTCAGCACCCCTGCCTTCGGCTTCTTTAGAGGGGTGCCTTTGGACCTCATGGTGACCCCGGCAGGGCGCGGTGACTCCTTCACCGGGTGCTCGCCGGCGTCGTCGTCGTCAGGAAGGGTGCGGAGATCGGTCTGGCGCGAAGGAGAAGTCTCCCCCGCCCCCTCCAGGGTCGCCTCCGAGTCCGACCTCTGCTCCTGGTTGGACTCGCCGGAGGACAACGTCACCGGGGAGCCCGGGGGCCGGGAGGGTGTCAGAGCCCTAGAATTCCGCTTTGTAATTAGCTGCATCACTGAGTGGCATCCATGCATCATGTTTAAATTCCATTTAAATGTGAATTGAGGAAAATGGAAAGCCTCAGAGATCATTTCTAAAAATGATCAACATTAAAAATTGCTTCAAATAAACCCAAGAAAATGTTCCTGTTAAGCTATTAAAATATTGGCAAGAGGTAAAATTCAAACCAATATTTTTGGAGTCTCAAGGATATTTATTTTGGGCCTTTGAATTAAATCAATAATATATTTGAGTTGGATTTATTTCTATTATATAAGAAATAAAGTTCAAATATTTTTGTAAGTTTGCATGTGACCTTGGACTAGCTCCCTGAGCTCACATAAAAATTTACAGAAAGTTTAAAAATGGTTTGGTTTGTAAATCAAATCAAAACATATTGAAAGAAATAGATAACTGAAACAAATACAGAAAACACACAGAGAGAGAGAACTAACCTGGCCTTACCTGGCGGCCCAGTACTGTGCGGCCCAGCCCAGCTGGCACGCCAGTCGTCCCCAACCTCTGCTAGAAGGCAGAGGCGAAGGTGGGCACGGCACGCGCGTGAGGGCGCCACGCACCTACCTGCCTGCCCCTCCCCCTCGATGGTCTGGCCTCCCTGGACGATGCCACGCTGCCCCTCGACTCTCTCTTACTATTGCATGTCCCTATCCTCCCCTATGTCTCCCTCTCCTGCGAACAGCCGAGTGCTGTCGTCACCGCCGCTTGTCGTTGCCGTGCCCAGAGCCACCGCTTCGCCTCTCCGACGTGTCCACGAGCATCGCCGCGCCTCCCTCGTCCTCTCCGTCAAGCTACGCGATGCCGGACGCCCTGTGGAGCCGTTACCACCACCGTCTTCATCGTCGGCCGCCCGAGATCGCCATCGTCATTCCGATCGCACCAGGCCTTCCCCGAGCTCGTTGACGACGCCCTCGAGATCGCTGTGAGCTCCGCTCCGTTTACCCTCCTTCATTTTGCTCGTTCCTATGCCGTAGCACCCTCACCCACGTGCCCGAGCACCGCCGTGCGCCATGACCACCTAGCCTCCTTAACCCGAGGCCCTCTGCTCGAACCTGTGGCACCAGCATGCTTCTGGCGGCCCGTGGTTACCATCTAGGCCACCAGCTTCTCCCCTACCGCCCTGAAGCCCCGCACCCGCACCCGACCAAGCTCCGGCCGCCATCGTGGTCGACACCGTGGTCCTCTTCAGCCGCCCCAACACTTGCCACCACCACCGTTGGACGCGCTGCCTCACGGGTGTTCCAACGAGCCCAACCCCGCCCCCTCTCATCGCCAGAATCGCCGGGACGAGCGGCTCCGCCGCGTCTGTGTGCTCGCCGGCGATTAGCCGCCGATGGCAACCACTGTTAGGGGCTAATCACCCCACTAACCAACCCCCTGGGCCACTGACGCATGGGCCCCATGCCCTAATTAACCCCAGCTTTATTTCTGCTTAGATTAGTTATAACCCAACAGGACCCACACGTTAGAGTTGACCGTGCTGACGTGGTCGTTGACTGGACCCACCTGTTCGTGACACAAGTGACACTGGGTCACTGACCAGTGGGCCCCACTGGTCAGGTTTGACCTGGACCGTGCGTGTTGACTTGCTGACATCAAACCGACGTCATGCTAATGCAATAAGTCATTTTCTGGATTTAGTTTAAATTAGAATATCTAGGAAATTTCAGAAAATGTTTAAAGCATCTAAGATTCATAGAAATTAAACCGTAACTCCAAATGGAATAATTTATATATATGAAAAATGATCAAAAAAATCCAAATCGATCCATCTATACCATTTTCATGCATGTTAGAACAACTTATGACTACTGTTTAGGGCAAATCAAATAAATGGCATGTGAACATTAGCATATGGAGTTTGAATTTGAACCTAGGGTTCAAACCAACTTCATTTAAATCATTGTTAGCTGCATTAGCTCTAATCACATCATATTGCCATGTCACATTCATGCATCATATTGTTGCATTTAATTGATTGTGTTCTTTCTTGTTTGCCGGTGTTTGACCCCTCTCAGTAGACGTGGTTCTGACGATGAGTTCGATGACACCGATGAAGAGCTATACTATCTTCAGACGTGCCAGGCAAGCAAAACCCCCTTTTTCATTTCGATACAATCCCACTCTCTCGCTTCTGCTCTCTTTTACTGCATTAGGACAACAACGATTCAACTGTTACATGCAGCGGTAGTTGAACCCCTTTCCTCTGCATGACCTGTCATTGCCACAGTAAATAGATGAAACCCACTAGCATGAGTAGGAGTTGTTGGGCCCTCATGTGCCTACTCATTCATGCTTGTTCTCATGCCTGCTACTGTTTAGAGTTGAGTCAGGTCTGATTCATCGGGGATGAATTGGAATGTGGTGAACATGTCCTACTGTTGAGAGCTAAGTGTGTGAACACGATTTGGTAAAGGTAGCGGTGAGAGGCCATGTAGGAGTACATGGTGGGTTGTCTCATTGAAACCGTCCTCAGGAACTGAGTTCTGTGTTTGTGATCCATGAACAACTACTACCACACGTTGGGCCCTGAAATATGACCCCGCTCGACTTATTAACCCCCTGTCCCTTGTCCAGGAGTTGCAAGTAGTTTCTGGTGTTTGTAGTATGCTGGAGGCCATGCGTAGGACTGACCCGGGGGGTGGGCTGTGATGAGGTAGGCACGTGGCACGGTGTATCGGGACGCCCATTTGGTGCCTCAAGAACCTTGCACACATCGTTCGGGGCCATAGTGGAAACCTCGGCCGGACTCCCTGCGGATGGAACATGAAGAGGCGATAAACCTGGACTAGGGACTTGTGTGGTTAGTCAGGTCGTGGTCTACACCCACGTTGGCCTTCGCTTGAAGTCTGCCGAGCACATGTCGTGTGCAGACGCTAAGTGGTGGAAACATGTGTGAAGAAGTACACCCCTGCAGGGTTATAAATGATCTATTCGAATAGCCGCGTCCGCGGTAAAGGACTTCTGGGTTGCCTATACAGTTCATAGACAACTGAAAGTGGATACTCTAAAATGCGCAAGATAAGCGTGAGTGGAATGGATGGCCTTCTCGTAGGGAGACGGGAGCGGATCCATAGTGGTGTATTGCTATGGTGAATATGTGGACTCGTGTGTGCCAGCTCAAAAGAGTTATTTGCAATCATAGTTCAGGATAGCCACTGAGTCAAAGCTGGCTTGCTGCAGTTGAACTCCCCCACCCCTTTGTTGATACTGATGCATATGTAGCTAGTTCTGATGTAAGTCTTGCTGGGTACATTTGTACTCACGTTTGCTTAATTAATGTTTTTGCAGATAGACTTCAGTCTCACTAGTAGTTCCGCGTGGACTTTGACGTTTAGCTTGTTACCTCAGCTACGATCTTGTACCCTTGGGAGGATCTTGTAGATAGTCAGGCTTCTCAGCCCTTTTCATTTGTAGTTGTCTATACTCAGACATGTTATGCTTCTGTTGTTTGTATGCTCTGAATGTTGGGTCATGAGACCCATGTTTGTAATATCTGGCTCCTCGGAGCCTATTGAATAAATACTTTGAGTCGTAGAGTCTTGTTGTGATGCCATGTTGTATTTGCACATATCGGGCATATTGTGTGTATGTTATTGAAATGCTTGGTATGTGTGGGATCCGACAACCTAGTTGTTTATTATTGGTAGCCTCTCTTACCGGGAAATGTCTCCTAGTGCTTCCACTGAGTCATGGTAGCTTGCTACTGCTCCGGAACACTTAGGCTGACCGGCATGTGTCCTTCTTCGTTCCTGTGTCTGTCCCTTCGGGGAAATGTCACGCGTTGTTCCTTTAAGTTCTTGTAGCTTGCTCCGACTTGGGTTCATACGTTGATGATCGATACGTTCGTTGCTGGGTCATGTATGCCTGTCCCTGTAAGTTAGCGCCACCTTGGATTTACGACTAGTCATGTCGGCCCGGGTTCTTTGTCATATGGATGCTAGCGACACTATCATATACGTGAGCCAAAAGGCACAAACGGTCCCGGGCCAGGTAAGGTGGCACCCGTGGGAATACCGTGCGTGAGGCCGCAAAGTGATATGATGTGTTACATGCTAGATCGGTGCGACTTAGGATCGGGGTCCTGACAGCTTTGGTATCAGAGCCTGACTGCCTGTAGGATTACCAAGCCAAACTGGTCGACGTCGAGTCTAGAAATGCTTTAGTTATATAAGGGAATTGATTGTGGAAGGGAATGTAAGGCTCTTTTTACTCCTTTACCTTATGTCCTTATGATCTGTGTCAACCTCTTCTCTTCTACGGGGATTAAGAACTAGGCTTCTCATACTTCTATCAGGATCACGTGTTACTAATCCGAAGACTTATAGGATTGTTGGATTCAAGTCTCAGTTCAGCTCCTACTACTTCCGTGTGTTCATAGCTGGCCTCAGAACCTTGATATTGTGATGTTGAGTGGTTATGCCACCATGTTGCAGGATGTCTCAATTTTTGAGCATTTACAGCCGTTATGCTGTCCGAGTCATCCCAGGTTTCTAAATAGTCTGATGCATTTGCAAATTCCTTCTTTCTGTTCCCGATGTTCCTTTGGGCCATATTAACCACACTAACCAGTGTGTTGAGGTACTCTATTGCCTCGACATATATGTTGGAGCTATTATTATGACCCTAGGTGTCTTAGAGAATCACCTAGTAATCTAGCAATGTTTTGTGTTCCCAGTGTGATGATTCTGGCCATAATTCTCGAAAGCATCCCGTGATGCCATTTAGTAGTAGGCATTCTATTTCTGGGTTCCTGAACCCAAGATTCACCCTACTTTCTTCCTGTTGATAGTGTTTGCTCGTTCCTTTAGGATATTAGTAACCTTTGCGATAGTCCTCGAGGTCCGTGGTATCTCATTCTTCCAATACCATGAACCAGCCAAGGCAGACGTTCTCTGAATGAAAGGATCACAATAAGAGTGCTCTCGATGAGTTCTCCATTCTACATTGTGAATCTGCCAGTTCTACCTTTCTGCATGGATTATCTGGAATAAATGTTGAGCTTGGCTCGACATACTAATCTATGCATCCGCAACTCAAAAAGATATATGTCCCTTTGAGTTGTTCCTCTTTAGTTGTTATTTAACCTTCGTCTATCAATTGTTGGTCAAGAGTAGTTGTGCATTCGTGTTATCGATGCCTATTATTCCTGTGATCCGTCAAGCCATTCTATTCCGGAATGACTAGGAGAAACAAACTCCAGTACCTCATCCATTTCTTGGACTGGTCAAAGTAGTTGTATTCCGCAGATCAAAATGCTACCCAGCTTTTGATTCTATTCTACCCTGAAGTATTACCCACTTTATGTCAGGAATATCATGAGAGATGCACCAACTCCTACGAATTCTTGACGTAGTGATACTTCTTGCCATTATTGTCTATTCCTCGGTTCCCATGTTATTGTAATCCGAATGCCGACAAGTGAATTGTGATGCGTGAAATCAATACTCCTAGCAACCTTGTTGCCTGGTAGCTAATGGATGATAAATTTCATTCTTAGCATGTTGGTTATTGAATCGTCAGTCTAAGATTGATCGTGCTACCTAGTCCATCGTTCCTGGTGCACTTTTCGATCAATGAGTTAGGATCGTGTCAATCCCTTGCCTATTTAATCACATCATCTTGGCTTGAAAGCAAGATTGCTCTTGAGCTTAATAACATATCGGTGGTTCGTGATTTTCCAAATATCTTCTCGAAAGTGTCACCAGGGTATTCCCTGACTGTTATGTTAAGCTCATGATCAAGTTGGTTTCTGGTAAACCACCCCTTCTCCAAGAATCTGTGTTGGATACCCTGAACTAGTTGGTTGAGCTAAACAACAACTTGGAGAGTTGGAAGATAAAAGCTTTCCTAACTTGGTTCATCCTAAAGGGATATCTTGTGTTTGTGTGTGTGTTTGTGTGTTGAAGTAAGATGATATCTTCATCGATTGATCTCACTGACCAATTGTTGGATCTATAGTCTTGTCCAAACTTTGATTTGAGTATGGGCTATTCTCAAATCAAATCAGAACCAACGATGTGCGCAATGTTGTCTTACTCTTGGTTGATCCCTTGAGCATACACCATTACATCTTTTGGCCTGGCCAATGCTAACACCTTGCTCACATAGTTATGGAATTCCATCTTCGTGGAATTTTGATGAATTGTTGTTGAGCCCATCGGCAACATAATTATCATCTCCATGATTTGTGTTGAACATTAAAGCTAGTGTTGGAAACTTGTGTAAGCATTTTCTTCATGTCCCGTTCATGAAGCATATGTTGAAAGAAAGAAGTGACTCTCCCTAAGTTCATGTGCATTTGATGCAAGTTGCCGCCATGAACTCGAGAAAGGTTGTTTTGCTTCCTCTGGAATCATCCCAAGTCAGTCATGCACGTGCGAAGTATTCTATGGTTTGATAGACTGATCGTCTCCATTCCATATGCAATTCCTAGCACACCAAGCCACTAATTGATTTGTTCAAGGAGAAGAAGTTCCTTCATAAGAGCTAATCATATGACTTATGCAAGGACTTCGTTATCTGCGATGATGGTTCCCAACTAGAACTCGGTAGTGTTTTGTTGTAAGACTACTATGTGGTCATGCTTGCCTGGTACAGCGTGTTCACATGTGTGTAGCAGAACCAGCTCATGTTTTGGAGCTTGCTATCGTAGTTCATCTCCCGAGAATCTCGCAACGTCATCTCGTCAATTTGTGTTGCAACTCTTCTTTGCGGACATGTTGAGTCTAAAGTATCCTGTTACTAACCAGATCTGAATCTTAGGCAGATATGATGGTTGGAACATTCCCAACATTTGCATTTTGTTCCCAACTTGCACTGCCATTGTGCCATTTTCCCATGGGCTGCCCTTCACAGCAATTGTTATCCAGGATCATCTTCAAAACTGGACTTACCATGGGTCCCATCCATTTCCGATGATAAGCAAAAATCATCCATTGCGTTGTCGTCAACAAGGTAGTCCACATCATCCATTCTAGTCCGGGTATGCCATTCTTTTGAACTCCACCAAACGATTGTTGGTGAATTGCCTTAGGCTGGTATAAAGAGTTTCAATGATCTATGTATCAAAATGTAATTCTTTTTGCCACTTAAGGGAATAATTCTACGAGTCACCTCCCCCAAGGTGTTATGTTATGGAATCATGGCAATTATCTCCTCGCTACCTTGAAACCATGCACCATCTTACTCAAGCGTGGAATTGTTGCCTACCAAATTGAACCTCCGTCATCTGTTTCTTCCATCCCTCTCGATGTGTGTTTTGTGTCTCAGCTCAAGAGATGTTACAATGTCTCACTCCATGAGTCGATCTTGAATTGCTCGATCTTTGAGAAGATCGACTCTCGTAGAGTTTCTTTCTGTCGTCATCGTGTTGGATGAGGTTCTCAAAGCAAGACGTCGAGACCAAGATGATGGAATGAATCAGTATCCTCGAGAAGTGCAACTTGGATCATGAAGATTGTGTAGTTTGTGTTCCCTCTGTCTTCTTACCTCACGTCTTGAATCTCCGGACGAGGTTCTTGTTTAGTGTGGGTGAGTTGTCGCAGCCCTAGAATTCTGCTTTGTAATTAGTTGCATCAGTGAGTGGAATCCATGCATCATGTTTAAATTCCATTTAAATGCGAATTGGGGAAAGTGGAAAGCCTCAGAGATCATTTCTAAAAGTGATCAACATTAAAAATTGCTTCAAATAAACCCAAGAAAATGTTCCTGTGAAGCTATTAAAATTTTGGCAAGAGGTAAAATTCAAACCAATATTTTTGGAGTCTCAGGGATATTTATTTTGGGCCTTTGATTAAATCAATAACATATTTGAGTTGGATTTATTTCTGTTATATAAGAAATAAAGTTCAAATATTTTTGTAAGTTTGCATGTGACCTTGGACTAGCTCCCTGAGCTCACATAAAACTTTATAGAAAGTTTAAAAATGGTTTGGTTTGTAAATCAAATCAAAACATATTGAAAGAAATAGAGAACTAAAACAAATATAGAACACACACAGATAGAGAGAACTAACCTAGCGTTACCTGGCGGTCTAGTACTATGGGGCCCAACCCAGCTGGCACGCCAGTCGTCCCCAACCTCTGCTAGAAGGCGGAGGCGAAGGTGGGCATGGCGCACGCGAGGGCGCCACGCCACCTGCCTGCCTGTCCCTCCCCCTTGACGGTCTGGCCTCCCTGGACGACACCACCTGCCCCTCGACTCTCTCTTGGTATTCCCCGTCCCTATCCTCCCCTCTGTCTCTCTCTCCCGCGAACAGCCGAGTGCTGCCGTCGCCGCCGCTCATCGTTGCCGCACCCAGAGCCACCGCTTCGCCTCTCCGACGTGTCCACGAGCAACGCAACGCCTCCCTCATCCTCTCCGTCAAGGTACGCGACGCCGGACGCCCTGTGGAGCCGTCACCACCATCGTCTTCATCGTCGGCCGCCCGAGATCGCCGTCGTCGTTCCGGTCGCACCAGGCTTTCCCCGAGCTCATTGACGACGCCCTCGAGATTGCTGTGAGCTCTGCTCCATTTACCCTCCTTCATTTTGCTCGTTCCCGTGCCGTAGCACCCTCGCCCACGTGCTCGAGCACCGCCGTCCGCCATGACCGCCTAGCCTCCTTAACCCGAGCCCCTCCGCTCGAACCCGTGGCACCAGCGTGCTTCTGGTGGCCCGTGGTTACCATCTAGGCCACCAGCTCCTCCCCTACCGCCTGAAGCCCCGTGCCCGCACCCGACCAAGCCCCGGCCGCCGTCGTGGTCGACGTCGTGCTCGTCTTCGATCGCCCCAGCACCTGCCACCACCACTGTTGGATGCGCCGCCTCGCGGGCGTTCCAACGAGCCCAACCCCGCCTCCTCTCGTCGTCGAAATCGCCGGGACGAGCGACTCCGCCACGTATGTGTGCTCGCCGACGATTAGCCACCGTTGACAACCACTGTTAGGGGCTAATCACCCCACTAACCAACCCCCTGGGCCACTGACACATGGGCCCCATGCTCGAATTAACCCCAGCTTTATTTCTGCTTAGATTAGTTATAACCCAATGGGACCCACAAGTCAGAGTTAACCGTGCTGACGTGGCCGTTGACCAGACCCACCTGTCCGTGACACAAGTGACACTGGGTCACTGACCAGTGGGCCCCACTGGCCAGGTTTTACCTGGACCGCGCCTGTTGACTTACTGACGTCAAACCGACGTCATGCTAACGCAATAAGTCATTTTCTGGATTTAGTTTAAATTAGAATATCCAGGAAATTTTAGAAAATGTTTACTAAGATACATAGAAATTATACCGTAACTCCAAATGGAATAATTTATATATGAAAAATGATCAGAAAATCCAATCTATCCATCTGTACCATTTTCATGCATGTTAGAACAACTTACGACTACTGTTTAGGGCAACTCAAATAAATGGCATGTGAACATTAACATATGGAGTTTGAATTTGAACCTAGGGTTCAAACCAACTTCATTTAAATCAATGTTAGCTGCATTAGCTCTAATCACAGCATATTGCCATGTCACATTCATGCATCATATTGTTGTATTGCATTGATTGTGTTCTTTCTTGTTTGCCAGTGTTTGATCCCTCTCAGTAGACGTGGTTCCGACGATGAGTTCGATGACACCGATCAAGAGCTATACTATCTTCAGAAGTGCCAGGCAAGCAAAACCCCCTTGTTCATTCCGATACAATCCCACTCTCTCGCTCCTACTCTCTTTTGCTGCATTAGGACAACATCGATTCAATTGTTACATGCTGCGGTAGTTGAACCCCTTTTCCTCTACATGACTTGTCATTGCCACAGTAAATAGATGAAACCCACTAGCATGAGTAGGTGTTGTTTGAGCCCTGATGTGCCTACTCATTCGTGCTTGTTTGTCATGCCTGCTACTGCTTAGAGTTGAGTCAGTTCTGATTCATCAGGGATGAATTGGAATGTGGTGAACATGTCCTACTATTGAGAGCTAAGTGTGTGAACACGATTTGGTAAAGGTAGCGGTGAGAGGCCATGTAGGAGTACATGGTGGGTTGTCTCATTGCAGCCGTCCTCAGGAACTGATTTCTGTGTTTGTGATCCATGAACAGTTACTACCACGCATTGGAATGCTTAAGTGCCCCTCTCCACTTATTAATCAACCTGATCTCTGTCCAGGAGTTGCAACTAGTTTCTGGTGTTTGTAGGTAGTGTTAGTAGTCTACCAAGTGGCACCCGGTACAGGTGGGCTTGGGATAGACTAGGCACAGTGGCACGGTGTACCAAGTGGCACCTGAATGGTGGGCTTGGGAACCCTGCCCACATCATTTGGGGCCGTGAGGGACACCCCGGGCGGTTCTCCTTGCGGATGGAACCCGAATAGGCGATAAACCTGGACTAGAGATTTGTGTGGTTAGTCAGGTCGTGGCCGACTCCCTCGCCAGGCTTCCACTTGAAGGTTGCCGAGATACACGACCTGTACATGGTGGTAAGTGGCGAGAGCGTGTGTGAAAAAGTACACCCCTGCAGGGTTAACATCATCTATTCGAATAGCCGTGTTCGCGGTAAAGGACTTCTGGGTTGCCTGTACAGTTCATAAACAAGTGAAAGTGGATACTCTAAAATGCGCAAGATAAGCGTGAGTGCTATCGATGGCGTTCTCGTAGGGAGACGGGAGCGGATCCATAGTGGTGTATTGGTATGGTGAATATGTGGACTCGTGTGCGCCACATCAAAAGAGTTACTTGCAGTCGTATTTCAGGATAGCCACCGAGTCAAAGCTGGCTTGCTGCAGATAAACTTCACCACCCCTTTGTTGATACCGATGCATATGTAGATAGTTCTGATCTAAGTCTTGCTGGGTACATTTGTACTAAGGTTTGCTTATTTTATGTTTTGCAGAGAGACTTCAGTCTCGCTAGTAGTTCCGCGTGGACTTCGAGGTTTAGCTTCTTACCTTAGCTACGATCTTGTACCCTTGGGACGGTCTTGTAGATAGTCAGGCTTCTCAGCCTTCTTCATTTGTAGTTGTCTGTACTCAGACAAGTTAAGCTTCCGCATGTGCTTGTTGCTTGTATGCTCTGTATGTTGGGTCATGAGACCCATGTTTGTAATACTTGGCTCCTCGGAGCCTAATGAATAAATACTCTGAGTCGTAGAGTCTTGTTGTGATGCCATGTTGTATTTGCACATATTGAGCATATTGTGTGTATGATTGAAATGCTTGGTATGTGTGGGATCCGACAATCTAGTTGTTTATCCTTGGTAGCCTCTCTTATGGGGAATTGTAGTCTGGTGCTTCCACTGAGCCTTGGTAGTCCGCTACAGCCCGGTTTACCGGAGTCCTGCTAGCCCAGCACTACTGCTCCGAAACACCTAGACTGGCTGGCATGTGATACACTTCGTTCCTGTGTCTGTCCCTTCGGGGAAATGTCATGCGGTGACATCCGGAGTCCTGCTAGCCTGCTACAGCCCGGGTTCCCGGAGTCCTGTTAGCCCAGTTGCTACAGCCCGGATTCACATGCTGCTGACCGACATGCTTGATGTTGTTTCATGTATGCCTGTCCTCGTAAGTTAGTGCCACTTTGGGTTCATGACTAGTCATGTCGGCCCGGGTTCTTTGTCATATGGATGCTAGCGACACTATCATATACGTGAGCCAAAAGGCGCAAACGGTCCCGGGCCAGGTAAGGCGACATCCGTGGGAATACCGTGCGTGAGGCCGCAAAGTGATATGAGGTGTGACATGCTAGATCGGTGTGACTTAGAATCGGGGTCCTGACAGCATTGGTATCAGAGCCTGACTGCCTGTAGGATTACCAAGCCAAACTGGTTGAAGTCGAGGCTAGAAATGCTTTAGTTATATAAGGGAATTTATTGTGGAAGGGAACGTAAGGCTCTTTTTACTCCTTTACCTTATGCCCTTTTGATCTGAGTCATCCTCTTCCTTTCTACGGGGATTAAGAACTAGGCCTTCTCATCTATTTATCAGGATGATGAGTTACTATGATAGAGACTTATAGGATTGATGGATTTAAGCCCCAGTTCAGTTTCTACTACTTCCGTGTGTTCATAGTTGGTCTCGGAATCTTGATATTGTGCTTCTAACTGGTTATGCCACTATTTTGCAGGATGTCTCAAATATTTTTGAGCATTTACAGCCGTTATGCTGTCCGAGTCATTCCAGGTTTCTAAACAATCTGATGTATTTGCAAAATCTTTTCCTTTGTTTCTGATGTCCTTTGGGCCAGGTTAACCACACTAATTGCTGAGTTGAGGTACTCCACTACCTCGACATATCTGTTGGAGCTATTATTATGACCCTAGGTGTTTTAGGAGTCACCTAGTAATCTAGCCATGTTTTGTGTTCCCAGTGTGATGAATCTGGCCATCATTCCCGAAAGCATCCCGTGATGCTACTTAGTAGTAGGTATTCTACTCCTGGGTTTTTGAACCCGAGATTCACCCTACTTCATGTTGTTAGTATTTGCTAGTTCCCTTAAGATATTAGTAACCTTTGCGATAGTCCTCGAGGTCCGTGGTATCTCATTCTTCCAATACCATGAACCATCATGGCAGAAGTTCTTTTGAACCAAAAGATCACAACCAGGGTGCTCTTGAGGAGTACTCCATTCATATTGTGAATCTGCCAGTCCCTTTTCTTCTGCATGGGTTATCCGGAAGAAATATGTTGAACTTGTTCAACATACTAATCTATGCATCCACAACTCAGAAAGATATATGTTCCTTTGAGTTGTCCCTCTTTAGTTGCTTTCTGACCTTCGTCTATCAATTGATAGTCAAGAGTATGCGTGCATTCGTTCATCGATGCCTATTATTCTTGTGGCCTGTCAAGCCATTCTAATCCGGAATGACTAGGAGAAACAAACTCCAGTACCTCATCCATATCCAGGATTGGGTCAAAGTAGATGTATTTCGCAGATCAAAATGGCAATCCAGCTTTTGTTCTGTTCTACCTCGGAGTATTACCCCCTTTATGTCAGGATTGTCATGAGAATTGCACCATGTCTCATGAATTTTTGACTCAGTGATACTTCTTGCCATCATTTTTCATTCCTCGGTCCCGTGTTGTCACAACCGGAATGCCGGCAAGTGAACCATGATGTGTGAAATCAATACTCCTAGCAACTGTGTTGCTTGGTAGTTAATGGACATTAATATCATTCTTAGCGTGTTGGCTATCGAATCACTATACTAGGATTGATCGTGCTACCTTGTACTTATTTCTGGTGCACTCTTCGATCAAGAGTTAGGATTGTATCAATCCCTTTCCTATTTAGTTATATCATCTTGCCCTCGAAAGCAAGATTGTTCTCGAGCTTAATAACATATCGGTGGTTCGTGATATTCCGATGTCTTCTCGGAGGTATTACCGGGTTGTTCCCTGACTGTTATGTTGAGCTTGTGCTCATGTTGGTTTTCTTCTAAACCACCCATTCTCCAAGTATCTATGCTGGATACCCCTGAGCTAGTTGGTCAAGCTAAACAACAACTTGGAGAGTTGGAAGATAAAAGCATGTCTAACTTAGTTCATTTCCAAAGGGATATCTTGTGTTTGTGTGTTTGTTGTAGAAGGATGATTTCTTCATCGATTGGTCCTCGAGATCAGTTGTTGAACCTATCGTCTTGCCCAAACCTTGATTTGAGTGTGGGCCATCGTCAAATCAAGTTAGAACCAATGATATTCGTAATGTTGTCTTACTCGTGGTTGATTCCTCGAGCATACACCATTACATCTTTTGATCTGACCACTACTATCACATTGTTCACATAATGGTGGAAGTCCAGTGATATGGAAATTTCGATGAGTTGTTGTTGAGCCCATCAGCAGCATTTTGTCTCCTCCATGATTCGTGTTGAACATCCAGCTAGTGTTGAAAACTTGTGTAAGCATTTTCTTCATGCCCCGTTCATGAAGTATCTATCTGGATGAAAGTAGTGACTTCCTCTAATTCACGTGCATTTGATGTAAGTTGCCGCCGTGAATTCGAGAAAGCTTGTTTTTGCTTCCTCTGGAATCATCCCAAGTTAGTCACGCATATGTGCGAAGTACATTATGGTTTGATAGGTTGGCCGCCTCCACTCCATATATGTTTCCTAGCACACCAAGCCACTGATCGATTTGCTCAAGGATAATAAGTTCTAAGTGCTAGTCCTGAAGGTACCCGACGGATTTGTACAAGATTCCGTTATCCTCGATGATGGTTCCCAACCAGAACTCGGTAGTGTTTTATTGTAAGACTACTCTGTGGCCATGCTTGTCTGGGACAGCGTGTTCACATGTTTGTAGCAGAACGCGCTCATGTTTTGGAGCTTGCTACCAAAGTTCATCTCCCGAGATTCTCGCAACGCCATCTCATCGGTTTGTGTTGCAAACTTCCCTTTTCCGAACATGCTGTCTGAAATATCATGTTACCAACTAGATCTGAATCTCAGGCAGATATGATGGTTGGAACGTCTCCCAAGAACTATAATATTGGTCTCTGTAACCCGGTAAGTGGATGTCGTGGCCAACACACCCAGCCGGAAGACCTATTATTGTAGTATCCTAATTGATAAAGTTGGCCACCTCCCCATAAGGATTCCGTAGGATTTACTTCCGTAGTTATTCCTTATGGATTCTTGCGCTCCCGAAGTCTGACCTTCTACTTGATGTTCAAGATACCAAACCATATCAAATGGGTTACTCTAGTACATCAAGGAGAACATTAGAAGCGGAGTGCTAAATGTCTCTCGGTCGATCATCCAGATTTTGTTTCCTTTGCCTCGCTAGGGTGAAATCTGAGTAGATGTTATCTTCCTTCGCATCTGCATTGTCCATCACTATTCATCATGGTAGTATGTTGGGTTGCCAGGATCCTTGACACGGACGTTGGTAGAACCTTGATGAATATGGAAATGCTCAAGTTCTTGAGAGCACGCTCAGTCACTGGGTTATATCCTCGGCACCATCTAGCATGTGCTTCCCATTTGCTGAGTTGTCTTATAACTCTAGTTCTCTTTCCAAACTGAGTATGCCATTCTTTCGAATTCCTTCAAACGACCAATTGTGAATTACCTCAGGCTGGTATGAAGAGTTCCAATGATCTATGCATCAAAAGTAATTCTTTTTGCCACTTAGGGAATAATTTTACGAGTCACCTTCCCTAAGGTGCCCTGTTATGGAATCATGGCAATTTTTCCTCGCTACTTGAAACCCTCGTCAAATTGTTTCTTACGTCCCTCCTGATGCATGTTTTGCCTCTCAGCTCCAGAGGTGTTTCTATGTCCCATCCCGTGAGTTGATCCTGTGATCATTAAGATGATCCTAAGTTGCTCGAACCTCAGGAAGATTGATTCTTCTAAAATTCTCCCTTTCTACTCGTTGTCATATTGGATGTAGTTCTCAAAGCAAGACGTCGAGATCAAGGTGATGCAATGAATCAACACCCTCGAGAAAGACATCTGGATCGTGAATATTGTGTTAGCTTGTGTCCCTCTATCTTCTTACCTCACGACTTGAATCTCGGGACGAGATTCTTGTTTAGTGGGGGTGAGTTGTCACATCCCTAGTTCTGACAATGTCTAGTGCTAGCATCTGGTGTTGCATCATGTTTGCTTTTCACAGAAAGTTGAAATGGGGATGACAGAACCCCCAGCACCCCCCTGAAACCAACTAGGGTTTACTAAAATCATTTTCAATGAACCTGAAATGCCCTTCTAAAATGTTCATCATCTTTGCCTTGGTCTTAAACCTCTGAAAAAATGGTGCACAATTTTCTAGGTCGTCCTAAGGTCATTGGATTAAATCATATGTTAATTGCATTTGGGCATTTAAATGCTATAAAATATTTTAAATGTCCAAATAATCCTAAACTGAAATGTTCCATGTTGGTTATATGCTAAAGAGTGGGCATGAGCAGTTTGGTGATTTTTGAAAGTGCCTAGGTATTTTTTGAAAAGCCACAAACCTACCGAAAAATAAAAAATAAAAACAGAATAAAGAAAATGGAGAGAGACTTACCTGGCAGCCCACTGGCCGGCCCAGCACTGTGCTGGCCCATGCCAGCCAGCTGCTTCCCCTTGCCAGAGCAGGCAGGGAGGTGAGCATGGCGCGCCCGAGCTTGCCACGCACCACCCAGCCTCTCTGCATCGCCCTGGTCGCCGTTGCGCCGTGTGGATCGTCTCCTGGTCATTTCCCCGACCTCGCCGACACCCCATTCGCCCCCCTACGCCTCTCCCTCGCTCTCTCCCACCATGGCCGACGCCGCCGCAGCCGCACCGCCGACGTAGTCGCGCCCAACGTCGCCTCCTCGTCGCCCCGCCGTGTCCAACAACCTCACCGTCGTCCACCCCGTCGAGCAGACCGAGCCCCGAGCGCTCGCTCGCCCTGGAGCCACTGCTTCGTCCTCGCCTTCACCGCCCATCGCCGGAGATCCCCTTCGCCGTCACGCTCGCTCCAGCTCGTCCCCGACCTCGCCGCCTAGCCTGCTGTGACCACCGTGAGCTCCTGCATCTCCCCATCCTCCCCGTTCTCGCTGTCGTTCGCTGCGACGACTACAACGAGCTCAACCGCACGTGTCGCCGCCTAGCTCATCGCCAACGTGTCTCCGGCCACGCAACGGCCTTGCCACCCTGCCCGTTATCCTCACCGCATCGCATAGATCACGTAGGAGCTGGCCCCGGTCTTCTAGAGCCGCCGCAACGATGAGTTCGGCCTCGCACGAACTCCGGCAGCCGCAAGGCTCGTCGCCGGCGTCGATTCCGGCTGTCCCAGGCCCGACAACCACCACCACTCGACGCACCGTCGCGCCAGCTTTCCAAAGAGCCCAGCCAAGCTTCGAACGAAGCACCACAGCTCGATCCCGAGCATCTCCGCCGCGCCTGGCCATCGCCGGCGGCCTAACTCCGGCGAAGCCGACGTGGCGATGTCATTAGCCTCTAATGACGCCCTAACTAACCCCCTAGAGCAACTGACATATGGACCCCATGCCATTAACTAACCACGATTTAACCGCTGCTTAGCTTAAGTTAATCACAGTGGCCCCACGCGTCGGCGTTGACCTCGCTGACGTGGCCATTGACCGGACCCACCTGTCAGCGACACTAACCAGCACTGTGTCACTGACTAGTGGACCCCACTGGTCAGTTTGACCTGGACCGTGCCCCGTTGACTCGCTTACGTCATGCTGACGCGTTAAATCATTTACTGGATTTTTTTAATTCTAAATAATCCAGGAAAGTCCAGAAAATGATTTAAACTTCAAAAATTCATAGTAATTCAACCGTAACTCCAAATGAAAAGTTTTATATATAAAAAATTATCAAAAAATCCAATCTATCCATTTATGCTACTTTCATGCATGTTCAACCAACTTATACCCCCTGTATAAGTGAAAACATGATAATGGCATTTTAAATACCCCTTATGGAGTTTGCATATGAACCCTTGGTTCATATGGACTTCATTTAAATTGTTGCTAGATGCATTAGTACAAATCATAGCATATTGCCATGTCATGATCATGCATCATATTGTCGCATTTGCATTGATTGTGTTCTTCTCTATTGCCGGTGCTTGTCCCCTCTCGGTAGGCGTATCCCGACGATGAGTTCGATGACACCGATGAAGAGCTATAATATCTTCAGAAGTGCCAAGCAAGCAAAACCCCCTTGTTCATTCCGATACAATCCCACTCTCTCGCTCCTGCTCTCTTTTACTGCATTAGGACAACATCGATTCAACTGTTACATGCTGCGGTAGTTGAACCCCTTTTCCTCTACAAGACTTGTCATTGCCACAGTAAATAGATGAAACCCACTAGCATGAGTAGGTGTTGTTTGAGCCCTGATGTGCCTACTCATTCGTGCTTGTTTGTCATGCCTGCTACTGCTTAGAGTTGAGTCAGTTCTGATTCATCGGGGATGAATTGGAATGTGGTGAACATGTCCTACTGTTGAGAGCTAAGTGTGTGAACACGATTTGGTAAAGGTAGCGGTGAGAGGCCATGTAGGAGTACATGGTGGGTTGTCTCATTGCAACCGTCCTCAGGAACTGAGTTCTGTGTTTGTGATCCATGAACAGTTACTACCACGCATTGGAATGCTTAAGTGCCCCTCTCCACTTATTAATCAACCTGATCTCTGTCCAGGAGTTGCAACTAGTTTCTGGTGTTTGTAGGTAGTGTTAGTAGTCTACCAAGTGGCACCCGGTATAGGTGGGCTTGGGACAGACTAGGCACAGTGGCACGGTGTACCAAGTGGCACCCGGATGGTGGGCTTGGGAACCCTGCTCACATCGTTTGGGGTCGTGAGCGACACCCCGGCCGGATCTCCTTGTGGATGGAATCCGAATAGGCGATTAACCTGGACTAGAGACTTGTGTGGTTAGTCAGGTCGTGGTCGACTCCCTCGCCAGGCTTCCGCTTGAAGGTTGCCGAGATACACGACGTGTACATGGTGGTAAGTGGCGAGAGCGTGTGTGAAGAAGTACACCCCTGCAAGGTTAACATCATCTATTCGAATAACCGTGTCCGCGGTAAAGGACTTCTGGGTTGCCTATACAGTTCATAGACAAGTGAAAGTGGATACTCTAAAATGCGCAAGATAAGCGTGAGTGCTATGGATGGCGTTCTTGTAGGGAGACGGGAGCGGATCCATAGTGGTGTATTGGTATGGTGAATGTGAATATGTGGACTCGTGTGCGCCACATCAAAAGAGTTACTTGCAGTCGTAGTTCAGGATAGCCACCGAGTCAAAGCTGGCTTGCTGCAGATAAACTTCACCACCCCTTTGTTGATACCGACGCATATGTAGATAGTTCTGATGTAAGTCTTGCTGGGTACATTTGTACTAACGTTTGCTTATTTTATGTTTTGCAGAGAGACTTCAGTCTCGCTAGTAGTTCCACGTGGACTTCGAGGTTTGGCTTGTTACCTCAGCTACGATCTTGTACCCTTGGGAGGGTCTTGTAGATAGTTAGGCTTCTCAGCCTTCTTCATTTGTAGTTGTCTGTACTCAGACAAGTTAAGCTTCCGCATGTGCTTGTTGCTTGTATGCTCTGTATGTTGGGTCATGAGACCCATGTTTGTAATACTTGGCTCCTCGGAGCCTAATGAATAAATACTCTGAGTCGTAGAGTCTTGTTGTGATGCCATGTTGTATTTGCACATATTGAGCATATTGTGTGTATGATTGAAATGCTTGGTATGTGTGGGATCCGACAATCTAGTTGTTTATCCTTGGTAGCCTCTCTTATGGGGAAATGTAGTCTGGTGCTTCCACTGAGCCTTGGTAGTCCGCTACAGCCCGGTTTACCGGAGTCCTGCTAGCCCAGCACTACTGCTCCGAAACACCTAGACTGGCCGGCATGTGATACACTTCGTTCCTGTGTCTGTCCCTTCGGGGAAATGTCACGCGGTGACATCCGGAGTCCTGCTAGCCTGCTACAGCCCGGGTTCCCGGAGTCCTGTTAGCCCAGTTGCTACAGCCCGGATTCACACGCTGCTGACCGACATGCTCGATGTTGTTTCATGTATGCATGTCCCCATAAGTTAGTGCCACTTTGGGTTCACGACTAGTCATGTCGGCCCGGGTTCTCTGTCATATGGATGCTTGCGACACTATCATATACGTGAGCCAAAAGGCGCAAACGGTCCTGGGCCAGGTAAGGCGACACCCGTGGGAATACCGTGCGTGAGGCTGCAAAGTGATATGAGGTGTTACATGCTAGATCGGTGTGACTTAGAATCGGGGTCCTGGCATGGGATGTCGATAGCAGTCCGGAGCGACCCCTGGGACCAAGCCTCGGGCCGCATCATAAGTACCAAAAACGCTATGCACGTCTCAACGCCTGGTCTTTCCGCTTTGTAATATGAATATGTTTAAATGATGCCATTGCAGTCCGGCCCATGACAGCTCCCCGCGATCCTCAACTGGAGGTTCGCTAGATTCAAAGGAGATGGCAAGCGTGTCACCGCCGCCCGCTCACTCTCCCCCGGCCAAGGGTAATGACCAAAGGACCTTCCCAGGTCAGGGAGAGGCTCCAGAGGCTGTCGAGGTGGTGCCAAAAGATAACTCCTCGGTCGCCGGACACATGGGGGAAAAGCCCCCATGGGGACTGGTGATGGGGGACAAGTTCAATTCGGCCCCCAGCCGGATACCATTCCGGGGACCCACATGGCCCCGGAGTCAGGCGAGCGGCCTTCCCCGAAAGGAGGAGGTGTGCCTGTTCCGCCGGCGGCCTCTGTCCAATCAGAGGCACCGGATAATCTGCTGGAAGCGCTGCGAGGCGCTTCCAGTGTGGATGAACACCGTACCCTTCTGGGTACAGTTATCGAGAAGGTTTAGTTCACCAAAAGTGGACTGACCGAAGCCTGTGCTAGCCTTCTAACAGGCTTTGAGGCAAGTAATGTAATTGTAGGAAGAATACCACAGTGTAGACAGTAGCCCCTGATGCTCTGTTCGGTGTTCGGGAAGAAAAAGCCGAACAGAGAATCAAAATAATTGTCGCAGGAGCCTAACATAAGATGTCTATGTGAATAAGCAGGCGTCGCTACTGGTTGCTGCCGCTCGTACTGCGGAGGTCTCCGAACTGAAGCAGAACCTGGAGCAGGCCGAGGAAGAGCTCGGCCTCGTGAAGAAGCAGCTGGAGAATAGCCAAGGTATGCAGTAACCTGCGTGTATTTTTAGAAAGGATGAATGGTTCGTACTGACCAAAGTGTCATGAACCTTATTAGGGGCCACGACCGAGGTGGCAGCCCTCAAGAAGGCGTTAGCCGAGGCCGAGGACAAAGCGGCCAAGGAACGCGCCGCACGCGAGAAGCACGAGGCCCGGGTCAGCGAGGTCCAGCAAGAGCTCCAGGACGCCGTTAAGAAGTATGAGTCCTTGGAGCGTGATTCTAAGACGCAAGGGTCCGAACTTGCGAAGGCCCGCCAGAGCACACGAGATGCCCAGCTGAAGCCCAGAGCGCCCTCCAGGAAATCCAGGCAGCCAAGAAGATCGCGGCGGGTAAGGCTTTCATTATGCAAAGCAAGTCTGTGAAGGAAACGTTCCTTTTACTTACCCGAATTTGGAGCTCTCCAGGGGCGTTTACGGATTTGCCACGCAGCGTATCGGATGCTGCCGACTTCTATCGAGCCTAAGAAGGGAGTTCTACGGAGAAGCTGTTCTGGTCTCAATACCTCGGACCAGAACATCCGGTGCCCTTCAGCGACCAGCTGAAACAGCTGGTCGAGCTACACAAGGCGGCCGAGCTAGCCATGAAGGACCTAATAGTCCGGCTATGGCCTGCCGAGTGTATGCCCAGCAGCTACTTCGGACTTGTGAAGCGGCTTGTGAGTGCCTGCCCACGGTTTGAAGTCGTGAAGCGGTCGGTCTGCATTGAAGGTGCACGGATGGCCTTTGCCCGCGTCAAGATGCACTGGGCGAAGATGGATGCCAAGAAGTTGATGACCGAGGGGCCGCCTGAGGGCAAGGAGCACCGTCGACCCGAGCTATATTTTGATAGTGTCATGGAGGGTTCCCGCCTTGTGGCGGAGCAATGTGCGAAGGATGTTATATTCCCATGAAAACATTCATGTTATCCTGTTCTGTAATATGAAACAAGGTCGTTATGTAATATAATGCTTGTGACTCTTAAAATTTTACCTCCTGTGCGGCCGTTTATGAAATCTGAGGGTTAACCAGTTGTCGGATTCTGCCCCCACGTAGATACTACGGGGGTGTTCGGGATAAATCTAAACACTCTTTACTCCACCTTCTGGTCCTTAAAGGAGGCGTTTAGCGCAACGAACAAGGCAATCAGACTATACGGCTTTTATCGCCCTCACTTAGCCATAGGAGTTTGACAATGAGAATTTTGGCGAAGCCCCTGGTATTCAGAAGGCCGAACCAGGGGCGCTATACACGCCTGATCGGATAGAAACCGATTCCTCGCATAAAGCGGAAAAAATCTTTATGGATTTGAGACCTCTCGAACAGCTGACCAGCTCTCGCCGCATCATGACAGTCAGTTTTTGGCTTTCTCTACTGAGGTGCTCGTCCAGAAGAACCGGAGAACAATCGCAGTAGTTCTCCCTTTACTACCCTAGCCGATATAGCGGAACGTAAGGTAGTAAGCACAGGAGCCGGGCAACCCAACTATTGACCAAAGACATGATTCAGAGCCGATGCATATAATGCTATAAGTTCGGGGTGCCGAACCATGCTGTAAAAATGTTCGAACTTTCTTGCCGTATTGCGGGGCGTCATGAAGCCCGTGGCGAAGTAATACGTACCAGGGTGTACTAGTGCGGTGAGTAATAAATACAAAGGCAAGGAAAAAAAGGTAATAAGCTTACACTGCCAATTAATTTTCCTTGTGATTTGATTAATACGTCGAGGCGTACTTGTGCAAGTAATGCAATAAGTGAGTAAGGCTATTTAACATGCCATCACCAAGAGCGAGCTGCGTGCGGGTATGTAAAACAGGTATAGCGATCGTTAGCAGAGACCACCTGGGGCTTCCCTTGTACGTCAAAGCTCCTTGCTTCCTTGGTGTATTTCATCCTTTGACAGGGCCAGTAGTCCGGCCGTCGAAGAAGGCTTATGTACAAGAAAATCTGAAAAAGGAAAAAGGAAATACTGGAAGTATACGTGTGTCCGGGATCGGTCGAGCCGAACTATGGATCACAAACTATCTGTGCCTCCGTCGATGCCCATGGAATTTCGAGTGCGCAATTATGTATGCGTGGTACGAATGCCACTACTTGATCAGGGCTGGGACGGAGGCCGAATTGCTAATCGAGCTCTTGACGAGCCGAGATGTCCTGTTGCAGCATAGTCCGGACTCTTTTAACGGTGTCCGGGGGCTCAGCAGCCGGATTACAGTTCTGCTTGAAAAGGCCGCTCTGTACTTCTGCTGCTAGGGCAGCGGTGTGCTCCTCTGTACGGAGGGAGCGTTCCATGTTTCCGTTGACCGTTATAACGCCACGTGGACCGGGCATCTTGAGCTTAAGATAATCATAGTGAGGTACCGCATTGAATCGAGCAAATGCGGTTCGTCCAAGCAGTGCGTGATAGCTGCTGCGAAAGGGGATGATATCGAAGATTAATTCCTCGCTTCGGAAGTTGTCCGGAGATCCGAAGACTACCTCTAGTGTGATTGAGCCCGTACAGCGGGCCTCTACACCTGGTATGACTCCTTTATAGGTAGTCCATGTGGGCTTGATCCATGATGGGTTAATGCCCATTTTGCGCACTGTATCCTGCCATCGTCCATGAGGACTCGCGTTAGGTGGAATCCATCAATGATTGGGTCTAGAACTAGTGCAGCTGATCCGCCATGCCGGATGCCGGTCGGATGATCCCGACGATCAAAAGTGATCGGGCACGATGACCATGGGTTGAATTTTGGGGCGACTGGCTCTGTCGCATAAACGTCCCTTAGTGCGCGCTTGCGCTCCCTTTTGGGGATGTGTGTAGCATATATCATGTTCACCGTTTTGACCTGAGGGGGAAACTTCTTCTGTCCCCCTGTGTTTGTCTGCCGGGGTTCCTCGTCATCGTCCCCGCTCTGTGATCCCTTTTCCTTGGTCTCGGCATTTAACTTGTCGGCTTGCTTAAAAACCCAGCAATCTCTGTTGGTGTGGTTGGCTGGTTTGTCTGGGGTGTCATGGATTTGGCACGGATGGTCGAGTATGCGGTCCAAGCCGGATGGTCCCTGATTATTCCTTATATACAGCTTTTTCCGCTGACCGGACTTGGAGCCGCTAAATCCGGCGTTGACAGCAGTGTCATCGGTGTTGTCGCCATTGCTTCGGCGTTTGTGTCTGCTGCGTTCGAGCTTGCCGTTGCTGTTCTTGACCTCAGAGGGGCCTGCCTCGCTGGCTGTGTTTTTGCTACGAGCCAGCCAACTATCCTCACCCGTGCAAAAGCGGGTCATGAGTGCCGTGAGGGCTGCCATGGATTTTGGCTTTTCTTGGCCGAGGTGGCGGGCGAGCCACTCGTCACGGATGCTATGTTTAAAGGCCGCTAGGGCTTCGGTGTCCGGACAGTCAACGATCTGGTTCTTTTTAGTTGGGAATCTAGTCCGGAATTTCCTGGCTGACTCTACAGGTTGTTGGACTATGAGACTGATGTCTACTACGCAACCTTCCTTCTTGTATACGTTGTTGGGCCTCCAAGTGCAGAGGTTTGTAGGACAGTAGCAAATTTCCCTCAAGTGGATGACCTAAGGTTTATCAATCCGCGGGAGGTGTAGGATGAAGATGGTCTCTCTCAAACAACCCTGCAACCAAATAACAAAGAGTCTCTTGTGTCCCCAACACACCCAATACAATGGTAAATTGTATAGGTGCACTAGTTCGGCGAAGAGATGGTGATACAAGTGCAATATGGATGGTAGATATAAGTTTTTGTAATCTGAAAATATAAAAACAGCAAGGTAACTAATGATAAAAGTGAGCACAAACGGTATTGCAATACTAGGAAACAAGGCCTAGGGTTCATACTTTCACTAGTGCAAGTTCTCTCAACAATAATAACTTAATTGGATCATATAACTATCCCTCAACATGCAATAAAGAGTCACTCCAAAGTCACTAATAGAGGAGAACAAATGAAGAGATTATTGTAGGGTACGAAACCACCTCAAAGTTATTCTTTCTGCTCGATCTATTCAAGAGTCCGTAGTAAAATAACACGAAGCTATTCTTTCCATTCGATCTATCATAGAGTTCATACTAGAATAACACCTTAAGACACAAATCAACCCAAACCCTAATGTCACCTAGATACTCCAATGTCACCTCAAGTATCCGTGGGTATGATTATACGATATGCATCACACAATCTCAGATTCATCTATTCAACCAACACAAAGTATTTCAAAGAGTGCCCCAAAGTTTCTACCGGAGAGTCAAGACGAAAACGTGTGCCAACCCCTATGCATAGGTTCATGGGCGGAACCCGCAAGTTGATCACCAAAACATACATCAAGTGGATCACGTGATATCCCATTGTCACCACAGATAAGCACGGCAAGACATACATCAAGTGTTCTCAAATCCTTAAAGACTCAATCCGATAAGATAACTTCAAAGGGAAAACTCAATCCATTACAAGAGAGTAGAGGGGGGGAAACATCATAAGATCCAACTATAATAGCAAAGCTCGCGATACATCAAGATCGTGCCACCTCAAGAACACGAGAGAGAGAGAGAGTGATCAAACACATAGCTACTGGTACATACCCTCAGCCCCGAGGGTGAACTACTCCCTCCTCGTCATGGAGAGCGCCGGGATGATGAAGATGGCCACCGGTGAGGATTCCCCCCTCCGGCAGGGTGCCGAAATAGGGTCCCGATTGGTTTTTGGTGGCTACACACGCTTGCGGCGGCGGAACTCCTGATCTATTCTGCTCCCTGATGGTTTTAGGGTATATGGATATATATAGGCGAAAGAAGTCGATCAGGGGAGCCACGAGGGGCCCACGAGGGTGGAGGGCGCGCCCAGGGGGGTGGGCGCGCCCCCCTGCCTCGTGCCTTCCTCGTTGATTCCCTGACGTGTACTCCAAGTCCCCTGGATTGCTTTCGTTCCAAAAATCACGCTCCCGAAGTTTTCATTTCGTTTGGACTCCGTTTGATATTCCTTTTCTGCGAAACACTGAAACAAGGGAAAAACAGGAACTGGCACTAGGCTCTGGGTTAATAGGTTAGTCCCAAAAATAATATAAAAGTGTATAGTAAAGCCCATTAAACATCCAAGATGGATAATATAAGAGCATGAATACTTCATAAATTATAGATACGTTGGAGACGTATCAGCATCGCCAAGCTTGATTCCTGCTCGTCCTCGAGTAGGTAAATGATAAAAGAAAGAATTTATGAAGTGTGAATGCTAGCAGGTGCACAAGTTTGGTCAATGATAATTTCAATCACCTTTTCTAGCATCATTATATGTCATAACAGTAGCTCATATCATAAAACTTTGCATGATCAAGTAACAAACTATTCACATGTTAAAGTATAGATCATAAACTTTCTTGAAAACTAACAAACTATGTTCTTAGTCATCAAACAATTGCAATTCATCTTATTTTCAGGAAGGGTCTATGTAAGAGCTTTGATTCAACAAACTACACATAATCAACTATCATTTAGTCTTCCATGATTGCTACCACTCAAGGCATATGTTTAGAACAAATAGTATTCATCGAACACAGAGAAAGATAGGGGCTTAATGTTTCGCCTCCCAACCTTTTACCTCAAGGGTAATGTCAACAATAATAATTCATGCTCAAATATATTTGAATGGCCATATATGCTCAGATCTTTCCATCACATGATGCTTGCCAACTAAAGAGTGGGTTGGAATGAGAAGGAATACTACTGACTCTTGCATAAAATTAAAAGATAGGCCCTTCGCAGAGGGAAGCAGGGATTTGCAGAGGTGCCAGAGCTCGAAGCTAAAACAGAGATGAAAATAATTTTGAGAGGTATGCTTTGATTGTCAACATAACGACCAAGAGTTCCCAATATCTTCCATACTAGATACATTATAGGCGGTTCCCACACAGAAAGGTAAAAGTTTTTACTCCCCCTCCACCAACATTCACACTCCACGGCTTGTCCAAAGCAACGGGTGCCGTCCAGCTATCAACATTCCTGGGGGAGTTTTGTTTAAATTATTTGCGAATTTGTTTTTGATCTTTTGATCATAGGACTGGGCATCCCAGTTACCAGCCATTTTCTCGTGAATGATGAGCGGAGTCCATTCATCGTGAGAATAATCCACCTAGCATGGAAGATACTGACAGCCCCTAGTCGCTACATGAGCGATTCGGGCATACAAAACAGATTATTATTTGAAGGTTTAGAGTTTGGCACATGCAAATTTACTTGGAACGGCAGGTAAATACCGCATATAGGTAGATATGGTGGACACTCGTGGAAGAAACTTGGTTCAAGGATTTTGGATGCACAAGCAGTATTCCCGCTTAGTACAGATATTTTGGCTAGCAAAGGATTCTAAATAGCAAGCACCACATGTTAGAGGATCCATAACAATATAATTTCTATACAAATATACCCAAGCATAACTCATTATGTTGTCTTCCTTGTCCAACTTCAACCAATTTGATCAAGTTTGAAAATAATTAATGGGGCTCACAACCATAGAAGATGTCCAAGATAGTATATTTGTATGTGAAATCTCTCTTCCTTCAATATTCTTTCATGAATTGTTCAAGTGACCAATACAATGTTTGCTAACCTTCAAAAAAATTACTACCTCTACTTCTTATATGTGAAGGCATTACTCCCCATGGGAAAGGCATATGAAACATATATAATTTCAGATTTATGACATTCAAATCATTCAACCATTTACTCATAGGATATAAGTGAAGCACACGAGTAAATGACAAACTACTCCAAAAAGATATAAGTGAAGATCAATGAGTAGTTAAATAATTATGTAGCTATGTGAAGACTCTCTCTCAGTTACGAATTTCAGGTCTTGGTATTTTATTCAAACAGCAAGCAAAGCTAAAGAAAATAAAATGACGCTCCAAGCAAAACACATATCATGTGGTGAATAAAAATATAGCTCCAAGTAAAGTTACCGATGAACGAAGACGAAAGAGGGGATGCCATCCGGGGCATCCCCAAGCTTAGGCTCTTGGTTGTCCTTGAATATTACCTTGGGGTGCCTTGGGCATCCCCAAGCTTAGGCTCTTGCCACTCCTTATTCCATAGTCCATCGAATCTTTACCCAAAACTTGAAAACTTCACAACACAAAACTTAACAGAAAATCTCGTGAGCTCCGTTAGTATAAGAAAATAAATCACCACTTAGGTACTGTTGTGAACTCATTCTAAATTCATGTTGGTGTAATATCTACTGTATTCCAACTTCTCTATGGTTCATACCCTCCGATATTACTCATAGATTCATCAAAATAAGCAAACAACACATAGAAAACAGAATATGTCAAAAACAGAACAGTCTGTAGTAATATATATCAAACCTATACTTCTGGAACACCAAAAATTCTAACATAAATTAGTGGACCTGAGGAATTTGTCTAGTAATCATCTTCAAAAAGAATCAACTAAATAGCACTTTCCAGTAAAAAGTTTTAGCTAATCTCGTGAGTGCTAAAGTTTTTGTTTTTTACAGCATGATCATAAAGACTTCACCCAAGTCTTCCCAAAGGTTCTACTTGGCACAAAGACTAATTAAAACACCAAACCACATCTAAACAGAAGCTAGATGGATTATTTATTCCTAAAAAGAACCAAAAAGCAAGAAACTAAAATAAAATTGGGTTGCCTCCCAACAAGCGCTAACGTTTAACGCCCCTAGCTAGGCATGATGATTTCAATGATGCTCACATAAAAGATAAGAATTGAAACATAAAGCGAGCATCATGAAGAATATGACTAGCACATTTAAGTCTAACCCACTTCCTATGCATAGGGATTTTGTGAGCAAACAGCTTATGGGAACAATAATACACTAGCATAGGAAGGCAAAACAAGCATAACTTCAAAACTTTAAGCACATAGAGAGGAAACTTGATATTATTGCAATTCCTACAAGCATATGTTCCTCCCTCATAATAATTTTCAGTAGCATCATGAATGAATTCAACAATATAACCATCACATAAAGCATTCTTTTCATGATCTACATGCGTATAATTTTTACTACTCTCCACATAAGCAAAATTCTTCTCATTCGGAATAGTGGGAGTATCATAAGAGACTTGAATACTATAAATTGTTTCCAGATTAAAGGAGTAATGTTCAAAAAAGGGTAATCAAAGTCATGACAAGTTTTATAAATATAATCATCACTACTTTTTATAGCATAAGTTTGATCACAATAATCATCATAAGTAGCGACTTTGTTCTCATCATAATCAATTGAAACCTTTTCCGAAATAGTGGATTCATCACTAAATAAAGTCATGACCTCTCCAAATCCACTTTCATAAATATTATAAGATTCAACATCCTCCAAAATAGTGGGATCATTACTTCCTAAAGTTGACACTCTTTCAAACCCACTTTCATCAATATAATCATCATAGGTAGAAGGCATGCTATCATCATAACAGCTTTGCATATCAAAACTTGGGAGGCTAAAAATATCATCTTCATTAAACGTAGCATCCCCAAGCTTGGAAAAAACATTAATTTCAGCAAATATATTCTCAAATATGTCATCCTCATCAAACATAGCATCCCCAAGCTTGGGCCTTTTCATATCATAAGCATAATCACTCTCATCATTAATAGTATGGATAGCACCAATAGTATAGCAATTATCATCATCACAATGAGTAGTAGGAGCAACATCATTTGGGAGGGATACCTTTTTACCTTTGCTTCTCCATTTTTTCTTCTTCACATCATGTGTGGGTTTAACTCTCCCTTTTGAGATCCTTATTGACGAGATTGGTTGAATAGAAGGCTCCTCCTCGTTACCTGATTAATCATAAGAAATAATAGGAGAATATTGGGAAGTCTCTTCCCTTTCATTAGTGTTCTCTTCATCTTCTATTTGCTTTCTTTTCTTTATGTAATTGGCAATATAAGGATTTTCAATGCAATTCACTTCACAATACATATAAATTTCTTCTAGATCAAAATCAAGAAGTTTATCACGGGCAAATACTGGAAGATGGTTAGTTATGCGTTTCATTTCTTCATAACCCATAAGAAAAACAAGTTCATTATGATGTGCAAGGAAAATCAAGTCATCACAATTTTTGGAAACGATTAGCTTATGAAACAATTTGCATCGGGTAGTTAAATGACCACGTTCATTGCAAAGTTCACAAGTACAGCTAAGAAAATTTAAATTTTCAGCACAAACATCTAGCCTTTCTTGCAACCATTTGGTTTCTAAATACTTATGCATCTTACAAAATCTATCTTTCCTTTTTGGTATGTATTTGCAAACTCTATGCACTCCACAAAAACCGACATGCTTATAAGAGATATTTTCATCATGACTAGTGCAATCATCATTAGTACCATGGATATTCAAGGAGTTCATACTAACAACATTGCAATCATGCTCATCATTCAAAGATTTAGTGCCAAACATTTTAATGCATTCTTCTTCTAACACTTTGGCACAATTTTCCTTTCCATCATTCTCACGAAAGATATTAAAAAGATGAAGCGTATGAGACAAACACAATTCCATTTTTTTAGTTTTCTTTTATAGACTAAACTAGTGATAAAACAAGAAACTAAAAGATTCGATTGCAAGATTTAAAGATATACCTTCAAGCACTCACCTCCCCGGCAACGGCGCGAGAAAAGAGCTTGATGACTACTACACAACCTTCTTCTTGTAGACGTTGTTGGGCCTCCAAGTGCAGAGGTTTGTAGGACAGTAGCAAATTTCCCTCAAGTGGATGACCTAAGGTTTATCAATCCGTGGGAGGTGTAGGATGAAGATGGTCTCTCTCAAACAACCCTGCAACCAAATAACAAAGAGTCTCTTGTGTCCCCAACACACCCAATACAATGGTAAATTGTATAGGTGCACTAGTTCGGCGAAGAGATGGTGATACAAGTGCAATATGGATGGTAGATATAAGTTTTTGTAATCTGAAAATATAAAAACAGCAAGGTAACTAATGATAAAAGTGAGCACAAACGGTATTGCAATACTAGGAAACAAGGCCTAGGGTTCATACTTTCACTAGTGCAAATTCTCTCAACAATAATAACTTAATTGGATCATATAACTATCCCTCAACATGCAATAAAGAGTCACTCCAAAGTCACTAATAGAGGAGAACAAATGAAGAGATTATTGTAGGGTACGAAACCACCTCAAAGTTATTCTTTCTGCTCGATCTATTCAAGAGTCCGTAGTAAAATAACATGAAACTATTCTTTCCGTTCGATCTATCATAGAGTTCATACTAGAATAACACCTTAAGACACAAATCAACCCAAACCCTAATGTCACCTAGATACTCCAATGTCACCTCAAGTATCCGTGGGTATGATTATACGATATGCATCACACAATCTCATATTCATCTATTCAACCAACACAGAGTACTTCAAAGAGTGCCCCAAAGTTTCTACCGGAGAGTCAAGACGAAAACGTGTGCCAACCCCTATGCATAGGTTCATGGGCGGAACCCGCAAGTTGATCACCAAAACATACATCAAGTGGATCATGTGATATCCCATTGTCACCATAGATAAGCACGGCAAGACATACATCAAGTGTTCTCAAATCCTTAAAGACTCAATCCGATAAGATAACTTCAAAGGGAAAACTCAATCCATTACAAGAGAGTAGAGGGGGAGAAACATCATAAGATCCAACTATAATAGCAAAGCTCGCGATACATCAAGATCGTGCCACCTCAAGAACACGAGAGAGAGAGAGATCAAACACATAGCTACTGGTACATACCCTCAGCCCCGAGGGTGAACTACTCCCTCCTCGTCATGGAGAGCGCCGGGATGATGAAGATGGCCACCGGTGTGGGTTCCCCCCTCCGGCAGGGTGCCGGAATAGGGTCTCGATTGGTTTTTGGTGGCTACAGAGGCTTGCGGCGGCGGAACTCCCGATCTATTCTGCTCCCTGATGGTTTTAGGGTATATGGATATATATATAGGCAAAAGAAGTCGGTCAGGGGAGCCACGAGGGGCCCACGAGGGTGGAGGGCGCGCCCAGGGGGTGGGCGCACCCCCTGCCTCGTGCCTCCCTTGTTGATTCCCTGATGTGTACTCCAAGTCCCCTGGATTGCTTTCGTTCCAAAAATCACGCTCCCGAAGGTTTCATTCCGTTTGGACTCCGTTTGATATTCCTTTTCTGCGAAACACTGAAACAAGGGAAAAAACAGGATTTGGCACTGGGCTCTGGGTTAATAGGTTAATCCCAAAAATAATATAAAAGTGTACAGTAAAGCCCATTAAACATCCAAGATGGATAATATAATAGCATGAATACTTCATAAATTATAGATACGTTGGAGACGTATCAGTGACTTAAGTCATCGGCGTCTGGTGGCCAGACATATGTTCCTTGGGAGTTGTCAAGAAAGGCTTCCTCCAAGTCCTCCCAGCTGCCGATGGAATTTTCAGGCAGGCTGTTTAACCAGTGCCGAGCTGGCCCTTTGAGCTTTAGTGGGAGGTATTTGATAGCATGGAGGTCATCTCCGCGGGCCATGTGAATGTGGAGAATAAAATCCTCGATCCATACGCGGGATCGGTTGTTCCGTCGTATGATTCAATATTGACGGGTTTGAACCCTTCGGGGAATTCATGGTCCATTACTTCATCAGTGATGCACAGAGGGTGTGCGACGCCTCTATATCGAGTCGCGTCGCGACGAAGCTCCGATGGAGCCGTCTATGGTTATCGGCCCAGGCGTGACTAAGTTTGTCACGTCCGAATAGGTAGCCGTCGTCGCATGTCAAGGCACGTGCTCGCGATCCGTAGATTGATCTTGTATGTCCTGCTCTACTGTCCAGGTCTTGACGAAGGTCATATGTATAGCCCCGAGCTGTCTTATCCTTGCCTTTACGGTGACGTGGAACAGTCTGTTTTTCGGCTCGGGTTGCCATTTTATCCCGGCCGCGCGGTGGCCGATCAACCGCATTGCATGATGCTGGTGCGGGCTCTGGCGCCTGATCATCGAACTGAGGTAGCAATTTGCGCTTCGGGTAACTTTTGGCCGGGCGTTTAAGGCTGTATTCCTCTGTTGCCAGGACATCGGTCCATCTGTCATTGAGCAGGTCTTGATCAGCTTGAAGCTGCTGCTTCTTCTTTTTCAGGCTCCTCGCAGTGGCTATTAGCTGAAGCTTAAAGCGCTCCTGCTCCAGAGGCTCCTCAGGCATGATGAACTCTTCGTTGCCAAGGCTTACCTCCTCAGAGGGCGGACGGTAACTGCCGTCCTCCGAGTCTTCTTCTATGGCCTGTTCGTCAGGGCTGACATGCCCTGATTCCCGATTGTCTTGTTCGATAGTTTGTTCATCGGGTTCTTCTATGTCTTCGGCACCATCCGGAGTGTTGTCGTCTCCTGTGCCAGTGTTAATGTCCCTGCTGTGGCGAGATTTAGAGCGGTGCCACTGACGCCGGTGCTTTGGTTGTGTTTTAGGAGGGTCCTCCTTTGTCGGACTTTCCTTGTCGTCGCCACTGTTATTTTTCGGCGTATCTACCATGTATACGTCATATGAGGAGGTGGCCATCCATCGTCCAGTGAACGGCGGGTTTTGGGCCTCCTCGTCTCCGGCATCGTCGTCCATACCATCGATGTCTTCGGAGCCGTAATCAAGCGTGTCGGTTAAATCTTCGACTGTGGCTATAAAGTGGGTGGCGGGTGGGAAGCAAGATTCTCCATCATCAGCCCCTAGCTCGAACCGAACATAGTTCGGCTATGAGTCCCCAGCCAAGGACAGTTTTTTAATGAGTTTAGCACATCGCCCAAAGGTGAATGCTGAAAGATGTCTGCGGCGCCGAAATCGAAGATCGATAAATGATCAAGTTCGGCGTCCGCGGGCTCATATGGTTCGGAACTTATGACCGGAGACGAGTCTGCAGTTCCGGTAACTCATATGTCCCATGAGTTTAGGTCCATGTGCGGCTCCAACGCCGCGGGATCTGTGGCCTCCGTGACGGGGTTGAGCTTCCCGTCCTTGGATGGCGCAGTATGCTCCGGATCTAAGGCCGGAGCAGTTATAGAGCTATCTTCTGAAAGTGGTCCGACGACAGATTTAGGTCATGTTCGTCAAAGTGACCAGGAGCGATCGCCGCGGTCTCAAATCCGACGAAGATGAAGTCTCCATGGATGTCCGCGACGTAGTTCAAGCTCCCAAATCTGACCTGATGGCCAGGGGCGTAGCTATCGATCTGCTCCAGATGGCCAAGCGAGTTAGCCTGCAGTGTGAAGCCGCCGAACACGGAGATCTGTCCGGGGAGGAAGGTTCCTCCTTGGACAGCGTCATTGTTGACGATTGAAGGGGCCATCGAGCCTTTTGAGGACGGCACAGTGGAACTCTCAATGAAAGCACCAATGTCGGTGTCAAAACCGGCGGATCTCGGGTAGGGGGTCCCGAACTGTGCGTCTAAGGTCGATGGTAGCAGGAGACGGGGGACACGATGTTTACACAGGTTCGGGCCCTCTCTATGGAGGTAATACCCTACTTCCTGCTTGATTGATCTTGATGAA
Organism: Aegilops tauschii subsp. strangulata; assembly: GCF_002575655.3. Classification (NCBI taxonomy): domain Eukaryota; kingdom Viridiplantae; phylum Streptophyta; class Magnoliopsida; order Poales; family Poaceae; genus Aegilops; species Aegilops tauschii. Next base: position 302,703,162 of record NC_053041.3, on the reverse strand, counting down.
TATGAGTATTACAAGAGTTGATCTACCACGAGATCGTAATGGCTAAACCCTAGAAGTCTAGCCTGTATGACTATGGTCATGAGTCCCTCTATCCGGACTAAGCTCCCCGGTTTATATAGACACCAGAGAGATCTAGGGTTACACGAGGTCGGTTACAGAGGGAGGAATCTTCATAACCGGTCGCCAAGCTTGCCTTCCACGCCTAGGAGAGTCCTATCCGGACACGGGTGCAGTCTTCGGTCTTCTTATCTTCACAGCCCATCAGTCCGGCCCATGGTTAACAGGCCGGACGCCCGAGGACCCCTTAGTCCAGGACTCCCTCACCATGTACCACTCGGAAGGGCTCCCGGAGGATGACGGCCCCACTGTGGCGCTGTGGATCGCAGCCTGAAGAGAAGCCATGTCCAGAGGCTGTTGCGGCTGCGACAAGTGCGGCGCTCCAGGAGGAGTGGTGTAGGCGGGTGGTGGACCGTAGCCGTACGGGGGGCACGTAGCCGTAGCCATACGCACCAGGAGCAGCAGGATACAGCGCGGCATACATGTCCTGTTGAGGTGGCGTCCTAGGGCGGGGGCCAAGAACACCAGACCCCGGAGCGCGCCATGGCATGGGCCAAGCCTGGACGAGCCCGGTCCACGAGTTGGTGCCAGGCGCGGGAGAAGGCAGGCCAGGAATGCGGGAGGGGGGGACGGGGGCGGGGCGTTGCTGGTGTCGTTGCCGCGTCCGCGGCGACGCCCACGCCTGCCACCGGTGGCATCAGGCACATGTAACGCCCCGAGACCAATGCTCCAGATGCCTTCCTTTATTTTAGTTGTTGTCGTGTTTTTTTTGTGTGTTTGTGGCATTATCGTAATTGTTTCGCATGTTTCATTCCTATGTGTTTATGCCATGATCATGATGAATGCCATTTCCATATTTTGTTTATTGCATCATGTTCATCTTTTATTATATTGCATTGTGCCATTTCATTTTGTTGCATTGTGCCTCTTGTCATTTTGCTTTGTGCCATCCTTTGCCTGATGCATCATATTATAGCATTGTGTCATCCATGTTGTTTCCAAGTCCATCATGTGCATTGCCCCTACATTAGGTTTGTTGATTGCTCCATGCATGATCATGCATCATCACCTCCTCCTTCCTTCTTCTTTCTTTCATTTTGGCAAGTGACCTTTTCCCCTCCTTCATAAATGTTCATTCTTTTCTTGATGCTAGTGCACCTCATCCTTGACCTCTCTGCCAAATTTCATACCATTTGGACTTGTTTTGGTTGGGTTAAAAAATGGCTCAAGTTTGAACTTAATTCAAACTTGGATTATTTTTCTACCTCCAAAAATTGCCAAATCAATTTATTCAAATCCTCCACAAATTCAGCACTCCCGGGATATTCTCATATCTCTCTCAACCCTCTCCTATATTACTGTGCTTTTCGGTCTTTATTTTTCTGTCTGAAGAAAACTAAAAGAAAGAAGAAGCAGTAGCGCAGTAGCAGCCCAGCGTGGCAGCCCACCTGCCACTTACATGTTTGATTTCAGCCCACTAAACCTATCAGAGGCGATCCCTCCTGTTCTTCTCCTACCTCCTGTACGGCAGGCCATCAGGAGGCTCCACGTCGGCAGCCGGCTTGATTTGACGGTCGGGGTTGCCCTAAAGCCCCTATAAGACCTACCCCGAGCTAGCCCTAATCCTAGTCCCTCCATTTCCTTCCTCCCCAACCCTTGCCGCCGTCGGACAAGACCTTTCCACACCACGTCATCGCCATGGCCCGAGCGAGCTCGAGCTCGGGCTGGACCCAGCTTCGCCTCTACCTCCTCCGGCTGTGAGAGGCACCCCAGCAGGACTCCTCTGCCTCCCTCGACCCCGACCGCGACCACACGTTCCCTGGATCGGCTACGCCTTCTTCATCCTGGGGCGCGTCTTCTTCTTCTTCCTCTATGTCGCCGTCTTCTTCCCCTGCTTCCTCTTCTTCACGGAGCAGAGCACCGCCTCGATCAGCGCAGCCCCACGCCGGCTCCTCTGCTTCCCCGACGAGTCCGCCGACTCCAGCAGCACCCCCATGGTGAGCCGCTGCTCCTTCCCTGTCATACTCCGTCGCCGTCGTTGCCGTTTCCCGGGCGCACCCGCGGGACCTCATTGCCAGCGAGGTTCCCGTCCGCGTTTTGATGCATCCGTAGCACCTTCAGGATCGCCTTGTAGCGCAGCATCTTTTGGTGCCCTCCTCTGCGAGTTTTGGTTGCCGGTGTTCCTCCGACGAGCTCGCCCGCTGTTCTGCTCGCTGATCACACACACAGCCTGCATGCTCGCTCCGCGCTGCACGCATCCAAGCTCGTCGTCGCCGCTCCAACGGGCATCCATGGCCGTAGTCATGGCCATGCCCAGCCGTGCCTCACCATGGTTTCTGCCCTCGCCCTGCCGAGCCTGCCTTGCCGCACCCACACATGCTCCTGTACGCACTCGAACCTCTCTGTTCGCGGAGTAGCTACAGAGCACCACGCACGCGGCTCTGGTCGCCTTCTCCTCCATGTTCGGGACGAGTTGTAGCTTGAACGCCCGCGCAGCACGCCCGCACCTTCGCACCACCCAGCACAACCAGTGTCTCGCCGTGCCTCGCTGCCGCGGCCGAGACGAGCTCCTGCTCGAGCTCGTTCTCGAAGCGCTTCACGTCCCACGCTCGCGCCCGTCACGCCACACACACTCACCTATTTCCGCACCCCCGTCGTCGGCCTGTGATCGCGACGGTCGCCGTCTTGCTCGCCGGCGTCGTCGCCCAGTTCTGTGTTCCACGAAGAAGAAAGCCTGGCTTTTGATACGTTTCAAGTTCAGTCATGCCCTTGTTTTGCATGAACAAGCAGCAGCCGCATGCTCCTGCGTTCACATGTTGTTCCCGCACGCCCGCCGCCGCCTACGGAGCCCTGCCGTCCGCCGTTGATCGCCGGCGACGATGCCATCTCTTCTGTCTCCTTAGAAGAAGCCAAGCCAAGGCCTTGGACTGGTTAAAATCAGCTCGGGCTCACCCTTTAATGAACCATCACAGCCAAGCCCAGTGGCTCAACCCTCTCCCGCTTACCATTTTGGTCGCTATGACATTAGGACCCCACTCGTCATCTTCTCTGTCCACACACCCTTCTCCACACCCACACTTCTAACACCTCAGCACCACGGGCCCCCTTGTGTAAAATGCTCATATTTTCTTGTACTTTCATAATCTGCAACTTTCATTCTTGTTAAAAAATGTTTAAATTTACTATTTGTATTATTTTGCATGAATGACATGTTAAAATGATTTATTTCATAACTTAATAACCGTAGCTCCGAATTTAATAAACTTTACATGTAAATGGGGTAGAAAAATGCATAGATTAACATGGTGCACTTTATTTCCCAATTTTTTTACCATTTTGGTCTCTATGACATTAGGACCCCACTCGTCATCTTCTCTGTCCACACACCCTTCTTCACAACCACACTCCTGCCACCTCAGCACCATGGGCCCCCTCGTCATTGACAGTGGTTGGCCCAGCCTGTGTTCCCTGTCGTTTTAATTTCTTTTGCATATTCACAGAAATCTCATCTTTTTGCATTGTGAATAACTAAATATCCATGCATCCAAATACATCATGTCATATATGTAAAATGCTCATATTTTCCTATACTTTCATAATCTGCAACTTTCAATCATGTTAAAAAATGTTTAAATTTGTTGTTTGTATTATTTTGCATGAATGACATGTTAAAATGGTTTATTTCATAACTTAATAACCGTAGCTCCGAATTTAATAAACTTTACATGTAAATGGGGTAGAAAAATGCATAGATTAACATGGTGCACTTTATTTCCCAATTTTTACCATTTTGGTCTCTATGACATTAGGACCCCACTCGTCATCTTCTCTGTCCACACACACTTCTCCACACCCACACTCCTGCCACCTTAGCACCACGGGCCCCCTCGTCATTGACAGTGGTTGGCCCAGCCTGTGTTCCCTGTCGTTTTAATTTCTTTTGCATATTCACAGAAATGCCATCTTTTTGCGTTGTGAATAACTAAATATCCATGCATCCAAATACATCATGTCATATATGTAAAATGCTCATATTTTCCTGTACTTTCATAATCTGCAACTTTCATCCATGTTAAAAATTGTTTAAATTTGTTGTTTGTATTATTTTGCATGAATGACATGTTAAAATGGTTTATTTCATAACTTAATAACCGTAGCTCCGAATTTAATAAACTTTACATGTAAATGGGGTAGAAAAATGCATAGATTAACAGGTGCACTTTATTTCCCAATTTTTACCATTTTGGTCTCTATGACATTAGGACCCCACTCGTCATCTTCTCTGTCCACACACACTTCTCCACACCCACACTCCTGCCACCTTAGCACCACGGGCCCCATCGTCATTGACAGTGGTTGGCCCAGCCTGCGTTCCCTGTCGTTTTAATTTCTTTTGCATATTCACAGAAATGCCATCTTTTTGCGTTGTGAATAACTAAATATCCATGCATCCAAATACATCATGTCATATATGTAAAATGCTCATATTTTCCTGTACTTTCATAATCTGCAACTTTCATCCATGTTAAAAATTGTTTAAATTTGTTGTTTGTATTATTTTGCATGAATGACATGTTAAAATGGTTTATTTCATAACTTAATAACCGTAGCTCCGAATTTAATAAACTTTACATGTAAATGGGGTAGAAAAATGCAGAGATTAACAGGTGCACTTTATTTCCCAATTTTTACCATTTTGGTCTCTATGACATTAGGACCCCACTCGTCATCTTCTCTGTCCACACACACTTCTCCACACCCACACTCCTGCCACCTTAGCACCACGGGCCCCCTCGTCATTGACAGTGGTTGGCCCAGCCTGCGTTCCCTGTCGTTTTAATTTCTTTTGCATATTCACAGAAATGCCATCTTTTTGCGTTGTGAATAACTAAATATCCATGCATCCAAATACATCATGTCATATATGTAAAATGCTCATATTTTCCTGTACTTTCATAATCTGCAACTTTCATCCATGTTAAAAATTGTTTAAATTTGTTGTTTGTATTATTTTGCATGAATGACATGTTAAAATGGTTTATTTCATAACTTAATAACCGTAGCTCCGAATTTAATAAACTTTACATGTAAATGGGGTAGAAAAATGCATAGATTAACATGGTGCACTTTATTTCCCAATTTTTACCATTTTGGTCTCTATGACATTAGGACCCCACTCGTCATCTTCTCTGTCCACACACACTTCTCCACACCCACACTCCTGCCACCTTAGCACCACGGGCCCCCTCGTCATTGACAGTGGTTGGCCCAGCCTGTGTTCCCTGTCGTTTTAATTTCTTTTGCATATTCACAGAAATGCCATCTTTTTGCGTTGTGAATAACTAAATATCCATGCATCCAAATACATCATGTCATATATGTAAAATGCTCATATTTTCCTGTACTTTCATAATCTGCAACTTTCATCCATGTTAAAAATTGTTTAAATTTGTTGTTTGTATTATTTTGCATGAATGACATGTTAAAATGGTTTATTTCATAACTTAATAACCGTAGCTCCGAATTTAATAAACTTTACATGTAAATGGGGTAGAAAAATGCATAGATTAACATGGTGCACTTTATTTCCCAATTTTTACCATTTTGGTCTCTATGACATTAGGACCCCACTCGTCATCTTCTCTGTCCTCACAAACTTCTCCACACCCACACTCCTGCCACCTTAGCACCACGGGCCCCCTCGTCATTGACAGTGGTTGGCCCAGCCTGTGTTCCCTGTCGTTTTAATTTCTTTTGCATATTCACAGAAATGCCATCTTTTTGCGTTGTGAATAACTAAATATCCATGCATCCAAATACATCATGTCATATATGTAAAATGCTCATATTTTCCTGTACTTTCATAATCTGCAACTTTCATCCATGTTAAAAATTGTTTAAATTTGTTGTTTGTATTATTTTGCATGAATGACATGTTAAAATGGTTTATTTCATAACTTAATAACCGTAGCTCCGAATTTAATAAACTTTACATGTAAATGGGGTAGAAAAATGCATAGATTAACATGGTGCACTTTATTTCCCAATTTTTACCATTTTGGTCTCTATGACATTAGGACCCCACTCGTCATCTTCTCTGTCCTCACAAACTTCTCCACACCCACACTCCTGCCACCATAGCACCACGGACCCCCTCGTCATTGACAGTGGTTGGCCCAGCCTGTGTTCCCTGTCGTTTTAATTTCTTTTGCATATTCACAGAAATGCCATCTTTTTGCGTTGTGAATAACTAAATATCCATGCATCCAAATACATCATGTCATATATGTAAAATGCTCATATTTTCCTGTACTTTCATAATCTGCAACTTTCATCCATGTTAAAAATTGTTTAAATTTGTTGTTTGTATTATTTTGCATGAATGACATGTTAAAATGGTTTATTTCATAACTTAATAACCGTAGCTCCGAATTTAATAAACTTTACATATAAATGGGGTAGAAAAATGCATAGATTAACATGGTGCACTTTATTTCCCAATTTTTACCATTTTGGTCTCTATGACATTAGGACCCCACTCGTCATCTTCTCTGTCCACAGACCCTTCTCCACACCCACACTCCTGCCACCTCAGCACCACGGGCCCCCTTGTCATTGACAGTTGTTGGCCCAGCCTGTGTTCTCTGTCGTTTTAATTTTTTTTGCATATTCACAGAAATGCCATCTTTTTGAATTGTGAATAACCGAATATCCATGCATCCAAATACATCATGTCATATATGTAAAATGCTCATATTTTCCTGTACTTTCATAATCTGCAACTTTCATTCATGTTAAAATGTTTAAATTTGTTGTTTGTATTATTTTGCATGAATGACATGTTAAAATGGTTTATTTCATAACTTAATAACCGTAGCTCCGAATTTAATAAACTTTACATATAAATGGGGTAGAAAAATACCTAGATTAACATGATGCACTTTATTTCCCTGTTTAACAACTTTAAAATATGGTTTAGTGCATAACAGTACCAAATTCGTAAATTGTATATGAGGATTTTCCGAAATTGTTGTTTGTTGTTTTTGGCCACATTTAAATTGCCTAGATAGGTCGTTTTGTTATACTTCACCTCTTGCCATGTTTAACAACATGTAAGCCGCCGCGGCGCGGTGGGACATTTCTGCTGCATTCGCGGCGCGGCGGGACATCTCTGCTGCTTCCGCGGCGCGGCCGGACTAGTCTGCTGCATCGACGGTGAGGTGGGACCTCCGTGCTGCTTCGGCGGCGCGGCAGGACCACTGTGCTGCTACTTCCGCGCGGCGGGACATGTCGGCTGCTTTCGCGGTGAGGCGGGACATCTCTCGTGCTTCCGCTTCCATGCTCGCCTCTCCCTGGTGGTAATCTCTCGACCCAGAACTCACGCTGGCCATGCCAGACGCAAGGGAAAGATGCTGAATGACTTGTTTGTTTTTGTGGATGAGGAGTTGAGGAGGAATGTGCAGTCATCTTGGCATAGTAGTATTTATAACCGAGTACTAATACGCTCCTAAGTGTTGTTGGGTCCATAAACGAGAGAGAACTAAATAATTGTTGTGAAGTTCCGTCAATATGCAACTCGTTGCATATTGAGCTCCACTTAATTTGTAGAATCGTTTGTTGCACTTTGCCATGCCATGCCTCTTTAAACTGGACATGCATCATACTTGGTTCAGCATCATGCCATGTTTATGTGTTGTTTGTTTACTATGTTGTTTTCTTCTTTCCGGTTGTGCTACTTCTCGATAGTTCCTGTTTTGTTGCGATCGTGAGGATTCGTTCGTCTACGCTTGTTCATCTACGCCGTTCGTCTTCTTCATGCACTCGTTCTTCTTCCTAGCGGGATTTCAGGCAAGATGACCGTCACCTTGGATCTCATTACTATCTTTGCTATGCTAGTTGTCTCGATGCTATCGCTATGTCACGCTACCTACCACTTGTTTATCAAGCCTCCCAAATTGCCATCATAGCCTCTAACCTTTTTACCCTTCCTAGCAAACTGTTGTTTGGCTATGTCACCGCTTAGCTCAGCCCCTCTTATAGCGTTGCTAGTTGCAGGTGCAGTTGCAGGTTGTTCCATGTTGGGACATGGATGTCAAGGATATCATGGGATATTACAATATCTCTTATTTAATTAATGCATCTATATACTTGGTAAAGGGTGGAAGGCTCGGCCTTATGCCTGGTGTTTTGTTATACTCTTGCCGCCCTAGTTTCCGTCATACCGGTGTTATGTTTCTTGATTTTGCGTCCCTAACACGGTGAGGGGTATGGGGCCCTCTTGTCAGTTCGCTTTGAATAAAACTCTTTCAGCAAAGCCCAACATTGGTTTTAACATTTGCCATAATAATACTTGAACCTAATAATTAATTGGCATAGGGCGTCGCGAACCTGAGGTATTTTCTACATAGCATGGGGGGTCAGTGCTGATGGTGTTGGTTCCAAACTAGAGCCCCATGCAGCGCCGCCACGGGGAAACTCGAGGACTGGTTTTAGTTGTACGGACTGCTCATCCGGACGTGGCCTGAGACGAGATACGCGCGGCTACTATCAGGGTGTCGGCACGCCGGGAGGTCTTGCTGGATTAGTTTTATCATTCTCGAAATGTCTTGTGCACCGGGATTCCGAGTCTGATCGGAGGGTCCCGCGATGGAGGATTGTCTCCACGGATCGTGAGCTTGTCATGGGCTAAGTTGGGACACCCTTGCAGGGTTTAAAATTTCGAAAGCCGTGCCCACGGTTATGTGGTAGATGGGAATTTGTTAATATCCGGTTGTAGAAGACTTGAAGTAAACTCAATTAAAATACACCAACCGCGTTGCGTAACCGTGATTGTCTCTTTTCGGGAAAGTTCGAGAGGGGAACACGGTTGGGTTATGTTTGAACGTAGGTAGTTCAGGATCACTTATTGATCATTATTAGTTGCCGACCGCTTGCGTAGATTATCATCTTACTCTTGTACTCATATGTTAGCCACCATACATGCTTGGTTGCTTGCTGCAACCTCACCACTTATTCTTTCCATACCCATTAAGCTTTGCTAGTCTTGATACCCATGATAATGGGATTGCTGAGTCCTCGTGGCTCACGGATTACTACAACAACAGTTGCAGGTACAGGTTACGCGATGTTCATGACGTGAGAGCGATGTTTACTTGTTTCGGAGTTCTTCTTCTTCTTCGTCGATCTTGGGTTAGGTTCCTGGTCGGCAGCCTGGGCTAGTAGGGTGGATGTCGTTTGAGTTTTTGTTTGTGATTCATCCGTAGTCGGATGTTGGTCTCATGTATGATGTTTGATGTATTCTTGTGGCATCTGTATGCCCTTTGTATCTATCCCCAACTATTATGTAATGGTACGATGTAATGATATCCACCATGCAATAGCGTTTCAATATGCGGCTCTATCCTTGGTGGGACCTTCGAGTTCCTCTCGGATAGGATCGCATATTGCGCGTGACAGCACAGCAGGGGGCGCGGCAGGTGGTGAGGAAGAGGGCGGTGCCACGCCCGCCGAAGAGCGCGTGCACAACCTGGAGGCGCGCTGTCTGCTCGGCACGATGCTCCTCGAGAAGCAGGAAGGAGCGTGTCTAGAGAAGCGAGGGCAACGACGACTGCGACGTGATGTGGGGAATGGCGCCGTGGTACTGACGGTTGAGCCTGCGCAGGAGGTGGAAGACTTGTCGCGGCTCCGTCACCGGCTGGCCGAGGTCACGGAGCTTATCAGCATACGTCTTCAATTTGGTGCAGTACTGCATGATCGTCAGATCGCCCTGCACCACGGCGTGGTACTCGGCGTCGATGTAGACGGCCCGGGCGAGTTTTTGTCACGGAAGATGCCGTCGATGACCGTCCAGACGGCGAGGGCGGTGTCCTCGTGCGCCATCACGGCGTCTAGCGGGTCAGGCGCGACGGTGTTGTTCAGCCGGTGGACAACGGCGTGGTCCGCCATCGCCCAGTCGGGGTCGTCGAAGCACAGGACGGCCTCGGCGTCCACATGATCGCGGAGGCCGAACATCCCGATCGCCATGTCGAAGTGGCGCCGCCACTGCACGTAGTTGCCGGCGAGCAGGTCGAGGGTGATGGGCACGTGACGGCAAATGTCGATGGTCTGCAGTACAGACGAGGAGGCCGTAACCATGGGCGGCGGAGGACCGGCCGTGGCAGAAGGTTGGGCAGCGACAGAGCCGGCCGCGGCAGCAGGGACGAGGCCGGCCGTAAGAAGAGCAAGTGGTGGTGGGGATGGCGCAACGGCTTCAGGAGTGCCGAAGCCATCAGTGGGAGCAAAAGGGGGGGGGGGGTCGGGGCTGTCGCCCATAGCGGCGGAAGCGGGATCGGCGACCGAAGCAAAAGGATTGAGCCGGTCGGCGGTATCTGATACGATGAAGACGAGAGGTTTGCTATGGGATTCAACACACGCTTCCATTAGCTCTGCGGCTGAAGCTATATACAGTTTACAGAGATGATCGTCACTACCTGCAGGAACGTGGGCTGGCGACATGCCCACTTACTCACGCGCGTGCACTGACCGCAGGTCGTGCTACATACGCTGTACATACACAGGGAAATACATACGCCTTGGACAATTTATATAAACTCAATAAACAAGAACACTTGTAATGCATCGTATGACTGATGAATGTTTAAACATTTGATGTAGCAAGCAGGACTGCTATAAATTCAATAAAATTATCTTTAGAGGGAGGGGGCCCTTGCCCCGGTTCCATTTCATTGGAACCAAACATCCAAAAGTAAGGGCACAACACAGAAACAGATGATGCCACCAACCCGTCCAACTCTTCTCTCTCCCCTTATAGGCACATAACACCCACTACGAATAGAAATAAGCAATCTTTCTCCAGATACCTGCATTCCAGTCCACTGACCACGATTAAAGCCGATATTAGTACAAATTTCCCGTAGGACCTAGAGGGTAGACTCATGTGCAACGTTTGCAACTTTGTGGGAGGTATTGCTGACCCACCATCAAGATACATCATCAAAACTGGCAGTACCAGATAGTCTCGTCGTCGAGGTATTTTTCATCAAGTAGCTAACAACGATGTGGGGGGTGCAGTTTATTAGTCTGATGGGACGTAACCTCATGTTACCAGATGGACATGGGGCACATATTTTTCTCAGATCCAGGCCCTCGCGTGGTGAGTAGCAACTCCAATCATGCTTGTCTGGAATCATTTCACTAAGGATTTATAATGATGGAGCACACAAGGTATTCGTCGAGTTGGGGGTCGACGATCTAGATGGGTGTCTTTCTTTTCAAGGATACTAGATGGGTGTCTAAATCGTGTCTAATATGCTAATCGAACGGATGCTAAGATTGCGAGTGCTTGTGGTTCCGATCGAAAATGCCTTGCTCCTTTGGTTGGCCCCGCCGCTTATTATTGGTTCCTTGGTTGGTTGCCTCTGTCATTTCCATCTTGGTGTCCTTGTTCGTACATGCTTCAGACTCCTTGTAGTCCTGAGGCCCTTTGAACGGGGCAAGCCATTAGGGTGGCCCAATCTTCACAGTTGGAGGTGGATTCATAGATGATGAGCACGGAGAAAACTGGAAAAATAAGAGGAACACAATAGGAAACAAACATAAATCTAAGGTTCACCACCAATATCCACTCATATCACAAGTCAATATAAGAGGTACCTCTTATATATCCAAGAAAAAACAAAGGAAAGGGAAAACAAAATGATAGTTCATCCCAAAATCTAAAGGAAGAGGAGGTCTTGAATTTCCTTGGAATCTTCTCCAATTGGAGGTCATGATCACTCCAATGAAGTCTTCTCCCTTGGGATGCCTTGATTCCGCAAGTGCTAGATATATTGAGCAAAGTAATCACAAGTTCTTAGTGGACAATTTTGCTAACTACCTTCGATCCGTTTTGGATTGTAGTAATAGCCTTCTTCCCTAGAGACCTAGGATTTATTGAATCTAGGAAGTGATTAAGCTAGGCAAGGTTACTTCTAACAAGCCTTTGCTATCGCATAATGTATTTGTCCTTAGACCAACACAAAAATGAAATCATAGTGATCTTAAATGATAAGAGAAATAAGCCAGAGCAGAGGTGAAAGTGCATTTGTTCCTAAATGGTGTTTTTGTGTAATGACAATGTGTTTAGTGGGACTAATGACGATTACTAAGTTTATCTTAGGCCATTGGTCCCTGTGAGGTTATTTTAAAGGAGATGGTTGAATCCCCACTTCAAAAAGAAAAGACAAAACGTGGTTCTCCAACGAATCAAAGTTTTGCTTTGGTTTATTGAGTCATAGGATCACCGCACTATTAAGAGGGTCGAGATGCTCAGATGAAAAGTGTGGGCCAGCCCTCCCAATTTCATCCACCACAAAAAAGCCAAACTCTTCTTCAGGATGTGTCCATTGACTGCATACCCCGTGCACACATGGTACAAGGGCCGTGCACACGGGGCCAATGACTAATGTATGGACACCCTGTGCACAGTTGGGGCTGAAACTCTTTGGACACCCCGTAAGGTGCTCGATGTAGACGGGTCGTCCGGCCATTGCCCGGATCTTCCGGCCCTTCCCCGGATGCTCTGCCCAGATGCCTATCCAAAGAGCATATTTAGTCTGGGCTGGCCCGGATGTTCCGGACTCTGTCCTAGATGTCGGGCCAGCCTGTGATCCACCACCAGCAGGTTTGCACTGCCGGATGTTCTGGGTTTCCTCCCGGGCGTCTGGGCTTCCCCGGATGATTTGCCCGGACAATCACACAGAGAGCACCACGGGTTGGCTATATTAGCTCAACTGCCCAGCAGTTGACCTAACTTGACTGTCCTGATACCAAGCCAGATCATCCGGGTTCCTATCCGGACGTCCGGGCACTTAAACCCACAGCTCAAACTGCTCCTTTCTTGAGCAGCTATATATACCCCTCTACCACTCCAGTAGAGGGTTGACCACTACACTCTAATTCATCCCCAAGAACACCAGTGCTCCCTCTCACTCTTGTCCACACCCAATCTTAGATCCCGAAGAGATTTGTGAGAGTTCTTGAGAAATTCCACTAAGTGATAGATCCACTCCCTCCTTCCTCTTTTGACCAAAGCAAATTGTGATTTGAGCAAGTCTTGAGCATTTCTTTCTGGTCTTATTACTCTTGGAGGTTGGATACTCCCTAGATGGTAGGAGTTCTATAGAGAGGAATCGTTCATTATGATTACCCCCAGAAAGTTTGTGAAGGTTTGGAAGCCGCCTCAAGGTCTACCACTAGTGGTTGAGAATCGCCTTCGTGGTGATATCTCAAGGAGAATAGGGTGAACCTTCCTGGTGTAGGTGTGCCTTCATGGTAACACCCATCCCTCCAAGGAAGTGAACATCGGGATACATCCTCGTCTCCGAAGTTTCAGTTATCCCTAACCTTAACTCCTTGTGGTTTACTTGTCTCCTTGTTTTTACTTTTTATATCTATTGTGGTTGCTTGTCCTTCTAGTTGTTGTTGAGTATATTGCTAGCTCTAGAATCACCTTTGCAATTGTTAGGCTCATTTTCTTATTTCGCATAATTGCCAAAAATTGCTAAGTAGTAACCCGAGCGGCCAGTCACGGCGACCACCTGGTCAGCTATAAAAAGAGCCCCTCCCCCTCAGCTTAGAGCACCCGTCTCCTCTCCTATCTCCTAATTGAGGCTCTGCACCAGGAGAAGCTCTGCGGTACCAGCCATTCGAGCTCCGAGCCGCCGCGACTCTCAACTCTGGTAGCTCCCTCCCTCCTTCCCCGGTCAAAAAAGCGAGAGCTGAAGTCATACCCTGTGCCTGGAGCTTAATGCCCGCCTCCGTGCGCGCTCTCCTACACAGAGCTCCTGGACGAGGAGCCCTTGTGCCGCCACCGGAGTTGAAGAAGACGACGCGTTCCTGCAACTCCGGCCGCCGTGTAGCCCACGGACCAGAAGTAATCGACGCCCCCGACCAATCTGCACCACCCCCGAGCACCGCCGCTTCCTCCAGCTCCGGCTATCGCCGCGCCGGTGAGCTCCGCTGTCGGTTTGTTCTGTTTAGGATACCCCTTCGGTTTAATTTAAGTAGTGTCCACTGTCAGTCTCACATAACAACGCAAACCGCCCACGCTTACTGGTTCAAAGGTGGCATACTCCTGATTTACGCCATCGACATCATTCCCACTCCAGTCTGTTTTCTGTTTAATTTAAATCCAATAAACCCGACGAAACTTTGACTGGCTCTAGAATGCTCATTTTAAGTCCAAATGAATTGATTCTTTTTGGAGATGGTTTGTATTTGAATTCTTCACGCACTGATATGTTTGTTGTATTTTTTCTAGAAAGCATATTTTTGTTCTATCTATTTTAAGCTTTATGCTTATTAAAGAAAATTCATTATAATTATTTTTAGAGGGCTTTGAGCTTGGTGGTGGTGAGCAAGGCTACCCACTTTCTAACTTATGCTTGAAAGGCCATTTGATGGTCATTTCATTTTGATATGAATTTTGGTTTAAAGGAAAATGCCTTCAAATTGTTTATTTGAAAAATCTAAAATAAAAAAAGGTTGAGGCTTGCAGCACATGGTTATACTTCTGAAATAGAAGTTTTGGAGAACTTGTTATGATAAAACTGAAGTGTTTCATATGATGGCTTGATATGAAGTACTGTGAGCATATGGATGCTTTTGAAATATGATGGTTTTGATGCTTTACTTTTGTGAGTGAAGCATGATCCATGGATGAGACTTTAGACTTGATCTATGAAAAGACGATGCTGGTAACTTCTGTTAGGAATGGTTATTACAGTAACTCTAATAAAAATTACTGGCTTGATGAGTCCAAATTGCCGGTAAACTAGCTTAATATAGTGTGACCGTGTAATCTTGTGGGAGATCCTGGTAGGGGCTTAATGTAAAACATAGGGTTTGGGAAACTGGCTCGACACCCTAAAACGGGGTGTGGCTATCTCATTATATAGACGTACCAAGAGGTACAATACAAGGCCTATACAAGACTACGTATATACAGTCTAACACCCTCCCTCAATCTTAACTATAGCCTGAAGTACAAAGTAAGTTAAGATTGCGCCTACAGCCTACAAACTGTGGTTGTGGAAGAGGCTTCGTGAAGATGTCAGCAAGTTGATCCTTTGAGGAGATGAACTTGATACAAAGTAGTCTCTGTGCAACACATTCCCGAACAAAGTGATAGTCAACCTCAATGTGTTTCGTCCTAGCATGAAACACCGGATTAGATGAAAGGTATGTAGCACCGATGTTGTCACACCACAGAACTGGAGGATGACCTAGAGAGATTCTCAACTCCCGCAACAAGGACTGTACCCATATGATCTCAGCGGTGGCATCAGCAACTGCTTTATACTCAGCTTCAGTACTGCTACGAGACACGGTGGCTTGCTTGCGAGCATTCCAGGCGATCAAGTTAGGACCAAAGAACACTGCATATCCCCCCGTGGATCGCCGATCATCAGGACTTCCAGCCCAATCTGCATCAGAGAAAGCCGAAAGTTCACAAGACGGTGCAGACTGAAGGAGCAGACCATACGAGGCAGTGGAAGAGACATACCGCAGAATGCGCTTAACTGCCGAGAAATGAGTGGTACGAGGTGCATGAAGGTACTGGCACACACGGTTGACTGCATAAGAGACATCAGGCCTGGT
This sequence comes from Aegilops tauschii subsp. strangulata, assembly GCF_002575655.3. Lineage (NCBI taxonomy): Eukaryota > Viridiplantae > Streptophyta > Magnoliopsida > Poales > Poaceae > Aegilops > Aegilops tauschii. The sequence continues at coordinate 302,687,466 of NC_053041.3, read as the reverse complement.
GATAGTGAGATATTGTAGACCGCCAACAAGACTGTGATACTCAGTGGCGTCATCAGTGGAAAGAAGATCTCCATCAAGAGCAGACAACCGATCAGTCGCAGACATCGGAGTGATAGCATGTTTGCATTTGAGCATCCCAGCACGACGCAACAAATCCAAAGAATACTTCTTCTGAGTCAGAGTCAACCCAGCAGAAGACCGTGACACCTCCAAACCAAGGAAGTAATGCAGGGCACCCAAATCCTTGACAGCAAACTCCTCACTCAACGCAGACATAAGGCGATCAGCAGCAGCATCAGAGGAACTGACAAGGATGATATCATCAACATAAACTAATAGATACATCATCACCTCAGGACGCTGAAGGAGGAACAGTGATGTGTCAGCAGTGGAGGGAATAAACCCAAGAGTCCGGAGAACAGAACCAAGGCGCGCATGCCACGCACGAGGCGCCTGTTTAAGTCCATACAATGCCTTGACCAGACGACAGAGATGATGCGGACGTGTAGGATCAACAAAACCTGGTGGTTGACGCATATAAACCTCTTCCTCAAGAACTCCATGGAGGAAGGCATTCTGCACGTCAAGCTGACGAAGAGACCAACCAGGAGTAACAGCAAGAGACAACAGTATACGAATAGTAGTAGGCTTGATAACTGGACTGAACGTGTCTTCATAATCAAGACCATACCTCTGCTTGAAACCCTTGGCAACCAGCCGTGCCTTGTAGCACTCAATAGAACCATCTGCATGTCGTTTTACCTTAAACATCCATTTGGAGTCAATGATGTTGATGCCAGAGACCGGAGGAACAAGTTGCCAAGTGCCATTTTTCAGCAAAGCCTGAAATTCCTGCTCCATCGCAGCACGCCAGTGAGGAATACCCAATGCGGGCTGAAAATGACACGGCTCAGCCGTCGGATCCGTAGCAACATGAGCCACACATGCGGCAAGCCACGCCACAGTGTCGTCTGTGCGTTCCTTGGGCCGAAAAACACCAGACTGGCTGCGTGTGTGTGGACGATGAGCGACCACAGCAGGCGGCGCCGGCAACACGAGGCTTGCCACAGGAGACGAAGGCGAGACCGATCCTGAGCTGGAGGAGCCAGGGTCATCAGGCTCAGCACCGGACGACGTGGCCGAGACGGGGCTGCCGAGCCCAGCCGACGACAAGGCCGGCTCGCGAGGAGCCGAGGGGGCCGAGGCGGGGCTGGCCGGTGCAGCTGACGTGGCCGCTGGGCCACCTGCCGCTGGGCCAGTGGCTGCTGGGTTGCCTGCCGCTGGGCCAGGCAAGGGCGACGCTGGCGGCGTTGACTCGTCAGCAGGCCCAGGTGACGCGGCCAACGGGGCGGGCGAGCCAGGCGAGCCGGGCGACGGGGTGGGCGAGCCGGGCGCAGCTGCGGGCGCTGCCGACGCCCGCGGGGCGGCTGTGGATGCATCGGGCTGGCGAGCACGACCCGCCATGCATGGGCCATGCACCGGACCGACGTGACCATCGTGAGTGTTGTCCATAGCCTCATCATCCAGGAGTTCAAGATGGGCACCACGTCCAATACCTGCAACATGGTTAGGAAGCAACACAGGAGCATTTGCAACATCCACAAATTGATCAGGCGAAGGTGTAGCTGAGTGCACAGGTGGTAAACTAATGGTAGAGTGGTTCGGAAGAGCACGAAACGGGAACACATTCTCATCAAACACGACGTCACGGGAAATGTAGACACGATTGGTGGGAACATGAAGACACTTGTACCCTTTGTGGAGAGAACTGTACCCAAGAAAGACACACTTCTTAGACCGAAACTCTAACTTACGTTTGTTGTACAGCCGCAAGTGCGGCCAACATGCACACCCAAACACTTTGAGAAACGTGTAGTCTGGGATATCATTGAGCAAGAGTTCAAGAGGGGTTTTCATTTTCAGTAGTCGCGAGGGAAACCTATTTATCAAGAAACAGGCGGTGGAGAAAGCATCACTCCAGAACCGAAACGGGACGGAGGCATGAGCTAGTAAAGTAAGTCCAGTCTCTACAAGATGACGATGCTTACGTTCAGCGGTGCCTTTTGCTGATGTGTATGAGGACAAGATACGCGATGCGAGATCCCATGCTTGTTAAAAAACGAGTTGAGGTTGTGATATCCCCCCCCCCCCCCAGTCGGATTGAACATGAATAATTTTGTGCTTAAGGAGACGCTCAACGTGTGCTTGGAACTGAACAAAAACATCAAACACATCAGATTTACGCTTGATAAGATATAGCCAAGTAAACCGACTGTAAGCATCAATGAAACTGACATAATAGTTGTGACCACTAACAGACGTTTGGGCATGACCCCATACATCAGAAAACACAAGCTCAAGAAGATGTTTCACAACACGACTAGACTCTGAAAAAGGTAGTTGGTGACTCTTGCCCTGCTGACATGCATCACAGATAGTTTCAGCACTTTTATTTGACACAACTGGTAGTTCATGGCGATGCAGCACATGACTAACTATAGGAGCAGCAGGATGACCAAGGCGTGCATGCCAGTGCGTAGGCGACACACGAACGCCACTGAACACCTGAGGAGAAGACGGCGTAGGAGATGCAGGCGGTGCGTCAAGTGCATACAAGCCATGGCGAAGACGACCACTAAGCAGAACGACCCTCGTGTCCCCATCCTTGATAAAGAAACGAAAAGGGTGAAACTCAGCAAGGACATTATTATCACGAGTAAGTTGAGGAATAGACAACAAACTACGTGTAGCAGAGGGAACTCGAAGGACACTAGAAAGATGCAGTTTGCGAAAATTGTGTGCAAGAAGTGATGCTTGACCAACATGGGAGATGCGCATACCTGCTCCGTTGGCGGTGTGCACTGATCATGTCCACGATATGGTTCCCGAGTGGAGAGCTTGCCCATCTCACTGGTGAGATGATTCGTCGCTCCTGTATCCATATACCACGCCGGATCAAGAGAGTAGGACTGGGTGCGTCTGTGCTCGTGCCCCGTCACAGCAGCTGCAGCCTGCTTATCATTCCCTTTTCCATTGTTACCAAGGCCAAGGAAGTCTTGCTTGTAGCGTCTATGGCAGCGAGAGGCGAGGTGACGATCTATGCCACAAAGCTGACAAGCCTGAGGAGCACCGAACTAGAACAGCAAGCAACTGGGCGACTCCCGCCAGTGATGGTCGGCGCGTTGCCCCGCGAGGCCTGCGACGAGGAAGCCGGTGGTTTGCCACCTGATGGGGCCGGCTTCTGAGGTTTGCCGCGTGTGGCGGCGTTGGCGGAGACGAAGCTGGGGGAAACACGGCACGCCTTGATGCGCTGCACATGCCCAAGGAGGCGCGCATAGAGCTCACGACGCGGGAGCGTATCCTCTCGACCATGGACGTTCTCAATGAGATTGTCATAATCATCATCGAGCCCGTTAAGCACAAAGGTGGTGAAGTCCTCGTCCTGAAGCGGCTGACCAACAGAGGCCAAGGTGTCGGCGAGGCTCATCATCTTGTTGAAGTACTCCGTGATGCTGATATCTCCAAGCTTGGTCTCACCCAGCTCGGTGCGTATAGTGTGCACGCGCTTGAGACTGAGAGGCGAAACTAGTGTGGAGGGCCGCCCACGCCTCCCTGGACGTAGCGGCAAAGATGACCATCCACGAAACACTCGGCGTGAGCGAAGACTGGATGACGGAGAGAATGGCCTGATCCTGCGCCACCCACGTGTGATATGCCGGATGGTGAGGGGGTGGGCACGGGCTGGACCCGTCGACATAGCCCTCCAAGTAGCGGCTGCGGAGTATAGGCAAGACCTGAGCACGCCATGACAGGTAGTTGTCCGGCGCGAGCTTCACCGGCAGCAGGTGCGAGAAATAAAACGACGGAGGCGCCGCGGTTTGAGCAGTGTACGCCTGCGCCAGTGGTGCATATGGATCCATGGACAGGGCCATCTCTGGACGAGGGACCATCGCGTAGGCGCCAGGTGAGGAGTAGGATCCGGGAGAGGCGCCTGCCAAAGCGCCGTGGCCGGGCGCTGCAGGAAGACCATAGGTGCCGGGCGCGGCGTAGGGGCCAGCACCCGCAGCAGCCGAAACACCTTGGCCGGGCGCTGCAGGGGCGCCATACGGCGAGGTGGCCGCGCCCCCATAGGTTGGCTGGGGCGGCGCCGGGTAGTAGTGGTGCGGTGGCGGCGGATGCGGCACCGCCGTGTAGGGTTGCGGCGGCGGCGCAGCATAGGCCGGCCCCGGCCATAAGGACGACGGCGGCGGGGGCGCACCATAGGATGGCGCGGGAGCGCCGTACCATGGCAACCCAGCACCAAGGTGCGAACTCGGCGGAGGAGGGCCGCCATGGGCCGGCAGCGCCGCGGGCTCGGGCGGGGCGATCAGATCGCCCTGAGCCCCCGAGGCCTGCGGGGAAGCGGGCGGCGGCGGCAAGGCACCGTATGTCGCCGCGAGGGGCCGGGAGGCCAGGAAGGGCGACATCGGGGCTAGGGCCGGCGCGGCGGCGGCGGTCGAGATCGGCGCGGCAGCGGCGGGAGGTGATGCAGCGGAAGACATCGTAACCTAAACTGATACCATGTGAAACATAGGGTTTGGGAAACTGGCTCGACACCCTAAAACGGAGTGTGGCTATCTCATTATATAGACGTACCAAGAGGTACAATACAAGGCCTATACAAAACTACGTATATACAGTCTAACACTTAAGTCATGTTCTCTTACTAAAGGTAGACCACTATGAGCGGGTTTATTAATGTGGCTGGGTGCAGGGAAGGCATTGATAGAACTTGTGGATTAGGCTTGGCCTCGTCAACCTGGGAACTTAATAGAGTCTCGAGTCAAGGGGATATTTGATAACCACTTTTGCAAAGTGGAAAGGACCAAGTCTTATCTCTCAGGGTAAGTGCTATTGATAACCACCTATGCAATGAAACATCTCAACAAAGATATCTTGCCAAGCTCATACTTTCTACCAGAATACCGACACGGTATTCTGGTAGAAAGTATGAGCTTGGCAAGTGTCGGTATTCTGGTAGAAAGTATGAGCTTGGCAAGATATCTTTGTTGAGATGTTTCATTGCATAGGTGCAGTGTATGACCTCTGGGAAGTTAAAACTATTCGAATAGCCGTGTCCACGGAATGGACGGAGTCGGGATAAGGTCACACTTTTCGATCTAAGCCAAACTGGACGTTGTAAACAAGACCTGAAAGTAAAAGATTTAACTTTAAGTAATACCGAAAAGTGGCTCTGCCCATCTGCCGCTACGTTTGCTTCTTGTTCAGAGAGGGACACAGTTGGCTATACATGAATTAGAGTTTTGACGGATGTTAAGCCTACCGGATGGATTTACATCTCACTGATCTGAGTTAGTGATGGTGTGGGTCCAATCTTGTGTAGTTATAATTCTTCGGTTGATCCCACTAATTCTGAGGGTCTCACGACGCGTCTCGGTGGTTACACTTATGAATTAATGATACGTTGCTCCCACTGATTCTGTGGTTAACCTCACGATTCCCGTTTCAATGGTTATATACGTAGAACCTGGCTTGCCAGTTACCATATGTTGATCCCGGACTTCCAGTTAAATACTGTCCCAATACCAGAATGACGGCCCCTGATTCAGACCCTATTCTTGGTGATCATTTATCAATATGCACAGTCCCGGAGTAGTGGCACCTCATCGGTACACACTCATGGCGATCTTTACTTTACACTGATCCTGGCTTTCTGGTTAAATTATGTTTTTTTCGAAAAGAAGGACAACCATCGGCCTCTGCATCGAACGATGCACACAACTATCTTTATAATATTATTCAACAGTCTAAAAAAAATACATGGATCAACCCAAAGTCACCTTCCGGGCGATCTATGTCGCTACACCTGCTAGCTTGATGATGTGCCCTGACCACACACCATCTAATCCGGTGACCTCACCAAGCAGCCCCGCGGCAAGCCGAGATAACCAGCCGGTCTAGCAGACCCTCAATGTGGCGCACCACATGCGCAATCTCCAGAATCCGCCGCTGCCATCTTCCGTCGTCCCAACTTCAGGAGAGATCCACGCATTGACCTTGCCAGGCCCAATTGTCGACGCCACCACAAAGCCAAACATCGCCACCACCCTATGCGCGCCCATCAATACATGTTCATCGCCAAGACTCCGCTACGCCACGCCATCGAGATCCACCGTCGCCGACGCAGTAGATGCCACACTGCATCACCTCCTGATCCAGATCGCCACCAAAGCCAACCCAACGGTGTCCACCAGCCAACTATCTCCCAAGACGCCTTCAAGAAATGAACGATGCAGAAGGCGCCGTCGCCGCCCACTGCAGTTAGGGTTTTTACACGGGAGACAAATGGCATGATGGAGGTGGAAGTAGATCTGATGAACGTCTCATGGAGAAAAAATGGCGCCCTCGGGCGTCGCGAACTCGCGGCCGACCAGTCTCGGCTAGGGATTTCTCTCGATTTGAACCCCCACCTCCAGCCCAACTGCATCGAGGAACGACAAGTCATGCGACCCACATCCGTATGGAGGAGCACACCGAGCGGGGAGGAGTGAAGGCGCCCGATCCAAATCAGGCACCACCGGGCAAACACGACCACCGGGCAGCCGCCGATCTACCGCGGAGCCAAGTGGAAACGCCGGATGGATCGGCCACCCCAGATCTGTTAGACGGTATATTTACATAGAGCTTCTGTACGTAACTGTATATTGTATTTGTACACATGGTGTACCCCTATCTATAATACCTAAATAGTTTATCCCACTATGTTATTTCTCCTGACATGCAAGCTATCCACATTAGCAATAGACATGCAGCCATTCACCTTTAGCAAATCTGCCACATCAGCAAAAAATCCGCGAAACTAATCACGTGATTTAAAAGTCGCTTTGTTAATTTATGGGGAACCACTGGCTGGCCTCTTTCTTCCTTGAGACGCGAGCGTTTTGTTTCCCTCGATCCCCAGAGCAGCCCTAATGCCCCCTCAATTACTTCCATGTCTATTGATTTCCGCTGATCTCTTCACCTCCACCAAATCTACATCCTCTTCATCTCCTGCTTCTTCCCCTGACCTCCATTGAAGGACTACGGGTTGGTATGCCGCCATTATATAAGACACAGCCGCGAAGACTCTCTCGATCGATCTGGCTCTCCCAGACTCTCCGCCTCCACCATTTTCTCCGTTCCATTCTCGCGCCCCTCTGCTTGATCTCCTTCAACGTGAAGCATCATCTATTTTTCCAGCTCTCCCTTTACAGAGGTTGTACTCACCATCCATCTCCAAGTAGGACTGACACGACCGCACCATGTCGTACTCGCTGCCGCCGCCGCCGTTCAGGATTGAAGTTGCTCGCTCTGCGAAGTTGGTTTCCAAACCATCCTCTGCCCGTGAGGATCCCCGCTGGCCGCTGCTGCACAAGGTAGTCCCCATGGTCTGATCTCTGATGCATCCTGACGGACTCCTATATCCTTTAGGAGCTTTTTTGGTCTGCAGTTAATACTGAACAGGGTGTTCTTTCTTGGTCTGCAGTTCATCTCTCTGTCTCTCATGTTACTACTGAACCTTTTTTGGGTGTCATATCTTCCATTTATATATATTCATGTGCTTCTTAATACTTATGGTGATTTAATTATCTTAATAAACTATAATGTTGGCAGATAGTTAATGGGGCTTGGAAGTTTAACGGGCTCGATTCATGGATATGGTTTAGCATCTACATTTACAGAAAATATAGTGGAGAAGCAAAATATACTGAGGACCGCACCATGGCCCTAATAAACAAAATATTCTGTATGTATCTTGATTAATAATTTATTTTATCATCTTTGTTGTATACTTTGGAATTAACACCATTTGTTGTTTGTAGATCTAAATAATTGATGTATTAGCGGGATGCTCTCTTTCTTTGATTTTAGTGTAAGCAAGCAATTGCATATCTCTTATATGTTGCCTTTTTTTGGAAAAGGTAAAGCATTTTTTTGCTAGAAATAATGTTGCATAACTTCTACTTACCAAGAAGTAATTTCGCTTTGTTGTGTTAATAATGAGCGGTCTTTACTTTTCCATTGTAATGGATGAATATAATGGGCTTGCATACTTATCCGAGTGACTAACATAAGATGCCATTATTGGTTTCATCTACAGAGAAAACGACTTTGGGGAGATCTTGCAGTCTTAGTAGATGAAAGGCATAATATAACTATGCTTCTTAATTATAGAAGTACAATATAAATTTGTTGTCAGACCTACTCTTACTCATGTGAAATTGTTCCATGACTTATTGTGTGGCAAAATATTTCGATAAGCACATTAGACTATAATGATGCTGGTCCGAATTGACACATGTACTTGCTAAGCTAATGCACAATCACTATGTTCTTTTCTTTCCAGTCTCAGGAAATTGGTTTTACAATTTGCTGCAGAAATACAAGCTAGCGCTTCGTCTCAAATATTATAAGGGTGCTTGCATCTAAGAATGGAATGTTAGAGAACCTCTATAGTCTAGAGAGCACATAATCTCTCTTAAAGCTGGGTGACCCACATCTAAAGAAATACCATTTGGCTCACCAATGTCCCGCGGCAACGAGCAGGGTATCATCTACTATTTGGCTCACCAATGTCCCGCGGCAACACGCGGGGTATCATCTAGTATATATAAAGAGCCACACCCGTATTAGGGTGTCGAGCAGTTTCCCACAACCCTAAGCTTTACATGGTATCAGTTTAGGTTTACGATCAATGTCTTCCGCCCCATTCCCGGCTGTCGCTGCCCCGGCCGCCGGCGCCTCTCCGTTTTTATCGTCTCGCCCGCTGGCCTCCGTGGTTGGCGCCTCCATGGCCACCGCCGCCGCTCCCCTGCATGGCCCGCCGTCGCCAATCTCCTACGACGCCGCGGCTCCGTTCCCACCTACCGGCTACGCCTCGGGACCACCGCTGGCCTACGCGGCTCCCGCGGCCAACCCCCGGCTAGGGTTTCCACTCGCGCCGCTGGCACCCTATGGCGCTCCAGCACCGCCACCGGCCCATGGCGCCTCTGCCCCGTCGGCGTACACGGCCTACCCGCCGTACGCCTCCGCCCCATCGGCGTACGCGGCCTACCCAACGGCCGCGGCGTCCGCGCCTCCTCATGGCGCGCCTTCTTCATACGGGGCGCCCTACGGTGGTCCATCGACGGAGTTGGTGGCTTCTTCCGTGGTGCCGGGTGTTACCTCACCCTCGGGTTTTTACGCACCGCCGCCGCCTTCGCATCATGTTGTGCCTCCTGCGCCGTTTTACTTTGCGCACCTCATCTCGATGAAGCTCACGACGGATAACTACCTGTCGTGGCGTGCTCAAGTATTGCCGCTTCTTCGCAGTCGCTATTTGGAGGGTTATGTTGATGGCACATTGTCGTGCCGTCTGCCGTATCATCCGGCGTATCATGCTTGGGTGGCCCAGGATCAAGCCATCCTCTCTGCTATCCAGTCCTCTCTCACGGAGGGAGTCTCGTCACTTGTCATCTTCGCCGCTACGTCTCGGGACACGTGGACGACCCTTCATATCAGTTAGTTTTGCTTCGCAGTCCCAGGCACGTGCTCATGCTATTCGCACTGCGCTTGGGGAGGTGAAGCTTAATGACCTCATCGTCACTGACTACTTCAACAAGGTGATGGGTATGGCTGACACACTTGCCTCCATTCGCAAGGCTCTTGGTCCGGAGGAGTTCACCTCTTATGTGCTTAATGGACTGGGTAGCGACTATGATAATTTGGTGGAGAATATCAATGGTCGTGACACTCTCATCCAGCTGCGTGAGCTGTACGCGTGTCTTCTTGCCACAGAACAGCGCATCCAGGCTCGCCACTCTATGCCGAGTTTCCCTTCCGCCAACGCTGCAATGTGTGGCAAGGGCAAGCCCTACAAGCCACCAACTGGTGCCAAACCTCCGCCGGCCGTGCCCAACCTGCGGAACTCCACTACCTCCGCGGGCGGCCGAGTCCGTGCCTGATGTCCTTCATGTGGTGCTCAGGTCCCCTGCCAGCTATGTGGTCTTGATGGCCACCTTGCTTCCCATTGCCAGCGTCGCTTCAAGCAGGATTTTTTGGGGATCGGGAACAATGGCAAGGGTAATGAGAAGCAGGCTGCTCTGGCGAGTCATGAGCAGAGACATACTGATTCCTATCCAGTTGATGCATCGTGGTACATGGATACAGAAGCTACCAATCACCTGACAAGTGAGATGGGCAAGCTCTCTACATAGGAGCCGTACCATGGACATGATCAGGTTCGCACTGCTAATGGGGAAGGTATGCACATCTCACATATTGCTCAGGCATCACTTCTTACTCGTCGATCCAAACAACTACGTCTCCTTAATGTCCTTCGAGTTCCCTTTGTTTCACGTAGTTTGTTGTCAGTTCTTAAACTTACTCGTGATAATGATGTTTTTGGTGAGTTTCACCCGTTTCATTTTTTTTAAGGACCGGGACACGAGGGACGTACTTCTTAGAGGTCGACTACACCATGATCTTTATGCACTTGATGTGCCACCAGCTCCTTGTGCTTTCAGCGGTGTTCGTCGCATTGGCATGTGCGCCTTGGTCATCCTGCTACTCCCATTGTTAGCCATGTTCTTCATCGTCATCAGCTTCCAGTTGTGTCCAATAAAAATGCTGCTACAATCTGGAATGCCTGCAGCAAGGCAAGAGTCATCGGCTTCCTATTTTTGAGTCGAGTCGTATAGTCAACAAACCGCTTGAACTTGTGTTTTCGGATGTATGGGGCCATGCCCAAACCTGTGTTAGTGGTCATAATTACTATGTCAGTTTCATTGATGCTTACAGTCGGTTCACTTGGCTTTATCTTCTCAAGTGCAAGTCTGACGTGTTTAATGTTTTCTTGCAATTCCAAGCGCATGTTGAGCGTCTGCTCAGTCACAAAATCATTCATGTGCAATCTGATTGGGGGGGGTGAGTACCACAACCTCAATGCATTCTTTAATAAGCTTGGAATTTCGCATCGTATGTCTTGTCCTCATACACATCAGCAAAACGGTGTAGCTGAGCGTAAGCATCGTCATATAGTTGAGACTGGTCTCACCTTGCTTGCTCATGCCTCCGTTCCTTTTTGGTTTTGGAGTGATGCTTTTTCGACCGCATGTTTCCTCATTAACAGGCTTCCTACACGACTCCGTCAGATGAAAACACCACTTGAACTCTTGCTGAATGAGGTTCCTGATTACACGTTTCTCAAGGTTTTTGGGTATGCGTGTTGGCCACATCTTCGTCCATATAACAAACGCAAGTTGGAGTTTCGGTCTAAACAGTGTGTGTTTCTTGGTTATAGTTCTCTTCACAAAGGGTACAAGTGTCTTCATGTTCCCTCTAACCGCGTCTACATTTCTCGTGAAGTGGTGTTTGATGAGAATGTTTTTCCCTTTTTCGCATTCCCGGGCACTCCCCACTGCACCTGAGAAATCTGTTTTACCTTTGCCTGGTCAATTTGTAGATGCTGCATATACCCCCTTGTTGCTACCTAACCATGGTGCTCGTACTGGGTGAGGAGCGCGCCTCGAGCTTCTGGATGATGGGTGCGCACAGGACGTCGATCAGTTGCATGGGGCATGCAACCTCGATCTTGATGTCTCCTCGCCACCTGGCCCGACGACGGAGCCGGCCAACCCGGCCTCCACCTCTTCGGCCCCGCGTGGGCCTGGCCCGACGCCAGTGTCGGCCGAGCCGGCCTCCGCCTCTTCGGCCCCGCCTGGGCTGTCCTTGCCAGGCGCTCCTTCGGCCCCGCCTTGGCCGTCCTCACCAGGCCGATCGCCTGGCCCGGCCGGTTCACCCCGCTTGCCTCCATCGCCCGCATCGGTCGCCTCTCACTCGACGCTTGCGCCGTCTCCCGTGCAGAACGTGTCGTTGTCACCGGTGCATGGGCTTCGGAGCCTGGGGAGCAGTCTACGTCGTCGTCATCATCTTCATCGACCTCGTCTCCGCCACCACCTTTGCCACCTACCGTTGTTCTGCGTGCTCGTACGCGCAGTCAGAGCGGTATTTTTCGGCCAAAGGAGCGCACTGACGGCACGGTTGCGTGGATTGTGGCGTGTGGCACAGGCAGATGTCGACCCCACTACCGAGCCTCGACATTTTCAGGCAGCTCTTCGGATTCCCCACTGGCATAGTGCCATGGAGCAGGAGTTTCAGGCCCTCCAGAGGAACGATACTTGGCGCCTGGTTCCTCCTGTGTCCGGTGTCAACATTATTGACTCCAACTAGGTGTTCAAGGTCAAGAAGCATGCTGACGGTTCTATTGAGCGATACAAGGCACGACTTGTGGCAAAAGGTTTCAAGCAAAGGTATGGTCTTAATTATGAGGATACCTTCAGTCCAGTTGTCAAACCTACCACTATTCGTCAGCTTTTGCCCTTAGCTGTTGCCAAAGGGTGGTCTCTGCGTCAGCTTGATGTTCAGAATGCTTTTCTTCATGGGGGGTCTTGGAGGAAGAGGTTTACATGCGGCAACCTCCAGGTTTTGTTGATCCTGCTCGTCCACATCATTTGTGTCGTCTTGTTAAGGCACTCTATGGACTTAAGCAGGCTCCTCGTGCCTGGCATGCACGACTTGGCTCGGTTCTTCAAAGTCATGGATTTGCTTCGTCCACTGTTGGTACGTCTCTGTTCTTGTTCCACTTCCTGAGGTTACTATGTATCTGCTGGTTTATGTTGATGACATTATTCTTATCAGCTCCTCGGTGACTGTCACTGATCGTCTGTTGTCTGCTCTGAGTGGTCATTTTGCTGTCAAGGATCTGGGTGCTCTGCATTACTTCCTTGGCCTGGAGGTCTCACGGTCATCTGCTGGCCTGACTCTCACTCAGCATAAGTATTCCCTAGACTTGCTGCGACGTGCTGGTATGTTGCAATGCAAGCATGCTACCACTCCTATGTCTGCAACTGATCGGTTATCGGCCCTGGATGGTGCTTTGCTTCCTTCGGATGATGCTACTAAGTACCGCAGCATCGTTGGCGGCTTGCAGTACTTGACTATCACACGGCCGGACATCTCTTATGCGGTAAATCATGTGTGCCAGTATCTGAAAGTGCAACTAATCTCTGGATGGTTTTGGTAATTCTTAACAACATATAGCTCATTGAACTAATACTCTTTCAAGATGATCATTTCAGAAAGTTCAATGATTGGCATGGCATGGACTAGAGATGTGGACCCCTCAAAATGCTAAGGACACATATTGGCTCAAGCTCAAGACTCTACACTTTCATTTTAGTGATCCAAGATCACATTGAGTCTATAGGAAAAGCCAATACTATTAAAAGGGGATGAGGTGTTGCTTAATGGCTTGCTTGCTCAAAATGCTTAGTGATATGCTCCAAAGCCCTCAATCACTTTCTCATTTCCACATATGCCCCAAACCAAAAGTCAAACTCGGCCCCACCGATTTGATCTATCCGGCGCCACCGAGTTCATTTGACATAGCCATAGTCAGAAACCCTAATCAGTTCGGTCTCACCGATAGGGATCTCGGTCTCACCGAGATGGGATTGCAAACTCTCTGTTTTCCTTCGTAACGTTTCGGTCTAACCGAGATGAGCGATCGGTCCCACCGAGTTCGCAATGCAAACTCTCTGTTTCCTTTTCGTAACGTTTCGGTCTCACCGAAATGAGCGATCGGTCCCACCGAGTTTGCCTGACCAACTCTCTGTTTGCCTATTACAGAAATAGGTCTCACCGAGTTCATGTGATCGGTCTCACCGAGATTACGTTATGCCCTAACCCTAATGAAATCGGTCCCACCGAGTTGACATGTCGGTCCCACCGAAAATCCTAACATTCACATTTTGAACTAAATCGGTCTAACCGAGTTTGAGTATTCGGTCCCACCGAGTTTGGTAAATTGTGTGTAACGGTTAGATTTTGTGTGGAGGCTATATATACCCCTCCACCCATCCTCCATTCGTGGAGAGAGCTATCAGAACGTGCCTACACTTCCAACATTCATTTTTGTGAGAAAGAACCACCTTCTCATGTGTTGAGACCAAGATATTCCAATCCAACCACAAGAATCTTGATCTCTAGCCTTTCCCAAGTTGCTTTCCACTCAAATCATCTTCCCACCAAATCCAAATCTGTGAGAGAGAGTTGAGTGTTGGGGAGACTATCATTTGAAGCACAAGAGTAAGGAATTCATCATCAACACACCATCTATTATCTTTTGAAGAGTGGTGTCTCCTAGATTGGTTAGGAATCACTTGGGAGCCTCCGTCAAGATTGTGGAGTTGAACCAAGGAGTTTGTAAGGGCAAGGAGATTGCCTACTTCGTGAAGATCTACCCAAATGAGGCAAGTCCTTCGTGGGCGATGGCCATGGTGGGATAGACAAGGTTGCTTCTTCGCGGACCCTTCGTGGGTGGAGCCCTCCATGGACTCGTGCAGCCGTTACCCTTCGTGGGTTGAAGTCTCCATCAACGTTGATGTACGATAGCACCACCTATCGGAACCACGCCAAAAATCTCCGTGTCTACATTGCGTTTGCTCCCTCCAAACTCCTCCCCTTTACCTTCATATGCAATGATTTACATTCCGCTGCTATACTCTTAGATTTGCATGTGTAGGTATATTGCTTGACTTGTGATAAGTTGCTAAAATCTGCCAAGACTTAAAATTGGAAAAAGGCTAGATTTTTATTTGGTCAAGTAGTCTAATCACCCCCCCCTCTAGACATACTTTCGATCCTACAAGTGGTATCAGAGCTTTGGTCTCCATTTGCCTTGATTTCCGTAGCTTTGGTGATCATAGCCTTGGTTTCATAACCTAGGAGAGTATGGTGTCTAGCGAGGGAAATTACCACCGTAGAGGTCCTTACTTTGACGGTACTAATTTTGCTAGTTGGAAGCATAAGATGAAAATGCATATTCTTGGACATAACCTCGCTGTTTGGGCTATTAAGTGTATTGGCTTGCAAAGTGAATTCTTTGATGGGAGAGAACCGAATCATGAAACTACCGCGGAAGAATTGAAGATGTTGAAATACAATGCTCAAGCTTGCGATATCCTCTTCAACGGATTGTACCCCGAAGAATTGAACAAAATCAGCCGTCTTGAGAATGCAAAGGAAATTTGGGATACTTTGATATGCACGAAGGTACCGACTCCGTCAAGGAATCCAAATTGGATGTGCTTCAAAGTCAGCTTGACAAGTTCAAAATGAAGGATGGTAAAGGTGTCGCTGAAATGTACTCTAGGCTTGCTCTCATCACAAATGAGATTGCCGGCTTAGGAAGTGAAGAGATGACCGACAGATTCATCATCAAGAAAATCCTAAGAGCCTTGGATGGAAAATATGATACCGTGTGCACATTGATCCAAATGATGCCCAATTACAAAGATCTCAAGCCAACGGAAGTCAATGGTATAATTTTTAGCACTTGTGTCGACCAACTCCTATGACATATTTGACTCACCAAATGAAGGAGTTGGAAGATGCTTCATGGCTAAAGGCCCAAAGGTATCACACGCCGAGTATGTTGATTTCAATAGTGATGAAGATGTTTTGCTAGGTGATGATGATTTACTTGTTGACAACTCTAGTGATGAAGATTACGATGAACCTGCTATTAATCATGCTAATCAAGATAAAGCGAATGACGATGATAAGAAGGAGATTGAGCGTCTAACTAAAGAACTAAACACTCTCAAGTTAGCTCATGAAACTACCTTGAAATATCATCGAGAGTTTTTAAAGACTCATGAGAAGCTACGCTTTGAAAAGCTCAACCTTGAGTAAGAGCATGGGTTCTTAAAAGCAATCAACGATGATCTTCGTAACAAAAGTTCTTACATCGCCAAGCGTTTACTCTTGTCTACTTACATGTCACAAGTAAAATCTAGCAACAAGAGTAAGAAAGATTCTTCCTCTAGTAGCAACAATGATCATGCTAAATCCAATGTTGTTGCTTCTAGTAGTTCTCTTAATTCCACTAATCATTCTCTTAGCCAAGTTACACTTGAGCAAGAAAATAGCTTATTGAAGGGAATTATAGAGAAAGGTGTTTACAAGAGCCTTGCCGGAAGTAAGCAATTTGAGAAAATTATACGCAAGGAAGGAAGGAACCGGAAGAATCAAGGTGTTGGTTTTGAACGAAAGTTCAATGCCAATGGAGTTGAGTGGGAAGAAGATCAATACCCCAAGACGAAGTTTGTTCCTCAACAAGAGAAGTATGATCCTACTTCTTTCAAGGGAACACAAGCTCAAGATGATCTTCCACCACAAGACCACAAGCAAAAAGGCAAGGACAAGCTTCAAGAGGAGATTGATGCATTTGAAGAAGCTCCCAAGGCCTTGGTCAAGTGGGTTCCCAAGACTACATCAAGTTCCACTTCATCAAGTACGACTACAACTCCAAGGATTCCCATCAAGTTGATGTGCATCCCAAAGAAGAAGAACTAGAGAGTTCTTGAGGATGACTCCGCCAACATACTTCACTCATATCATTTTGGCGAGAACAAGTGCAAACAACTTCCACATCTTGCACTAGTTCAAGGAGTCACAAACCCTCTTGTTGGTAAGACAAGGTAACCTAATGCTTTCGTGGACATCATCTTGTGTGAACTTCACTCTATGTCTATGGATATCCTTGTTTGTTCCTTGTGGGACTAACCCGTGTAGGTATTGAAAGTGCAACTCACTCCAATGGATTGCTCTAAATGATCTACATCAACATTGAGCATCCACATCTTCAACATCTACATGAAGACATCATCGACAAAACCCAAGGTTAGTTCATCCCTCTTAGGGGGATATCACATCTAGGGGGAGCTTTACTCTAAGAATTGAGCTAAAGCAACTCTAATGGTGTGAACACAACAATGCTTTATGTAAAAGTGATAACCCCACTTGCGGTTAAACGATGAGTATGACCTATGATCAAATGTTCTCATTTGACTCCTAAGTCAATATACTCATATATAGATGACCTAGTCATCGCCAATTGCTTGATAGATGCTAGAGTGTTTGTGCATGCTTTGCCACATATTTTATTTGCCATTTTATTGTGTGAGCATGTTGATTGCATATTTTTCTCATTCGAGGACATCCATTTGTTGCTTTGATTGTTTGGCTCTTCTTCTTTTGTCAAATGGATGGACAAGAATGCCTAAGAACTTCCTCTAGCTATCTATGCTTTTCTCGTCTCAAACTCTATTCATGCTACATCACAAAGTTTAATCAAGTCATATTCGAACCCTCTGGGTGAGGAGCACTCGGAGTCACCGATTCGTCATAGACTTAAACCTCCAAAACCTCTCTGTGCATTTCGGTCTGATCGATTCATCCTTTTCGGTCGTACCGAGTTCACTGAGTTGATCTAGGTTTTCAATCTCGGTGCAACCGATTAGAACCGTTCGGTCACACCGAGTTGCAGTAACCGCTTGCGATTCTGCATCTCAGTGCCACCGAGTTGTTCCACTCGGTCATACCGACAGGGTCAGGATATATATACCGACGGGTCAAATTTTGGCAATTTCTCCGAAACCTTTTCGCCCGCGCGTGTCCTGCTCTGCCGACTCGGGTCTCCGGATCATCCTCTCGTCGCTAGCAACCTCCCGGCGCTGGTCTCCGTCGCCGTCAACGAAAATCTTCACTGCCGTTGCCGCCGTAGCGAGCTCATCGCCAAGTTAGGGTATGAGTTCGATCCTTTGTGCAATCTTTACCTCTGATTCTTAGCACAAAGTCAATGCTATGATTCTTACCACGTATGAGATCATCCTATCCAGCAAAAACTTCCTTCAAAATAGTTTTGATTCGAAAATTTAGGGTTAGGTTTCTGCCGAATTCATCTCGGACCGACCGAGTTGTGGAAATCGGTCTCACCGATTTGGCTTAGGCCATTGCACTTGTAACTTTCGGTCTGATCGAAACTTGCAAATCGGTGTGACCGAGTTCAACACTCAGTGAAACCCTAGCAATCTCAGAGTCACCGAACTGTGTCTCGGTCTGACCGATTTCACTAGTTTAGACTCCAAAGTTGCTTCGGTGTCAACGAGTTTAACAAATCGGTAGCTCCGAAATGCTTTCTGTTGACAACTAAAACTAAGTTTTTGACTCAATTATTTTGCAAAATCTCTGCACTTTGTGATGCTCATCCACTCTATCTCATCTATAACTATTCACAGGGTCAGCTTTCAGTTTGCAGTGTCAGACATGTCAGATCAAAGTGATAGCCAGAACAAGTCTGAGGAGCAGGTAAATCTGAGTGAGGGCACTAGTCCCTCTGACAGTTATGATGAAGGCAGCAGAAGTACTCCTAGCAACCTGCCTAAGGCTGCTACTAGATAGAGGAGAAAGAGAAATTCCGATTCAGAGGATGAAGACTATGTTGCTGCTGAGGAGGAGGTCAGCTTCAAGGATAAGGTTGTCAAGAAGGAATTTGGCACAGCTGCTTCAACAAAGCCTGGTTTGAACAAGAAGGCTCCTGCAAAGAGAGTGCCCATGTCAAAGGCCAGAGCCTCCACTCTTGAAACCTCCAAATCAACTGTTGGAGAGGTTGCTGGTGAGGACAAGAAAATGAAGGAAAGAAAGAGAGGGAGATGGTCCAAGAAAGTAGATCCCATGGCAGAATTTGAGAAGCACTCATCTGATGAGGAAGAAGAGGATGTTGCACCAGCACCTAAAGCACAAAAGCTGATGGGGATGCCATCAAGTCTGGGGCTGCTCCTTCAAAGTCCAAGACTGCCCCAAAGCTACTGCTCCAGCCACCAAAACTGCACCAAAGAGAAGTACAAGAAATATACCAGCTGCTGAGAAGAACAAGGCCCCAATGCCTGAAATGGAAGAAGAAGATGATGAAGCCCAAGTGCTCAGAAAGTTAAAGCCAAAGATCTCTGATCATGATGACAATCATCCAGTGGCAGAAAACATGAAAATCAGAAAGGATGCAGGTCTCAGATTGTGGAGACAATCAGACCCTTATGCTGTAAGGAGAAGGACTGTTGTGGACTATAGATTTCACTCCAAGGAGCAGCAGGACTTCTATGAGACAATTCTTTTGGATAAGAAGCCCATAGTGTGTGACATGAAGTGGGTAGACTGGAAATACATCGACAACAATGAAGACCACTTCCCAGGAGTGCATGAAAGTTTCAGACTCAATGGAGTAGACACTTTTGTGGGTCGAAAACTGACCAAGTGGAATGATGAGCTCATTATGCAATTCTATTCTAGAGCTCATTTTTATCCAGATGGAAGGATTGTATGGATGTCTGAAGGTACAAGGTACCAATCAACAGTTGCTGAGTGGGCCAAGCTGACCAATGCCCCTGCAGAGCTTGAGGATGACATAGATGTCTATGCCAAGAGAAAGAAAGATCACAACTTCATGACCAACATGTACAAGAAGATACTTGACAAGGCCTTGGAGACACACAAGCTCGACTCTGTATATTATTTGTTGTCTGGACTGGCCACTATTAACACCATCTTGAGGCACACGTTGTTGCCCAAATCAGGAGATCACAGGATGATCAGAGGCCACTCCATCAATTTGCTTCAGTTGTTTGATGTGCCCCAGAAATTCAAGGTGATGAGTTTGACTGTTGAGACAATCAAGAGGACAGCTCCAGACCAGAAGAGATCATGTGGGTATGCTCCACACATCATCAACTCCGAGATGGGCACAGGCACATACTTGTTGGATAAAGAACACCTTCCCTTGAGGCCTGACTTTGAGGACAACTCAGTTGTCATGGATGCTGAAGATCCTACATCAGTAGAGGCTCAAGAGAAGATGAAGAAAGCAAAAGCTGAGAAGGCAGCCAAGATGCCAAGTGCTGAAGAGGCTTCACAAGTTTTTCTCAAGTCAAAACAAGATCAACTTGGATATCTTATTCAAGCCACTTTGAGGATTGAGAAAGGATTGGCCACCCTGACTCAGAATCAAGAGTCTTGAGAGGATCATTAAAACAAAAATTTATGATCTTGACTTGAAGGTGACAGAAATGCAAACAGCTGTTGAGCAGCTCCAGGAAGAAGCTGAAGAGAGGAAAGGAAAAGCTACCACTGAAACTTTTTAGAGAGTGCCTAGGGCACAGAGATCTGCAGCAATGCCTGTGACAGACACAAGAGCTACTACGCCAGCACCTGCAGCCACAACTTCAGTTGTTCCTCCGGTTGCAACTCCACCAGCTCCAACAACCTCAACAGATGCATTCGTCCTAAGAGTCCTCTCCACGCCACCTCCCGAAGATCAAGCTTAGAGAGACGCATAGCACTATGCATTTCGAGCTTTTTGGTAACTTGTTGCCAAAGGGGGAGAAAGTGTATAGATCATAGGCTTCCAGACAGAGAGAGAGATTTGCTTATTTTTGCTACCTCTTTTGCTACTTGTTTGATACTTATTTGTTTGCTTGCCTGGATGATACTTTATGTGTGTGAGATACTTGTATGGTCATGTGTTTGATCATATCATACTTTAATGCTTGTGTTTGGATGATGATATTATTTATCTCTAATGTACGATCATTCATTTTGCCTTGGTGATGAGTGCATATTTTTTATTCTATTATTTCGAGTGCTCCACCTAGATGTATGTGACATGAAAGAGTAACCCATGATCCTTATCGATTATGCATTTGCATTCAAAAACAAATTTTAAATAATGCACAAATTTAGAGGGAGTTCTTGCTTATCACATACTTCTCAAAGCGATGATATATTTCATTCTTATTATCATTTGTCGAAGCTTTGATCTTTATGTTGTCATCAATTACCAAAAATGGGGAGATTGAAAGTGCAACTAATCCCTGGGTGGTTTTGGTAATTCTTAACAACATATAGCTCATTGAACTAATACTCTTTCAAGATGATCATTTCAGAAGGTTTAATGATTGGCATGGCTGGACTAGAGATGTGGACCCCTCAAAATGCTAAGGACACATATTGGCTCAAGCTCAAGACTCTACACTTTCATCTTAGTGATGCAAGATCACATTGAGTCCATAGGAAAAGCTAATATTATTAAAAAGGGATGAGGTGTTGCTTAATGTCTTGCTTGCTCAAAATGCTTAGTGATATGCTCCAGAGCCCTCAATCACTTTCTCATTTCCACATATGTCCCAAACCAAAAGTCAAACTCGGCCCCACCGATTTGTTCTATCCGGCGCCACCGAGTTCATTTGACATAGCCATAGCCAGAAACCCTAATTAGTTTGGTCTCACCGATAGGGATCTCGGTCTCACCGAGATGGGATCGCAAACTCTTTGTTTCCCTTCATAACGTTTCGGTCTAACCGAGATGAGCGATCGGTCCCACCGAATTCGCAATGCAAACTCTCTGTTTCCTTTTCGTAACGTTTCGGTCTCACCGAAATGAGCGGTCGGTCCTACCGAGTTTGCCTGACCAACTCTCTGTTTGCATATTACAGAAATCGGTCTCACCGAGTTCATGTGATCGGTCTCACCGAGATTATGTTATGCCCTAAACCTAATGAAATCGGTTCCACCGAGTTGACATGTCGGTCCCATCAAAAATCCTAACATTCACATTTTGAACTAAATCGGTCTGACCGAGTTTGAGTATTCGGTCCCCCGAGTTCGGTAAATTGTGTGTAACGGTTAGATTTTGTGTGGAGG
Source organism: Aegilops tauschii subsp. strangulata (assembly GCF_002575655.3). Lineage (NCBI taxonomy): Eukaryota > Viridiplantae > Streptophyta > Magnoliopsida > Poales > Poaceae > Aegilops > Aegilops tauschii. The sequence goes on along the minus strand of NC_053041.3, from coordinate 302,665,851 downwards.
CTATATATACCCTCCACCCATCCTCCATTCCTGGAGAGAGCTATCAGAACGTGCCTACACTTCCAGCATTCATTTTCTGAGAAAGAACCACCTACTCATGTGTTGAGACCAAGATATTCCAATCCAACCACAAGAATCTTGATCTCTAGCCTTCCCCAAGTTGCTTTCCACTCAAATCATCTTCCCACCAAATCCAAATCTGTGTGAGAGAGTTGAGTGTTGGGGAGACTATCATTTGAAGCACAAGAGTAAGGAGTTCATCATCAACACAGCATCTATTACCTTTTCAAGAGTGATGTTTCCTAGATTGGTTAGGTGTCACTTGGGAGCCTCCGTCAAGATTGTGGAGTTGAACCAAGGAGTTTGTAAGGGCAAGGAGATCGCCTACTTCGTGAAGATCTACCCAAGTGAGGCAAGTCCTTCGTGGACGATGGCCATGGTGGGATAGACAAGGTTGCTTCTTCGTGGACCCTTTGTGGGTGGAGCCCTCCGTGGACTCGCGCAGCCGTTACCCTACGTGGGTTGAAGTCTCTATCAACGTGGATGTACGATAGCACCACCTATCGGAACAACGGGAAAAATCCTCGTGTCTACATTGTGTTTGCTCCCTTCAAACTCCTCCAATTTACCTTCATATGCAATGATTTACATTCCGCTGCTATACTCTTAGAATTGCATGTGTAGGTTGATTGCTTGACTTGTGATAAGTTGCTAAAATCTGCCAAGACTTAAAATTGGGAAAATGCTAGATTTTTATTTGGTCAAGTAGTCTAATCACCCCCCTCTAGACATACTTTCGATCCTACAGTATCTTCATGCTCCTCGGACTTCACACTGGTCAGCTGTTAAGCGTATACTGCGTTATCTCTACCATACTGTCTCATATGGCTTGCATCTCCGGTCTGCCTCGTCGAGTGCTCTCTCGGCGTTCTCTGATGCGGATTGGGCTGGGAGCCTGGATGACAGGCAATCAACGGGGGGCTATATTGTCTTCTTTGGTCCCAACTTGATCGCCTGCGTGCGCGCAAGTAGGCCACAGTCTCTCGGAGTAGCACTGAAGCAGAGTATAAGGCAGTTGCCAATGCCACAGCTGAGCTTATCTAGGTACAGTCTCTGTTGAGAGAGTTGGGAGTCTCTCAAGATCAGCCACCGGTCCTTTGGTGTGACAATATTGGTGCGACATATCTTTCGTCCAATCCAGTTTTCCATGCTCGAATCAAGCATATCGAAATTGACTATCATTTTATGAGGGAACGTGTTGCACATATCAAGTTTATCTCCTCCAAAGATCAACTTGCTGACATCTTCACAAAGCCACTTCCACAGCCTCAGTTCGAAGGTTGTAGACGCAATCTTAACTTGCCTTGTACTTCAGGTCACAGTTAAGATTGAGGGAGGGTGTTAGACTGTATATTTACATAGAGCTTCTGTATGTAACTGTATATTGTATTTGTACACATGGTGTACCCCTATATACATAAAGAGCCACACCCGTATTAGGGAGTCGAGCAGTTTCCCACAACCCTAAGCTTTACATGATCCAAGTGCCCATGAGCACCGAGCGCATCAGCAGGTGCCCCGCCGCCACCTTCCTCGGTTGTAGCCCGGGCTTGCCCGACAGCAACCTCCGGCGGCGGCGAGGAAGGAAAGGGGAGGGTGCGCGGCTAGGCGGCGGCGGCTTGAGATCGCCCGTCCGTCTACTGCGTAGTTAGCGGACCTACATTGAAACTAATTCTACAACAAGTGCCTCCGGTTAAATTATGTGCTGAGTTACATCCCTTATCTTCGTATATGGCTGGCTATACTCGCTGCTTTTTATGTCTTTCTTGGACTTGGAGTTGTTGTTTTATGGGTGATGTAGTTTGAGATTTGGATTCAGCTGGCATCTTATTCTTGGTTTTGATTGCTTGCGAGTACATTCAATGTACTCATCTGGCTTGTTGATTTTGGCCAGATCCCGAGGATCACCCCTATGTTGTGGAGATGCCGTTGAGTTCGCCGACTAGGATGTGTCCCAGGACTATTTCCCAGTGTGTTATGAGCCCCACCAATGGCTACGATTAAGCTTCCGCTTAGTCTATTACCCTGATAGAGGCCTGTTACGCCTAAATAATGTATAGATGCTGATGCACTAAGTCCGCCTTTTCAGCCACCTCCCTATTATTGTAACATCAGGAATAAAGAGTTGGTTTGGTATTCTTGTGTTCAAGTGAATGTATGTTAGAGGATGAGATCTTTGGGCTGGCATACATCTCATGTTCTTTCTCAAATTCACTTCCAATTCATTAAGATCGGGCCACCCCTACTATTTGCCACGTATTAGACTTGTTTACAATTGTTTGAATTTAGGCATTTTACTTCATTTATAAAAAGATTGGAACATTTGAAGTTTCAATCACCTGAACAAGAATCAAGAAATAGTATAAATAGCTTGAATACACCATCACAAAGAGTTGCCTTAAATTACACTTGCAATTTACCAGCTATTATTAATTTTCTCATCAGAATAATTGGTAACGGCATACTGCAGAAACCAACTTCAATATAATTTAAGGGCTTTCACCAAAAAATATATTTGAAGGGTGAATGAATAACCGTATCAGTCACAGGTAGTTTTTTCACTGTTTATCAAACATTGGCAGCAACACAAGTAGGAGCCAACAGTACATGCAAGTCAATACATACCTGGATTGTGAAATTCTACTAGCAATTTCCTAAAGGAAGGAACTAAAATTCCTGATGGAAAGAATTCCTAGTGACGCCTTATTTCATCCAAGATGTTTCCCACACTAGGTGATAATCTTGGAAGGTATTTGTACACCTGCAAAATATGGAAACTAAACTAAGTATGCCAATCTAATCCAGCGAACAGGTACTCCTAATTATGACTTGTGAGCCATTGGTACTTGTACATTACAATGTGAATTGTTAGTGACACTTATACAGAGTAGTTTCAGGAAAATGAAGTTGCATTGCATCATGCAAAAGATATAGCTGCTAAATGTTGGAGCTTAACAAAAATATTAAATTTACTGCAATTTTATAAATACGTCATATTAAATTATTATGAGTTCTAACATAATATTAAATATAGTTTAGGGTTTAGGGTTTAGGGTTTAGGGTTTAACAAAAATATTAAATTTAATGCAATTTGATGTGTTAGTGCCGGAGTTGCTGAAATGTGGAATGAAGGGAAGTCTGAAGCATATTCGTTCAAACATCTCGTACACGTTTTATTATGAAAAGAACTTTCAAAATTATTATGAGTTCTAACAGCAAATATGGTTTTCTTTATATTAATAAATATAGTGTGATGTCCCTTGTAGCTTGACTTTAAGGTAGAGAGTAGACCTACCCAAAACTTTATAAATACGTCCAGGGCAACTGGAACCAGACAAACGAAAAAGGTGACTGCAGCTTGATCGGTTTCCAGTCCATAGTGGTCAAGAATAATTTCCACCAATGAATGCCAACCTGCCTCTGAATGGTACCTGTGATATTGCAGCTAGATGCTGTTCATATAGTCGACAAGATCACAGGCGGTAATTAAACAAGGACAGATGGTAAAACAAAATAATAGTAGCCTTCGCTTACATGCACATGACAAAAATAACAGAACATAAGCAGAGTTACAGAACTGCATGTTAGCTGTTAAATGTGGAAATATGTCACATGAAGTATAAATACAAACTCGGACAGGTAGGGTTCCCGTTTTTCTCACAGCAGTTCAGATACCTCTGTGTTAATCAGCTTCTAAGGCGCAAAATAACCTAGTTCTGCAGTTACATGAAACTAAAAGGTATGTAAATTCAATATTTCCTAACCAGATTGTAAAGAAGATTAAATATCCTAACTCGTTGGTTTATTAAGATTCTAACACATAAAATAAGTTATAAACGTCTCATAGAAGGCAGGAAAGAACGAAAAAAAATCTTATGCGCACTTTGGTCACTTCTATTTTTTTTAAATGAACAATTTACTTCATCACCGAGAGAAATAACAAGAACACTAAGACAACATGTTGTTTACTCAGTTCTATTTCTAGGATCACTTGTAACTATAAATGCATTGTTCTAAATGGAAAATTCAGAGAACTAGAGAGATAAATATATCATGACACCAAAAGACAAATACAGACACATTTCAGAAATGAATTGATATAACTTACCCTAGAAGGATATCTGACACTAAAATGATAAGAAAAGCCTTCCCACTGTCCGAGATATTGTTTAGCAACTTATATCCTGTGAACTTTATCATTGCAACCTGGAAGCATAGGCGACAGTAAGAGCAAGATGCATGACAATTGATAACAAGATAACTTGCCTATTATTAGGGGGAGAAAAAAAGCCATTATCATGCACAGAAAACGTGGACACTGTTGAATTTATGCTCCAGCCAACTCATCCAAAAGTCCGAACTGATGGAGGGAGACGGGCAATATATTTCAACACCCCCCTCACGTATAGTCTTATTTAGTCCTTAGACGTGGGTTTTATGTAGGCCGCAGAATATTTGTTTTTAATACTGCATTGGCACGATCTTGAACTTAAGACATCTTGGCTCTGATACCATGTAAAACGTGATGGAAACGTCTTGTTGAAATATATTGCCTGTCTCCCTTCATCAGTTCGGACTTCTGGATGAGTTGGCTGGAGCATGAATTCAACATGGTATTCAGATCAGGCCCTTCCATCACATCTAGCTAGCCTCCTTCGATCTCCCTCCAACCACCTTCCGCCGTCAACCTCTGCCGCCCCCATCACCTCCGTCCTCAACTACAACACCTCCGAGCCACTCTCCCGGACGAATTATGTTCTCTGGCGAGCTCAAGCGGGATCCCAGATAATGGGCACTGGCTTGTATGGCTATATAGATCAAACCCTAGAGGAGCCTCCCAAAACCATCACCACAAAAGATAAAGAGGGCAAGGACTAGGTGATCCCGAACCCTGCCTATGCCCCATGGCTCGTCCAAGATCAGCAAATCGTCGTGTGCCTCCTTCGCAATCTATCCAAAGAGGCGCTCGTTCAGGTCGCGTCGATGGAAACCTCGCGTGCCATCTGGACGGCGTTGAGCACCATGTTCTCAGCCGTCTCCCTCTCACGCATCAACAACATCTGTGCCTCCCTCACCAACGCACAGAAGGGCAACCAGTCGGCAGCAGCATACTTCGGCGCCATGCGTGCTCCCTCCGACGAACTCGCGGCGGCGGGCAAGCCGATCCAGGAGGACGAGCTCGTTTCCTTCATCGTGGCAGGGCTTGATATGGAGTATCAACCCATCATCTCTACCTTGGACATCCGCACCGAGCCGATCACCGTCGAGATCTTGTTCTCCATGGTGGCCAACTTCAATCAGAGAGTCCAGATGTTCCACGAGACAGGTGTTGCCGGCTTCAAATCTTCAGAAAACGCAATTTCCAGCGGCGGCCGCCAAGGAACTCCTAAGGGCTTTTGCGGCCAGCAGAAGGGAGGCGGTGGCGGCGGATCACGATCTGGTGGCGGCCACGACGGTGGCGGCTACAACAACCCTAATGGTGGCTACTCTGGTGGGGGCGGCCCCAATGGTGGTCACTGTGGCGACTATCACCACAACAGTGGTGGTGGTCATCACAATGGGGGTGGCGGCGGCTATACCATCCCCAGGGTAACTCCGGCAGCAGCTACAACCCTAGGCGCCCCTCCTACAACAACACCAGGGGGTGCAATAACTTTCAGGGGTACGAAGGCTACGAAGGCAGGGGCCAAATTGGTAAAAAGAACTAACCACCTTGCCAAAGATTGTGATTGGCGTTATGCCGATGACAATTCCCAAAAGAAAAAAACCGCAGCTACAGCTGATGCTTCTTATGGTGTCGATGCCAATTGGTATTTAGACACGGGCGCTACAAATCATATCACCGGTGAACTCGAGAAGGTGACTATGCCTGAAAAATACCGTGGCCATGATCAGATCTACATCGCAGCCAATGGTGCAGGTATGGAGATTAGTCATATTGGTCAATCAATTATCGAAACCCCACATAGAAGTCTAGTTCTTAACGGAATCTTGCATGTTCCTACTGCTTCAAAAACACTTCTTTCCGTTCATCGCATTGCCCTTGATAACAATGTCTTTCTTGAGTTTCACCCCTTTTTCTTTTTGATCAAGGATCAGGTCACGAAGAAAGTTCTCCATAGGGGCATATGTGTTTAAGGGCTCTATGCATTGCTTCCTCGGTATTGTCAACTCAGTAAACAAGTCTATGGTGCCATCAAGCTTTCTGCTAAAAGGTGGCATAGTCCTTTAGGCCATCCCTCGTTTGCTACCGTTCATCAAATTCTTAGCAAAAATAAACTCCCAGTTGTTGGTGAGAGAAATTCAAAAACTATTTGTGATTCATGCCAAAGAGCAAAAAGTCATCAATTGGCATATCCTATTTCTACTAGTGTGTCTACCAAACCATTGCAACTTATTTTTTCTAATGTTTGGGGTCCAGCGCCCACTCTGTTGGTGGGCATTCTTATTTTGTAAGTTTTGTTGATGATTATAGCAAGTACACGTGGATATACCTTCTTAAAAAACGTTCTGATGTGTTCCAAGTCTTTCATAACTTTCAAGCTCTTGTTGAACGTAAGTTTGATAGCAAAATCATTGCCGCAATCCGACTGGGGTGGTGAATATGAGAAGCTAAATTCTTTTTCTCAAAAGATAGGTATTTCTCATCACGTGTCTTGCCTCCATGCTCATCAACAAAATGGTTCTGCAGAGAGGAAACATCGTCACATTGTTGAAGTAGGTCTTACCCTTCTAGGTTCTAGCTTCAGCTTCCATGCCTTTAAAATTTTGGGACGAAGCATTTCTTACGGCCGCTCATCTTATCAATATGTGGCCTAGTCGCACCATAGCCAATGAAACTCCCACTGAACGCCTTCTACAGGTCACACCTGATTATACTACACTTCGTGTTTTTGGTTGTGCTTGTTGGCCAAACCTTCATCCTTACAATTCTCGCAAGCTTATGTTTCAATCTCAACAATGTGTCTTCCTTGGTTACAGTGCACAACACAAGGGTGTTAAGTGCCTTGATGTTTCCTCTGGCCGTGTGTATATCTCTCGTGATGTTGTGTTCGATGAAACTCAGTTTCCTTTTTCCAAACTTCATCCCAATGCCGGTGCTCTCCTTCACAAGGAGATTCTTCTCCTTCCTTCTCATCTCTCCGGAGTTGATCATGTGGGTAGTGATGATTGTAATGATCCAAATATTGACTAATGCTTCTAATCCGCCTTTTGAGTCTGATGATACAGGTGCAAACACCGCTGAAAATGATGGTCATAATGGTGCAATTTGGGACAAAAACGGTGTTGTACCGCATCCTCTAGCTGTCACACTAGAGCTGCCGCGATCGCTCTCGGGATCCACGCCCCTGACCGCGTCAGAGCCGACAGGATCTGCTTTGGGATCCACTTCCCAACAGGTGCCGTCCAGTCCGGCGCCCTCCTCCGACCCGCGCCACTCGCCCGCCAGCACGCGGTCGCCCGCCACTGGGCGCATGGGGACGTCTGCGCCGCACCAACCGCCACCGGCCACGTGTCGCTCCACGGCTGGCACCGATCCTGCGGGTGCGCTCCACCAACCGGTCCCACGGGCCCCTCGACCACGCGCTTCCCGCCTGAGCCACCGGTTTACACCCGGCGGGCCTGTCCCTATCATGTGTGGGTGCCCGATCCGAGCCGGCTTCGCCTGCAGTGCCTAGATCATCTGTGCCGTCTCTTGGATCCCCTGTGTTGTCCTCGGCTGCAGAGGATCCGACGGGTGTGGGCGATGTTTCTTCGGGATCGGCAGCTTCGTCCGAGGAAGCTGTTGCCATTGATTCTTCCGCAGCAGGGCTTGGATCTTCTATGCAGCCATGCGCTGCTACACCACCATACACACGTCTTCGAGCAGGTGTTATTCAGCCTACAAATTACAAAATTAAATATGGTTTGGCTGCTTCCACGGGAGAACCCCATACATATCAGGAGGCCCTCGCTGGTCCAAATTGGAAGCAAGCTATGGAGGATGAGTATCAGGCTCTTCAGAGAAATAACACGTGGCGTTTAGTTCCCTCACGGCAAGGTAAAAATGTGATTGATTGCAAGTGGGTTTTCAGGAAAAAAAGAAGGTCTGATGGTACGATAGATCGATATAAAGCCAGGCTTGTGGCTAAAGGTTTTAAACAGAGGTATGGCATAGATTATGAAGATACTTTGAGTCCTGTTGTTAAGGCTGCTACTATTCGTCTTGTTCTATCTATTGTTGTGTCCAGAGGATGGAGTCTCAGACAGCTAGATGTGCAGAATGTGCTCCTTCATGGTGTTCTGAAAGAGAAAGTATATATGAAGCAACCTCCTGAGTTTGTAGATAAAAACAAACTGTCTCACATATGCAGGCTTGACAGATCTCTTCATGGACTGAAACAAGCTCCCAGAGCATGGTATTCTCGCCTAAGTGCAAAGTTGCAACACCTTGGCTTCACTCCTCCAAAATCTGATACATCTCTGTTCATTTACAATAAGTCAAATACTTCAATTTTTGTACATATCTATGTTGATGATATCATTGTCACAAGCTCGTCAAATGAAGCAGTCAAAGCTCTCTTATCAGATTTGAATTCAGAATTTGCTCTCAAGGATCTAGGTGACTTGCATTTCTTTCTTGGTACCGAGGTTAAGAGAAATAGAGAAGGTGATCTTCATCTCTCTCAGGAAAAATATGCCACTGACCTTTTGAGTAGATTTGGCTTACAGGGTTGTAAACCCTCTCCAATACCCTTGTCCAGTTCAGAGAAGCTCTCACTTGCTGAAGGAGAACTCTTGAATCAAGAGGATGGTACTAAGTACAGAAGTTTGGTAGGTGCACTTCAGTACTTGACTCTCACCAGGCCTGATATTTCCTTTGCAGTAAATAAAGTTTGTCAATACCTTCATGCACCAACCACTGCTCATTGGACTGCCGCAAAACGCATATTGAGATATGTGAGACACACATTGAGTGTTGGGTTAACTTTTAGCAAGTCATCATCTACACTTGTTAGTGCTTTTTCTGATTCTGGCTGGGCAGGTTGCTTAGATGATAGAAGGTCAACTGGTGGTTTTGCAGTTTTCTTTGGTCCTAACTTGATCTCCTTGCGTGCAAAGAAACATGCCACAGTTTCTAGATCCAGTACTGAGGCAGAATACAAGGCACTAGCGAATGCAACAATAGAAATTATCTGGGTAAAGTCCATGCTCAAGGAACTTGGAACATATCACACTCAAACACCATGTCTTTGGTGTGACAACCTTGGTGCTACATATTTGTCAGCTAATCCTATCTTTCATGCTCGTACCAAGCATATTGAGATTGATTATCATTTTGTGAGGGAACGAGTAGCAAATAAAGAATTGGATATTCGGTTTGTTCACTCCAAGGACCAAATTGCGGATGGCTTCACAAAGGCACTAGCTACACGTGTTAGAGTACGTAATGGGCCTAATGGGCCTGGGCTGGCGGTATAGCCCGTTAGTCTTAGGGTTAATTAGAGATAAGGGTCGCTTGCTTAGGGGTCAAGTAAGCCTTGCTGGGGAGTCAAGTAAACCTCTCTATATAAGGGAAGGAGATGTATCAATCTAACCAAGCAACAATTAAGAAGGAAATCCCTTCCCTCTTGCCCGGCCGTGGGCATGCCCTCTCGCGCCCTCCTTCTAGCGGCCACATAACAATCTGGTATCAGCTTTCCCGGATTCGATCCTGTCCAGCCCTTCACCGAGTTCTTCCCACCCGCCGCCGCCGCACACCTACCCGCCGCCACCAGCGTCTTCATCGGCGCTGCTGCCCCACACAGCAGGCGCGCCGGCATTGGGCGTGCTGGCGTTCTCAAGGGCGATTGCACCCTCTGCCCCGGCGCCGTCCGCCCTCGTCCTCACCCCGGAGCAGATGACAATCGCAATCCTGGAATTACGGCAGGCCGTGGCGGGCATCAGGGCCTTCCTCGTCGGGCCCTATGCGCCCCAGCCGCATCCCCAGCAGCCACCTCCTCCGCCGCCACACCAACAGCAGCTACCCCCGCCGACGCCGCCCTTGGACGCGACCACGGCGCCGGTCATCTCGTACCAGTATGGGATGCCCTACGACGGGACTGCGACGACCTCGTTCCCATTAGCGCCGCCGCCGTCCCAGGGCGTCCCCATCCAACAGATCAAGTTCCCTATGTCGCCGTCACCGCTTCCGGCTTGGATCGCTATCCGCCACGTGTCGGCGGCGGTGAGGCTGCAGGCTGTTGCGCGCGGCCTCCTAGCGCGTCGGCGTGTGCGGGAGATGCGTGGTCTGCAGCTGTCGCTCCTCCCAGTTGCGCTTCACTGCGCAAAGGACCTCGATCTCGTCCGCTGCGTCGGGGATCTTGGGCATGCGGTTTTCCCCACGGGCGGCGGGCATGCTGTTTTCCCCATGGATAGCGACCTCAAAGTCTACAACATCGGCGGTTGGGGGGCGCACCCCTCCTCGCCATTCTCCATCGGAAGCCCTCCACTCTTCTCTCTGCGGTGCAGACCAACAGCCGTCCGACGAGGAGAAGGCATGGTGTCACCGACAGGAGCGCACCGCGTAGCACCACTGCATTCTGCCGCCGGCCGCCGCGAGGGCGCCTCTGCTGGTCGCTCTTGCGACCACTTCCAGGTGGCCATACACATGCACTCCTTTTGTCCAGATGGTGTCCATGGGATCCAGGTGGCTGTACACGTGCACGTCCGACGTGCGGATGGTGTCCACTTTATGTTCAGGGGTCCAAAATAAAGCGTCCTAGTCCATTTCAGGTTGAGAGTAATAAAACAAGCCGAGATGTAAAAGGCTTGTTTTTAGGTGTTAGGTTTGTGTTGCGTCGAGTCATGGTTATAAGTTGTTTAGGTTGCAGCTCGAGGACAAGCTGCATGTCCAGGTGGGGTGTAGTGTTAGAGTACGTAATGGGCCTAATGGGTCTGGGCTGGCGGTATAGCCCGTTAGTCTTAGGGTTAATTAGAGATAAGGGTCGCTTGCTTAGGGGTCAAGTAAGCCTTGCTGGGGAGTCAAGTAAACCTCTCCATATAAGGGGAGGAGATGTATCAATCTAATCAAGCAAGAATTAAGAAGGAAATCCCTTCCCTCTTGCTCGGCCGTGGGCATGCCCTCTCGTGCCCTCCTTCTAGCGGCCACATAACAACACGGCCCTTTGAAGAGTTTAAACGTAATCTAAACTTACGAAGTTCAGATCAAGGGAGGGTGTTAATCATGAGATATTGTAGAGATGTAGCAGGCGCCAAGGACTTGTCTTGCACCATAGAGATAGTCTTTTCTGTTTTAACTTCTTATCTCTATTTCTCTCTGTAAGATCTCTGTACGGTTGTTTGCCAACCGAACCCTCATGTATCTCTCTGAGAGGCTCTCTCTCGCTCGATCAATATAACACAACGTGGGCTCCCTGTTGGGGGTTGAGACGCTTCCATCATGTTTTACAGACACCCGCACACTTTTACTGATGATAGTAAAATTAAAGGTATCAATGAAATTGAGGTGATGTTAATATGACACTACCTTAAAACAAAACATTATCAAGTATGAACAGATCAGGGAAAACTTTAGATCAGTTCACCTCTTCGAATATTTGACACAACATTAGTCTTAACCGCCAAAGTTAATTAGTTATTCGCTAGGCCTAATAGCACAGCAATTTTGATGACTTCTGATTTACTTTACAGAGAAAAAACACACAGATCCACATGGTACACGCCATCAAGAGGAATGCTATACGAACTTAATGGCACACTTTTACAATTGAATACCATAAAAAATAATAAGAAGCTGCTTATATGATGTATGTACTTACTTTACTCTGGTTGAAGTACATAAGAAGGAATAGGGCAACCCCATAAACCATATCAGACCAGATATTTGCAAATGCTTGTCGGTTTTCTAATCTCCATTCATCCCTCAGCTCTACCCTGTTAAAGTAACAGAGCAGACCCATTACAGTTAACCAGATAAATTTATCGGGCCGCAAAACGATGTTCCTGACTATCATTTTCACAGAGAAGATGAATGTTCATGTCAAAATTGCAAGGGCACTAATATAAGCAACAACTTGGCAAGAAAGAATAATAGTCTCACGCTTTTTCCCGCAACTCTGACCAGAACTCCTCATCGGAAAGTGGAGGAGATTTACCAATCTCTACTTCAAAACGGAATCTTGCTTTCTCAATATTTAGGTCCTTTATCATCTGAATCTTCTGGCTGCGTCTTACATCAAGCATTTCAGCGGCGAGTGGTACCTTCTCGACATACCTGTTATTGTACAATGACCAACGTAATCGATTCTTTCAACAAAAAAGAAAACAGAGGGAAGGGAAGATATGGAACGCCATAGCAGCAAGATGAATTACCTGTCTAGAAATGGCATCATAACATAGTCATGTACTAGAAGATCCAACACCCATGGAACAACGATCAACAATGCTAGGAATTTGGCCTGCAGAGTACAATTTACTTGTTAGATCCAGTTCCCCAACATCTGTATGACTTCATCGAAAAGGATCTAGAGCAATGTTGCACAGTAATAAGGTTTGAGTTATTGTTATAGTAGACCGCATTGGAAAGCGGTGCACGTTTGGTAGTAAAGATGATGAGAAAATTATATCTTATAATTAGTGCTAGAAGTACCGATTTCGTCGAAGCGTATAGAAAAACCCGGTCCTCAAACAACATGTCGTTGTAATCTTCATCAATAGAGTCCCTAAAAGCTTCAGCGATGCCCTTGTCCCTCACTATCTCCGTCGGATCATCCGTTATCTGGTCCGACAAGCTCCCACCCCCGCCCCAATCACCATCGCCGGACGTGCTGCCCCAACCTATCCAATCCTCCCATGACCGCCCTTCTGCATTTTCGGCATCCTGCTGGGCTTCCCGCAGGTCGACAATCGCCTCGGCCTTGCTCTTCCACGTCTGAAACTTGTCATCCTCCGACAGGTCTTCGTTGCTAACAACCTGCTGGAGCAATTCATCATCCTCCCTCCAGCCGGCGAGGCTCTCTTCCTCATCGTTCCAATCAGAGAACCACGCCTTCCACCATGGCTGCTGCCTCTTGGAACGCCTCCTCTTCTTGGCAAAACCCACCAGGCGCCTCCCCACCCTCCTCCTCTGGGGACCGACATCGAACATCTTGCATGCGCAAACCCTCCGGTGCCCGATCCTCTCCTCTACGGCGAACCAGACCGCAACGCCGCTAGAGCTGACCACGTAGCAACTCATTAAAGGTCATGCAACGAAGACCACATCTTCCGGGCTACAGAACGGGGGCGGACGCACCTCTGGCAACCATGTGCTCACAGCCTCACAGAATTCCCTTCTTGCCACCCGTTGTCATTGCAAGGTAGCAGTATCCACATCAAGAAACCAAGAATTTTCGAACTCCCGGAAGGCCGGAATACAGTCAACCCCTCTTCTTTGCAGAATCTGCGAATCGCAACAACCAGGAGCCAGAGAATTGTATAGCCCCAGACCGCGCTGCGGTGACCAGGGAGGATGATGCTCTTGCTGGGAGTATTAATTTGGACACGCGCTCCAGAGTGGCGTCCACATATATCTTTGGGTTGGGATGGATAAGGGAGGAACACGACTCAAGGGTAACGGTGGCGCCGCGAAGCAACGCCAATATGCTCCTTCTCGTCGTTTGTTTTTTCCTTTTTTTTTCTAGCGCAGTACCTGGGCATGGGCAGCCGGGCCGGGATCGGGCTTTGATTTGCTGCTTGGTGTCATATTTGGATCGGGCTCGGGCTTCAATTTTCAGCCCGAAATTAGCCTAGCCCAGCCCGACCAGCATTAGTTTGCAGCAAATCTGGAGCACCTGAACACAATCCCCGTGTCGAGCAAAACGACCGCATGACCGCTCCCGCGATCCCCTCCCCCCCCTACCTCCACCTCCACCGCCGCCGTAGATCTCGCCGCCGCCCTCCTCGCCTCAGGCCCGCCCACCCCCCGCCTCCCGGCGCCGGGCGCGCCCGCACCCCTCCTCGAGCTCGCTCGCGCGTCCCATGGAATCCACAGCCAGATCCACGGGGGAATGGCTGGAAGACATGCAGATGTACAAGATGCATCTCCCACATGTCTACCAAGCGTTCCCGCGGATGCTCCAGCCGCTCAACTCTGTCTCGCCGGCGGTGGTGAGGGAGACTCGAGGAAGACGATGGAGGGAGCGGGCGATGCGGATCCGCGATGACGCCCTCTCCTGGACTCAGTGCACCCGCGAGTGGAAGGAAGCAGAGGAGGAAGCTGTGAGGGAGGAAGCGGAGCGGGGCCCAAATCCGTACTCCCGCAGGTATGCTCGGATGTGGAAAGATCATGTGGATTGGGAATTGTTGAATCTGGCCTTGCGGATCTACTTCGAAGGAGATTTCTCAGAGAAGCGCAGGATGCCTCATCCCCGGGAGCCGCCGATAGCGTTTGTCCAGTGGGCGAAAGGGGAAGTGAAATCAGGAGATCCACACCGTGCTGCGAGATGGGAATGCTTGACTGGCCTCATGCCCTCCAGCACGCCACCGGAGCCGGAGCAGGTGGATCCTCTGCCTTACCTCTCCCCCAAACCTGCAGAGGATTGAATTTAGGCCTGCAATCTGCGTCAGCTGAGCTTTCTGGTGGTCATTTTTGCTTCCTGAGAGACAATATCTGGTTGATGGATGAAAAGAAACCGGCACCTCCTAAGAAATTCCCCTATCACCGCGTGTATGGCTGTATGACTCGGGTTCTCAGCGACTCTGATGTTTCTGGTGTGGAGCAAAGGCTAGCTTTTCTTCCGAGGCCTTCTCTCCCGTTTGATCCGGGCGATCATCCTGTGTGTGTGATCAATGCTGCTCTGAGACCATGGAGAACCGCGGATCAAAAACTAGGGAGGGCCCTACCTCTGTCTCCAGTCCTGCCTTGTTGGTTCTGCAGCAAGGAGGAGGATTCAAATTCCTTCAGAAAGCGCGGAGGGCTGTAAAAGTGGGATAAAGGTGCTGACAGAGGCGCCACCGATGCATCCTCGCTGCCTAGCTGCCATGGTGACTTGGCTGAGGGTTTCTACAGCCAACTCTGGGCTCCTATAAATTCCCCCCCACCCGAAAACCCTAAGGATTCCTCCACCCTCCCTCCCTCCGCCGCCGCCACCTCCCAAGAGCTCTCAATCATGGCGGACAATGGGGGTGGGCAGGGCAGAGGCAAAAACAAAGGAGGAAGATCTGATGGTGGCACCAATTGGAGGCAGGAACAGTCCATGCAACCTCAGATGGGTGCTCCCCCGCCGTTCTTCGACTATGGATTTCAGGGTGGCCTCCCTCCTTGGGGCTTCCCTGGGCAATTTCCTCCACAATTTCATCAACAGCAATGGGGAGGAGGTCCGATTGGGCAATGGTATGGCCCGCCCCCACCTCAACTGGGGCAACAATCTGGGCAAGCTCCTATCATTGCTCAAGATCAATCTACTGGAGGATCTGAATCTCAGACTAGCGGCAAATCTCAAGGCAAAAATTAGCAAAAAAAGAAGCAAGACACTCAGAAGCCTGCTCCTGTCCCTACATCAGGTCTTATGGCTTACTCTCATGTGATTTGCTACAACTGTGGGGAACCAGGGCATCATTTGGATAAGTGCACCAAACCTAAGAGCTGTTTTATCTGCAAAATGGTTACCCACAAGGTTGATAACTGCCCTGTGAGAAGGAAGCCGCATAGCTCTGCTAGATATGTGGGAAGTGCTGCACCAGGGTTAGGTTCTATCACATAGACCCACCCGATGAAAATGCTCAGTATCATGGTTCCTTAAAGAATGTGGGGATTGTTCTAGTTGAGGCTGGTGAAGTGACCAAACAAGAGCTTGCCACTGAGTTTGCAGACATCTATAAAACCAACTGGCCCTGGCCAATCAATGCCCTGGATGAATGGACATTTCTGGTCAAATTCCCACCTGAAATAGATGTAGTTCAAGTTGCTGGATACCCATGCTTTGGCCTCAAGAAAGACAATGTTGTAGTCAATGTTGAAGTCTGGAAAGGCAGGATTGAGGCTGAAGAGGATCTCCAAGAAACTTGGATCAAAATTAGGAAAATGAACCCAAAATGTTGTGACTGGACTATGCTAGATCAAATCACTTCCACTTTAGGGGTCTTGCTGGACGTGGATTGGCAGCATAACTTCAAATCGCTCTATGAAACTGTCATGGTCAAAATCTCCTGCAAAGATCCCTCCAAAATCCCTGCTGAAAGGCTTTTTGGTGTTGGTGGTAAAATCTAAAGGTTGCTAATTGAAGTGGAATCCTTGACTGCCACTGAGACTGGCACCTCCACCAACCCTTCCTCTGGGACTTTTGTCTCCGCTGTTGAGCCTGGCAATAACCTATCTAAAGATGCTGAATCCAACAGGAGTTCCCGGGCTGATTCAGACAAAGGTCATGCAGCTAATTCAGGGGCACCACCCAATAGAGGACAGTCCTTTGGCCACAACCAGATGCTTGGAGAGTCTACCCCTACTTCAGTCCTTAAAACACATCTCCCTGACTCTCCGTACTCCCCCCGGTTCAGTAACCTTGAAAAGATCAGGAATTCTGTGCATGGTGAGGCTGATGGGTTTAACCTCCTCAGAGAAATGGAGCTTCTGGAAGATGATGATCTGATGGATTTAGAAGGTTCTGTAGATCTCCAAGAGGATCAAGACACTCTGACTCAAGTTGCTGACCTCCTAGATAACTTGGACTCTCAATACAACAATGACTTCCCTGCCCTCCCAAAAGACCTGCGCCCTCCCAAATGAGGCCCAGTTCATGCCACCAGAACCTGTGCTAGGGTGGCTGGTGACAAGAGAACTATTATTGAAAAGGCCAAGCAACTTAAAGAGGTTCAGAATCTGGAAGTACAAAAACCCCTGGGTATGAAACACAATTCCTTTTCCAGTTTTAATGATCCTTCCTTCAATGCCATTGCTACTAAGATCGGTGTAGATATTACCTCTCTTAATGATGACATTGAATGCTCTTCTTTTAATCATGCCCTCCAAAACAGAACTGGAGGTTCTGCTTGTGAGGTTGTTTTCCTAGTTAGCAATTCTAGCTTAGATTGTGTAGATCCCCCTACTGAGCCTAGTGAGGGTCTCTGGTCTCTTATTTGCAAGCATAAACGGGGCAAGCACCCTAGGAACAACATTTCTCCATGAATGCTCTGTTCTGGAACATTAGAGGTATTGCAGCCCCTGGTAGGAAAACCCTCATCATTGACACCATTAACAAGACTCATGCCACCATTCTAGGGTTCCAGGAAACCAAGAAGGAGGATTTCTCTCCTTCTTATCTTAAATTCCTTACTGGCAACAGGGATTTTGACTGGCATACCCTACCATCCAAAGGATCTGCTGGAGGCATCCTGATGGGAGTAGATTTAAGCATTTTTTATGTTGTTGCTTGGTCCCACCTAGATTTTTCTATTAGTTGTCTAGTTAAGTTGAAATCTACTGGTCACACTTTTAGGGTGATTATTGTTTATGGCTCTCCTTATGAAGAAGGAAAAGAAGCCTTTATTTCTGAGCTTCATACTTTATTTTTAGATATTCACACTCCCACCCTGATTGGGGGTGATTTCAATTTAGTTAGGAATGCTGAAGATAAAAGTAATGGATCTATCAATCATAAATGGAGTGACAACTTCAATGCCTGGATTGAGATCTGGAGTTTACTTAAAATTAGGCTCTCTTCTAGGAAATTTACTTGGGCCAATAATCAAGTTGATTTGATTATGTCCACCATTCACAGAATTTTCTGTGACACAGAACTAGATGGTTTTTTTCCCTCTTTCTAGTTGTAGAGCTCTACCCAGATGTCGTAGTGACCACACCCCTCAGCTCTGGAACTCTGGTCTTAATCAAACCCCTAAGAGTAATAGTTTTAAATTTGAAAAGTGGTGGCTACTTAGAGAAGATTTCACTGAGTTAGTTAGGAAAATCTGGAATGAACCCACTGGGAGCAGCTGCCCTCTGGAAAGCTGGCAGATCAAAATTAGGAGATTTAGGAAAACTACTAAAGGTTGGAACTCTAATGAAGAAGCCAATCTTAGGAGATACAAAAGGATTCTTCTGCTTGAGTTTGATTATCTAGATATTAAGGCAGAAACTTCTGACCTCTCTGAGGCTGAGACTAGTAGATTGAACTTTGTCCATGGGGAGCTTAAGAAAATCTGGCTCCAGGAAGAAATGAAAGCCAAACAAAGATCTAGAGATAGGAATATTAAGGAGGGAGATAGGAACACTGCTTATTTTCATGCAGTTGCTAATCAGAGGAGAAGGTAAACCCTCATTCACTCCCTAGATGGCCCCAATGGCCCTGTTACTGAGGTAGATGCTATGCTGAAAGTGGCTAGTGACTTTTACAAAGACCTGTTTAAGAAAGAAAACCCTTCTGGTTTCTCTCTGCAAAACAACTTCTTCTCTGCTTCTGAAAAAGTCTCTCTTGCTGAAAATGAGATGCTTGAAGCACCTTTTTCAGAGGCAGAGGTGAAGGAAACCATTTTCAGCTCCTATCCTGATGGGTCCCCTGGCCCTGATAGAATTCCTTTCTTGTTTTACCAGCATTTTTGGGACTTGGTGAAAAAAGATCTCATGGATCTTTTCCAAGCCTTTCATAGAGGAGAGTTAGATATATACATGCTCAATTTTGCTATGTTCTCCCTTATTCCTAAAGAGCCTGAGGCCACTTCTATGAAGAAATTCAGGCCCATCAGCCTGATTAACTGTAGTTTTAAGATTTTCTCTAAAGTCCTCACTACTAGGCTCTCTAAAGTTTTGCAAAGGTTGATTGCCAGCAACCAATCTGCATTTCTCAAGGGGAGGTATATATTAGAAAGTGTGGTTACTGCTCATGAAGTCCTCCACTCTGTTCATTTAGGTGGGGATAAAGGGCTTGTGCTTAAACTGGACTATGAGAAAGCCTTTGATAAAGTAGACCTCAATTTCCTTATGAAGCTCTTGGAGCTTAGGGGTTTGGGGGGTGGGGGAAATGGACTAGCTGGATTCAGCAACTAACTCATGGAGGGTCTGTTGGGGTCAAACTAAACAGCTGCGAGAGTGATTTTTTCCTTGCTAGCAAAGGCCTTAGGCAAGGTGACCCTATATCCCCTCTTTTGTTTAACTTGGTAGTGGATGTCCTCACTAAAATGTTAAGCAAAGCTGCTGATCATAGCTTGATCGCAGGGCTCTGCCCTGAGGTTTGTCCTGGTGGCATCATCTGCCTGCAATATGCAGATGATACCATCGTTTTCCTAGACAATGACTCCACCCATGCTAGCAACCTGAAAACCGTGCTAACTTGTTTTGAGCAAGTCTCAGGAATGAGAATTAACTACTCCAAGAGTGAGCTCATCCCTATCAACATGGATGACCAGGAGCTAGCTGATTTTCTTTCTATTCTAGTTTGTAGTAAAGGTAACTTCCCCATTAAGTACTTAGGCATTCCTCTTCACTATGATAAGCTGAGAAGAGAGGATAGCCAACCTGTCCTAGATAAAATCATTAAAAGGATTGCAGGGTGGAGGGGTAAACTCCTTTCTTACAGAGGGAGATTGATCCTCATCCAAGCCTGTTTGGCTAGCATCCCAGTGTACCTCCTTTCCTTCTTCAAATTCCCTAAATGGGCAGTGAACCTCATCAACTCTCAGATGTCTCACTTCTTGTGGAATGATTTTGAAGGCCATAGGAAACTTCACCTTGCTAACTGGGGCCTAGTCTCTATGAAAAAAGACTTTGGAGGCTTAGGTATACCTAACCTCCAAGAAATTAACATCTACCTTCTAGGATCTTGGATCAAGAGATACTATGAGGTAGACCAGAAACCCTGGAAGTTGCTCATTAATCATAAGTACTTGGCGAATAAAACTAATATTTTTGCCCCCTTCTCCAACCTTAAGACTTCTAGATTCTGGAAAGGTTTAAAATCTATTATTCATGCTATGAAATTTGGCTATAGATGGAGCATAGGGGATGGGAGCAGAACCAGGTTTTGGGAAGATACTTGGTTTGGCACATCCCCCCTAGCAGTCCAATTTTGGCCTGTCTACTCTATTTGGAATGAACAAAACAAAAGTGTGAATGAAATTTGAGATGGGCAATGCCTAAAACTCTCTTTCAGGAGGAACTTTAATGACAGTCTCATGGAACAATGGTTTCAGCTGGAGGGAATTGCCAAGAGCATTGTCTTTACTGCCGATCCAGATGCCCTGATCTGGCAACTAGACAAAAAGGGGCAGTACTCTTCCAGCTCCCTCTATCATATTATCAATTTTAGAGGGGTTCAGCCTATGTTTATCCCTGCAGTCTGGAAATTAAGAGTTCCTCCTAAAATTCATGTTTTTCTCTAGCTCCTCTCAAAAAATAAATTGATGACCAGAGATAATCTTAGGAAAAGACATATCATCAAACCCCTTGAGTGTGTTTATAGTTTGGAGCAAGAATCCTACTCTCACCCCTTTTTTGAATGTATTGTCGCTAAACACCTCTAGGTCCCTGTTGAGAATTTTTTTCTCTATTCAGATTGGCTCTTCCTTTGAATCTGTAGTCAGGTTCTGGATTGCTAACAAAAAGTGCTCGGTTTTAAATACTGTTAGCTCAACTGTCCTTTGGTGCCTCTGGAAATATAGAAATGCTATGATTTTCAGTAACACCTCCTGGATTTCCGTTCCGTAGGTCTTGAGGTTGATCAAGAACACGGTGAGGAACTGGGCAATTCTCTCCTCCGGATCAGATAAGGACAAGTTGATGTCCTTCGTGGAAACCCTCTCAAAATCCCTCCAGGAACCTTTGGCGATCACAAGTGGCTGAGCAAAGCTCGACCTGCTCTGGGGCTGGAACCGTGGTCTCGGCTCAAGATCTCTGAAGATGATGATGGGCTCCTGTCGCCAAAGAAGAGAGACATCCATCACGCCGCGCCTTCCAGCCTGGTGTCTCCGCTTCTTGCCTGCTGGTCACCGCAGGCGGACACTGCCCCTCGTCTGAAGGCCATGAAGGCATCGCTGGATCCTCCCTGTGCCCTTTGAAGTATATATGATATACATGTTATTGATGTGTACTTTACTAGTGTTCATAGTAGCCCCTGGGTATTTGATACTGGTTCAGTTGCTATGATTAGTAACTCGAAATAGGAGTTACAAAATGAACAAAGACTAGTTGAGGGCAAGGTGACGATGTGTGTTGGAAGAAATTCCAAGGTTGATAAGATCACCATCGCACACTCCCTTTACCTTCAGGATTAGCGTTGAACCTAAAATAAATGTTATTTGGTGTTTGCATTGAGCATAATATGGTTGGATCATGTCTGTTGCAATACGGTTATTCATTTAAGTCAAAAAATAATTGTTATTTTGTTTACATGAATAAAACCTTTTGTCGTCATACACCCAAGGTGAATGGTTTATTGAATCTCGATCGTAGTGATACACATATTCATAATATTGATGCCAAAAGATGCAAAGTTGATAATGATAGTGCAACATATTTGTGGCACTACCGTTTTGGTCATATTGGTGTAAAGCGCATGAAGAAACTCCATGCTGATGGGCTTTTGGAATCACTTGATTATGAATCACTTGATGCTTGCGAACCATGCCTCATGGGCAAGATGACTAAGACTCCTTTCTCCGGAACAATGGAGCGAGCAACTAACTTATTGGAAATAATACATACTGATGTATGCGATCCGATGAGTGTTAAGGCTCGCGGCGGGTATCATTATTTTCTGACCTTCACAGATGATTTGAGCAGATATGGGTATATCTACTTGATGAGACATAAGTCCGAAACATTTGAAAAGTTCAAAGAATTTCAGAGTGAAGTGGAGAATCATCGTAACAAGAAAATAAAGTTTCTACGATTTGATCGTAGAGGCGAATATTTGAGTTACGAGTTTGGCCTTCAATTAAAACAATGTGGAATAGTTTCACAAACTCATGCCACCTGGAACAGCACAGCATAATGGTGTGTCCGAACGTCGTAGCCGTACTTTATTAGATATAGTGCGATCTATGATGTCTCTTACCGATTTACCACTATCGTTTTGGGGTTATGCATTAGAGACAACTGCATTCACGTTAAATAGGGCATCGTCTAAAAATCCATTGAGACGACACCATAGAAACTGTGGTTTAGCAAGAAACCTAAGTTGTCGTTTCTTAAAGTTTGGGGTTGTGATGCTTATGTGAAAAGGTTTCAACCTGATAAGCTCGAACTCAAATCGGAGAAGTGCGCCTTCATAGGATACCCAAAAGAAAATATTGGGTACACCTTCTATCACAGATCCGAAGGCAAGACATTCGTTGCTAAGAATGGATCCTTTCTAGAGAAGGAGTTTCTCTCGAAAGAAGTGAGTGAGAGGAAAGTAGAACTTGATGAGGTAACTGTACCTGCTCCCTTATTGGAAAGTAGTTCATCACAGAAATCAGTTCCGGTGACTCCTACACCAATTAGTGAGGAAGCTAATGATGATGATCATATAACTTCAGATCAAGTTACTACTGAACCTCGTAGGTCAACCAGAGTAAGATCCACACGAGAGTGGTACGGTAATCCTGTTTTGGAAGTCATGTTACTTGACCATGACGAACCTACGAACTATGAGGAAGCGATGATGAGCCCAGATTCCGCAAAATGGCTTGAGGCCATGAAATCTGAGATGGGATCCATGTATGAGAACAAAGTGTGGACTTTGGTTAACTTGCCCGATGATCGGCAAGCCATCGAGAATAAATGGATCTTCAAGAAGAAGACTGACACTGACGGTAATGTTACTGTCTACAAAGCTCGACTTATTGCAAAAGGTTTTCGACAAGTCCAAGGAGTTGACTATGATGAGACCTTCTCACCCGTAGCGATGCTTAAGTCCGTCCGAATCATGTTAGCAATTGCTGCATTTTATGATTATAAAATTTGGCAAATGGATGTAAAGACTGCATTCCTGAATGGATTTCTGGAAGAAGAGTTGTATATGATGCAACCTGAAGGTTTTTATCAATCCAAAGGATGCTAACAAAGTGTGCAAGCTCCAGCGATCCATTTATGGACTGGTGCAAGCATCTCGGAGTTGGAATAAATGTTTTGATAGTGTGATCAACGCATATGGTTTTATACAGACTTTTGGAGAAGCCTGTATTTACAAGAAAGTGAGTGGGAGCTCTATAGCATTTCTAATATTATATGTGGATGACATATTGTTGATTGGAAATGATATAGAATTTTTGGATAGCATAAAAGGATACTTGAATAAGAGTTTTTCAATGGAAGACCTCGGTGAAGCTACTTATATATTAGGCATCAAGATCTATAGAGATAGATCAAGATGCTTAATTGGACGTTCACAAAGCACATACCCTGATAAAGTTTTTCAAAATGGATCAAGCAAAGAAAGGGTTCTTGCCTGTGTTACAAGGTGTGAAGTTGAGTCAGACTCAAAGCCCGACCATGGCAGAAGATAGAGAGAGAATGAAAGTCATTCCCTATGCCTCAGCCATAGGTTCTATAAAGTATGCCATGCTGTGTACCAGTCCTATTTGTATACCCTGCCCTGAGTTTGGCAAGGGAGTACAATTTTGATCTAGAAGTAGATCACTGCACAGCGGTCGAAATTATCCTTAGAGGACTAAGGAAATATTTCTCGGTTATGGAGGTGATAAAGAGTTCATCGTAAAAAGTTATGTCGATGCAAGCTTTGACACCGATCTAGATGACTCTAAGTCACAATCCAGATACATATTGAAAGTGGCAGCAATTAGCTAAAGTAGCTCCGTGGAGAGCATTGTAGACATAGAAATTTGCAAAATACATATGGATATGAATTTGGCAGACCCGTTGACGAAACTTCTCTCACAAGCAAAACATGATCACACCTTAGTACTCTTTGGGTGTTAATCACATAGAAATATGAACTAGATTATTGACTCTAGTAAACCGTTTGGGTATTAGTCACATGGAGATGTGAACTAATCACATAAAGATGTGAGCTATTGGTGTTAAATCACATGACGATGTGAACTAGATTATTGACTCTAGTGCAAATGGGAGACTGAAGGAAATATGCCCTAGAGGCAATAATAAAGTTGTTATTTATATTTCCTTATATCATGATAAATGTTTATTATTCATGCTAGAATTGTATTAACCGGAAACTTAGTACATGTGTGAATACATAGACAAACAGAGTGTCACTAGTATGCCTCTACTTGACTAGCTCGTTGAATCAAAGATGGTTAAGTTTCCTAGCCATAGACATGAGTTGTCATTTGATTAACGGGATCACATCATTAGAGAATGATGTGATTGACTTGACCCATTCCGTTAGCTTAGCACTTGATCGTTTAGTATGTTGCTGTTGCTTTCTTCATGACTTATACATGTTCCTATGACTATGAGATTATGCAACTCCCGAATACCGGAGGAACACTTAGTGTGCTACCAAACGTCACAACATAACTGGGTGATTATAAAGGTGCTCTACAGGTGTCTCCAATGGTACTTGTTGAGTTGGCATAGATCGAGATTAGGATTTGTCACTCCGATTGTCGGAGAGGTATCTCCGGGCCCTCTCGGTAATGCACATCACTATAAGCCTTGCAAGCAATGTGACTAATGAGTTAGTTACGTGATGATGCATTACGGAACGAGTAAAAAGACTTGCCGGTAACGAGATTGAACTAGGTATTGAGATACCGACGATCGAATCTCGGGCAAGTAACATACCGATGACAAAGGGAACAACGTATGTTGTTATGCGGTTTGACCGATAAAGATCTTCGTAGAATATGTGGGAGCCAATATGAACATCCAGGTTCCGCTATTGGTTATTGACTAGAGACGTGTCTCGGTCATGTCTACATAGTTCTCGAACCCGTAGGGTCCGCATGCTTAACATTCAGTGACGATCGGTATTATGAGTTTATGTGTTTTGATGTACCGAAGGTAGTTCGGAGTCCCGGATATGATCACTGTAGAGAATGATTTGGTGCATCGATAAATGATTGATCGTGCACTAGGCACATATATATAGGTACAAGGGGTGCGACCGGTATCTTGTCTCCTAAGATACACGTACATACAGAGGGAGACAGATACTACAGGTACTGCATACAGAACCCAGACCTACGTACATGTACACATGTTCAACACCCCCCCGCAGTCGAAGCGTCGCCGGTGACGCAAAGACTGGACCGAAAACCCTCGAAAGTCAAGGTGGGTAGTCCCTTCGTCATCACATCGGCGAACTGCTGATCGGTGGGCACATGTAGAACACGAACACGACCAAGGGCGACGTGCTCCCGGACGAAGTGGATGTCGAGCTCGATGTGCTTCGTCCGTCGGTGATGGACAGGGTTGGCAGCGAGGTACACCGCGGGGACGTTATCACAGTAGACGAGCGTCGCCTTGGTGACCTCACATAGCAACTCCTGGAGGAGCTGTCGTAGCCAGGAACACTCCGCGACGGCGTTGGCCACGGCCCGATACTCGGCCTCGGCGCTCGATCGTGAGACCGTGGGTTGTCGTTTAGACGACCACGAAATCAGAGAGGGCCCGAGGTAGACGCAGTAGCCGGAAGTAGAGCATCGAGTGTCGGGACACCCAGCCCAGTCGGCATCGGAGTAGGCGACAAGGCTGGTGTCGGGCGAGGCCGTCAGGGTGAGACCCATGGCTGTGGTGCCACGTATGTACCGAAGTATACGTTTCACGAGAGCCCAATGGGTGTCACGAGGAGCATGCATGTGAAGGCACACCTGCTGGACAGCATACTGAATGTCCGGACGCGTCAGTGTGAGGTACTGAAGCGCACCGACGATGGAGCGGTAGAAGGGAGCGTCGGACGCCGGAGAGCCCTCGACGGCGGACACCTTAGCCTTCGTATGGACAGGCGTGGAAGCAGGCTTGCAATTAAGCATGCCCGCGCGCTCCAGAAGCTCGTAGGCGTACTTCTGCTGGTGCAGAAAGAAGCCAGTAGCCCGGCGCACTACCTCGATGCCGAGGAAGTAGTGGAGAGCCTCGAAGTCCTTGAGGGCGAACTCGGTGCCGAGGCGAGCTATGATCTGCTGAAGAAGCGCTGGCGAGGACGCAGTCAGGATGATGTCGTCGACGTACAGGAGGAGGTACGCGGTGGCGTGGCCCTGGTGGTAGACAAACAGGGAGGCATTGGACCGTGTGGACCGGAACCCCTGTTGCTGGAGGAAGGCCGCGATCCGCTGGTACCAGGCCCGAGGTGCCTGCTTCAACCCGTAGAGAGAACGGGAGAGCAAGCACACGTGGTCCGGATAGTCGGTGTCGACGAAACCAGTCGGCTACTGACAGAACACCTGCTCGTCGAGATGGCCATGCAAGAAAGCATTAGACACATCGAGCTGGTGGACAGGCCAAGTGCGAGAAACAGCAAGCTGGAGAACGGCGCGAATCGTGCCCGGTTTAACAACCGGGGCGAAGGTGTCGGTGAAGTCCACGCCGGCGCGCTGGCGAAAACCGCGCACCACCCAACGCGCCTTGTAGCGCTCGAGAGAACCGTCGGGACGAGTCTTGTGGCGGAAGACCCACTTGCCAGTGATGACATTGGCACGGGGTGGCCGCGGGACAAGCTGCCACGTACGGTTGCGCTGCAGGGCGTCAAACTCCTCACGCATCGCAGCTAGCCAGTTCGGATCCCGAAGGGCTGCGCGAGCGGAGGTGGGGAGCGGTGACGGCGTCGAGGTAGAAGCCGCGCATGCGTACTCGTCCGACGGGTAGCGCGTGCTGGGACGCATGGGTCCCAGTCCGAGCCCGAGTGACCACACCGGTGAGGGGTGCAGCCGTGGCGACGGGAGCCGCCAAGGGAGCCACGGCGACGGGGGCCACGGCAGGGGCCGCGGCGGGGCCGGCCGAGGGGGCCACGGCGACGGGGGCCGCGGGGGCGGCCGAGGAGGCCGCTGCGTCGGGGGCCGCGGCAGGAGCCACAGCGCCAGGGGCCGCCGGCGCGGGGAGTGCGGGCATAGCCGGACCCGGGGCGCGGCTGGGCGGTCCGCCAAAGGTGGAGGCAGGGGCGAACCGCGCCGAAGGAGACTCTGAAGGTGACGGTACCTGCTGAAACGGGAACACGAGCTCATCAAAGTACACATGCCGCGAAGTGAAAACGCGGTGGGAGACTGGATCATAGCACCGGTAACCTTTGGTGTTGGGAGGATAGCCTAGGAAGATGCAAGGAAGGGACCGGGGCGCGAGTTTGTGAGGAGCAGTGGATGCGGTGCTAGGATAACAGAGACACCCGAAAATGCGAAGACCATCATAAGATGGAACCGCACCGAAGAGGAGCTGGTGAGGGGTGTAGTTCCAGCGGGAACGACAAGGGCGAATGTTAATGAGGAGGTTGGCGGTCGCGTGCGCGTCCGGCCAGAACCGAGTGGGCACGTAGGAGTGGAAGAGCAACGTGCGGACACAGTCGTTAAGCGTGCGAAGGACGCGCTCGGCGCGACCATTCTGCTGAGACGTGTAGGGGCAGGTGAGGCGAAAGATGGTGCCGTGGGACGCAAGTAAATTGCGGACGGCGACGTTGTCAAACTCCTTGCCGTTGTCAGTTTGCAAGGCGAGAATAGGACGACCGAACTATGTGGTGACATATGAATAAAAAGCGGTGAGTGTGGCAAGAGTGTCGGACTTGCGACGGAGAGGGAAGGTCCACACATAATGAGTAAAATCATCCAATATCACCAGATATTATAAATAGCCAGTGTTGCTAGCAACCGGGGACATCCAAACATCACTATGCAACAACTGAAACGGAAAGGTGGAAATGTTTGTAGACTCGCTAAAGGGAAGACGAACGTGCTTGCCAAGACGGCAAGCCTCGCAAGAGTGATCGTCGACTTTATTACATGGGAAAGAAAAACTTTGAAGAATCTGACGCATAGCGGTGGAGTTGGGATGACCGAGATGGGCATGCCAAAGATCGACACTGGCGGCGAAGGCGGCGGGGCGACGGGTGGTGGTGGCGCTGGAGGGATGCACTGGATAAAGCTCGTCCAGGCTATCACATCGGTGGAGCACCATCCGTGTACGGGCGTCCTTCACAGAAAAACCGATATCGTCAAATTCAACAGTTATAGGATTCTCACGAGTAAGGTGATGAACGGAAACAAGATTAGTGACTAAGTCAGGAGACACAAGAACATTAGACATATGCACAGGAGTAGAAGTAGAAGGAAAAGACATATGACCGACGTGAGTAATGGGTAGGGAGGAACCGTTACCAACGGTGATACGGGTGGGAGTATGAACGGGAGTGGCAGATGTGAGGTTACCGGGATGAGCAGTCATGTGAGCAGTGGCGCCCGAGTCCATGTACCAGTCACCACCGCCACCATAGGAGCTCGGTGACGGGGCGGAGTGCAGTGCGGCAAGCAAGGCCGGGTCCCACGGCGGCGGCGCCTGAGGAGGGTAGAACCCTCCGTAGGCTGGCGCGGGAGCAGCCCCGAAGGCCGGAGCAGCGGCGGCGCCGTAGGAGGGCGCGGTCCCATAGGCCGGCGCAGCGGCGGCGCCATAGGCCGGCGCGGACCCGTAGGCGGGCGTCGGCGGGGGCGCGGTACCATAGCCGCTGTAGGGAGCGGCGTGCGGCGCGGCGAAGAGGGCCTGGTGACCCGCCGGGCGGGGCCCAAGGATGCCCGGAGCCGGAGCCCGAGGGACCGGCATGGAGTAGGCGTGGACGACGCCGGTCCACGGGTTGGTGCCGTACGTCCATGGGGGAGTCACCTGCTGCGGCTGACGGCCCCCCCGGCGCCTGTTGATGCTTGCGGCCGCCCCGCGGCGGTTGCCGCGGCGCCCGCCACCCGGCTGCTGGGGGGCAGCGGGAAGGGCGGGAGGCGCGGGCGGGAGGGGGAAGTACCCCAGAGGCGCTGGTGGCGGCGGCTGCTAGCGCGGCGCGGGTGGGGCGGTCGGTGGAGGGGCGCCGCGGGAGGTGCCGGCGGCAAGGGCGTGGTGCTGCACACGCTTCTTGACCCCCTTCATCTGGCGCTCCTCCAACCTCAAGTACGCCACAAACTTGGGGAAGGAGGGCTCCGACATCAAGGTGAGGTTAGAGGCGGCGTTGCCGAAGTCCTCGTTGAGGCCGGCGGTGAGCGTGCTGAGGAGGAGGTCGTCGTCCACCTTGGCTCCAATGTCACGGAGCTCGTCCGCCAACGTCTTCAGGCGGCGGCAGTAGTCATCAATAGACTGTTCATCCTGGTGACAGTCAAAAAATTCCTGCAGCAAAAAAACGCGGCGCTGAAGCTGGTTGTCGGTGAAGAGGCCGTTCAGCTTGACCCACAGGGCGCGGGCGTCGTCGCCGGCACTCACGACCGTGTGGAACAAGTCCTTGGAGATGGTGGTGAAGAACCACCGGATGATCGTGGCGTCGATCGCGGTCCACTCGACGTCGGCCACCATGGTGCGGGAGTCCACGGTGCCATCCACGTGATCCACGAGATTGTTCTCGCGGAAGGGCAGCGTAAAGTACGTCTTCCACGCGAAGTACGTGGAGTTGGAGGCGTCGAGGGTCACGGGGACGCGTGCTTGGACGTTGATGTTGCGGATCTCGGCAGGGTCGACGGCGAAGGGGTTGGAGTAGGTGGAGGCGTTGGAAGACATGGCGATGAGATCGTGGGGAGGGAGGCGGCGGCGCGGCTAAGGAGAGGCAGCGCGGCGGCGGGAGGCAGGCGGCGCGGCGGGAAGGGGCAGCGCGGCGTGGAGGCGCGCGGTGGGGAGGTGGCGCGCGCGGGGAGGAGGAGTGGTGGCGGCGGCTTGGGGCGGCGGCGGCGGCTAGGGTTAGCGGAAGCTGGAAGATCGACTTGCGATAGATACCATGTAGAGAATGATTTGGTGCATCGATAAATGATTGATCGTGCACTAGGCACATATATATAGGTACAAGGGGTGCGACCGGTATCTTGTCTCCTAAGATACACGTACATACAGAGGGAGACAGATACTACAGGTACTGCATACAAAACCCAGACCTACGTACATGTACACATGTTCAACAATCCCGGACATGACGAGGAGTCTTGAAATGGTCGAGACATAAAGATCAATATATTGGATGACTATGTTTGGACATCGGAATGGTTCCGGGTGAGTTCGGGCATTTACCGGAGTACCGGGAGGTTATCGGAACCCCCCGGGGAGCATATGGGCCTTAATGGGCCTTAGTGGGAGAGAAGAGAAGGCAGCCTAGGAGGGGGTGCGCCCCCCAAGCCCAATCCGAATTGGGTGAGGGGGCCGACCCCCCTTTCCTTTCTCCTTCCCCCTCTTTCTTCTATTCCTAGTGGGACTAGGAAAGGGGGAGTCCTACTCCCACTAGGAGGAGGATTCCTCCCCCCTTGACGCACCTAGAGAGGTCGGCCGGCCTCCCGCTCCCTCCTTTATATACGTGGGGAGGGGGGCACCCCAAAGGCACACAAGTTGATCATTGTCTTAGCCTGTGCGGTGCCCCCCTCAAATATTGTAGCAGATTTCTCTCTCTGGGTCTTCAGGTTCAAAAAGTCTGAAGATTGTACCGCTGCTAGACAGTGGCTACACTTTCTCTCCGCTGCAATCCCTTCTGTCTGAAAAACTTTAATCTTAACTATGCTGTAATTCTCGGTTCTCTCATTTGAGTGGTAATATATTCAGGTGGGGAAGCTCTCCCCCCGGTGGCCGTTCAAAAAAAAAGAAATTGGTGTGATCGTGAAGACTTGGTATTCATGCGAGGAATATGAAGCGTGAAGACTTTTGTTTTCGTAGTTTCATTTTCTCCTTCTTTAGTCATAGGAAACACCGTACTGTTAAAGGGGGTCGAGGTAAAACTAAGGAAAAATTTCCAAGTGATGCTCATCTCAAAATCCTACACCTACCAATCCTTTCGAGTGAAGCCATTGGAAATCTCATACAGTTCAGTCAATTTCTTCAATGACAGAGACGAAGATCTTCTGTTCTCTGAGGAATTTGTTCTGACTGAGGAGTTAGGAATTCGCCAGTGCGGATTGCCTATAAGTGAGGAACATGATAGCCCTGAGGAATTTGATACTCAAATATCCGACCATTGCTGTGCTACGCGCTAGCTGTCCCAAAATATCTTCCCACCTAACGGTCATATCATTGAAGGGCATTTATGTCTTATCATATCGGGCTGCTCCCTAGGATATAAATAACCGCCCCCTACAACCACTAGCTGGTTGGCTGCTCCGAGAGAAACTGACACTTGTCATTGAGGGCATCCCATCCTCCGAGGACTTTGAGCAAAAATCATCAAGTGAGGAAAACCCAAACCCAAACACCTACAAACCAAAGTGATTGAGCATCACTGAAGAGATTGTTCCTGTGTGGAACCGACACATGTTACATTTAAGGAGTGTGCATCCTCCAGACGGTTAGGCGTCATGGTCTAGAGCATCCAAGAGGAATTGTGGATCGCCGAGTGACCGAGTCTGTGAAGGTTTGGAAGTCACCTGAAGACTTAACACGAGTGATTGGGCGAGGTCTGTGTGATCTTAGCTCAAGGAGAATACGGTGATGACTATGTGTCCAGGACTGTGTGTCCTCAGGTTTAAATACCTAGCCGCTCCAACCAGACGTACGACTGTCACAGCAGTTGGAACTGGTCTACCAAATCATCGTCTTCACCAAGCTACTGGTTCTATTTCCTCACCCCTTTCATTTCCTCATTTTTGTGTTGAAGTACATGATCATTACTGTTTGAAGACTTTGACTGAAGACTTTCTCAATTTCCTCAATCCTATTTCTTCAGTCAGTTTGCCTTCAGCCTGCTTATCCTGTGTTCACGCTACTTGTACTCTATGCTTGTTTTCATTTCATCATGACGACTGTGCTACTGCTCTGTTATGCTTGCATCTGAGTACTTATTCTGCTGCTAAGTAGTTCGTTGCTTAGGAATTTCCTCACCTTAAAATTCCTCAGTGACGAATTTGTAAAAATCGCCTATTCACCCCCCTCTAGTCGATATAACGCACTTTCAATTGGTATCAGAGCAAGGTACTCCCTTGTTCTGTGTGATTTTGGTTTAACCGCCTAGAGTTTTAGTTATGTCGACTGCAGGAATGATCAAGGTCTCGGCTGGGTGTCCTACGTTCGATGGGATGGACTACACCTACTGGAAGAATAAGATGCGAATGCATCTTGAGGCAATTGACAACGATCTCTGGTACGTTGTGGAAAATGGCATTCCCTCCATCACTCCTACAATCAACGCTGCTGACGTGAAGATATTCAAGCAACTCGACTCTCAAGCGAAGAACATCATATGTGGCCATCTGAGCAAAGGGCAGTATGGCAGAGTGAGTGCTTTGGAGGCAGCTAAGCTTATCTAGGATAGGCTGTCAAAGGTCAATGAAGGAGTCTCAACTCAACGTGACTCTCGAGTTGACGTTCTTCGCAATCTCTTCAACCGCTTCAAAAGACTCGGCAATGAAAATGTTCAGCAAACCTTCGATCGCCTCACTGACATCTTAAATGAGCTTCAAGCACTTGGTGCCACTGACATCACCGACCATGAGGTGGTGAAGAAATTGCTGAGATCGCTTGATTCCTCATTTGACACTCTTGCACTGATGATTCAAGAGCATGGTGACTACAAGTCTCTTGATTTTGCTGATATCCTCGAGAGGCTAAATACTCATGAGTTCCAACTTGCTGAGAAGAGAGATCTCTACGAACCCAGCTATGGTCGATCTCGCGCACTGAAGGCCAAGGCAGTCTCTGAATCTAAAGGTGAGGATTCTGGTAGCAGCCTTGGTGATCCTGAAGAACTGAGTCAAGAGCTAGCAATGCTCATGAGGAAATTCCAGAAGTTCTCTAGGCGTGGTCGCTTTGGTAAATCCTCAAGAGGTGATGACTTGAAATCGGATTCCTCATCCCATGACTACCAGAAGAGAACTTGCCACAAATGCAAGAAACCTGGTCACTACATTACTGATTGCCCTTAGTGGGAGAAGGAATCAAAGAAGAAGAAAATACAAGGATTACAGTTCTGATGACACGAAGAATAAGAAGAAATCTTCAAAGTCCTCATCGTCAAAATCTTCAAAGTCTTCATCTCACAAGAAGAGCAGCTCCAAAAAGGCTCGGGCATTCATTGGCCAGGAAATGGACTCTGCAGCTGAATCTAAGGAAAATGAGGAAGAGGAGGCATCTGAGGAGTCAGACTCTGGTGTGACGAGCCTAGCCCTCGCCACTGCGTTCGTCAGCAAGTCCATCTTCAACTCTGAGGAAAATGACTTCCACAACACTGCTGATGACGGCGATGATGACTATGCTCCCACCTATTGCTTCATGGTAAAAGGTGCCAAGGTACTCAAATATCCCTCCTCTGAATCAAGTGAGGATGAATCTGATGAAAACCTCAAGCCTAGCTATTCTAAACTTGCTAAGATTGCTGTGAAACAACAAAAGGCTTTTGAAAAGGTTCAAAATATGCTAGACAAAAGTGATGATATGTTGGGTGAAGAAATGGATCGAACTCAAACTCTGACTGATAATCTTTAGAGACTTCAGTCTAAGTTTGATAACATTCAAAATCATCATAACACTCTCTTAGCCGATCATGAGAAGCTTTCTTATGAATTTCTTCAAAGAAAGCAAGATCTTGAGAAGCTAAGGGTGAGTTATGAAGATCTTTAGAAGGAGCGTGATTCATTGCTTGCTCAACAGATCAGTGCCGCTCATGATGGATTTATTTTACCATGTTTGAAATGCATTGAACGTGAATCTGCTAATTCTTCACCTGAAAGTTCAAATGCTTCTATTGCTGTAAATTCTTCAACTGTCTCTGTTATCACAAATTCCTCATCTGAGGATGCTACTAGTATCACTGACAATGCAGGGCTGAAGGAATTGTACGCGACATGCATGTACAAAAGCCTCAAAGGGCATCAGGCTCTTTGTGATGTGCTTAAAAAGCAGATCCTCAACAGGAACCCTAGGAAAGAGGGTATTGCCTTTGAGAGGAAACTCAATGCTGATGGGACCTACTGGAAACCTGAGCAGTATCCCAAAACATCATGGGTTGCTGCAAAGGGACCTCTCGTAGATCCATCCACTTTATCTGGCTTTACATGTGAATCTTCATATTCTTCTGATGAGTCATTTGACTCCAACTATAAACTATTCAAAAATCAGAATGGTGAAGTATTTGCTAGATATGTTGGCACTAACTGCAGGAATGGTCCCCCTAAGAAGAAAATCTGGGTTCCCAAAAGGTGCCTTGAAAGTCTTCAGGTGAATGTCATCATGACACCACCTGTGAAGAATAGGAACCCCATATCGAATTCTTCATATGGACCAAAGTCTTCATATAGATCCAAGTCCTCATATGGACCACATTCCTCACATGGATCAAATTCCTCATATGGATCAAAATCCTCATATGAACATCATCGTGCTAACACTTCTGTTTCGCAGGGAAAGCCTAAGGGCTATGAATAGGTGCATTATTCTTCAAATCATTATGTTCATAAGTCCTCGAAGAATTTCTCTGCTTATTCATATTCTTCAAATCATTATGTTCATAAGTCCTCGAAGAATTTCTCTGCTTATTCATATGCTTACACTTATGTTCTAACCCCTCTTCTGTGAAACAAAGTGGACCGGATTCTCTACCACCTTCCTCTTATGGAGCTCGCAGAATGATGAACTCTTTGCCACCCCTCCAAATGTGGGTGGTGAAGAAAAAGAACTAATCTCTTATGCAGGGTCAGGTCTCCAGACGAATTTAAGCGTCTGAAGAATTTGCTGGAGACATGAAAATGCTTGAAAGGACGCACGCTAATCATGAAGAAATGAATATTCATTTCTCACGTCCTCATACTGCTATATCTGTTGTATTGCTTGATGAAATTGATCTGATGAATTTGATGCCATATTCTTCACTGATGAAGTATATGAGTTCGTAAGATGCACTAATTCATCTGCAGGATGATCAACCCAAAACTACTGAGTGGGTCCTCGACAGTGGATGTACAAATCACATGACTGGTGATAGGAACTTATTGATGGACACTGCTTTATCTCCACATCTGAAGCATATCACCTACACTGACAAAGGCAAAATCAAGGTATTGGGTCTAGGTAGGGTTGCGATCTCAAAGGATCGACACATGGACAAAGTCATGCTTATCGAGTCCTTAGGATTCAACCTCGTGTCTGTCTCAATGCTTTGTGATCTTGATATGGTTGTTGTCTTTGGCAAATATCGTTGTGTTGTGATCATGGAAGCTGACCATTCCAAAGTCTTCGAAGGCTTTAGGAGAGGAGACCTGTATATTGTTGATTTCTCTACAGGACCACAACCCGCCACATGTCTACTTGCAAAAGCTTCAGAAGGCTGGTTATGGCATCGACGGCTAGGTCATGTTGGCATGAGGAACTTGCACACTCTCGCGAAGAAGAAGCATGTCATTGGCATCGAGGGTGTCAAATTCCTCAAGGATCACCTGTGTGGAGCTTGTGAAGCTAGAAAGATGACCAAGGCCAAGCATCCCTCAAAGACTATCATGACTACCACTCGTCCATTTGAATTGCTTCACATGGATCACTTTGGCCCCACTCACTATGCCACATTGATACGTCTCTAACGTATCTATAATTTATGAAGTATTCATGCCAATTTTACAACAATTTTCTCTGGTTTTGGTATGGTTTGCATGGAACTAACCCAGGCTGACGCTGTTTTCAGCAAAACTACCGTGGTGTTGTTTTTTGTGCAGAAATGAAAGTTCTCCAAATGAGATGAAACTTTTTCACAATTTTTTTGGGAACAAAAGAGACCCCCGAAGCTTCATGGAAGGACCAGAAGGTGAAGGAGTAGGGCACAAGTCACCGGGGCACGCCTGGGCCCTTGCCCGTGCCTCGGTGGGTTGTGTTCACCTCGAGGCCCATCTTAGCGTGAAACCAACGCCAAAAATTCCTATAAATAGAGAAACCATCAGGGGTTAACCTAGATCAGAAGTTCCGCCGCCACAAGGCTCTATATCCATGAGAAACCAATCTAGACCCCGTTCCGGCACCCTGTCGGAGGGGGGAATCATCACCAGTGGCCATCTTCATCATCCCGGCGGCCACCACGATGAGGAGGGAGTAGTCCACCCTCGGGGCTGAGGGTTTGTACCATTAGCTATGTGTTTAATCTCTCTCTCTCTCTCGTGTTCTTGAGATGTCACGATCTTGATGTATCGCGAGCTTTGTTAATATAGCCGGATCATATGGCGTTTTCCCCTCTCTATCTTGTTGTGGTGAATTGAGTTTTTCCCTTTGAGATTTCGTTGTTATCAGATTGGATACTTTTATGGATTTGAGAACACTTGATATATGTCTTGCAATTGAATACTCGTGGCGACAATGTGGTATCGTATTGATTCACTTGATATATGTTTTGGCACTCAACTCGCGGATTCCCGAGGTGACATTGGGGTTATGCATAGGGGTTGATGCACGTTCTTGTCTTTGTTTCTCCGGTAGAAATCTTGGGGCACTCTTTGAAGTTCTTTGTGTTGGATCGAGTATTATGAATATGAATTTGCTTTGGTGTTATTTTAGTACGAACTCTAGGATGGATCGAACAGAAAGAGTAGCTTTGTGTTATTTTAGTACGAACTCTTGAATAGATCGAACGGAAAGAATAGCTTTGATGTGGTTTCGTACCCTAAAACAATTTATTCTTATGTTCTCCGCTAGATAGGAACTTTGGAGTGATTCTTCATCGCACTTTGAGGGATGGTTATATGATCCAATTATATTAGCATTGTTGAGAGATTGCACTAGCGAAAGTACGGACCCTAGGCCTCATTTTCAAGCATTGCAATACCGTTTTTGTGCCCGTTTACTATTTTCTACCTTATTGTTTTTATTTATTAAGATTATAAAAATATATTTCTACCATCCATATTACACTTTTATCACCATCTCTTCGCCGAACTAGTGCACCTATACAATTTGCCATTGTATTGGGTGTGTTGGGGACACAAGAGATTTCTTGCATTTGATTGCAGAGTTGTTTGAGAGAGACCATCTTCATCCTACGCCTTCCACGGATTGATAAACCTTAGGTCATCCACTTGAGGGAAAATTGCTACTGTCCTACAAAACTCTGCGCTTGGAGGCCCAATACGTGTCTACAAGAATAAAGTTGCGTACTAGACATCAAGCTTTTTTCTGGCGCCGTTGCCGGGGAGGTGAGTGCTTGAATGTATATCCTTAGATCTTGCAATTGAATCTTTTAGTTTCTTGTTTTATCACTAGTTTGGTTTATAAAGGAAAACTACAAAAAAAATGGAATTGAGGTTGCATCATATTGTTGATCATCTTTATAATATGTTTCTTGAAAATGATGGATCGGAAAATTGTGCTCAATTGTTAGAAGAAGTCAATAAAATGTTTGGCACAAAATATTTGGATGATGAGCATGATTGTAATGTTGTTAGTATTAATTCTTATCCATGATGCTAATGATATGCAAAGCCATAAGCTTGGGGATGCTATATTTGATGAATATGATATTTTTAGTCCCCCAAGTTTTTATGAGAAAATTTATTATGATGATTGCATGCCTCCTATTTATGATGATTATATTGATGAAAGTGGATTTGGAGAGGTCGTGACTTTATTTAATGATGAATCCACTATTTTGGAAGAGGTTGCAATTGATTATGACAACAAAGTTCCTATATATGATGATTATGGTGATGACATGTATGCTATAAAGAATCCTCGCTTTGCAAATCTTTCAAGACGAGAGGTGTGTTGCCGAGATGGCGCCTCTCTCCTCTCCTCTCCCCTCCACTCTCTCCACCCACCAAATCCTACAAACATACCATGGCGTCAACTGATCTAAGCCTCCATGGATGGGCTTCTACATTGGGATTTCTCCCCCGGCCTTGCGGTCGCGGCTCAGGTGCGTCGTCGTTTTGGATCTACTATTCACTTCTCCAACTCTGGTTCGTCCAAGGAATTTTTCTTGGTGGTCAGCTTCTCCTCGGCCTCTTTCCCTCTCAATGAAGAATTTGTGGCTATTGCTTTACAACGTTGTATTGGTGGTCTACCATCGGGGTTGCATGTTTGCCATTTGGAGAGCAGAAAGTATCGATTCTCAGTTGATTCTAATTGGGTTGGTCATTTCATCTACGGTCTTAAGGATAGAGTGTGGCCGGACTTTGTGTGTCATTTCAGTCTCTTCCGACCAGCCATTCATGTGCCCACTGAAAACCCTTCGACATGGCATTTGGATCAAACCAACCATGAAGTATTGACTAGATCTCCTGTGGCTATCAAATCGCGTTACCTTTCAGCTACCCATGTTGATGCTGTTTTGGCCTCTTCTCTGGTCACCCTCTCTAAAGTGGGTTTTCTCCGGTGGGTGATCAGTCCTCTGCCCCGACGGAGCTGGCTAGCCGACAATCGCCGACGATCAGACATGATCGAGAGGTTTTGGATCAATTATCGTCTCATAATGGCCAATTAATGCAAAATTTACTGACTTTCGGAACCTTTCAAATCAACATTAATGAACGGCCATCTGAGGATAATTCTGTCTCTAACAGGCGCTTTCATGGGGATCAATTCAAATTTCATACGTGGAATCAGATCCCACGATTTATGCTCCGTCACATTCTGGATCACCATCATGCGGGTATATCGGAGGAATATATTGCTTCATTATGGAAAATCCCTTCTGTTCCGCCACTGGATTACATCTGTGAAAAATTGATCATCTGTCATAATTGCGACGCTAATGATCATTTGGCCACTAATTGCCCGGGTCGTCCTTGCGAAGTTTGTTCTCTTAGTCCTTGTACGTGCTCCAATATGGGCCATGCATGCAAGCAACAATCAACGGAGATGGCCTGCCATATATGTGGATCCAAGGCCCACCAATTTTATGCTCGGCCGACACAATTCTTTTGCAGCCTTTGTGGTTTTTTGGGACATCATAAAAAGGCCTGTAAATCCACCGGAGCTGCTCGCAAGATATGGAAACAAAAAGATTGCCTTGGCTCGGCTTCCTTTTCAACAAATGATTCCCCCTTAATAATATCAATCTTCAGAGGCCAAAGCATGGAAATAATCTTACAAGCGATAAGGATCCAGTCTTTTCAAGGGCACAGTGGCAGGAAGTGAATAATCTTGCACTTAATTCGGGGCAGGCTGCTAGGCGGAAGATAACCGTACGATGCAAATCTTGTGGCCGTAAGGGTCACAGAGCGACGGCGTGCGTCATGGGGGTGCACTGTAATCGAGGAGTTTGGAGACCAAAGACTCGACCCGAGCCTGGTGATACACATTCCTCTCTCTCGCTGTCTGTGCCATCCTCTGCTCCATCCCCTGCTCCCACTCCATCCCCAGCGGCCATGTCCAACTATCCTCTCAATGTCGTCCCCTACCTTCCGCCGGGGATGACGATCGAGCTCGGGCCAGCAGATCGGAAGGTTAGGGATAACATTGTGGTCAGCGCCATCCCTCCACTGCGCCATGACTTCTTGGCCATTGCGGAGGCCAATCGCTTCATCCTGCACCATTAGAAGGCCGACATCCGCAACATCATCAAAGGTTTGCTTCATGAGTCCCACTATTTCCCTACAGAAGTGTCAGATCATCCTCTCGGTGTGGGTATTTTTGGATTTACCAACTCGGTAGTCAGAGATACTGTAGTTGGTACAACTTTTGAACTAGATGAAAATGAAGTTGAGGAGCATACGCTGATCTCTTTTGTCCCGCATGATGCTGCACTGAACATGCGTCTCACCACCTTTGGCCCCGAAGTGTCGCTCCTGTACGTTGGATTCCCGTATGACTATCAGACGCAACACTACATGCATAAATCAGTTGACAAGTTTAGTGCTTTAGTGGATTGGAATAACCCTAGAGGGGATAGAAGGTTTGTTCTCATTAAGGCTAGAGTCATCCATATGCGCCTGGTTCCCAAAAGCCTGGTTGTCCGTCAGCTTGGTGGAGCTCGCCAGAGTTGGACTGTAGCTGGTACCATGTTACGCAGTAGTGACTGGAATGCCCATTTGCCAGAAGTGCCGCCTGCTGGGGAAGATCCACCTCCAGAAGATGGCATCCCACATCCTTTGCATGGTGATGGTCTTAATGCTGAACAGATGTACCAGCAGAAGTTACACAATTGGTTGGCCCAAAATGTTGTTCCCAACAATGATCCTAATCAGCCTGATGATAATGTTGTGGTAGATCAGGATAATGATATTGACATTCATCCTGAATGGGGAGTCTGGCCTCCCCCTCCTCCTCTAGAGCCACCAATGCTCTACAATTTCCAGGAATGGCTTGCTGGTGAAGGTCTGCAGGTGGACCATGGTATTGTGCCTCCTAATAATACTCATGATAGTCCTGCTGCTGCTTGGAATGACTCCATTTCTATGAGTAATAGTTCTGATTCTAGTGCCACTGTGTTAGACTCTTATGTTTTGGTGCCTCTTGCTCTCATGAACCAATTCTGGCCACAGGAGGTTTCTAGCTCTGCTCCAGCTGCACCTGCATCTTCATACTTACTGCCAAGTGACATTGCACCGCCTAACAATAGTCTGGATATTTCTATGACTGTATCTGATGCTGGTTTGCATGTGGACATGGTCACCCATGGCAACTTTACTCCTGCTATGCTGTTAAGGGATTGCATTCCTATGACCAGGCTTAAATCTTATCTTGTTGCAGCTGTTAGGCCTATAATTGCATCCTTTGGCCCCTGGAATGATCACTATGGTTTCAGACAGAGTTCTAAAACTTTCAATATCTCTGTTGCTGAAAATGCAGGCACTCTGAGTATTACCTCTGCTTCAACAGCCACCACTCAGTTTGGAACATCTTCTGTGCATCTTGAAGAAATCTCTGAGGCTTCTCATTGGGACTTAAATTGTTCTCAGGAGATGTATATCACTGATGGTAATGATGGACAGTTGGCAAATAAACAGGACACTGCAGACTCTGTTGTCACCACTGTTCCTGATCAGCAGGTTACTTCTGTTGCAATTGGTGAAACTGCCGTGACAGAGGAAAATGCTATGACTGAACTTCCAGTGGCCATTGAAAATCATACACAAACTGAATTAGTTGTGGCCAACTCTGTGGATGGGATGGAGTATTCTGCTGTGGTTGCTAATCGCAAGGGGAAGAATGCTATGCCTACTTGGTCTGTCTCTCTCCGTCGGAGTACCAGATCCAATAAATATGATGGTTTTAAGGTCCTAGCTATAACTAACACCAAGCCAAGAGCTTCCAAGGTGAAGCCCAGGATCAATCCATCTGCAAAGTCTTCAGCGGTTATTACTGAACTTGAAGACACTTCTGAAGTTCCACCACCGACACCCATTGCAACGATCCAGCTTGTGGGTACTGTCAAGTGTGCCATCCCCGCTGCGGAGCTTTCTGAAGATGCTCTCAATGAAGTTCAGGAGAACACTTCTCGTAATCCTTCCAGTGCTTAGGCCTTCTCATTTATCTTATGGTTCTTTTGGTTAATTGGAATGTGCTCTGTTGGAACGTTCGTGGTTTAAATTCAGAACCTAAGCAACTCGCTCTGTTTAATGCAATCTTCTCTAGTGGATGTGCCATAATATGTTTGCAAGAAACTAAGAAGCAAGACTTCGATAATAATTTTATTAAGTCTTGTTGCCCATGTCGCTTTGATAAGTTTGAATTTATTCCTTCTCGTGGGGCATCAGGTGGAATTGCCACTATATGGAACAACTCCATTTTCACGGCCACTGTACTTACTTCCATTGATTTTGCATTGGTCATTCGCTTCCAGTCCACACAATTGGCACAATACTGGACCCTAGTAAATGTATATGGCCCTTGCCAAGGGGAAGAACGCAGAGAATTCACCCAATAGCTTTTTGACTTGAATATCCCTCTCAATGAAGATTGGCTCATTTTGGGCGATTTTAACTTCATTTGAAGCCCAGATAACCGAAATAAACCTGGTGGAAATTTTGGGGACATGATCACTTTTAATGACTTCATCCGCACACAGAGTCTAGTTGAACTCCCAATCAAAGGAAGAGCTTACACCTGGAGAAATATGCAACTTGACCCACTCCTAGAACAAATTGATTGGTTTTTCATTAGCACCAACTGGACTTCATCTTACCCTAAGACTCTGATTAAACCCCTAGGTCAGCCGGTATCGGACCATATTCCTGTGTTGTCAGCATTGAGACTTCCATCCCTCGGTCAAAAATCTTTAGCTTTGAATCCTATTGGGTGCACCACCCTAGTTTTCTAGATACGGTCAGTAAAGCTTGGTCCAAACCTATTCGATCTGACAATATGGCCACTGTCATATCTCGAAAATTTAAGTTACTGAGGCATGATCTTAAGTCCTGGAGCAAAGGTATATCCAAACTCTCCATTGCTATTGAAAACTCAAACAGAGCACATTTTGAAATTGATGAACTCGAAAACAAACGTCATCTCACCATTCCGGAGGACAACTTTCGTCGCATACTTAAAAAACATATTTTGAGGCTTCTGGCTTACCAGAAAGAATACTGGAGGCGACGATGCACCATACGATGGGTCAAGTTTGGTGATGAGCAGCCTAAGTTTTTCCAAGCTATGGCTTCAGAAAGGTATAGAAGGAATAATATTGCATCTCTTACCACGGAAGAAGGAATTTGTGTCGAAGATCATGCAGGGAAAGAGGCGGTAATTTTCCAAGCTTTCAAAAAGCGCCTTGGCTCTTCTGCAGAACATGGGATGAAACTTGATCTGGCCAGAATCATAAAACGGGTTGAAGATCTCGATCAACTCACCGTACCATTCACACACCAAGAAATTGATGATGTAATAAAATATATGCCTGCAGAAAGAGCACCAGGACCGGATGGTTTCACTGGACATTTTCTTAAAACCTATTGGCACGTGATCAAAGAGGACTTCTATAAATTATGCAATCAATTCCATGACGGCAATCTGAACTTGGAGAGCATCAATGAGGGTTTCATTACCTTGGTACCAAAAATTAATGCACCAACTTCAATCAATGATTTCAGACCCATCACATTACTTAACTGC
This sequence comes from Aegilops tauschii subsp. strangulata, assembly GCF_002575655.3. Taxonomy (NCBI): domain Eukaryota; kingdom Viridiplantae; phylum Streptophyta; class Magnoliopsida; order Poales; family Poaceae; genus Aegilops; species Aegilops tauschii. Next base: position 302,622,773 of record NC_053041.3, on the reverse strand, counting down.
TATCTTAAGATAATCACCAAGCTACTTGCCAACCGACTACAAAGACTCATACTGAAGATTGTGCATCGAAACCAATATGGATTCCTGAAAGTTCGATCAATCCAAGACTGTCTGGCATGGGCATTTGAGTATATCTATCAATGCCAAGCCTCGAAAAAACCAATAGTCCTACTCAAGCTTGACTTCGCTAAAGCATTCGACACAATTGAATATGATGCCATGTTAGATATAATGCAACACATCGGATTCAATGCTAAGTGGCTAGACTGGATCAAGGCCATCTTATCATCTGGTAAATCTTCAGTTCTGCTCAATGGAGTGCCAGGTCGTCAGTTTCACTGCAAAAGTGGTGTGCGCCAAGGAGATCCGCTATCTCCTTTAATTTTTGTGCTGGCAGCTGATTTACTACAAGCTGTCATTAATGATGCTTTTATCCAAGGTGCGATTCAGCTGCCTTTCCCGTGCGCCACACAAAAAGATTACCCTGTTATTCAATATGCCGACAACACAATCATTGTCCTTCCTGCCTGTGAAATGCAAGCATCAACGATCAAGCAAATCTTGTCTGATTATGCAACGTCCATTGGATGAATATTAACTTTCACAAATCAACTCTGATCCCAATAAATTGCGATGACACTCTAAGTGGAAACATAGCCCAGATCTTTGGTTGCATCATTGGTAAAATGCCGTTCACATACCTGGGATTGCCTTTGGGATCAATACGACCTTCAATTCAAGATCTAATGCCGATGGTATGTAAAGTGGAAAGATGTCTTACAGCTACTCTCAACATGATTTCTTATGGAGCAAAACTATCTCTAGTTAACTCCGTGATCACCTCGTTGACTATCTTTGCTCTATGCACACTTAAACTACCCGCAAGCATACTTGAGCTGTTAGACAAGATCAGACGGAAGTGTTTATGGACCAAAAAACAGAACAAGGTGAATCATGCAACTCTCTGGCGGCTTGGGACATGATTTGCAAGCCCAAGAAATGTGGAGGGATGGGTATTCTGGACCTACGAACACAAAGTGAAGCCTTGCTACTTAAATATCTCCATAAATTCTATAATCTCTGGGACTTGCCTTGGGTGGAACTAATCTGGAACACTTACTATACCACGAAAATACCACATGCAACGGATGCATGTGGTTCCTTCTGGTGGAAGGATATCACCAAGCTCATGCCCATCTACAGAGGAATAACCAAGACCACAATCCAGGATGGACACAACACTTTGCTATGGAAAGACCTATGGAGAGATGATATCCTGGCTGATAGGTTCCCAAGAGCCTTCTCTTTTACCAGAAATGAGGATATCTCAGTCCAAGAGTTTCTAACGGCAGAAACACTAGGGGAAACGTTCCACCTCCCCTTGTCCGAATAGGCACATGAGGAATTGTTGACAATGCAACAAATGTTGGCTCCTATTAATTTGATCCAAGGAGAGGACAAGTGGACATGCATCTGGGGAAAAGGAGACTATACAGCCAAACAATATTATTCACACTACTTCAGAGAGATCGATGCCCACCAGTCCTACAAATGGCTTTGGAAATCCAAAGTTACCATGAAAATCAAGGTGTTTGGCTGGCTTCTCCTATCAGATAGAATCAACACGAGAAATATGCTCAAGAGGAGACATTACAACATCGGAGACAACTACACATGCCTTCTGTGTGACTCTCCACCAGAGGAAACATTGGAACGTCTATTTTTTTTACTTGCCCATTTAGCCAAGAATGCTGGACACAACTCAACATAAGCTGGCTCACGCAAGGCACAAGGCTCCACTGGATAGAAAAGGCAAAATCTACATGGAACAAACCCATGTTCATGGATACCTTTTTGCAAGCTACATGGTGCATATGGAAGGAGAGAAATAATAAACACTTCAGAGGGATCACCCCTTCAAAACAGTCTTGGATGACTCGGTTGAAAGAAGACCTCTCCCTACTTTGCTATAGGGTGGGAGAAAAGCACAGACCCTTCCTAACCTCTTTTATAGATAGTTTTTAGTTTCCTTCTTGGTCTTCCTTTAGCCTCCCCCCTTCCCCCTCCCCCTCCCTCTATCTCCATCATGGCTATGGATGTAAGGTTATGACTTTGTAAGACCTTTTGATACTAATTTAATACATACAGTAGGAGCCTCTCCTACTGTCTTGAGTGTAAAAAAAGACATGTATTCTATAAAGAATACTTATAACCATGAAACTTTTCATCATGATTTTAATTTTCAATCACATGATAGTTATTTTGTTGAGTTTGCTCCCACTACTATTGATGAGAATAAATTTGCTTATGTGGAGAGTAAAAAAATTTCTATGCTTATGCATGATGAAAAGAATGATTTATGTGATAGATATATTGTTGAATTCATTCATGATGCTACTGAAAATTATTATGAGGGAGGAACTTATGCTTGTAGGAATTGCAATAATATCAAGTTTCCTCTCTATGTGTTGAAAGTTTTGAAGTTACGCTTGTTTTGCCTTCCTATGCTAGTTGATTCTTGTTCCCATAAGTTGTTTGCTCACAAAATCCCTATGCATAGGAAGTGGGTTAGGCTTAAATGGGCTAGTTATATGCTTCATGATGCTCTTTTTCATGTTTCTATTCTTTATGTTTTATGCGAGCATCATTGAAATCACCATGCCTAGCTAAAAGGCATTAAAGAAAATCGCTTGTTGTGAGACAACCCAACACTTTTACCTACTGTTTTTGTGTGTTCACATGATTAAGCTATTGTGGTAATCATGGTTTATAAGTTTTGTTTCAATAAAGTGCCAGGTAAAGCCTTTGGGATAGTGTGGATGATAGTTGACTTGAATCTGTGCAAAAACAGAAACTTTTGCCTCCAGAAACAGAATTGCCTAAATTAACTGGAGCGTCGAAAAATTCTGACTTTTTTACAGATGATTCATATACAAATTGTCTACGTGGTCCTATTTTTCCTGAATTTTTGGAGTTACAGAAGTATGACCTTAATTCAGATCTTTACGTATTGTTCTGTTTTTGACAGATTCTGTTTTCAATGCATAGTTTGCTTGTTTCCTAGTTTCTATGACTTATATTGCTCAATATAAATTGTAGAAATGATATGCTACAGTAGGCATTGTGTGGAAACAATTCTGAATATTGTCTTTGACAGTACCAAAGTGAATGATTTGTCTTTATCGTACTAACCCATCTCACGAAGTTTCGTTAAGTTTTGTGTGATTGAAGTTTTCAAGTTTTGGGTGAGATATCGATATGAGGAGAATAAGGAGTGACAACATCCTAAGCTTGGGGATTCCCAAGGCACCCCAAGTTAATATCCAAGGAACATCCAAGCAACTAAGCTTGGGGATGCCCCGGAAGGCATCCTCTCTTTTGTCTCCAACATTATCGGTAACCTCACCTGGAGCTATATTTTTATTCGTCACATGATATGAGTTTTGCTTGGAGCGTCAATTTTTTTATTTGCTTTCTGCTATTTAGAATAATGTTTTGCATCTTTTATTTCAATAAAATGTCAAGGATAACCTTTACCATGCTTATTTTGCAAGTCTACATGTTGCTGTTTAAAAACAGAAAGTTTTCTGTCATTGTCTGAATTCTTCTGGACAGTCAGAACGTGATAAAATCTTGAAATTTTTACGAAATATGCTATGGTAAATTGTCTACAGTTTGGTAAATTTTCATAATTTTTGGATTTAGGGAAGTATGATGAATATTGCATTCTTTACAGACTGTACTGTTTTGGCAGATTGCTGTTATGTTTGCATTGTTTGCATATGTTTGCTTGTTTAATGATTCTATTTGAGGATAGGAGTATTAAATATGCAGAGACATTTAGTATGCAATGCTTAATAATAATTTTAGTGATTTGCTACAGTAGAGAATGATAAGGTTTTTGCATTGGTTTATACTAACTTATCTCACGAGTTCTTGTTGAGTTTTGTGTGGATGAAGCTTTTGGGATTTAGGAAAACCGTGATATGTGAGGAATTAAGGAGACACAAAAGCTTAAGCTTGGGGATGCCCAAGGCACCCAAGATAACATTTCAAGAAGTCTCAAGCATCTAAGCTTGGGGATGCCCCGGTAGGCATCCCACCTTTCTTCTTCAACAATTATCGGTTAGTATCGGTTGAGCCTAAGTTTTTTCTTCTTCACATGATGTGTGCTATTCTTGGAATATCATTTTATTTTGTTTTGCTTGCTATTTTAATAAAGTACTTAGATCTGAAAGTTTTTAAATAAAATAGAGTCCTCAAATAGTTTCCAGGGAGGCTAGGTAAGCGGCACTCACATCCCGTCAACGAAGCTCTTTTCTATGGAATTGCTCTAGTGCTTCACTTATATCTTTTTGAGCACGGTGTGCTTTAGTATTTTTGAAGAAATTCTCTCTTGCTTCACTTAAATTATTTTGAGAGATAGAAATATTATGCTCATGATCTTCACTTATATTTATTTGAGCTTATCAAAAGCAACACATGAAAATTAGTTCCAAAGTGATAGATATCCAAGAAGGATATAATAAAAAACTTTCATGAAGATCATTGGAAAAAATAAACTTGATTCCTTGTAATAGTTTGAGATATGATGATGCGATATGTGAGTCATGTTGATGAGTAATTATGCTTTAGTAAGAATATTGGTGTTAAGGTTTGTGATTCCCTATGCAAGCACGAAAGTCAATAGTTATGCAATGAAATTACATCCTACTTGTGGTGCATTATTCGGTGTTAATTATGCTCAATGCTTGCTTATGAGATTATTCGTTTCTTGGTTGGTCGCTTCTCAATCTTTTTCTAGCCTTCATTTTGCACTAAGTATGATCACTACTTGTGCATCCAAAGTCCTTTAAACCAGTTTTGCCACATGAGTCCACTATACCTACCTATATGCGGTATTCTTTTGCCGTTCTAAGCAAATTTGTATGTGCCATCTCTAATTTTCAAAATAAATTTCTCTTTTGTGTGCTCGTACCGCTCGCGAGGCGGTGAGGGGTGGCCAATATTTTCCATGCTAGATGTGTTATTCTCACAATGAGTGTTTATTCACTTGTAATTGCACGAGAGTAAGGCAAAGGTATTAGGGATGCCCAGTCCCGAAATGAAAAATGAATTTACTTTAAGTTGTCAAATAATAAATTCCTTGGAAAGTGTTGGTATGGAGGGCACCCGTGGATACGGTTAGCCATGGAAAGGGAAAGTATGGTGGAAAAAGGAATAAACTTTATTTTCTGTTTGGGAACCGCCTATGATATATCTAGCATGGAAAGTGTTGGGAGCTCTAAGTCCTTTGTTGGTGGGAAAAGTATGCCTCTCAAAATGTTTTTATCTCTCTTTTTCACTTTGAGCTCTGGCACCTCTACAAATCCCTACTTCCCTCTGCGAAGGGCCTATCTATTTACTTTATGAAATTTTTATTTTTATTTGAGTCTCCATCTTCTCTTATAAAGCACCAACTAAGGGGCACTATGACCGTTCTTGAGCATTGGATGTAGCTAATATGCGAGTGTGTTTCTTGAATGGATCAATGATTGAGCATGATGGGCTAGGGATAACTTTCTTTAGTGTTGATCTTTTGAAAGACATGGTTGCTTATTGATATGCTTGAGTATTGAAATCTTCATGTCAAAACTAGACTATTGCTTTGAACCAGATAGAAGTCCAAATGTCCATACTACAAAAGAAAAGAATATGTGATGAATATGATAGGTAGCTTTCCACAACAAATATTCCATTTTCAATTGCTACTTTATCATAATAAGTCTTATGAGAAAGAGTTGATGTTATGATGCTAGGAAAAGTGATTAAATTATCATCGATCAAACTTATGCACTTTGCTAGCATTCACACTTCATAAATTATTTCTTTTATCATTTACCTACTCGAGGACGAGTAGGGATTAAGCTTGGGGATGCTGATACGTCTCCAACATATCTATAATTTATGAAGTATTCATGCCAAGTTTACAACAATTTTATATGGTTTTGGTATGATTTGCATGGAACTAACCCGGACTGACGCTGTTTTCAGCAGAACTGCCGTGGTGTTGTTTTTGTGCAGAAATGAAAGTTCTCCAAATGAGCTGAAACTTTTTGACGATTTTTTTTGGAACAAAAGAGACACCCGAAGCTTCGTGGAAGGACCAGAAGGTGAAGGAGTAGGGCACAAGACACCGGGGCGCGCCTGGGCCCTTGCCTGTGCCCCGGTGGGTTGGCTCACCTCGAGGCCCATCTTAGCGTGAAACCAATGCCAAAAATTCCTATAAATAGAGAAACCATCAGGGGTTAACCTAGATCAGAAGTTCCGCCGCCGCAAGGCTCTGTATCCATGATAAACTAATCTAGACCCTGTTCCGGCACCCTGCCGGAGGGGGGAATCATCACCAGCGGCCATCTTCATTATCCCGGCGGCCACCACGATGAGGAGGGAGTAGTCCAACCTCGGGGCTCAGGGTTTGTACCAGTAGCTATGTGTTTAATCTCTCTCTATCGTGTTCTTGAGATGTCACGAACTTGATGTATCGCAGGCTTTGTTAATATAGTCGGATCATATGTTGTTTTCCCCTCTCTATCTTGTTGTGATGAATTGAGTTTTTCCCTTTGAGATTTCGTTGTTATCAGATTGAATACTTTTATGGATTTGAGAACACTTGATATATGTCTTGCAATTGAATACACGTGGTGACAATGGGGTATAGTATTGATTCACTTGATATATGTTTTGGCACTCAACTCGCGGATTCCCGGGTGACATTGGGGTAATCTATGCATAGGGGTTGATGCACGTTCTTGTCTTTGTTTCTCTGGTAGAAATCTTGGGGCACTCTTTGAAGTTCTTTGTGTTGGATTGAGTATTATGAATATGAATTTGCTTTGGTGTTATTTTAGTACGAACTCTAGGATAGATCAAACGGAAAGAATAGCTTTGTGTTATTTTAGTACGAACTCTTGAACAGATCGAACGGAAAGAATAGCTTTGAGGTGGTTTCATACCCTACAAACAATTTATTCTTATGTTCTCCGCTAGATAGGAACTTTGGAGTGATTCTTCATCGCACTTTGAAGGATGGTTATATGATCCAATTATATTAGCGTTGTTGAGCGATTGCACTAGCAAAAGTACGGACCCTAGGCCTCATTTTCAAGCATTGCAATACCGTTTTTGTGCCCCTTTACTATTTGCTATCTTTCTGCTTTTATTTATTAAGATTATAAAAATACATTTCTACCATCCATATTACACTTTTATCACCATCTCTTCGCCGAACTAGTGCACCTATGCAATTTGGCATTGTATTGGGTGTGTTGGGGACACAACAGATTTCTTGTATTTGATTGCAGGGTTGTTTGAGAGAGACCATCTTCATCCTACGCCTCCCACGGATTGATAAACTTTAGGTCATCCACTTGAGGGAAAATCGCTACTGTCCTACAAAACTCTGCGCTTGGAGGCCCAACACGTGTCTACAAGAATAAAGTTGCGTAGTAGACATCACACATTCACCAATGCTGCATCTTTATATGGCTTTGTTATTGTTGATGACTATTCTCGTTACACATGGCTGCATATCATCACTTACAAAACTGAAGTGTAGGAAGTCTTCAAACGATTTTCCTCGAGGGCTTCAACCAATTTCGGTGTGAAGATCAAGCACATCCGAAGTGACAATGGGACCGAGTTCAAGAATACTGGTCTTGATGACTATCTTGATGAACTTGGTATTACTCACGAGTTATCTGCTCCCTATACTCCTCAGCAAAATGGCGTCGTGGAGCGCAAGAACAGGACTCTTGTTGAGATGGCTCGCGCTATGCTTGATGAATACAAGACGCCTCATCATTTCTGGCCTCAGGCAATGGATACTGCGTGCCACATCATCAACAGGGTATATCTTCACAAATTCTTCAAAAAGACCTCATATGAACTCCTCACTGACAAGAAACCCAATGTGTGTTATTTCAAAGTCATCGGTGCTAAATGTTGGATTAGAGATCCTCATCACAATTCTAAATTTGCACCGAAAGCACATGAAGGTTTTATGCTTGGTTACGGAAATGACTCGCACACCTACAGAGTCTTCAACACCGTTCATCACAAGGTTGTTGAAACTATAGATGTGCCGTTCGATGAAACTAATGGCTCACAAAGAGAGCACCTACCTCCACTACAAAAAAAGACACATCCGTGACATTTTGGGCCGAACGAATTTTTTTCTGTCATACATATGACACTTCTATGACGATAATTGTGACAAAACCCGGTATCATCATAGATGTGGTGGGCTCCTACTTCTATGACAAAAAATCTTGACAGAAAATGGGCTTTTCGTCCTGGGCAGGCCGGAGACGCAGCTGCATGGCATTCTTTGGGCCATCCATGACGGAAAAAACCGTGGTAGAAGCGAGGGCGAGGAAAATTTCGGCGAGTTCCCGGTTACGGTGGGAGGTCGGGGGCCGAGCGATGCGCGTTTCTCTCGTACACGTACGCGCGTGTGTGCGAGGCGTTGGCTCTAACTAAACCCAAGCGAGGCGTTGGGCTCTAACTGAACCCGAGCGATTGCACTGTAGGCTATGCGTTACTAAACCCGAGCGATCGATCGATGGCTGTTAACTGAACCGAATCGAGAGATTCCTTCGCTACTGCTGCTAACTGAAGCCGATCGATGCTGCCTCTGGGATGAACAGTGAGTGTTGCGGGGGGGGGGGGGGGGAGGGGGTTGGATGAACAGTGAGCGGTGGCGTTGCCTCTGGATGAACATGACCCCGTGGTGTGGAGGGCTGGATGAACAGTAGACGGTGGAGGGGTGCCCGTGGAGGGGTGGTTGAATAGTAGCCGGTGGAGTAGCACGCGGTGGAGGCTGGATGAACAGGAGCCCGTGGAGGCTGGAGGAGGTCGACGGTAGCCCGTGGAGGTAGGAGGAGGTCGACGGTGGAGATGAACAGTATCCCGTGGAGTCCCGTTTTGCGGTACGCCACACCCCTCCCGATGAACAGGACCCCCGTTTCGACCGTAGGAGGTCCGTTTCGTCCGTTTTGCGGTACGCCACACCCCTCCCGATCAACAGGACCCCCGTTTCGACCGTAGGAGGTCTGTTTCATCCGTTTTGTGGTACGCCACACCCCTCCCGATCAACAGGACCCCCATTTCGACCGTAGGAGGTCTGTTTCCTCCATTTGGCGGTACGCCACACCCCTCCCGATCAACAGGACCCCCATTTCGACCGTAGGAGGTCCGTTTCCTCCATTTTGCGGTACGCCACACTCCTCCAGATCAACAGGACCCCCATTTCGACCGTAGGAGGTCCGTTTCCTCCGTTTTGTGGTACGCCACACCCCTCCCCATGAACACGACGCATTCCGTTGCCTCCCCATGAACACGATGCATTCCGTTGCCTCCCCATGAACACAACGACGACGCTGTTTCTCCGTTCCGACCCAGCCATGTACACGAGCCCTGGCCGTACGTATGCGCGAGTAGGCGTTCGAGACCCCGCCCGTATGTACACATATGTGGCCGTATTTTCTTTCTTGCACCCTGGCCGCTGTACGTACGTGTACGTGCTACGTGCGAGCCTCTACTACGACACGTACGCGCCTCTACTACGACACGTGCGCGCCTCTACATCCACCAGTATATATGTACGTACACGTTCGCGACCAGAACGACAACGCTACGTACGCTTTGACCAGGTGGGTCCCGACTGTCTGGCACTTCCTTGCCTGCGAAGATGTAGCTGGTGGGTCCCAGCAGTCAGGGGGGCGAATCATTTTTTTGCTCGGACGCACTTCCTTGCATGCGAAGATGTAGCTGGTGGGTCCCAGAAGTCAGGGGCTAACGTTTTTTTTGCGAAATACGGTGGCCCGTCTAGTGGGTCCCCGCTGTCAGGTGGAGGAATAATTATTTTGCACGTAATAAGGAGGCACTTCCTTGCTGCGGCCGTGGACCCAGCTGTCAGCCTCTCCACGTACAGTCCACGTCCGATGGAAGCCGTTCCTTGACCACATTGACCACGCCGCGCCGAGAGCACCAGGGCGGTGGACGACGACGAGGCCTAGGAAGGGGACGACGCGGAGCCGGGGAAGACGCGGCAGTGGATGCTCACGCGTAGAGGAGTACGAGGGTTCACTGGTTCGCTGCGGTGTGAGGCTGCCGTCGCCGCAGAATAAAAGGGGGTGTGGGTGAGTAGAGGGATGGCCTGGCCAGCGGTGGGAGTAGTAGGGGCGGTGAGGCCTCCGCCGCATCGCAGCCGGCCACGGGAGGCAGGAGCACGAGGCACGACCGGCGCTGGTTTGGGCGGCTGGAGCAAGAAGACCAGAGGTTGAAGAAGCACTACGGCCGTTGGATGGACATCGTACGGTCACTGGAGCTAGAATCGTGCATATTGACTAAGTTGACAAAGCCCTCCGTCCCCGTCAACTTAGTAGGCCCACAAGTCAGCCTACCACTATACTGGGTCCCAGCTAGCAGGGGGAGTATTCATTTTTTTGTGCATAATAAGGAGGCACTTCCTTGCGTGCGAAGATATAGCTGGTGGGTCCGAGCTGTCAGCGGTGGTAACATTTTTTTCGCGAAATACAGAGGCCCTTTCGGTGGGTCCCTGATGTCAGGTGGAGGAATAATTATTTTGCGCGTAATAAGGAGGCATTTCCTTGCGTGCGGTCGTGGACCCAGCTGTCGGCCTCTCCACGTACAATCCACTTCAGATGCATGTCGGTCGTTGACCATGTTGACCAGGCCGCGTCGAGAGCACCAGGACGGTGGACGACGGTGAGGCCTAGGAAGGGAATGACACGGAGGCAGGGAAGACTAGGCAGTTGTTTCCCACGCGGAGGGGAGTACGACTGTATGAGGGTTTACTGGTTCGTCTGCCGTCGCCGGAGAATAACAGCAGGTGTGGGTGAGTAGAGGGATGGCTAGGCTAGCGATGGGAGTACGGTGGGGCGGTGAGGCCTGCGCGGCAGCACAGCCGGCCGTGGGGAGGAGGGAGCAGGCAGTCCCACCGGCGCTTGTTTGAGCGGCTGGAGCAGGAAGTGCAGAGATTGAAGAAGCACGACGGCCGTTCGATGGACATCCAACAGTCACTGCTTGTGCGTCAACCTTTTTTTAGGAAAGCCTCAAATCTGTGGAAAACAACATACAGCCCATCTGCCATTATTTCTAATAATTTACAGCCCATTTGCTAATTATTAAGGTTTTTTGGAGCCCATATTCTTTTTGTTAGCATTACAGCCCATATTGTGGCCACGGTTAAAAAATTATACGAAATTTTGCATATTTCGGTGCGGTCCGAACTGTTTTTAATCCCAAAATTTCGACTCACATTCAAACTGATTTTAAAAATAAATGTATATCAATATAAAATCCAACAAATTCTCCACGCATAAAAATTAATGTAATTTAAAATCTTGAAATGAAAAAAAGAGATTTGAAACTAATTGCCGGTTTGATGTGTTTTAAAAATGTACAACCCATTTCTCATTACTGATAGGCCATTTTCTCGTCCAGCCGAATGAAGCGCTCCTCGTCTTGAAAGATTTGCAGCCCAACAGGCCTGACAAAGCAACTTACTTGGCAAATCACAAAAAAACTGGGCTGTGGCCGTGGACCCAGCTGTCAGCCTCTCCAGGTACAGTACTCTTCCGATGGAAGTCGGTCGTTGACCACATTGACCACGCCGCGCCGAGAGCACCAAGGCGGTGGACGACGGCGAGGCCTAGGAAGGGGACGACGCAGAGCCGGGGAAGACGCGGCAGTGGATGCCCACGCGGAGAGGAGTACGAGGGTTCACTGGTTCGGCCGCGGCGTGAGGCTGCCGTCGCCGCAGAATAACAGGGGGTGTGGGTGAGTAGAGGGATACCCTGGGCCAGCGGTGGGAGTAGTAGGGGGCGGTGAGGCCTCCGCGGCATCACAGCCGGCCACGAGAGGCAGGAGCACGCGGCATGACCGGCGCTGCTTTGGGCGGCTGGAGCAAGAAGACCAGAGGTTGAAGAAGCACTATGGCCGTTGGATGGACATCGTACGGTCACTGGAGCTAGAATCGTTCATATTGACTAAGTTGACAAAGCCCTCCGTCCTCGTCAACTTAGTAGGCCCACAAGTCAGCCACCCACTATGGTGGGTCCCAGCTAGCAGGGGGTATTCATTTTTTGGTGCGTAATAAGGAGGCACTTCCTTGCGTGCGAAGATATAGCTGGTGGGTCCGACCTGTCAGCGGGGGGAACGTTTTTTTCGCGAAATACAGAAGCCCTTCCCACGTACAGTGCACGTACAGTGCGTTATAAGGAGGAACTTTCCTTGCGTGCGACCATGGACCTCGTGGGTCCCAGCAGTCAGGCTCTCCATGTACAGTCCTCTTTCGATGACTCTCGTATGTTGACCACGCCGCGCCGAGCGCACCGAGGTGATGGACGACGGCGAGGCCCCAGACTGGAACGACCCGGAGATGGGGAAGACGCGGCAGTGGAGTCGTAGACGGAGAGGAGTGGGAAACTTGACTGGTTCGGGTGCGGGGTGGGCCTACACTCGGCAGAGAATAACAGGAGGTGCGGCGTGGAGGGATGGCCTGGCCGTCGGCGGGGTAGCGTTTCTCCGAGGAGCGCAAAACAACGCCGCTGGACGCCGAAGGCTGGAGCAGGCGGTTTCGGCAGCGCTGGGGGAAGAAGACGAGAGATTGAAGAAGAATGCCGGCCGTTGGATGTAAATCCAACGCCTTCTTAGGCTTCGACCTACTGGCCCACATGTCATCCAGTCCATTTGTTTTTTAGTCCATTTGGTGGGCTGGGTGAAACAATGATGTAGCATCTATGCAGCCCGTTTAAATCCCATTTGCATTTTTCTCGAAATCCGCGAACTTGCTAGGCTGGGTGAAAATATCATGTTGGGCTAGACGGAGAAATGTTATAAAAACATAAACACATGATTGCACGTGAGTAAAATCTTTGCAAGCTTATGTACGCAATCACTAGGAGTTAACTTGCCAATTTATATATAAACAATTATTATTATTATTTTGTAAGAACTTTCAACTTACGACATAAAATATCATTTTAATTTGATGAGTTAATAGTACGTGGGGTATTATTATTTTTAGGCTAGACGTGGGACAGTTGAGTTGGTTCTAGGGGAAAGTACTGGGAGAAAACTCAGTTTACATCAAAAAAGAAAGTGGGAGAAAATTCAGAGACCTGCTGGGTCCACCTGAGGAGGGGAATATGTTGGGAGGAAGGTGATTCAAAGCACGGCAGTCGAGTGAACTAGTTTTTTTTACGGACAAGTGAACTAGTTTACATACATAAGCAAATAGCCACTAAAAAAAGCAATCAGGTTAATGGGTTCTTAAAAGAAATATTTTGGACAAAACAGATAATTACGACACATAGGCTAATGCATGAAACACTCATATGATAAAGGTGCTTATAAACAGATAAAGTACAACATCTAGACCTTCCTAGCACGCTTGATCATGACGCTGCGGCTGTCCGTGTACTCGTCGGTTATGGGAAGCAGACACGCCCTCATGTCCAAGATCTGCCTGTACATGTCGTAGCATGCGTATGCGTCCTTGGCCGCGTAGGTTATGTACGCTAGATTCAGAGGTAACTCTCACGTGTTCAGGTCATCTTATTTCATGTTGGCGTATCAGGGGTCGATGATGGTCTCAGCGAGGTCAACCACGGAGTCCTTCTCCTGCCCGTTGCTGATGATCTTGTATTGCTTCTGGATGTCGACAAGCTTGTTGCACCAGATGGCCGAATCGTCGCGTTCTTCCTTCTCTCCACCCTAGCAAAGGTGAAGTCGGCGCTGCCGATGAAACGGGCGAATGCTCCAGAACCTGGTGCAGCCATAGGACTGAGGGGAGGCAGAGCTTCACCGAGTCCGTATCGTTGGTGTACATCACATTCAACTTGGTGCAGCCATAGGACTGAACGGCGAACTCAAAGGGGAACTACTTGCTGAAGTCCATATCCAGCAGGCTCACCCCTCGGATCGCCATTGGAGTCTCTTCGAGTGAACGAGTGTGTAGGCGGCGGCAGCAGTTCATTTTTCAGCTCTTGGGGAACTGGATTCAACAGTAAGCTGAGTGTGTACAGGCGACAACAGTTACTACCCCTCCCTTGTCCGCTGCACGCCCGGCAGAAGATGCACCCTCGGCCACACGTCGGTTCACGAGCGGGTCTGTATTGGTACTGTAATAACAGGAGTTAGTGGTCACTTTACTTAAATTTAATTAGCTTTAATAGAAATTTATACTTAAAACAAGCATTGCATTCGCTTGTTCTATCAGTGCCACAGGATCAACATGCACAACAATTAGAATTATTATTCTCAGGACGCACACGATCAGCACATTTGTCGCACTTTCACAAAGATAATACTACTAAGTTTGAACTGCTTGTTATTGTTGTTGTCCTCTGCATCATCATGCCATGTTTCCCAGCTTGCAAGATTCAGAACCAACAAATAAGATCCAAATAATAAGTACAACAAAGATGCCTACACATCTCATTGATTCCCAGCTTGCAAGAGTCAGAACCAACAAATAAGATCCAAATAATAAGTACAACAAAGATGCCTACACATCTCCTTGATTCCCAGCTTGCAAGATTCAGAACCAACAAATAAGATTCAAATAATAAGTACAACAAAGATGCCTACACATCTCACTAATTCCCAGCTTGCAAGATTCAGAAGCAACCCATTAGAGCCTTTTGATAAAGTGAATATCGGGATTAAATCCATCTTGGCTAGCCATGTCATACAATCGAAGAACTTGGCGAATGCTCTTGACCGTCACAACATCTGTAGTTGAGTACCTGTTTGCACAGCACAGATAATAAAGAGCATGATTACTATAATACTGGCACTATTGGAAGTCAACCTGTAGCTCCACTCGATGATTCAATTCATGCCACTTTTTCTGCAGTTCACTTGAAATGAAGTAAAAATTGTATCATTCAGCTAGCAAGAAGTACTTGCTCTTGTGAGCTGGCAGGTTCTTCTTTAGTAGTTGCACAAAAATTGAGCAACAGTAAGGTTGGCTGTCCGGCTCATGTAAGGTGCAACTATAATTTTCTTATCCTTTTGTGCAGTTCCACTAAAATAAAGTGCCATTGTGGTGACAGTGATGGCTCCATCTTGCAAAGGCTAATAAAATGTTGCACGAGATTACCAGCAGAACTTGACGGAGATTTTGGAAACTCCAATCACCATTTTGTGCAGTTCCACCAAAATTGAGAGATGTTGCCCACGTGACATTTTAGTTGAACTGCACAAGACACTCATTCCAAAAAAAGTGTTTTGTGCAGTTCACCAAAAGGTCACAATAGCAACAAAGTGAAATGGATATCCCTATCTGCACAAAAAGATAGAAAGTAAACAGTTGCTGGTCAGTAAGAATATACGAAACATATACAAAATGAAAAGAAGCATCTTAATTATGTTCATGGCAATCACGCAAGGACAGTAGAAATTTTAAAATGTCAGCAATGCTTCATGTTACCAGAAGCATTACGATCAACAATGAGATTCCTCAAATATGGGATTACTTTAATGGTGGCATTGCTTGTTTACCAGACACAGTAAATCAACAGCAGCTAAAGAGTTGGTTTAAGGGCATGGGACTGTGGGGGCACCAGGACATCAGCAGCGTAAAGGAGCAACTTACTTATCATACTGGGGAAAACAGCAGGAGTGCCATTTGTAACACAGTTTAGTTGCATCTTATTACTGGAGGCATTAGATTAACAATAACACTGGTTAGACATGTCCCTAAGGTAACAGTGTGATCGCTTCATTTTACATGCGCCCTTACATTAACAACAGCAAAAGGTTGGTATAAGGACATGTGACAGTGGACACATCAGCACAATGTACCTACAAGGAGGCATAAAGTGGTGATGCCGAGTTTGTTCATGCTATGTGAGGGCAGCAAACCTAATCCTGGAGACCTTGTACTATGTGAGGGCAGCAAATCTAATCCTGGAGACCTTTTACTATGTGAGGGCAGCAAATCTAATCCTGGAGACCTTTTACTATGTGAGGGCAGCAAATCTAATCCTGAGACCTTTTACTATGTGAGGGCAGCAAATCTAATCCTGAGACCTTTTACTATGTGAGGGTAGCAAATCTAATCCTGGAGACCTTTTACTATGTGATGGCAGCAAATCTAATCCTGGACATACTCTGTTGACTTGTCCACCAGCCGCCACTTTCTATCATTTTTTCAACCAATAATAGATCTGTTCCTTATCCAGTTTGTACTGTGTTTTCCCATTATTTCCCTTTTCAACCAAGAGACCGGTTGGGTATCCGGTCTCTACTACTTTCACCATATTATTTCCTCTTTGAATCAAGTCCTAGATTCATGCTACAACTTTCCCCCTTTCTTCGTTGTTTGAACAAAGCCCTAGATTCGAATCCATGAAGTAGCTTTACCTCTAATAATACTAAAAATTTAGGTGGCTTTGGAAGAGCTGATGGGAGTAGAAAAAGATGCACATGCAGACACGTGGGGAGCTGGGGCAATAGAGCAAGGCCGCTTTCGAAGAACTTATACCCGAGGGTCGCCGGGATGTCGGCGGCGGCTGGTCAGATCCGCGGACAATACGGCAGGGAGGAAGAAGGGTCGGAGGACCTCCCGAGCCGGCACTGTGTCGGAGAGAACGGCACAGGCAGAGGATCGGGCCCCTCCGGCAGCTGTGGGTTTCCTCCCTCGGCGGCGATGACCGCGTGAACGATGCACCTTTTAGTCCTCTACACACACCGGCCGAAGGGATCCGGCTGGATCTGTGATCAGCGGTGAGTAGAGAGAAAATGTCGCTACCGTTGTCTTGTTTATATCTGGAGAGGATGAGAGAATGAAGAGAGCAACCCTAGTAAAGCAAGCGCTCGGGCCCCTGCGTCCATATATAGTGGAGTGATTATCTTTTTTCTCTCCACAACAAGCGTTTCAATTTGTGTACGTGGCATTAAAGAAAAGAAAGTCTCTATTTAAGGTGACTACTATACGAATCCTACTTACTACTAGTAGTACTACAGTATTGTTCACTTGTGCTCCCCGCCCCTCCATTCATTGAACAACCCCACGGGTGAATAAACATACAGTAAGTACTGTATTTATATAGAACGAACAAGCTCGAACTATTTTCGCGTAGTTAAAATTTGAGGGCGGGGCTTTTCCTGGGCAGTACGCGCGACAGTTTTCGGGTAGGCGGTTTGACAGAGGCGAGGAGGGTGAGCGAGTGGGGCTGTGCGATTTGACGGTGCGTTACTGCTGGAAAGACTTGTGATATGACCACTCAGTATAGTCATGAATTACTGGCGCTCCGACCGGGGTGATGCCCCCTTCCGTTCCGCGCTCTAAACTGGTGCATGACACGTCGACCCGGATGCTGGCTCTTCCACATGTCGGAGTAGTAAGAAGGAGCAAAGAATGATGCGGTATATACTAGTACTATACTACAGTACTACTCAGGTCGGAGGAGTGCGAACCACGACAGCCGAGTGAACCAGCAGTGCGAACCACGGTAGCCCAGTGAACCAACAGTAGAAAACAATGTGGTGATATGGCCATAAAAAACAATGTGCTACGGTCCACACTGTAGCATGTACAGTAACACTCCTCTTTGTTTGGGTCCCTGAGTTAGAGCTAGTTTGGGTTGAAATAGCCTCAAATTATCGAAACAAGAGGGGTTAGTTTGAGCTAGTTTGCTCTAACCCAGCTAAAAAACTAGCCCGGTGGAGAGGTTCTAATTGGGTTAGTTATCCTCAGGCCCACTAAAAGAGAACTAATAAAATCTCCCCTGCCCGCACCAGATCGCTCCCCCCTCTCGCACGACTCCTCTCTGTTCCCCATAGGGCCGCTCGCCCTCTCTCTCCTCCGGGCGCCCTCTCCTTCCGGCCTCCGCCGCCCTACTCCGGCCGCCCTTTCCCTCCGGCCTTCGAAGGTCGCCCCGCTCCCCCTTCACCAGTCGTTTTTCTCCCACTGTCGTGCGCGGCGGCGGCGCATCTACCAGGGAGGTCGCGAGAGGGGTGAGTTTGTTCGTTCCTTCTCTGTCTCACGGCCATATCATTGATCTTGCTTGCTCTAGCGCTAATTCTGATTTGGAAAAGTAGATCCTGATCAAACTTGGTATAGATTTGTGGTGCACGCATGGAATTGTTTGATGCTGCTTGAGGAGGTAATAAATCTTTCTAGAGGCCCAAAGATTCAGGTCACCTTTCTAGGTATTTCAATTTCAGGCTTGCATTATTTCTAGAGGCCCAAAGATTCAGTTCACCTTTCTAGGTATTTCAATTTCAGGCTTGCATTATTTCTAGAGGCCCAAAGATTCAGTTCACCTTTCTAGGTATTTCAGTTTCAGGCTTGCATTATTTCTAGAGGCCCAAAGATTCAGTTCACCTTTCTAGGTATTTCACTTTCAGGCTTGCATTATTTCTAGAGGCCCAAAGATCCAGTTCACCTTTCTAGGTATTTCAGTTCTAGGCTTGCATTATTTCTAGAGGCCCAAAGATTCAGTTCACCTTTCTATGTATTTTAGTTACAGGCTTGCATTATTTCTAGAGGCCCAAAGATTAAGTTCCCAGTCGGCGGCAAGCGGCCCTGCTACCCATGCCGGTGTCGACCTCAACTCGCAAGGGCCAGCATCGGAGGGGTTCCCGGGGCTTGGGCTCTACAGAGCCTTCCTCCAGAGCGACGATGGCGAGCTCCTCCCTCGGTGCGTGAGGGGCTCCGGGCTCCCTCCCTATCGTGAATGACTTCCGTGATGAGTTAGCTCATTCTTTGTTTCATGAAGTGTTTTTTATTTTGTGAAGCTTGATTGACGACTTGTATGTTTAAGTGGGATATCTCATTTGTATGGACAAAGTAAAAATTATCATGTTTTGCATGCTTGATTTGTATAGATGGTTCATTTATGTCAATTGTGAGCGGGAGGAGACCACAGAAGAGCCGGCCACACCAAGAGGGTGCTTGGATCCAAGGGACTTATTTTAGTCTGACTAAAAATAGTCTCTTTAAGAGGCTAAAGTTCCAAGCACCCCTGACTAAAGAGGGGCTAAAACTAGTGTTGAGACTAAAAATTTTTAGTCAGGGGTACCCCTACTAAAATGTGGATTAGTCCTCTCTCTCCTAATTTAACTCCTCTCCTTTAACACAGGCGAGTTCTGGATTGGAGGGTTTGGAGGATAATAAATGCTCATTAACTTGATTTTAGTCTCTTTAGTATTTGGATCCAAGCATGGGTGAGGCTAGCAAGTTTTAGTCCCACTACTTTTAGTCATGGAACTAAAACGTATCCAAGCACCCTCCAAATCCGGCAGGAAATAGGGTCCAAAGTAGTCAAATGATTGAGATAGAGCATTTATTGTCAATCTAACCCTGCCATCCATACACCTCTTTGGTTTAGAGTTAGTTCAGGGTTAGAATCTAACTCTAACCTCTAACTGAGTTAGAGTTCTCCTCATCTCGGTTCATCGCCATCATACTTTCCCTATTCCTGTGTTTTCAGTATCCTGCGAATCAAAGAGGCCTTTTTTTTGCGGGAAAAATCAAAGAGGCCCTTAGACTGGTTTCGGTCCGGTCATTTTTTATAAACGTGTTATGTCCAAAATTTAATGAACGTGCTCCGGTTTCCACGAAAATAATCCGGTTTCATGTAGTAATTCATTCATTTATTTATTCTTCTGCGGGGGGTTTGCATGTAATTCGTGATGTCTGAAATGTAAAGTACCCCGGCATATGCTCCGAGTCGTGCATGCACTACGACCCAGATGCTCTATGTCCCACATGTCGGCGAATGGGAGCACGTGGAAATAGCCTAGGAGTACATAAAGGAGGATAAATGCGTGAAATAATATGTACTGTGAAGCGTAGCCGCGGTTCGAAAAGGAGACCTAAAGTGATGACAGCTATAGGTCGCACGCACCCAACTAGTGGTACTAGACATACGACTAATTTTTCCCTCAAAAAAAAAGAGGCACGAGTGCTCAGTACTCCTATTCTATAAACACGAGTCCCATCTGACAACAGCATCCGTGCTACAGCTAGCTCTCCTCCCTCGTTTCTCTCTTCTAGTAATTCTAAACTCGGCCGACGCCCGGTGGGCGGGGTGGGTTTGCTCAACTGCGGCCCCACCTCACAGTGAAAATGTTACGACTGGAATAAAAATGCCATATACTCCCTCCGTTCATAAATATAAGCCTTTTTACTACTATTCCAAATGGAATACAGCATACAGATGTATGTAGACATAGTTTAGAGTGTAGATTCACTCATTTTGCTCCGTATGTAGTAGTCACTTGCTGGAATCTTTAGAAAGACTTATATTTGGGAATGGAGGGAGTACTATACTAATAAAACATTAAGGCCACGAGGCGATGCAGTGCTGGTTACAGGAGGCAAGAAGAGATGCATCCATCGATGACGTCCACCTCCTCGACTCAGGGAGCCGGCCCACCGAACGGCACCTAAGTAGCAGCGGCTTTCATGGCCAGGTCGACGTGCTTCTGAACAATGGCGTCCAAAGATTCCAGCCGCTGGAAGAAGGCCAATGTCTTTCTGTCCTCGTTTGCCTTGTAGTGGCCTATGTAGACGATTTCCTCGTAGACGTGGATGTGCAGGTCGACGGTTTCTTGCATGGCGAGGCGCTGCGCGGCGAGCGCGGCCTCGAGGTGCACATTCTTCGTCGCGACCTCCGGCACTTGCAGGGCCACCAGGGCTTGAAAGAGTTCGTTACCATGGAGGCCGATGAGGGTGGTAGGCAATGAGGAGCCTGGGCGCGCGGGCTGGAGCAGTACGGCAAGGTCGTCCGCGCGCTTCTTGACGGCGGTGAACTTGCGGATGGAGTTGACCATCATGTCGTCCATGCGAGAGGCGAAGCCGGCGTCGGCGAGGGCTACGATGCCTGCGGTCGCCAGCACCATCTGGAAACGCTGCGCGGTGCGGGGCCGCAGGCCGGCGCCTTGGATGATTTGGCACAACCGACTGCCGCTCGCGTCCATCGCCTCCATAGGTGTTTGTGGCTTCTGGTCACTTGGTCTTGGATTGGAGTGAGCAGTGTTACGCAGAGACTTGGGAGTAGATGAATTGGAGTGGTGGGGCGCCTTTATTATATGAGAGTCTAAACTCTGTTGCATTCACATCGTGCTGGCTCTATTCTGCTTCTCCAATTAATTCCCTCTGCATGTAATTGAGGATGCATCATTGACCGTTCAACGTCTCGGGAACCGCTACCCTCTCCCTCCTTGGCATTCAAGCACCTATGGACCCGTCGACGACGAGGTGCCTATGGTGACTTCGTAAATTTCAAGATGATAGTGCCGTGCATGTGTGCGTTCATAGGGGTGAGTGTATGCGCGTGTATATGAGCGCTTGCGTCTGTACTGTGTAAAAAAACGTAAATGCGTGTCAAAAAGAGACTAGTCAGTATACTCAATATTGTGCACCTCGGAGAGGAAAACGATAGAACTAGTACGTATTTATTTACGGTGCAGATTCACTCATTTTACTCTCCGTCTCGGTGTAGTCTAGTCACTTGTTGAAATCTCTAGAAGGGCAAATACTCCTTTCTGGTTTACAGGGCTATACTAGCAAGTAGTTGTACGTACTAGTACAATAGTGGGCTCACATAGCAATTTTCTCTCATGCAAGAGCCTGGCTATATGCGTGCTCCAATGTTCGCAACTGCAATATTCGGTTTGTGCTTGGCTCTTCGCCTCTTCGAGAAGACGAACAATGATGTTACTACTACTACTGCTTCTATAGTGTCGAATCCACTGCTGCATGTCCGTCCACCACGAGCGGGACGGATAGCTTGTTGTAGAAGTACTACTAAGCAAAAGCCTGTCCTCGTTTGCGAGCAACCGCGCGCATGGGTGAGGGAGAAGGCGTGTAGTAAAATCAAGCTTCTCCTTGTTGTACGAGTTGACGCGACACATCATAGCACTGGCCCCACATGCTTGCCTCTAAACTTGGCTGAAAGACCCGTAGTGTACAATATATTTGCTGCAACCTCTAATATTTACCCACCACAAATTAAAATATATGTGGCCGTATGGATCGTTCTGATGCAGAGGCCGGGGAGTCCCCCCTTTTCGAAAAAAACAAATTAAAATATATATTCCTGTCTTGACCAGATGAGCGTGCAAACTACAATCACCAGGGTGTCAGGTAGGGCCAGAAGACTATTTTAATTTTTTTAAAAAAACTTCGAGACGGTCACATAGCATGGAGCCGACCCCAATGATTTTAAGCTTATAGGCACGATACACGCTATCCTAGACTACTCTACACATGAAACTGCCACACGAGCGTCCGGGCCGCGCTTGGCTCTTCGCCTCTTCAGGAAGTCGAACAATGATGGAGTACTACTGCACTGGAGGAGTACTACAGTACGCTTCTGGCCATCTGACACCGATTGAACTGCTGCATGTCCACCGCGTGCGGGAGGGAGAGCGTGTAGCGAAAGCTTCTCCTAGTCTTGCCAGCCACCACGCTCATGGGCGAGGGAGGGACGCTCCTGCCTTTGCGTGTATGATAGGTGGGCCTGATAGGTGTGTGGCCAACCTGTCATACAGGCAAAGGCAGGTGCAGTTAAGTCCGTGAGGGAGAGGATAATCAAACTTCTCGTTGATGTACAAGTTGACGCGACACATCAAAGCACTGCACTCGATATATTTCAATAATTTGCGTTTACCGATGCATTAATTACAACGCATGCATGCATGCAGTGACTCTCCTTTTGATACTTGCATGTGTTTATTTAATGCACCTTGAAGTATTATAAAATATGTGACGATAAAGCTTTGTAATACCCCGGCCCAAGTCGAGAGATGGTTGTGCACGAGGAGGGCGAGATCATGCAGACCGAACAGGACCCGACGATGGAGCTCTCTAAGGTCTCGATGGACCTCACCGTGCTCCACTGCCCCTTGTGCCTCCGCCCCTTGACGCCTCCAGTGTATGAGGTTCGAATACACCTCGTCCGTTCGGCTGATTGAGCAAGGTGCAGGTTTCTTGATTGATGTGCTGTTCGATTGACTGCTGCAGTGCAAGGGAGGGCACCTGGCCTGCGCGGACTGCTGCGTCGAGCGCCCCGGGAACCAGCGGCAGTGCCAGAAGTGCGAGCACGGCGGTGGCTTCGACGTGCGAAACATGGCGGTGGACTCCGTGCTTTCATCGTTGAGGGTGGAGTGCCCGCACGAAGGCTGTGGGCTCTACGTCACTTACCACAAGCTCGCCGATCACCAGAGCGTGTGTCCGCTCATGCCCCGCAAATGCCCCGTGCCCGTCTGCAGCTACGAAGGCCCGCTGCCGGCGCTCTACCACCACATCAGCACCGTGCATCCCATGCCCGTGCAAAGGATCCAGTACGGCAAGGTGCTCCAGCTGCAAGTGCCACTGTCGGAGCCACGGCTCTTGCTGTTCGCGGAGGAGGACCGTCGCACGTTTTTCTTGGTCGGCGGCGTGCTCGACATCGGCGCGCCTATCGCCGTGTCGGTCGTCTGCATCAGAGCGGGGGCGTCCCCACTGCCGCACTACGTGGCCAAGCTGTGGGCGAACGGCCCGCCGGGGGAGCCCAAAGGCACGACCAATGCCGTCAAGGTGGAAATGGAGGTGACAAGCAGCAAGGATCCCGGCGACGTCGACGTGCAGGAGCTGACCTTCTTGACAGTTCCGCCCAAGTTGCTGGCCGGGGCTAAGCTTTTGTCCCTCCACATTCAGATTGACAAGCTCACGTCCTAAATGTTTCTATAGTGGCTTCTGTTTATCTTAGTAATATGCTAATATAGGGATTACCTTGGTCTACTTTAGCTTAAGAAATGGTGGGTTTTGGTGGCGATGCAGCAATTACTTCGACATCATATCAGTAATTTCCAACAGTAGAACAGATATTTTGTGTCTGTTGGATATAAAGTTCCTTTGGGTAAGAAGTACTACTTGTCATCAAAATGGATAAAAGGATATGTATGTAGACGTATTTTAGTTCTAGATACGTCCCTTTTTATCCATTTTGATGACAAGCACTCCCTTTGTTCCACAATACATGCCTTCCATTTGTCAAAATATAGATGTATCTAGACATGTTTTAGTATATAGGTACATCCATGATAGAGCCAATCGGATGGTTGAGAACACTACAATTCGTAGCTACAGATGTGTGTGTGACTCCTAGATGCAGAGGCCGGGGGTCATCATCCTCCTTTTCGAGAAAAAACAGATGCGTGTGTGAGAGGACGAGTGCGTGCTTGCACCTCTTCTCTTCCTGTATAATGTACTACTAAACTCAGAGTACAAGTTTTTGTGGGTGGCACGATGGTGCGTGCGAGAAGTCTCGAGAGATAGGTTTAATGCGTCTGAAAAAAGACTAGCCTAGAGCTCGCCACGCGGCTATTCCTGTCGAACGCTCCATTAACCGTAAGATATGTATACGACGGTGCCAGTTATTGCACGTACACAGCAGTACTCCCTCCTTTCCGGTTGATAGGGCTTAATTCAAAAATCTCACCAACCAAGATGGTGAGTGGTGGAATATTTTTTGTAGTTTGCAAAAGCACCTAATTAATGCTCTTATTTTTCTCAAAAAATTATGTTTATCAATGCATTAATTGCAATGCATGCATGCATAAAGTACATGCATTGGTCAATTTTCTCTTAATACTTGCATGCAATGATTTAATGCACCTTGGAATCTGAACATGTGTTGGGGAACAACCAAATTGAGCCTTATAAAATGGAAAAACTAAAATTTTGAGATAAGCCCTATAAAACCGGAAAGGAGGGAGTAGAAAAAGAAGTACTCCATCCGGGAATAGTGCCGCACTTCGAAACTAGAACCGTCAATAAATTTTGAGCTTGCGTCTCGTCACATTCCAAATTACTCCACGCTATATTGAATTGCAAACCTGTTCACACCGATCACAACCTAAACGGTTTCCCACTTAGGAGCGTATTAGTACCACGCTATATTGAATTGCAAACCTGTTCACACCGATCACAACCTAAACGGTTTCCCACTTAGGAGCGTATTAGTACTCGGTTATAAATACTAGTATGCCAAGATGACTGCACATTCCTCCTCAACTCCTCATCCACAAAAACAAACAAGTCATTCAACATCCTTCCCTTGCGTCTGCCATGGCCAGCGTGAGTTCTGGGTTGAGAGATTGCCACCAGGGAGAGGCGAGCATGGAAGCGGAAGCACGAGAGATGTCCTGCCTCGCTGCGAGAGCAGCCGACATGTCCTGTCGCGCGGAAGTAGCAGCACAGAGGTCCCGCCGCACCGCTGAAGCAGCACGGAGGTCCCGCCGCGCCGTCGATGCAGCAAACTGGTCCGGCCGCCCCGCGGAAGCAGCAGAGATGTCCCACCGCGCTGCGGCGGCCTGGGAAAATTTCTCGCGGGCAGGCGACGACTGTTATAGGCGCATGGATGCGATCGTCCATAGCCAGATGGATCAGAT
This sequence comes from Aegilops tauschii subsp. strangulata, assembly GCF_002575655.3. Taxonomy (NCBI): domain Eukaryota; kingdom Viridiplantae; phylum Streptophyta; class Magnoliopsida; order Poales; family Poaceae; genus Aegilops; species Aegilops tauschii. The sequence goes on along the minus strand of NC_053041.3, from coordinate 302,597,312 downwards.
CTCCGGCTGGGCGAGGTTGCAGGATGACATGAAAGCCTCGTTTAAATAGGCTACCGGCATCATCCGGCAACTAAGGGAGGGCAATGAGAGGCTCCGGGCCGAGCGCGACCTGCTGAGGGAGAAGATCGTCCGAAGTGCAGACCAGCAGGAGGAGACTAGTGCCTTGTTGAAGAGGACCGACGTCATCGTCAAGAAACTTATGGACGAGAATGACATGCTCCGCAACAAGCGCCAAAGGCTGGTGGAGGAATCCGTGGATGTTCTCAAGAAGCGTCTTGAGGACACGAAAGAGCTCATCGCCGCTCGCCGCGGAGACTAGTTCCCGCGGCCTGCAGCAACGCATCAAGAAAGTAGAGATCAGGGAGCCAGATCCTTGTCTTCCTTCTTCTTTTGCCCTTGTGTATTTCGGGCGTAGCCGCATGTGGCTTTTTAAATTATCTTTCTAATTATGTAAGACAATTAATCGTCCTTATCTTTCTGTGGAAGATCAATGTTGCGAGGCTGGAATGAAGAAAACTCTTGCTGTGGCGACCCTGGCATTGCTGTTCTTCTAGTTGCTGCCGGGCTTCCTTCAGTTTCCTGGTTTCTTTTGATGTAATAATCGGTTTAGGATGTGGATTGTGTCGTCGCTTGTGAAATGTTGGGTTCTAGCGTGGATGTCTGGCCTTTGTTGGCCTCTTGGGATGTTGCGATTTCAATCTGGTAGCTTTTAGTCCTTCGTGTTAGGCAGGAGTTGTGCTGAACTTCTTGTGAATTGTGGTGGTTTTCAGTAATGAAAATCGGAAGGGGCAAGCCCTTCTTTGATAAAAAAATTAATCGTCCTTATATATTCATCAGTCTTGCTATAAGTCACAGTAGATGCTATATAGGTCCGTCGGATCTTACATCAAGATCCGTGCTTTCAGATTTTCTTTTTTCTCTCTTAAATCTCAGTCGAGTGAGACATAGCCACGCCATTAAACAGAGGCTCGGGCGCCATTAATGGAGACCTTGGGAGAGAGGTGGACGACAGATGGAGGTCAAAGGGCTCTCCTCCCGATAAGCATGCGCAGGGGTCTGATCGCACGCCTCTCGTACTCAAATAGCTACCCTGCACGGCGCCTCCTAGCTAATAAAAAATGGGGACGCGTGGCGGCACGTAAATGGTACTAGTAAGTAGAACGCCCACGGTTTCGACAATACTTGTGTTTCCGATTGTAACGTGACAACACTTGTTCCAAAATGACTTTGTTGATTGTTAATGTGTGCGCCTTCGCAAATCGGACTACAAATTTACCACAGCATGTTGGTGCCATGTCATGGCACCAAGCCAAGTTTCATTATTTTCATGCGTGTTTTGGATTTACAGGAATTAAAAAACTAAGTTTCTCAATGTTTCCAACCCAGCCACGACGCCCAGAATTTTGAATTTCATTCCCATTTCTTGCATGGAACCTAGAAATTTACCCGAGGACACACATGTGATTTTTCAACCAACTTTGGTGCACTGGAACATGTGCTTGTATTTCAAATTTGAATTACGCACACAAAGGTGACACGTTCCCTCCCAGAACCACGAGCCTTCTTGAGAGAAGCTCCGATTTGCAAGAAGCTTATACCAAAATTTGTTCCTATTCGGCCAATTTTTTTACCACGGCATGGTACTACCATGACATGACAGCATGCCAAGTTTCATGATTTTAAAACCAAGTTTCTCAATGTTCTCGACCGAGCCACGATGCCCAGATGTTTGAATTTTATTCTCATTTTTTGCATGGGACCTACTCCCTCCTTCCATCTACATAGGGCCTAATGTGTTTTTCAAGATAACCTTTGACTATTGACAAGATTAATAGCACATGAGATGTATACTATGAAAATTATATTATTGGAAGCTCCTTTGACATACAAATTTGAAGGTATGCTTTGTGTAAGTTGCATGTCATATATTATTACTCTAACGTTTGGTCAAAGTTAGCCTCGAAAAACGCATTAGGACCTATATAGATGGAAGGAGGGAGTAGAAATTCACCCGAGGACACAAATGTGATTTTTCAACCAACTTTGGTGCATGGGAGCATGTGCTTGTAGTTCAAATTTGTATTATGCACATTAAATGACCAAAAACTCAATTATTGTGTAAATAAGGCCAAACGAAGCTGGAATAATTCCAAAATTTAACAGGGCACTCATGTAGTTCTATGTTGCCTTTGTAAATAAACTCAAGGGGACAACGTATATCGTTTCACACTCAAAGGTGGCACGTTCCCTCTCAGAACCACGAGCCTTCTTGAGAGAAGCTTCGGTTTGCAAGAAGCTTATACCAAAATCTGTTCCTATTCGGCCAATTTTTTTACCACAACATGGTAGTACCATGACATGACATCCATGCCAAGTTTCATGATTTTCAGACGTGTTTTGGATTTACAAGAATTTTAAAACCAAGTTTCTCAATGTTCTCGGTCGAGCCACGATGCCCGGATGTTTTAATTTTATTCTCATTTCTTGCATGGGACCTAGAAATTCACCCGAGGACACAAATGTGATTTTTCAACCAACTTTGGTGCACGAGAGCATGTGCTTGTAGTTCAAATTTGACTTATGCACATTAAATGACCAGAAACTCAATTAATGTATAAAAAACGACAAACGAACCCGGAATAATTCCAAAATTTAACAGGGCACTAATGTAGTTCTATGTTGCCTTTATTAAGAAACTCAAGGGGGGGGGCAGCATATATCGTTTCACACTCAAAGGTGGCACGTTCCCTCTTAGAACCACGAGCTTTCAAATCGGCCCAATTTTTTACCACAACATGTTAGTGCCATGACATGACACCATGCCAAGTTTCATGATTTCCAGGCGAGTTTTGGATTTACATGAATTTAAAATCAAAGTTTCTCGATGTTCTCGGCCGAGTCATGACGCCCAGATGTTTGAATTTCATTCTAATTTCTTCCATGGGACCTAGAAATTCAACCAAGGACACACATGTGATTTTTCAACCCACTTTGGTGCACCGGAGCATGTGCATGCAATTCATATTTAGATTATGCACATTAAAAGTCCAGAAAAGCAATTAATGTATAAAAAGGCCAAATGAACCCGAAATAATTCCAAAATTTAACAGGGCACTCATATAGTTCTATGTTGCCTCTGTAAATAAAATCAGGGGGGAGGCAGCGTATATCGTTTCGCACACAAAGGTGACACGTTCCCTCTCGGAACCACGAGGCTTGTTGAGAGAATCTCCGGTTTTGCAAGAGGCTTATACCAAAACTTGTCCCAATTCAGCCAAAAATTATACGTATGAAAATAGGGTTTAGATTATCCCAAACATCTCGCTACCTAGACCAATAATGTACTATGATTTGAATTCAACATAAAATGGATACAAATATTTGAATTGGAGAGCGTATGGTACATGTAGTTCATAGTGAAATATGATTACTGCTATATGTATGTTTTTTGTTATCAAGATAATATTTAAATTATTGTATAACTTGACAACAATCGTATTCAAATAAGGAAAATTGATTCAAATTTAGTCCATATGGTAGATGACAATATATATGTTCACATGGTGGAGTAAAATGTTCATATATGATGGAAGATCAAAATGTACGACTACATCAATTATAAACCGCAAGGTCACCTAACGATATATTCGAATTCAACATAACGTGGATTCAAAAATTGAAATTCGAGATCATGGCATCTGTAATCATATAAAAAGGGACATTACTCTTTCTTTGGTGGGAATTGATTTGTTTTTTGTTGTTGTTGAGGGAAGTGCGAATCGATTTGGTACTGTGCAGGGTAATCTTGTTCTCCCGATTTTTTCACATTTTGCTTGTAGTTTTTTCAATGGCATATATAGCAATATAGTAAAAGGGGACATGACTCTCTTGTGTCTTGTATGAATTGTTTTTTTACACGTTAAGTTTGTTCTGCCGAACAAGGAATCCGCACCTTGTTATCCCGAAATTTTCAAGCCCGAGTATCTTTTGTCTCACCTGCTTTGAAACTCCCGCTTCTTCAACCCGCGCCGCGCCTTGTTATCCCGAAATTTGGACGCGCGCGAGAACTCCCTCCTCATCCGAAATCGCTCCCGCAGCCCAGACACACGAAATCCCCCTTCTACCCCTCAGCCGGAAATGAAGCTCCACGTCGCGGTGTCAAAACCGGTGGGGGTACGCTGGTAACTTACCCTACATTTCGGACAAGCGCGTCCCTAAGCTTGGCTCCCCTCTCCCCCTTCGCCCCCCATTCGTACACCAAGGCCGCCAAAACCCGCGAAACCCCACGCTCCTCCGTCGGCCTCCCGACCGCCGCCCAGCCGGAGACTCTTCCCCGACTACGTCGTCCACCGCAACAGCTCGCCGTCCCTCATCCACCGCACCGGATGAGGATCCGTTGTCGATCTTGTCGTCCTGCGGGATCAGCCGCCCCGTCCTCCACCTCCAAGGAGCTGCCCTGACGTTCGCTTCGTCTATCGCGCCACCTCAATCCCCACAGCGCCGTCTTGACCTGCCCCACCGGAACCGCAGCACCCTCACCAATTCCTCCGATGAAGCCGAGGCCAACTTGGTGCCACCAAGGAGGTTCTGCACTCACCGCTGCATTTTATCTTTTATTCGATCTCACGGGGCTGCCGGTGCTCGATACCGAGCAGACATGGCGTGTCTCCATCGACGGCACCGTCGCCGGCCACATCATCCATGGCGTCTCTCCCCCATGTTGTTGCTTCCTCGGCGGCGACTTCCACAACGGCACTAGCTGTAGCTGCTCTGGCTCTCGCTCGCGCTGCGGCTCTGTTCTTGCTGTCGGTCACGCTGCTGCACTGCTCCTGCTTTCGTTCGTGCTGCTTCTCTGCTCATGCTCTCGCTTGCGCTGCTGCTGCACGACCTCCGGCAGCTACAGGAGTTGCTGCTTTAGCACTCACTCGCGGTGCTACTGCACGACTTGCTCTCTGCTAGTGCGTTCCCTGCTCGAGCGTCTGTTGATTTAGATCACTGCTTCTCTCCTACTAGTGCTCGAACGCCCTAAACATCTATTGCAATGCTCTGTTACTAGTTCAATCAGTTTCGACAGTAAAATTCAGTTTCGACTGTGAAGTTCATTTTCTTCAGTTAAGTTCAGAGTGAACAGTACTTACAACATCTGTCGGAGCGGCCGTGGCGCGGCTGATGCGTTTTACATCTACTCCCTTCGTGCCGAAATATTTGTCTTTCTAACATTTCAAATGGACTACAACATACGGATGCATGTAGACACATTTTAGAGTGTAGATTCACTCACTTTGCTTCGTATGTAGTCACTTGTTGAAATATCTAGAAAGACAAATATTTAGGAACGGAGGGAGTAGCACTTTTTGGTGATGTATTTTACATCATCTATTGAAGATGATATTAGGGTCCCACTTCAGATTAACGTTGTTTGTCTTGTCATGCTTCAGCCTCGTCGGCGTACACCTTAGCGGAGCTGCTCCAACGACAGAACCGTCCATCATAGCGGAGCAGTACCCTCGGCGCCGTTTCCAGAGGCCTCGGATCTTCTTCCCCGCCTCCGATAGTCACACCAGCATCATCACCATCCTCCACGTCCAACCCAATGATGCTGAGGTCCACAAGGCTATGCCAAAGAGGTTGTACACTCGTCGCATCACTTTGTTTCTCCATTCCTCTGTTCTTCCAATTCATGTGAGCCAAACACCCAGGTTGACTAAAATCCTATGTTTCCAAATGCTCTGCTTTGCACATGCATTCCTATCCTATTCCTGTGTTTTTCCTGTCCCTGCGTTTATAGAATCCTCCAATTCTAAGGAGCCCTTACAGATTTACTTCATTTTCAGATAGGCGTCAAAGAAAACTCTGTGTGTTATGTCCTGCTCCTGCCGTGCCGTCATCCACCCCACCTGAGGTGCACCATCGACAGAAGCGTTCACTGCAGCAAAGATCCCCCTGCAGACTTCCTTTCGCCGCCTCAGATCATCTTCCTCGTTGCCCGCAGCCACGCCAATTGCATTACCATCATCGACTGAGCAGATGAACCTGAGGACTACACAGTTCCGGAAGAGAGGTCGCAGTCTTTCATGTTTGCTTACGTTATACATCGGTTATTATTACCTGCTACTTTATCATTTAATCTTGAGTTTTGAATTGCCCATGGATCTCAGATTGAGCCAGCAACGAATAGTATCTGTCTACTATCTGGTTCATCTGGGGTCTTCTATGTGGTTCATGTTGGGTGGGCAACAAACAATAGATGATCCATTGTCTATCTTTTTAAACTGAAGCTATAATCTACCTGCTATCATTAGTTTTGGATCCATCCACTCGTTTGCTACCATCAGTCTTGATTTTTGCATGCACCCCTTAGGCCTTACAAAATCTAACTATTTTTTTATTATGCATGTCAGATATTGTACACAATCGTACTGAACATGTAGAGAAAAAGAGAAGACCGTTGCATGCGAATATAATGTCATGCAGACGCCGCTCCATGGTGGGCGAAGTGCCCCCCTCCTGCATTTCCAGATTGTATTCCAGAGGAAGATAACTATTCAGATGGAGATTCAGAAGGAGCCGACCACGCCTGTTGCCCACCTGAGGTGTTTGCTCTAACCTGGCATGCTGATGTTGGTCATATCATGCATATGGCGCCTTGCATTGCTTACATTATACATCTTATATGTCATCAGCTTAGTTTAGATTTGCTTTGTGTGAATGACACCTGTTTGGTTTCTATATCATACTCCCACTATTCCTAAATATTTGTCTTTTAAGAGATTTCAACAAGTGACAACATACAGAACAAAATGAGTGAATCTACACTCTAAAATATGTCTATATACATCCGTATGTGGTAGTCCATTTGAAATCTCTAAAAAGACAAATATTTAGGAATGGAGGGAGTATATGGGAATTATGCAATGCCATCTTCTTTAGCCAGGCATCATATACGTGAATCATGCAATGCCATCCTGTTTAGCCAGTCATCGTATATGTGAATTGTATTGTGCCATATTTTTTCCATAATGTATTCCATTTGTCAACAATGTTTATACATTCATCTACTCTTCCTGTGCATCAGCCATTTGAGTCGGTCATGGGAAAATCTGGAGTGAAAACAAGGTCTTCTGAGTAGTCAGTGCTACCTGTCGATGCAGATTTCTTGCTGGTTACAGATAGCTCCTCAGAGGAGGATTCAGAGAGAGATGACCAGTCTTATTCCCCCCCGAGGTGCATGCTCTAACTTGGCTGGGTTATATTGCTCATATCATGCATATGGTGTCTTGCATTGCCATGCCATCTGCTTAGATTAGACATGCTTTGTGTGAATGCCTCCTGTTTGCTTTCTATATCAGATATGTGAATTATGCAATGCCATGTTTTTCAGCCAGTTATCATATATGTGAATTATGCACTGCCATGGAGCCAGGCATCATATATGTGAATTATCTCATGCCATCTTTTTTTTCATTACGTATTCCATTTGTCGACAATCTGTGTATATTGAACTACTCTTCATGTGTATCAGCCATTTGAGCCGGTTATGAAAAAATCTGGAGTGAAAACAAGGTCTTCAGAGCAGGCAACGGTACCTGTTGAAGCATATATCTCGATGGTTACAGGGAGCTCCTCAGAGGAGGATTCAGAGACAGTTGACCAGTCCTATATCCCACCTGAGGTGTATGCTCTAAGTTGCAATGTTTATATTTCTCATATGATGCATATGGTGTCTTGCATTGCTTAGTTTAGACATCATATGCACAATATTGAATTCTATCTGCTTAGTTTAGAGATCATACATGCGAGTGCTAGCTGCTTAGTATATGAATCAATTATGTCAATTATATCATGCCATCCTGTATACTTAGACAACATGTATGTGAATTATTTCATCCCAACCTATTTTAGAAAGACATCATATAGTTTTGTCATGTCATCCTGTTTAGGTACTCATCATATGTTGAATTATGCCATTATATCCTGTTAAGTTATCCATCATATATCTGAAACTGTGTCATGCTATCCTGTTTAGTTAGGCATCATATATGTGAAATTGTGTCATGCTGTCCTATTTGGTTAGACAACATATATGTGAATTACCACATCTGTCTATCATACAATGTCTGTACGTTCAATTTCTTTTCTTGTTTATCAGCCATTTGAATTGGAGGGGGTGATGGCAGTATCTAAGGGAGCAAAAACCCGTTCTTCACAAAAGACAGTGCTACCCGTCGATGCAGATAGAACCATGGTTGTACTGGCCCACAAACTAGCCCCACCACACATAATCGAGACTCTTCCAGATTGCACACTTACACCGTTGGGCAGAGAACCAGCTACAACCCATCTAACCGCAACCCCAGCGGATAGTAACCCACTTATAGTTGACAAAGCACCATGTCCACCACAGAGTACCCCCACATGAGCAGTTTGTAAAGCTACTGCAGTGCCCAAAGCACGAAGACCACCACAGCTAACCCAAACTCCATGTTTAAAGCAGAAGAGCAACTGTTCTCAGGTCAGATTCCGTAGCTATGGTCCATACTCCTTTGCTGTTGCATCACTTTATTTACTCATACCAACTACTTTCGAATTTGAAGGATCCAATTGAAACTCCAATGGTGCAACAGGTATGTTTTAAACCTATTTCTTTAACTGGATTGCTGTTCTAACTTCTTGCTCTATGTTGATTTCAGTTTAAGTTGTATAAACAGCTATGTTCTCATGTGATGCACATTACAAGTGCTGCCAATGCTGTGTAGTTTCTCACACTTATATTCTGTCTATGCTGCTGTGTCCTAAAAGTATATGAGTTGAACTGTGTCTCTATCTTGATTAGGGAACATAAACTAGAATGATATGGACAATACAGTGACCATAGTACATAGATATATGTTTGTTTCATGCTGTTATCCTATCCACCTTACTACTGAACCGGTTTACCAAAATGAGTTTCGTATACTCAAGCTAAACCTGTGATGTGTCTGCTTGTTTCTCTTGTAGTATGCAAACAGAATATTGGAGAAGAGCACCCCACTATGCAATGGTAGAGAAAGTAATGCATATAAGGTTCAAGATAGTGAGACAACCCTGTTGGTCTCCAAGAAAGGTGATAAAAATGATCTTGTAGAGAGTGAGAAAACCCCACAGTCCTGCGTTGATGTAGTGTTCGAGTTAGTGGCCAGTACCGCTGGCACAAGCTCTTCAAACTCGCTGCCTGAATCACTTCGGCTTCTTCAGTCTCAGCTACAAGCTGAAAGGCATCAGTCAGCTATGCTGCGGCAAGAAGCCGAAGGACTGAGGAAGTCCCTGCAGAATTCAGATGCGTACTTTCTTGTGCAACAGCAAGCGCTGGAGGATTTAAGTGCCAAACAAGAGAAAGTTAATAGGCTTGCTAAGCATCTTGCCAGCATTATGGGTACCCAGGATATTGTTTCTTGAACTCTTCTGAAGTGGTTTCAGTTCTGGACTTGTTTTGCTGCAGCGTTTATATGCTGCTTTGTTCCCTATATTTGCACTCGTGGCGAACTTTGATGCCCAATGGATGTAATATGTGTAATAGCCGTGATAGCCTAGCATAAGTTGCTTGCTTATTTATTCCTTGTTGTCTTGTTTATTTTTTTGCTTGTAGTCAGTGCAGTTCTTTTTCCGCGGTTTGCTAGTGGCTGCAATAACCTATTTTTTAAAACTAGGCCACAATAACCATGGGCTAATATTTACTGTAGTGACACTGGGCCTCCTACGGGCCATAGAAACAGTGTGCCTTCTACGGGCCGTAGAAACAGTAGGCCTTCTACGGGCCGTAGAAACAATGGGCCTTCTACGGGCCGTATCATAAATGGGCCTTATACGGGCCGTATAATCGATTGGCCAAACATGGGCCAATAACAGGTCGCATTATGGCCGTAAACGGGCTAGAGTTGGAATCGTCCGTTCATGGGCCGACCATAACGGGCCATCGTTAATAGGCCGTATTTGATGACGCTATGAAAACGGCCCAACGTATTAACGGACCACAAACGGGCCGACTGTAACCAGGGGCTGAATTTGGCCCACAAGCAGAAAATGACAGTAACGGGCCGTAAGTAAACGAATGCTGGAAATGAGCCCAAGAATAAATGGGCTTTGAGAAGGCCGAAAGATAACATGGGCTAGAAACGGAATAACGGGCCGTTAATGGGTATAAAGTGATACACTGTTCATTATGGGCCAGTTTCACCACGGGCGTTAATGGGTGTAAAGTGATACACTATTCATTACGGGCCAGTTCCACCACGGGCCGTTAATAGGCCAAGAGTTACATAGGGCCTCATATGGGCCGAAAGACGTCATGGGCCATACATAGGCCAAAAGTGAAAACGGGCTGGAATCATATTGGATGGCCCAGATGACGCTACTGGGCCTAATTCGGATAGGGCGTAACGGGCCTTAGGTTAGCGGGCTGTAAATGGGCTATATGCGAACAGGCCGTTAACAGGCTTTCCATGGGCCGGCCCGCCACCTTTTGACGAAGTCAAACGGGCCGGCCTTTTCACAGGAATGGGCCTCTGTTGGGCCGTGCCACGTGTCGACGTATCATAGGCGCCTTCTGTCCAATGAGTGGATGAGATCTGTCCCAACGATGAGCCGACACGTGTTTCCTCCAGCCAATGATGATTTTACACGTGGAAAATCCCCATTGGTCGGGGCTGTTAACGGGTTATCGGATCCAAAACCCGACCCGATAGCTTAACGGCGTTCCGTTACGGTGGATGCCACGTGTCGGTCACCCTTGACGAAAGCACTTCCGTGACGCGCGATTTATCATCATGGAAGTGCACACTTCCATGATGATAATTTTGGTAATGTCATGGAACACTTCTACGACAGCACAGGTATGACTATCTTGATTCTGTCATAAAATCGTCATGGATGTACATGCATGACAAAAAACGCGACCTACTGTGAAAAACACGTATCATCACGGAAGTGTATTTTTTTGTAGTGCTCCCGTGCTAGATGAAATGACACCTGAGGAATCCATCAAGTTCAAGGCTACTGAGGATGTCATTCCTACCGAAAAATCTGCTGAAGAAGTCATTACAGAACGTGAAGAACATCATGCTGGTGCACCTGAGGAAAATGGCTCTGAAGAAAATGCTGAGCCTACTCAACGTCGTCAACCCGCTCATCCTCGCGTCGCAAATGAAGTGCAGATTGAGAGAATCAACGACGACATCAAAGCACCAGGTCCTCTCACGCGCTCAAGGGCTTCTCATTTGTCTAACTTTTGTGGGAATTTTGCTTTTGTCTCTATCACAGAGCCCACCAAAGTAGATGAGGCATTTCTGGAGCCTGAGTGGATTCAAGCGATGCAAGAGGTGTCGGAGTAAATGGCCACGGGTAGCCTAACCGACTCCCCCTGGCTCTTTGAAAAATTATCAGGCCGATCGGGCCTTCAAGCATCCAAAACACAGGGCCGCCTTCCCCTGGTCAGCTATCTCACAGGCCGACTACCGGAAGGCGACCCGACCTCAAAAACCTTCCCGAATATAACCATAAGATGGCTGACTCCCAGAAGCCGGCCATAAGAAGACCGACTCCTCGAAGCCGGCCACAAGTAGACCGACTCCCGGAAGCCGGCCAAGACTGCACCCACCAGGGCTGCACCCACATAACGGTGATGAGACGGGGCGTGGCCACAGTACAGCCTGCCACCCCCGAATCCCGGAGCATGCATGGCCACAGTGCGCCGTACGGGTCAGCCATCCCCCGTCCGGCGCGGCACTGTTGCCATGTTGACCGTGACGCCACCCACGACAGGCACCAGTACGGCCCGCGGGCGGCGGGCCCCTTCAGCCAGAGAGACGCTCGAAGGCAGCCAGGCCTCCCCTAGTCGGCCTGGGGCGTAGCCGGCTACCTCCCTCCCTCGAAGTATGTGCATCATTAAGGAGACAAGACGAGGTGAGGCTACAGTGAGAGCCCAGCAGGCGGCGGCACTGAAGCCATGCTTACCTCGACAAAGCCCTCGTCATCAAGGGCGAGGCAACAGTAACCAGCCACCGACAAGAACCCCAAGCGGTGGGGTCAGCCTGTCGACCAAGAGACCGGCAGCCGGCGGGGCCCACCAGTCGGCGGAGAAGCCGGCGAACATAGACACTGACGGCTGGGACCCGCGCCCAGCCGGATTACCATTGTATCCCTGGGGGGTAGGCCTATATAAACCCCCCAGGGCACCCATGCAAAGGGTTGATCTCTGAGATAGTTTTAGACACCACGTAGAGCGAAGAGGAGAGCTAGCCTTGCCTTTCTTCCTCCTTTAGCCAAACAGCTCAAGGAGCACTTGTAGCTACTTGTGTTGATCTAGTGATCATGCGGAGACCCCGCAGAGCAGGACTAGGGGTGTTATCTCCACGGAGAACCCCGAACCTGGGTAAGATTCGCCGGCGTGCATGTCTTCGCCTAATCCCGTTTCCAGGCACCGGCGATGTCTTACTCGCTCCCACAATGATAAGCCACCCGTTGGCATATGTCGCACCTACCACCCGACATTTGGCGCCCACCGTGGGGCTAGGTGCACCGTCGTCCGGAGACCTGTTCTGGACGGGAACCCTTTTCCTCCCCCGCGAGCTTAGCCAGCCCGCTACGCCCGATGGCGCTTGCCCCGACGAGCTGCAAGGCGTCGACGACGCCTGCGCGGCGAGCTGCCTCGCCGATCTTCTTGGCAAAGCTCGCATCTCCGACGAGCCTGCGTCCGACGCGGGCACAGACTGCCCCGAGAGCCGCCTCATCAGCCTCCTCGACCAGCTTCACGTCTCCAGCGAGCTTGCTGTGGACTTGGAGTCGGTCGGCTCCACCGACCCGATGCTGGTCGACTCCGACACGGCATCGCTTGACGCCTTCCCCAGCAACGTGGTGATCATCGACGACCCTCTCCCTCGAGACGACAGTGGCAGCAGCGCTGTCACTGAGGTGCTGGTCATCAGCCACGGCGCCGTCTCGGGCGAGAACGCCCAAGACGCCCTACAAGCGGCGCTGCACGACTTGTCCGTCCCCATCCCGGCCGACGCCGACGCCGAGACACTGGAGGCACGCCGCCTCGCCCTCATCGCGGAAGGCTAGAAGATAGCATCCATGAGACGCCTCACTGAGGCTCACCAGCGCGAAGTCGACCGCGCCGCCTTCGGTACGCCGCCTCCTGGCGGGCCGAGCCGGGCCGGCATCATTAAGAAGCGCGGCGCGGCCATCGCTAGCATGTTGGGAGCAGACCGCCCAGTCTATGCCACGCCACTCGAGAACCTGCGTGCCGCTCAGGCGGCCGTAGACGAGCTAAACGGGCTAGGGGGCGATGAGCTCCCCTACATGACTAGACGCATCCAGCAGCTGATCGACGCGGCCGCAGAGCGGCATGAAGCCGGCGCCCGCACTGAAAGTCCTCCCCCACACCGAGAGCATGGCACGACATCCTGGACGCCGACTGCAAGCGGCGCCCGCGCAAGAAAAGACAAGGAGCCGGCTGCTAGCCGCAGTCGGACTCGGCTCACCATCGAGCGCGACGCAGAAGGCCACCCCCGAGCTGTGGAACGACAAGGCAATCCGCCTCCTCCCCCGCCTCGTGGGGAGAGATATCCCACCCCGCCGCCTGTCATGCATCCAACTCTCGGTGGCCGACTAGGCCACCGCGAAGGAGTCGGCGAGAATGACGCCCGCCACCGGATCGACCGCCTAGCGCGATCCCTGGCGCTAGAAGAAGAAGATGATGTCGGCCCGTCTTGCTTTGGCCCCCGCATCCGCGACGAGCCCTTCCCCAAAGGGTTCTCACTCCCAAGAGACACGCCAAAATACAACGGCTCCGTGAAGCCGGAAGACTGGTTGATCGACTACTCCACCGCAGTCAGCATAGCAAACGACAACAGGCGCGTTGCCGTGAAGTACGTCCCGCTCATGCTTCAGGGCACGGCACACAGCTGGTTGAACAGCCTCAAGCCCTACAGCGTCAATAGCTGGCTAGACTTCACGGAAGTCTTCGTCCGCAACTTCACCAGCACATACAAGCGGCCTCCCAAGCCCCGCCAGCTCTCCTTGTGCGTCCAAGGGCCCAGCGAATCAACTCGCGACTACCTCACGCGTTGGGCCGAGCTCCGCAACTCCTGCGAGGGGGTGCACGAGGTTCAAGCCATAGAGTACTTCACCGCCGGGTGCCGAGAGGGCACCCTCCTCAAGCACCGACTCCTCTGCGACGAGCCGACTACCCTCGACGAGCTGTTGATCATAGCAGACAAGTACGCCACGGCCGACTCTTCGATGAAGACCGAGCTTCGAGTGGACGCCTCTGGAAAGGTGCTCGCTCCGGCTCCCAAGACGCCGGCTGGTGACTCCAACCGACGCCCTTACCAGAACGACAACAAGCGCAAGGCCCCTATGCCGCCTTCCACCAGTCAGCAAGTAGCCACCGTCAAAGACGAACAACCCGAAGAACGGCCCGCGCCCAAGAAGAAGGGCGGCAGGCCGGCTTGGCAGCCGGCTTTCTCCTACGAGCAAACCCTTGATGCCCCCTGCAAGTTCCACAGCGGCGCAAAGCCGTCCAACCACACGACCCGGAAGTGCCATTGGCTCACGCGGATCTCCAAGGGCGAGGGGCTGCTGCCGCTGCCACCTCCTGGCCCGCCGCCTCCAGCCCCTCAGCAGCCGGCTGTTCGACCAGCAGTCGGAGCCATTCAAGATGAGTTCCCAGATGAGCACGCCGCCTACGTCGTCTTCACAAGCCAAATCGAAGACAAGCGCAGTTGACGCCGATAGCACCAAGAAGTCAACGCGGTCGCCTCCAGCAACCCCGAGTTTATGCATTGGTGTGAGAAGCCTATCAGCTAGAGCCGGGCCGATCACCCAGAAGTGATGCCGTCTCTCGGCTCGTATGCATTGGTGTTGGACGCCACCCTCGCGGCAGAAAGGCGAGCTGCCCGTTTCTCCCGTGTGCTGATCGATTGACGGTGGAAGCAGCATCAACATACTGTACCGCGACACCATGGAGAAGTTGAACCTCAAGACGAAACAACTCATGCCAAGCCGGACTGTGTTCCATGGCATCATACCCGGCCTGTCCTGTTCCCCAATCGGCAAGATCAAGATGGATGTTCTCTTCGGAGACAAGGATCACTTCCGCCGAGAAGCGATCTGGTTTGAAGTAGTGGATCTAGAGAGCCCTTACCACGCATTGCTTGGTCGACTTGCCCTGGCCAAGTCCATGGCTGTGCCCCACTACGCCTACCTCAAGATGAAGATGCCGAGTTCAAAGGGGATCATCACCATAGCTGGAGACTACAAGAAATCCTCCGAGTGTGCTGCAGCCAGCAGCCGGCTGGCCGAGTCCCTCGTGATTGCTGAAGAGAAGAAGATGCTGGACCGAGTCGTGGCCATGGCCGGCAAGCAGCCGACCTTGTCCCCTAACCCCAAGGAATATGATGCTCAGGGCTCCTTCCAGCCGGCCAAGGAAACAAAGAAGATACCTCTGGACCCGGAGAACCCGGAGAGGTTTGCTGTCATTGGTGCAAACCTGGACAGCAAATAGGAAGGCGAGCTCGTCGACTTCCTCCGTGAGAATCGGGACATCTTTGCATGGTCCCCAAAGGACATGCTGGGTGTTCCGAAGGATTTCGCCGAGCACAAGCTACACGTCCGAGCGGATGCAAAACCAGTCAAGCAACCTCTCCGCCGACTGTCGGAGGAGAAGAGAAGGATCGTAGGAGAAGAGATAGCCCGGCTCCTGGCAGCCGACTTCATTATGGAGGTGTTTTTCCCAGAATGGCTTGCCAACCCGGTCCTGGTGTTGAAGAAAAACAATAAATGGCGTATGTGTATAGATTACACCAGCCTCAACAAAGCCTGCCCCAAAGATCTGTTTGCCTTACCACGAATCGATCAAGTGATAGACTCCACGGCCGGATGCGAGCTGTTGAGTTTCTTGGATGCGTACTCAGGCTACCACCAGATCAAGTTGGACCCAGCCGACCGCTTGAAGACCGCCTTCATCACACCATTCGGAGCTTTCTGCTACCTAACTATGACATTCGGCTTGAGAAACGCCGGTGCCACTTTTCAGCGTTGCATGCAGAAATGCCTCCTCAAGCAACTCGGCAGAAATGCCCACGTCTATGTAGACGATATTGTGGTGAAGACAGAGAAGCGCGGCACCCTGCTGGAAGACCTCAGAGAAACATTTGCCAACTTGCGCCAATTTCAGATCAAGCTCAACCCTGAGAAATTCGTGTTCGGAGTACCAGCTGGCCAGCTTCTAGGCTTTTTGGTCTCCGAACGCGGCATCGAGTGCAACCCAGTGAAGATCAAGGCCATAGAGAGAATGGAGATTCCTACCAAGCTGCGAGACGTTCAGAAGTTTACCGGGTGCCTGGCCTCCCTAAACCGCTTTATCAGCTGGCTAGGGGAGAAGGCTCTCCCCCTGTACCGACTCATGAAGAAGTCCACCCACTTTGAGTGGAACGACCAAGTAGACCAAGCTTTCCACGAGTTGAAGAAGATGCTGACCACGCCGCCTGTCCTGGCAGCGCCGACTGAGAAAGAGCCCATGCTCCTTTACATTGCCGCGACTAGCCGAGTGGTCAGTACAGTCATCGTGGTCCAACGCCCAGAAGAAGGCCGGGTTCAGTTAGTCCAGAGGCCGGTATATTATTTGAGCGAAGTATTGTCCACCTCGAAGCAAAACTACCCGCACTACTAGAAGATGTGCTATGGAGTGTACTTTGCCGCCAAGAAGCTGAAGCCCTACTTTCAAGAGCATCCCATCACGGTCGTATGCACTGCCCCGCTTGCCGAGATCATAGGCAGCCGGGATGCATCCGGGCGGGTGGCTAAGTGGGCCATTGTGCTGGCTCCTTACACGATCTTCTACCAGCCCCGCACCGCCATCAAGTCCCAAGCATTGGCCGACTTCCTTGTCGACTGGGCCGAGACCCAGTACCTACTGCCGGCTCCCGACTCCACTCATTGGCGGATGCACTTTGATGGATCCAAGATGCGCACCGGCTTGGGAGCCGACATCGTCCTCACCTCTCCCAAGGGTGACAAACTCAGATACACACTGCAAATCCATTTTGCCGCCTCCAACAATGTGGCCGAGTATGAGACGCTCATACACGGGCTCCGGCTAGCCAAAGAACTCGGCATACGCCGGATCCTGTGCTATGGCGACTCGGATTTGGTAGTCCAGCAGTCATCCGGCGACTGGGACACCAAGGACGCAAACATGGCGAGCTATCGATTCCTCGTCCAGCAAATCAGTGGATACTTTGAAGGATGTGAGTTCCTCCACGTGCCACGGGCCGACAACGAGCAAGCAGATGCCCTGGCATGGATCGGCTCCACCCGACAAGCTATACCAACCGGCGTCTCTCTCCAACGCCTCCTCAAACCGTCTATCAAGCCGTCTCCAGAATCAGACTCCATCTTCGTACCGCCTGCCCCTGATGCAGTCGGATCCGACTTGGGCAACCCAGCAGGCGGCTCGGGGACTTCGATAGGCGGCCCGGGGACTGCCGTAGTCGCACCCGGCTCGGGGACTTCAGAACCCAGCCCGGGGACTACAGCAGTCGGCCCGGGGACTGCAGCAGTCGGCCCGGGGACCGCAACAACACATCAGGCCGTGGCCGACTCCAACTCTTCACCACCCAACCCACCCACCTGGGTCATGGTAGCCGTATTGACAATAGAAGAAGTCACAGCTCCATCATGGGCCCAGCCCATCCTCAATTTCCTAGTAAACAGAGAGCTGCCGACTGATGAGATCTCGGCAAGACTAGTTCAACGCCGAGCCGGAGCATACACAATAATAAACAGAGAACTTGTTAAGCGTAGCGTCACTGGAGTCTTCCAGCGCTGCATCGAGCCAGAGAAGGGCATAGCAATCCTCAAGGATATCCACCAAGGCGAATGCGGCCACCACGCGGCCTCAAGATCACTTGTCGCCAAAGCTTTCCGCCATGGTTTCTTCTGGCCGACTGCTTTGGAAGACGCCAAGGAAGTAGTCAAATGCTGCAAAGGGTGCCAAGTCTTCAGCTCCAAGCAACACATCCGGCTTCTGCACTCAAGACCATCCCCTTCACCTGGCCCTTTGCCGTATGGGGGCTGGACATGGTGGGCCCATTCAAGACGGCCCGCGGCGTCATGACACATCTGCTTGTCGCCGTGGACAAATTCACCAAGTGGATCGAAGCGAATCCAATCAAGAAGCTGAACGGGCCGACTGCCGTGACATTCATCGCAGATATCACCACTCGGTATGGTATACCAGATAGCATCATCACCGACAACGGCACGAATTTTGCCAAGGGAGCACTGGCACGTTTCTGCGCGACACAGGGCATCCGACTGGACTTAGCGTCCGTTGCCCACCCGCAGTCAAACGGCCAGGTCGAGCGAGCAAACGGCCTCATCCTCTCCGGCAGCAAGCCCGACTGGTTGTACCACTGGAGCGTTCGGCCGGCTGCTGGCTCGATGAGCTGTCGGCTGTCCTCTGGAGTCTGCGTACTACCCCGAACAAGTCAACCGGCTTCACTTCTTTCTTCCTTGTATATGGTGCCGAGGCTGTCATCCCAACTGACATCGAGTTCGACTCGCCTCGGGTCACCATGTACACAGAGGCGGAGGCCAAGGAAGCGCGAGAAGACGGTGTCGACCTGCTGGAAGAGGGCCAGCTGTTAATACTCAGCCGGTCCGCCATCTACCAGCAGGGCTTGCGCCGTTACCACAACCGGAAGGTCAAGGAGGTGTTGCGGCACCCGAGCCTTCTCTTATTGACAGTCGCAGCTCGAAGAACCGACTGTCCGACTGGCAAGAGCCAAAGGCAGGAAAGGATGCCCACACGAAAAACGGCTAAGGACTAACGAACCTATATAACACAAGCCGGCCTCCCACCACACCTACCGGCTGTCAGAACAGCCTGCTGGCCGGCTTCCCATTCACTTTGCTACAATCAAAGAAAGCTAGAGTACTTGCCCTCCCAACCGGCCAAGCACTTCTCCAGCCATAGACTGCAGAGCAACTGTGCGGCTGGGAAGGCGGCGACCAAGGGAGGGCGGCAAAGGAAACAGCCAAAGGATGAAAAAGCAAGAACAATGGGAACCCAAACACACGCATGATTATATTTACACAAAAGGCCTTCAACAGGCCGGCAGTCAACATAATTTGAATACACCCCCAGTGGGTGGAACTGCGCAAACTTAACAAAATATTGTTCGAAGAGCAGTAAACAGGAAAGCAAAGGCGGCGGATCAGACTAAGGGCGCAACAGGCGAGCCGGGCTGGTCGGTGGAGACAGCAGTGCCGGCTGGAGGAGTGGCCGACTGGCGAGTCTCGGCTTGATCATCGCCGGCTGCAGGCGGCGCGCTCGCACGCGCCTCGTTGCTGGAGGCACGATCAAGTTGAGGCTGGCCGGTTGCTCCACCGTCTGGCATGGCGTCTTCACCATCCTCTCCCTCCTCCTCTTCGCCCTCGTCGCTAGAGTCGATCTCCTCCGCCGAGTCCTCACCATCCGCCGGGTTCAGCCCGAACCACTCCTCCGGCTGGGCAATGCCGTTATCATCCACCTCAGGAGCAAAGGCACTGGTGTCGGTGTAGTTGGCGATTGCCGAGGCGCGCTGGATGATAGCCGGCCGCACCGCCTCCAACTCCTCGTCAGCCTCCTGCCGCCAGGTGGCCAGCTGGTCCAAGCTCAACTCGGGATACCATGCTTTGACAAACTCCAGCGCCTGCCTGGCGCCTGACCAAGTTGCAGAAGCCTTCCAGGCCTCGAAGCGGCCAACCGCTACCTCTAGCCAGTCGGCAGTCCGACTAGGGGTACGGGGAACCGCCTCGACAGGCCAGAGGGCGGCCACCACTTGCGCCCCAACGCACTAAAGACGACGGAGCATGCGGTGAGCCGGCTGGAGGCGGGCTTGGATCGCCAGAAGCTGCTCCTCAAGTGACCGACGAGCATTCGGCGCGATATCCACACCGGCTTGCCTTCGTGCCTTGCGGTGGGCCTCGACGACCTGGTTGGCGGCGGTAGAGTAACCAGGGAAGTACTCTGCACAAGAGAGAAGGAAAGAGAAAAAACACAAAGTCAGAGAATGGACCAAATGGCAAGCGGCAAGCAAGAACCAAAGAAGAAGGCGGCCTACCGTCAACCAAGTCTTCGATCTGGCCATAGCCGCTAATCAGCGACTGCCTTGCCTTAGCCCAGCTCGCCGCCTCGGTCTCGTACTCGGCCTGGAGGGCGGCCTCGCTGTCCTGCACCGCCTTCAGGGCCGCCTTGTGGCTCTCCTCCTGGTCGGCCAGCCTCTTTACCAAGCGGTCATGCTCCTGAACCAAGGCGTCGAACTCGGCTTCCTTGGCGCGAAGGGCGGTCTGGGTCTCACCCAGCTGCTCCCTCAGGCTGGCATTGGCCTCTGCAGATATGGCAAATAAAAAAAAGCAATAAGAAAGAAGTCGCCAGGAAAGATCCGACCCGACTGCTCAGCAGTCGGCCCGAATCTCGGGGACTACACCCAGTGGGTGCGCTGACGCGCCCCCACGTGAGATAAAAGATGAAGCACTTACTCTGGATCTCAGTTAGATCAGCGGTCTTCTGGGTCAGCTCCCGAGCCTGGGAGTTGAAGGCAGCCGCGTGGAGGTTATGGTAGTCCTGCAAATCGGACAGAGAGGTGAACAAGAGCAAGATAAGCAATCAAAGTCTACTAAGAAGTTCCAAGCCACCTGCTCAGCAGCCGACTCGGAACTCGGGGACTAGACCCAGTGGGTGCGCTGACGCGCCCCCACGGAAGAAACCAAGATCAAGAAACAGAAAAGCGGGAAGACTCACCCGAATGGCCGCCCGTGTCGCGAGGAACTCGTCATTGTATTGCCTCAGCACGGCGGCTTGGGACTGAAGCTGGTGCCGGACTTCTTGCGCCGCCACATTCACCACGGCCGTCCCACCACCCGGCGTCCACCCCGAGCTGGCGCTGGCTGTCTCCAGATCCTGGGTCGATGAGCTAGAGCCCGCGGCCTTCTGCGGGTCCGGCGCTGAAGTCGCATTCCCCGCGCGCTGGCGTGATGGCGACCGGACCACCAGGTCCGTCTTCGCAGCCGGCTCACCTCCAGCCGGCCGCACGGGCGGCGCGTCAAGTCGGCCGCCTCGGTCCGCCCCAGTCGGCGATGGTGGTGCCGCCTCCCTCTCCCGGATGATGACGTCGTCCTCCTCCCTCTCCATCCCCGGCAGGTCACCACCGGCTTCCTCCGGCGGGGGCTCCGGGATCTCGGGCGCCACGACACGCAGGGGGGTGACAAGCCAGGCCCCCGCCGCTGCGGCTGCGGCTGCAGCCTCCGCCTGGGCCTTGGCCGCCGTGTCGGCTTGTGCCTTCGCCAACTCCTCCGCCATCTCCTTCGCCCCCTTGGCAGCGGCCGCCCTCAGCTCCTTCGCCTCCCGCTCCTCCCGCGCGTTTCGCTCCATTGCCGCTTGAGGCTCGACACGGGGGTCCACGTGGCGGGTGTTTGCGGATCTTCCCGCCGATCCAACCACGGAGGCGGCAGCGATCCGCTCAAGAGAGAGCGGAGCCCTGTTTGATAAGTCAAGACAAGGATTCAGAAATCGACAAGAAAAGAAGAAGGAATATGCAAGAGAATCAACACTTACGCCGAAACCGTTTGCGGCTGCTTCACCACCTTGTGGAAGCGGGCCACCTTCGCGGCCGCCTCATCCCGCCGGGTCGCCGCCGCCCCGCTCTTGGGCTTCTTCGGCCCACTGCCGAACAAGCCTGACGCGGCCTGGCGCTTCTACGCGCCGCCTCGAGCAGGCGGCGCGGCGGAAGAACCCGCGCCATGGTCGGACGCCGGCTGGCGGCGCGGGACGATTTTCGCATCGTCGTCTTCTGGTCAGTCATCGAAGCTGGCTCCAAGCCCGGAGCCGCCTGCTTTGCCGCCTGCTTCGCCGCCTCCTGCCTCGGTGTTATCGTCCATAGCGGCCGCCCCCAAGTCGGGGTCCTCCAAGTCATGCTCCGCCCGGTCGGGGAGAAATTGGCGATCCGCCCCCGCTGTCCCGGCCGCAGGTCGAAGGAGAGGGCTCTG
This sequence comes from Aegilops tauschii subsp. strangulata, assembly GCF_002575655.3. Classification (NCBI taxonomy): domain Eukaryota; kingdom Viridiplantae; phylum Streptophyta; class Magnoliopsida; order Poales; family Poaceae; genus Aegilops; species Aegilops tauschii. Next base: position 302,575,244 of record NC_053041.3, on the reverse strand, counting down.
CCAAGACGTGCCGACTGGTCAGAGTCGGCCAAGAAAAACTTGGTGACAAAACTAAAGAAGAGAAGATAAAGAAAGCATACCATAGGCAGGGGATTGGCACGGGAGTACAGCTCCCTGCCAAACTGCCACTCTGCGGAGAGCTTGTAGTTCGCGAGATAGTTCACCATATGAGCCACCTCATCATGAGGCATCTCCTTGGTGCACATCCGACTCGGATCGACTTGGCCGCTCATTTGACAGATCAAATGAGGGCGGCCTTGAAGTGGGAGCACCCGGCGCACCACGACGGCGGCCAGCAGGTCGGACCCAGTCAGGCCCTCCGACTGGATCATTACCCGGAGTCGGGCGACGGTGGCGGTTCCAGCCGGCGATAGCGTCCTGGCCCGATAGGACCACTGGGGCTGCCTCCCAGCCGGCGGGACAGCTATGTAAGCCGGCAAATCGACGTAGTCGCCTTGCGGGGCGGCGTTCTTCACGTAGAAGTACGATTTCTGCCAGAGCTTCACCGACTAGATCAGCGTGATGGCAGGGAAAGGGTTGTCGGCTGCCGGCCTCCACACCGCGATGAAGGCGCCGGTCTGAGCCGGCACGCCCTGCATGCGGGTGCCAAGCTTGGATTGGAAGAATCCTCCCCAGAGCTCGAGGGTGGGAAGGACGCCGAGGAAGCCCTCGCACAGAGTGACGAAGGCGGACAACAGCACCGCCGTGTTTGGAGTGAGGTGGTGCGGCTAGAGCTGATAGAATTCGAGGAAGGAGCGGAAGAAGGCACTCGCGGGAAGGCCGAGGCCGTGCAGGAAGTGCGAGCGGAAGATTACCCGCTCACCTTCCTCCGACGCCGGCGAGATCTCCTTCTTTGGCGCAAGACGGACCCGCACCTGGTCCTCGCCTGGCAGCCGCCGCGTCTTGCGGAGGAAGTCGATGTGGTCCGCGTGGACGTTGGAGCCGTCCCAGTCTCCGCCGTGCTGCATGACGGGAAGAAGCTGACAAGAAAGGGCGCGACGACGGCGAAATCACGGCCCCGCGGCGGCGAAGCTGCGGGGTAGTGCGAAGACTAGAGGGACGGCGCGGCGGCGAAGGGCTGCTGCGGCGGAGAAGGAAAGGAAGAAAATGGCGGAGCGAGGGTTAGCATGCGAGCGCCTGCCGCTCCCCCTCCTCCCCCTACTTATAGCCTCGTGCGGCGAAGCCGAGGAGGCGAGGCGTGGGGGGGGGAACGTGGGATTAACTGCGCCCATTCCCCCACGTCCCGTGATTATTGCACCCTAACGACATGCAGAAACTGTCGCCGGAAGGCGTGCGGCCCGCTTTGGGCCACAGAGAACCCGCGCCTGGGCCTAGGCGTGGGAGTGATGGGCCCCCGGCCTGCGGCGGCGTCCCGTCGCGCGCGTGGGCTGGCAGGCTTTTTTCAGCCGGAGGGTGCCACGTGGTACGTGGGCGGCGAGCGGCCGGCCCGCAATCCGGGATGCGCACCAGCCGACTCCCGCCTTCAGACTTCAAAATCTCGCCAAAACGGCGCACCCAACCGAAGCCGGCTCCTAGCTGCTGGCTCTTCAAGATAGGAAGCTGACCGAGCTTCTCGTCCTCTTCTCAGCCTCGAAGCCCAACCAGCTTCGGGGACTACTGTCGGAGTAAATGGCCACGGGTAGCCTAACCGACTCCCCCTGGCTCTTTGAAAAATTATTAGGCCGATCGGGCGTTAAAGCATCCAAAACACAGGGCCGCCTTCCCCTGGCCGGCTATCTCACAGGCCTACTACTGGAAGGCGACCCGACCTCAAAAACCTTCCCGAAGATAACCATAAGATGGCCGACTCCCAGAAGCCGGCCATAAGAAGACCGACTCCCAGAAGCCGGCCACAAGTAGACCGACTCCCGGAAGCCGGCCAAGACTACAAACACTAGGGCTGCACCCACATAACGGTGACGAGACGGGGCGTGGCCTCAGTACAGCCTACCACCCCCGAATCCCGGAGCATGCATGGCCATAGTGTGCCATATGGGTCAGCCACCCTCGTCCGGTGCAGCACTGTTGCCATGTTGACCGTGACGCCACCCACGGCAGGCGCCAGTACGGCCCGTGGGCGGCGGGCCCCTTCAGCCAGAGAGACGCTCGAAGGCGGCCAGGCCTCCCCTAGTTGGCCTCGGGCGTAGCCGACTCCCAATAGCCGGCTACCTCCCTCCCTCAAAGTATGTGCATCATTAAGGAGACAAGATGAGGTGAGGCTACAGTGAGAGCCCGCCAGGCGGCGGCACTGTAGCGATGCTTACCTCGACAAAGCCCACATCATCAAGGGCGAGGCAACAGTAACCAGCCACCGACAAGACCCCCAAGTGGTGGGGTCGGCCTGTCGACCAAGAGACCGGCAGCCGGCGGGGCCCACCAGTCGGCGGAGAAGCCGGCGAACATAGACACTGATGGCTGGGACCCGCGCCCAGCCGGATTACCATTGTATCCCTGGGGGGTAGGCCTATATAAACCCCCAGGGCACCCATGCAAAGGGTTGATCTCTGAGATAGTTTTAGACACCACGTAGAGCGAAGAGGAGAGCTAGCCTTGCCTTTCGTCCTCCTTTAGCCAAACAGCTCAAGGAGCACTTGTAGCTACTTGTGTTGATCTAGTGATCATGCAGAGACCCCGCAGAGCAGGACTAGGGGTGTTATCTCCACGAAGAGCCCCGAACCTGGGTAAGATTCGCCGGCGTGCATGTCTTCGCCTTATCCCGTTTCCAGGCACCGGCGATGTCTTACTGGCTCCCACAATGATAAGCCACCCGTTGGCATATATCGCACCTACCACCCGACAAGAGGAATTACATCAGTTCGAGCTCTACAATGTCTGGGAACTTGTCAAGCGACCAAACCCACGCAAGCACAATATCATCGGCACCAAATGGATCTACCGCAACAAGCAAGATGAAAATGGCCTTGTGGTGAGGAATAAGGCATGTCTAGTAGCTCAAGGCTACAGACAGGTTGAAGGAATTGATTTCGATGAAACTTTTGCACCTGGTGCTAGACTTTAGGCCATTCGCATATTGCTTGCTTATGCTAACCACCATAATATCATCTTATATCAAATGGATGTTAAAAGTGCATTCCTCAATGGTAAGCTTGAGGAAGAAGTATATGTTTCTCAACCCCTAGGTTTTGAAGATCCTAAGCATCCTGACAAAGTCTTCAGACTCAATAAGGCGCTCTATGGCCTCAAGCAGGCCCCTCGGGCGTGGTATGATACTTTGAAGGAATTCCTCATGAAGAAAGGCTTCAAACCCGGTTCACTTGACCCAACTCTTTTCACCAAAACCTATGATTATGAATTATTCGTGTGCCAAATATATGTTGATGATATTATCTTTGGCTGTACTGACCAACGTTACAGTGACGAATTTGCCTATATGATGAGTGAGGAATATCAAATTTCTATGATGGGAGAATTGAAATTCTTCTTAGGTCTTCAAATTCGTCAACAACGCAACGGCATATTCATGTCTCAGGAGAAATACCTCAAGGATGTGTTGAGGAAATTCGGCATGCAAGATTGCAAAGGCGTCAAAATCCCTATGCCCACAAATGGCCATCTATGCACTGATGAAAATGTTATAGACTTCGATCAAAAGGTGCACCGCTCCATGATTGGCTCTTTATTGTATCTATGTGCATCTAGGCCAGATATTATGCTTAGTGTTTGCATGTGTGTCCGTTTTCAACCTACACCAAAGGAATCACGCCATAAGGCTGTGAAGCATATTCTTCGATATGTAGCTCACAGTCCAACTTGGATTATGGTATCCCAAGGGCTCGGTTTTTGATCTCATTGGATATTCTGACTCAGACTATGCTGGTCATCGTGTGGACCACAAGTCAACATCAGGCACATGCCATTTCCTCCGACGATCCTTAGAATGTTGGTCCTCGAAGAAGCAGGACCGCGTATCACTCTCTACTGCTGAAGATGAGTACATTGCTGCTGGTTCGTGCTGTGCTCAATTGCTATGGATGAACGAAACCCTCAAGGACTACGGCATCAATGTGAAGAATGTGCCACTCTTCTGTGACAATGAGAGTGCCATCAAGATTGATCATAACCCAGTTAACTACTCGAAGACAAAGCACATCCAGATTCGTCATCATTTTCTTCGAGATCATGTGTTGAAGGGTGACATCTCTATCGAGCACGTGAAGACTGAAGAACAGCTAGCCGATATCTTCACAAAGCCCTTGGTTGAGAAGATATTTAGCAAGTTGCGGTGTGAGCTAAGTACCTTAGAATCTTCGAATGTCCTTCGAAAAGGACACACATCCTAACACTTATGCAAAATTGATGACTTAGATGTGCAACACACGGAGTAACGTTTTTCTTCAATCAATGAAGACTAACCCTCTAAGTGTGAACAAATTAACGAAGAATTTGATTCTCAGAGCCCTACGAGAATTGTACGCGGCGTCTGAAATCATCATTCTTATACGGTGGGTCACGCCACCAACAAAGTTGAAAATCTTCAATTTCAGTTTTTCTTCAGTTTTTGAAATTCCTCAGTTGTTGAAATTCTTCAACTTTGCAAAGTCTTCACTCTTTCCGACTGTGTTCTTCATTGACTATATATATATATTTGAGTTTTCAGTCCTCTACAACATTCACTTATTGCTAATTCTTCAAGTTGACTTTTACCTAAGTGAATGTGATCGGACCCGTCACCTTCTATGCTAAACTCAACTCAGTCTGTTCACAAATTCTTCATGTGCGTTCTATTTGAAACCCGTTCAAAATCTTCACTGTGTCCTTGTCAGCTGAAGAATTTGTGAACGAAACTTTAAAATATTCTTATCTGAATTTTTGGAATTTGCCGCTCAAACCGTTCCACATCCCACGATGACATTATTCTATTCACCCACGATCTAACACGATCTCCACTTCAATGTACGTGGGTGACACATGTCGCTAGAATGAGAAGGGTCAGGGGCACGTTCGTCCATTTTCCTCGGACGAGTGGTTTTTCACCTCGGCTATAAATACTCCTCACCCTCCTCAGACCGCATTTACCCCGCTCGACCTCACTCCCCTCGCTCGAGCTCTCTGACCTAGCGCCGCCGCTACTTTCCATTGTCACTAGTGAGGAAGAGCTTCACTGCCTCGACCTCGTCGTCGTCGTACTCGCGCCGGCCGCGGAAATCTTCACTCCACCGCCGCCGTAGCTGTCTTCCGCCGCCAAGTTAGGGCGTGGAAGATCTGAACGGACGAACTTCTCAACTTCTACTCCCAGTTCATCATGTTCTTCGTCAAGGGTAAATAAAATCTACTTTTACTGCCCTTGTTGATTCTGATGATTTCCACAAAATCTTCAAAAGGTGTTTATTCTTCAACTGCTACACTCTTAAACACCACACATGCATATGTTTTTGATCTATTTCTCTAAGCAACATTTTTCTTCAAGATTCCTCAATTGTGTGGATTTTTGATCTATTCAACTCTAGAACCTAAGTCAAAGACCGCTTAGTGAAATTCCTCAAGACACTCCTGGTCAAATTCCTCAAACTTGATTCTTTTAAAAAACTTCTGAGAAGGCATATGACCTCTCCAAATTGTTCACACCTATACTCTGTTCATAGGTACACATGTCCGCTGCTGAATCTCTAGGTTCTCATCAACTTAACTCATTTGCAGCGTTCCTCGATGACAGATTGCATACCTCGTCAGAGAATTCAATCGTTCAGAATCCTTAGTTAAAGAAAATGGCTGATGGCAAAAGACCTCAGAAGGGAGGCAAGAGACCAGGAGTGAATATTGTTTTCGAAATACTTGATGATATCTATGCAGGGTATTGCACTCCTGATGAAGCAATTCATGGCAAGGAGACAAAGAATGAGCGCAAAGTGCACATTCAGAGGATAGAGAGGAGATGGGCCAGAGAATGGAGGGAGTACAGATATGTGACTCCCAAGTACATGAAGAAATTCGCTGTACACCCTCCATGCCCAAGACCTCCATTGGTACCAGGCCAAGAAGCTGATCCCACTAGCATCAAGCGTGGTGAGGAATTTTCCAAAATAATGGGCAAAGCGGCAAGCCAATTTGGCCAAAATGGCCAAAGAAGCAGTGAAGAAATTCAATGAAGATTCTGCCGCCGCTGCTGCTGAGGCCTCTGTTAGCAAGCCCAAGAAGGCTATGCCCAAAAAGCCTGCTCACAAGCCCAGTTCCTTAGCTGCAATGCCCTCACGGCCATGTTCCTCAAAGCTCGCACGGCCAGTGCCTCACACCACTTCCTCCAAAGCAGCTCCAGTCCCAACTACAAAATCCTCAGCTGCAGCTGCAAAGTCCTCGGCACCTGTGCATCTCGCCTCTTGCCAAAGGACCACTGGAATATCAATTGCTTTAGGAGTTTCTGCAAGTTCTTCAACTCCTCCTCAGTCTTCAACAGCTCTGACCTTGTTGAAGACAAAGGCCACTGCTGGACGAGGCATAAGGCCAAGTCCTCACAAGAAGCAGGTCGCCTTTCAAGAACCGTCTAGTGAAGACGAAGTTGATGACGAAGAATTGGCTGAAATCATCAGAGATCGACAAGCAAGGGCCGCTAGAGCCAAAGGCAGTGAAGTGCCACTTCGACTGGATCCCAAGTTGATCCTTAATTTCATCGATCTGTGGCATAAGCACCCCAACACTCCTCTGCCTGATGTGAATCTCACACCTGGCCAAAGTCACATGTCAATGCCTTCATTGGCGAAGAAAAATGGAAATTTGAAAAGGCCAAACAAGTGAAGAAAGCTCAGTATAAGAAGGAGCATTTACTGAAGAAAAATGTTGTGACAATGACTCCCGATGAACTTGTGACTATGCAAACTGAGATCAAAGCACTCAGTGATGAATTTGATGCATATCGTGCTGATTGGCTGGGAGCCAAAGTCAGATTCGTCAACATGATGAAGAAATTCACATCAAATGTTGCAGCTTCATCGCAACAAGAATTTCCTCAGGCTGAGACATCTGCTCAGCCTACTGAAGAACATGCAAGCAGATGAAAATCAAGCTGTTGAAGAAAATGAAAGCACCAGGGCTGATGAAGAAATTCCAGCCGTTGAAGAAATTGCCAGGGCAACCTCCACTGTTGCGCGTGATGAACAACCCGGGGCAGTTGAAGCATCTGCTACTGAGCCTGAGGAAACTGAACGTGCCAGGGCAACTGCAGCAGTTGCGCCTGAAGAAATTGCACCAATTTCCTCTGCTCCTCCTGCACAAATGACAAGTACCGACCTTCCTTCTGCATCAGAAGCAAAGAAGACCAAGGCTGCAGAGAGGGCAGCAGTGAAGAAAAGGAAAGTATCTGCATCCTCAGAATCTTCAGCTCCGAATAAAGTGAAGACCTTGACGAGCTCATTTGCACACCCCATAGATGTTGTTCCAATATCAAGCATGCCATCAAAGGAGATTGTTCCCTTTGGTGAGGAATATGTGATTCCTAGTGAATCGGATGAAGAAGATCCTTCTGCTGCTACGTCAGAGCAGTTGGACGAAGAAATTGAAGTGGATGATATTCCTTCAACTCCGCTGGTATCATCGCCCATGCCTCTGTTCATAGCTGAAGAGGCAGGCTTTGAAGAAATTGATGAACAAGACGAGGATGTGGATATTGGGCCTACAACTTCTATTCAGAATGATGACTACTGGGAAAGTCATCACCCCAATTCACGACTGACCACTCCTCTGCATCAACTTCCTCATTCCCCGGTCCAAACAAAAGAAATTCATACGGGCTCTGAAGAACGTCAAGCTTATCTTCTCTCTATTCCAGAAGAAGTTCCAGCCACTAGCGTTGATGCAAATGTTGCTGAAGAAATGGAGGCCAAGGCTTCTAATGATATTGCTCCTGAAATTCCTCATCCTGTGGCTCCAGAGGTTGTGCTTCCAGGGGCCGTGAAGACTTCCACTACAAATCTTCAGCCCAAGCCACAGAATCCTCACACCAAGAAGCAGAAGTTCAAGGCTGATGACTTCTTTGCTGAGCATCATTTCTTCTCGGATTACAATACATATGACTCTACACGACTTCGTCACAAGTGTTTTTGGACTGCCAGCCAGATGAATTTCTATTCCTCCTTGCTGTTTGATAAGGACAAAGTTTTTGATCATGAGCAACTTCCTCATGTGGATATGGAGTCTCTACCGTGCTTCACCCCAGTCCTCAGTGTTCTTCATGACGCTGGGCTGCTCAACTTCTGCACCGACATCTGCGATTGGAATGAAGAACTCATTCTTCAATTCTTCGCCATGCTGCACATTACTGGAAATGTTGAAGATGTCAATTCATGGGTGTTGGACTAGATGACTGAAAATACTCACTACAAAGCTTCGGCCTCTGAATTGCTTCACGCCGTCCTAGTCAGTCTGCCCATTGAAGGTGCAAGGCTCATCTATGCTGAACCTGAGCTCTCCAACCATCTGATGCAAGTGCTGATGAAGCCTTTGAAGCCAGGCCAAGCTCCAAGGACCACATTCCTAGTGAAGGAATTGCTTTATGCGCCAAGGACGATCTACCGAATATTGACCAAAACCCTCAGCCCGATGAAGGGACACAACTCTGATGAAGAAGAGGTTGTTGGCATAATGAAGAATCTGCTATTCAATATCATCCATGGTATTCCTATCAACTATCACGATTTCTTCATGAGGACTTTGGCCAATGCTGCTTTTTCACTGTTTGAGTTGAAGCCTTACGCTCCCTGGATTATGAGATTCATCAGAACAAGGTCTTCAATTCATTACAAGGCTGACTTTCAAAACCATCTCAGCTATTTGCCCCAGATTGAAGTCCTCAAAAGGACTATTTCCTCAGCAGATGAGAAGGGCAAAGCTGCAGTTATAGATGAAGGCACGCGTCCATTGGATGGACAGTTTCGCAAAGCTACATCCTATTCCACCAATGATGACTCTGCCACACAAGATTCTATCGCAAAAGCTTCAAAGCAATATCCTCAAGCCACAGCTCCGCGTGTGATGACTGATCATGAGCTTCTCCTCAGTCTTCATCAGAAGGTCGATCGCAACCACAAGTGGGTCAAGCGTCAGTTTGGTTCAATTCTTCAGAATATGACAATCACGCAAAACACTGTGAAGAAGAATCATTACTACTTGCATGAAGTTTTTGATCGCACCTGGGTTGTATTATCTCACCTCTACGGTGATGAAGAGCTCAAGCAGATGGGCTTCCAACAGGACTTTGACTGGTCTCAGCCACCTTCGAAAAAAATTCAAGAAGGTCAAAGTTCGTCACCTAGTCTACAGTTCATATTCTTCATCGCGCGAGACAGATGACGCTGAAGATTAACATGACACTGGGCAGGCCCTACTCCAACGGACGATCCCAACAACGCTGGCGCTCCTCCATTGACATCATGATGATATTCTTCAAGGGCGTTAGTCCTCACTTTTCGTCCCTTTTGGTCATTCAATGACAAAGGGGGAGAAATTTGAGTTAGTCTTCAAGCGGGTCTCTTATATGGGCGTTTTTTTGTTAAGTTACAATTCTCGCTCTTCTGAAGTGTTTGTTGGATCGAGTTGTAACTTAAGTCCTATGGTGGTCTGATACTTTTGCTCTGTTTTTCTGCATGTTATTTCCTTAGATATGTTAATGCACGCATGCTGAATTACATCAGTCACCATATTTCATCATGCATTTCAAATTCTTCATATCATATGTTAAATGCGTGTATGAATTACAAGATATACGGGGAGATCTCCATGATTCTACTCTACAATGTGCATTTGCTATTCAAAGCAAATTCCTCAATATGCACATCTTCAGGGGGAGTTCTTCTCACTACAAAAAAAACACTTCCGTGATGATACGTGTTTGTCACAGTAGGTCACGTTTTCTGTCATGCATGTACATCCATGACAATTTTTTGACAGAATCAAGATAGTCATACCTGTGCTCTCGTAGAAGTTTTACATGACATTACCAAAATTATCATCACGGAAGTGTCCACTTCCATGACGATAAACCGCGTGTCATAGAAGTGCTTTCGTCAAAGGTGACCGACACGTGGCATCCACCGTAATGGGACGCCGTTAAGCTATCGGGTCCGGTTTTGGACCCGATAACCCGTTAACAGCCCGTACCAATGGGAAATTTCCACATGTAGAATTCTAATTGGCCGGAGGAAACACATGTCAGCTCGTCAGTGGGTCAGATAGGCACCTATGATATGTCGACACGTGCGACGGCCCACCACTGGCCCATTTAGCTTACAAAGGCCGGCCCGTTTGACTTGGTCAAAAGATAGCGGGTTGGCCCATGAAAAGCCTGTTAATGGTCTCTTCGGAAATAGCCCATTTTACGGCCCGGTAACTCACGGCCCGTCAGGGCCTGCACAAAATCGGCCCAACAACGTCATGTGGGCCATCAAATATAACACCAGCCCGTTTCACTTTTGGCCCATGTATGGCCCAAGATGTCTTTCGGCCCATATGAGGCCTTCGTATCTTTAGGCCGTTTAGAGGCCCACGGTGACTCTAGCCCGTAATGAATAGTAAATTTATTTGTACCCGTTAACGGCCCATGATTCACATGGGCCGTTTCCAGCCCGTGTTAGCTTTCGGCCTAGTGACGGCCCATACGTTCTTGGGCTCCTTTCCGGCCCTCGATTACTTCCGGTCCGTTACTGGCCTGTTCCCCTAATGGGCCAAATTCGGCCCGTGGCAAGAGTCGGCCCATTTCTGGCCTGTTAACCTGTTGCACCGTTTCCAGCCCGTCCTATATTTTGGCCCATTAACGACTCGTTATGCCTATGACAGAATTAAGCCTTTGTTGTCCTCCGGCCTGTTAACGACCCGTTACCGTGCTGGGCCGATACCAATTACTCCTGTTTACGGCCCATGTAGACCCATTTATCCGACGGCCCGAGGCCCACCGATTCTACGGCCGTGTTGGAGGCCCATTTAAAGACGGCCCGTAGGAGGCCCAGGGATCCTACGGTCCGTAGCAGGGTCAAGGCTACCACGGTCCGTATATTGCCCATGGTTGTTGTGGCCACTAGCAAACCAGGGAAAAAGAAGACTAGGAAATAAATAAGCCCGAAACTAACGCTAGGCTATTAAGGTGATTGCACAGATTACATCCACTGGGCATCAAAGATCGCCACTAGTGCAAATATAGGGAACACCCTACAGTATACAAAAATGGCTTGCTGTTTTCTTCAGCCGGTGGCTGGACGTTAAGAACAAATTTTATATCGCAGCAAAACAAATTACAACTATAAAACAAAAGGAAGGTTGGCATACAAGTTAATAGTCTGGCAGATAAATGCACCACCAGAAGTTCAGAAGCTCAGTTCATTTGACCTGACTGTTATGTTTTCATGTTGTATTGTCCGATGGAGCACCATAACCTTCGCCTTCATTTCTCCTAGGCTCCTGAACAACATAGCAAATGTCTGATAGCCTGGTTTCAAAACCATGCATATCTTGACGACATCGAAGTCTGTCCTTGTTTCACAAAGGGTCTCTGTTAAGGAACGGACTTGTGTCTGGAGCGCAGATATAACATTGTTTTGAGCTTGCATATCTTGATCATGAGGCAGCTTGGACGAGATTTCCTTAACAACCAACCCAGTATTATGCAGGAACGTGCTTTTGGCACTGTTAGTGGACAGGTACTGATCCACTGCAGCAAGAGCTGACATTGCGGTTATACTTGCCTCGCCACCTTCAGAAGGTGGCGGTTCCACCATTTTTTCCATAGCTTCCTGAAAAGTTGAGTTTTTACATTAGTAGTACCAGAACAGAAGATATTAAGGAGGCAGCAAAACCAAACAAAATAGCTTTGGTCTATATACAGAACTTATTCTAGTGAACCCATGTAAAATATTAGTTGTATTTTACTGTAAAGTACATAATAAAACAAGGTTCCAAACATATGACCATGTACCATGACTAATGTATTGTCTATTTCTTCACATTGTATTGACAGCTAAGGATAAAGAGACAAAGTTTATAATACGGTAAGCATAGTATGACATCATTCATATCACAATACAACTGAAACAGACAAACATGCAATTGTAACATTGTGTGGGCAAGTCCAGCATGGAACTAGATTATAGGTCAAGATCAAAGGAACATCAGTCCTCTCTTTTAAACCTTGTAAGGTGCAATGATACGCTAAGACAATTGTGTATAAAATTGAAAAGAGTAATAGACATTGGCTGCAAACCATGCAGTTCAAGGCACAAGTCAGAGTAAGTAGTAGTTAAAAGGCATGAGGATTAAGGACTTACAACAACGGCTTTGACTGGTGTAGTCATGCCCTTCCTCTTGCTAGTGTAACAGTCCTTGAAGATTTCCACAGCATTTGGTTCAGGTACTTTTTGGTCCTTGCGGGCTTTCCTCTGCATTTGGAACAAGTCAATATAGATCTGATAATATGGTACAGCGAAGAGAGTGAAACAACAGCTAATTACAAGAGCCCCGCAGTGTGCAATATAGCTACGAGATCCTGTCGTCTGTTGGAATTTCACTTTCGTACGGTTGGCCTTGTTCTTTGAACACTTCACCAACAAGAAGATAGATTTGTGTGGCACATGCGTAAATAGGACTTCAACATGTGATCTGATCACACACACACACACACACACACACACATATATATATATATAATGTACCTGATACTTCGGATCAGACCAGTGTTTAACGAGGCCTCTCCAGTCTTCATCCGATATATTTTCCACTGGAGATGTTTGGTCAAGTTCACTGTTAGCCTTGCCTTCAAAGTTAGTTTTCCTCAAGTTATACCGATACTGTCGCAGAGCAGACTTGAAAACATGGGTGCAAGCTTGTCTGGTTGCATCATCTTGGCTATCCAACTTGAACCTCATCTGTTGAAAATTATGGGAGTCTCATTATCAGCAACCTAGAAAGTATTGGACAGAGCAAGACGATATTACTAGTTTCCATACATAACCATACTTACAGATAAATGGTCGAGGAACGTGTTGAACTGGGTTTCGTCTTTGTCATTCCTGTACCGAATCCATGTTGGGAGGATACATACATGACACGGCAACCGCTGCCTCTGATACTAACTTGGCTGACTCTGTAGCGTCACGTGGCCTTTTTAAACCTGCCTCAAAATGGATCTCCATTCTTCCTCCTCTAGATTTAGTTAACCTATCGAGCATTATCCCTGATGTTTGTTTTCTCTTGTGCCTAGGTGCTAGTCCAACAACAAAAATAGGAAGTGTTAGTGTACATCAAACTGTAAGACTACATATAAAGAAGCATGCAACTATAACTTGACTCCAGCAACTACCTTCTTGCTATTGAAGCTCACAAAGTTCATCTAATCTTGCCAACTCATCTTGTGTCAAGAGTGCTTCGGAAGTAGTGTCAGGTGGCAAGGGAGCTTGGGAACGTACTGCTAGCTGAGTTGACCAACGAGTAAATCATGCAGCTGGTGGTACTGTGGAAGGTGTTGCAACAACTAGGGCTGTCTTTGCTTGTTTGGTGGCAGCCATTTGTTTCCGTTTGGCTTGTTCTGCAGCTCGTGTAGCACATGATACCCTGTCGGTACAATTTTCCGCTGGACTTTGACCTTCTATTGCACCATCAGTACCAGTAGAATCTGCAGGATTGTTCCGCTTCCCTTTCCCTGTTGTTCTGTGTTGCTTCCTCTTTCTCTGTGCCATGTTAAGTCAAGCCGACAAGAAAAACGAATAACAATTTAGTTCTTCAGAACAAATGTACTTTGATGTAGGAACATGGTGTGATAGACAGATATTGTATGTTCTAGAAATAGGAACACGTGTCTGAGTCACAAGTATAATGTGTAAAGTAAGGAGATGAAATTCAAAAAAATTAGAAGCAATACAAGATAGACATCATACATAACATGCAACCACATATAACAGTGCCAAGTTAGAGGGAGCACCTGTGATGGTGCACTAGGGGAGACGTGCTCATCACCAACATAGCTACGTTGAGTGTCTATGCATGTGTTGTCTTGGAAATCATCTTGGGGGGATGGAGGAGTAGAATCTGTAGAGGCCCTCCGTTTGGAAGGAGCACCTTCATTTGCTGTCGGTGTCAAAACCGGCGGATCTTGGGTAGGGGGTCCCGAACTGTGCGTCTAAGGTCGATGGTAACAGGAGACAGGGGACACGATGTTTACCCAGTTTTGGGCCCTCTCTATGGAGGTAATACCCTACTTCCTTCTTGATTGATCTTGATCTACCACGAGATCGTAATGGCTAAGCCCTAAAAGCCTAGCCTGTATGACTATGGTAATGAATATTCCCATCCGACTTAGTTTATAAGAGTTGATCTACCACGAGATCGTAATGGCTAAGCCCTAAAAGCCTAGCCTGTATGACTATGGTAATGAATATCCCCATCCGGACTAAGTCCTCCGGTTTATATAGACACCGGGAGGATCTAGGGTTACACAGGGTCGGTTACAAAGAAAGGAACCTACATATTTGGTCGCCAAGCTTGCCTTCCACGCCAAGGTGAGCCCTATCCGGACACGGGTGCAGTCTTCGGTCTTCGTATCTTCACAACCCATCAGTCCGGCCCATGGCTAAGAGGACGGACGCCCGAGGAACCCTTAGTCCAGGACTCCCTCATCCGCTGCCTTGCTAACTTCCTTCCGCTTTATTTATTTTGAATTATCAAGTAAAACCGACAAGAAAAAGCAATAAAATTCACTCTTCGGAACTCATTCATGCATGATACTGACAATCACTACTTTGATGTAAGGCAAACACATGATTCCAGGATGGAATAATACGAAAAACAGGACGGCATGGCATATTCACAACTGTTTGTGTAAACTAAGCAGAAACCATTTCAACGAATAAGAAGCAATGCAAGCTAGACACCCCATGAAAGATGCAACCAATATGACTCTGCCAAGTTAAAAGTGTCCCATCATAAATGGCATTTCAACAAATTAGAAGTAGCGCATGCTATAAATCATATGAAAGATGCAACTAATATCACGCTGCATATACTGAAGGTGTCTCGTCATATTGATTTATGCTGGATACAAAAAAACAATAGTTTTATGTGAGGACATGCTTAATAGACAGATGTACTATGTACTAAAAACAAGAAGGCATGTCACATTAACAGGTATAATGTATAAACTAAGCAGAATAGCACATGCAATTTAACCAGATTAGAAGAATTACAATCTAGACACCATATGCAACATGCAACCACATACCACGCTACCAAGTTAGAGCAAGCACCTGCGATGCTAGTGTAGGGGAAATGCGGTAATCAACTATAGAGCTACGTTCACTATCTTCATCTAGCCTTGCTGTTCCTTGAGAATCATGTGGGAGGCTGACGCTGCATTCTTTAAATGAGGATCTTTTATCACAGTAGTCCACTGGCCTGACTGCCTCATCATAAGTGATTGATGAGGGATACACAAGAACATTAGTTTGATGTAAGAACATGGTTAATGGACAGATGTACTAGTATGTACCAAAAACAGGAAGGCATGTCATATTCAAAGGTATAGTGTGTAAGCTAAGCATATGCAATTTAACCAAATTGGAAGCAATACAAGCTAGACATCCGGCTGGGGTGGTGAGCATGATCATCTAGGACATGCGAGCCTGGTGGGAGGCGGGCTGCTTCGCCACCATCGTGGCTTTTTAGTTGGCTTCCAGGTGATGCATGTCTGTGCTGGGCTTGTCACTGGCTCGGCCAGTGCCCTGACTAGCTATTTGTCTTCTGGTGCTCCCGAGATGGTGGTTCATGTAAAAAATATCTTTCCTTATCTTGATAAAGACCGACTTCGGCCTTTCAAATACAAGCTAGACACCATATGCAACATGCAACCACATATGACACTGTGAAGTTAAAGCAAGCACCTGGGATGGTGGTTCACGGCGAGCGAGATCATCAACTCCAGAGCTACGTTCCCCGTCTCCATCTGCTCACACTACACCCTTTAAAGTCTTGAAACGTGGCTGGCCTAGCCGCGTACCACGCTGGAGCGACTTCTCTCATCTCTTTTCTACTTCTGTCAAGGCACGGTCTGAAATACCCTTGCATAAAAACACAATAGTGAGAGTATGGGTGAAGTGTGTGCAGAACTAGTGCACTATGAAAGTAGCAGATAACAGGTGGCTGAAAAATAAATGACAGGAGACATATGATAGCTCTACAACATTGCATGGCAAACAAAATTAGATTCTACTCCGTATGATTTTGTAATATATGAGCACATGAAATGCAGTTACTCCTCCAGCACACCACCACATGTGGTCCTATCAAGATAACAGTCGACTGAAAATAAATAGGTCAGTCAATTTTTTTATGAACCATTCGATCTATAAGGAACATGTAGATGGCCTTCGTCTACCTCCCGCCAGTCACTGTTGACGATCTATCTCGAACCGCCAGCGACCACCAGCCCAGACCCCTGCCTCCACCGCCCTGCCCTTCCCACGGCCTCACACCACCGCCGTGCTTGGCAGCGCCCCCAGGCCATCCCTTTAATCCCGGCCGACCTCCAGATCGGGTGCCAGCAGCTCTAGGCCCAACACGCCCCTTAGATAAACACCGAGGCACTGCTTCCCCAGTGTAATAGGCGGACTAGCGCCTGTTACGCTGGGGAATGCTTTCGTTAATTGGGAATCAACTGACCAGGAATTGAATCCAGGGGGGCGACGGACCTCTAGCTAAGATGAAATAGTATATGAGGAGAAACCTTGTGCGTCGCAAGTAACTAGGAACATCTAGTATCAAGAAGCAGCGGTCAAATAGTGTCTTCTGTGGGATGAATACCGTGCAAGTAGACACATAAGATTTGCACGAATAATGGTAGAGGAGTACCATTTTCTGTTGCCGGTGTTGTCGCCTCCACATGTCGCGTCGATCTTCTTCTTTATGCCGCGGAAACCGATGTTTTGGAGGAGGGTGCAGGCTTGGATGAACCCATGGCCAAATTGTTGAGTGTGTTGCCATGGCCGTATGTCGGTGGAGGGGAAGCAGATCCGAGGCGGCGAAGGACGACATAGCAGGAACAACTCCGGTGTGGTGGATGGTGGCGAAGTTGGAGCGGCAGCGGTGAGGCGCAGGACGGCGTGGTTGAACTGGCTCGGGTACGGACAACTTGGCCTCGGCTCAACTACTAGCCGTGGAGGGCGTTGCGGTTGAGGTTGCGGTGGACGACGACGTCGGGGTATCTGCTCCGGCGTGATGGAGGAGGGCGGCGGTTGATGGGTGGGATGGGGTGGCGGACAGAGGACGCCGGGGTTTCGCGGCTGGTGGAGAGGTAGTTTTGGCGCCCACGGAGTACGAATGGGGAATCGGACGGGGGGAGCTAAGGGAGAACCATGTTTCAGTCTGGGACACGCTTCTTTTTGACTTTTTTGAATAGATGGGACGCGCTTGTTTGAAATTTGGGGAGAGTACAAACTTTACCCCCCTCTTAAATTTCGGACCTACTGCGGGTCGGGGTAGGATGGTAATCCCAGGTGTCCCAAATAGTGGGCGGGAGTGATTTCAGCCGCGCGCATGTGTGCTTAGGCGGCCATTGTGTATGAATGATTTTCGGAGGCTGTTGCGTGGCGTCTAGATGAAGCTACAAACCTACCCCGGTTTAGACCTTTGGACGTCGGGCCGGTAGGTTTCACGGGTCGGAGTTAGAAAAATAATTTCCTTCTACTACCAAACGTTGGTCTCACGCGGTTTCGTGCGAGTAGATGCTCTTTTGGCGCTTCGTTCGAAATTTTGAAACAGAAGCATTCACGTTTAGAGTACTATTGAACTCTGAGGATTGACCTAAATAGACAACGTTAAATTTGACCTTGTATGTTTGAAAACCTCATTAAATTATCCGCTTCTTTTTGAAATTTTGACACTTGAAAATCCTATAACTACGATTATTTTGGAATGGAGGAGCTAAATTTGAATCTATTTTGTACACGACTATATATGCTATTATGTACAAAATCAGAGCAAAGATTGGTGCCCCCATAACTTAGGTATGATTTACAAATGCCATGATATCGAATTCAAATAATTGAATGGACTTCATGTTGAATTCGATTTTCTTAAACCACCTTAAGTTGAATTCAAATGTATGCTAGTTCATAGCTAGCTATTTATAATGTTCATTGTGTAACTTTCGTATGTATAATGTGCTTTACACACACAACATGAACTATACTCACGTTTATATTTGATTGCTAAAGCGATGCATTGTGTGGAGTTCAAAATACTAACTATGTGGAACAATTATGTCGAATAATAACATAGACATGCTCAAATTCGATAGAATTTAGATGTCTGATGGATCAATGACCGTTCCTTACGCGAATCGCAAATATCATGATCCCATCCTAATATTTGGATACAATTTATATCTTTAATCAATGTGTACATCAGTCTTTTACGTGTAGTTTCACTCTCCATCGGTGGTCTCTCACACATGCTCACACACTCCCTCCCGAGGTGTCTTTCTCGTAGACATGCTCTCGATATAACACTCCCTCCCTCTCGTAACCATTTACGATTGTTTTCACTAACCTTTATCACAAGCACTCTTCCTCTCACAAGCATACACACGCACAATCCCCATCGACCCTTTCTATATACATAGACCTGCCTACGTGTCTCCTGTACGCACATTATCTTTAGGCCTATCTCTCACGCATTGTCTCACACCTCTCTTCCTAATCGACGAGTATGATTCTAGCAGAGCATTCTGTAGGATGCCCCTTAAAGTTAGGTTGGATGAATAGTAATATCAGAGATAAGGGGTTACCTTAGTCTGATAACCCAGGGTTACAAATCCTAGCCGACTTTGTCAGTGGACACAGAGGCCTTCACAATTCTGCTATCATTGTCTTGTACGACAAGTCATCCATGGGTCTCCCTAAATGTGTCACGGGCCGACCAATGTGGCGCAGGACGGAACCGAACCAAGGGCCTCACCTCTGCCCCCAGGTCTCGTTATCTTCTCATACCCACACATACCAACACAGACACCACACAAAAAAAATCTCCTCGTTCCTCTATACCCTCCCCCCTTGCATATACACACTCAAGGGAATCTCTCGCCGTGACATCATATTAGTCTCTCTGTCTCTGTAGACCTCTCTCTTTTCTCGTGCTATCTCTCCCACGCCCCCTCCCCCCGCCGACCCCTCTATCCATGCCTCTCTCGAATATGTAATACACACACATACCTCTCTATGCCCTACCAAATACATCAACTACACATTCACACATGTTACATCACGTACCCCATTGATCTAAAAAGCCCTCTCTTCATGTTTATTTCGCATACAACATTCCTTTTGAATAAAGTGTGGCCAAAAAAATATTTTACAATTTCTACATATATACAACATTAGAAAGTTATATGGAGGAGTATGAACGTTAATTTGCATTGCATGGTGCCCACAATGATATTTATTCTGCACTGTGAATTTTTATATTTTTATACTATATATAAAGTTAGTCATGATAAAGAGAAACGAATAGCATCTCTCTCCCCATCGCATACACCCCCTCTACGCCCCTTTCACGTACGCACACAAACTATCTCCAGGTCCTCTAAAAGTAAGCCCCCAGCACATTCACGCATGTTTCATCTTTCTCCCATGATATATACAATGATGATCATTGTATTTGGAGCGAAAGCACGATACGTACATTGGACTTCAGAATCCACTCATTACGGTCACCATTTATGTTTTGTGGTTATTATACAGTCACGGGCTCACCGTACAACTCTGTATTTTCTCAAGGCACGACTAGTTGACCAGTTAAACGCTCCACATTGCACCTCTAGTGTTGCATCACATTATCTCACTACCAATGGGTCCACCTGTCGGCTTGTATCTACTCTTCTACACTCTTATAAAAAACAGAGTGGGTGATGATGGTGTGCCTGCCATCCTGCAACATAGACCGTCCGATTTATATCTGACGGATAGGAAGGAAACTATGGCAATTTTGCAAAAATGTATGCACACACCTCTCCACATTTGCAAATAAGGCCTTCCCTCGTTCATCCTTTTCTCTCACAAGATAAACTAGTCATACAAATGCATCTTGATGTTACGTGCAACGCGCGGGCATCTTGCTAGTAAGAATGAAAATAAACGACAAAAAAATATTGGACGGTGGTTCGAAGTCATGACCGCGGGCACAGCAGACAAGGTGGCCTTGTATTGGTATGCTGTGCCGTCTGTTTTAACACACAGGAGCTGGTGTGGTGATTATACACACATGCACGCATGCACACGAACTGCATGCACGCAACACTCACACGAACACATGCAGCCACACATGCACGCAACACTCACATGTACACACGCAGCCACGCACGCCCGCAACACTCACACGCACACACGCATGCATGCATGCACACACCACACGACCAACACACACTCTCACGCTCAAGTGCTCAACCTACACGTGCATGCGCACACATCAGGCCCTTACAGACACATACACAACCAGGTGATTCCCGCGCACGGGTTGGAGTCTTGTCGCGCCTAGGTAAATTTGTGTTTATTTGACCTTTTTCCTATGTGAACTGACATGTGGGACCCACAAGGAACATGGTTAGTTTAACTAGTTAACATGGTGCCACGCAGACTATTTGGCCGGTCAACAGAGTGCAATCCGATGCTGAACGGTGAGCAAGTGACCGTATAATCACCCCAAAACGTATATAGTGACCGTAATGAGCGTATTCTGAAGTTCGGTGACGTATTACGCTTTTCTCACTGTAGGCCCTCCAAAACTACATCTCTACATGTTCTCGCATGTTACATCTAACAACTATGCAATATAGCACTACCACTACACTCTAACACAATAAATCATATGTGTTTTTAGTTTTACAAGATATCATATTGTTACTTAATTATCCAGTTTGCATACATTAAAATTGCCTTTGAAATGTATGGCCAGTATCATCTACCGCGCGGGAAAAATCCTGCCCTTTCTTGTTTAATCTGGTTTGTATCGATGGATCATGCGAAACAGCAAAATATAGTACTATACAGTACAAGTGACAGTTCACGGGGCCGCCGTGTCGTGTACTCCTCCGTCGTAAGAGTGGAGCACTCGCTTTCATAAATGTTCTAGTCCCGTTCGCCGACATGTGGGACATCATGCTACCGGGTCCACGTGCCATACCGAAATACAGTGCAGAGCAGTAGGGGTGAAGCACCTTAGTCATGGCGCCGGCGCAGTAATGAGCAATGAGGCATCAAATCACAAAGCTGCACCTTTCCCGCAGTTAAGTTGGAGGGACGAAGTATTGATGCTAAAAAAAGAAGTTGGAGGGACGAAGCAACCATCATTTCACTCGTTGCTGAATCCTCTTCTCCCTCATCTTCTTCAAGTTTTTTTGATAAGATCTTCTTCAAGTTAACCACGTGTTGCTTCTGCCGTTGTTCTGCCTCATGTGGGACGCGGATCGGCTTGGTAAAGCACTGACACGTGGGACCGCATGTTAGCAAACCGCCAGGCCAATGTCATCTAAAAGTAAGAAACCTCCCCGCCATCCGCGCGGCAAAATCACCTCCTTTTTACTAATCTCGATTCTATAATTTTTTAGATCAATATAACTGAGATTTGTATAGATAGCACACAGGAGCAAAACCAAGTGGTATGGTTAAGGGCATCCACAATGTGTAGCCAAATGTGAAAATAGCTTTTGGCATCGATGGGAACCATTGTGGACGGTGCTGCCAAAGCCAAAAAGATGGAACCGAAGCTCCCTGATTGATTGATTGAAGGAATAGAAAAATGCAACGTCTCTCCTCTTGCTCCCGTGCTTGGACGCATGTATAGTATAGAGCACAGAGTCTACTCCCCTATCCCGTCTATCACAAATCACAAAGCATTGAGGCTTTAAATCATAAAGCACGAACGAAGCAACCATCATTTCACTCTTCGCCGACTCCGCTTCTCCATCGTCTTCTTCGAGAAACCACCTCACCGCACTAAGCTGGACGGACGACGCTATTGTGTACTAGTAGTAATAGTACATTTACGCGTCCTTTGATTCAACAGACTTCCTGGATGCAAATAAGGCGGTTGTCTCGGCTTGCAGGCGGCACTTGCGTCCAGTGGTCTCCCTCAACGGTGTTCTCCGTCGAATGCACTTCACCAAACCACAACGTTCAAGATATCATCGACGTCACCACAATGGGGAAGGAAGTCAAATAGTTACTACCTCCATTTTTTTGTACACAATGCCAGTATATCAAAATTAAAATTTGCAAAAGGCCACTAACACTAATTGAGGCAAAATTGATGGGGTTTGCCTCGTACTAGCAACCAAGGACATTAATATACCCTTGCACGCA
Organism: Aegilops tauschii subsp. strangulata; assembly: GCF_002575655.3. NCBI lineage: Eukaryota > Viridiplantae > Streptophyta > Magnoliopsida > Poales > Poaceae > Aegilops > Aegilops tauschii. The sequence goes on along the minus strand of NC_053041.3, from coordinate 302,552,907 downwards.
TGCGGAAGTGAGAAGGTTGGTTTGCATGGCGCTGCATTAATCAAGCGATGAGGAGTGAGATGGTTAGCTCTTTGGGTTTGGAGAAAAAATACGCATTAATTGACATGTCAAACGAGGATTTGTATCAATTAATCCCGCGAAGGAAATCTCCGCCTTTCTTTATTAACACCAGTACTTCTAGTACGTACGTACTTATCCTGTTTGGGTCTAGGCCTTGCATTGCCATACTTCGCCACACATTTTTGCCAAGCTTGCCTAAAGTTTTCAAAATGAAAAGGAGGTACACTTGCGCACGGCTGTCGCGGTCGCACCGCACCCTCACACGGTCGCTCCGCACCCTCACACAGTCGCTCTTGCACGCCGCAAACCCAACCAAGGGAACGCACCCTCACTGACACATGCTACCACATGTGAACAAACCAAACTCAGCCATCCTACCGTTGACACATAATTTTCATTCATACAGTATGTTTATCCAATCGCATGTTGGGGAGGATCCGTACGGCCCGTGAGGTGGTGTGTTGGGGAAGAAGAAGAGGTGAGGAAGAAGGGTTAGGAGACGTAGGATATTCATCCAACAGCCTGAAATGGTAGACTGACCCAAATGATGAAATTTAGGAGACTTGCATAACAATATATGTTTTTACACAGCAAAAGATCCCTAAAAACAACAACATACAGAAAAATTATCACTGCTCGCGGAACGAGACGGCCTCGTCATCTTTGGCTGCCGGCGTGAACCAGCTGTAGCTGCCGACGTGTGTCTCCGCACCGTGGTTGTCCTCGGCCACCAGCTACTCATTCACGCGGAGTGTGCGGGCGCTCTGCACGGACGAGAGCACTGCGTGGTTCAAGTCGAGGACGTCCGATTTCGCCTGCAGGAGGGCCTCGATGGCAGCGGCATCCGCGCGCTCCGCGTTGAGTTGAGCCTCCGCCTCCCGGTTCAAGTCGAGGACGTCCGGTTCCGCTTGCAGGAGGGCCTCGATGGCAGCGGCATCCACGCGCTCCGCGTCGAGTTGAGCATCCGCCGCCCGGTTCAAGTCGAGGACCTCCGGTTCCGCCTGCAGGAGGGCCTCGATGGCAGCGGCATCCGCGCGCTCCGCCTCAAGTTGAGCCTCCGCCGCCCGCCGGTTCACATCCACGACATCCGGTTCCACCTGCAGGAGAGTCTCGATGGCAGCGGCATGCGCGCGCTCCACGTCGAGTTGAGCCTCTGCCTCCCGGTCCTCCTTTAGTATCGCCAGGTTGAACCGTTGGTCCGCCTGCACCATGGGGGACCCGAACGCCGGCATGAAGTCGACGTCCATCATCTCATACCCATCGGGGGCCTTCTGCGCCGCGACCTCCGCCATGAACATTGGATCGGCTTCCTCCTCCTCGTAGCTTGGCTGCAGAGAACTCGGGGATTGGCTCGCCGCAAAGGGAGCTTGGGAATGGAGGTCTGTGGCACCGACCGCCGCCGCGATTTCTGCGCGGTGCTCCGGCGTCAGCATCTTGTAGTACGTGATCTTGTGGCGCACCATGGCTTTCCAGCGAACTAGGGGACACTTGATAAGGGCTAGGGGATCGAAAGGTGGGGGGATGGGCTGGAGAGGAGGTGTCATTTTGGGGTAGTGGCTGGCGTAGGCCGAGCAGCGAAGGTTCTAGTGTGAATAGTGGTTCCGGTGACGACCGGTTAATCGGTTTTGACTGTACATCGCTCTTGTCATGTTCGCGTTGCACCCCGGCACGCTGGACCCTCCACGCCGCTCACCGAATGGAATGCGCTTCGTCTTGCATTTTCGCTCGCTTGTGGGACCACAGATGAGAGCAAACCGACGTCCCTCCCCCTCCCCCGCCCGCGTCATTTATACTACCACTCCCTCCGTTTTATGCGGAGTAAATAAAAACAGAGGGAGTATACTACGGAGGAGGATCGCCTGACGTGGCCGAACCCATTGAGTAACTAACATGCGGGGCCTAGCAAGCATGGGGTCCGCCAGTAAGTGAACAAAAGGGAGGGTAAGGCAGGGATACCTACGTCAGAGGTTCCACTTCCACTACTACTCCCTCCTTCCATCTACAAGGACTAATGCGTTTTTCGAGGCTAACTTTGACCAAATGTTAGAGTAATAATATATGACATGAAACTTACACAAAGCATATGGTCAAATTCGTATGTGAAAGGAGCTTCCAATGATATAATTTTCACATTATACATCTCATGTACTATTAATCTTGTCAATAGTCAAAGGAGGTTTTGAAAAACGCATTAGAGCATGGTTAATAATATAGCCAGCCGATGGCTATAAGGAACTGCCATGTCATCTATAGCCATCATCTATATGCACTCATACAGTAGTGTGGGCTATTTCCCGTAAAAAAAATATAAGGTTGGCTATTGTATTAGTACTTTTTTCCATCTCCTCTCTATCTCTTTCTTCATATTTATTGTATTTAACTAGGAATCCGTATATAGCTAGGCTCTTGCATGAGAGCTCACTCCCTTTACTTTTCACATCTCTCTCCTCCACATAGGCCCTATATAAATGGAAGGAGTACTATGAGCACCGCATACTCTACTACAGATGTTGTCAGTACTCCACTAGTACTATTGGACAGGGAGCTTAAAAAAAGTTACTATTGGACTGGCTATCCGTGGCGAAATCCTAGTAGGAAGAGCATGCGCGAGAACAAGCACATTCACGTGGTTGAAAACAAATTGGAAACCATGTCTGTTTGAATAGAAATCTAGGAGTACGTACGAATCTAACAATATTGATTGGGCGTTGTTGAATGTTGATACTTTTTTTCTGTAAGTTTGATCAAAGTAGAGATACTTTGACACTTATATGTAAACTACTAGAAACGATCGGAGGGAGTATATTGTACGTTCAAGAGCGAAACAAACATTGAATGCCCTTTGTATATGATTTGTGGATGCTATGATCGCCGGTTCAAAATTTTGAATCTGCCTTACGTGTCACACATGCACCCACTCGTTCTCTCTCGATTTCATCTCGGGGTCCGGAGATCGATTGAAAGAGGACTAGGGTGGGTGCAATACGTTCGTTTCGCTTATGAACGTACAATATACTCCCTCTGATCCCCACAGACCCCCCGGCCGGTCATTTCTATCATAGAAACAGACCAAACCCTTATCTCCTTGCATGACATGCAAATTGATCTCTCAACATCAATCGATCTCGTCAAGATGTGTCGGGGCATGAACCAAATGGGATGTCAAAACTAAGACGGGAAGCGACACGTAGTGGAGGCAAAGTGAAACTTTAAACGAACCGTTTGTTTGTATGCATGTCGGACAAATTACAACATTGGAAATACAAGCATGGTCTAGGCCCACATGCGAATGATACTCGGCGGAATGTTCAAATGAGGCATGCGAGAGCGACACGCTCATCGTCACTTTACACGATGGGTTTGAGTGTGCCGAGGGTGGCGTTAGCGCTGTGGCATGACCAGCAGATCAACACCCGGCTCATCGAGGATGCACGGGGCGCCGAAGTGCGCGCACGCTGCGCCGCATCCGTGGAGTGGTGTAGCGCAGCCAACTGCATCCCCAGGACCTGAGGCCATGCCGAGTCGTCTTGCTTTTTCGATGACATGTGGGGTCGCATGTGAGCGAAGGGCATCTCCAACGTCGCCACGACCGCAGTTGACTACCCTGGCAAACCAAAAACCCTCGTCACTCGCGCCGTTGCACGGTGCGTTCCCAGCTGGCGCCAGCTACCCGCATTCATGCCGTCCATCTGTATGCCATTGTTAAGAGACTCGGTGCCCGAGGAACCAACTCCGATGACTTAATGACGCACCCGGACGCTTGGCCTCACCAGAATGCGCTACTTAAAGCGGCAACGCCCAGCTAACCTCCACACCATAGCGCATCGTCCTGCTACCTGGCACCACATCCGCCATGACCGCGAGCGCGAACGCTCTGCAGGAGAGCTTGTCTTCGGGGATGAAGCTCAAGGTCGCCGCCCTCGCTCAAGTCGCCGCTCGCGACGCAATAACGGCGTAGCCGGACGTGGACGCGACCGCACAAGCGGTGGCCACGCTGGCGGCCGACGACGGGAGCACCGTCAGCCACACGTCCTACTTGCCGCCGTCCAACGTCCAGCATCGCCGAGGTCGGGGACTCCTCCGAGGATGAGTAGGGCATGGGAGGCGGCAGGGCATGGTGTGCCAATTGGCTGGTCCGTCTCCCGTGTTCTACTCTTCCTTGCCGGAGACCGCACCTTCACTTCACGGGTCTTGAACCCCGCCCCCGTACATGGAGATCACAGATGGAGGACGTCGGTCGCTGCCGTAGAATAGGTTTAGGGTCAGGTTTCTTTTATCTTTCTGTCCTATAAAAGTTTGAAATGTAATGAAAATCTGTTGTGTTTGCATTAATCTCGGCCGGTGTATACAAACTTTCACAATAATATAGTATATTGTAGGAGTACTAGCAAGATGCCCGTGCGTTGCACGGAACATCAAGATCTTGTCGGAGAAAAGGATGAATGAGGGAAGGCCTTATCTGCAAATGTGAAGAGGAGTGCGGGTAAATTGTCATAGTTTCCTTCCTATCCGTTAGATATAGATCGGACGGCCTATGTTGCAGGATGGCAGGCCCACCATCATCACCAACTCTGCTTTTTATTAAACCGAGACAAAGCTAACATGCGAAGTAAAATAAACATATAGTCTACATACACAATTTATCTTAGGCACTCCAATAGTACATCCACTACACATTCACGCATTTCACATATTTCTACATCTACGGGAACCTACAAAAGGGTTAACGTAAATTGCCTCTCTCTCTCCTTGATTTTCATGGTCGTGGGCCCCTCCCTCCCCCCAATCTACAATCAACAGCTCACACGTTTCACTTTATGTTAATTACATAACTGGGATTACTTAGGTGTAGCATTACTCGTCCTAAAAAACCCAACTAAGCCAACCTCCCAGCATATCACGCGGGAAAACACCCGGACGTGTCGTTTTAGTTGGGATTACCGGATTACTAGTAGTAGTATCGACGGATCGCGCGAAGCACCAAGTTTTTTTTCTTTAGGGGGCGAAGCACCTAGAGAATTAAAAGGAAAAAAAGGCGGTACACTCACAGCACCCCTGTCGTGGTCGCATTGCACCCCACACACGTTCGCTCCTGCACATGGCTCACGCAAACAGAACACGCTTGGGCTTGCCTCTTCACTGACACGTGGGATTGCACTTGGAGAAACCGACCATGCGCCAAACTCCCCCCACCCACCGCACGGAAATCCCCCTGCCCCCCCCCCCAAAAATTCCCCCCAAATCCCAAATTCAACCGCCCTTCAGCCAACTAGCGAATAATATTCCCCAAACCCCCTCCCCCCGCCCCCCTCCACACCATTCGCTCCGCCAAAGCCGCCCTCCCCGCCGTGCCGATACGTCGGTGCCGCGGTTCGTCGAGGGGACGCAAGGTGATCCTCTCACTCCCACAGTACGCTCTCGTAGACTGCCATCCTCTAGCGGCGCCGCCACCGGTGGCGACGTTCTTGTGGAGGCGCACGGTGGTCAGCGCCACCACTGTTGGCGATATTCGTGTGGAGACGCACGGCGGTCAGCTTCTCCCACGTTACGTGCATTCTAGACTGAGGCCCCTTGCATGTCGGTGTAGCGCTGAATGTTAGCTGATAGACGTTGTTAATCTCACTGTTTGCCGAAGTAGTTTATAGTCAATATCAAGGTTGGAAAAAGCGGTAGGCGTAAGCAAGGCAGTTGGCCTTTGCCTAGTGCTTAGGCGGTGCTTAAGCTGAAGGAAATATGCCCTAGAGGCAATAATAAAGTTATTATTTATTTCCTTATATCATGATAAATGTTTATTATTCATGCTAGAATTGTATTAACCGGAAACATAATACATGTGTGAATACATAGACAAACAGAGTGTCACTAGTATGCCTCTACTTGACTAGCTCGTTGATCAAAGATGGTTGTGTTTCCTGGCCATAGACATGAGTTGTCATTTGATTAACGGGATCACATCATTAGGAGAATGATGTGATTGACTTGACCCATTCCGTTAGCTTAGCACTCGATCGTTTAGTATGTTGCTATTGCTTTCTTCATGACTTATACATGTTCCTATGACTATGAGATTATGCAACTCCCGTTTACCGGAGGAACACTTTGTGTGCTACCAAACGTCACAACGTAACTGGGTGATTATAAAGGTGCTCTACAGGTGTCTCCAAAGGTACTTGTTGGGTTGGCGTATTTCGAGATTAGGATTTGTCACTCCGATTGTCGGAGAGGTATCTCTGGGCCCACTCAGTAATACACATCACTATAAGCCTTGCAAGCATTGTGACTAATGAGTTAGTTGCGGGATGATGTATTACGGAACGAGTAAAGAGACTTGCCGGTAACGAGATTGAACTAGGTATCGAGATACCGACGATCGAATCTCGGGCAAGTAACATACCGATGAAAAAGGGAACAACGTATGTTGTTATGCGGTCTGACCGATAAAGATCTTCGTAGAATATGTGGGAACCAATATGAGCATCCAGGTTCCGCTATTGGTTATTGACCGGAGAGGTGTCTCGGTCATGTCTACATAGTTCTCGAACCCGTAGGGTCCGCATGCTTAACGTTACGATGACAGTTATATTATGAGTTTATATGTTTTGATGTACCGAAGGTTGTTTGGAGTCCCGGATGTGATCACGGACATGACGAGGAGTCTCGAAATGGTCGAGACATAAAGATTGATATATTGGAAGCCTATGTTTGGACATCGGAAGTGTTCCGAGTGAAATCGGGATTTTTCCGGAGTACCGGGAGGTTACCGGAACCCCCCGGTAACTTAATGGGCCTTATTGGGCCTAGGTGGAAGAGAGGAGAGGATGCCAGGGCAGGGCCGCGCGCCCCTCCCCCCAGTCCGAATAGGACAAGGAGAGGGGGGCGGCGCCCCCCCTTCCTTCCTCCCCTCCACCTTTTCCCCCTTCCTCTCCTAGTCCAACATGGAAAGGGGGGAGTCCTACTCCCGGTAGGAGTACGACTCCTCCTGGCGCGCCTCTCCTCCCTTGGCCGGTGGCCTCCCCCTTGCTCCTTTATATACAGGGGCAGGGGGGCACCTCTCTACGCACAATTGATCAACTATCTTTTAGCCGGGTGCGGTGCCCCCCTCCACGAGTTCGAGGGACGTCATCGAGCTGAACGTGTGCTGAACTCAGAGGTGCCGTGCGTTCGGTACTTGATCGGTCGGATCGTGAAGACGTACGACTACATCAACCGCGTTGTGTTAACGCTTCCGCTTTCGGTCTACGAGGGTACGTAGACAACACTCTCCCCTCTCGTTGCTATGCATCACCATGATCTTGCGTGTGCGTAGAATTTTTTTGAAATTACCACGTTCCCCAACAGTGGCATCCGAGCAAGGTTTTATGCGTTGATGTTATGCAAGAGTAGAACACAAGTGAGTTGTGGGCGATATAAGTCATACTGCTTACCAGCATGTCATACTTTGGTTCGGCGGTATTGTGAGATGAAGCGGCCAGGACCGACATTACGCGTACGCTTACGCGAGACTGGTTTCACCGTTGCGAGCACTTGATGCTTAAAGGTGACTGGCGGGTGTCTGTCTCTCTCACTTTAGTTGAACCGAGTGTGGCTACGCTCGGTCCTTGCGAAGGTTAAAATAGCACCAACTTGACAAACTATCGTTGTGGTTTTGATGCGTAGGTAGAACGGTTCTTGCTAAGCCCGTAGCAGCCACGTAAAACTTGCAACAACAAAGTAGAGGACGTCTAACTTGTTTTTGCAGGGCATGTTGTGATGTGATATGGTCAAGACATGATGCTATATTTTATTGTATGAGATGATCATGTTTTGTAACCGAGTTATCGGCAACTGGCAGGAGCCATATGGTTGTCGCTTTATTGTATGAAATGCAATCGCCATGTAATTGTTTTACTTTATCACTAAGCGGTAGCGATAGTCGTAAAAGCAATAGTTGGCGAGACGACAACGATGCTACGATGGAGATCAAGGTGTCGCGCCGGTGACGATGGTGATCATGACGGTGCTTCGGAGATGGAGATCACAAGCACAAGATGATGATGGCCATATCATATCACTTATATTGATTGCATGTGATGTTTATCTTTTATGCATCTTATCTTGCTTTGATTGATGGTAGCATTATAAGATGATCTCTCACTAAAATTTCAAGATAAAAGTTTTCTCCCTGAGTATGCACCGTTGCGAAAGTTCTTCGTGCTGAGAGACCACGTGATGATCGGGTGTGATAGGCTCTACGTTCAAATACAACGGGTGCAAAACAGTTGCACACGCGGAATACTCAGGTTAAACTTGACGAGCCTAGCATATGTAGATATGGCCTCGGAACACGGAGACCGAAAGGTCGAGCGTGAATCATATAGTAGATATGATCAACATAGTGATGTTCACCATTGAAACTACTCCATCTCACGTGATGATCGGACATGGTTTAGTTGATATGGATCACGTGATCACTTAGAGGATTAGAGGGATGTCTATCTAAGTGGGAGTTCTTAAGTAATATGATTAATAGAACTTAAATTTATCATGAACTTAGTACCTGATAGTATCTTGCTTGTCTATGTTAATTGTAGATAGATGGCCCGTGCTGTTGTTCCGTTGAATTTTAATGCGTTCCTTGAGAAAGCAAAGTTGAAAGATGATGGTAGCAATTACACGGATTGGGTCCGTAACTTGAGAATTATCCTCATTGCTGCACAGAAGAATTACGTCCTGGAAGCACCGCTGGGTGCCAGGCCTCCTGCAAGAGCAACACCAGAAGTTATGAACGTCTGGCAAAGCAAAGCTGATGACTACTCGATAGTTCAGTGTGCCATGCTTTACGGCTTAGAACCGGGTCTTCAACGACGTTTTGAACATCATGGAGCATATGAGATGTTCCAGGAGTTGAAGTTAATATTTCAAGCAAATGCCCGGATTGAGAGATATGAAGTCTCCAATAAGTTCTACAGCTGCAAGATGGAAGAGAATAGTTCTGTCAGTGAGCATATACTCAAAATGTCTGGGTATAATAATCACTTGATTCAACTGGGAGTTAATCTTCCGGATGATAGCGTCATTGACATAATTCTTCAATCAGTGCCACCAAGCTACAAGAGCTTCGTGATGAACTATGACATGCAAGGGATGAATAAGACAATTCCTGAGCTCTTCGCAATGCTAAAGGCAGCGGAGGTAGAAATCAAAAAGGAGCATCAAGTGTTGATGGTCAATAAGACCACTAGTTTCAAGAAAAAGGGCAAAGGGAAGAAGAAGGGGAACTTCAAGAAGAACATCAAGCAAGTTGCTGTTCAGGAGAAGAAACCCAAGTCTGGACCTAAGCCTGAAACTGAGTGCTTCTATTGCAAGCAGACTGGTCACTGGAAGCGGAACTGCCCCAAGTATTTGGCGGATAAGAAGGATGGCAAGGTTAACAAAGGTATATGTGATATACATGTTATTGATGTGTACCTTACTAATGCTTGCAGTAGCACCTGGGTATTTGATACTGGTTCTGTTGCTAATATTTGCAACTCGAAACAGGGGCTACGGATTAAGCGAAGATTGGCTAAGGACGAGGTGACGATGCGCGTGGGAAATGGTTCCAAAGTCGATGTGATCGCGGTCGGCACGCTACCTCTACATCTACCTTCGGGATTAGTTTTAGACCTAAATAATTGTTATTTGGTGCCAGCGTTAAGCATGAACATTATATCTGGATCTTGTTTAATGTGAGACGGTTATTCATTTAAATCAAAGAATAATGGTTGTTCTATTTATATGAGTAATATCTTTTATGGTCATGCACCCTTGAAGAGTGGTCTATTTTTGTTGAATCTCGATAGTAGTGATACACATATTCATAATATTGAAGTCAAAAGATGCAGAGTTGATAATGATAGTGCAACTTATTTGTGGCACTGCCGTTTAGGTCATATCGGTGTAAAGCGCATGAAGAAACTCCATAATGATGGACTTTTGGAATCACTTGATTATGAATCACTTGGTACTTGTGAACCGTGTCTCATGGGCAAGATGACTAAAACACCGTTCTACGATACTATGGAGAGAGCAACAAATTTGTTGGAAATCATACATACAGATGTATGTGGTCCGATGAATATTGAGGCTCGTGGCGGATATCGTTATTTTCTCACCTTCATAGATGATTTGAGCAGATATGGGTATATCTACTTAATGAAACATAAGTCTGAAACATTTGAAAAGTTCAAAGAATTTCAGAGCGAAGTTGAAAATCATCGTAACAAGAAAATAAAGTTTCTACGATCAGATTGTGGAGGAGAATATTTGAGTTACGAGTTTGGCCTACATTTGAAACAATGCGGAATAGTTTCGCAACTCACGCCACCCGGAACACCACAACGTAATGGTGTGTCCGAACGTCGTAATCGTACTTTACTAGATATGGTGCGATCTATGATGTCTCTTACGGATTTACCGCTATCGTTTTGGGGTTATGCTTTAGAGACGGCTGCATTCACTCTAAATAGGGCACCATCAAAATCCGTTGAAACGACACCTTATGAACTATGGTTTGGCAAGAAACCAAAGTTGTCGTATCTTAAAGTTTGGGGTTGCGATGCTTATGTGAAGAAACTTCAACCTGATAAGCTCGAACCTAAATCGGAGAAATGTGTCTTCATAGGATACCCAAAGGAGACTGTTGGGTACACCTTCTATCACAGATCCAAAGGCAAGACATTCGTTGCTAAGAATGGATCCTTTCTAGAGAAGGAGTTTCTCTCGAAAGAAGTGAGTGGGAGGAAAGTAGAACTTGATGAGGTAACTGTACCTGCTCCCTTATTGGAAAGTAGATCATCACAGAAATCAGTTTATGCGACACCTACACCAATTAGTGAGGAAGTCAATGATAATGATCATGGAACATCAGATCAAGTTATTACTGAACCTCGTAGGTCAACCAGATCAAGATCCGCACCAGAGTGGTACGGTAATCCTGTTCTGGAGGTTATGTTACTAGACCATGACGAACCTACAAACTATGAAGAAACGATGGTGAGCCCAGATTCCGCAAAATGGCTTGAGGCCATGAAATCCGAGATGGGATCCATGTATGAGAACAAATTATGGACTTTGGTTGACTTGCCCGATGATCGGCAAGCCATTGAAAATAAATGGATCTTCAAGAAGAAGACTGACGCTGATGGTAATGTTACTCTCTATAAAGCTCGACTTGTTGAGAAAGGTTTTCGACAAGTTCAAGGGATTGACTACGATGAGACCTTTCACCCGTAGCGATGCTTAAGTCTGTCCGAATCATGTTAGCAATTGCCGCATTTTATGATTATGAAATTTGGCAAATGGATGTCAAAACTGCATTCATGAATGGATTTCTGGAAGAAGAGTTGTATATGATGCAACCGGAAGGTTTTGTCGATCCAAAGGGAGCTAACAAAGTGTGCAAGCTCTAGCGATCCATTTATGGACTGGTGCAAGCCTCTCGGAGTTGGAATAAACGCTTTGATAGTGTGATCAAAGCATTTGGTTTTATACAGACTTTTGGAGAAGCCTGTATTTACAAGAAAGTGAGTGGGAGCTCAGTAGCATTTCTGATATTATATGTGGATGACATATTGCTAATTGGAAATGATATAGAATTTCTGGATAGCATAAAGGGATACTTGAATAAGAGTTTTTCAATGAAAGACCTCGGTGAAGCTGCATATATATTGGGCATCAAGATCTATAGAGATAGATCAAGATGCTTAATTGGACTTTCACAAAGCACATACCTTGACAAAGTTTTGAAGAAGTTCAAAATGGATCAAGCAAAGAAAGGGTTCTTGCCTGTACTACAAGGTGTGAGATTGAGTAAGACTCAATGCCCTACCACTTCAGAAGATAGAGAGAAGATGAAAGATGTTCCCTATGCTTCAGCCATAGGCTCTATCATGTATGCAATGCTGTGTACCAGACCTGATGTGTGCCTTGCTATAAGTTTAGCAGGGAGGTACCAAAGTAATCCAGGAGTGGATCACTGGACAGCGGTCAAGAACATCCTGAAATACCTGAAAAGGACTAAGGATATGTTTCTCGTTTATGGAGGTGACAAAGAGCTCATCGTAAATGGTTACGTTGATGCAGGCTTTGACACTGATCCGGACGATTCTAAATCGCAAACCGGATACGTGTTTACATTGAACGGTGGAGCTGTCAGTTGGTGCAGTTCTAAGCAAAGTGTCGTGGCGGGATCTACGTGTGAAGCGGAGTACATAGCTGCTTCGGAAGCAGCAAATGAAGGAGTCTGGATGAAGGAGTTCATATCCGATCTAGGTGTCATACCTACTGCATCGGGACCAATGAAAATCTTTTGTGACAATACTGGTGCAATTGCCTTAGCAAAGGAATCCAGATTTCACAAGAGAACCAAGCACATCAAAAGACGCTTCAATTCCATCCGAGATTTAGTGCAGGTGGGAGACATAGAAATTTGCAAGATACATACGGATCTCAATGTTGCAGACCCGTTGACTAAGCCTCTTCCACGAGCAAAACATGATCAGCACCAAGACTCCATGGGTGTAAGAATCATTACTATGTAATCTAGATGATTGACTCTAGTGCAAGTGGGAGACTGAAGGAAATTTGCCCTAGAGGCAATAATAAAGTTATTATTTATTTCCTTATATCATGATAAATGTTTATTATTCATGCTAGAATTGTATTAACCGGAAACATAATACATGTGTGAATACATAGACAAACAGAGTGTCACTAGTATGCCTCTACTTGACTAGCTCGTTGATCAAAGATGGTTGTGTTTCCTGGCCATAGACATGAGTTGTCATTTGATTAACGGGATCACATCATTAGGAGAATGATGTGATTGACTTGACCCATTTCGTTAGCTTAGCACTCGATCGTTTAGTATGTTGCCATTGCTTTCTTCATGACTTATACATGTTCCTATGACTATGAGATTATGCAACTCCTGTTTACCAGAGGAACACTTTGTGTGCTACCAAACATCACAACGTAACTGGGTGATTATAAAGGTGCTCTACAGGTGTCTCCAAAGGTACTTGTTGGGTTGGCGTATTTCGAGATTAGGATTTGTCACTCCGATTGTCGGAGAGGTATCTCTGGGCCCACTCAGTAATACACATCACTATAAGCCTTGCAAGCATTGTGACTAATGAGTTAGTTGCGGGATGATGTATTACGGAACGAGTAAAGAGACTTGCCGGTAACGAGATTGAACTAGGTATCGAGATACCGACGATCGAATCTCGGGCAAGTAACATACCGATGACAAAGGGAACAACGTATGTTGTTATGCGGTCTGGCCGATAAAGATCTTCGTAGAATATGTGGGAACCAATATGAGCATCCAGGTTCCGCTATTGGTTACTGACCGGAAAGGTGTCTCGGTCATGTCTACATAGTTCTCGAACCCGTAGGGTCCGCACGCTTAACGTTACGATGACAGTTATATTATGAGTTTATATGTTTTGATGTACCGAAGGTTGTTCGGAGTCCCGGATGTGATCACGGACATGACGAGGAGTCTCGAAATGGTCGAGACATAAAGATTGATATATTGGAAGCCTATGTTTGGACATCGGAAGTGTTCCGGGTGAAATCGGGATTTTTCCGGAGTACCGGGAGGTTACCGGAACCCCCCGGTAACTTAATGGGCCTTATTGGGCCTAGGTGGAAGAGAGGAGAGGATGCCAGGGCAGGGCCGCGCGCCCCTCCCCCCCAGTCCGAATAGGACAAGGAGAGGGGGGCGGCACCCCCCTTCCTTCCTCCCTCCACCTTTTCCCCCTTCCTCTCCTAGTCCAACATGGAAAGGGGGGAGTCCTACTCCCGGTAGGAGTAGGACTCCTCCTGGCGCGCCTCTCCTCCCTTGGCCGGCGGCCTCCCCCTTGCTCCTTTATATACGGGGGCAGGGGGGCACCTCTCTACACACAATTGGTCAACGATCTTTTAGCCGTGTGCCGTGCCCCCCTCCACCATATTACACCTCGATAATATCGTAGCGTTGCTTAGGCGAAGCCCTGCGTCGGTAGAACATCATCATCGTCACCACGCCGTCGTGCTGACAAAACTCTCCCTCAACACTCGGCTGGATCGGAGTTCGAGGGACTTCATCGAGCTGAACGTATGTTGAACTCGGAGGTGCCGTGCGTTCGGTACTTGATCGGTCGGATCGTGAAGACGTACGACTACATCAACCGCGTTGTGTTAACGCTTCCTCTTTCGGTCTACGAGGGTACATAGACAACACTCTCCCCTCTCGTTGCTATGCATCACCATGATCTTGCGTGTGCGTAGAATTTTTTTGAAATTACTACGTTCCCCAACATAAGCGCCATAGGCGTGGCCTAGGCGGTAATATTGTTTTACTATCAGGGCATATTTGTGGGTATTATATGCATGTTGATATTAATTTAGGGCATATAAATAAGTTAACTGCGAACTACTACCATTGGAATATGGTCCATTTGGCTTATTAGTGCAATATGGCATTGTTCCTCACTTGGGGAGACAATTCTTTGCTTGCGCTGCCTAGACTTCCATTTATGCCCTAGGCGAGGCGTTTGGCCATCGCCTAGGGCCTAGGCATGCCTAATCGCCTCCTAGGCACTGCCTTTTCCAACACAGGTCAATATGCTCTGCTTAAGAAGCTTCCTTGCCCTGTTCAGCACTCAGTCTGCTTAGCTGAGATGGTATGCCAAGCCCGATTAGTTGCTAAAATATCCTGCCATATATTTATTGTGACGTAGATTGCCATGGTCTAGTAGCCAATCTGTTAGGTGAAATAGCTATACACCATTTTATACTCGATCTTTGTTGCTGTGATGGCCTTCGATAGTTCGATGGCTGTGTGCTCAGCCTCATTGACTGCTGAAACAGCCTGCCATAATTTAGCACTCAAATCTGTTTGCCGAATTAGCTTTACATATATCTCGTTACTTAGATCTGCTCGTCCGAATATCTTGCCATAGCTTTAGACATCGACCTAGGTATTTTTTTTCTGGACTTCATAAAAAAGCATATATGTTTTTCTTGTAATATCTAGTAGAAGAACTAATTTGTATGTCTAACAGATGGACATGACTTAGATAACTTCTGCTCGAAGATTCTCCGCTGCATATGTCGACGGGGTTGAAAACTTCATGAACTTTATCAGAGCTGAGTACGGTGGTCCAAAATCAGATGTGCTCTGCCCATGTAGCAGTTGTATGAATTCAGTTACAAGACCCCAGTCAACTGTGCAAAATCATCTACACTTGTATGGGATGTCGGTCACATATACTAGGTGGGTTCATCATGGTGAAGCTGTGAACGTCAATGTTACTGACTACATGGAAGCAGCAGACCACCATCTTGATCTGCTTGATGCTCAGGTGAAAGAGGAGGAGGAGGAGGTGGTGGCGGAGCCAGTGAGTTTGACCAACATTGAAACAATGCTACGAAATGCTCGTGCATTTCATGAACTTTCACCTGCAAAAGAAAAACGGTCGGCCCGCATGCTGGAACAATGCAACGTGGCTGTCACCCCAGGAAATAAGCTGTCAGTATTCTCAGCTATGGTCACCTTTCTTCAGGTGAAGACATCTGAGCGGATGACCACCAAATCATTCGATGCGATGTTGGCTGCTTTCCGCAAATCTTTCCCAGATGCGTCTGAGCTGCCACACACCTACAGTAAAATGAAGAATTTCCTTCGTGGAGTCGAAATTGGATATGATATGGTCCATGTTTGTAAGAATAATTGTGTTCTATTCCGGAAGGATTATGCCAACTTAAGTGAATGCCCGAAATGCAAATCATCAAGATGGGAAGATGGCGATGCTGTGAATAGGGTTCCTCATAATGTTCTGAGACATTTTCCTATTACACCAAGATTGCGGAGGTTGTTTGATGATGCTAAAACAAGAGAGGATGTACTGTGGCATTCTAGGAACCAGGAGTACAGAGATCAGAATGTAACGAGCCATCCATCTAATGGTAGTGAGTGGCAAAGCTTCAATCAGAAGCACAAAGAGTTTGCTGCTGACCCGAGAAACACTAGACTTGGCTTAGCTTCAGATGGATTTAACCCATTTGGCCACCAGAGCGCCACATATAGCATGTGGCCAGTGCTTGTTATCCCTTACAACATGCCTCCAAATGTCTGCACCAAAGAATCAAACTACATGATGGCCTTGCTCATCCCAGGTCCAAAAAGTCCTGGAAAGGATTTTGATTTATTCATGGAGCCTCTTGTGGAGGAACTTCAACAGCTATGGAAGGGTGTTCTCACTCGAGACCTATATAGCAGTCCACCAGCTGATTTCTTTCTGCGTGCTATTATAATTTGGTGCATCCTTGATTATCCGGCTTTGGGCACTATGTCAGGGCGAACGACACATGGTTACAATGCATGTGTTCGCTGTGACAGGAATCCGCTGTCATACGCAATACTTAGGAAGATCTGTTACATTGACACCGCCGTTTCCTTGCCAAGGACAAGCTGCGTCCTACAAAATACCGAAGACATGTGTTCAATGCAAAGCATGAAAACAGTGATGCGCCAAAGAGGCTCACCGCTGATGAGTTGCAAGTGGAATTAGAGACGGTCAGGCATATTACACCAGGAAACCATCCTGGTAATGGTAGCAGGAAAAGGAAGCATGGCAAGGCAGAAGAGAGATTATTGTTTACCCGCAGGTCCACTTTGTGGGACTTGGAGTATTGGAAAGATTTGGATTTGTGGCATAATCTTGATGTGATGCACATCGAGAAAAATATATGTGACAGCATTGTCGGCACACATCTTAATATTGAAGGCAAGACGAAAGATACCTTAAAATCTAGGATTGATTTGACACATCTGGGTATCAGAAAGGATTTGCAGGTGCAAGATGAAGGTAAACCACAGGATATGGCACCAGCTGTCTACGTCTTGGACAAGGTAAAAAGAAAAGAATTCTGCGAGGTCCTGTCACGTGTGAGATTCCCACATGGATTTGCTTCCAACCCTGAAAGGAGAGTCAGTGCAGATGGAAACAAGGTATAAGGGTTGAAAACTCATGACTGCCACGTCCTACTTCAAAGGGTTTTACCTGTTATCCTTAGAGGATTGGGCCGCCCTGACTTATACAGAGCAGTTGCAGAGTTGGGACAATTCTTCAGGGAACTCTGTAGTAGAAATATCAGGATAGATGCTTTGGAGCGTCTTAGAGACAAGATACCAACTATCCTATGCGACCTTGAGAAGATATATCCTCCAGCCTTCTTTGATGTGATGGTGCATTTGGCTGTTCATCTACCTGATGAGGCACTACTTAGAGGTCCAGTACAGTATGGCTTGATGTACCCTATTGAAAGGCAGCTAGGGACTTTCAAGGGCTATGTCAGGAACAGAGCTAGGCCTGAGGGTTCCATTGCAGAGGCCTACATTGCTACAGAAGCGTTGGCATTCTGCTCAAAATACATTGAAACAGCTGATCAGCTTAGCAAAGAGGTGGGTGAAGACAATCCCGGGCTCAATGTTTTCGATTATTCTGTTCGAGTTACAGGGAAGAGTCGACAAGAGGACAAACCAAAGATTTGGAAAAAAAATGGTTTGGAATGTGTTGAATAACTGTCCTGAGATACTACCTTATATCAATTAAGTGCTAAGTACTGCAGCTTATACATCGTAATCTACTAAACTTGCAGCACATTCTTATATATTTAGATGTTTGACGCGATCACTATGTTGTGCAACCTCTACAAAAACGAGTTACTGCCGCAAAATCCAAGAAACATTGACAAACTGGTTATGGCAGGATTTGCGAAATGGTTCAAGAGCCATGTAAGCTTATGAATTGCACTATCAGTTTTTTTTAATATATTGAGTACATAAGATGATCAGCTTGTCTATTTTCTAAACATAGGTTAAGAAGCTGCGGGAGGATGGGCAGGCAGTTGATGATGCCCTTTACGCGCTAGCAATGGGTCCTGATACTCGGGTAAGACATTATGAATCTTGCATTGTTGGAGATGTGCGCTACAACACCCTTGCACGCGACGAAGGCAGGAAGACACAAAACAGTGCCATCATGAGCACGGATACGTACGGCAGAGTGACAATTGAAATGTATGCTAACATAACAGACATTGTTCAGTTGCAGTATATCTCCAGTTTCGAGGATCATCGGTGTGTGGTTCTGTTGTGCTGTCGTTGGTATAACCTGTTTTCCAGGATCGCAAAACCCAGAGCTGATGATTATTTCAAATCCATCAATGTCAAGGGGCGTACCAGACCAACGAGCCTTTTATTTTGGCAAATAAAGCAACACAGATATTTTTCTTGGAAGACACATTTGCACGTAGCGATGACTGGAGAGTATTGCAAAGGTTTGAGCAGAGCAATTCGTTTAATGAAGTTGCATAACAAGATGATGCTTACACCGCTCCTGATGTACAAGATTCCACAGATGTTCCAAATATCTTTGAGAACCATCACGTCAATGACGCTAGCGAAAAGATTGCCTGTCGTGCTGTGGACATACAAGAGCTGATCAAGAAGAAGCCAACGTTCAAGGACATTGAGGATGAAGAAGAAGATGACACTCTGGGGAATTACGATTCAGACTGATACACATGGCGAAGATGTTGACGCTACTGCTGCAGATGATGATTATATTGCTTTTGTCGTATTTGCCTGTAGAAGACGT
This sequence comes from Aegilops tauschii subsp. strangulata, assembly GCF_002575655.3. Classification (NCBI taxonomy): domain Eukaryota; kingdom Viridiplantae; phylum Streptophyta; class Magnoliopsida; order Poales; family Poaceae; genus Aegilops; species Aegilops tauschii. The sequence continues at coordinate 302,534,176 of NC_053041.3, read as the reverse complement.
TTTTTATCTACTATGTGAAATTGTGTTTGCTATGACAACTGAAACCTGATGAACGTGTTGTTTAGTATTTTGCTGTGAGAACATCACTTGTTATGTATGTTGATTTGTGTTTGGTGATTGTATGATGAGTAAAACATGATGACATTGTTGTTCAGTTGTACTCATATTTGGCTGTGAAACTTGAATTTGATGACATAGTTTGTTGTTGAACTGCAATTTGCTCGACGTCTTTGAATGGGAACAAAGCTGACCCGACAGGTTCTCTGCTAATTTATTTATTTATTACCAAAAGGGCCTCTGCTATTTATTTATTTATGAGCAAAAGGGGATACCCCCCCGATTTTCGTTAATAGAAATCATTAGATGTTCACAACACTACGCCCAGCCTGCTACACAGGTTTCATTCATTACTAGTTTCAGCATAGTGCTCATGTCATAGCCACTGAATACATCACGAGTGCTACATACACTGCAAATAAAGAGACAATCATCCTACAGAGCACATCGATTTTGCCCATTATCTTCACAAGCTCTTTCATCTCCTCATTGATGTCAAGGCCGTTCAACAGCTGTTGCTTGGCCATGATCAGAGGAACTGCATCTTTAACCTTTTGCTCTGCATCTTCCTTTTCCGTCGTTCCTTCAGTTACTTGTCCAACACCCCAACCTGCCGGTATTGGGATTCCTCGGCTAACCAAATAATCAGCGTAGTTGCATTCCCCCACATCAGCAACTTCCCAGAAATACAAATCACACGAATCTTCCCTTTTCTGCACGAATCAAATTGGAAGATCATCAACCAAACTATTAAAAAAATCAACAACTTAAAGCAGCAGAACAACACTTAAACATATTATTACCCCATGATTCGGGCATTTGTAGAAGACTCGGCCAGGGTTGAGGATTGTGGTTGAGACGCGACGGATGACTCTGCGTGATTTGCCGCAGTGGTACCACACCAATGGTAGCGGGTTGCGATGAGCAACCGGCTGCGGTGCGTGTGCCGGCGGGGGTGTGATGAGACCCACATGCGATGGTACGGGTGGAGACTTGGCGCATATCTGGATGTTCCCTACTGAAGAGCAGGTGGACGAGCAGCCAGCTGACATGATTGCTGCGGCCAGAGCTTTTGATGCTAGGCAGAGTAAGTAGAGAAGAGGAGAAGCGAACGTTGGATATGTCAGTTTCATTACTTGCAGAGTAGCATAGCACCATATATAGTCATAGTCTAGGTTTGGATTCGAACCAGCTACAGGAGCCCGTCTCTCTTTTTTCTAAAACTCAGCAACATCTCTTTACTGGTACACTAGCTTGTTCTGTACGCCTTCTCAAGTCTTTGATTTTTTTTTGTGAGGAAGGAAGGAGGACAAAATTGAGAGTTCCTGGGACTCAAACCCAAGGCCTCTCGGTTGAATACCAAGGGAGCTAGTCACTTATGTGGTGAACATTCCCTGGGGGGAGGACGGCAGACGAACGCATTTTCCTCGCTGTTTTAGTTGTGACGCAAGATCGAACGGTCGTAGTTTCGGGAATGTTACCAGGCGAACGAGCCCAGGTTTTCTTTTCTTCCTATATATAAAAAAGTATGCTACTTGGTGTCGGCTTAGTCAACAAATGATTGTCCCAACCTTGACCGTTGGATTGACATTCAACGTCTGTCGTGTTTCTTCGGTCTCTTGTTCCTCCAGCCACCAAAGCCAAACCAGCGCCGGCGGGACGCCTGCTCCCGCCTCCCACGGCTGGCTGTGTTGCCGCGCACACATCGTGGCCACATCGCACCCTAAAACTCTGCGCATCTTCTCGGGCTCCTGTTCGTTCCCGTCCGAGGCCTCACCATCGTTGTCCGCCTTGGTTCGCTCGCCGCGGCAACCTCACACCAAAGCCGGAGAAGGGAACTGGGTTGTGCGGGAGCTGTGGCCCGTCTAGCCCAGGCTTTTATTTCATATGTTTAGCACATGACCAACCTAGTTTGTTTTTTTTTCCTTTCTGAAAATGGCTAGCCCAGCTATTTTGTTTTTTGCAGAATAACCAACATAGGCCTACTTGCTTTTCTATTCCCTGCTGGGCCGGAAATCTTTCAAGACGAGGAGGGATGCATTTTGCCCAAAAAATGGGCTATAAGTAATAATAAATGGGCTGTAAAATGAAAAAATACAGCAAACAGGCAATTAGTTCCAAAATACTTTTTTCTTTTGGATTTTGATATTTTAAATTTCATTGTTTTTGTGCGGGTAAAATTTCATTGGATTTAAATTAAGGTATGTTTAGTTTTTAGATTAATTTGAATCTGGCTAGAAATTTCGGGCTGTATGCTGTTTGGGACAGATTTGGAGGCTGACTTGTGGGTCTACTAGGTTGATGTGTACGAAAGGCTTTGTCAACTTAGTCCACAAACGATTCTAGCAGCGGTGACCGTTGGATGTTAATCCAATGGCCGTGCTGCTTCTTCAATATCTGATCTTCTTGCTCCAGCCGCCCAAACCAGCGCCGGTGGGACTGCCTGCTCCCGCCTCCCGTGGTTGGCTGTGCTGCCGCACAGGCCGCACCGCCCCACCCTACTCCATTGCTGGCCAGGCCATTCCTCTACTCACCCACACCTCCTGTTATTTTCCGGCGACGGCAGCCGGACCAGTAAACCCTCGTACTCCCCACCGCGTGGGCAACCACTTCCGAGTCTTCCCCAGCTCCGTGTCGTTCCCTTCCTAGGCCTCGCAGTCGTCCACCGCCCTGGTGCTCTTGGTGCGGCGTGGTCAACGTGGTCAATGAACGACATCCATCGGACGTGGACTGTACTTGGAGAGGCTGACAGCTGGTTTCACAGTCGCACATAAGGAAATGCCTCCTTATTACGCGCAAAATAATGATTCCTCCACCTGACATCTGGGACCCATCGGAAGGGCCTCTGTATTTCGTGAAAAAAAGTTCCCCCCCGCTGACAAGTCGGACCCACCAGCTATATCTTTGCACGCAAGGAAGTGCCTCCTTATTACGCACAAAAAAAATGAATACTCCCCTTCTAGCTGGGACCCAACATAGTGGGAGGCTGACTTGGGCCTACTAAGTTGACGGGGACGGAGGGCTTTGTCAGCTTAGTCAATATGAACGATTCTAGCTCCTGTGATTGTACGATGTCCATTCAACGGTCATAGTGCTTCTTCAACCTCTAGTCTTCTTGCTCCAGCCGCCCAAAGCAGCGCCGGTCGTGCCGCCTGCTCCTGCCTCCCGTGGTCGGCTGTGCTGCCGCGGAGGCCTCACCACGCCCTACTACTCCCACCGCTGGCCAGGCCATCCCTCCACTCACCCACACCCCCTGTTATTCTGCGGCGACGGCAACCTCACACCGAAGCCGAACCAGCGAACCCTCATACTCCTCTCCGCGTGGGTATCAACTGTCGCGTCTTCCCCGGCTCCGCGTCGTCCCCTTCCTAGGCCTCGCCATCGTCCACCGCCCTGGTGCTCTTGGCGCCGCGTGGTCAACGTGGTCAAGGAACGACTTCCATCAGAAGAGTACTGTACATGGAGAGGCTAACAGCTGGGTCCACGGCCGCAGCAAGGAAGTGCCTCCTTATTACGCGGAAAATAATGATTCCTCCACCTGACAGTAGGGACCCACCGGACGGCCCACCGTATTTCACGAAAAAAACGTTCCCCCTGAGTGTTGGGACCCACCAGCTACATCTTCGCATGCAAGGAAGTGCATCCATATTATGGGAAAAAATGATTCACCCCCTGACTGCTGGGACCCACCAGCTACATCTTCGCATGCAAGGAAGTGCCTGACAGTTGGGACCCACCCGGTTGAAGCGTACATAGCGTTGTCATTCTGGTCGCGAATGTGTACGTACATACTAGTCGATCGGTCTGTCTGCAGGCTGCAGCGATGAACCGTGGCCGTGTAAGGAAGGGCACGTGTAGTAGTAGAGGCGCGCACGTGTGGTAGTAGAGGCGCGCACGTAGCATGTACACGTACGTACAGCAGCCAGGGTGCAAGAAAGTAAATACGGCCACGTACGTACATACGGGCGGGGTCTCGAACGCCTACTCGCGCATACGTACGGCCAGGGCTCATGTACATGGCTATGGCTAGGTCAGAACGGAGAAACTGCATCGTCGTCGTGTTCATGGGAGGCAACGGAATGCGTCGTGTTCATCAGGAGGCAACGGAACGCGTGCTGTTCATCGGGAGCCAACCGGCTTGGACGGAATAGGCGATGGAAACGAGGCCTGGCGTACCGCAGAATGGAGGAAACAGCCTTGTGTTCGACCGGCCATGGTGGAAACGGGATCCTGTTCATTGGGAGGGGTCTGGCGTACCGCAAAATGGATGAAACGGACCTCCTACGGTCGAAAGGGGGTCCTGTTGATCGGGAGGGGTGTGGCGTACCGCAAAACGGAGGAAACAGACTTGTGTTGGAGCGCTACGGTCGAAACGGGGGTCCTGTTCGTCGGGAGAGGTGTGGCGTACCGCAAAACGGGACTCCACTCATCTCCACCATCGACCTCCTCCAGCCTCCGCCTGCGACTGTTCATCCACGGGCTCCTGTTCATCCAGCCTCCACCGCGCGCTCCTCCACCAGCTCATGTTCAACCAGCCCTCTCCACGGGGGTCCTGTTCAACCGCCCTCTCCATGGGCTACTGTTCATCCAGCCCTCAACCGGCTACTGTTCAACCAGCCCTCCATCGGCAACTGTTCAACCAGCCCTCCATGGGGTCCTGTTCATCCAGCCCTCCACGGGGTCCTGTTCATTCACCGGCTCGATCGATCGGGGTACTGTTCATCCAGCGGCAACGGCCTATACTACCACGGGTTCCTGTTCATCCAACCCCCCACCGGGAACTGTTCATCCAAACCCCCCAACAACGCTCACTGTTCATCCAGAGGCAGCATCGATCGGCTTCAGTTAGCAGTAGTAGTGAAGGAATCGCTTGATCGGGTTCAGTTAACAGCCATCGATCGATCGCTCGGGTTCAGTAATGCGTAGCCTGCAGTGCAACCGCTCGGGTTCAGTTAGAGCCCAACGGCTCACTCGGGTTCAGTTAGAGCGCAACGCCTCGCACACACGCGCATACGTAAGAGAGAAACGCGCATCGCTCGGCCCCCGACCAACCACCGTAACCGGGAACTCCCCTAATATTTTCCTCGCCCTCGCTTCTACCACGGTTTTCTCCGTCATGGACGGCCCAAAGAATGTCACGCAGCTGCGTCTCCGGCCCGCCCAGGACGAAAAACCCATTTTCTGTCATGATTTTTTGTCGTAGAAGTAGGAGCCTTATAAGCCACAAGTATAGGGGATCGCAACACTTTTCGAGGGTAGAGTATTCAACCGAAATTTATTGATTCGACACAAGGGGAGCCAAAGAATATTCTCAAGTATTAGAAGTTGAGTTGTCAATTCAACCACACCTAGATAACTTAATATCTGCAGCAAAGCATTTAGTAGCAAAGTAGTATGGAAGTAACGGTAACGGTGGCAAAAGTAACAGTAGCAGTTTTGTAGTAATTGTAACAGTGGCAACGGTAAAGTAACTAAGCAAAGAGCAATATGTGAAAAGCTCGTAGGCATTGGATCGGTGATAGATAATTATGTCGGATGCGATTATTCATGCAACAGTTATAACATAGGGTGACACAGAACTAGCTCCAACTCATCAATGTAATGTACGCATGCATTCCGAATATAGTCATACGTGCTTATGGAAAAGAACTTGCATGACATCTTTTGTCCTACCCTCCCGTGGCAGCGGGGTCCTTGCTACCTCTTGAGCACTGCGTTGGTTTTCCCTTGAAGAAGAAAGGGTGATGCAGCAAAGTAGCGTAAGTATTTCCCTCAGTTTTTGAGAACCAAGGTATAAATCCAGTAGGAGGCCACGCACGAGTCCCTCGCACCTACACAAACAAATAAATCCTCGCAACCAACGCAATAAAGGGGTTGTCAATCCCTTCACGGTCACTTAAGAGAGTGAGATCTGATAGATATGATAAGATAATATTTTTGGTATTTTTATGACAAAGATGCAAAGTAAAGAAAGCAAAATAAAGACAACGCTAGAAATAACTTGTTGACGGGAAATTAATATGATGGAAAATAGACCCGGGGGCCATAGGTTTCACTAGTGGCTTCTCTCATGAGCATAAGTATTACGGTGGGTGAACAAATTACTTTTGAGCAATTGACAGAATTGAGCATAATTTTGAGAATATCTAGGTATGATCATGTATATAGGCATCACGTCTAAGACAAGTAGACCGACTCCTGCCTGCATCTACTACTATTACTCCACACATCGACCGCTATCCAGCATGCATCTAGAGTATTAAGTTCATAAGAACAGAGTAACGCTTTAAGCAAGATGACATGATGTAGAGGGATAAACTCATGCAATATGATATAAACCCCATCTTGTTATCCTCGATGGCAACAATACAGTACATGCCTTGCTGCCCCTACTGTCACTGGGAAAGGCCACCGCAAGATTGAACCCAAAGCTAAGCACTTCTCCCATTGCAAGAAAGATCAATCTAGTAGCCCAAACCAAACTGATAATTCGAAGAGACTTGCAAAGATAGCCAATCATACATAAAAGAATTCGGAGAAGATTCAAATATTGTTCATAGATAAACTTGATCATAAACCCACAATTCATCGGTCTCAACAAACACACCGCAAAAGAAGATTACATCGAATAGATCTCCACAAGAGAGGGGGAGAACATTGTATTGAGATCCAAAAAGAGAGAAAAAGCCATCTAGCTAATAACTATGGACCCGAAGGCCTGAGGTAAACTACTCACACATCATCGGAGAGGCTATGGTGTTGATGTAGAAGCCCTCCGTGATCGATGCCCCCTCCGGCGGAGCTCCAGAAAAGGCCCCAAGATGGGATCTCACGGGTACAGAAGGTTGCGGCGGTGGAATTAGGTTTTTGGCTCCGTATCTGGTAGTTTGGGGGTACGTAGGTATATATAGGACGAAGAAGTACGTCGGTGGAGCAACGTGGGGCCCACGAGGGTGGAGGGCGCGCCAAGGGGGTAGGTGCACCCCCTACCTCGTGCCTTCCTGGTTGATGTCTTGACGTAGGGTCCAAGTCCTGTGGATCACGTTCGTTCCGAAAATCACGTTCCCGAAGGTTTCATTCCGTCTGGACTCCGTTTGATATTCTTTTTCTGCGAAACTCTGAAATAGGCAAAAAACAGCAATTCTGGGCTGGGCCTCCGGTTAATAGGTTAGTCCCAAAAATAATATAAAAGTGTATAATAAAGCCCAATAATGTCCAAAACAGAATATAATATAGCATGGAACAATAAAAAATTATAGATATGTTGGAGAAGTATCAGTCCTATTGGAAACTAAGGGATATTAAGGCCTCCTTTTAATAGAGTACCGGACCAAAGCATTAACACATAGTGAATACATGAACTCCTCAAACTACGGCCATCACCGGGAGTGGTCCCGATTATTGTCACTTCGGGGTTGCCGGATCATAACACATAGTAGGTGACTAATGACTTGCAAGATAGGATCAAGAACTCACATATATTCATGAAAACATAATATGTTCAGATCTGAAATCATGGCACTCGGGCCCTAGTGACAATTATTAAGCATAGCAAAGTCATAGCAACATCAATCTCAGAACATAATGGATACTAGGGATCAAACCCTAACAAAACTAACTCGATTACATGATAAATCTCATCCAACCCATCACCGTCCAGCAAGCCTATGATGGAATTACTCACGCACGGCGGTGAGCATCATGAAATTGGTGATGGAGGATGGTTGATGATGATGACGGCGATGGATTCCCCTCTCCGGAGCCCCGAACGGACTCCAGATCAGCCCTCCCGAGAGGCTTTAGGGCTTGGCGGCGGCTCCGTATCGTAAAACACGTTGAATCCTTCTCTCTGATTTTTTTCTCCCCGAATGTGAATATATGGAGTTGGAGTTGAGGTCGGTGGAGCACCAAGGGGCCCATGAGGCAGGGGGCGCGCCCAGGGGGGTAGTTGTCGGTGGGAAGCGACACCTATGGGATCACAAGAATCCCTACTACGGCTGCCGGGGCGCAGGGTTGTGAGAAGAGAAGTATTAGCAGTCAACACAAGGATCATTTACCCAGGTTCGGGCCGCGAGGATGCGTAATACCCTAGTTGTAACACCCCGCATGTTACTTGCCATATTTGTAACTCCGACTCTTGCCATTTTCGGCCATGTGTTATGATATTCCCTCCGTTGTCGGGTTTTGTTTTTCGTTTTGCATTTTGTTCTTGTCATGCATTTCTTATCATGTCATCATGTGCATTGCATTTGCATACGTGTTCGTCTCATGCATCCGAGCATTTTCCCCGTTGTCCGTTTTGCAATCCGGTGCTCCTATCTCCCCCAGTGCACCCCTTTCGTTTTCTTTCGTGAGCGGGTGTCAAACTTTCTCGGAATGGACCGAGGCTTGTCATGTGGCCCTAGTATACCACCCGGAGACCACCGGTCAAGTTTCGTTTCATTTGGAGGTCGTTTGGTACTCCAACGGTTAACCGGGCATCCGCAAAGTTCATTTGTGTGTTGCAGCAAAACCCCCCTAAAAACCAGCTCAAAACCCACCAAACTCTCTTCCATGCCCTAGGTCGTTCGATCACGATCGTGTGGGCGAAAACCGCACCTTATTTGGAGCCTCCTAGCTCCCTCTACCTATTTATATGTGAGTACCCCGAAATTACATTCGCAGTCCCCGAAACCCTAGCCTTCGTCCCTCCGCGCGCCGGACGTGTCCGTACGCCGCCGGACACAACCCGCCGCCGCCCGCAGCCAATAAGGGCGCGCCACGTCACCCCGGGCGCCCTCTCTCTCCTCCTCGCGCCGCCGGCCCGCCGGGCCCAGGCGGGGCCTGCCCGGCCCGTACCGCCGCCGCCTGCCTCCCGCCCAGCCTGCCCCGCCGCGTCGCTTCTCCGTCGGCCCCAGCCACCCGCGCCGCCGCCGCGCCGGGGTGCGCCGCCGCCGCGCGCGGGCACCCGCGCCCCGCCGCCCGCCGGTGCCGCCGCCTCCTCCTCCCTCCGGTTTCCTCGCTGTGGCCTCCTCCTTCCCCCCGTCGCCGGCCGCCATCGCTGGCCACGGGAGCCTCGAGCCCAGCCGGCCCCGATATGGATCGAGTCAACGCATAAGGTTGACCCCGAGCCCCCCTCAAAATTTAAAGTCTGTGATTTTTTGCAGCAAGTGCCCCTGTTCCTCATTGCATAACTCACTGTGCATAGCTCCGTTTCGCGCGTGTCATATGTCAAATTGTTCGTCTCGTGATGCTCTAAATTTTGTTCAATTGCACCATGTTCATTAGAGCTCAGCTTGATGACCAAATCTCTGTTGCAAGAGGGCTAGTTGCTGTTATCTGCTGGTTCTTATCAGAACTTGGAGATTTGTCATTTTGTATCTTTAAATCTGTGCATCTTATGGGCATGAGCTCTATATGTGTTTTGTTGTATGCCATGCCATCTTTCCAAGGGTGTATGCCATGTATTTTTGTGGTCTCCATGATGACTAGCACAAGCATGCAAACTAGGCCCCGTAATGTTTCTGATTTCAGGGACAGTGATTTCTCCAAGTCCTCGTCTGCTGTTATTTTGTTACCATGTAACTTGATGCTACAGAGAGATCCATGCATATTTTGGAGATGTTCAGTAAGGATGTTTTGTAGCTATTGTTGTAATTGATCCATTACTACCCTTGTTTGCAATTATGGAGTGCCATAGCATGACTCAATCTTGCTCTACTTTTGCTATGAAATATTTCTGGCAGTTTCTTAACATGATATGCAATTTTGCCAAACTTGTTGTAGTTGATCCATACATGCTATGCTTTTTTTCTTGCCATGGATAGCTTTATAAACATGCCATCTTGCTGTAGGTATGCTAGTTTTGTCATGCATTGCTTTGTGGTGAGTGCATCAGGCTCACCAACATGCCTACATATTATTGTTTCTGCCATGCTCTGTTTTCTGCCAAGTCTGAAACCTGATAACGGAACTTGCTATGTTTACCTGCTTGCCATCATATCTTCTTGTCCTTTTTGGCTTATGGTCACTAAGGGACTTTTGTCATATGCATTTATTAGAATACTGCCATTCCTTGTTTTGCTATGTTAAGTTCCTGTAACATGTTGATTTCATGCTCTGAACATTGCTACCTGATGCTGTTTTCTGCCATGTCCAGTTTTTCACCAAGTCTGTGATCCTGTTATCTTTTGTACTTTTGCCATGCTTGTTTGAGCTTGATATGTTGTGATCTAGCCGTAGCTCAGTGTTCATCTTTTGTCAAGCATCTCCTGTAGATTACAGTCATATGCTTTGTTGCTATTTTGGAGTGCTGTAGCATTGTTACTTGTTGCATTTTAAGTTCTATCATGCTGTTAATCGCAGATTCGTGTCATTCTTGTTTTGCCCGCCATTTGCAAACCGTGCATCCGTTTCCTGTGATCTTTATATCGATTTCGACCAAAATCATCTCATATTTCCAGTGGCATGCTTGGTTTGCCAAGTTACTGCCTTGTTCATCTTTTTCCTTCCGGAGCACGCATATGCATCGCATATCATATCTCGCATATCATACATGTTTTGCATCATGTTGCTTGTGCATTTCTCGTGGTTGATTGTGGTTCCGTGTGTTTGTGTTCTTGTCTTGGGTAGAGCCGGGAGACGAATTCGTGAACGAGGAACCTGTTGAGTACGCTTACGAGGATCAAGCTTTCGACAACTCTAAGAACCTTGCAGGCAAGATGACCACCCCTCGAAATCACTTCTATCTTTGCTTTGCTAGTTGTTCGCTCTATTGCCATGCCGCGCTACCTATCACTTGCTATATCATGTCTCCCATTTTTCCATGTCAGCCACTAACCATCCTTTCCTAGCAAACCGTTGTTTGGCTAAGTTACCGCTTTTGCTCAGCCCTTCTTATAGCGTTGCTAGTTGCAGGTGAAGTTGAAGTTTCTTCCATGTTGGAACATGGATATGTTGGGATATCACAATATCTCTTATTTAATTAATGCATCTATATATTTTGGTAAAGGGTGGAAGGCTGGGCCTTATGCCTGGTGTTTTGTTCCACTCTTGCCGCCCTAGTTACTGTTATACCGGGATTATGTTCCTTGAGTTTGCGTTCCTTACGCGGTCGGGTGATTTATGGGACCCCCTTGACAGTTCGCCTTGAATAAAACTCCTCCAGCAAGGCCCAACCTTGGTTTTACCATTTGCCACCTAAGCCTTTTCCCCCGGGTTTTCGCGAGCCCGAGGGTCATCTTTATTTTAACCCCCGGACCAGTGCTCCTTCGAGTGCTGGCCCAAACCGAGCGATGTCCGGCGCCCCCTGGGCAACCAGGGTCAATGCCAACCCGACGTCTGGCTCATCCGTTGTGTCCTGAGAACGAGATATGTGCAGCTCCTATCGGGATTTGTCGGCACATTCGGGGGCTTTGCTGGTCTTGTTTTACCATTGTCGAAATGTCTTGTAAACCGGGATTCCGAGACTGATCGGGTTTTTCCAGGAGAAGGTTTATCCTTCATTGACCGTGAGAGCTTATGATGGGCTAAGTTGGGACACCCCTGCAGGGTATTATCTTTTGAAAGCCGTGCCTGCGGTTATGAGGCAGATGGGAATTTGTTAATGTCCGGTTGTAGAGAACTTGTCACTTGACCCAGTTCAAATACATCAACTGTGTGTGTAACCGTGACGGTCTCTTCTCGGCGGAGTCCGGGAAGTGAACACGGTTTGAGTTATGTATGACGTAAGTAGGAGTTCAGGATCACTTCTTGGTCATTGCTAGATGACGTCCGTTCCATTGCTTCTCTTCTCGCTCTCTTTTGCGTATGTTAGCCACCATATATGCTTATTGCCGCTGCAGCTCCACCTCATTACACCTTCCTCTCCTATAAGCTTAAATAGTCTTGATCTCGCGGGTGTGAGATTGCTGAGTCCTCGTGACTCACAGATTCTACCAAAACAGTTGCAGGTGCCGATGATGCCAGTGCAGATGATGGGGTCGATCTCAAGTGGGAGTTCGACGAGGAACGTGGTCGTTACTATGTGTCTTTTCCTGATGATCAGTAGTGGAGCCCAGTTGGGACGATCGGGGATCTAGCATTTGGGGTTATCTTATTTTCATCTGGATTTTGGCCGTAGTCGGTCTATATGTTTGTATTTTGGATGATGTATGAATTATATTTATGTATCGTGTGAAGTGGCGATTGTAAGCCAACTCTTTATCCCATTCTTGTTCATTACATGGGATTGTGTGAAGATGACCCTTCTTGCGACAAAACCACTATGTGGTTATGCTTCTAAGTCGTGCCGTGACACGTGGGAGATATAGCCGCATCGTGGGCGTTACAAGTTGGTAATCAGAGCCATCCCCGACTTAGGAGCCCCCTGCTTGATCGAATCGCTGGCGTTGTTGAGTCTAGAACAAAAATGTTTTGAGTCTTAGGATTATATATATCGGAGAGTAGGATTCTTTTTACTCGTCAGTCCCTTCGTCGCTGTGGTGAGGTCTTCTGACGTAGAAGTTTTGACTATTCTCTCCTCAAATTTCACTAAAAAAAAATTTAGGATCACGCGGGTATCTTGGAATCGTTCCGATGGATTTGTGACGAGAACATTGTTCTTGGTGCCTCCTGACATTTAGGGGTTGTGGCAGTGTCCCGGGGAGTTGAGCTCCGAGGTGTTGTCGTCACAATTTTATCGTTGCAGTTCTGGAATACTTGAGTTTCACCGACATCAAAATCTCCTTTATGCAGTTGTTGGTGAGATCACCTCGACGCCACCCAGTACTAGGGCGGGAGTTCGGGAGTATTGCCATAACTCGTATAACAGATGTTTTTCGAAGGTTGAGGTAAACGATTTCCGAAGGTTTCTTGGTTATGTGTTGACGGATGGATACAGCTGGATCTAGGGATTGTTAGTTTGGGTGATATATTTTGTGTCCCCTGTATCCCCAACACCAGATTGCATAACCAGAGAGTTTCGGGAGTTTATAAGTGGGAATTCAAGTAGCCTTAGGATATCTTTCCGACAGACGCATGATATGAGATTGGGGTTCGACGTCTAGTGGTCCGCCTGTACACGGTTGGTTTTACAGTGGTCTCGTAGTGTCTTAAAGAGTCCTTGGCTATGCCGACTCGGGAACGCTTCGTATGTCATGTGCACAGCCTTGTACATGATGGTGCTGTACGATTGAGCCCGTGTGGGCCCGACCACGGAAACTTCGGACGAAACCTCTATCATATGTTTGTTCCGGCTTATTCTGCAAGCCAATACTTTGTTTTGTTTTGTATTATGGTATTCGAGTTGCTTCGAAGTCATATGTTGATTCCATATCTTTTTCAAGTGGCTTCTCAAGTTATGGAAGTGTGATGATTTACTATGGAATTCATTCGTTCATCTTCGTTCGAATGTTTATTGTGAAGACTATATGTTGCAATTTCTATCCGTTGATTCTACTTATCTATTTGTCTATCAAGATGCTAACGGATGTCACCCTCTTCAGGATGGCTCCGCCTACGCGTCAGAATCCGGATCGCAATGAAGGGAGTCAAGCAAACCCTCCGCCACCACCTCCACCTCTGGAGGCATGGCAAGCTATCATGGCAGCCACCAACGCCAATGCTCAGATGATTCTGCAACTCTTGCAAGAACGCACCCAAGGGCAAGGCAATCAAGGAAATCAAGGTAAAGGCAACAATCAGTTTCACTTCGCTACACTCAACCAGTTTCTCGCAAATCAGCCCAAGTCTTTCAGCTACTGTGCCGAGGCCACGGATGCCAATGATTGGCTCGTGGACATCAACAAGCATTTGGAATGTAGCAATGTCAGGCCTGAGGACTATGTCAAGTTCGCTTCTTTTCAGCTCAAGGACCAAGCTGCTGATTGGTTTCAACAATACAAAGATTCCAGAGGAGGTCGTGTGATCACTTGGACTGACTTCTGTCGGGACTTCAAAGCGCACCACATTCCACAAAGTGTTGTTGAGAGCAAGCGTGAGGAGTTCCGCAATCTCAAGCAAGGCAACATGTCTGTGTATCAATACAACATCCAGTTTCAGAAACTTGCTCGCTTCGCTAAACAAGACGTTCCTGATGAAAAGAGCAT